>NC_138191.1:497500-1978660 GCF_964194105.1 Spermophilus citellus
TCATCTCCCATAAGAAACTGTGAATTCAGTGATACTGTTACCCTTCGGTTATGTTCGAGTAAGGTTATATGATTCATTCAAGAAAATAAGGTGCAACGTGTGGGTGGCGATTCAGTCGCTAGGTCTTCCCATCAAGTGATGAGAAGCAGAGAACTGAGGCAGTCACCGCGCTATTCAGGTGTTGACATGGCATTAAAATGATGACTGTAGTTTGCCCCCACACACACACACTTTTTTTTTAAATACTAGGACTTAGAAAGTATTGATTTCTAAATTTTTTTTAGTTGTAGTTGGACACAAGACCTTTATTTATTTATTCATTTTTATGTGGTGCTGAGGGTACATGCCAGGCAAGCACTCGACCGCTGAGCCCTAGCCCCAGCCCTTGATTTAAAGGAAAAAAAAAGGATCCCAAATCTGATTAATAATGACATGTTTTCTGCAGGGTACACTGGAGCAGCTTCCGGTTTTGGTTTTCCAAAATCCCCATTCTAGTTCTCTCTTTTCCATGAGAGAATTGGATTGGATCATCTTTACGATTCCTTCCAGCTCAGCTCTTCAGAGTTTCTGATTCTGTGAAAAGAATACAGCATGAATCTGGGGTCTTGGTCAAGAAGCCCAATTCAAGAACCATGGGCTCTGTGGATGCTGGGATTCATTCCTGTGCATCCACCGTACAAACTATATTGGCATTTTGAGGTGGAAAGCACAATAGGAAAAAGTAGAATCTTAATTCATGGGTTTTGAAAGAATTTGCCAGTCAGCATGCAGGCACATGTGCAAGACTAAAGAACCATTTTCAAAAGAATAGGCTGCTTCGATGCATGTCTTCATGTATAATAAGTATGAATCTAAACGGGCGGCACTGGGTCCATCGCCTCACCGTTCTTACAGCCTTTTCGTAGAAGCAGGCTGTTTCTTTTTGAATCATGCTCACATGTTGTTTTAGGTGCAAAGGACCAGTTTAAGCGACTGTAGTGCTGGTGATACGTGCCGTGTGTGTAACACTCAGCTTTGGGGATGACAGGACTATTGACAGTCTATGAGGACATTATGAAGACTTGCTGACATGTACATGTGTGTTGGGTGTGTGCATGTTGTACATGCCTCTAGGATGTGAGTAACAGACTGCTTCTGAAGTGGGCCTGAGGGTGAGGCAGAGCAGAGAGGGAACGAACCACTGATCATGTCACCCTATAAGCCATTTCAGGCACTAGTTATTTAAAACTGGTTCAACCATTGAAAAGACATGATTTTAAAGTTTTGTACGATAGCTCTTAATGTGATTTTTAGAACCCAATGTAAATTCTCTGTCATCTTTTAGTAAGATCATTTTGCTTGTAGCAAGGGAGACCCTTTCAAGGCTGCTTTGACGGTTAGTAAACCAATGAGTCTCTTAATTGGCCTCATGGTCTGTTTTTTTTTTTCCCACATCTGAAAAAAAAATAGTATATAAGATATAATTACTTCCTAATTGGGAAAGGAGATTTTGAAGACAATAAACAATTCACATACATACCAATACATAATTATCTTTGACTTATATTCATCCTTTTATTCTGGGTTGCTTAAAATTTCTAACATTGGGTATCTTGTTTAATTTCATTACAATCTCAAAGGCAAATGCATAAGAGTGATGTATTATCGATTTTAAAGATAGAAAAGCAGAACGAGTATATCAGCAAGCTTTTTAAAACATACAAATATACTCTAGAAATATGTAAAATATTTATTATTAATGAATGCTAACTGCTTTTATAAAGGAAAAGAAAAGCGTATTCTACATATTTATTATCATTGTTGCCAATCTAATTTTTAATGGCTTAAGTAGTTATCAAAAGTAGTTTTACGTTATTCACTTCAAAATTTAAAATGCCTTTGGTCTAAAGCATTGAAAAGCTTTAGTAATCCCACAAAAACCATAATCACCCTTTTTTCCTGAAAAATAAATACACAAACTCAAAACTGCCATTAATAGCATTTGAAAGAAACCAAGCCATCGTTTAGCTCGGAAGAAACATTTGTGAACCTGGAGGTAGTTTATCTTGTCACACACTAGACATGTTGGGTTTTTTATTATTCTCGGGCTTGTGCAGTTGGTATGTGTTTGAGGAGGGAGACTTTGTGAGAATGTATGGCCAGGAGACTCCGAGTGAGGGTCAGGGCACATGCTCTACGGATGCCTGTTTGATGGCTTACCACACAGAGGTGCGTGACACTAGGGTGTCTAAGGCAACTGTGACCTAGAGGCTGCCCCTCTCCTGGGTCTGCCCTTCTGCTTCATCCTTCCACACCGGCTCCTGCTACCTGCAAGACTCATCCTGGGCATTTCTTTTGGAAAGCTCCCTGACCCAAGCCTTCCCCTCATCATCACCCCACCATGTCACCACCGGAGCTGGGCATGCACCCTGTCACCCTGAGCACCTGTCCTAGATCTTCGGCCTTCCACTCTGGGCAGTGGCTCCCTCAGGGCGAGACGTTTTTAGTGTCTGTACCCCTAATGCTTAGGAAGGGGAGGAACAAAGCAGGCGATCAATAAGTGCTGTAGAATGATAAACAATTCACATCGAAATAGAGCCTATTGATTAATGTAAATGCAAAAAGAATGACAAAAACCCTGAATTGAAGCATGATATCTCACATTTAAAAAGGAAATCTCCATAAGGTCTTCATCCTTTTCTCTCATTGCAAAGAGTAAACTGACATTTGTAATCAAGTGTTTTGTGTGCCCGGGGTCCTTCCTAGCTCCCAGCTGGACTCCCCTAAAGCTTGTTTCTCACGGTTCCCCTTCCTGGGCCTCGTGACTCTTCACCGATGACTTATTCTCTTCTGCTGAAGAATCACTGAAGATGGATAATTTGGTTTCGTTTGCCTGTCTCACCCTGGTAGGACCGTTGGTTGATATTTAGGTGTTAGGTAAAGGGAAGTTTCCTCTCTCAGAAATGGGGAATGCAGAGGTGTTTGAGAGAGGCTGGGCGATCCGAGAGCAGCCAGGTGGGCGCCTGGCTTCCAGGGTCTGCGTGGTGACCATCAGAATCGCGGAAGGGAACCATACACTTCAGTTCTCTAAAAGACACTTTAAGTGCTGAACTCTGTGGAAAGGGCTTCCAGTGGCAAAGGACTGACTCAGGGGCATTCACTGTGAGGAGGCTCAAGACAGGGCTGGAAGTCAGAGTGCAGAGGAGACCTCCTGCCTCCCTCAGCCTCCTTCTCCCCTGGTACCTGCTGGTTTAGTCTGTAGCCTTCGCTGACACCCAATCGTAGCTTTTTCAACTTGCAGGGACTCCCACACCAGAACTCTGCCCCCTCTATTCTGCCCCCTTCACGGCTTCTTTCTCACGGTTTTTTCTTTATATTCTTCCGGTTGTTGTTTTCCTGAAAATTTCTTCATTCTTCCGGAATTCCCTAATGCAGATCCCAAGGAAGAACCCAGTTAGCACATCTCACCTTCCCACTGTGATGCTTTCTGTCCTCAGATGGCTGTGTGGAGTGGCCAGAGGTCGGACACTCCCCTCTGGCCCAGGGTGCTGGGCAGGGTGAGGGGGCGGGCAGGGCTGGTGTGGACTGCTTTTTAGGAGGAACCGTGGGAGGGCCATTTCCTCCCACGTAGTGGCACCTCGTACATTTGACGTGTCTAATGGAAGTCCATATGGAAGTCTAGGAAATTAAGGATAACCGGGTCATGAAAATTAAAATGTTTCCCGGGTGATGATCAGTGAACAGATAAGACAACCATGGAGCAGCAGATTCATGAGTGAGACAGACTGGGAGAGGGAGGTGTGTGAGAGTCGACTCTTGGATGAATGATATCGTTGCATTATGTCATGTATCTGTTTAAAAGCTAGATAGGGGAAGAGTGAGCGAGAACACATACTGACATGGAGTCCAGAGGCCAGTGCACCAAGCAAGCATGATTCTGGAACTGGAGACCAAGGATGAGAACAAATAGAAATGCTCAACTCCATAGGACATTTCTTCTGTGTGTGTGTGTGTTTCCTAAACTTCCCTCATCTACCCCTAATCCTTCTCATCTGTAGCTTCTGGAATAATCTGAACCCTTATGTGAATTTAGACTGGTTATTCCCTCTTCAACTCAATTTACTCAACTGTAAAGTAAGGATGATACTTATTATTTCAATACCTTGTCATAAGAGTTAAATCATATGGGCCCATATTTAAAGTGACTGATACATTGCCTGGTATGTAATAGGTCCTCATTCAATTGTATCATTATTTTAGCTCAGAGGAAGAAGGAAACACTTATGGAACGGTGTGTTAAGTGAATTTTCACTTGTTATTTATTCCTTACAATAACCCTAAAGCACTTGTATTATTATTTCTATTTGATGAATGAGAATACCATAATAATCATTGTTTGCTTTGTGCCAAGGACAGAGCTAAACTTTTTCGTACATCGTCTCGTTTAAACTGAGACAGATGCTGCTAATACCTTCATTTCCTAGTTGAGGACCCTGAGATCTAGAGAGTGTAACTTGCCCAAGTTCACACAACTAAGGTCATAAAACTAGTAAAGGACAATCAGAGCTGGAATATAAGTCTGTGTAAACCCAGGTTCATGTGACTCCAAAGGTTTTGCAAAGTCACAAGTGACTCAGTCAAGGTTCAAGTCTTGTTAAGGGCTTGTTCAGTTCCCTACCAGAGGTTCATACTGATTAAATGAAGGATCGCGTTAGGCACCCACCTACCAGGAGCTGGCATCTGAATCCGAGTGACATGATCAAACAGACTAGGGCACATTTTGGAAAGGTTATAGACAAAAAAAAAAAAAAAACCTTAATAATTTAAATATGTCAAAATAAGATTTCGGAGACCTGGAGAAGCAATTTAACAGACATGTGGTGAATATTTATTGTTGTCAGGCAACAAAAAATGAGCTCAGCAACGTGGGGAATGCAGATGAATGGAGCATGAATCTTTTCCTTTAAGGTACTTCCATCCTGTTGGAGGGAGAGGACCACACACACTGTAAAGCACCTAGCAATGCTCAAAGAACTACAGGAGTCCATCGTTGCAGAGGACGATTAATTTGTCAATGAAATTTGCAGAAAGTTGCTAGGCTTCACGTAGGAGATGTTTGCAAGGTCCTTGAGGGCAAATGTGGAGGAGCCATAAGTCTTCAGCTGTCTCTTCTTCTTCAGACCAGTGGTGTTACGAAAAAGGCATTAATAGCTAACTTGATAAGAAACTAATATAGTAAGTAATGGATATGCTGACAGGGTTTTCAAGGGTTAGGTTCTTTGAGTGAAAGTAGAGAAACATCTACTCTTACTCAGTGTGAGAATGTATCGGCCTTTTCCTAGTCTATACTTAGACGGATAACTATTGAAGGAGTCAGAAAATGAGACCTCCTGTTCTATGCTTCTATCCCCAACTCTGTGTTCTAGAATTGGACAGTGTTCCAACAAGGACCCACAAATCTGTGGAGTGACCCAATGATGCCCTGGTATCAGTTCTCTTGTGTGGCTCGGTGAGTATGAAGGCACCAACAGGTAGATCGTCTATGCAACTACTCTTTGATTTGAATTTAGTCTCTAGCTGGGAAGTCCCAATTTTCCTTACATACAATACCAGGTTTTCCGAAAAAAAAAAATTTAGGGAGTCCTATTTAAGGTATTCTGTCTTGTTTCCGTAAGTATATCACAACTGGTAGTCCAGGTGTTGTGTTGTTGTTTAAGGTGATTGGTTGAGTCTCTATATCCTAATCCTTTTTAAGAGGTCAAGTAGACTTTATTCACATGTAGTAAGAAAAATGCACACTATAAAGTGGAAATCCAGTGAAGATCTCTGGCTTTGTTTCGGTTGGTCCTTATTCAAGTCCCCTTCCTCCAAACTCTTGTCGATGGACTTTAAGCTCATCCTTTAAGGCCTCTCTCAACTGTCACTTTCCTCATGAAGTCTTTCTCGATTCCTAGAGCCGGAGAAACTCTGCCCCAGAGTGTCCATGTTATCTTCAACTCTTTTTTTTAAATCTATATTTATTTTAGTTGTGAATGGACCTTTACTTTATCTATATGTGGTGTTGAGACTCAAACCCGGGGCCTTACACTTACAAGGCAAGTGCTCCACCACTGAGCCACCACCCCAACCCCGATCTCCGACTCTCAGAATGACTGTGATAGCTTTATGTGTTCACTGCCAGAAATCACTTAGTAGCTGGTACACAAAAGGTCAGGAGTTGTTTATTGCAGTCAACTGCATTGAATGTGTGGCTTCTTTGGGTTGACTTAGAGTATGGTAACGTTGATATATGTGCCTGGTTTCCTTTTAAAAGAGAAATGCTGCTTTTAAAAAGTCTTTTAACTATTTCAGGATAAAAGAGATCACATACTATGAACGGTAATTGTAATCATTATTAATCAGCATCATTAAAATAGTACATACTGGTAGAATTCCCTCCTTTGCTTGCTTTTGCTGGCAGAGCGGGAAGGCCTGATCAACTAACTGGTCTTTTCCATCTTTAACATCTATGATTCTTTGAAATTTTATGTAGACAAGTGCAAGCTAATGTACACTGGAAGGAACAATTGAAACAGCTCATGCTCACTGATGGGCTCTGAATTACTCTACTTGTAAGTGCTCAGGAAAAAGATCTCGGATTCATTGTGGATCGCTCAATGGAGACATCTGCTCACTGCGCAGCAGCAGTCAGAAGAATGAATGAGATATAATAGGCTGTATTAACTTTGAGAATGGAATAAAGAATAATGCAGAAAATAATATAGTGCACATAATTTGGCATTGAATATTTCTGTAATTACAATAAAACATTTTAATGATATACATTGATGTTATGACTTCACCTTAAAATCAAAATTCAGCATTGGGTCCTTTCATTTCAAAGAAAATAAAGCAGAAATACAAAGGATCCAGAGAAAAACAACAGACAGTCTCAGAGACATGCAAGGGGTCTGCCTGCAATGAGACTGAAAAGACAAGGACATTTTAATCTGGGTAAAGGGGGGAAAATGACAGTGTATAAATTTACTTAAAATTAATGAAAGTTGCAGAAAATTGCTAGAGCTAGCTCTGATTATCCCTGGTAATGGAGGTCAGAGGTAGGCAACATAACTGAAATCCTCGGTAATCTCCAGCCCTCATTCCAGCCATTAGCTGCAGCTCCCTTTCCTACCAAGAGTTTTAACAAATGATCAGACACAAGAGCCCAGCACAGGGTTGTGGACTGCACAGCTCCAGAGAAGGTGGCCTGGGATCTTGGAGTGCATCTAGAATTTGCCATCAAGTGACTGATTCTAGTCCCCGTCCCCCGGTCATCTGCACCACCCTGTGTCATGTGCTTGACTTCCAGGACACCCAGTTCCCACACAGAAAAACAAGTGGAGGTCATGGCTGGTTGGAAGAACCAAATGAGATAGCTGGAGGAGTCTGGTGAGTTGTGGTGTGCTGGTTAGTTGAGTACTAGTTAAGTTGAGTGCTAGTTAAGAGTGTCTTCCATCCCATGTGCCTCTGGGGCCTAGGTCCACCCTCTCCTCTCTTCAATCTCACACTTCTTATGTTCTTGGTGCAGGACTTAGAAATAAACGAAATGTTTCCTTCGTCTCTAGAATCTCCTCAGCCTTCCTATTACCTTTCTTCTGAGAAGACTTAGAATGATCCCTGCTTACCTCTCTATTACTACATGACCACCTCATCTTCACAGGAACCCACTGACGTGGTCCGTGTGTCCTCACCTCCGCCCACACTGAGGCACGGGTAACCTGGGAGAACACCGGGCAGAAAAAAGAGCCGCATCTGTGATGACTCACCTGGTTCCCCCTGGGAAGAGACTCGCCCTTCCCTACTTCCCTGGGCACTTCTGACCCCTCTGGCCAGGAGCAGGACTCACCTGTTCCCGTGGAGTCTGCCCGCGCACTCTCTTCCCCGTAAGAGGCCATCTTGTCTGATTCTCCACATTTTATGTTAGCAACGTGAGAAACCCATTCGTAACCGACTTGACTCATAGTGAGTGATTTAGTTGAACCAGAGAGTTAAAGCATACAATGATGGAATCATTCCCTGACCTTTAGCCTCATCTTTGGAGTCTAAGGCCTCCGATTAGCACTCTGACCTGGAGTTGCACCTCTGAGGTGCGCGTGCTCTCTCTCTCTCTCTCTCTCTCTCTCTCTCTCTCTCTCTCTCTCTCCATATATAAAAATTATTATATATAAATAATATACGCATATTTGTCTTGGTTTCTTTAAAGTGGAGCAAGATCTTAAAGACAGTTGTGAGGCAAATGAATTTTCCCAAATTAAACGATGTTTTGCAATTGGCTCTCCCATGGCTACGTTGACAGCACAGTTTTGTTGTTGTTGGTTTTAGTGACTCACTTTTAATGTCTCTCTCGTATATCCAACTTAGATCTTATAGAAACAATTTCTTTTTTGTACCTGTATTTCTCTACTTTAAAAAAGTTTAATTGAATCATGTAATTACAATAATAAGAAGAACTAGCACAGATAGGTCTAGGAACAAACACACTGAATCTTTGTGAACAGACGACTCCAGCTGAGTATGGGGATCCCAAGGCAGCCCACTACCACTAGCTGTGGCTCAACACGGCCAAATCAGCAAACTATTGTCGCTTGAGAAAACTGCTGCTCAGTAAGGCCATATCTCTATTCTAGAAGACGAACACCTTAAAGGCCTAGCTTTGGTCTTTCTCCTTAGTCCCAGAACCTAGCGTCATGGCAGACATACAGGGGGTCAAATGAACATTGACTAAGTTACTGGATCACTGACCATACTTCTGCACACCCTCTGCTGGGGGTACCAAGCAACAATCCACTGTCTAGAAGTGGGGCTGGGGGGGGCGGGGGAGAGGGAGAGAGAGAGGGGGGGAGAGAGAGAGAGAGAGAGAGAGAGAGAGAGAGAGCGCACTAGCAAATGAATTTCTAATATTGCTGCAAGATTAGATGGTGTATACCATTAAATAGTTAAAAAATGTGAGGTAGCTATAAAGAGGTGGATTTTGTAATATGTAATTAATCTGGCCAACTTCACTAACATAAAATAACAGTGAGGCAACATGCTTGATAACATTTATAAAGGATTAGATATGTCCCTACATGAGGAAAAATCTGCACTTACAACCATGGTATCTGACTACAAAGAAGGAAAGAAAAACCTCTCTGATGATTGTGTTCGGGGCCAGCCAGGTCAAGAAAAAATTTCCCTTACTGATGTATCCTTGCAGCACTGAATTTATTCTGTGCTTCTCGTGGCCAAGTAACACCTTGAACTGAGCGCCAGCAGAGGGAAGAACGCGAATCTGTGGCAGGTGACGGGTTTGGAAAACTGGGAGAGGGCGTTGGTGAAGGCAGGAATCTCTCCTCATACAAAGCAGGCAGGCACGCCTGGCGTTCCTAAGTGAACCTCGGTTTGAACTCAAGGAGCAGGCAGAGCTGGGAGGTACAGAATGTTTCCATGACCACAGGAAGAACCGCAGGGAAGACCTATTGTATACAGACCTAAGTGTGTGTAGGTGTGAGGGGGAGTTAGGAATGACCTCCTTGAGGTCGGGTGAGAGTGAACACCCTCGTTCTGCCATTGGGAATCTGTCAGCCAGTTCCAGTCACGAATCCTGGAGGACCTCCCTGTTTCCCAGGAGGACGTGAAAAGTTGTCTAGAAAAGAAGGAACAGGGGCTGGGGCTCAGCGGTAGAGCGCTCGCCCAGCACGTGCAAGACCCTGGTTGCACCCTCAGCACCACGTACAAGTAAATAAATAAAATGAAGGTATTGTGTCCAACTACCACTAACAAATAAAATATTTTTAAAAAGGAAGAACAGAAACAGCACTGTACTGAGCACACTGTGTGCCATTTGTTACGCTAATTGTTAGTACACATTGGTATATTCCTTTGAATATAAATTGCTATTGATTTTGGTAAGGCCCACTTCAATCTGTCACCACGAAATTTGAAAAAAAAACACTTCCAATTAAATTGTATGTATGCTATATGTACCATCAATATTAGAATGTTTAATAGCTTCATTTCAGAGCAATTAAAATGCAAGTACATATGCATCTTAGAATCAATGAGACACGGTACCACATTTAATCCTGCCAACAACCTTTAAACTAAGTACTAATATGGGTAGATGAAGAAAGTGAGGCTAAGGGTCGTTGGGTGATTTGCATAAAGTCAAAGCGCAGGTGTCAGAGCTGGGGTTCGACCCAAACTTGTCTGTCTCCACTTAAGTGCCTTTTCCATGGTCCTGTGCTGGATGGAAACCACGACTGGCCCAGAACCCAGGGATTTTTAATTAATTAATTAATTAAACATATTTCCCTAAAAGCCTTTACCTTTGGATCTGTCTCCCAAAGATCAGGGGCAGCCATGACTTCTGAGGGGTAGAAGGAAACTTTGGGGTTCCTCTGGTCTGGTCTCCAGTCAGGTTCCCCTCGAGGAGCCACACAGAGTCTGTAGAAGGACCTGTGGGGACAGGGCAGCTTTGTGCCACCTTCCTGAGCTTTGGGTCATCATCCACTGGTCCTGGCTTTGTCTGGGGGACACGTAGTAGTTCACCCATCTTAACTACATGCAGTCCTCCCCCTATTTGAAATAGGTCTGAGGGTCCCCGCAAGTCTTCTTTTCTCCAGGTGGAGCACTGAGTTCCTTGTAGGACACCATGTAAGTTTCTTCTCTCTGGCCATTGTACTGAATGCACTTCCGTTTGTCTGTGTTCCTTTTAAAGAGAGGCATTCAAAACTGATCACTTGTCTCCATGGGAGTGCAGAACCCTCACCTCCCTGCGTTAGGTATCACAGTGTCTTGGTGTAGCCCAAGAGGACGGTATTTTCCCAGCCTCCTCCTCCCCTCCCCCTTTCCCCCATCTCCTTTCCCCAACACATGCTGCTATGTAAGCAACCTGGACTTATGGGTTTATATATTGGATTTAAGTTATTTTTGCTTGTATCTATTTTGAAATTTATTTTTTTTAATTAACATTTTGAGGTTTTTTTTGATTTATTTTTTGCATTTGCATTTAATAGTCATTTCTACCAATTTTATAGCATCTTCAAATGAGATTTTTTTTCTTTTTCTTTTTCTTCTTTTCTGTCAGCAAATGGAGTTTTAGCACTGTGATAAGAAATGTAGCCAACAGGTCATCCCTTATTTTCGTCCTCTGTCAAATAAGATTTTTAAAAATGCTTTCTATAGCTTTAACCAAATCATTCCTATATAAATTGAGCGGGACAGGTCCAAAGACAGAGGCTTTGGGAGGTCATGACAAATCTTCTGATTGTTCAGCTACCAGCCCACCAGATTCTTCTACCATCCCCTGTATTTCTCTATCTTGTCTACACCTGTCATCCCATATAACCTGTGCAAAACCTTCACACTCCGGCATTTTTGTTCCTGTTTTACAGTTAGGCAAACTGATCCATAGACATTTGCTAAAAGCAGAACCAGGGTTGCATCCAGGTTTTCCTATCCCATTGAGAATGACCTTGCTGAAATGCAAACGGAGTTTTTTTTACCTTGTTTTCTTGAACTACAGGAGAGCACTTCTGACCCCAAGGAGCCAAGTGTCATAATAAAAATGCACTTTCTTCCCCTTCCTTCAGAGAACCACAGCCAAGAGAAGGGACCCTCATCCCTAAGGACAGGCTCACACCTGCATCTCTCCATTGACCTCTCGTACATATAGAAATAGTGTTTGTGGGCTGGGGATGTAGCTCAGCTGGTAGAGGGCCTGCCTCACTTGCACAAGGCCCTGGGTCCAATCCCCAGCACCGCAAAAAAAAAAAAAAAAGTGTTTGTCAAAGAAGATTGTTTTCTGGACTCTCCGGGTAATGGAGCAGTAGTTGGCCCTCTAAGGCCAGGGACTAAGACCAGAGAACAGAGGTGTGAAGCTGGTAGAAAGCTGGCTCCCTAAACTCTGGCTGACAAAATCCCACATGCTCTAGACACCAGACTGGGAAGGCCTGCCTCTATTCACTTCCTGCAGGACTCCATACTTCAGAGTAAAAGAAAGGAAAACGAACTTGATGATGGGGAACCATCTCCCTACGAGACCTCACTGGGACTCAGGAGGAGCAGCAGCCCAGGTGAGCGGCCGCACACCCAGGAGCCACCTACTGCTGCGTTCCCCTCACCAAAGGGACCAATCTGCATGGATTCCTTCATCTTCTAGGAGGAGTCTTCTAAGCTATTAAAAAGGAATAAAAACAAGGCACCCTTATTCATGGGTTCCTGATGAGGCTCAGATATAATTAACAACAGACGGTTTCAACTAAGCAGTGTACTGACAGTCCCTGTCATTTAAATAGCAGCAATGTCCTGGGATTACCATCGGATTCACAGAGAGAGTCAAGGTCAATGCCGAAGCAAGAGATAGTGAGGAGAGGTTGCTTTGTTGTTTCCCAAGCAAATGTTGCCCCCATTTTCTTAAAAAGAAAGGAAGAAAGAAGCAGAAGGCTGCTCCATGAGTGAGTTCTTTCTTCCAAAGCAAAGCCACTTAAAATAAATGAACTCACCAATGCCATTGATTGAGGTAAACCCCACACACTGATTCAGTCTTTGGGAATGTTGATATCGTACAGTGAAGAACTGGAAATCAGCAGGAACTTCTGTCTTTTTTTCAGAACAGGAACTGCTCAACTCAAAATTAATTGCTAAGGGAAATGGTTTTACCTCATTTCCCATAAATCCACCTCGGGGATTGAAGGACTGTGGGTAGCGGGGAGCCACAGACTGGGCCAGGTCCTCGGGCCCTGTCAACACAGTGCGTGATTCCCAGCAACTCCCGCCTGACTTTTCCTGACTCCCATTCCATGGACAACAATGGAAAACTGTCTCCACGCTTATTTGGTGTTCCCAGGGGCTCTGGGATTGTGAAGATGAAAGGGCTGGACCCTGCTTCTTCCCTCTTCTGACTATTCATAGATTTCCAAAATTCATCTTGCTGAGTGATGCAGCCCAAAGATGAATTGTAGAATCTATTGTCTATTTATTCCATTGTTCATTCATTCATTCAACATGTATTTATCAGTTACCTCTTGCAAGCACTTGGTTCTTTGGTAGATACTAACAGACATAAAAAGTGAATAGCATTCGGGCTGGGGCTATGGCTCAGTGGCAGAGCACTTGCGTAGCATGTGTCAGGCAGTGGGTTTGAGCCTCAGCACCACATAAAAATAAATAAAATAAAGGCATTGTGTCCATCTACAACTAAAAAACAAAAATAAAATGAATAGTATTCAGTGCCCATCCTCAAGGGGCTAATAATTTGGTAGGGGAGTTAACTGTAATACAAAGAAGAATATAATAAATACTCTAAAAGGTTCAGACAAAATCTTGCAGGAGGTTCACATTTAGTCAGAAAGAGCAGAGCCAGTGTTGAGGAGATGGTATCATTTTACTCCAGAGACTGGATGGCAAAGATCTCAGTAGATGTAATTGAGGGAGTGTCAGTTCACTCCCAGGAAATAGTACAAATAAAAGCAAGCCACGTGCAAGAGGAGCAGGTCAGCCAGATTGGCTGCAGTACAGAAGGCATACAGGTGGAATACAGAATGCATACAGGTGGAGTACAGAATGTATACAGGTGGAGTACAGGACACAGATGGAGTATTGAATGTATACAGGTGGAGCACAGAAGGCATACAGGTGGAATACAGGATGTATACAGGTAGAGTACAGAAGGCACACAGGTGGCGTACAGAAGGCACACAGGTGGAGTACAGAACGTATACAGGTGGAGTACAGAAGGCATACAGGTGGAGTACAAGATGTATACAGGTGGAGTACAGAAGGCACCCAGGTGGCATACAGAAGGCATACAGGTGGAGTACAGAAGGTATACAGGTGGAGTACAGGATGTATACAGGTAGAGTACAGAAGGCATACAGGTGGAGTACAGAAGGCATACAGGTGGAGTACAAGATGTATACAGGTGGAGTACAGAAGGCACCCAGGTGGCATACAGAAGGCATACAGGTGGAGTATAGAAGGTATACAGGTGGAGTACAGGATGTATACAGGTAGAGTACAGAAGGCATACAGGTGGAGTACAGAAGGCATACAGGTGGAGTACAAGATGTATACAGGTGGAGTACAGAAGGCACCCAGGTGGCATACAGAAGGCATACAGGTGGAGTATAGAAGGTATACAGGTGGAGTACAGGATGTATACAGGTAGAGTACAGAAGGCATACAGGTGGTGTACAGAAGGCACACAGGTGGAGTACAGGATGTATACAGGTGGAGTACACAAGGCACACAGGTGGAGTACAGGATGTATACAGGTGGAGTACAGACGCACACAGGTGGCATACAGAAGGCACACAGGTGGAGTACGGGATGTATACAGGTGGCGTACAGAAGGCACACAGGTGGAGTACAGAACGTATACAGGTGGAGTACAGAAGGCATACAGGTGGAGTACAAGATGTATACAGGTGGAGTACAGAAGGCACCCAGGTGGCATACAGAAGGCATACAGGTGGAGTACAGAAGGTATACAGGTGGAGTACAGGATGTATACAGGTAGAGTACAGAAGGCATACAGGTGGAGTACAGAAGGCATACAGGTGGAGTACAGGATGTATACAGGTGGCGTACAGAAGGCACCCAGGTGGCATACAGAAGGCATACAGGTGGAGTACAGAAGGCATACAGGTGGAGTACAGGATGTATACAGGTGGAGTACAGAAGGCACCCAGGTGGCATACAGAAGGCATACAGGTGGAGTACAGAAGGTATACAGGTGGAGTACAGGATGTATACAGGTAGAGTACAGAAGGCATACAGGTGGAGTACAGAAGGCATACAGGTGGAGTACAGGATGTATACAGGTGGAGTACAGAAGGCACCCAGGTGGCATACAGAAGGCATACAGGTGGAGTACAGAAGGTATACAGGTGGAGTACAGGATGTATACAGGTAGAGTACAGAAGGCATACAGGTGGAGTACAGAAGGCATACAGGTGGCATACAGAAGGCACACAGGTGGTGTACAGAAGGCACACAGGTGGCGTACAGAAGGCACACAGGTGGCGTACAGGATGTATACAGGTGGAGTACACAAGGCACACAGGTGGAGTACAGGATGTATACAGGTGGCGTACAGAATGCATACAGGTGGCATACAGACGCACACAGGTGGCTTACAGAAGGCACACAGGTGAGCACAGAGGGAGAGGAGAGCAGTTCATGATGACACGGGAGGCTTAGAGAATTCTGACTTGGGTTCTGGGGGACTGGAGGTCTTTGGAGTTCCTGAACAGGGAGGTGACATTAGCAGACCTTATTCACGGACATGACTAGGCCATGGCGGGGAAATACAAAGAGGCTGAGCTCCAGGAACACTCCTGCAGCAGACCCGGTGGCTCTGGCACGGGCTCGAGGGCGGGGAGTGGCGCAGGCAGGCCCTGTGCGTGCACTTGTGCACTCACCGTCAGAGCTGGGCAGGGGTAGGATTAGGAGTGATCTTTTTAAAAGGCAAACCAGATCTCATCGCTCCCCTGCTTAATAATATCCAAGTGGCCTTCAAATGCATTTAGAACAAAACCCAAACTCCTTCCCAGGGCCAAGCATGAGCCTGATGATCTGGCCCCTGACTGCGTCTGCCCTCACCTCCTAACGGGTGGCTTCAGCTCAGCCACACTGGCCTTTTCCTTCCCCCAGGTGCACCAAGCTCATTTCTGCCTCAGGCTCCTGCACCTGCTGTGACAATTGCCCACCATCGTCTGCCCTCAGGTCCTGCAGGCTGGCTCTTCCCTGTCCTGCAGGTCTGGCTTTCTGCCTCTCCTGACCCGTCCACTGTCCGGCCCTTTACCTACAAGCCCAGCTTTCTCCTTCTCGCTGTCCATAGCACCGCGTTCTGTAGGGATCTTGTCCCTCTGTGCACTTTGTGTCTGTCCCCTCCCCCTGTCCTGTGTCCTGCTGAGCCCTGACTATCAGAACTGAGCCTGGCCACATGAGGTGCTTCGTAAGAAATTACTGAATGAGTAAAAAGAACGGTTCTTTGGGGAACGTTGCTTTTCATCCAGGTGTGACATTCAGGTAGACACAGGCAATGAGGAGTGGATATGTGAACTCCAGAAGGGACAGTGGGGACACCGGCTCACAGAGAGACAGAGGGTCAGAAAGCCATCCCAGGCCTCGGAGCCAAGATCACCTCTCTGTTTCCGTCTGGTCGCTGGTCCTGCCAATGACCGTTTTGAAATCTGCGGCATCCCTTCATCTTCACTCCCATCCTCCAACTGAGCGTCCTTGGTCCTCAGAGATCATCTACTCAGTGGATTTTTGTAAAAACACTACTTGTCTGAAGTAATTTTGGGAACTCCTGTTTTAGAATTGCCAACAGTCTGCGGCACATTAAAAATGTAAAATATTAATAACCACTGTTCACTCTGCAAGTGCGCCAAGCACTATGCTGTGTTTTTTATAACTTACTTTGGTTGAATCCACCCATAGCCCTATAAAATTGGGAGAATGTCTCCCCAGGTTTGCAGTTGAGGAAGGGGATTTGGAAATGTAGAACCCTTTGAAGGTGCCAGATCTAAGGTCCAGTCCAGGCCTGGCAGCCCAGAGACTGATGCTTGGCTTCTTTGCAGCATTCTCCGTGGGAAGACAAAAGGGAGGCAGTCTTCCTTCCTCTGAATGTGGACATGACTGTGGGAACAGCTAGGAGGGCAGGACAGAACTCCAGTTGTGCCATTTCATTGGTGTATGAGCTCAAACTAGTGATTTCTCAACGCCCGACACATACTGGAAACTTAATGTTTCACTCCTTTCCTCTTCTCTTAAGAGATACAACTCCCTGCTGTTCCCATATTGGGGACTGAACTCAGGGGCATCTACCACTGAGCTATATCAACGTATTTTTTTTTTTTAATAAGGTGCTAAGGCTGGCTTTGAACTTGCAATCCTCCTGCCTCAGCCTTCTGCAGTGATTACAGCTACCTACCATGCCCAGCTGAGATATAACAGACTCTTGATTTGTTCAGGGTTGATTATCTAGTTTGGTGGACTATTGAGCCCTTCTTTTGCTCATCTTTTCTATTCTTATTATATTTTGGGATATTTTATAATTTGTTACCATTTCCATGGTGAAGCTAGGCAAGGGGAGGGGTTGGAGGTTGGACTGTCTGGGAGAGGGAGTAGAAAAGTGAAGCCGGAAATGATTGGTTGGTTCAAAACATTTCTTCATTACTGTTTGAAGCCTGCAACCTTGGACAAACGTCTGGGTCTCAATTTCCTCATCTGTAAAATGAGAAAACATCACAGAGTTGTTTTGAATATCAAACTATGCTCACGAAAGGCTCTTGGAGAGCATGAGGTTATATATGATCACAAGGTTCATTATTATTTCCTTCCCTACAAACTGAGAGTCTGTCCTTCTTTCTTAGTAGATCTAAAACAATAATTGTGAGCTGGGATTGTAGCTCAGTGGTAGAACACTTGCCTCACGCTCGTGAGGCACTGGGTTCAATCCTCAGCACCACATAAAAATAAATAAATAAAAATAAAGATATAGTACCCATCTGCAACTAAAAAAAATAAAATACAATAATTGTGCTCTATTTGTAACTTTCCAAAATTAAACCCATGCCTTTCTTTATTCTTCAACTGAACAGTTCTCGACCCTCTCCCTATTTGATCTGTATACCTGACATTTGGCTCACATAAAATGGCTATTTTCCCTATTCAATATGATAGCCACTATTAACATATAGCCATTTAAATTTGAAATAATTAAAATGAAATAAAATTTTAAAATCAGTTTCTTAGTCGCATCAGCTTCATTTTAAATACTTGATAGCCCTAGATAGCCAGTAGCTACCACTTTTGACACTGTTTACAGAGAACATTTCCATCTTTGCAGAAAGTTCTGTTGCACAACATTGTTGTTTTTCTTGAATTTTCTTGAATTCCATTTCCCCATACTTTCTCCTGATCCTATAGGTACCATAAAAGCAAGCTAGTTGTTTTTAGTTAATAACTCAATGTACTAAACTCAAGGACTAAATCTTAGAATGTTGAGCGTTGACAGGATGCTAGCTAGCCATCATCTATTCCAATCTCTTCACTTTATACCTGAGAAAATGTAGGCCCAAAGGGATGAGAGCTTGCTGACCCCTACCCAGCTCTACGTGGACCCCCTGCTATTTCACAGGGTAACTATGACGGAGACGGGCTTCCATTCCTCTTGCCGGAGCCATGTCTCAGAAGAAAAGGGGCCTGAGACAGATCTTGCAAGTTGCCTGCTGTGTCAGGGGACGTTCTTCTCCTGCCTGCGCAGTGCTACTGGTAAGCTCTCACTGTGTTAGAACAAAGATACGCTGAACGTTGGATAGTCCGCCCTTTCACCCCACCTCTGTGAAACCTCAAGTGCCCTAGACAGCTGGCTGTGGGGGTAGAGTATTCAGTGACTTGGAATCTGAATAAACTCCCCAGACCCACGTCAATACCCTGGGACTGGCCTTATCTCCTCTTTTTCTCTTTTCACTTCAATCCTGAAATAGTTGCTCTTCAGGCAAAAGTCTGGGGAATCTGGGATGGGGATTATTGTCCCCCAGGATCACATGCAACATGATTGTTAGAAATAAATAACCCGGTCTTCGTAAAGCGTGGGTTCCTGGTAGATGTTTAACTCTCTTCCCTCCAGATCCACCCACTCCACCCCCATCTTCTCACCAGCTGGCCCTCTCCAAGATGACCAACCCAACGCTTGCAATGTCGTCAGTTGCACCAATGCTACCATGTACTAGAACCCCAACTACAGTTTCCTAAAATTCTTATCTCTTTGATTAATTGTCATTGAAAGACCATGACTGAATGAGCAGTAAACTGATAGTTATAAAACTATGGGGGGGGGGAGTGCTTTTAAAATCTGTCAAGACCCTTTGCGTCAAATCAAAGGATCTGGTTGGTATAAAAGCTCATCTCAAGATAATAGGGTCCAACATTTGAAGTAGCAATCATGCTGGAAACGTCACTGTGTGGTGGCTCTGTCCCTCCAATACGTGTCTCAGTTGAGCAACTGTGGGGTTTGTTGTCAGGTGAAATGGATGCTGGGTCTGGCTGAGGAAGAGGTCAGCTAGCACTTGAGAGTGAACTACGGGTACAGGCAGAGCCCAGTCCAGGTGCATGTGGCCGGAAGCTCCATTTGGGGACCTCCTGAAGAAAAGGGCCTTGCAAGAGCTCTGTGAAAGTGAGAGGTCCTTAGGTCTCGACTTACCTCGAGGCCTGAGTGGGGCTCCTTTCCTTCTGATGTACAGACAGCGGAGCGTCTGGGTGAGGGTGAGCACAGGAGGCTCGGGTGGGAGAGGTCTTGGCATCAGGCACTGTCCATACCTCACCTTGTGTGGGAGCTAGGGGAGGAAGGGAGGAAGGGAGGGAGGGAGAGAGGGGGAAAAGAGAAAGAGAAAGAGAAAAATGCGAAGGTTGGGTGCTGGGGAACAGAGCCTTGGTGGCTGGGAAGCCTACAGGGACTGAGCATCCCCCGGTGCTGAGGGTGTCTGTCTGCAGTCCCGTCTCACTTGACCAGGGGATACCGCACCTTGAGAGCTCTTCCCAATCCTCCCTCGCCTGACCCCCCACCCCCACCCCGAACGAGCACAGTTTCCACAAGTGGATCTTACAGACCCATTGGCTCTGGTAACAATGTTCTGTAAGAGTGAATCCAACAGACGGCAGAAGTTAGGAAACTGACTTAGGTCTTTCAGAGGAGAATATTCCAAAAATCTTAATAAGAGATTGTTGCTACTACTGCAGCAGCAATGTCGTCAGTGAGTTTAGGAAGAGAATTGTACTCTGGCCTGCTTTTCATAATCACAGACAGCTTACTTCCAAAATATTCTAACTGAGGTGACATTTCATACGTACTTGCCAAATGCCCAAGGCACATGTAAGAGGGACAGACAAGATGGAACCCATTCACTTACTTCTGAGTCAAGTGAAAGCAAGGAGAAAATGTTTCACTTATAAAAAAAGATATGTTCAACAATGAATGGTACAAAAACCATTATTTTTTTTAAGCATCAAAATTGGCATGTAACTGACCCCAAATGAGAATAATGCCTAATTCTGTGGAAGGAAAACATGTGGGGAAATAACGAGACCCGGGAAATGAAAGCGAGTAGTGTTCCTGCACAGTGAAGCCTAAAATCCATCTCAGGAACCAATCTCTCCTCCCCTAACGCAGAGATCCCCTTATCTACGTAGAAGGTGGCCTTGCTGGTGACCCACAGTCAGACTGCCTCCTGCCCAACTGCTGGCTGTTGCAGATTTAATGTTCCGCTGCAGCTCGAACATCACACTTCGGCATCTGCCCTTCTGCTCTGCAGAGCACAGGCACATGCCAACGTCAACACGTGCCACCCTCTCCCCGTGACAGGGCGCACTACAGCCTTTCTCACGGAAGCCTTTGCACGCCAGCGTTGAGGTAGGCTGACAATTCTGCCTCTGGGGTCCATGCCTGCTTTTTTAGAAATGTCCAAGCTCTCCCCTTATCCTCAGGAAAAGTCGTAGTCTTGGAATCTGTCCCGACAGGCTCTGTCACAGGATGGAAGTGCTATGGGCAAAGTAGTACGGTCAAACCATCTCCTAAGAGATGTGGTTCCACAGTCTTGAGAGGCTTTAAAACCCACAAAAGAAATTCTTCCTAACAAATGCCACTTCCCCAAGAGGGAAAAAGTTAAGAAAGAAGGATCAGGCTCAGAAGATTATTTCCATTTATGATGAATCTGAAGACCCACAGGCATAATCTGGGACATCCTGATGATCATGGCCACTGGAGTCTGAGGCCCAAACAAAATCCAGCTAGAACTCCAGCGGTTTCAGCCAACATTGATTGCTTACTTCCTATATGTCAGATATTGTGTTCGACTGGATGTCTGGGCTAGAAATACGGTTTAAAAGCCATCTGTTCATAAGCAGCAAATGAAACTTTGCAAAATCCCTTGAAAGTGCACATTGAATGAGAGAGAAGTCTTAGGATAGAACTCTGGGGATCCCTGATACTTAATGAAAAGGTAAAAGAAATAGCTGGAAAAAAATGAGGAACAAGAGAAGAAGTGAAAAGATGGCATCACGGAAGCCAGGTGAGGGAGAACTTCAAGAGGCATGGACAGAGGCATGGACGAGTCCCTAGTCAGAGCCCACAGAGAGGTCAGGCAAGATGGAGGCCGGCCAGGGCTCTCTGGATCTGACTATTCAAAGCATGTCCTCTCTCTTGCTCCTGTCCGCACCTGTCCTTTGCCCTGCTCCCATTCTCCCTGACACTTGTGCCTCTCTCCTGAGTTCCAGACATTTTCAATTGCCCTTGGACATCTCAACCTCGACCTCCCTGGGCACATTTTCAACATCAGAAAGCCTACATCTCCTCTTACCTTCCCTTTCCTAGTTAAATAATACCACCTTAAAAAGGTAAAAACCTCCGACCAACCCAGTCCTTGATTCTGCATCTTTATAATCATGAGAATCTTCGACTTCATCTTTAAAATGTCTCCAAATTCGGTATTTTCTTTTTCCATCTAGCACTGCAGATATACTTCCTTTAGGACTTATGTCATCTTAATTTTGAGGATGTGTACGTCTCCTCCTCTAAATCCTGAGAGTCTCCAGAATAAGATCATTTTATCTCATCTATAGCCCTGCTCCTAGTACAGTGCCTGGCACCTAGCAGGTGCTCATCTCATATTTGTGGAATGAATGAATAAGATTTGTGGTTTTTTTTTTTTTGTATTTCTGTTTTAGGCAGCTTTTCCATCACCATGACCAAAATACCCAACAAGAAACACTTACAGGAACAATAGTGTGTTGGGGGCAGATGATCTCAGTTCAGAGACAACCCGCCCATGGGTCTGGGCCCGAGATGAAGCAACGAGTCTCAGGGGGAGGGAGCAGCAAAGGAAATGTCTCCCCTCCCGGCAGCAAGGAGCGCGGGGTGCGTGGGGAGCCACGGGAAGCACAGCCCTCCCAGGGTGTGCTCCAGCCACCCCTCCTCTAGCCAGGCCCCACCTGCCGACCGCTACCTCCCCGTCGAGCCATTCAGACCAGGAGGGACTGACTAGGTCACAGCTCTCACAGTTCAGTCACTTTACACCTGGACCTTCCTGCTCTGCGGGATACCTCATGTCCAAATCGTGACAGTTCCACTTGGTTATCCTTCATTTGTTCTGCCGTCCAGAAGTTTATAGAACCATTTCTCTGCTTGCAGCCCTGCCATTTCTTCTCTCTGATGTGCCCACCCCCAGCTCGTCACTGTCGCTGTAGTTGGGTGACGTGAGCTGGCTTGCTTGATGATCGGAGACATGAAACCAATTAGTTCTGAATTTCCCCCTCCTTCCCCTTCCAAAAGAGGCTGATACTTCTCAGATAACCCAGTCTTCAGGGAGTGGAGGGGGGGAGATCACTGGAGAGCAACTCCTGCCTCATTGCCAGGACGCGGCCTTCCCAGGCCTATCCTGTGTAGCTCAGAACAGGAACCCAGGCAGGGCCAGGTGAGGAGTGGATCAATGAGGGAGCGGAGCCTGGATGCAGAGAGAAGCCCAGTGAGACCCCAGGGGAGCCACTTGGTACACGAGGAAGGACGTTCTACAGGCTGTTTAGGAAGACCCATTTCAAAGTTGGGCCTTCATTTATTTCCTGGGGTACCGGAGATTGGACCCAGGGGTGCTTAATCACCGAGCCACGTTTCCAACCTTTTAAATTTTTTATTTTGAGACAGGGTCTTGCTAAGTTGCTTGGGACTTCATAAAGTTGCTGAGGCTGGCCTTGAACTCACAACCCTCCCGCCTCAGCCTCCCGAGTCTCTGGGATCACAGACATGCACCACCACCGTGCCTGGCCCTCAAATATGTGGAGAGACAGATATCCAAATAGCTGGATGACATCTTCAGGGACAGGCATGTTCCTTTCCTGAAGAAGTCAGCCCCCCTTGAGGCCCATCCTGGCCCCGTGGGGGAAGGAGTAGCTAGGACACACCTGCCCTGGGCCACGTCATCTTCCTGTCATCTCTAGGCGTTATCTGGAATGAGAGTCCCCCATGGGGGATTTTGGCCTTGTGTTTTGGCAACTTTGTTGACTTCCCCCCAAGCCACAGATGTTGGACATTTTTGTTTTCCTTCTCACATGGGGAAAGCAGGCATGCTTTCTCAGGCAGTATCCCAGTAGCCTGTCTTCAGAGGGCACAGTTGTGTAAACCTGGGCACGTCATGTCACCTTGCTGGGCCACAACTTCTTCATCATCAAATGAAAGCGTCGGTCGACTGCACCAAGTTCTCCCTTAGTGCACCCTGCTGATTTGGGGTCCTCAGCCCAGAGGCCCTCATCTCCCTGGCTGGCACGTCTTGGCAGCAGAGGAAGCGGAGGATCACATATGTATTAAGGAAACAAAAACGATGAGTTAAAATTGTGCACGCACAAAATACAGAATGAGAACTGAGAGGATACCTGTTGATTCACCTGACAAAAGTTCCTGTAATTTACCAAAGCATTTATTTATTTATCTTTATTCTCCTAAATCATATTTTAAGGCCTGTCCTGAGAGGTAGGTTGCTGCCCTCTTTCAGGTTTCTTAAAAGTTGAGCTCTAATAAGTCATATAGGGTTCCCTGTGACCCAGGGTCTTTCCCTCAGTCTCTCAGGCTTCTCAGACTCTCAGGAATGGTAGGAACCAACTCTGGAAACAGCAGAATATAAGGAGGGCTTCCTTAGCTCCTCCTGGTCTCCACCCATATAAGTCCATCCCCAGCAGAGGCATGTGTGGAACCCAGGAAGGCCAGGTGTACTGTTTGCTACCCAGGCTCTGGGCCATCTGCCAGAGGGGCAGCCAGAACCAACCTCTGGCAGAGCCTGGGGACCTGCTTGTCTTCCGTCCACCCGGCTGTATACCATGGGCCACCAAGTGCCTCTGAGGACACAGCAGTCCCACCATTCCTAGGAGTGTTCCTTCACTAGAGAAGAACCTTGACCAAGAGGCAACAGCTCTCACTTGAAGGATATTTGCGGAGTGGGATCAGTTGTGACAGTTCTCACAACTCTTGCTCTTGTTGTCCCCATTTTACACAGAAAGAAACAAAGGCTGCTGGTCCGAGACCCAGGTGGCCAGATTCCAAACCCTTCCGTCCCCCTTGAACTTCCTGGCCACCAGCACTCCTGCCCCCACCCCGGCTGTGAGGGCCGGCCTGCCACACTCCTGGGCCGGGAGTGTGGCCGAGCTGCAAAGGCCTCCTGTCCCTCAGGGTGAAGCCCCCGGAGGCAGGAACTCAGCCGTCTGAGAACTGGGGAGTGTCCCTCAGGCTCTGTTGAAGTCCTGAGTTCTTTCTCAGCAGGAATCCCACCCCCATTTCCCCAACAGCGAGATCCAAGAACGACAGAATTCAGAACCAGGGACGGATTTATACAGGCATGGCTGTGGGCAACTCTCCAGGCATAAGAATCCAAGGGCAGAACGAGGAGGGGGGTGGACCTTCTCGGACCTTCTCTCACCTGGAGAGGTGCGTGAGCTCCCTTGGTTCTGCCCCAAACCCCTGCTCGGACACCAGTGTCTTTCATTTTCTCTGTTCATTGCTCTACAGACTGGACATTTACTGAACATCTACTAGATGGTAGGCCTTGTTTGGGGGACTGGAGATGAAACACCAGACAAAGCCCATGTCTTCCTGGGTCTTATATTCCATTAGGTGTGAACTAGAGGCCAGGATCAGGGCAGGTTTTCTCAGCGAAGGCCCCTCAGAGCCAGGCGACCGATGTGTTTCCATCCGTCTCTTCAGCCTTAATTGAAATCACTTCTGGGAGAGGCTACAGCTGTGGGTGGAGAAAATTCTTGACCTGAACTGACCCAGGTGACCAGCCAGTATTGCATTCGGATCCCCTGAACACCTCTTCAGGAGGAAGGTCCGCAGATTGAAGGTCTCAGTCCTCTGTAATATTCAAGGACAGAAGCTGGCTCTGTTTGGGGGGTTTGTTCCTCCCTATGGAACAATCCAGCAAAGACTCTGCGTGTGTTGTTTGTGTGCGCGCATGAGCACACATTAGTGTGCCCACAGATTTGTGCAGATCTTATTAGACATATGTCAGGGCGTTGTGTTGGGCTGTGTTATTCTCCATAAAATGGAGAAATAAAAATAAAGTCTTCATAGTTGATGGATACTGCTGCTTAAAAATAAGATTCCTGACCACAGAACAAGAACCAGACTCTTAGAACCAGAAGGCACTCTGGAGACTTCAGTTCTATCAGTCAAAAATGGGCACAGGGAAAAATTCGGTGTAACAAAGATTAAGAGAGGAGGCTCTGGCTGGGCCAGTGGTGCATGCCTCTAATCCCAGCCACACAGGAAGCTGAGGCAGGAGGGTTGCAAGTTTGAGGCCAGCCTCAGCTACTTAGCAAGATCCTATCTCAAAATAAAAAAAAAGAAAAAATGAAAAAGTGGGGGGGCTAGGGTTGTGGCTCTGTGGTAGAGTGCTTGCCTAGCATGTGTGAGGCACTGGGTTCAATTCTCAGCACCACGTATAAATCAATGCATAAAATAAAGGTCCATCAATGTCTAAAGAAAAATTTTTTAAAAATAAAAAGGGCTAGGAATGTAGTTCAGTGGTAAATCACCCTGGATTCAATCTTCAGTGTAAAAAGAGCAGGCTCTGAAGTGAGCTGCAATTTAAATTTCTGAACTTGTCATTTAAAGGCAGTACGGATTGTTTTGTTCTTAAATAACTTATTTATTTAGGTCTCAGTTTCCTTATCTCTAAACGGGGGGGACTGCCGTCAAGGTCCAGTCAGGAAGTCCATGTAAGCTCTTCCCGTAGTGCTTGGCTCCACCCGTGAATGAGTGTCACTGTTGCCCAGGAGGAAGGGACTTTCTCAAGTCACACAGCTAGTTAGAGGTAGACAGGAAATAACTAGGGTTCCTAGCTCCCTGGGTGATTTTTGACACTGCCCCTGCACTCTGCCGTAGAAGAACAGCAGGGCAGGTGAGATGAGCAACTTAGTTCAGATGTGGGTATAATGGTGCCCTAAAGGAAGGGGAAATCCTGTTCTTTTGAGGACTACTGTGACCAAGCACTATTCTGCTCACCCTATGTATGTCTGAGCTCATTTACCTTCAGAGAAACCTACGTGGCATTATTATTGCCCCTGCCCTAGAGACGGAGACGGAGCTTAGGAGAATAAGGCACTGAGCCCCCAACCGTGCCTTACTCTACCTGAGGCAGGGTCTGGAGGCCCAGTAAATGCAACTGCAAGACAAAGGGACTTGAGACAAGGCGGCGGGTCACTGTCCCTGCTCTCAGGGCTGCCCCTTCATGGGACGATGATGGCCGTTTGTGGAAGAACTCGGTATAATTTGAGTGGACAGTGTTGTCTCCCTGTATGAGAGAATCCCTAGACAAAGAAGAACCTACCACCATTCGGGACCAGAATTCCAGGGGAACAGACCAGGCGCACCACTTGACGTCAGGGGAAGAGGCTCGGTTTCCAGTGTGAAATGCCAAATAGTCCAGGAATGACAAAATCACCCTCGCTTTTCTTATGAACTCCTAGAAGTCATCTTTGTTGGTATAAATGAGATCATTTAGCCTAATTAGTTCCAAGCTTAATTAGCAGTAATTATCCCAACATGGGAGTAATATCCGAGCAGGAAGTGCGGAGTCCTCGATTAGATAGATCTCTAATTGGTGTTACAATATTGTAATTAAAGCGTATTTGTACGCCTCTGCCACAGCACTCGATCTGTTTCCTGTCTGATTAAACAGGGAGAACCAGCAGCCTTAGAAGGGGCCAGAATGTGGATCTGACTCACGTAACATGTTAACCCCAGGAAAAGAGATTTGGACACCTGTCTCTGTGGTCCAGGTGAGGGCCCACACCGAGCTGCGGGCGAGCACTCTTGGGCCAATAGGACGTGCTTTTGGTCTGCTCAACCCTCCTGCTCCACAGAGTATAAGCAGGAGAAGGTAAATATCTGGTTGGAAGGTCACTTTGTCAGTTTTTGTACTTTTGAGGATGGATTCAGACAACTCAGGGAAGGCTGTAAAAAGAGTAATAATAGCTATCATTTATTGAGCATTTACTATGTGCCAGATGCTATGCTAAATGCTTTAAATGTCAAAACTCATTAAAACTTCTGTGAGACCTCTGAGATAACTTGTTAAATTCCGTGTTTTACAACTCTTCTTCCTGGAGGGAAGGAGTTCTTCCTCTGGCTGAGTCTGGATGATGCTTCAGCTCTTGCATTGAACGTCACTCTTCTGGAGGCCACCTCTGAGCACCAGGCCTGGTTAGTGCCCCTCCAGAGTTCCTTGGGACTTTTTTCTCACACTCTATCAGAGTCTAATGGTCCATCTTCCCCATCAAACTCTAATCTAACCTCTGCCTCTGCCACTGCTCTCTGCCCAGTGCCCAGCACCTCGTGAAGTGCCAGCAGTATTCAGGAACTGAACAAAAAGACCCTAACGAACTGTCACCCAGCTTATCAGTCACCCAGAGATTCAAACCAGGGCTGTGGGGTTCTCCACTCCGTGTTTTCCATTACATCCTGCTTCCTTTCTTTATGTTAGAAAAATCAAAGGTAAAGTTTCTAGGTAATACAAATATGATCATGTTCATTTGGGGAAAGGAGAGAGGAATAGACACTTTCTTCCCATTTCAAAAATGCTGTTTTACAATTTTGCCATAGATCCCCTTAACCACTCATTAATATTTATCTGCTTCACGTTCCAACCTTATGTTATAATTTAGAGATTTTTGCCCATAGTCTAATAATTGGTAATTGAATTTAATAACCCTAAGAGAATTGGAATAAACCAGATAGAATTTATGTGCATTTACACATCACTGGATTCTGCAAATTCTTTAAATGTACCTAACACTCTCAGAGTCTGTATTTCAGCAATTACCAGCTACGGTTTTGGCAAACCTCAAGAATGTTCACTTATTATGAACACAAAATTTGGGGGAATATTTGTCTCAAATTAACTCTGCCAGATGTTTAAATGAAACAGTGCCCCCGGTGCACTGTGGAGGACCGAGAGAGCAGGCCAACCAGAATGGAGCCCGTGCCTTTTAAACTTGGAGAATCATTGCTATTAATCTTGGTCGCTGCTGAAACATTCCAGGAAGTGAGAAGCTCAACAAGAATTTTTGCTTACTTTATGAAAACGTATTTATTTACTTACTTATTTATTTTTATTATGATACAAGTTCTCACTCTATAGCCCATGCTGCTCCTAAACTCTTTTTTAAAATTTTTTTTAATGAATTTGATTTTTTACACAAATGGAGCACAACTTTCCATTCCTTTGGTTGTACATGAGGTAAAGTCACACCATCTGTGGAATCACACTGTACATAGGGTAATAGTGTCCGTCTCATTCCACCATCTCCCCCCCACCCCCTCTCCCCTCCCTCCCCTGGCCCTAAACTCTTGGGCTTAAGGAACCCTCTGCCGAGCTTCACAAGTGCGAGGACTATAATGCAAGTCGTGATACTGGCGCCAAGTATAAAATTATCACAAAAATCTAAAAGTGAAAAAGCTCCCTTCCAACTTTCCCCCACACCCACCTACTCCAGAGATGACCAGTTTCGCACACTCTATGCGTACACATTCTTAAAGGTCTTATCTTAACAGAACACCATAGTACACAGTGAACACAGAGGTGAGTTAGTTCACTTCCTCATCCACTGTGTAGAAACCAAAGAACAAAGCTCCGTGAGTCTACCTTCCTGCAAAAACTATCACGAAACATCTTGATGGTGTACCGGGATTTGAAATACAGAACTAATGAATGAGAAATGACAATGGTGATGTCATCAAGAATGACTCCTGGGTCTTCCTGGGTCTGTTTTGACTGATTCTTGAGACGAGGTTTCTATGCTGCTGTTTCGCTCAATGTCAGCAGTAACGAGACTGAGGTGCTAGTCATGGTCACTGTTAGCAATTTCACTTACTGCTGATCTCTTGTCACTGGAGGAACACGGTGAGAAAGTGAAGAGAATTCATGCAGATCTCTTACTGTCAGAAGAGAAATGTCTGTCTCCATGAAGAGCATCATTGTCGCACCATTTGTGTGGACAGGTTGGTGAATCTGTTGGAGGGCTATCTTAGTGCAAGAACATCCACACAACTTCTGATAGTTAGCACACTAAAATTTGGGATAGTTTTTGGCTTTTGAATAGCCAGAAATAACCGTGATAGTAAAATAATTAGATTTACATTTGGGCAAGTAATAGTTGACGGAGTTAATATCACAGCAGAATAAGCATCATGATATCCAAAGAGCACACTAATCAAGGTCATCATTAGCCTATGATAGTTTCTGTTTAGAATTTATTGAGCCCTGCACATGCTAGGCTTTGTAGAAAACTCGGTGTCCTGTGAACTGATGGTCTTATTTATCATCTCATTTTATTTATCAAAGATGTGTCTGTATTCCCTGTGGCTTTTTTTTTTTTTTTTTTTTTTTTTTTACCATGGGCTCACGTTGGACTGAGATAGATTGTTTTTTGTTGCTGTTGTTGTTTTTAGTAATGACTATGGAAGGCTCTCATGACTGAGTAGAACATGATTCTCTTCTGGAAAGTATCTTTGGCAAACCAAAGGTCTAAAGCAGTGGAATGTTCTGTAACTGTCCTCTAACACCATAGTAACTTTGTATCTTTATTTAAAATATTGTGTTCCAGGGGCTGGGGCTGGGGCTCAGGGGTAGAGCGCTTGCCTGGCATGTGAGAGGCACTGGGTGTGATTCTCAGCACCACATATAAAATAAAATAAAATAAAAAATCAAGGTCCATCAACAACTACAAACATAGGTATATTACAAAAAATATCATGTTCCATGGGGTCCATAGGGTGCTTATATTTCATCTCCTAATTTTTTTGGCTTAAAAAATATAAACCTGAGAGCTAAAACCAAATGGGTTTTCCTTCTGTTTCTCTGGACCTTTATTTTTCCATTGGTAATGACCTCCAAGGTCCCTTTTGGTCTGCGGTGTCCTCCTCGTCTACCGTATGAGCTTTGGAGAGTGCTTCCGGTTTTTCTATGAACGCTCTGCGTGTGTGCATGTTTAAATGTCTTCTTCAGCATCTTCATGATATCAAGCTGAATGAGCGTGGCTATGATCAATACAAAAAATCAAGACCTTATGTCTATAAGGACAAACTCCAAATAGTTTTAATATATAAGTTAATTGATGATTTCTTCTCTTACTCTGCTTGAATTTAGAAAACCTTCCCCTCATACCTGGATAACAGTTGGAACTCTCCCTCTCAAGCTGTACTCCCTGAGGTCTTGATCACTTCTCTTTGCCATCACAGTATTTCTGACGGCCGTTCTCCTCTTGCTGGCTGAGGAGTGTCTGCGTGGCTTACTTCAGTTATTCCCCTCCACTAATAAATTCAGTGGGTACAGCTGCCTTGTAGGACAGGTCTCTGTGATAGCCACCTGATTGGCTTTCCTCCCCTCTTTATCAAATACCTGGCATACATTCGGCATTCAGAAACGGCTGCTGAGCTGAACTGCATTTCTGACAATTCCTACACACATCCTTCAGACCTTCCTCCAAGGGAGACCTTCTGGACTAACTCCAGACCTCACATTCCACAGTCCTTTTGTGCACATGGTTTTTGTCATATTAACTCACATAGTTATTTGTTCTAGTTATTCCTTTTGAGGTGTAAGGGAAGGGTACCCAGACTGGAGTTAGAAAACTTGGTTCCAACCCTGTTAGCTCGTTATTGAGTGGGAAGGACACTGAGCACTCAGCCTCCCTAGATTTCAGTTATCAAACTTTCAACCAAAAAGCCAGACGGAGGCGTGAGATTGAACTGGATCGGATGACACCCAGGGTCCTTTCTAGCCTGAGAATTCTGACTCTGTGCTATCAGTTTCCTAGCAAGATCATAAGCTCCTCAACAGCAGAGGGTCTTCTTTTTCCTACCATTTGGAGTAGAAACCCTCTTGACGTTGATGGTGCTTAATAAACTAGAAGATGACTGCCGTTCCACCCCTTCTAGCAAGACAGCGAAACTGACTGTCTGTCTCGTCACCTACGTCCTGAAGGGGCTCTCAGATCCACCCTGGAAATGCTCTCCTGGGTGTGGGCATCGGCAACGGAGACCCAGGAGCTGTGTCAGTCGTGCACAGGGCACACCTAGCAGCTCTGTCTCCTAAGTACGTGTGCGGCTTTCCTCAGTAAGATCATTTCCTTGCAAGTAATGAGAGCTGTGTGTGACATGGTTGAAATCCTGTCCCTGAGACGGAGAGCTCACGTGAGCTGACTGGGGCCCATTACCCAGCGGCACTCACAGGAATGCTAAATCTGGCAAATATTAACTCGGGAACCACAGCAGCAGTCAGGAGACCGCAGTCTGCCCACCTTCCTGAACCTACCACTTTTGGGGTCTTTTCTGATTTTTCTTTTTCGTGGCTTGAGCCTTGTGTTTATTTCTCCCTTTTCATTCATTCTTTCTTCTCACAGAGAACACAAACAAGACTTGGTGTTTCCTCCTCATCCCTACCTGGAAAGCCCGACGTCTCATTCATTTCAGGGCCCAAGTTTTCTCCTTGTTATTTATTTATTTATTTATTGGTACTGGGGGGTTGAACTCAGGGGCACTCTGCCGCTGAGCCACACCCCAGCCCTATTTTGCATTTTATTTAGAGACAGGGTCTCACTGAGTTGCTTAGGGGCTTGCCATTGCTGAGGCTGGCTTTGAACCCACGATCCTCCTGTCTCAGCCTCCTGAGCAGCTGGGATTATAGGTGCTCGGCTGGCTTCTTCTCTTTTTTTAATATTTATATTTTAGCTTTAGGTGGACACAATATCTTCATTTTATTTTTATGCCGTGCTGAGGATCGAACCCAGTGCCTCGTGTCGTGCGTGCGAGGCGAGCGCCCCACCACTGAGCCCCAACCCCAGCCCTGGCTTCCCTTCTGCCTAAGCGATGCCCAGTTCATTAGTTCATCCCTCCTGCCCCAAGCCATGGGCCTGAGCATTGGAAGGACTCTGGAATCTTCCGGGAGACTCCGGGGACAGACTCTTAGCACGCAGGCGTCTGTGGATAGAACAGGGCCGTGAGAGCAGCTCAGACTGTTCCTGTGTACGGGACAGGCTTGCCTTGGCGAAAAGGGGCGTGGGATGTGCTTCTGTGAGTCAGGGAAGGGAGCGACATGTTAGATGGAAGAAAACCAACTCCCATCTGAGTGTATGTGAAGAAAACACTCTAACTAAAGGGGAGGAGTTGTGGGTTAGGCCAAAACCACAAAGGAAGGGGAGGATGTGACCACTTTCCTCTTTGTGGGTAAAAGATTCTCCTCTGGCTCACTCAGGGGCTCGTGAGAGAGAGTCTTCCTGTAGGAAAGTGTCCATCACTCCTGCCATCCACAGAAGCACCACGCACAGTGGTCTAGGTTGATCACAAAAGCACAGACATGCTATGAAGTACCTCCATTTCCAAACCTGTTGTCTCAAACGTGCTTCCTTATCTTGAATAGAAAAGGAAAAAATTAAACTTCTGAGAAGTAAAAAGGAAGAAAAAGTCCTTTTCCCATAATCTACACAATCTCCCTACTTGACTGTAATTTTTTGTTTTCCTGATGGCAATCCTATGTATGTTTTGACTTGGCCAAGGAGATCAGTAGTTCTGGTTCCCTAATGCCCCCTTTTACTGAGCGCCCGCTGTGTGCTGGGCATTCCCATTGTATCATTTCTAAGGGAGAGGTCTGATGACTACTCCTAGTTTTATAGGTGAGAAAACCTAAGTTTTTTAAAAAAAATTGCCTATAAGTTATACCATGTGACCTTTGAACCTTACACTCAAGTGTGTTTAATGGTAGCACTGGTGCGCTACCCTGCTTCTTTAACATCTGATTGTAGAAGTATTTCAGCCATTTTAGAAGTGTTTCAAGTCACAAACTTGAAATTCAGGTTTATATGGCTAACTATCAAGATGACCCAGAGCAAATCACTTGACCCTTCTAAGGTTTATGTGGTGTGTCTGTCTGGCAGGACAGTTGTTTAGGTAACTTTGGGAAAGACCTTCTTACTGTCTTTTTATCAGAATTAAGTAAAGCAAAATGTATACAGGCGTAGCCTAGAACTGGCTTACGGTGGGCTCCCCTAAATGGTGACCGGTTGTGCACAGTCAGGTTCTGGAACAAGCTGTGAAATCCTGGACTGGTTAAGGGAGCCCTCCGTTTACTTAAATTGTCCTCCCTGATTCCTGTCATCCTCCGGTCCAGGCAAAGACGCATCAAGGTGTAACCAGCTGTTAACACTCGGAAGAGAGACACAGGAGAGACAGTGATCTTTAACAGTAACACAGAGTCCAGGGGGAGGTGTAGAATCCCATTACTCTAAAGTCTGAAAGCAGAGTCGGGGTTGTTTGTTTGTTTGTTTGTTGCCTTGTTTTGGTTTTGGTTTATCTTTCTTTGGGGGCAGCAGGCAGGGAGACTGGAGGGTAGGAGAAAGGAAGCCTCCGAAGGACCCAGCCACTCTGTGCGCAGGGATCTGCAGAGGGTTTGATCTCATGCTTCTTTTTCTGGAGACGTTCAGGGTGGAGTCAGCTGTAGACTCCAGGTCTCGGCTGCTTTTGATCAGAATTTTTTCCTCCTGTGGTGATGTTGCATGAATTTTAGACCCGGGTGAATTTCAGTTGCCTGGGTCTGTTTTTCATTGCAGTTTTGCCGGGATTTTCCATCTAGGTTGAATGTGAAAGCCTTCTCTTTATCGCTTCTCTGTTCTATGTGAACTTCTGATTTTGGGTTTTTTTTCCAGTTTATTTAAGATACAGCATTTGTATATTTCCCTAATGACAAAAGTGATGACTGTTCATGGTGGAGAATTACAACAAAAGGATAAAGGAAGATCCAGCCTTTCCCGAACAGCCTCCAGAGCACAATCCACATTTCATTGCATTTCCTTCCATCTCTTCTCTATGCATATATGTTTCTATCCACATAAACCCTATGTGCATGTGTGCTTTGCAAAACTGGGGTAGAATAATGTACATATTTTGTATCCTGATTTTCCACATAACTTTGTCATGAGCATTTTTTTTTGCATGTGACAAAATATTTATGTCTGTATAATATTTCATCGTATGAACATACCAAGTGTTAATGTACCATCCCCATTCTGCCAGATGTTTAGATGCCTCTTTGTATAAATTTCCTTTTGCCTTATAAACTATTCCTTGAAAAGGAATTATTGGAGCAATTAGGACAAGGTATGAACTTTTAATTTAATACTTAAAAAGATATTTGTTCCTGATTATTTTAATACCTACAAGCCTGTGTATGGCCTTATTGAAGTCTAATTATTAAAGTTATACCATGTGACCTTGAACCTTAAAATCTAAAGCCAAACTGTTTTCCAGAAACGTGACTCTAATACAGGAGATGGCCCAGTATATAATAAAACACGGGGACCAAATCTGTCCTGTGGCTTGTTTTTGGACAGCCCATGAGCTCAGGATGTTTTTACATGTTTAAATGCTTAGGACAAAACCAAAAGAAAAATAATATTTCATTACACATGAAAATTAAGTGAAATTCACATTTAAGTGCCCATAAAGTATTTTTGGATCACCACCATTATCATTCATTTACACACTGTCTGCGGCTGCTTTCACCCTACAGTGTAAGGGCTGTGTAGTATCAACATATACTGTATGGCCTGTAAACCCCCAAATATGCACTATCTGCCTGCTACAAAAATACTTTACGACTGGTCACAGTGGCACACACTTGTAATTCCAGCAGCTCGGGAGGCTGAGGCAGGAGGATCCAAGTTCAAAGCCAGCCTCAGCAACTTAGCGAGGCCCTAAGTAACTTAGTGAGACCCTGTCTCTAAATAAAATATAAAACGGGCTGGGGATGTGGTTCAGTGGTTAAGCAACCCTGGGTTCAAGCCCTGGTACCAAAAAAAAAAAAAAAAAAAAACCACAAAAAACCAATTTTAATGATTCTTGCTTTAGTGTGCAATCCTACAAGCTGTTATGAGAGTGTTCCTTTGACACATACATCAACATTGAACATTGGAATTCTCTTTTTCATTAATTTAAGCAAGTCAACAAATATTTATCAAGTATTTTCCATGTGCCAAGTCCTCATGGAAAATATAAATTATGTGTAGTTCTTTGATGACTAGTTATAAGTTTTTTCCATGAGTTCAAGAGAATTTTTAAAAATATTTATTTATTTGTGTATCTTTAGTTTTAGGTGGATGCATTAGCTTGTTTTCATGCGATGCCGAGGATCGAATCCAGCACCTCATGCATGCTAGGCGAGCACTCTACCACAGAGCCACCACTCCAGCCCCAAGAGAATTTTTTTTTTTTTTTTTATTAATACTGTGTGTGTGAGAGAGAGAGAGAGAGAAAGAGCAAAAGAAAGGAAAAACTGTTAAATTTCTACTAAGGCATTTATATCTTTCATATCTCTTTGTATGAGCTCTTCATATACTAAAAATTTTAATTTATTTTCAGTTACATTTGGGATATTTTAGTTTCCACTACGTTGTCTGACTTTCATGATTATTTTATATACAGAATTTTACATTTGTATGGAATCAAATCTATTCAATTATTTTTGCCTTTGATTTCATTCTCAGAATCTTTCCCTGTCCCCAACTTTAGATAAATATTCACCTATATTTTCTTCTGTTTCTCCTGATTCATTTTTTTATAGTTATCTCTTTAATCACTCTGGATTTTTTTAATTGTATGGCATGAAATGAGGATCATAAATTTTCTCCCTAAAGTAGAAGAATCACTCCAATATTATTTGTTAAGTGATCCTTCCTTTCTCCACTTACTTGTGATCATCACCTTTTCTACACGTATGTATCCTGGGATGTGTTCTTGGCCCGCATTCCAGTGATCTTCAGGGGCGTGTGTGTGTGTGCACGCACGCGCTCTCATTGCTGATTCCCTGTGATGTCCACCTTTATGAGGTCCTCACAGGATACAGACCCTGGCTGGATTTCTGTTTTTTCAGTTCCTTTTTCCCAGGTGTTATCCCTTTGCTCTTGTCCCTTCTCTTGGTCATTTTGTCAGGAATGCAGTGTGAGCCTATCTTCCAAAAGTCCACAGACAGTAAGAAACCTTCCCACAAATCAGAAGAGAAGAGCCAGGGCCAGGCCTCCACCCAGGTAAACCTGAGCCACAGGGCTCCTCTTAACCACTCCCAGTGATGAGGCCTGCGCCTCGGCCTGGGAGGTGGGAGGTTTTCTGGCCAAGTAGCCTCAACTGGCATGAAAAGAGCAAGTCTCTAGCAGGGGTTCCCAGAAGAGCTGTTACAAGATGCAGAGCCCCTAACCTTCTGTTAATGGCTCACCCCAACCTGCCCTTGGCTCACAGTGGAGTCATTTCATTTACCAGGTGTGAAAATTGGATTTTACCACAGTGGAGGGGAGTTGCTACCTATCAGGCCTGACTGTGATGGGATTTGTTAAAAGAGATTTGCTATGCATGGAACATGTAATTAGAGGTGTGCTTCTCTAAAGCTGGATTTGCCCTCTTTGTCGTTTTAGGGGTGCTTTCCCTTTCAGTGTTTCTGTCTGACAGCCTTCTTGCCGTGTAGGCTGCACACATCTGATCCAGGATCTGAATATTTTATATGGCACCATTCTGCCAAGAGGCGGACCTCAGGGGTGTGACAAGGAGCACAGTTTAAGAAGATGGTGGGGACTGCCTGCAGTTTGTATGTTGCCCGTAGTCACATATGTGATACTAAGAAGTCAGAAAGGATGATAAAGTGATTTTCATGTTAGTTGATTGCTATAGAGTCTGAGCCTTGGTTTGATGGAGGTATTAGGGTCACTCTAAGACCTTTTAATGAGAGAACTCTTGAAAAATCAAGATTTTAGACTTAATTACTGGTTGTTAGGAGACTACACAGACAACCTCAAAGTTAGTACCTGGTTAATTACATTTGCTCTTAAAAAGAAAAAAAAAAAAGACACCTTGTTTACTATCATGGTGAAAGGGGTGGCTGGATTTATTATTGTTTAGCGTTTCTAGCACACTGTGTTCTTGCCGAGAGGTTCAAACTTATTTATGTATGTATATTGGTTGCTCTTTGCAGCACTCCCAAGAGAGGAGTGGGTGATAAGTTTTATTACTGTCTGCTTTTCCAACAAGAAAATGAAAAGGGAGCTCCCGAAAAGAGAAGGAATTGCCTGAGTTCATAGCTCAGAGCTGCTGCCACCTCGTTAGGGGATCCTCAACAAAATGGTGATACATTCAGCCGGGGCACCCTCCCCGGCCTGAACTTAGCGCTGATGTGCCCCCAGAGCTGATCGCGTTTCCCACGTAACCACAGTGGGATGCTCACTCAAGATGAAAACTTTTCTGTGTTGGGCACTTTATGTCGCAGCACATCACCTGCCTCACCAAGTCACCTTCTTCCTCTGCTTCTCTCCGAAAGGCCCTGCTCTTTCCCCCACGGCCAGCTCAGATCCCCGAGGTGCTGGGTGACTCAGCCTTTCCACCCACTTCTGTGGCCGAGCGAGCCACAGACAATCTGCCACCCAGAGACCTTTTACCTTCTTCCCTCCTTTTCCGCCTGCCACTACTGATGGCCCTCCTGGCTCTCCCTGGACACGGGGGAGCCTTGACCTGTTCCCACACGTTCCACCCGAACTCTTCTGTCCCCTCAGCCGGCCTGAGGTCTGGATGGAGACCACTCCCCACGGAAGTCCAGGCTCTCACTCGGCTCCTCTTCACCTTCTCTCCACCGAGCGCTGAGAGCGCCTGTGGGCAGGGCGCGGGGGCAGCCTGCAGGCCCCAGGCCGGGACCCAGCGACTCCGCCAGGCCCTGAACAGCCTGGGGAGACCCAGTGGCGAGATCACAGGGAAAGGGGCTGGGCCTGGAGCTCGGTGGTCGGGCGCCCCGGGCTCCATCCCCCGTCTCCAAAAGTCAAAAAGATAAAAAGCCCGAGGAATCCGCAGACCCAGATGGCCCCGAGCAGTCCCGACTTGGGGGGCGACTCCGGGCGAGGCTCACCCCTCACCACCTCCTCGGCGGGGAGCTGACGGGTCGACCAGGTCCCGAGGTCCACGCCGGGCCCCGGTGTGCCTGGCCCCCTCCCCTCCTGTGACCGTGCTCTCGGCCTCTTCTGAGGGTCGCCCAGGGATCGGAGGCAGACTTCTTAGCGACCAAGTCCAGGTCCCTTCGCCACCCAGCCCCGGGACCAGGGGCAGCCCGGTCCCGGCCCCGCACACCGCAGGGCGCCCTCCCCCACGCCCCGCCCCTCCCCCCAGGCTGACCCTGCGGGACTCAGCTCGCCGGTCACTTCCTCAGCGACACGGTCGTCCCCCGCAGTCCCCCGCCCCCGCAGGACTCAGTCACTTCCTCCGGCGCGTCCCCAAACCCTGGTCACCCGCGGAAAGCCCCAGGCGCTCTCAGGGGCGACCACCTGCTCCCGGGCTCCGGGCGCGAAGGGCCGGGGCTGCGTCCCCAGGACCCCGCGGGCCTAGCGCCGCTGCCGCCCGGCCACCCCGGCCCGGGCCACCGGACTCGGCACTTCTCCGGGAAGCTCTCCTCCCCGACCCTGTTTCCTCCCCTCCTAGACTGCAGACCCCCTGGAGGGGGATCCGGAGGGTCTGCGCCCTCGCCGGCCTGGCTCCCTCCCCGTGGCAGGAGGTCAATAAACATTTGTCTAATTGAATTGTAGGAGGTTGTGCTCGGCTAGCTGCTAAACAACCCCATTTAAGGGTTAACTAATAACACTGGAGAAGTTCTTCTCCTTTGGGGGCATTTGCATTTTAATGGGAATCTTAAAAACCCAAAGGAAATGTTCTCTAATGGTGGGATTTCAGGCATTGGAGGGAGTTGTTTTTTGTTTTTTGTTTTTTTAAATGGTGCTAGATGGGGACTAGGAGGAAAAATTCCTCCAGCCCAGGGGTCTGCACCTTTTCTCTGCTGTGGGTCCTTTTAGCAATCTGGTGAAGCCTACTGATAGGATATTCCACTGATAGAATGATGATTTTAAACATAAAATTAAATACATAAGATTACAAAAATAGTTACAATGATCTAAATATCCAAAGCATCAAATTTGCGATACATATTTGTATTGCAATACAAGTAATACATATTGAAATACAAATATTATTTATGCTTCTTTTTAAAAACATTAATAAAGTCTACTGGCAGGTTTGATAACTACTGTAATTTTGTCATAGTGATGACTATCATTGTACTTGGAATATCTGTGATTGTATTGGTAAAAAAAGAATTGCAGACTATTTATACCATCTTATTCTGTTGCCTGTATTTATGATTGAAGAACATGATCAACGTCAGTTAGAAGTTTGGGAAAACTTGCCTTCGTCCCTTCTTTAGTCTTCATCCCCAGTTTAGGGCTTGGGATTTAGCTCGGTGGTAGAGCCCTTGCCTGGGGTCCCATCTCCAGCACAGACCGAGACCAGCACTGCTTAACTGACAGACCTGGTGGTCCGAAGTCAGTGCTGTTCCCAACCTAGACTTTCTTTCCTTCACTCCTTTGCCTCTGTACCTGAAACTCCCAAGTTCTTTTTTTCCCACATTTTTATTGGTGCACTATAGTTGTACATAATGATGGGATTTGTTACATATTTGTACACGCACACAACATAGCAATGTAATTTGGCGAATATCACTCCCCAGCACTCCCCCACCCTGCCCCAGATCCTTTTTACCCTTTATTTCACAACCAAGGACAGTAATGATTGGGTTTTCCCTCCACTAGCTGAGGATTTGAGATGTCAGGACTTGGGGGAAAGAGAGGATCTCTAGTTCCCTGGCCTGGGAGGATCCCCTCTTTGAAGTCTTCAAGCTTGGGGCGGGGCAGGAGGAGGAGGGTTTGCCCCAAATTCAGAAGAGGGAAATAAGTTGCAGGATTTCTCCAAGAGTCTGGACAGGCTTTTTCTAATTTCAGAAGTTTGTGTTAGGGTCAAAGAGCCTGATTTCAGGGGTGGTCCAACATAATATCCATCTTGGTAGTTAATGAATCATAATTGCATTGCTCTTGAAACTCCACATTCCCTATTTCTAATTTGGATAAAATTGCTTTTAACACCAAAATGCAAGGGACATATTCAGTCCATTCACAGTTATCTTTGTGTATTTTAATCACTTAAAGGCAATTTCCCCCTAGACAGCTTTACCCTACTCTTGAGGGACACATACCTCTGCTCTCAGTGGATATGAGCTTTGAGAATACAACTAAATTTTATGATTGGCTGGATATGTTGTTACCCAAGTGAGTACCATATCAGCTCAGCCATATTATCATCACGGCCCCTAAGTGTAGTGACATGGAAAAGTATTGCCCTTGGCATCTTCCTGTTCTCCTGCAAACATTTTCTTTTGCTGAGCTCATTCATTTTTATGGCTTCGGCTCTCACCTCTATAACCCTGGCCTACTCTCTCCCCTAGAAGGACGTCTCTACTTCCCTGTCTGGTTGTCAATCATAACCCTAAAACTTAACTCTCTTCTCCTTCACAAATCAGCTTTACTTTTCTGAAACACCAGCTTGACTGAAGTATAATTTATATATCATAAACTGAACCCACTTTAAGCATTATGATTCAATGATTTTTTTTGTAAATTTACAGTAAATTTGTATCCATTGCCAAAATCTGGTTTTAGAATATTTGTTTCACATGAAAAAGAACCTTATATCCATTTGCAACCAATCCTCATTCCTACCTGAACTAATTTGCTTTCTGTCTATATAGATTTTCCTTTTTTAGACAGTTCATGTAAATGAAATCACACAACATGCTGTCCTTTGCATCTCACTTGGTATAGTGATTTTGAGGCATTTCCATGTTGCAGTAAGTATCAGTGGTTCATTCCTTATTGCTGAATAATATCTCACTGTATATAGCTGTACCATCTTTTATTAATCGAGTCAGTCATCGGTTGATGGACATTTGGGTTGTTTCCACTTTGGGTGGGGCTAATTAGGAACATATAAGTGTCTGCATAGACATATTTTAACATTTATTTATTTATTTTTGTAGTTGTTTACTTGTCAGTATTCCTATTTTTGTTGCTTCCTCAACTGGACTGTAAGATTTCTTCAGCTTCTGTTGGAACTCTCGTCCTACTTCTTTGGCACCAGACACATAGTGGGTTCTTATCGATTCTTGTATGATAAATGGTAAGAAAGCAAACAGGAAAAGCCATTGTGAAATTTTAAGCCAGGGGTTCCTTGAGCACCTGTCCAGCATCCTCTACTAGAGGACTGACTCTGAGTAAAATCACTGATTACAAAACACAGCACAGAGTAGAGAAACGGGTGACTGATGAAGAGTCCCCAGATCAAGGCCAGCACCGTCTTTACTGGCACAAATGGCCTTGTTTACCTCACCCCTTCTTGGCATCTCTCTTCAGTTTCAACCCCTTCCTCCAATCCCAGAAAGCCCTCTGAGTGTCTCGCCTCCTGCCTTGAGTTCTGGGGAAAGGTCTCCAAGCTTCAGAATCAGCCTTTTTTTTCTTCCCAACAATATTATTCCCTCAGTGCAGTTAGCAATTAAGGAGGATAGAGGTAGGGCCAGATAACTTCTTAAAACAAAACAGAGTTAACCCTTTATTGTGCTGTCTGCCCAAGGGGTTGGGGAAGTGGCATCTTAAACCCAAAGGTATGAATTTCTAGTGGCAGAATTTAAAGGGGCATGTCAGGAGCATTAAGAAGACGCTGGTGATTGACATAGGCCTGAGAATAAGTGAAGTGTTAGGGTGGTGGATGGCCCCTAAAATCTCCCCTACAGTCAGATTTGGGTAATAATAGTAACCAGGACATCAGTAATAATAATAACCAGCATTTATCGAATCCTTCCCATGTACCAGGCTCTGCTGGCTCATTTATTTCCCTACTGCTGCAGGTGGAAAATGTCACTTGATGAATCCTAGTATTGTTAAGTAATTTTTCTAAGGTCACACAGCTTACTAATGGCAGAGCTGGGATTCAAAACCAGGCAGTCTAACCCCTTATAAGCATCCTGGGAAAATAGAGGAACAAACTTCATGAGAAAGACCTAGCTACCATCCCTGTCACCATCACAGTGGACAGGGGGCTGTCCTTGTCACATGCAGGGCACTGCATGCAGTGCTGAGAAGACAGAGGCCTCTGCCCCTGCCTGTTGGCACCAACCTGACCTTCAGGTCACCTCCAACACGTGCACCTCCAAGGAGCAGTTTTTGCTCATCTCTTCCCCCTCAAATATCTTTTCTGACTGCCGTTTCACTTGTGCCTCTGCCATTTACGCTCACTGTCACACTGTGGTGGTCTCCACACACTGTCACACTGGGTCAACAGCCCAGCCTGGCGTGGTGCTGAGTCCTTTGCCTGGTGACTCCTATGCTTCTTTAAGATTCTGCTCAGGTTTGTTGGCATTCCCTACTCTCCTATTGGATAGACACCTCTCTTTTCTATGCCCCCAACCCCTGGTATTTCTCCATATCATAGCACTTATTATAATTGTTTATGAATGTTTACTTGTCAGTATTCCTAACTAGATAGATCCCAGATCCCAACATCCTGGAACATGTCTTAAGTTCTTTGAATTTCATTCAGTTCTTTGCACCTGCCACACACTGGGTGCTTACTAAAAAACCTTCTTAAAACACATGAACCATCCATGCAAGGATAGAATCTCATGTCTGATTCATTTTTTGGATCCCAAAGATGCTATGCACTTTATAGATGCTCAATAAATATAACAAAAATAAGCTGTTCTAAAGCAGGCATGAGATTCCACTCACAGGATATGGGGGAACTCTGGGACCTACAGTAAAAACTGGATGATATTAAACATTTGCATGTTTAGGCTATGTTTAAATTGATAATATAAACAACTACCACTAAAATGGATGAGAAAGAAAAAAAAGGGTTTTTTGTTTTGTTTTGTTTTTGCTTAAAGTTTCTTGATTAATAAAATGTAGCTCAATATTTAAACCCAAGTCCATATGACTTTAAAGCCAGCGTTGTTTCTATTACACCGTATTGTTAGGATCTTAGAGTAGATGGGTCCTGAAGTATCAGTGTGGCTTAAATAATTCTAGAGGAAGAGACACTGCATGAACTGGAATAAGAGATGTGGATAGGTCTTTAGGGAGATCTATCTGGAGAAAGCACGTGGACTCAACTGGTCAGGGAGAAGCAGGGACATTGTTGTGACAATCCCAATCTGGAAACAGAAAACAGTAAATCCATTTAAGAAGGAATTTGTGGATATTGGTGACTGAGAAGATCCATAGACAAGAGGAGATTTGGAGTCAGGATTACTCCCAAAGTTTTGGGTTAGGTGGAAGACAGGAAATTCAGGGGGGAGACTTTGGAAAGAGGGTGAATTTGTTTTTTTTTTTTTTTTAATATTTATTTTTCAGTTTTCGGTGGACACAACATCTTTATTTTATTTTATGTGGTGCTGAGGACCGAACCCAGCGCCCCACGCATGCCAGGCGAATGCGTTACCGCTTGAGCCACATTTGTTTTGACAGGTGAAGTCCCTCTAGATGGGCGAGGAGCAGATAGATATGCAGGGTTAAGTTCAAATGAGGCCCGAGTTAGACTTGTAGATGTGTTGTTTAGACTCTAAGAGGTGATGGCTGAAGTGGGGAAACTGGAGAGAGGGGCTGATCAAAGAACTGAGGAGTCTAAGGAACACCCACAGTTTGGAGATAAAAGAAGTGATTTGAATCAATAAAGAAGACAAAACATGAATATCATCACTTCTTAGAATTCAGAGTTAAAGGGAAAAAAGGTCTTCATTAGGCGGATTTGGCCATTAGGTTTGGTCTTATTAAAGAGAACATTTCAGAGTGGTTGGGTTATTGACAGGAAGGAAAGAACTGTGGTGGCAGCTTCTATTTAAATAAGTTTGGAGTAAAAAATGGGGAAATGGAGTTTGCTATAGGAAGGATTTTACTGAAGATACTGAAGCAAAGGGTAGGTAGGCACTGGAAGGGAGAAACTGAGCAAGGCCCTTCAGGAGTGGAAAGAGAAAGCAAGGTTGGTCCTGCAATACAGAGGAGTATGGATAAAATTTGAAATAATTTCTCTGGAATATGTCACAGGCAACAATAAGACTCCATAAAACGAATGCCAAGTGATAAGAAATGGAGTTCAGTTTGTTTCATTGCTTTGGTTGGGATCCGCTTTCTTGGTTTCTTGTCTGGCAGCCCAGGAGGGAAAATGTGGGTTCATCTCAGCGTTAGGCGTTCCCATTGCTGCAATGGGTCCTGCATATAGCTAGATAGTAGCCTATCTAGCTACTGTGGCTATGAGAGCAACCTGGATACAAACCAAAAACGTGAAGTCAACGTTGAAATGGTTGAGAAGCAATTCAGGAGAAACTGGGAAGAGGTTCATCTTGCAAAGTGGGAAGAGTACAGGAGCAAATGCAGAACTTGGAAGAATAAAATCATTTTATTGTCTTCTAGGTAAATCTAGAAGGAAATCAAATGAACTAGGAGGGGCACTTTCCCAGCTCATGGGAAAGCAGTAAAGAATAAGAAACGAAATAATAAATCAGTAGAAACAGAGGGGGAAGAGGGAAGGGGGAGAAGAACCAATGTAAAGACCTGGTATGAAGCTCGATCAATCTGGGGAGAAATGGTCGCAGCTCATGGGACGCTTACTGAGTCTCATGCTAAGCCATAATGGACCACACAGTTGAGTCTGAAAAGTGGGGAGGGCATCAGCACTGAAATTCCAGTCATTTAGGACCCAGGAGAATGGCAGGTTGAATGTCACAGAGCTTGAATCTTCTAAGGCAGAATGACAAGAGTTAAGAGGCACAACAGTATAGGTTAAGCATGAAAATAAAGGAGGGAAATATCGGTGAAAACTTCTCAGGAGGTGGGAGGTCATCTCACAGATCCACCAGAACACAACAAACAGGGTGCCTCCAGTTCCCAGATGGGGGAAAGCACATCTGTCGTGACACACAACAGTACCTAACCTCTCACACGTCACTCCAGGTGAAGCTACGGGGAGGAAGGAAGGGGGAATGTTGATTTCTACCTTACACGAGAGACAGCCGGTCCCACATTCCCCAGCAGGAATGAAGCACTGGCACTCCCCCATGGCCCTCAGTGGACTGGTGAAAGTCAGGGCAAGGAGATGGGTTTCTCTGGTCGTGGACAACTCAAAGAAGAAATGATTTCCTGCCTATGTTATTCCAGCAGCACAAAAGGCAGGAGATGCCATTCCACTCTAACCCTTCAATGTGAGTCAGTATGACTTCCTGGGTAGTCTGCCTTGGCATTGAGATTCACTAGCTTTGGTCTGGACAGTGATGTAGATGAACTGGTCATAAGTAGTACAAGCAGCAGGGACCCATGGGCAAGCTGAGGACTTTGACCCTGGGAAGAATTCATTAGAGCCTCCTGAGTGGGCTCAACCTTTCTCAGTCTTAATCTCCTTGTTCCTAAGGTAGAACTTCATGTTCTTTCCACAATTGTAAGTACTGTCAGGAATGAACAATCCTGGGAAATTAGAACCGTGCTGTGGAGTGTTGAACTTAAATTCTAATCCCTAACAGAGAGCATGATCTTGGCAAATCACTGGACTTCCAGGTCAGCATTCTTATCTGAGAAATGGAATGGAGTTCCTTCCAATTCTAATATTCAGGCATGTTTATCAAGAGCTGAGGAAACAAAAGCACTTATTCCTTCAATTCAAAGTGTAGCATACAGTAGAAAGACTGGAGGCAAACCTAAATAATAACACAAATGCTATGTAGGAAGTAAGGAGCAAAACTTCCACCTCCCATGTTTGCAATCAGCAAATGCTTATTTATCATCCCTGAGAAGCAAATTTCAGTAGCTAAGAAAGTCAAAGCTAGGTTTCTTTAGTGTCAAAACCCTTTTTTTTAAAAGCAATTTTACCATTTGGATTTTTAAAAAAATTCCTTATCTTAGAATTTCTACAGTAGCAAAAACAGTTTGAAGCATTTATTTATAGGATGCTTTTAAAAATGACTTCACCATTATCCATTAGTGTTCACACACACACACACACACACACACACACACACACAGTGTCAGATCCTTGTATACCAAAATAGAATTCTTTCTCAAGTGACATGGAAAGGAATGGAAGTTAAAAAACTTAGAAGGCAAATATTCTAGTAAAATAAACTATTTAATAGAATAAACATTTTAAAACATGTCCATCCCATGTGTATTATAACTAAATTAATGTTACTACTGAGACTCTAACCTTTAGATTTTGTGACTTTTAGCATGCTTAAGTTCTTCTTTTTCCCTTACAAAACATTCATTTATTTTGGTTGCACAGAGCATGCTACAATTCTTGATATTATACCTTTTATTCTAGTGTTCTACACTTAATACTCCTTTGTATTTTTGTTCCAATAACAAAAATAATTTTGAACTCTGACACATAAGACTGCATGAGGGTTTAATGCCTAGCAAAAACAGTTAAGAATATTTAATTTGTGTCGTTATGAGTATTGTGAGCTTGCTGAGCAGAGGTGATCTAGTCTGGAAGACCCCAATTTAAGGCTTATTTTGGCAGTGTTTTTTACTGAAAGGTACAATCTGATCTGTATACCCTATGAGTCCTTCTTTCCACCTACATTGGAAATCCCAAATGTGTCTTGCATGTTCTGGGTTTGGTTGTCTTTCTCTTAGATCTGTACCATACCTGGCTCCCCCACCCCCCAAACATTTAAAGAAGTTCTTAGCTATGTTACATCACATATTCTATAGACAAAAGTTGACCAAAAAGCATTTTATTTTAATTATCTCCTGTTTGGAATCCCTCACTTGCTCTTAGGTTTCTATTGTTTACAACCATTATTGGTTTCTTTATTTATATCCTCAGTCACAACAGAAGACAAAGAGAAAACATCTTGCTAAAATTTTCCATAGGATCTTTGTGGGGGAGGTATGGCAGAGAAACTTACATGGCCAGTTAGGAGTTTTAAGTGGTTTGGAAAGCAGTGAATCAGCTTTAACATTTAGGGTTCTCTTGTACAATTCTTTACCACAGAACTATTCCTTACAAGGGTGTCCCAAGGAAGGTTTACTACTTATAGACAGGGAAATTGACACCGAAATAGGTATCCCGGTTAAAATCATGGGTAACAGAAGCAAGAGCAGAAGAAAATTTATCTAGGTCTTTTAGTGGGTTGCCTGTCTGTCTTTTGGGGAGAAACACGGCACATTCTAACCTGGGCAGACTACACTTAACTGAGTTCCAAGAGCTGTTGGGCCAGTGCACTGAGTTGCAGAAGCACCTGAGGTCAAGACCCCACAAAGCCCAATCGCAGAGATGAAGGGCGTGTATCTGGGGGAGGCTGCAGAGCAGCAGGTGTGCAATAACGATGGGTCTCGGCAGCCACAGGGCCACGCAGATAAAAGAGCTTTGATGCAGCAACGTGCTGAACCACGACGCCTTCACTTTTCCTCCTGAGAACAGGTGCCATCTAACCAGCCACTCTCACTTCACGGTGCGCAGTATCGGGGTCCGCTGGCTTTGAGCCTCCACTCCGGAGGTTTGGGGGGAGCGTACTGCGGTCGCGATTCCAAGACCTGGACAGAAGGTCCCCGGTGTGGCTCTAGGTGGCACTGCCCGTGCGGGGCGGGGGGGCCGGGCCCCGCGGGGAAGGACACCCCGCCCCGCCCCCGGCGGCAGGACCCCGGCGAGAATGCGCTCCGGCGCGGGGGGCGGGGGTGCGACGCGGGCCGCCCCCGGGAGGGGACGCGGCGCGCGGCAGCCGCCGGGCCAGCCCCGAGGTGACGGGAGGCCGGAAAGGGCTGGGCGGAGCGCGCCTCAGGTGCGGGGAGGCGGCCTCGAGCCGGGCCGGGCCGCGCCGCGCGAGGGCCAGACCTTGAGCAGCTCGCCACCGGTTTCGGCCAAAGATGGCCCAGTTCCACGTTGCCCTTCCCCCTCGTCGCCTTTCCCGTCTCCTCCGGCTGCTCCCCGGGCGGCGGGCGGCGCCGGGGCTCCGGGAGGGCGCGCGGGAGCCGGGTGCGGGAGAGGCCCGCCCACCCCGCCGCCCGCGGGAGGCGCTTTGAGTTGAGAAAGAGGGCTCTGCCACTTTAAGGTGAGGAGTGGGCGTCGCCTCTGGCCGGGTGACGGGCTGGGAAGGGGACCTGGCGGGCGGGTCCAGGCCAACCAGGAGGCGGTGCCGGTAGGGCGGTCCGTAGTAAAACGTCGGGGGCGGAGAGGGGGTGAGGCGACCAGGCGGCCGGTGGGCGGGGCCTCCGCGGGAGGGAGGGGTGGAGGCGGTGAGGCGGCTGGTGGGCGGGGCCGGGGCGGGGCCTCCGCGGGAGGGCGGGAGGGGTGGAGGCGGCGGGGCGGCTGGGGGGCGGGGCCGGGGCGGGGCCTCCACGGGAGGGCGGGAGGGGTGGAGGCGGCGGGGCTGCTGGGGGGCGGGGCGGGGGCGGGGCCTCCGCGGGAGGGCGGGGGGAGGAGCGAGCGGCCGGTGGGTACCATCGCGCGCGCTCCGGGAGGGGCGCCGGGGACCTTCCCCGGAGGGGGCGGCCCTTCGCGGGGCGGGGCGGCCCCTTTCCCCGCCGGGCGGGATGTCGGGCCGGGGAGGGGCGGCTGCGCCCGCGTCCGAGGCGGGGCCGGCCGTCCCTTCGGCGGCGCGGCGCGGCTGGGGGAGGGCCGAGGGGAGGGAAGAGGCGGTCCCGGGCGGGGGAGCCGGAAAGGGGGAGGCGCCGGCGGACAATGGAGCCTATGTGTGCCCGCGGGAGGGGGACGGCGCCGCCGCCGCCGGGGGGAGACGCCGCGCCGCCGCTGCCGCCGGCCCCGGCCCCCCGGGGCTGAGAGCCGCGCGCCCCGCCCGCCGCCGCCCGCGCCCCCGCCCGCCTCAGGGTGAGTGGCCCCGGGGAGGGCGGCGGGCGCGGGCGCGGGTCGGGCTGCGGCCCGGGGGCCGGGCGGGCGCCCGCGGGGGTGCGCCGGGCCGAGCGGGCCGCGGGCCGGGGAGGCCACGGGAGCGCCCTCCGGGCCGGGGACGCGGGGCGGAGCGCGGCCGCGGCCGAGGCGGGAACCCGCGACCCGGGAGCGTGCGGCGCAGGAGAGTTCGCGGGCCGCGGCGGCGGGGCGGCGGGCGGGTGCGAGGGGCGGGCCGGCAGGTGAGGTCGCGGCGCCCCGGGCGCCCGCAGCGGAGCGGCCGCCGCCTTCCAAAGTTGTCGCGACTATTAAGATGTCACCGGTGAGTGTTGGTGGGACTGGCGAAATGGAGACGTCCCCAGGAAAGCACGGCAGGGCCGGCCATCCTGTCCCCAGGGAGGGCCGAGGCCTGTGACAGTCTTGCTGGGGGCCTTCTGAGGAGGCCACCGAGCCTCCAGGAGGAGGCCTGAACCCGCCCTCCCGGAGCCTGGGCTTGGGGAGCTAGGAAAGAGGCTGTAAGGGGGCGAGCCCCAGGGGCAGCCCCGGGGCCAGGGAAGTTACCAGACCGGCGGGCAGGGGACCAGGGGACCAGAGTCTCCAAGGTGAGCCAGCAGTGACGCCAGTCACCTGTGTCAGGTGGACCCAGGTGGCTCCGTGGGAAAAGGAATGAGGGGCTTAGAAGCCACCTTTTGGTCAGTGTTATGTGATGAAGTACTTGTTAGCATTTGATTTATTAAGGAATTAAATGTTTGTTTGTTTGTTGTACCAGGAATTGATCGCAGGGGGTACTCAACTACTGAGTCACATCCCCAGCCCTTTTTTATTTTTTATTTTAAGACACGGTCTCAATAAGTTGCTTAGGGCCTCAATAAGTTGCTGAAGCTGGCTTTGAACTTTAGATCCTCCTGCCTCAGCCTCCTGAGCTTCTGGGATTTACAGGCACCCACCACCATGCCTGGCTAAATGTTTGTTCTTGAGGCAGAGATTTGGGCTCTTGTGCACTGAGCACAAAGTGATGAATCAGAATTAGCAGACAGAAAGTCTAAGTTGTAAAATAGTTGAAAAGTGGAAGGAGGGGACAAAAGAATGTTAGATAGTAAGACTTGTGTTTAGAACCTGTGATTGTGGAGACAGTGCAACATGATTGTTTGATTCCCAGTTGACTGGGAAGTTTAGCAAGGAAGAAATATTTGTGTATATAAACATAATGCTCCTAAATAAAAATTTAAGACAGTCCTCTTTATTTACTGCTGAAAAAGACCCAGACTATTAGAGGGGTAAATAAAAGGAGCTGTTAGTTAACTGGTGGTTCCATTAATTGTTTCATGTTTGGATAAGAAGAGAAAATCTAAAGTTTTAGAAAAGTTCAGAGAGTGGGGTATGTGTGTGTGACATTTGGTAGTTTTACGACCTAGAGATTTGGTATGGAACCATTAGCATGTTCTTTTGTAATAACTGTACTAAATTTAAGGTGATACTAGGATAGACAGACATGGAGGTCATTGGCTAAAAGATGAAATTACAGTTTTCATGTAGTTCTCTTTTTATAAGGCAAGTAGTACATAACTGGCCCTTGTGCAAACCATTCTTAACTTGGATGTTTAGATGACTAGCAGAAGCAAAAAGTACTTGTATACATTGAAATTTATTGTATGAGATGTTTCCCCCTTAGCCTTCAGAAGTGTCTGCTCTTGTAAATCAAAAGAAAATACTCTGGGTTTGTGGGAGAAAGAGAGATTTCACAAGCGTGTAGTCAACTAAATATTTGATCCTGGTGGCTTGGATCAGTGGTTAAAGCCTGAATGTGGAATCCTTAGCTCTCCAATTGCCTTATGGTGACTTTGAACACATCTCTTGTTATTCTCCCATCTATGAAGTGCTAATGCTACCCGCTCGAACCACACATAACTGCATTTCAGCGTATCAAGTTAATGCTTATCTGCAAAGTACTTTGAACACCTCTGAGCATGAGGTTATGAAGTCTTAACTTTTTCTCACTTCTACAAAATTACCATCTCACTAGCACACTAAATTCAGCTGTTGTAACAATTATAGCAACAAGCTTATCAAGCTGTCTTGTTCTGTTTGAGCTTTGGTTTTATATTAATTTTGAAAGGTACTACCTCTGTCCATTTAGTGGCAAGATAGGAATACTGATGAAAATTGCAGAAATGTAAGCAAAGGTCACCAAGAGAGAATGGAAAGATAGATGCTGTGAGTACTCACCTAGGCTTTGCTAACTCTGTGTACATGTAGCCTTGAATTTGTTTCTCTGCTTCCTGGCAGTTTAGTTTTCTCCAGCTGTGAAATAGTGTGGTGGGATGACTTAGCTTCTGTTGGCCTCGGGGAATATGATGGTTGAGTCTGTAGAAACTTTATTTGCTTTAGATTGGGGGTTCTTAACTGTTATATTCCATGTACCCCTTTAGCAATTTAACAAAGGACCCCTTCTGAAAATATTTTTTAAATACACAAAATAAAATGCATAGAATTGCTTATGAAATGTAAACAGTTATCAAAATGTTAATTGTGGTATAGTGATGTATGTTCTTCTTTATAACACACTGAATAATAAAATGTAGCCTCAGGTTTAATGATACTATAATTTTGAAGTAGCAATGACTATACTAAGTTATGTTAGGGTATTTACAACAACTATAATGTTGACATGAAAATGTCTTGTGGTTATTTTGGTAACATAGTCACAGGATTGCTAATACTTTTATGAATTATTATAACCATAACCACAGTTGAAGAAGTTTTTCCCAAAAAGTCCATAGACACACCTCCTCCCTGAAGTCTCTCCACAGAAGCCTTGGGAGTCAGTGATTCCCAGGTTGGGGAATGCCTGCTGCAGACCAGTGGATTTTGTTTTTTTCCTAGACAAAGCAATTTGGGGAAGTTGAATTATCATTTCTTATGGACACTTGCCTTTTAGGCTTTGTGATATCTCTCAGTATCTCTACCACTTGAAAAACAGGGGCATATGAAGTAAAAGTCCGTTTTACAACCTATGGTGGCTATTCTTGACTGTGGAAAAAGGTAAAAACAATGATTCATATGAAATTCTTGTGTCTGGTGAATTAGCTCTATAAGCTCTCAGTTACCTGTTGATCATAACTGTTCCTCAGTGGGCTAGATTTGGGCTGCAGGGTATGTATCTCCAACTTGTATTCTGAGTTCTAGTGGGTTTTGCCTTCCTTTCCCATTTTTGACCAGGGTGCTTTTTTTGTTGCCTTTTCCAGATATTGCTTTGACCACAGAAAATTGTGGAATGGGTGGTTTTCTTTGGAATCAGTATGAACTTGGGTATAAACTTTAACTTTCATTTTGTCCTTGTAGGACCGAATGTGGGACTAGCTAGTGTCCTTCCACTTTGATTTAAAAATTTCCTTCTGTTTGGGTGGCAGAGATCATTCTCAGAAAGCTCTTGTGTCCTGATGTAGAAGAAGAGAGCAAATTGGACACCTTGAAAGGTAAAGAACTTGATAATAAGCCCATAACTTCTGGGATTCGGTCTGCATTTTGGGGGGGTTTTTGTTTTTGTATCCATAGGGTTGTTTCTAAGCTAAAATTGTATTGGTTCATTATTCTAGCAGTTTCTAAGGTAAAAGTCATCAAATAAATGCAAGTCAAAACTACAAGTGCAGTTACATTATACTGTTCTGTGAGCAGGGACTGAGCGTAAGTCGCTTCAGAAGACTGAGGAGTAAGACAGGTGGTAGGGGGTTGAACAGGCATTTGTCCCGTCACCTTTGGTTCCTAGAAATGCAAGGCGAAGGTGGCAGTGCTCAATCCCATTATGATGCAGGCGTCAACCCGCTTTTATTGCGTTTCTCCTGGGTGTCAGGTGCTGAGGTGATGAAAGACATGGTCCTCAGGGAGTCCCCTGTCTATATATAACAGTGCCACAGTTTTATAGGTGTTATAATAGTGTTAATACAATGCTATGTGGCCATTGAGGACATATGGGGGACAGTTGGCAATCTAGGAGAATTTCACAGAGAAGGGAAATTTATTCTAAATACTACTTTGGGTAGCCATTATTCTAAATGATTCAAATCAAGTAGTTGAAATTCATTTTTAAGTGCTTGAATGTTGTCGAGATTCTTCAGTTTAATATGGATTTTTCTTTCTTTGAAAGTTTGCTAGTTATTGAAGGTCAGTAAATACATTTTACCTCATAAGTACTAAAACATACATTGATATTTTATGTGGACCAAGGTCTAGACATACCCTATGTAGAGTTTACTTTCCTCCGTAGTCTTCCTGCTGGTGGGGAAAGATTGGTTTTTCCTATTGTGTACTTTTGCTGAGAAGAAGCCTTTTATTAGTTGGCATGCCACAAGTTGAGAATGAGCTCGGAATGGAATCCTGAGGCCTTTTAGTTCCACATGCTAAGTTTGATACTATGCCTTTTATGGAGTAGTGGTCATAGCATAGAAATGAAATTTGTTAAACATGACATAGTTCTAACAGACTTAGAATAGGAAAGTAGGAAAGCATCGTTGTCAGAGCTGAAATTGGAATTTTAGAGGTGATTCTGAGCTTGGTCAAATTTATTTGTGAATTTACCTAAAACTTTACATCAACTTATAGAGTCTCCTTTTAAAAATTCTGAATAATTTGGCTGTAAGACAGTCTGGAACTGTTCTTCCTTGCAATTTCAAAACTATAAATTCTGGGCAAAGGCAGGGGGCTTAGTGTCAGAACTCTAGTATATGAGGACTAATATTGAAAATAGTTCTCCTTGACCAGTATTTGTTCTGCTGGCTTAATCTTAAGCATTTTGCACGTAGTAGGGGTTGAATAAAAGGAGATCACATGGCCAGGTTGCTCAGCCCTAAGTTCCTTCCAAAGCACATGAAAATACATTTTCTTGCTGGATGCTTGCCCTGTAGAGATACAGTTGAGAGGAGGGAGGAACCACGAATGGTGTTCACTTTGTCAATTCAAAAGCGCGTCTGGAATTTTGTCTTTTCACCTTTATAGTCGGTGCTCAATTCTCTATACTCATAAGAAATGGGCAGAAGCAAAAGTACCCCAACCAAATGCCCAGAAACTTCAAAAGTAGAAAAATAAATTTTGATTTCACCCAGTATTTCTCTAGTGTCTGACAGTGAAATACGCAGTTGGGAAGGAGGAGAAGCCACAGGGTCTTGGATTATCTGCAGATTGTATATCTACCCTTTCATAATTGGGAGTAGGTTCTATTTACATGGAGATGACAATTTTCTTGTCAATTAATATTTTAGAATAAGTGGGAAACCTGTTTTTCTCTTAAGGTATTTAGTGACAAATTGATGTGGTTCATTTTTTAAAATTTATTTAGGAATTTTTTTCCACTATTTACCGTCTTCCAGGTGAGATCACCTTTAAGAAAGGGGTTCCTGGACTCCCCACCTCCAGGATGAGCACTGCAGTGTCGTGACCGGGGGGTTTCGGTGAGTACACTGGTGGAGAGAGCACTGGGCACAGGCCTGGCTTGGAAAGGTGGTCTTGAGGGAGTTTGGGCTTTGCTTCTGTATCACCCAACTCCCCTCTTCACCTCCTGTCCCTTAGTAAGCACCATCCTACTATTTACTTCTTTGAGTTCAACTTTTTTCAGTTCTGTGTGTGAGATCATGCAATATTTGTCTTTCTGTGCTTGGCTTATTTCACTTAATGTTCTCTAGTTTCATCTATGTTGTAAATGACAGGAATTCAATCTTTTTTTTAAGGTCAAATAGTATTCCAGAGGGTGTGCATGAATGTAACGCACTTTCTTTAACTGTTCATCTGCTGACAGATACTTGAGTTGATTCCACATCGTGGCTATTGTAAATGCTATAGTGAGTGTGAGAATGCAGATGTTTCTTCTCCATGTTGATATCATTTTCTTTGTGGATAAAAACCAATATTTTTCATGGCATTGTAGTAAGTTCTGGGAATACAGGGATGAGCAAGTCTTCGTCCCCACCTTCATGGAGCTTCTGGTGTGCTGTTAGAGATGAATGTTACACAGATGATCACATCATTACACATGTAATTATAAACACGGAAAAATGCAGGATGCTGTGAGAAGAATGTAATGCAGAATCCTGTGTCGATTCCTGGTTTTAAGGAACTTTCCTTCTCTGAAGAAGAAACAAGCTGAGACTTCATTCTTTAAACAAAAATGTCCAAACTTGATGTGGGGGTTAGCAGACAAGTGTCAAGAATGACTCCCAAATTTCTGACATGAGCAACTGAGTGGATAAAGGAGACATTTATTAAAGTGTGGGAAACTGAAGGAAAGTCGTTTGGGAGGAAGACTACACAGAGATAAGAACTCACGTTTGATCCTGTTGGGTTGGAACTGTCTGGGGAAGTGTGAAGTGTAGGGTGGGTGCAGTCCGCCGACGCAGCCTCGTGGGGATCTGGGAGCTGTCGGCATGGAGATGAGCACAGCGGAGGGCCCAGAGTCGAGTCCTGAGGAGCTTGGGCTTTAGAGCCTGAATGGAGAAGAGGCCTCAAGGGAAGCAGGTGTAGAATGACTGGAGTGCTAGGAGAAAACTAGGAAACATGGTATTAGGGAGACCAAATGAGGTCAGTTTCAAGAAGGAAGGGATCCCTGGCAAAATCTAGATGAGCTGGGCGTCATGGTGCACGCCTGTAGTCCCATCACTCGGGAGGCTGAGGCAGGAGGATCACAAGTTCAAAGTCAGCCTCAGCAATTTAGTGAGGCCCCCTAAGCAACTTAGTGAGACCCTGTCTCAAAATAAATATAAAAAGGGTTGGAGATGTGGCTCCGTGGTTTAGTGTCCCTAGGTTCAGTTCCTGGCACCCCCTGCCATCCCCTACAAAAAGATGAGAATTTTGCTCATTTGTTCTTACTATCAGAAGGCCTAGAGCTTGGGGGTGATAAGAGAATAAGGAACTATATGTAGAAGTACTTTGAAAATAAGAGTGTTTTATGGTCACAGCATTATTATTAGAAAGAGTCTGTGCTACCAGCTCATCATAAATTCGTGGCAGATTAATAGAGATTTGATATTTGTAATATGTTTTGTATTTCTTTGGAAAGAGATTGCAACACAAATGCTGGGTGTTTCCATTCAGTGAGAAGCCAAGTAAGTCACAGAAGACCCAACTCTCTTAGTGTGTTGTGCTAAGTGTTATAGAAAAACCAAAGACCTTGAAACGGGTTGTCTTCAGAGACACAGCCTTCACACAGGGGTAAAATACGCACACGGGGTGGTCAGTGTGTGACACAGACGGGAGGGACCAGGAGCTACGGGCCCTGTACAGGGGTAACTGCTTTTCTTCCCTGAAGTAAAAGGTTTGGAATAGCCTTGTCTGTTCGGATGCATTTGCTGCTCCTCCCTACCAGAGGTTGCTGATGTTGGATGGGAAGCTACAGAATGCTTTATGATTCTCTGTCAGACGGGACAAACACAATCCATTTTATAGTTTAAACTGGAAAAGCAAAAAGGCTGAAAGGTGATAGGGATAAAATACAACCTTAAATTAAAAACAAAATGTTTAGCCTAGAAACATTCCCTATGTTTTGTTCTAGTTCTTTTTCCTGCCTTCTCTATTTAAAAAGTGTGTATATTTAGAACTTCCATGAATTCCTTCTGTATCCCAGGTAAAGTGGTTGGGACTGTAAAAATTTCTAAATGACAAAATAGACACTTAACACTTGGCAATAATCATACTGCCAAAACCTAGAAAATAACTGACCCTCCCGGTATTAGTCCAGTTTTCAACTCTGGAAACACACGTAAGCTGCAACACTGAGCTATTTGTGACACGTTTTGATTCTTCAGCTGCTAGTCCTGCACTTAATGACCTCCCCCTTCAGTCTTGTGTTCTGAAGTAAGACACCAGCAGCGGGAGGGGAGGGACTGACTCAGGGTATACCTGGATTTTCCCTTAGCCAGTCTGGGCTTCCCTAAATAAAGGGCTTTCTCATTTATTCTCTAGCTAGGTTTGGGAGTATTTACTTGACCTTTATGCTGTACATTAGCCTTGCAAATTGGCTCAAAAAATATATTAGCCTTCAAAGATGTTCTTTTACCTTCAGAATTATGGATCATTCCCTTGCTTACCCATGCCTAAAGTCCCTGTCATTAAGCAGTGAGAACACAAGACACATATTTGGCATAATTTAATAGAAAGATCATGGAAATCGGGAACAGAACTGATTGTATTTAGTATTGGCTCAATATTTGTTTTCAGAAGTACCTCCTTTCATGTCTCCTTGCCCTTGAGGCCCTAAGAAAATAAGCATAGATTCATTGGATTCCTGGTTGAAATTGGGGTGGGTTTGTTACATTTTGGTGCCATTGTTTCGCCACCAGAGCTAAAATAGCAGAGAGTCACTGGATCTGCACTTCCCAGTGGTTTCAAAGCATTGTTTTAGAAGAAAAAAAGAATGAAATGTTTTTGAGGATTTTGTATTCAGAAGTAGAGAAATGTGAAGGAGACTAAGTGGCTAAAGTTTAAACTGCATTTCTCCTCTGCTTACAGATGCCTAGATCTTGCTGCTTGGGTGGGAGGTTGTGTGCTGGGATAAGGTCTTAGTCACTCTTCAGCTACTTCAGCACCAGAGCCTGTGGCCAGGATAGGAGTGTCGCCCTTTCCTTTAACTCTGCAGGAAGCTGAGGGATGATCTCGCTGGCTCTTTGTTGGCTGGTGCTTTCCTCTTGATCCTGTTGTGATGTGGTTTTATGTTTCTGTGTTATGTTATGTCTCACCATTTTGGGGTGTTCTTTTCTTGTAGAGTGCCCTGGAGATGCGAGATTTTCCTTTGGCAGCAGGAGGCACACACCCAGAGAATGCGGGAGCTGCAAGGAGAAAGGACCCACTTCCCCAGCAGAGAAAAACAAAGAGGAAAAAGGTGTACAGGTGGTCAGTGCTAAGGGACACGCCAAGCAAGCAGTGGGCCACTGCTGCTGCTCCCAGCAGCTGCTTCTGCGATAGCCCGAGAGGAACTCGGTGAGCCCGTCCCTGTTTGTGACTGCAAGCTCAGGATTTCAATCAATGCATTCCAGTAACCCTAAAGTGAGGAACTCTCCATCAGGAAACGCACAGAGGTGAGGGCAAGGGCCACTCCCCACGGCCCCTTGGGGATTCCTGGTGCACCACAGACACTTACTGATGATACGGTGTGTTGGGTTAGAAACAGATGACACCAAATGGGAAAGGAAGGGAAATGGAATAGTAAATAGGAACAGAAGAGTCACTGGGCTAATAACAAAGCTTATGTAGTTTCCCTGTAGTATTCTTTACTCATCGTTCTCGGACCTCTCCTCTTTACCACTGCACACCTTGCCAAAACTCGCATACAAAGACCAACAGGACAGTCTGCTAACCTTGGCAAGGTGAGGGCCTGAGGTCGCCCCAGTCCCATGCCAGCTTTCCCTCTGCTACCCAGTTCTCGAGTTTCATTTTGAAAGGAGCCTTTCCCTCCCCCACTTACCCTGTTTTGGTAAAATGCACCGTTGGGAGGGATTCGCGTCCTGGAGGATCTCCCTAAGCTTCCAGGCACCAGTGGTTTCCCTCTTGCCCTCTGGGACTGTCTGCATTTCCCAGCAGGGACTCTCCTCACAGCTGTCTGTCACCAGGCTGGGGTGCATGTTTGTTGACTCTAAACTAGTCTCCGTGTGAGAGTCACTGCCCTATGTACATAGAAACCGTTGTCCTTTATTGACAGAAGGCCTAGAGGTGGGTCCCCATGTGACCAGGGTTCCTGGACCTGGCAGTCCACTGTGTTCAGTCCTCTGTGGATGGCTTTGAAATGGGAACGAGCAAGTGGCTGAGGTGCAACATGGGGTGGTTATTTAGTCCTTAGGGTTTCCTGGACCCACTGAGGAGATTGGTGCTCCTGTGCCTGGTGTCTTACCTCCTTTTGTTATTTGTTTCTTCTAGTAGCCCTAAGTCAAAGCAGGAGGTGATGGTCCGTCCCCCTACAGTGATGTCCCCATCTGGAAACCCCCAGCTGGATTCCAAATTCTCCAATCAGGGTAAACAGGGGGGCTCAGCCAGCCAATCCCAGCCATCCCCCTGTGACTCCAAGAGTGGGGGCCATACCCCTAAAGCACTCCCTGGCCCAGGTGGGAGCATGGGGCTGAAGAATGGGGCTGGAAATGGTGCCAAGGGCAAGGGGAAAAGGGAGCGAAGTGTTTCCGCCGACTCCTTTGATCAGAGAGATCCTGGGACTCCAAACGATGACCCTGACATGAAAGGTATGTCTGTAAGATCCCTGAGACTCAGAGGGAAGTCGGTGTCCTGAGGGAAAGCCTCTGACATCTGTTGGAGGCCAGAAAGGCTAGCTCGGTCAAGTGGGGAGGATAGGAGTCAGGGCCAGGGTTCTCACAGGGTGTAACGAAACTGTTTCTTCTCATTTTTCTACTCACTGGAGCCTAGTCTGGAACCACCTTGTTGAGTGCTGCCCAGGGGGATGCACATAGTTTGACGGGGTACCTCATAGGGCTGGCCACATTTTTATGCATGTCTTTGGCCTGGAGACTCAAAATGAAAAATAAAAGGCCTGGAGTTTTAGTTCAGGGTAGAGCGTTTGCCTAGCATTCAGAGGCCCTAGGTTCAAGTCCCAATATTGTGAAAAGAAAAGAAAACCTGGGTGATTGTTCCCCCTTTCTTTCCTCCCTACCTCTGTTCCTTTCTTTTCTTTCCTTTCCTTTCCTTCCTCCCTCAGGTGTTGGAAGGCCTCCTTAAGTTTGGGAGGCCTACTATGAGGGTCAGCACCATGCGGATGCTAGGGGTACCATGGTCAGTAAGATAGATGCAGTAGCCGTCCTTAAGGATTTGAGTGTATCTAGAAGCTGATCGTTAAACAAACAATGAAATTTCATGAATGCTGAAGTAAGAGAAGTTAGGGGACAATGAGTTCCATTAGCTGGGGCATCTAGGCAAGTCCAAGAAGTTTGAAAACTGTTACCAGGAGGGAGGTACAGTTATACTGATATCTGAAGGATGTATTCTATTTACAGAAATGAGGAGGGAGGGTGCTTTGTAATGAGTCATGTAGGGAGACGAGTGTTTGAAATTTTATAAGTAGAAAGAAGGTTTCCTCTTAACAAGATAATTTCTCCTTAAAATTCTCAAGGTGGGTTTGTGTTGTGATGCTGTAAATGCTGGCAGAAAAAAAAAAGAGTCTCAGTCTTTCCATGACAATGAGTCTTTTATTCTTTTAGAATGTAATTCTGCTGACCATATAAAGTCCCAGGATTCCCAGCACACACCACACTCCATGACCCCATCGACCGCCACAGTCCCCAGGTCTTCCACCCCTTCCCATGGCCAAGCTACTGCCCCAGAGCCCACACCTGCTCAGAAGACTCCAGCCAAAGTGGTGTATGTGTTTTCTACTGAGATGGCCAATAAGTAAGTTGATGGCACTGTCCTGCTGTTGAACGTCACTTGTGTGTGTGGGGAGAGGGGACCTTAATTCTTATTCCCCTTCCCCTTGCAGATTGATTTTTCCCCTCTTGTATCATGTAAAGTTAACAGTACAAAAAGAGATAAAATAAAATGTAAATCCTTCCCCATCCTACTCCCCAGAGGCAACCACTGATAGTACTTCCTTGACTTTTCTTTCAGAAATTTTTTGTGCTAATGCAAATATACACATCTACCTTTTTTAAACATAGAAGAGTGATTGTATAATAAACACTTTTCTACAATTTGCTTATTATTATTTTTTAAAAGCTCCAAGTAGTAAATGTCTACAGTGGAATGATTAAAATTAAAAAAAAAAAAAAAAAACACTAAAAAGAAAAACCTCTGGAATTTAAACATAATTACCGTGAACGTTTTGCTATATATGTTCTGAGTGGATGGCTGAATCAATTTTTATTCGTTTATTCGTCAAAAAGTACCCTGTGTGCACTTTTTTCTTTTCTTTTTCACTTAAGATAAAAAGTGAATCTTAACAAACTTAAACTTTCCCTATCCCTGGGTGATTTTGAGATTTTAGTGTTCACTCTTCTCAGTTTGTGATTTTGAACTAGGATCTTCTATAAAATACCTTAATAGTAGGTTCATTAAGAAGAAGAAGAAAGTTTGGGGTTTTGTTTTTTGTTTTTTTAGTGCCTCTTTTGGGGTACATTCATGGCTGTCTTTTAGTTTCAAGTGTTTGATGATAATAAAATGTTTCCCTTGGTTTCTTCTTCTGTTCTTAAATTTATTTTTTAGTCGTTGATTTACTTACTTACGTATGGTGCTGAGACTCGAGCCCAGAGCCTCACACATGGCAGGCTGCGCTCCACCACTGAGCCACCCCCAGCCCCTTGGTTTCTTCTTATCCAACATCTCTGGTGGTTCTTGGTGCTTCTCCTTCCACTCCCTTACAGGTCCGGCGTGGGGTCCAGTAGGGGTCACAGTGAGTGAGACAGAGACATGGCCTAGCATGTTGCCCTTTTGTCTCTGCAGAGCTGCCGAAGCCGTGTTGAAGGGCCAGGTTGAGACCATCGTCTCTTTCCACATCCAGAACATCTCCAGCAGCAAGGCGGACAGAAGCACAGCCCCTCTGGTATGTGGTTGAGAAGTGGGTCCACAGTGACTGCCCAGGACGGGGTGGTGATTGACAAGGAGCTGTATTCTGGATACCTAGTGTGACCCTGGCATTGTAGGGCCTTTCTATCCGATGCTGGTAAACTGATGACGTGTGAGGGGAAGAAGGTGCTAAACAAAAGAGGAGTTACACAGATATTCCAGGGTCACCATCTCTAGGAAAATCTAAATTTAACCCTATGTGTAGAGCAGATTTTTAAAAAAATAACATTCTTGAATTAGTTGAAGAAAAAATATGCAGTGTTTATTTTAATGCATATAGTTGATTAAATTGAACCAAACGACGTTTCTGGTGTCTGGCATTGTCCAGGCATTGCACCAGGTGCTGTGGGGAATGCTAAGAAGCTCAAGACACAGTCCCTGTGTTCAGAGAGCATGAACTCTAAAACTGGTATGAGTCTTAATCATGGGAAAATTAAATGACAGTAAGCAAAGTCATAATTCCAGATAAAATCGGTGCCATCTTGTCTACTTTGTGTATCAAAGAAATCTCCATCTCTGTGGACATAGCAGAGCTTGAGCTTTCCTGAACTGAGGGATTTTATATTTCCCAGGTATCTGCACTACTCAGAGATGGAGAGTATCATTATATTTAAAATGCTTGTTGTCTGGGGGACCACTGGGTACCTTGCAACTCAGTCGAGCTTTATTGACTTAATGATAGTTCTTAATACAGTTATCACCTCCACCTTCTCTGGTGCTAAAATGTAATCAGAATTGGAGTTAAGGAGGGAATTAGTAGTAATCCATTGCTCCAAATCTGAAATGAAAGGGGTAGTGAGAAACAGTTTCCTTGACTGTAATTGCTTTATTAAATCTTACCCCCCTCTAACCTGGCCAACCAAACCAAACCTGAAACGGCACGACAAGGAAAATTCGGGTGACCTCCATGCCCCAGTTGAGGAGTTGCAAAAGTGGAATTGTACAGAGTCAAACAGATTGAGCTGATTTTACCCATACAAATCTATCTAAAGACAAATGTGCATCAGTACTTCCAAATGAAACATTTGTGTATATATTTTTTCATAGAGTATAAATACTCAAAGATGTTTTTGCTTATATGAAATATAAATTCTTCATATGTGTAGATACACATAATAATTCATGTGCAGATTTACCCAAAGATAAACATTCCAGAGAGTAAGTGGGGAGGTAAGTTAAGAGGAGCCTTGTGGGTTTAGGAATACAGAATGGATTAAATGAACAAGTAGGAACAAATGAACACCAGAAAGGGATTAGGAGGGTCACTGAAGGCTGGTGAAAAATAACTGAGAAAGTTTGTAGACCAGGCCCTTCTTAACCCTCTGAAGTCTCAGCTGTGCTAAAGTTGAGACCTAGAACATGTACATCCTTCTTCCAGACAGTCGTGGTGTCTGTGTCACCAGTTGTAGGTAAGGGAGCTTTTATCCAGGACTCAGTTTAGCAGTAGTACTTAATAAGTTAAAAAGGGCAGCCTGCTGTCCATTGGAAGGAACAGATCAAGGGACTCTGCGAGCTAGATAACCTCAGACTTCTGTGCAAACGCTTCCTTCCTGCAGATTATCCTACTACAGTTAATGTACAAATTCTTATCAGATATGGAATCAGTGATCACAAACTAAAAACAGAAACCATAGAAGTGAGGCCCCTGGAAGCTCAAGGAGGGGAACACTTCAGTCGTCACCCTACCAGAGGGGATGTGACATGGAGTGGCCTCCCGCTGCATCCAGCTGGCAGAGCACAGAGCTACAAGTGAAGCATCAGACCTTTTGATTGATGACGATAAGTCTGCATACCCTGTTGTACTTCCAGAAAAAAGAAAAAGGTGTTAGGTGTAGCCTCCCACATACCAAGGAACTAATCTTTTCCCTGAATCAAAAACACATAGTAGACATGTGATATCAAACCTGTTCCTCGAAATAGATACTCAGATGTATTCTCTTTGGCAGAGTGGCTCTCCCCTGGCATGCTTATAAAGTTATTGGAACCTGATCTTCAACAAGGGAAAGAGGATGCCATTTGACAGTAAGGTTTAAAAAAAAAAAAAAATCAAAACATCTCTATGTTCAAAGAAGGGTTGTACATAAATAATTTCAAAATCAAGTGTCAGTATAGAGTTATGTCACTGGGACAAGTCCTTTATAACGTATCTTGCTCTTTTAATTGCCCCTCCATTCAGTTTAACAATGATCTAAACAATCTCATTTATCTTCAGAATACACAGATATCTGCCCTTCGCAATGATCCGAAACCTCTCCCACAACAACCCCCAGCTCCAGCCAACCAGGACCAGAATTCTTCCCAGAACACCAGACTGCAGCCAACTCCACCCATTCCGGCACCAGCACCCAAGCCTGTGGCACCCCCACGTCCCCTGGACCACGACAGTCCTGGGGTGGAGAATAAACTGATTGCTCCTGTGGGCAGTCCTGCCAGCTCCACTCCGTTGCCCCCGGATGGCACCGGGCCAAACTCAACACCCAACAATCGAGCAGTGACCCCTGTCTCCCAGGGGAGCAGTAGCTCTTCGGCAGATCCCAAAGCCCCTCCACCCCCATCAGTGTCCAGTGGCGAGCCCCCCACACTGGGAGAAAACCCCGACGGCCTGTCTCAGGAGCAGCTGGAGCACCGTGAGCGCTCCTTGCAGACCCTCAGAGACATCCAGCGTATGCTCTTCCCTGATGAGAAAGAATTCTCAGGAGGACAGAGTGGGGGGCCCCAGCAGAATCCTGGGGTATTAGATGGACCTCAGAAAAAAACAGAAGGGCCAATCCAGGCCATGATGGCTCAGTCCCAAAGCCTGGGTAAGGGTCCTGGGCCCCGGACAGATGTGGGAGCTCCCTTTGGCCCTCAAGGACATAGAGATGTACCCTTTTCTCCAGATGAAATGGTTCCACCTTCTATGAACTCCCAGTCTGGGCCCATCGGACCTGACCACCTGGAGCACATGACCCCTGAGCAGATGGCGTGGCTGAAGCTGCAGCAGGAGTTCTATGAGGAGAAGAGGAGGAAGCAGGAGCAAGTGGTGGTGCAGCAGTGCTCCCTGCAGGACGTGCTGGTCCACCCGCACGGGCCGAGGGCCGTGGGCCGAGGGCCGCCCCCTCCCTACCAGGTGACCCCTGGTGAAGGCTGGGCACCCGGGGCTGCAGAGCCGTTCTCTGATGGAATCAGCATTTCGCATTCTCTGCCCCCCAGGGGCATGGCTCCCCATCCCAACATGCCAGGGAGCCAGATGCGCCTCCCGGGATTTGCAGGAATGATAAACTCTGAAATGGAAGGGCCAAACGTGCCCAACCCTGCGTCTAGACCAGGCCTCTCTGGAGTCAGTTGGCCAGACGATGTGCCAAAAATCCCAGATGGTCGAAACTTCCCTCCCGGCCAAGGTGTCTTCAGCGGTCCTGGCCGAGGGGAGCGCTTCCCAAACCCCCAAGGATTGTCTGAAGAGATGTTTCAGCAGCAGCTGGCAGAGAAGCAGCTGGGTCTCCCCCCAGGGATGGGCATGGAAGGCATCAGGCCCAGCATGGAGGTGAACAGGGTGATCCCAGGCTCCCAGCGCCACATGGAGCCCGGGAACAATCCCATCTTCCCGCGGATACCAGTCGAGGGCCCGCTGAGTCCTTCCAGGGGCGACTTTCCAAAAGGAATGCCTCCACAGATAGGCCCTGGTCGGGAACTTGAGTTCGGGATGGTTCCTGGTGGGATGAAGGGAGACGTGCATCTGAATGTCAGCATGGGGCCCAGCACTCAGATGATACCTCAGAAGATGAGAGAGGCTGGCGCAGGCCCTGAGGAGTCGATGAAGTCCCGCCCAGGCGGCTCAGACATGCTGCCTGCCCAGCAGAAGATGGTTCCCCTGCCATTTGGTGAGCACCCTCAGCAGGAGTATGGCATGGGCCCCAGGCCATTCCTTCCCATGTCTCAGGGTCCAGGCAGCGGCAGTGGCTTGCGGAATCTCAGAGAATCAATCGGGCCCGACCAAAGGACTAACAGCCGGCTCAGTCATATGCCACCACTACCTCTCAACCCCTCGAGTAACCCCACCAGCCTCAACCCAGCTCCCCCCGTCCAGCGTGGCCTGGGACGCAAGCCCCTGGATATATCTGTGGCAGCCAGCCAGGTGCATTCCCCAGGCATCAACCCTCTGAAGTCTCCCACGATGCACCAAGTCCAGTCCCCGATGCTGGGCTCACCCTCGGGGAACCTCAAGTCCCCCCAGACTCCGTCGCAGCTGGCAGGCATGCTGGCAGGCCCAGCTGCTGCTGCTTCCATTAAGTCTCCCCCTGTCTTGGGGTCTGCTGCTGCTTCGCCTGTTCACCTCAAGTCTCCGTCACTTCCTGCCCCGTCACCTGGATGGACCTCCTCTCCCAAACCTCCCCTTCAGAGTCCTGGGATTCCTCCAAACCATAAAGCTCCCCTCACCATGGCCTCCCCAGCCCTGCTGGGAAGTGTAGAGTCAGGTCAGTATGTCGGCATCCTCACAGTCGCACTCGTACCTGGAGATTGCCAGACCCTGACTTTGCTTAAGAAAATTGGTGTCTTTGAATGTAACCAGAGGAAATGGCCTTTGCCAAAACTCGTGGCAAGGTGCATCATTCTGAGGACTGCGTTAGGCGTTTGCACAAGTACCCAGCCCTTCAAAGTGTCTGTGTGTGGTGGGTGCTGTGGAAGGAGGAGGGGAGTGGGACGCTGGGTGTCAGTTGCCACAGTGACTTACCTGAGCACAGTGACAAGGCTGGTGAGATAGAACATCCTAACAGTGGGGGAATGTGACTTCCTCAGATCCTGGGCCCAGCCACTTCAAGGGGCTATGACTGAGTCTTGTCCCACGCAAATGGAGGGAGGTTATTCTAAGACTTGTTTGGTTCTTGTAACTACAGTTGCCCACAGAAAACTCCATGTCCTCAGATCAGCTGCAGTTTGTTCATATTTTCTTCTTGGGAGAGACCCTCACTGATGATAGGAGCTTCGTGGGTGGAACCAGAGCCCTGAGGTGTGTACTAGTTTTGGTACAGTCTCCACCCGAGAAAACTAGAACCAGAACAAGATGAGAGGCCTGTCCTGCCAAGCCAAGGGTCTTCCTCTGGGGTAAGCGGGTCATTAAAACAGTGGAGTAGCTAGCTGCTTCGGACCTTCTGAGGTCAAGCATCATGGCCACTGTTTTAGTTAGCTTTTTTGCTGCTGTGACTAAAAGATCTGACCACAACAACTTTAGGAAGGAAAGTTTATTTGAGGGCTCATGGTTTCAGAGGTCTCTGTCCATAGAAGGCTAGCTCTATTCCTAGGGACTCAAGGTGAGGCAGAACATCATGGCAGAAGAGTGTGGCAGAGGGAAGCAGAGAGAGACTGCCCGCTCCAGATAAAAAATACATACCCCATAGCCGCTCCCCCACGAACCACTTCCTCCAGCTACTACTCAGTTGGTCCCAGCAGGGATTAATTCATTGATTAGGTTAAGGCTGTGACCCAACTGTTTCTCCAAACCTCCTGGCATCATCTTACATGTGAGCTTCTAACCCGTAGCAGTCATGGAAACGAAGAGTTTGTGTAAGGTGATATGGCTGGTCCTGGGGTTGGGCACTAGTCTGGCTTCATGGGGTTCTAATACCTGGATCAGGTTCTAAATTGTGACTGGCAAGGGAAAGAGTTCCATTTATATTTCACATTCTTTTCAATGAAATGGTTGTTCATAATCTCATTTTTCTAATGTATTCCTGCTGCGTTTTGTCTTCACATCTGCTGATCCGTCACCTCCATATCACGCCACAGTCTCCTTCTGCACACACAGAGAGCTTGGCTGGAAGATTGATGACTCGTGTCCTTGGTCTAATAACACTGTCCTGCTCATCTGTCTCCTTCCTGGCCTTGCCAGTTCGTAATCATAGGGCCCAGTAGCTCTCAGAACCAGTGGACTCCCTGCCCATCTTTGTTTTGTTTTGCTTTGTTCTCCTAGGTGGCCCTCCACCGCCTACAGCCAGCCAGCCTGCCTCTGTGAATATCCCTGGAAGTCTTCCCTCGAGCACACCTTACACTCTGCCTCCAGAGCCAACCCTCTCCCAGAACCCACTCTCGATCATGATGTCTCGAATGTCCAAGTTTGCCATGCCCAGTTCGACCCCGTTGTACCATGATGCCATCAAGACTGTGGCCAGCTCTGATGACGACTCCCCTCCAGCCCGCTCCCCCAACCTGCCGTCAATGAACAACATGCCAGGTAAGAAGCCCGAAAGACGGGGTGTGGTGCTGGTGCTGACCAGGGAGGAGCTTGCTGAGTTGTTTCTTAGTGACAGGTGGACGTTGAGCCGTCAGAGTCAGTCTCAGAGGAGTCAAGGTGCCTGACTAGAGGAGGATGGCCTCCTTCAGCAGCCCATCTGAGGGTGCGAGGGCTTCCCTGCAGGCAGTCCCCTGCTCCGTTACCCGGCGGGTTCTGGACTCCCCTCTGGGGTCCTCCTGCAGTCATGCTGAAGTCATTTCTCTCTCACACGCTGATGGGAATGTCGTGAGCTCTCACATGCTTTCCTGGAAAGGCACCACAGGGTTCCAGAGAGTGGAAAGCCCCCGTTTCCTAGACGAGTCCCTTCTTAGAACTAGGGCGATAATAAAAGTCTTCCTTTCACCGTCTGCTCTGTCTGCCTTCATTCCTTCACCCACCCCCACCTCTGCCCCCACCAATCTCAGAAAAAAGGCGTGATCTTCAGTGGTGAAGGTGATGGCAATCCCAGTTAACCAGGTTAGGCCTCGCTGTGTGAGGGGCACAGACGCCATCCCTGCCGCCCTCAGTGACGGTCCAGAGGGAGGCCAGAAGTTCAGACGTCCCAGAGACTGGCAGACAGGACGCTTCCCCTTTTCCATTAAACGTCATCGCTGTCATTGCCTTGACCTGTCTTGTAACCTGGAGTTAAATGGTCTCTTGGGAAGGCAGCATACAATACTGCCAGGTGTCAGTTGGAAAGAAAGACTCGTTTGGGTTCTTTGTTATCATTCCTGACCATTGGACTTGTGGAACCAATGATCCTCTGTCTCCAAAAAGGGCCGTCCTTCAGTCGTTCAGGCAGATTATTTTCTTCCTGTGTTAAATTGTCTCCAGGGAAGAAGACAACACTGTTTGCATATTCACACAGAATTTTTCCCTTGCTGTTTTCTGCACAGTCATGCCATATGCGTGGGTCCGACGCCCCCCAAGTGTGTTACAGTCTTTTGATGGCAGGGATTTTGTTTTCCCACCATAGAACTGTGCACATTAGATGCACAATAACTTTTTTTGTTAATTTGATGTATTAGTTTTTCTGAGTTGCTTTTAGTTGAGTTGATTCCTTTGATATCTTTATTTTTCTAGGAATGGGCATTAATACACAGAATCCTCGAATTTCAGGTCCAAACCCCGTGGTTCCGATGCCAACCCTCAGCCCAATGGGAATGACCCAGCCACTTTCTCACTCCAATCAGATGCCCTCACCGAATGCTATGGGACCCAACATACCTCCTCATGGGGTCCCCATGGGGCCTGGCTTGATGTCACACAACCCTATCATGGGGCATGGGTCCCAGGAGCCTCCGATGGTACCTCAAGGACGGATGGGTTTCCCCCAGGGCTTCCCTCCAGTGCAGTCTCCTCCGCAGCAAGTCCCGTTCCCTCACAATGGCCCCAGTGGGGGACCAGGCAATTTCCCAGGAGGGATGGGTTTCCCAGGAGACGGCCCCCTCGGCCGCCCCAGCAACCTGCCCCCAAGTTCAGCAGATGCAGCACTTTGCAAACCTGGAGGCCCAGGGGGTCCTGACTCCTTCACTGTCCTGGGGAACAGCATGCCTTCGGTGTTTACAGACCCAGATCTGCAGGAGGTCATCCGACCTGGAGCCACCGGAATACCCGAGTTTGATCTATCCCGCATTATTCCATCTGAGAAACCTAGCCAGACTCTGCAATATTTCCCTCGAGGGGAAGTCCCAGGCCGTAAACAGCCCCAGGGTCCTGGACCTGGTTTTTCGCACTTGCAGGGGATGATGGGTGACCAAGCCCCCAGAATGGGACTAGCGTTACCTGGCATGGGAGGTCCAGGGCCAGTAGGAACTCCGGACATCCCTCTGGGTACGGCTCCATCCATGCCAGGCCACAACCCAATGAGACCACCAGCCTTTCTCCAGCAAGGCATGATGGGACCTCACCATCGGATGATGTCACCAGCACAATCTACAATGCCCGGCCAGCCCGCCCTGATGAGCAATCCAGCTGCTGCCGTGGGCATGATTCCTGGCAAGGACCGGGGGCCTGCTGGGCTGTACACACACCCCGGGCCTGTGGGCTCCCCAGGAATGATGATGTCCATGATGGGACCCCAACAGAACATCATGATCCCCCCCCAGATGAGGCCCCGGGGCCTGGCTGCTGACGTGGGCATGGGTGGGTTCAGCCAAGGACCTGGCAACCCAGGAAACATGATGTTTTAAGCTGCTAAGACTGGACGTGCCGATGCTTGTCGATGAGATTCCAGGTCCTGCGAGCTGCTCGGAGGGAGCGCCAGGAGTGCTTACTGTTGGTCATGCAATAGGGGGACAGAGACCCCAGGGCTGCTGTGGGGGAGGGGAACTCGAGAATGTATGGATCTATCTGAAAACAAGTCATTCATCTAATCAACAGGTGTGTTTTTTTTAAGATTTATTTTTTAAAAATTATTTTTGTGGACTTGGGTATCCCGAGATGGCACCTACTTTTGGGAATCTGTAGCCGTGCTTTGAGAATCGCCATCGGTCACGTGTTGCACCGTTCTCTGTATGTTTACGTCCTCTGGACTGGCTTCTCCCAGGATTCTTTTATGGTTTTTTGTTTTTGTTTTTGTTTTTTAAATCTGGGCTTTATTTTTTTGTGTGTACTGTACTATATTGTAAAAGGGATTTTAGCAGAGACGTTAGTCTTTGGGGCAAGAGGAGAACAGGAATGCTGGGCTGTTTACTTTAGGTGGAGAATCCATCTTCAGACTTTGGACTATTTTCTTTCAACTCCAGTGTATAGAAAAACCAAACTACGACCTCAGAGCAGAGTATTAATGAAAAGCACAAAAAAGGAACTAAGTTCAGCGAGGGGTGGGGGGAGGGGGGAAATTTTTCTTTTTAAAAATAATGAAGCTTAGGACATTTGTTTCAGTTGAGTGCTCGTCAGCACTGTCTGTCTCTCCCAGTACACAAACCCACCATCAGGTCTTCTCTGTTTCCCCCACGCTAAGTGTGCTCTCCTCCCTCGGGCCCCTGGTGACCCTCGGCCCCTCCCCTCCTCTCCCCTGTGGCAGCTGCAATACCTGGTGTTGTGCTGGGGACTGCTCCAGCGAAGCCCTGTTCCTGCCCTGCAGGGGAGCTCTGTCCTGGGGGGGCCCTTGGCCTTCTCCCTTGGCCTTCCCACCCCCGGCCCACTCCCCCTGCCCACCTCATTTTCTGTTCTCTTTTTATTAGGAATTCCCAAGTGAATTTTGTTAATGTGGGAGTGGAACAGATGCTAAAAGCTACCCAGGATTTTGTTTTTGTTTTAGATTTTGTGGTTCCTTCCCCTTCCTCCCCTCCCATGCGTAAAACGTTCTGTGTGACCTCCATTAAATTTGGTACAAAACCACTCGCCAGAGCTGTGGTGTCAGAAAAATAAACTATATTGTTTCTTACAAAACGGAACTGCCTTTCTGCTCACTTGGGTCCTGTGTGTTTGGTGTTGGTGTACTGGTTGCCCCGTGCCCAGCAGCGGAGAATCCATGTGTTAGACTTGGTCACTGGGGCGACAGGGAAAGTCTCCAGAGCGCCTTCTCGGATGAAGCCTGTTCCTTGCTACGGAGGAGTCGTTACTCAGGAAGTTCATCCTGTACTGTCAGCCCCCAAGTCCTGGTTATGAGCAGAAGAGCAACCCTAGTCCCCTTGCTGACCTTGACCTCTCGGGCGGTTGATCATCTTTATTGGGAGTTTTTGGTGACAGTTTAATGGTATAAAATAATTAAGGCAAAGATATGTTTAGCCATTTGAACAAGCTGTGAGGTGTCCCTGCCTCCTGCCAAGATAAAACGTCACTACACCTGCAGATCCTGGGTTCTCAGCCCATGGACTTCTGTGTCCATCCTCCCTGACCCCCGTCCCCACCGTCAGCTCCCTGTCACCCCTGCTGGCCCTGCAGCCTGCACACTCCACTTCCCACTGGACGTGCCTGCAGCACCTCAGGGTCTCTGAGGGCCTCGGTGTCGTGTTTCTGGGCAGTTGACTTTATTCTGGCCTGCACACTTCTTTGGTCATAGGATTTTTACCCCGATGAGTGGGCGGGTGTCTGTGTGCATGTTTGTTCCTAGGTGAGAGAATCTAAGCAAGGAGCAGCAGGTGCAGCACCATTTGCTGACAAACTCGTACCATTGGGCTCTGCTGGTGTTTCACGGTCTGAGTTTGATCTGTGAATGTTGCTCTTTCCGACAAGTGCGTTTAAGAGCCATTTTCTCTCACCTTCAGCAGTTTTCCAGCCTGAGCAACACTAGAGCCCCAGACAGCAAACACGTGGAGGTAAGTGTCAGAGCGCCTACTCTCCCAGGCACCTCCATGTGTTGTCCTGCTGATTCTTCAGGGGCCCTATGAAGGAGGTGGTTATGATTTCTTCTGTACTTGAGAAAATTGAGCTTAGGAGTTTAAGAAACCCAACTCAATCAGATCTATTCTGTTGGTATTGGGTGGTGTGACTTTTTATGTTCTAGAGAAATTAGGATAGTAAGAGGTTTTCATTTTGCAAATTCAGCCATCTCACTAGGTTTCTTGTTTTGAATTAGAGAACAGGGTAACAGCCAAGCATGTGGAGCGTGAGATGAGAGCCTTGAGGATGGCTGGGAACTGGCATTTGTCCATGGGCTCCTTTCTTAGCTGCGCCTCTTGCACATAACCATGGAATAGTGTCACAGTCACTGGTGGTGTGTTGTCCCCTTGCTCCTGCCAGGCAGCGGGGAGTCAAGTCAGGAAAGGGTTGCAGAGCAGGTTCCACCTTGGAGGGCAGGCCAGAGTTGGGCGGCCTCTGCGGAGGCAGTTACAGTTGGCTCAGGGAGTGCTGCCCCCTTCTGGAGAATTGCTGCAGTACCAGTCAACTTTCCCATTTCCAACTAGTTGAGGTTTTTAAACACGTCACAAATCTTTCATTTATTTACTCTATCAACATATGCCAACATTTCATCCTGATGTGTCTGATAAGCCAAGATTATTTGGAGCTATCACGACTTTTTCTACTTATTATGAAATAAAATCAGATTTTGAGAGACTTCGTGTGATTGCATAGGGAACTAATGATGCAAGATTCTTTTTTTTACAAAAAAATCAATGAGTGATAAAAATGTCTCATCCGTACACGATCCTGTGAAGGCTCAGCCAGCCTTCTCTTACCCGCTCTCCCTGAGTTTGGGATTGGATGGAGGAAATGCAATCAGTCATGACCTGCTGCTTCACCTCAGGGGTACGTGGTGGGACATGGGTCATGACATTATTTCTTGAGAGCTAACAAGGAATCTGTGGCATTTTTACTGACACAATCTGAAGTAAAGTGACTCTGCAGTATGTGTAAATGAACACATACTGTAGTGATCTTATGAAGGATGTGGCATGAGAAAATAAAATTCATTCATTTTGTGGTGCTGGGGATCAAATCCAAGGCCTCACACTTGCTAGGCAAGCTCTCTGTCCCAAAGCTGCATCCTCTACCCCCCATAAAATTTAAGTCACCCTTCAAAAAATTGATCCAACCTCTTTCCCAGTTTTCCTGCTCTCCCACAACTTCTCAATATTGTGATTGCTGTTCAACTGCATCACTGGGGCTGTTAGACCCCAACTGGTTTAATGATCTGCTGTCACTGTTTGGAATTCTTAACTTCTTGATATTGTGCCACATATTTTCATTTTTTGGTACTGGGATTGGACCAAGAGCACTCTACTACTGACCAATGGCTCCAGCCCTTTTATTTTGAGATGGGGTCTTGCTAAGTTGCTAGAGCTAGCCTCAAACTTGTGCTTCTCCTGCCTCAGTCTCCTAGGTAGCTGGGGTCACAGGTGGGCACCACGTGCCTGGCACTGCATTTATTCTTACTTTCTGCTTAACCAGCAGCTGGGAGCACCCGGCTAGATAGTCGTGTTCCAATTAAACTGTGTACCCCTTTGTCGTTTCCTTTTCTTTCTCTGAGTACTTTCAAAGTAGTGAAAGGAGAAGGAAGTCGTCTTTAATCCAAGGACACATGTATTCAACAACACTGGTAGAACTGTATGTAAGAACTGGGCTAAGGCTGGGATGAAACAGTCGATGTTTGATCAACCACTAACACAGACAGGTCCCCACTGGTGTGAAAGTGCTGACCCTAGTCCAGCAGGCCAACAGGCCGTCTCCATAGAGCCCCAAGCCCAGGGGATGTTGTGTGACTCTTGAAGGAGGGAGTTTCCTGTTGGTGAGGGAAAGGGAAGCAGCAGGGTAGTCTCTTTAAGAGGCAGAGTACACGATGAGCCCAGAGGAAGGGGCGGTCATGAGACCCTGGAGTGGCCCACTTCAAGGTTCTGAGCAAGAAGGCTTAGGGTGTCACTTAGTGGTAGCGGTCGGGCTTAGCATGTGTGAGGCCCTGAGTTTGATCCCTGAACCACAACATTTGTAAATCAGTTTTAAGCAAGGGAATGAAGTGATCAGATTTTTTTTTTTTTTTTTGTAGTTGGACACAACACCTTTATTTTATTTATTTTTATGTGGTGCTGAGGATCAAACCCAGGGCCTTGCACGTGCTAGGCAAGCGCTCTACCACTGAGCTGCAGCCCCAGCTCAATCAGATTATTTTTCATAAAATTTACAAACTGGAATGTGTGAAGGCAGCTGGGGGCTGCGGGAGGGAACCACAGGAAGATCACTAGTAAAACTTGCTTATTTTACAAAATCCTTAAACTCAAGACTCATCCCTTTTGCTTTAAAAAAAGAAAAAAAGAAAAAACATCAAATTGCATCACATTTCCCATACTGTTTAGACAATTTGAATCTTAATGCCACTTTCTTTTCTCTCGCTCAGATCTGTAATTTTTTTGGAAGTCACAAACTCTTACATTTAAGAAAAATCATATAATCTTAATTTGGCGGTTAAATTTTTAATAACACATGTAAAGCAAATAGTCTAAAAAGCACAAAAACCATTTTATGGCCAAACATTTCTTGGAGGGAGTTAAATAATAATGTTTAAAGGAAAGTATGTTATGAGGATTGTAATAAACTTTGTCTCCCCCTCCCCCTCTCCCTCCCTCTCTTGTTTAACCTGGCTTCTTATCTGGGTATGAATCTGTTTTTTTTTATTTTATTTTATTGTTGGTTGTTCAAAACATTACATAGTTCTTAATATACCATATTTCACAGATTGATTCAAGTGGGTTATGAACTCCCATTTTTACCCCGTATACAGATTGCTGTGTCACATCAGTTACATTTCCATTGATTTACAAATTGCCTTTCTAGTGACTGATGTATTCTGCTGTCTATCCCCTGCCTGTAGGTGACCACACTCCAATGTCAGCTCCTGGCTCAGTGCTTAATTGCACTTGGCAACCAACCCTGCTAGAGGAGGAAGGGGAGTGGGCCTGCGATCACAGAAAGACGGCAAAGAGAACCTTCACAGGGGTTGTCTCACACACGCTTCCTCACACAAAATTAAATGATGAATTCATTGATTTCACCAAATGCAAAAGAACTCAGGCTTCCCTTGCAAAATACCCCACTCAGAGTCCAACCAATTTTGAGGGACCCTAGGATTCCAAAGAACTGGTTCAAGAAACCCAGTCATAGGAAAGTCAATCTTGGAGCCACAGGTGGGAGGCAGCTGGGCTGGCTGACCTGTGTGTTCATGTGTGGTCCTGGGGGGTTGGACTCCTCATACCTTGCAAGAGGTGAAGTCCAAGAATGTAATTTTTTTTTTTTAACTTGGGAAGCAGCCCCCAACACACAGCTGTGTGCAGGCTGCCATCTTCCTTTCTCCAGTGGCCAGAGCAGGGTAGAAGGCAGAATGGCTCACAAGTCCCAGTGGTGTCTGGCATCCAATTAATTCATGTTAAAGGTGAGTTTCGGTTTCAAGATTTTATTTATTTGTTTACTATAGAAAAGGTCTTTCTGTAAAATCTTCTGGGACCATGTGTCTATTTCTGATCTTCACCAAGCTTTCAGGGCTTTCATTTCCTCACTTCCCGTTTAGGGACTCCACAGCCACCCTGTGAGGACCTCTCCTAGAGACTGTGCCTGTCCCCAGGAGTCCGTCTGTGACCTGAGAATGTGCTTCACCGGCTCTGGTTTGGCTGCTCAGTTCTCAGTGTCCAGGGTAATCGGGGGCTGGGCCTGGCACCTTCTAGGACAGGATCATCACCATTACATTCAGTCAAAATGTATTTGGTTACAGGGTGGAGGATTGCTGTGATTTATTTTGTTCTCCAAATTACAAAGTCTCCTAGTCTTTGAGCTATTAAAAAGTTTCATACACTCACAGATTTGTTTATACAAGTATATATGAACATTTAATTGAGTAAAATGTGAAAATAATTAAATGACAGTTTTGAAATGTCAACCCACTGCAATTAATTTATTTTTCTCTTTATTCTGACCATACTTGGTGCCTGCAAGGCCTTTAAAATACAGTCATGATTATTTAAATGCGTGATAATACCAACAAGGAAATACAAAGATCAAATCCACATGAAGGATGAGCCAGATGTCACCTGGTCCAAGAAAGAAATTATCTAGCTGTTAGCCTAGTGTAGCAGGATCCATGATGTTAGCACGACCTTTATAAGACAGGATCGCCATCACTTAAACAAAGCCCTGAGCACCTACCTTACACGCTGCGCGGTGCTAGGCACAGTGGATATGACAGCTGCTGTGGGAACCTCTGTCCAGCCGAAGAGATGCACACGAGGGACAAGACTGGATTCCCTGCTCAGCGTCACCACATTCTGTGTTCACGTTCCATAGTGAAGCGGTGGCTATCTTGGACGTGGTAAGAAAGCAATCCTACCTGTGACTCCCTTTCTGCATTATTACCCTCCCCTCTTCCTGCGTCTTCCCCCATCAGCAGAGGAACATTCCTGAGGCTGGGCACTGAGCAGCCAACACCAGCCAGTCACAATCAGTAAGCATCATCTGGATGCTGACAACTCTAGAATTTCTGTCTTCCTCTCAGCTGATTTATATGAGTCTAGATTTGGTCAACTGGCACCTTGATGCTGCTTCTGGGGTGACAGACAGACACCTCAAACTTATAGTGTCTTAAACTGAACGGCTCAGTTTCCCCAGATCTGATCTCCATTCCCAACTTCCAATCCACCTAGTTCAGTGTCAGACACTGGGAGTCATTCTTAATTCTCTATTCCTCAAATAAAGCCTTCAACAGTCCTTTCATGACCTTTTCCAGAACATATCTAAATCCACCCACATTTCTCCATCTCTTGTTCAAGTTACCATCTTTTACCAGTTCTATGATGTTCATTTCTTTTTTGTTTTTAATATTTTTTAGATGTTGATGGACCTTTTTATTCATATGTGGAGAATGGAACCCAGTGCCTCACGCATGCCAGGCAAGTGCTCCACCACTGAGTCTGGCCCCAGCCCCCATTTCTTAATCTACCTTCACTTCTGCTGTGTTCTATCTATTCTCCACATTGTAGACAGAGAAATCTCAAAGACTATAAATCATGTAGGCTGCTTTCTTCCTTACAGCCCTGTAATACGTTCCCAATGTATGAAATCCAAGACCTTTAACGTGGCCTCCCAGGCCCAAGGCACCTGGCTATGTATCTCCAGCGTACCAAGCTGTCCCTTTTACACACAGAGGGACCCAGGTCCCTTGACACCAGCCCTTCCCTGTGGTTGGCTCCTTTACATTCTTCAGGTCTGAGCTTATTTGTCACCTCATCAAAGATGCTATCTCTGGGACTGGGGTTGTGGCTCAGTGGTAGATCACTTCCCTCACATGTGTGAGGCACTGGGTTCAAAACTTGGCACCACATAAAAATACACACACCCATCTCCAACACACACACACACACACACACACACACACACACACACACTTTGTATCACAAATATCTGTGTCCTCATAGAAACTTTGTTTGGAGTGGGTATGATAAAAGACCAATTCTTCTGTCCATCTAGCATAGTATCTGTACTCTATGAGGAAATCAGTAAATACTTGTTACCTGAATATGAGAAAAGAGGGACCGGTTGAGCTTGGGTGGCCAGGACGGATTTCAGGTACACGGGGTAAACCCTGCCCTAAAGCTGGAGGTGGGTCACACAGGGGGACATCAGGAAGGAATGGAAGTGGAGTGAATGGGCAGGACCATCATGTCAGAGGCGCTGACGGGTTCACCAAATGAGTGGTAGAATGTGAAATGAAGAGGGGAGAGAAGGACGGCCCCAAAGCCAAGAAGAGGAACTTCATCTCGACAAGGAAAGCAACTGGACCCACTGGTGGCCTTGATCAAGGGAATTACAGGGCGAGTACGTCATCAAGTGTGACTGGCGGTAGTCAGAATGGACCGAGGCCAGGGGGGCACCTAAGGCTGGAAGGGCGACTGGGTTGGGGAGGTGGGGCTCCTGGTGACACAGGGAGAGTAAAGAGTGAAACCAGAGACCGCGAAGGGAGAACACCCAAGCTTCATAGACCTCGGGGGGAAGATGCAGGAGTCAGACATGGTGCCAGATTCTGAGTGAAACCGGAAGGAAGAGTCGTGGTGTTGGAGAGAACCAACCCGCTCTCTACAGTGTCTCCGTTTGAGCCACCCAGGAAGGGAGGCCCTCTGACAAGTGTCATCAGCTCTGATATTCAGAGAATTCTGCCACTAACGAATCAGACTCTTGGGACTTTTTGCCTTGGTCATTGGTACTGATTCTGCCCTTAGATGTAGACACAGAATAAGGGAGTCCTTATTCACATGCCAGCCTTTCAGATAGCTGGCCATGGTCATCATGTCCCTCCTAGTGGTCTGTCCGCCAGGCCAACGCCCCAGTCCACCGTCACCACCGGTGAGATCCCGTTTGAGTTCCCAGGGTCCCTCATAGTTGGGTCTTATTTTATCACAGCTAGACCTACTTTAAAGGAGCAGCAGAGAATACCTGGTGCCTGGTCTCATCTGTCTGATCTCTCACAGTGAGACTCTCATGTCCTTTTATCCAAACACAGTTTTACTAATACCAAAAGTTTACCTTTTTTTTCCCTTCTGCTATATGGTTGCATTGAAATTTTAGGAAAAGAAAAAAAAAACCCAAGATCTTTTTAACATAAAACTATTTTTACTCCCAATCTTATATTTTCTTTGGCTTTTTTTTTAGCCTGTATTCAGAATTACAGTTATTCCTATTTTATTTCAATATTTATTTTGATCTGCTATTCCTTAGAAACTTCTAACATTCTTTATATTGATTCTATTTTTTTATAAAAAGCAAAGCTGTTATGATTTTCATCCACGTGATGAAAGAGCCCAGAATAAAGTCCTAAAGTTGTAATTGTGAAGCTTTATAGAGGTACCTTTTCTCATTCTTTTTTATTATTATATCATCATCATCATCATCATTATTGTTGTTGTTGTAAAAAAAAACACCTAGCATAAAATTGATTAATTTTAACCATTTCAAAGTGCACATGAAGATGCTGAGGCATTAGTACACTCATATTGCTACATGGCTGTCACCACCATCCATCTCCGGAACTTTTCCATAATGCAAACCGGGAATTCCGTACACATTTAAGAACCTCCCTCTCTCTCCTCCCCAGACCTGAACACCACCTTCCTACCACCTGACCCTATGAATCTGAGTGAAATCATACACTACTTGTCCTCTTGGGTCTGATTGATTTCACTTACAATGTTTTTAAGTTCATCCACATGGCAGATGTGCTCCCATTTTAAGGCTAAATAATATTTCATTATATGTATGCATTGTATTTTGATTATCCGTTCATCATTGACATGGTGTTTATGACAATCTCTTCATTTGACGCCCACGAATGATGTTGTGGGTACACAAATATCCGAGTCTCTCTTTTACTTCTTTGGGGTATATACCCAGAAGTACTAGGTTATATGGGAATTTTATTATGTCTAATTTTGTTAAGGAATTGCACACTGTTTTCCATAGTGGCTGTACCATTTTACTTTGCTCCCGGGAATGGACTAGGATTCTTATCTGTCAACATTCTTATTAATACTGGTTATTTTTGTGGGTTTTTTTTTTTGGAAGGGAGGGGGTGTTACTTGTTTTGTTTTAAGCAAAGTCCTAATGAAAGCTTCCATTCCAAGGGCATGAAGTAGTCTCTCATTGTGATTTTGGTTTGAATTTCCCTGATAAATAATGATGTTGAGTATCTTCTCCATATATTTACTTGCCACCTTTATGTCTTCACTGGAGAAATATCTGTTAAAGTCCTTCGCCCATTTTTTGATTGAGATAAATTTTTGTTATTGTTGAATTGTAGGAGTTCTTTATATATTCTGAATATCAATCCCTTATCAGACATGTAATCTGAAAAAATTATCTCACATTCATGGCCTGCCTTTTCTCTTTTTTTGATTGTGTCCTTTGGTGCACTAAAATTCATTTAATTCTTATTCTGATGAAGTGCAACCTATCTATTTTTCATTCTCTTTCCTGTCTTTTTTGTGTTATACCCAAGAAATCATTGCCAAATCCAATATCATGGAGCTTTTCCCCTGACTTTTTTAAGTTAGGACTAATCTTTATATTGACATCAATTTGGTAATTTATTAAAAATTTAAATAAACTTGTGTAATCACTTGTAAGTCTATTTTCCAGTTCACATTATCCATTTACCCATTGGGTAATTAGTTCTTGTATTTATTAGTTTAATCGGTACCTACAAGAGTAGGCGCTTCAGACACAGTAAACCAGCCGGGGATCGTCCTACCCCTCTCTCACCAAGTTCAGAGTCTCGTGAAGAAGTCGGACGTGGAATAAGTGATTACAGGCACGAGCACAGTGCAGAAGAAGAAACGGAAGCTGATCGCAGGTCAGGCCAGCCAGCGTGGCCTAACCTGAAAGATCTCATCAAACTCCCTGGAATCCTTCTCCTGTTGGTCTATCAGCCCAAAGGAACATGGAAATCCGTCAGCCAGGTACTGATTCCGGATGAGGATCACTGCTCAGACTTCTCTTTACCAGTCTACTCTAGACTCTTCTGGGGGTCTTCCCCGTCTTCAGATTCTGGAGTCCACGGTGGATTTGAATCTCTCCTAGGTGATGTCTGCAGTTACCTTTACAACTTCTTTATAGATCTGAACTCAGAAGCAACCCGGCACAGTGGCTCCCTCGAGGTCTGTCTGCCGTCTGTGGTGAAGACAGGGTCTTTGGTTAGGACGGAGTTTTAGGAAAGCGAAGGGACCTGGAACCCGCCAGCCCTGTCTGTTCTTCTCCAGTAAGTCTCCCCCGCCCTTCCATTGAGGAAGACTCACAGTGAAGACCATCAGAAGAGGGAGGAGCAGAAAAAGGCAAGAAAGAAGACCTGAAGGCCCCGGGTGTTTAAGATGAATCCTCACCAGCACCTAGTTATTACGTATCGCGGCCCCCATTTTACATGACAGGAAAAAGGCTCCGAGACACCCACTCCAGGGTCACAGAGAAAAACAGATTGGATGGGAACGCGACCCCAGAAGCCTTGGTGATTCCTTTGCCCCAGGCCTCCCCCTGGTGGTGGATGGGGAAGTGTGCAGAAGCCCTCGTGCTGGATTCCTGTCATCACTGGGGACGGCTTTGCTGAGGTCTACTTTGTACCAATGCTGTCATAGGCTGCAGACTTACATTAACAGACGAGACGGCAACACAGGAGGCCTAGAGTTAAGCAGGGTTGAACTAGGCAAAGATGACGAGTCTCCACGGTCAGACTCAGAGGTGAGCAGGCCCAGAGACGGAGGGTGGTGGAAGGCGAGAGGGCACGGCCCATCGGGAAACCACCACAGTAAACGAGGAGGGTGGGCACGTCACTCGAGTGTTCACAGGTTTGGGCACCTCCCTATGTTAGGCTCTCTTCTAGTGCTGGGGACCCGCGAGGAATGACACAGTCTGCCTTCTTGGAACTTACCCTGGGCAGGGGGCTACACCAATAAGTGCCCAGATGGGTGAGGTCCGCCCAGATAAGTCCTGAGGGAAAAAGTCAGCGAGGCCCATCCAAGGGCACGGCAGAGCAGGACAGGGCGGAAGCTAGAACAACAAACCTTACTTCCTCCTGGTGGCGCTGGAAGTCCAAGATCAGGTGTGGGCAGGTTGCCTCGGCCTGTAGAGGTCTCGTCCTTCCAGCATCTTCCCCTGGTCTTCCCTGGGTCTGTGCCCTAATTTCCTCTTCTTACAGGGACAAGGCTCTTATTGGAGTAGGGCCCACCCCTGTGGCCTCAATTACTTCTTTAATACATCTGAAGTATTAATGGTTAGGATATCACTTCAAAATTTTGGGGGACACAGTGCAGCCCATAACACAAGGTGATGAAATTCTGCATCAAGGTAAAAACTCTGCCTCTAAAGGTGGTAATGTCCTCTTTGGAGGACACAATATGGCTCACACACAAGGTGATAAAACTGGCAACCATGTCCCTGGCTGGGCTCTCCGATGATAGGAGAAAGCAAACATTTCACAAGCCTCAGCAAGGATGTGATCTGCAGACACCCACTTAGCTGGGAGGGTCGGAGCCTTCGTAACTAAGGCCAGAGGGAGGGGAGGGAGGGACAGTGTGGGGGCCGCCGAGACCGCGGGGAGCCGAGAGCCCCGAGAGGGGTGGGAGTTAGCCCAGGTGTCCAGGGGCATCCTGGGAGGGGCGAACCACCTGTGGGAAGACGCTGGGTGAGGGGATGGCTCACTTGGCTCAGGGGCCATCTGGTACACTCCAGGTCAGGAATGGGGAGAAGGGATAGGAGGGTGGGGTCAGAGCAGACGCTGGCCAAGGTACAGATGTGCCATTAGGGGAACAAGGTTCAGTGACCTGTTATAGAGCATGGGGTGACAACGATGTACTGTTGACTCAGTCTGCTAGGACAGAACGCTGTGGGTCACTAATAGAAAACCAATGTATTCTGTCACAGTTCTAGAGGACGGACAGTCCAAGACGGAGGCGGCAGCAGGTCAGGGCCCGGGCTCTCTGCCTCCACGCTGTGCCTTGCTGTGCCACCCCAGAGAAGGAGCAGAGGAGCAGGAGAGGGCTCCTGGGCAGCCTTCTTACAGTGCAGAGTCCTGAGCCCCGTCAGCAGGCTTACTCCCCAGTGCTGCCCCGCTGGGGACTAGGTTTGGAAAGGAAACCAGACCATGGAAACTGCACCTCTAAAGGAGTAGAGTTCTTCCCACAAAAACAAAGAGTGGATGACGTGATGGATGTTAATTAACTTTATCTAATCATTCCTCAATATAGACAGAGACATTGACTATAATAACATTTATAATCAATAGTGAATTAAAAGTTTCTATGAAGAAAAATCTCTAAAAAGAATCGGTGAGAAGGTTAGGATGGCTAGAGTGCAGAAGGCGATCCAGGCCGGGGGGCCCTGTGAGGGCTGGCCCTCACTTTGGCGTGGGAGACCAGTGAGAATGCCGGGAAGATGGCACGGCGGGCTTGGTTTAAAGCAATACCACGTGGGGAATACGCTGGGGAGGGAACGGGGGCGGAAACACGGTGACCTATTAGGAAGTGGGACAAAGATACAGCAATGGAAATCTTAAGAAGTCGTCAATTCTGGATCTAGTTCAAAGAAATGACAACAAGCATTTTGTCAGCTTTCTGCTGCTGTGACAAAATACCTGAGAAAAACTACTTAGAGGAAAGATTTATTTTGGCTCATGATTTCAGAGTCTTCACTTCATGGTCACTTGGTCCCATCACTACGAGCCTGTGGTGAGGCAGAACATCACGGCAGGCAACACACGGCAGAACAGAGCTGTCCACCTCATGAAGACCAGAGCGAGGCAGGGACAAGATACACCCTACAAGAACACACGTCCAGTGACCTCCTTCCTCCAACTAGTCTCCAACTCCTAGTTTCCACAACCTTCTAACCGCATTACCAGCTACAGACTAAGCCTTCAACACAGGAGCCTGTGTGGGACATTCTGGGTCCAAACTGTAACAGGGCTCATTGATACACTAGATGAGGACTCAATGGTGACCCCAAAGCTCTCGGCCATATACACTGTGTGAACAGTGTATAATTCATCCCAAGGAGGAAAACTGGAACAGGAGGTTTGAAAAGGGCTGAGAATTGAGAGCTTACTGTGGGCAATGGGAAGTTTGGTGCATATTAATATCTTCAATATCGAAACAGAGATGTTGAGTAGTCAATCAGAAATGAGACTGGAATTCAGGGGGAAAGGCCTAGAAACATAGGCATGGCGGCGCACACCTGTAATCCCAGCAGCGAGGGAGGCTGAGGCAGGAGGATCACAAGTTCAAAGCCAGCCCCAGCAACTTCGTGAGGCCCTAAGCACAATATTTAAAAACTATGGAAACACTTGAGATTATCCAGAGGGTCAGTATAGGAGAAAAGGTAGAAAAAAGTCCAGGAACCCCCCAACACTGAAGGTATCAGAAAAGTATAGATTCACCAAAAATAGAGAAGTTGAGAAACTGGAGGAAAACCAAGAATATTTTTCACTAAAGGAAAATGAAGAAGATATTCCAAGAAAGCCGATGAGAAGAAAACTGAAAATTGGCTGCGGGACTTATCCACCGAGGTCCATGATGGTGGACAACGCCTGTTTCCATGCAGAGCTGAGGGTAAGGGTCACATCATAGCTATAGCTGTTTCAAGGAAAAACGGCAGATTCAAAGATGTGGAGAAAAACTCAGACGGGATTTTCACAGCGTATCTGTAGCTAATGGGAATAACTGGTAAGAAGAGAAAACTGACAATGAGAAGAGGGATGATTACAGGAGGGGTGCAGGGGGGCCGACCCCGGGGAGCATGGGGTGGCTCATCCTGCCTCGGGCCCAGGCAGGCGTGACTGGAGGTGGGGTGGGTGGGCACGGTCCTCCTGACTGTGGGGCTCTCCCAGGGAAACAGAGATACACCACCCACTGGCGGGGGGGGGGGGGCTCCTGCAGGTGGAGGGGAGGAGCTGTGGCGAGGCCCTGACCCACCTGACTGACAGACTCAGGGACTCGGGGGACAGGAAGCGGGACGCACTCCTGGTCGGCCCCTGGGTGGGTGGCGAAGAGGAGAGGTGTGGGAGGAGAGGAGTTTGAAGGGGGAGCAGGACAAGGAGAAGAACAGAACCGGGGTCCCAAATCAACCCATTTCTACAGGGCCATCATGTCTGGCCTGGGCCACAAGCACAAGCTTAGAAATGAAGCCACAAATCAGACAAAACCCCTTGGTCTCCACATTGTGCCCTTTTTTCTTTCAGAAGAGGCCTTACCAGAGCTGGGGGAGGAAACACACAAAGCGGAGGCGTGGTGTGAAGACATTTTATTTAGACATCAACTGGTCTAAGTCGGTCACTCCTCACTTCCCACGGCCTGTGCTTGGGAGCAGAGGGCGTGATATTTTTCTGGGCTTAAGGTGTAGGCTGACATGGTGTTCAAGAACTGGTCCAGCGGGCAGAGTCTGTCGGGGCAACCTCTGGGCACCTGCTCCTGTTGAAGAGACGTGGCTCAGCGGCCCACAGGGCCAGGCCCTTCTGCTGCCTCCGGGGAGCCCCACAGTCTGAGAGGCTCTGGCCCCAGCGGCACGCACACATGCAACACTCAGAAGGCCCCATACCCAGTCACAGCCAGAACACTCCACTACAGCCCGCTTACAAAGGCCACTCGAGAAATGTCCTTGAGCTGAGCGGACACAGTCAAGTGACATCACCGAGTTGGAGAAGCTAAAGGTCTCATCCCTGGGAGAGCTCTGGTCCCCTTTCTCAGCACCGAGGCGGCAGGCCGTTAGCAAGCCAAGGGTGCTGGCCGCTACCTCCCAAAGACCCAGCTGCGCGTGCTCAAGAGGCTCCCGGTCAGGAGGCTGACCCCGACAGTCTCTCGGGAGAAGAGCAGGAACGAGTCTGCAGACCAGGATCGGGACCACGTCCCACCATAGGCCAGGATCTGCTCTAGCCCTGGGCGCAGCTGTGAGTCGCCCACGGGGTGCAGAGAGCTGCGGGCACCCAGGGAGACTCCACGGGGCCTGGTGCTGACCCAGCCGCGGGCACTGGGGAGGGCCCGCCCACCACCCAGTCCCAGCTGCGAGGCCTCACCTCCCCGTTGTAATGGAGCTGCACAAACCACTCCTTCGATTGCTGGTGCTGGTAGAGTTCCACCGTCAGGTCGGCAGCAAACGGGGGCCACTTGTGGTCAAAAATCCCCAGGGTCATTAAGAGAGGGATGAGGGTCACATCATGAGTTGCATAGAGGTATAGCTTTCTGAAAGAAGGAAACAGTTCCCTGTAATGGTCTGCCTCAGGACTCGGGAGGCCTAGGGGTCCAGGTCCTATAAAAGGGGCTACGGAAGCTCATGAGCCATTCCCCACATTTTAAAGACCTTACGGACATCACAGCTCTGTTCGTGGAGAGAAGCCCTTCAAACTAAATCTACCAGGCCCGGACCTCTGGTTGGGACTTCTGAAGAACCGAGGACTTTACACTGCTGCCTGTCTCCCTGGAGGAAGGAACACACTGGCCTCAGAAACCAGGTGACACCTAGCTCAGCGGCACTGACACAGGAGGGGAGAACCCACAGTCCACTCCTCGTCACCAGGGGAGGTCCCGCTGGGATGACCCTCCTGGCCTCCCCCTGGTGACCTTAAGGAAGAAACTGAGCTGCTGTGGTCGAGACCCTCGTGGGGTCCCGCCAGGCCGGAAGGAGGGTCTCCCCACGCTCGCCACACGAGGAGTCAGTGAGAGCCTCTGCTCCTTGGGGGAAGGAAGCCTGCGGTTTTAGGAACCGAGTTCACTTCAACCCAGTCTCCCATGGCCACTTAACCCACTTCTGACTGACACCAGTGTCATCTCTGGGGTGGGTGGGGTCCTGTTTATTGACCCCAATGCAGAAGCCTAGCACTAGACCCTGCAGTGTTCTGCAGACACAAGGAGAGAGCATCAAGCAGCTCAGAGTTAGGGATCACGTTCAAGGGAGCCTGTCGCATGCTCCTCCAGAGCCAAGGTGCAGAGTTAGGGATCACGTTCAAGGGAGCCTGTCGCATGCTCCTCCAGAGCCAAGGTGCACACAGTTAGGGATCACGTTCAAGGGAGCCTGTCGCATGCTCCTCCAGAGCCAAGGTGCACACAGTTAGGGATCACGTTCAAGGGACACTGTCACATGCTCCTCCAGAGCCAAGGTGCACACAGTTAGGGATCACGTTCAAGGGAGCCTGTCGCATGCTCCTCCAGAGCCAAGGTGCAGAGTTAGGGATCACGTTCAAGGGAGCCTGTCACATGCTCCTCCAGAGCCAAGGTGCACACAGTTAGGGATCACGTTCAAGGGAGCCTGTCGCATGCTCCTCCAGAGCCAAGGTGCACACAGTTAGGGATCACGTTCAAGGGACACTGTCACATGCTCCTCCAGAGCCAAGGTGCACACAGTTAGGGATCACGTTCAAGGGAGCCTGTCACATGCTCCTCCAGAGCCAAGGTGCACACAGTTAGGGATCACGTTCAAGGGAGCCTGTCACATGCTCCTCCAGAGCCAAGGTGCAGAGTTAGGGATCACGTTCAAGGGAGCCTGTCACATGCTCCTCCAGAGCCAAGGTGCACACAGTTAGGGATCACGTTCAAGGGAGCCTGTCGCATGCTCCTCCAGAGCCAAGGTGCAGAGTTAGGGATCACGTTCAAGGGAGCCTGTCACATGCTCCTCCAGAGCCAAGGTGCACACAGTTAGGGATCACGTTCAAGGGAGCCTGTCACATGCTCCTCCAGAGCCAAGGTGCACACAGTTAGGGATCACGTTCAAGGGAGCCTGTCACATGCTCCTCCAGAGCCAAGGTGCACACAGTTAGGGATCACGTTCAAGGGAGCCTGTCGCATGCTCCTCCAGAGCCAAGGTGCAGAGTTAGGGATCACGTTCAAGGGAGCCTGTCACATGCTCCTCCAGAGCCAAGGTGCACACAGTTAGGGATCACGTTCAAGGGACACTGTCACATGCTCCTCCAGAGCCAAGGTGCAGAGTTAGGGATCACGTTCAAGGGAGCCTGTCGCATGCTCCTCCAGAGCCAAGGTGCACACAGTTAGGGATCACGTTCAAGGGAGCCTGTCGCATGCTCCTCCAGAGCCAAGGTGCAGAGTTAGGGATCACGTTCAAGGGAGCCTGTCGCATGCTCCTCCAGAGCCAAGGTGCAGAGTTAGGGATCACGTTCAAGGGAGCCTGTCACATGCTCCTCCAGAGCCAAGGTGCACACACAGTTAGGGATCACGTTCAAGGGAGCCTGTCGCATGCTCCTCCAGAGCCAAGGTGCACACAGTTAGGGATCACGTTCAAGGGAGCCTGCCACATGCTCCTCCAGAGCCAAGGTGCAGAGTTAGGGATCACGTTCAAGGGAGCCTGTCGCATGCTCCTCCAGAGCCAAGGTGCACACAGTTAGGGATCACGTTCAAGGGAGCCTGTCACATGCTCCTCCAGAGCCAAGGTGCAGAGTTAGGGATCACGTTCAAGGGAGCCTGTCACATGCTCCTCCAGAGCCAAGGTGCACACAGTTAGGGATCACGTTCAAGGGAGCCTGCCACATGCTCCTCCAGAGCCAAGGTGCACACAGTTAGGGATCACGTTCAAGGGAGCCTGTCACATGCTCCTCCAGAGCCAAGGTGCACACAGTTAGGGATCACGTTCAAGGGAGCCTGCCACATGCTCCTCCAGAGCCAAGGTGCACACAGTTAGGGATCACGTTCAAGGGAGCCTGTCGCATGCTCCTCCAGAGCCAAGGTGCACACAGTTAGGGATCACGTTCAAGGGAGCCTGTCACATGCTCCTCCAGAGCCAAGGTGCACACAGTTAGGGATCACGTTCAAGGGAGCCTGTCACATGCTCCTCCAGAGCCAAGGTGCACACAGTTAGGGATCACGTTCAAGGGAGCCTGTCGCATGCTCCTCCAGAGCCAAGGTGCAGAGTTAGGGATCACGTTCAAGGGAGCCTGTCACATGCTCCTCCAGAGCCAAGGTGCACACAGTTAGGGATCACGTTCAAGGGAGCCTGTCACATGCTCCTCCAGAGCCAAGGTGCACACAGAGTTAGGGATCACGTTCAAGGGAGCCTGTCTCATGCTCCTCCAGAGCCAAGGTGCACACAGTTAGGGATCACGTTCAAGGGAGCCTGTCACATGCTCCTCCAGAGCCAAGGTGCACACAGTTAGGGATCACGTTCAAGGGAGCCTGTCACATGCTCCTCCAGAGCCAAGGTGCACACAGTTAGGGATCACGTTCAAGGGAGCCTGTCACATGCTCCTCCAGAGCCAAGGTGCAGAGTTAGGGATCACGTTCAAGGGAGCCTGTCGCATGCTCCTCCAGAGCCAAGGTGCACACAGTTAGGGATCACGTTCAAGGGAGCCTGTCACATGCTCCTCCAGAGCCAAGGTGCACACAGTTAGGGATCACGTTCAAGGGAGCCTGTCACATGCTCCTCCAGAGCCAAGGTGCACACAGTTAGGGATCACGTTCAAGGGAGCCTGTCACATGCTCCTCCAGAGCCAAGGTGCACACACAGTTAGGGATCACGTTCAAGGGAGCCTGTCACATGCTCCTCCAGAGCCAAGGTGCACACAGTTAGGGATCACGTTCAAGGGAGCCTGTCGCATGCTCCTCCAGAGCCAAGGTGCACACAGTTAGGGATCACGTTCAAGGGAGCCTGTCGCATGCTCCTCCAGAGCCAAGGTGCACACAGTTAGGGATCACGTTCAAGGGAGCCTGTCGCATGCTCCTCCAGAGCCAAGGTGCAGAGTTAGGGATCACGTTCAAGGGAGCCTGTCACATGCTCCTCCAGAGCCAAGGTGCACACAGTTAGGGATCACGTTCAAGGGAGCCTGTCGCATGCTCCTCCAGAGCCAAGGTGCAGAGTTAGGGATCACGTTCAAGGGAGCCTGTCACATGCTCCTCCAGAGCCAAGGTGCACACAGTTAGGGATCACGTTCAAGGGAGCCTGTCGCATGCTCCTCCAGAGCCAAGGTGCAGAGTTTGGGATCACGTTCAAGGGAGCCTGTCGCATGCTCCTCCAGAGCCAAGGTGCACACAGTTAGGGATCACGTTCAAGGGAGCCTGTCACATGCTCCTCCAGAGCCAAGGTGCACACAGAGTTAGGGATCACGTTCAAGGGAGCCTGTCGCATGCTCCTCCAGAGCCAAGGTGCACACAGAGTTAGGGATCACGTTCAAGGGAGCCTGTCACATGCTCCTCCAGAGCCAAGGTGCACACAGTTAGGGATCACGTTCAAGGGAGCCTGTCTCATGCTCCTCCAGAGCCAAGGTGCACACAGTTAGGGATCACGTTCAAGGGAGCCTGTCACATGCTCCTCCAGAGCCAAGGTGCAGAGTTAGGGATCACGTTCAAGGGAGCCTGTCGCATGCTCCTCCAGAGCCAAGGTGCACAAAGTTAGGGATCACGTTCAAGGGAGCCTGTCACATGCTCCTCCAGAGCCAAGGTGCATACAGTTAGGGATCACGTTCAAGGGAGCCTGCCACATGCTCCTCCAGAGCCAAGGTGCACACAGTTAGGGATCACGTTCAAGGGAGCCTGTCACATGCTCCTCCAGAGCCAAGGTGCACACAGTTAGGGATCACGTTCAAGGGAGCCTGTCGCATGCTCCTCCAGAGCCAAGGTGCACACAGTTAGGGATCACGTTCAAGGGAGCCTGCCACATGCTCCTCCAGAGCCAAGGTGCACACAGAGTTAGGGATCACGTTCAAGGGAGCCTGTCACATGCTCCTCCAGAGCCAAGGTGCACACAGTTAGGGATCACGTTCAAGGGAGCCTGTCGCATGCTCCTCCAGAGCCAAGGTGCAGAGTTAGGGATCACGTTCAAGGGAGCCTGTCACATGCTCCTCCAGAGCCAAGGTGCACACAGTTAGGGATCACGTTCAAGGGAGCCTGTCGCATGCTCCTCCAGAGCCAAGGTGCACACAGTTAGGGATCATGTTCAAGGGAGCCTGTCACATGCTCCTCCAGAGCCAAGGTGCACACAGTTAGGGATCACGTTCAAGGGAGCCTGTCGCATGCTCCTCCAGAGCCAAGGTGCAGAGTTAGGGATCACGTTCAAGGGAGCCTGTCACATGCTCCTCCAGAGCCAAGGTGCAGAGTTAGGGATCACGTTCAAGGGAGCCTGTCACATGCTCCTCCAGAGCCAAGGTGCACACAGTTAGGGATCACGTTCAAGGGAGCCTGTCACATGCTCCTCCAGAGCCAAGGTGCACACAGTTAGGGATCACGTTCAAGGGAGCCTGTCGCATGCTCCTCCAGAGCCAAGGTGCACACAGTTAGGGATCACGTTCAAGGGAGCCTGTCACATGCTCCTCCAGAGCCAAGGTGCACACAGTTAGGGATCACGTTCAAGGGAGCCTGTCACATGCTCCTCCAGAGCCAAGGTGCACACAGTTAGGGATCACGTTCAAGGGAGCCTGCCGCATGCTCCTCCAGAGCCAAGGTGCACACAGTTAGGGATCACGTTCAAGGGAGCCTGTCACATGCTCCTCCAGAGCCAAGGTGCACACAGTTAGGGATCACGTTCAAGGGAGCCTGTCGCATGCTCCTCCAGAGCCAAGGTGCACACAGTTAGGGATCACGTTCAAGGGAGCCTGTCGCATGCTCCTCCAGAGCCAAGGTGCACACAGTTAGGGATCACGTTCAAGGGAGCCTGTCGCATGCTCCTCCAGAGCCAAGGTGCACACAGTTAGGGATCACGTTCAAGGGAGCCTGTCACATGCTCCTCCAGAGCCAAGGTGCACACAGTTAGGGATCACGTTCAAGGGAGCCTGTCGCATGCTCCTCCAGAGCCAAGGTGCAGAGTTAGGGATCACGTTCAAGGGAGCCTGTCACATGCTCCTCCAGAGCCAAGGTGCAGAGTTAGGGATCACGTTCAAGGGAGCCTGTCACATGCTCCTCCAGAGCCAAGGTGCACACAGTTAGGGATCACGTTCAAGGGAGCCTGTCGCATGCTCCTCCAGAGCCAAGGTGCAGAGTTAGGGATCACGTTCAAGGGAGCCTGTCACATGCTCTTCCAGAGCCAAGGTGCAGAGTTAGGGATCACGTTCAAGGGAGCCTGTCACATGCTCCTCCAGAGCCAAGGTGCAGAGTTAGGGATCACGTTCAAGGGAGCCTGTCACATGCTCCTCCAGAGCCAAGGTGCACACAGTTAGGGATCACGTTCAAGGGAGCCTGTCGCATGCTCCTCCAGAGCCAAGGTGCACACAGTTAGGGATCACGTTCAAGGGAGCCTGTCTCATGCTCCTCCAGAGCCAAGGTGCACACAGTTAGGGATCACGTTCAAGGGAGCCTGTCACATGCTCCTCCAGAGCCAAGGTGCAGAGTTAGGGATCACGTTCAAGGGAGCCTGTCGCATGCTCCTCCAGAGCCAAGGTGCACACAGTTAGGGATCACGTTCAAGGGAGCCTGTCACATGCTCCTCCAGAGCCAAGGTGCATACAGTTAGGGATCACGTTCAAGGGAGCCTGCCACATGCTCCTCCAGAGCCAAGGTGCACACAGTTAGGGATCACGTTCAAGGGAGCCTGTCACATGCTCCTCCAGAGCCAAGGTGCACACAGTTAGGGATCACGTTCAAGGGAGCCTGTCGCATGCTCCTCCAGAGCCAAGGTGCACACAGTTAGGGATCACGTTCAAGGGAGCCTGCCACATGCTCCTCCAGAGCCAAGGTGCACACAGTTAGGGATCACGTTCAAGGGAGCCTGTCGCATGCTCCTCCAGAGCCAAGGTGCACACAGTTAGGGATCACGTTCAAGGGAGCCTGTCACATGCTCCTCCAGAGCCAAGGTGCACACAGTTAGGGATCACGTTCAAGGGAGCCTGTCACATGCTCCTCCAGAGCCAAGGTGCACACAGTTAGGGATCACGTTCAAGGGAGCCTGTCGCATGCTCCTCCAGAGCCAAGGTGCACACAGTTAGGGATCACGTTCAAGGGAGCCTGTCGCATGCTCCTCCAGAGCCAAGGTGCAGAGTTAGGGATCACGTTCAAGGGAGCCTGTCGCATGCTCCTCCAGAGCCAAGGTGCACACAGTTAGGGATCACGTTCAAGGGAGCCTGTCGCATGCTCCTCCAGAACCAAGGTGCACACAGTTAGGGATCACGTTCAAGGGAGCCTGTCGCATGCTCCTCCAGAGCCAAGGTGCACACAGTTAGGGATCACGTTCAAGGGAGCCTGCCACAGTGCTCCTCCAGAGCCAAGGTGCACACAGTTAGGGATCACGTTCAAGGGAGCCTGCCACATGCTCCTCCAGAGCCAAGGTGCACACAGTTAGGGATCACGTTCAAGGGAGCCTGTCGCATGCTCCTCCAGAGCCAAGGTGCACACAGTTAGGGATCACGTTCAAGGGAGCCTGTCGCATGCTCCTCCAGAGCCAAGGTGCAGAGTTAGGGATCACGTTCAAGGGAGCCTGTCACATGCTCCTCCAGAGCCAAGGTGCACACAGTTAGGGATCACGTTCAAGGGAGCCTGTCGCATGCTCCTCCAGAGCCAAGGTGCACACAGTTAGGGATCACGTTCAAGGGAGCCTTCACATGCTCCTCCAGAGCCAAGGTGCACACAGTTAGGGATCACGTTCAAGGGAGCCTGTCGCATGCTCCTCCAGAGCCAAGGTGCAGAGTTAGGGATCACGTTCAAGGGAGCCTGTCACATGCTCCTCCAGAGCCAAGGTGCACACAGTTAGGGATCACGTTCAAGGGAGCCTGTCGCATGCTCCTCCAGAGCCAAGGTGCACACAGTTAGGGATCACGTTCAAGGGAGCCTGTCGCATGCTCCTCCAGAGCCAAGGTGCACACAGTTAGGGATCACGTTCAAGGGAGCCTGTCGCATGCTCCTCCAGAGCCAAGGTGCACACAGTTAGGGATCACGTTCAAGGGAGCCTGTCGCATGCTCCTCCAGAGCCAAGGTGCACACAGTTAGGGATCACGTTCAAGGGAGCCTGTCACATGCTCCTCCAGAGCCAAGGTGCACACAGTTAGGGATCACGTTCAAGGGAGCCTGTCGCATGCTCCTCCAGAGCCAAGGTGCACACAGTTAGGGATCACGTTCAAGGGAGCCTGTCGCATGCTCCTCCAGAGCCAAGGTGCATACAGTTAGGGATCACGTTCAAGGGAGCCTGTCACATGCTCCTCCAGAGCCAAGGTGCAGAGTTAGGGATCACGTTCAAGGGAGCCTGTCACAAGCTCCTCCAGAGCCAAGGTGCACACAGTTAGGGATCACGTTCAAGGGAGCCTGTCGCATGCTCCTCCAGAGCCAAGGTGCAGAGTTAGGGATCACGTTCAAGGGAGCCTGTCGCATGCTCCTCCAGAGCCAAGGTGCACACAGTTAGGGATCACGTTCAAGGGAGCCTGTCGCATGCTCCTCCAGAGCCAAGGTGCACACAGTTAGGGATCACGTTCAAGGGAGCCTGTCACATGCTCCTCCAGAGCCAAGGTGCACACAGTTAGGGATCACGTTCAAGGGAGCCTGTCGCATGCTCCTCCAGAGCCAAGGTGCAGAGTTAGGGATCACGTTCAAGGGAGCCTGTCACATGCTCCTCCAGAGCCAAGGTGCAGAGTTAGGGATCACGTTCAAGGGAGCCTGTCACATGCTCCTCCAGAGCCAAGGTGCACACAGTTAGGGATCACGTTCAAGGGAGCCTGTCGCATGCTCCTCCAGAGCCAAGGTGCAGAGTTAGGGATCACGTTCAAGGGAGCCTGTCACATGCTCCTCCAGAGCCAAGGTGCAGAGTTAGGGATCACGTTCAAGGGAGCCTGTCACATGCTCCTCCAGAGCCAAGGTGCACACAGTTAGGGATCACGTTCAAGGGAGCCTGTCGCATGCTCCTCCAGAGCCAAGGTGCACACAGTTAGGGATCACGTTCAAGGGAGCCTGTCACATGCTCCTCCAGAGCCAAGGTGCACACAGAGTTAGGGATCACGTTCAAGGGAGCCTGTCACATGCTCCTCCAGAGCCAAGGTGCACACAGTTAGGGATCACGTTCAAGGGAGCCTGTCGCATGCTCCTCCAGAGCCAAGGTGCAGAGTTAGGGATCACGTTCAAGGGAGCCTGTCACATGCTCCTCCAGAGCCAAGGTGCACACAGTTAGGGATCACGTTCAAGGGAGCCTGTCACATGCTCCTCCAGAGCCAAGGTGCACACAGTTAGGGATCACGTTCAAGGGAGCCTGTCGCATGCTCCTCCAGAGCCAAGGTGCAGAGTTAGGGATCACGTTCAAGGGAGCCTGCCACATGCTCCTCCAGAGCCAAGGTGCACACAGTTAGGGATCACGTTCAAGGGAGCCTGCCACATGCTCCTCCAGAGCCAAGGTGCAGAGTTAGGGATCACGTTCAAGGGAGCCTGTCACATGCTCCTCCAGAGCCAAGGTGCACACAGTTAGGGATCACGTTCAAGGGAGCCTGTCGCATGCTCCTCCAGAGCCAAGGTGCACACAGTTAGGGATCACGTTCAAGGGAGCCTGTCGCATGCTCCTCCAGAGCCAAGGTGCACACAGTTAGGGATCACGTTCAAGGGAGCCTGTCGCATGCTCCTCCAGAGCCAAGGTGCACACAGTTAGGGATCACGTTCAAGGGAGCCTGTCGCATGCTCCTCCAGAGCCAAGGTGCACACAGTTAGGGATCACGTTCAAGAAAGCCTGTCGCATGCTCCTCCAGAGCCAAGGTGCACACAGTTAGGGATCACGTTCAAGGGAGCCTGTCACATGCTCCTCCAGAGCCAAGGTGCACACAGTTAGGGATCACGTTCAAGGGAGCCTGTCGCATGCTCCTCCAGAGCCAAGGTGCAGAGTTAGGGATCACGTTCAAGGGAGCCTGTCACATGCTCCTCCAGAGCCAAGGTGCACACAGTTAGGGATCACGTTCAAGGGAGCCTGTCGCATGCTCCTCCAGAGCCAAGGTGCACACAGTTAGGGATCACGTTCAAGGGAGCCTGTCACATGCTCCTCCAGAGCCAAGGTGCACACAGTTAGGGATCACGTTCAAGGGAGCCTGTCGCATGCTCCTCCAGAGCCAAGGTGCAGAGTTAGGGATCACGTTCAAGGGAGCCTGTCACATGCTCCTCCAGAGCCAAGGTGCACACAGTTAGGGATCACGTTCAAGGGAGCCTGTCACATGCTCCTCCAGAGCCAAGGTGCAGAGTTAGGGATCACATTCAAGGGAGCCTGTCACATGCTCCTCCAGAGCCAAGGTGCACACAGTTAGGGATCACGTTCAAGGGAGCCTGTCGCATGCTCCTCCAGAGCCAAGGTGCACACAGTTAGGGATCACGTTCAAGGGAGCCTGTCGCATGCTCCTCCAGAGCCAAGGTGCATACAGTTAGGGATCACGTTCAAGGGAGCCTGTCACATGCTCCTCCAGAGCCAAGGTGCAGAGTTAGGGATCACGTTCAAGGGAGCCTGTCACAAGCTCCTCCAGAGCCAAGGTGCACACAGTTAGGGATCACGTTCAAGGGAGCCTGTCGCATGCTCCTCCAGAGCCAAGGTGCAGAGTTAGGGATCACGTTCAAGGGAGCCTGTCGCATGCTCCTCCAGAGCCAAGGTGCACACAGTTAGGGATCACGTTCAAGGGAGCCTGTCGCATGCTCCTCCAGAGCCAAGGTGCACACAGTTAGGGATCACGTTCAAGGGAGCCTGTCACATGCTCCTCCAGAGCCAAGGTGCACACAGTTAGGGATCACGTTCAAGGGAGCCTGTCGCATGCTCCTCCAGAGCCAAGGTGCAGAGTTAGGGATCACGTTCAAGGGAGCCTGTCACATGCTCCTCCAGAGCCAAGGTGCAGAGTTAGGGATCACGTTCAAGGGAGCCTGTCACATGCTCCTCCAGAGCCAAGGTGCACACAGTTAGGGATCACGTTCAAGGGAGCCTGTCGCATGCTCCTCCAGAGCCAAGGTGCAGAGTTAGGGATCACGTTCAAGGGAGCCTGTCACATGCTCCTCCAGAGCCAAGGTGCAGAGTTAGGGATCACGTTCAAGGGAGCCTGTCACATGCTCCTCCAGAGCCAAGGTGCACACAGTTAGGGATCACGTTCAAGGGAGCCTGTCGCATGCTCCTCCAGAGCCAAGGTGCACACAGTTAGGGATCACGTTCAAGGGAGCCTGTCACATGCTCCTCCAGAGCCAAGGTGCACACAGAGTTAGGGATCACGTTCAAGGGAGCCTGTCACATGCTCCTCCAGAGCCAAGGTGCACACAGTTAGGGATCACGTTCAAGGGAGCCTGTCGCATGCTCCTCCAGAGCCAAGGTGCAGAGTTAGGGATCACGTTCAAGGGAGCCTGTCACATGCTCCTCCAGAGCCAAGGTGCACACAGTTAGGGATCACGTTCAAGGGAGCCTGTCACATGCTCCTCCAGAGCCAAGGTGCACACAGTTAGGGATCACGTTCAAGGGAGCCTGTCGCATGCTCCTCCAGAGCCAAGGTGCAGAGTTAGGGATCACGTTCAAGGGAGCCTGCCACATGCTCCTCCAGAGCCAAGGTGCACACAGTTAGGGATCACGTTCAAGGGAGCCTGCCACATGCTCCTCCAGAGCCAAGGTGCAGAGTTAGGGATCACGTTCAAGGGAGCCTGTCACATGCTCCTCCAGAGCCAAGGTGCACACAGTTAGGGATCACGTTCAAGGGAGCCTGTCGCATGCTCCTCCAGAGCCAAGGTGCACACAGTTAGGGATCACGTTCAAGGGAGCCTGTCGCATGCTCCTCCAGAGCCAAGGTGCACACAGTTAGGGATCACGTTCAAGGGAGCCTGTCGCATGCTCCTCCAGAGCCAAGGTGCACACAGTTAGGGATCACGTTCAAGGGAGCCTGTCGCATGCTCCTCCAGAGCCAAGGTGCACACAGTTAGGGATCACGTTCAAGAAAGCCTGTCGCATGCTCCTCCAGAGCCAAGGTGCACACAGTTAGGGATCACGTTCAAGGGAGCCTGTCACATGCTCCTCCAGAGCCAAGGTGCACACAGTTAGGGATCACGTTCAAGGGAGCCTGTCGCATGCTCCTCCAGAGCCAAGGTGCAGAGTTAGGGATCACGTTCAAGGGAGCCTGTCACATGCTCCTCCAGAGCCAAGGTGCACACAGTTAGGGATCACGTTCAAGGGAGCCTGTCGCATGCTCCTCCAGAGCCAAGGTGCACACAGTTAGGGATCACGTTCAAGGGAGCCTGTCACATGCTCCTCCAGAGCCAAGGTGCACACAGTTAGGGATCACGTTCAAGGGAGCCTGTCGCATGCTCCTCCAGAGCCAAGGTGCAGAGTTAGGGATCACGTTCAAGGGAGCCTGTCACATGCTCCTCCAGAGCCAAGGTGCACACAGTTAGGGATCACGTTCAAGGGAGCCTGTCACATGCTCCTCCAGAGCCAAGGTGCAGAGTTAGGGATCACATTCAAGGGAGCCTGTCACATGCTCCTACAGAGCCAAGGTGCACACAGTTAGGGATCACGTTCAAGGGAGCCTGTCACATGCTCCTCCAGAGCCAAGGTGCAGAGTTAGGGATCACGTTCAAGGGAGCCTGTCGCATGCTCCTCCAGAGCCAAGGTGCACACAGTTAGGGATCACGTTCAAGGGAGCCTGTCGCATGCTCCTCCAGAGCCAAGGTGCAGAGTTAGGGATCACGTTCAAGGGAGCCTGTCACATGCTCCTACAGAGCCAAGGTGCAGAGTTAGGGATCACGTTCAAGGGAGCCTGTCACATGCTCCTACAGAGCCAAGGTGCACACAGTTAGGGATCACGTTCAAGGGAGCCTGTCACATGCTCCTCCAGAGCCAAGGTGCAGAGTTAGGGATCACGTTCAAGGGAGCCTGTCGCATGCTCCTCCAGAGCCAAGGTGCACACAGTTAGGGATCACGTTCAAGGGAGCCTGTCGCATGCTCCTCCAGAGCCAAGGTGCAGAGTTAGGGATCACGTTCAAGGGAGCCTGTCGCATGCTCCTCCAGAGCCAAGGTGCACACAGTTAGGGATCACGTTCAAGGGAGCCTGTCACATGCTCCTCCAGAGCCAAGGTGCACACAGTTAGGGATCACGTTCAAGGGAGCCTGTCGCATGCTCCTCCAGAGCCAAGGTGCACACAGTTAGGGATCACGTTCAAGGGAGCCTGTCACATGCTCCTCCAGAGCCAAGGTGCACACAGAGTTAGGGATCACGTTCAAGGGAGCCTGTCACATGCTCCTCCAGAGCCAAGGTGCACACAGTTAGGGATCACGTTCAAGGGAGCCTGTCACATGCTCCTCCAGAGCCAAGGTGCACACAGTTAGGGATCACGTTCAAGGGAGCCTGTCGCATGCTCCTCCAGAGCCAAGGTGCACACAGTTAGGGATCACGTTCAAGGGAGCCTGTCGCATGCTCCTCCAGAGCCAAGGTGCAGAGTTAGGGATCACGTTCAAGGGAGCCTGTCACATGCTCCTCCAGAGCCAAGGTGCACACAGTTAGGGATCACGTTCAAGGGAGCCTGTCACATGCTCCTCCAGAGCCAAGGTGCAGAGTTAGGGATCACGTTCAAGGGAGCCTGTCACATGCTCCTCCAGAGCCAAGGTGCACACAGTTAGGGATCACGTTCAAGGGAGCCTGTCACATGCTCCTCCAGAGCCAAGGTGCAGAGTTAGGGATCACGTTCAAGGGAGCCTGTCGCATGCTCCTCCAGAGCCAAGGTGCACACAGTTAGGGATCACGTTCAAGGGAGCCTGTCACATGCTCCTCCAGAGCCAAGGTGCAGAGTTAGGGATCACGTTCAAGGGAGCCTGTCACATGCTCCTCCAGAGCCAAGGTGCACACAGAGTTAGGGATCACGTTCAAGGGAGCCTGTCACATGCTCCTCCAGAGCCAAGGTGCACACAGTTAGGGATCACGTTCAAGGGAGCCTGTCTCATGCTCCTCCAGAGCCAAGGTGCACACAGTTAGGGATCACGTTCAAGGGAGCCTGCCACATGCTCCTCCAGAGCCAAGGTGCACACAGTTAGGGATCACGTTCAAGGGAGCCTGTCACATGCTCCTCCAGAGCCAAGGTGCACACAGTTAGGGATCACGTTCAAGGGAGCCTGTCACATGCTCCTCCAGAGCCAAGGTGCAGAGTTAGGGATCACGTTCAAGGGAGCCTGTCGCATGCTCCTCCAGAGCCAAGGTGCACACAGTTAGGGATCACGTTCAAGGGAGCCTGTCACATGCTCCTCCAGAGCCAAGGTGCACACAGTTAGGGATCACGTTCAAGGGAGCCTGTCGCATGCTCCTCCAGAGCCAAGGTGCAGAGTTAGGGATCACGTTCAAGGGAGCCTGTCTCATGCTCCTCCAGAGCCAAGGTGCACACAGTTAGGGATCACGTTCAAGGGAGCCTGTCACATGCTCCTCCAGAGCCAAGGTGCACACAGTTAGGGATCACGTTCAAGGGAGCCTGTCACATGCTCCTCCAGAGCCAAGGTGCAGAGTTAGGGATCACGTTCAAGGGAGCCTGTCGCATGCTCCTCCAGAGCCAAGGTGCACACAGTTAGGGATCACGTTCAAGGGAGCCTGTCGCATGCTCCTCCAGAGCCAAGGTGCACACAGTTAGGGATCACGTTCAAGGGAGCCTGTCTCATGCTCCTCCAGAGCCAAGGTGCACACAGTTAGGGATCACGTTCAAGGGAGCCTGTCACATGCTCCTCCAGAGCCAAGGTGCAGAGTTAGGGATCACGTTCAAGGGAGCCTGTCGCATGCTCCTCCAGAGCCAAGGTGCACACAGTTAGGGATCACGTTCAAGGGAGCCTGTCACATGCTCCTCCAGAGCCAAGGTGCACACAGTTAGGGATCACGTTCAAGGGAGCCTGTTGCATGCTCCTCCAGAGCCAAGGTGCACACAGTTAGGGATCACGTTCAAGGGAGCCTGTCACATGCTCCTCCAGAGCCAAGGTGCACACAGTTAGGGATCACGTTCAAGGGAGCCTGTCGCATGCTCCTCCAGAGCCAAGGTGCACACAGTTAGGGATCACGTTCAAGGGAGCCTGTCGCATGCTCCTCCAGAGCCAAGGTGCAGAGTTAGGGATCACGTTCAAGGGAGCCTGTCACATGCTCCTCCAGAGCCAAGGTGCACACAGAGTTAGGGATCACGTTCAAGGGAGCCTGTCACATGCTCCTCCAGAGCCAAGGTGCACACAGTTAGGGATCACGTTCAAGGGAGCCTGTCTCATGCTCCTCCAGAGCCAAGGTGCACACAGTTAGGGATCACGTTCAAGGGAGCCTGTCACATGCTCCTCCAGAGCCAAGGTGCACACAGTTAGGGATCACGTTCAAGGGAGCCTGTCGCATGCTCCTCCAGAGCCAAGGTGCACACAGTTAGGGATCACGTTCAAGGGAGCCTGTCACATGCTCCTCCAGAGCCAAGGTGCAGAGTTAGGGATCACGTTCAAGGGAGCCTGTCGCATGCTCCTCCAGAGCCAAGGTGCACACAGTTAGGGATCACGTTCAAGGGAGCCTGTCGCATGCTCCTCCAGAGCCAAGGTGCAGAGTTAGGGATCACGTTCAAGGGAGCCTGTCGCATGCTCCTCCAGAGCCAAGGTGCACACAGTTAGGGATCACGTTCAAGGGAGCCTGTCGCATGCTCCTCCAGAGCCAAGGTGCAGAGTTAGGGATCACGTTCAAGGGAGCCTGTCACATGCTCCTCCAGAGCCAAGGTGCACACAGTTAGGGATCACGTTCAAGGGAGCCTGTCACATGCTCCTCCAGAGCCAAGGTGCACACAGTTAGGCATCACGTTCAAGGGAGCCTGTCACATGCTCCTCCAGAGCCAAGGTGCACACAGTTAGGCATCACGTTCAAGGGAGCCTGTCGCATGCTCCTCCAGAGCCAAGGTGCTCACAGTTAGGGATCACGTTCAAGGGAGCCTGTCGCATGCTCCTCCAGAGCCAAGGTGCTCACAGTTAGGGATCACGTTCAAGGGAGCCTTTCGCATGCTCCTCCAGAGCCAAGGTGCTCACAGTTAGGGATCACGTTCAAGGGAGCCTGTCGCATGCTCCTCCAGAGCCAAGGTGCACACAGTTAGGGATCACGTTCAAGGGAGCCTGTCGCATGCTCCTCCAGAGCCAAGGTGCTCACAGTTAGGGATCACGTTCAAGGGAGCCTGTCACATGCTCCTCCAGAGCCAAGGTGCAGAGTTAGGGATCACGTTCAAGGGAGCCTGTCACATGCTCCTCCAGAGCCAAGGTGCACACAGTTAGGGATCACGTTCAAGGGAGCCTGTCACATGCTCCTCCAGAGCCAAGGTGCACACAGTTAGGGATCACGTTCAAGGGAGCCTGTCGCATGCTCCTCCAGAGCCAAGGTGCAGAGTTAGGGATCACGTTCAAGGGAGCCTGTCACATGCTCCTCCAGAGCCAAGGTGCACACAGTTAGGGATCACGTTCAAGGGAGCCTGTCACATGCTCCTCCAGAGCCAAGGTGCAGAGTTAGGGATCACGTTCAAGGGAGCCTGTCGCATGCTCCTCCAGAGCCAAGGTGCACACAGTTAGGGATCACGTTCAAGGGAGCCTGTCGCATGCTCCTCCAGAGCCAAGGTGCACACAGTTAGGGATCACGTTCAAGGGAGCCTGTCGCATGCTCCTCCAGAGCCAAGGTGCAGAGTTAGGGATCACGTTCAAGGGAGCCTGTCGCATGCTCCTCCAGAGCCAAGGTGCACACAGTTAGGGATCACGTTCAAGGGAGCCTGTCGCATGCTCCTCCAGAGCCAAGGTGCAGAGTTAGGGATCACGTTCAAGGGAGCCTGTCGCATGCTCCTCCAGAGCCAAGGTGCACACAGTTAGGCATCACGTTCAAGGGAGCCTGTCGCATGCTCCTCCAGAGCCAAGGTGCACACAGTTAGGGATCACGTTCAAGGGAGCCTGTCGCATGCTCCTCCAGAGCCAAGGTGCAGAGTTAGGGATCACGTTCAAGGGAGCCTGTCGCATGCTCCTCCAGAGCCAAGGTGCACACAGTTAGGGATCACGTTCAAGGGAGCCTGCCACATGCTCCTCCAGAGCCAAGGTGCACACAGTTAGGGATCACGTTCAAGGGAGCCTGTCGCATGCTCCTCCAGAGCCAAGGTGCACACAGTTAGGGATCACGTTCAAGGGAGCCTGTCACATGCTCCTCCAGAGCCAAGGTGCACACAGTTAGGGATCACGTTCAAGGGAGCCTGTCGCATGCTCCTCCAGAGCCAAGGTGCACACAGTTAGGGATCACGTTCAAGGGAGCCTGTCGCATGCTCCTCCAGAGCCAAGGTGCACACAGTTAGGGATCACGTTCAAGGGAGCCTGTCGCATGCTCCTCCAGAGCCAAGGTGCACACAGTTAGGGATCACGTTCAAGGGAGCCTGTCGCATGCTCCTCCAGAGCCAAGGTGCACACAGTTAGGGATCACGTTCAAGGGAGCCTGTCGCATGCTCCTCCAGAGCCAAGGTGCAGAGTTAGGGATCACGTTCAAGGGACACTGTCACATGCTCCTCCAGAGCCAAGGTGCACACAGTTAGGGATCACGTTCAAGGGAGCCTGCCACATGCTCCTCCAGAGCCAAGGTGCACACAGTTAGGGATCACGTTCAAGGGAGCCTGTCGCATGGTCCTCCAGAGCCAAGGTGCACACAGTTAGGGATCACGTTCAAGGGAGCCTGCCACATGCTCCTCCAGAGCCAAGGTGCACACAGTTAGGGATCACGTTCAAGGGAGCCTGTCGCATGCTCCTCCAGAGCCAAGGTGCACACAGTTAGGGATCACGTTCAAGGGAGCCTGTCGCATGCTCCTCCAGAGCCAAGGTGCACACAGTTAGGGATCACGTTCAAGGGACACTGTCACATGCTCCTCCAGAGCCAAGGTGCACACAGAGTTAGGGATCACATTCAAGGGAGCCTGCCACATGCTCCTCCAGAACCAAGGTGCACACAGAGTTAGGGATCACGTTCAAGGGAGCCTGTCGCATGCTCCTCCAGAGCCAAGGTGCACACAGTTAGGGATCACGTTCAAGGGAGCCTGTCGCATGCTCCTCCAGAGCCAAGGTGCAGAGTTAGGGATCACGTTCAAGGGAGCCTGTCACATGCTCCTCCAGAGCCAAGGTGCACACAGTTAGGGATCACGTTCAAGGGAGCCTGTCACATGCTCCTCCAGAGCCAAGGTGCAGAGTTAGGGATCACGTTCAAGGGAGCCTGTCGCATGCTCCTCCAGAGCCAAGGTGCACACAGTTAGGGATCACGTTCAAGGGAGCCTGCCACATGCTCCTCCAGAGCCAAGGTGCACACAGTTAGGGATCACGTTCAAGGGAGCCTGTCACATGCTCCTCCAGAGCCAAGGTGCACACAGTTAGGGATCACGTTCAAGGGAGCCTGTCACATGCTCCTCCAGAGCCAAGGTGCAGAGTTAGGGATCACGTTCAAGGGAGCCTGTCACATGCTCCTCCAGAGCCAAGGTGCAGAGTTAGGGATCACGTTCAAGGGAGCCTGTCACATGCTCCTCCAGAGCCAAGGTGCACACAGTTAGGGATCACGTTCAAGGGAGCCTGTCGCATGCTCCTCCAGAGCCAAGGTGCAGAGTTAGGGATCACGTTCAAGGGAGCCTGTCGCATGCTCCTCCAGAGCCAAGGTGCACACAGTTAGGGATCACGTTCAAGGGAGCCTGTCACATGCTCCTCCAGAGCCAAGGTGCACACAGAGTTAGGGATCACGTTCAAGGGAGCCTGTCACAGTGCTCCTCCAGAGCCAAGGTGCACACAGTTAGGGATCACGTTCAAGGGAGCCTGTCACATGCTCCTCCAGAGCCAAGGTGCACACAGTTAGGGATCACGTTCAAGGGAGCCTGTCGCATGCTCCTCCAGAGCCAAGGTGCACACAGTTAGGGATCACGTTCAAGGGAGCCTGTCGCATGCTCCTCCAGAGCCAAGGTGCACACAGTTAGGGATCTTGTTCAAGGGAGCCTGTCACAGTGCTCCTCCAGAGCCAAGGTGCACACAGTTAGGGATCACGTTCAAGGGAGCCTGCCACATGCTCCTCCAGAGCCAAGGTGCTCACAGTTAGGGATCACGTTCAAGGGAGCCTGTCACATGCTCCTCCAGAGCCAAGGTGCACACAGTTAGGGATCACGTTCAAGGGAGCCTGTCGCATGCTCCTCCAGAGCCAAGGTGCACACAGTTAGGGATCACGTTCAAGGGAGCCTGTCACATGCTCCTCCAGAACCAAGGTGCAGAGTTAGGGATCACGTTCAAGGGAGCCTGTCGCATGCTCCTCCAGAGCCAAGGTGCACACAGTTAGGGATCACGTTCAAGGGAGCCTGTCACATGCTCCTCCAGAGCCAAGGTGCACACAGTTAGGGATCACGTTCAAGGGAGCCTGTCGCATGCTCCTCCAGAGCCAAGGTGCACACAGTTAGGGATCTTGTTCAAGGGAGCCTGTCACAGTGCTCCTCCAGAGCCAAGGTGCACACAGTTAGGGATCACGTTCAAGGGACACTGTCACATGCTCCTCCAGAGCCAAGGTGCACACAGAGTTAGGGATCACGTTCAAGGGAGCCTGTCACATGCTCCTCTAGAGCCAAGGTGCACACAGTTAGGGATCACGTTCAAGGGAGCCTGTCACATGCTCCTCCAGAGCCAAGGTGCACACAGTTAGGGATCACGTTCAAGGGACACTGTCACATGCTCCTCCAGAGCCAAGGTGCACACAGTTAGGGATCACGTTCAAGGGAGCCTGTCACATGCTCCTCCAGAGCCAAGGTGCACACAGTTAGGGATCACGTTCAAGGGAGCCTGTCACATGCTCCTCCAGTGCCAAGGTGCAGAGTTAGGGATCACGTTCAAGGGAGCCTGTCACATGCTCCTCCAGTGCCAAGGTGCACACAGTTAGGGATCACGTTCAAGGGAGCCTGTTGCATGCTCCTCCAGAGCCAAGGTGCACACAGTTAGGGATCACGTTCAAGGGAGCCTGTCGCATGCTCCTCCAGAGCCAAGGTGCACACAGAGTTAGGGTCTTGTTGAAATGTAGATTCTGCTCAGCAGGTCAGGCCTGAATACCTGACAAGCTCCTGGGTGATGATGAAGCTCTGTCTGCAGATCACACTTTGATCGGCAGACGCCTAGGACACACAGCACTCCAGACCTGTGGTCCTGACCTGGGTGCCAGGCCCTGCAAAAGTGGAAGCTCATGGGTCATTTCCAACTTTCTAAAATGCCTGTGGATATCACTCCTTCTTATCCATTCAAACTACATCTATTACACAATTATATTTTAAACTATTAAAATACCAAATTAGGGCCGGGGTTGTAGCTAGGTAGAAGAGCGCTTGCCTAGGGTGTGTGAGGCCCTGGGTTGGATCCTCAGCACCACATAGAAATAAATAAATAAAGGTGTTGTATCCATCTATAACTAAAAATAAACAAATAAAATAAAATTCCAAATCAGTGTGATATAAACATGTCTGTTGAAAGACAGTTAAAAAAAATGGGAAAATAAATTTAGGGCTCTTTTTGGCTAAACTAAAAATTTCAAAACCCAGTCAGAAGGATCTAGCAGGAAGAAGGTCGAAAAGGCTGTGAGCCTCGCTGGACATCTCCCTGCAGCTGCGGACTGCCTGGGGCTGGCCCCTCTGGGGCATTGCCTCCGGCTGCTCTCGGGCAGAGTGGAGCTGCTGTGCTGGTACCTCCTCTGGCTGCGCGGAGTGGCAGGGTCCACCGCGGTCAGCAGGCTGCTCTCCAGGATGTGCAGGAATGGGCCCACTGCCATCTGAAGGCTTTCCCTAGGAAGAGCAAAAGCAGTCAGACACCCGGCACCCAGTCAGCACTCGGGACACAGGCTGGTCCTGGCCTGTAGAGCCTCAGGAGCCCAACTGGATGGGCCAAGAAAAAGACAAGCAGAGCAGGAGGGACAGCCAGGGCAGGAGGGACAAATGGTGCCACATGCAGCTGGGGGTCCCACAACTAAAGCTCGCGTGCAGAGCGGCTAGGACACAGCTGAGACGGGAGGGCTGGGAGGGGCAGTGGTGACGGGTCCATCATGGAGGAGGAGGCCGTGAAGAGCAGAAGAGCAACGCGGAGAAGGACAGGGTGACGACTCCCAGGCATTCCAAAGGGCCTGGAGGAGTCAGTGCGAGGGAGCCACCTCCCAAGTGTGTTCCTGTCGTCAGCTCTCTCCTGTTGTGCTTTAGGCCATAGGGACACTTCTTATTTACGTCTATTAGTTGACTTCGTCCCAGGGCGGGCTCTGCAGCTCCACCGTCTTCATTCTGTGGCTTATTACCTCACAGTCCTCAGGCAGCTACTGACGGGCACACCACATCCTCTCCCAGCCGCGAGCACAGCAGGAGGAGGGGGCTGGCAAGCGCTGTGTGCCTCTCTGTTTTTACCAAGGAGAAAACACCCCCACCTCCTCTCCTCCAACTCCCAGAACCCCATCACTGACACAAGGGACCAGGGAGGCCCATGACCCATCCCTACTCATGGAGACTGGGTAAACTGCCAACTTCACCATCAAGAAACGAGGGAGCAACAGATGAAGAGAGGTGACCAACACTGTGTGTGACATGCACCCTCCAGGAGAACGTGTACAGGCCAGGCCAAGCTGGATTGGAAGTTGTGACCATTTGTCCTCGAAGAGACACGTTTTGAAACCAGGGCTAAGGGAACGGAAAGGACAATGGACAAGGAGAAACCAACTATGGGTCAGCCTGACCAGACCTGCCTGCTGTTTTGTTAATAAAGTTTACTGGGGGCCGGGCTGGGGCTCAGTGGTAGAGCGCTTGCCTGGCACGTGTGAGGCACTGGGTTCCATCCTCAGCACCACATAAAAATAAAATAAAGGCAGTGTGTCCATCTACTAGAAAAAGTATTTTAAAACAAAAGTCTACTGGAACCTAACTGTGCCCCTTCTGTTACATGTTACCACAGCTGCTTCCCGCTGTAAGGGTGGAGATGGGCATCGTAACAGAAATGGCTGGGCGGCGGAACAGCACATTTATTAAACATGCAGATGGACAGTGACAGTTTGAGGTAGCAGCATCACTTCATGAAAAAAGAGGAAGCTGGCAAGTTCCAGGGAGGGGCGGAAAAGTGAGTGGCTTGGCTGGAACCTCCTGGATGCCCGAGGCTGGTGCACAAGTGGACGTGTGACTCAGGGTCAACGCAAGCAGCATCTTCACATCATAGAGAACACTCGACCTTTGGGTTTTGAGGGTTTTGAGGGTTGGCTCGTTTCACTTAGCGTAACAGTCTCAAGATCTATCCACTGGCAAACGTCATAAAGCCATTCTGCTCTATGGGGAGTGATACTGTGTTGTAGATATATCCCACAAGAATGCAATCTTAATTAGAATGAGTCACACTCCATGTTTGTATAAATATATCAAAATAGACTCTACTGTCATGTCAAACAAGAAATAGCAAATAAGATTTTTGTTTCTTAGAAAGTCGGTGCAGTCAGGGCCTCTGAGGCCGCACACTGGGCAAACCCTTGGAATGTCAGCTGCCCCGTCTTCCTCCGGACCCTCCTCTACTGCCCACTCCCCCACTAAGCCACTTATTCTGAGGATAAGCCGAATGCTCTTATTCTAACAGAAAAAAGAGGCTTCTGACATTTGTAAGAGGGAAGCCTTTCCTTTTGGTGGCCAAGAAGCAGGCCTTCTACCAACAGCATCCCCACTGGCAGGAAGAGAAAGAGCCAACACAGGCCTGTCCGTCAGAGGGCCGGTCCGAGTCCTGGCTCTGCCACGCACTAGCTCAGCTCAGGCAGGGCTGTGACCGCTCAGCCCCAGCTTCCTCACCCACCTGACGGTGAGAAGATGACACTCATGTGTAAAGTGTAACATGATGAAGAAAGTGAGAAATACATTCTTCCATCAGCTTCCACACCTCCCACTAAATCTTTCGAACCTTGGAACACAAGGAAAAAGGGAGTGTCTGAGACACTCAGCAGGTGGTGCTCTCTATTCTTTGTAACACAGGTGGAGGCCTGTCTCCCAGGCCATGGTGGTGCCAGCAGACGGTGTGAGCAGGCCTGAAGGGCCTCCTTCCCACACACTGGGAGGTCTGACCAAGCGTGACTCTGCGCCAGCAGCTGCAGAGGCCACTCACCTGTCTTCCTGCTGTAGGACGTACAAGGCCGTGTCCACGGCCCTCTGCTCAACCACCTGGGCGAATCTCTGCAGAGTGGGGCAGCTGGAGAGGCTGTGTGCCTGCAAGGAGCACAGGCAGGATTTCAGATCACAGCTTCTGCCCCCAGCCTGGCAGCTGCTCGGCTCCCGCCGAGGCTGCAAGGGCCTGTCTTCTGGGAAGGGGCTAAACAGCTCAAAAAGCCATGCCCTCCTGGAGGGCTAAAGAGCCAGAATCGAAAACGTTTTCCTCCATTTCTGATGGCTCCCATCCACTCCACATTTTTTTTAATTTTATTTTTTAAATTTAAAAAAGAATAAAACACCAAGGCAAGGGATTCACAACTTTCCACTTGACTTTCATTTTCCCTAAAATGCTTTCTAAAGATTTGCCATACAGATGCTCTACGGGAGCTCTCGCCTATGACCTCAGTCCACTGCACCTAAGCACAGGTGCGTTTGTGCCTCTGCGGCATGAGGTCATTTTCACAAGAGAAGGAAGGAGGCTCCTACGCTGCCACGGTGTCCAACTTCTGATTCTAGAGAGATGATTCCCATGCGTGATCTTCTTTATGTATTCATTATACAAAAGAGATCCTATGGCTAGATTAATTTGAGGAAAACAGACTTAAAGATTAACTGGGGGCGGGAGAAAAAAAATTAACTGGAGGTCGGGCCGCAGTGGCGCACTCCTATAATCCCAGCAGCTCAGGAGGCTGACAGGAGAATCATGAGTTCAAAGCCAGCCTCAGCAATGGGAGGCACTAAGCAACTCAGTGAGACTGTATTTCTAAATAAAATATAGAAAATGGGGCTGGGATGTGACTCAGAGTTCAAGTGTCCCTCAGTTCAATCCCCAGTAATCCCCCCACCCTGAAAAACAAAAGATTAACCAGAGTTCTTTGTGTGTGTGTGTGTGTGTGTGGTGCTAGGAACTGAACCCAGGGCAGCAGGGCCTTGTGCACGAGGCAAGCACCCTACCAAAGGAGCTCTAGCTCCAGCCCCAGAGTTCTTTACTATGGGCTTCTCAGATTTTTAATATGATGATATGCATATACTCTTCAAAAAAGACAGAATAAATAAGGACCCAAAAGTTTTAGATCCTAGCAGATACTGACTGAATGTAAAAATTGAGCACCCTGGGCTGGGGTTGTGGCTCAGCGCATCTAGCATGCGCAGGGATGTGGGTTCAATCTTCAGCCCCACATAAAAATAAATAAATAAAATAGATGTGTTATTAAAAAAAATTGAGCACCCCTCCCTACTCATCACCCACTCGACCCCTACTCTCCCAAACACACACACACACACCCCAGGTATTCTAAACAAGTTTCAAAAAACTGATCTAAAGCTGGATGTCTATATTCCTGACTGATCTAAAGCGGGATGTCCGTACTCCTGACTGATCTAGAGCTGGACATCCATACTCCTGACTGATCTAGGGTTGGATGTCTGCACTCCTGGCCGATCTAGAGCTGGATGTCTGCACTCCTGGCCGATCTAGAGCTGGATGTCCGCACTCCTGGCCGATCTAGAGCTGGATGTCCGCACTCCTGGCCGATCTAGAGCTGGATGTCTATATTCCTGGCCGATCTAGAGCTGGATGTCTATATTCCTGGCTGATCTACAGCTGGATGTCTGTACCCCTGGCTGATCTAGAGCAGGATGTCTGTACCCCTGACTGATCTAGAGCTGAATGTCTGCACTCCTACCTGGGTGAGGAGTCCATGACTATTCCCGTCCCCTCCTCATTGCTCCCTCTCCCTCAGCCCCCACATCCACTCCACCCGTAAGCCTCATCACAGTGGCCTGCACACCAGAGGGCCTCCATCCACTTCTCCCCACCTAGTTCCAAGTCAGGAGCCTGTTCATCCAAGTGCCTGCCCCATGGTCACCAAACCCCAAGGTTCAGGGAAAAGTGTCATCCCACCTGTTCAGCAGCCATATTGTCTAAGAGAATGAAGAAGTCCACTTCGATGCTACTGTCGAGGCCCATCCCTTCCTTCACCTCTTTCAAATCCTCTGAGATCTGTGGCTGCGAAGTAGCAGCCTCCTTCCGGCCTCTGCCAAAGCAATTTTAAAAATATTTTTACATCATCTTCATGTTGAACAGCAATCAACAGTTCACTGAATGTGTGTTGCTCAACCTTTTGAGATCTCCTTCAACCCTCACCAACACCCAGTGGAGCTCGCTGCATCATTCCCATTCACAGATGAGGAAACTAAGATCCCTCGAAGTCAAGTGATTGATACAAGTCAGCAAGGGTCAGACTTTCCAAGTCCTACTCTAGATTCCTGTCGTGCCCAGCACCATGCACAGCCCAGGTCTGCCTGGAGACAGCACTCTCTCCTATGAACACATCTCATATCGCCTTGGTGCAGCTCAGAACGGCTGAGGACTGACAGGGTCATCCGCCCTAACCAACGGACCTGCGTGGCAGCACACCAGCAGGGACGGGGAGGGCAGTCTGTCTTCTTGGGCCAGTACACCTGGATTTGCAGGCTGATGACCGGCTCACTCACTACCTTATCCACCCACTCCAGAGACCGAGTGTAAAGTCCGAATGGGGAAAAGGCCTGTTCACGACTGTACACCACCCAGACTCCCTGCACCTCCGCTGCGAGCCTGCGGCCACGAGCAAGAGCTCCTGCACTCCCTGGGCAGCGGCAGCGGGAGGCAGCCACGAGGGTGGGCCTGGGCAAAGCCTCAGGGCAGGCAGGTCTGCCAGCCAAGGTGGGGAGGGGCGCCCTCCACTAGGCCCTTACCTGATCCTCGTCCTCAGGTTCTGGCAGCTTTGGTAGTTGGGGTACAACACTTCCAAGTCTGCCTCAGCAGTGTGGATGACGACAGGTCCTGGGAGGAATGGGTGCACAGGCAGGAAGAGGCTTCACTGGGTTCTTCCCCAAGCCCCACTTCCTCCTCCTCCTCTCTGTCCACCACAGAGCTGGAGCACCAGGTCTCCTTAAGGAGAGCAAAGGCCCCAGCGCACACCGGCCCTGCAGAGCGTTCCCACGGCCCGAGCATCGCAGAAAGCAGGCAGCAGCCTTGTTCTGTCCAGCACAGGCCCTCCTGCGGGCCACGAACAGACCAGAGGGGAATGGACCAGCCGGTCCCACCTCAGGCGTTCTGAGGAACACCCTTCAGGGTCTAGAGTTGAGTGTCTGTTCCTGAGTGAAGCATTCTCCTTGATTTTCTTATCCCACCCCCACCCCCGTCTCATCCCAACACTCCCTGCCTGCAAGCCCTGCCAGCCACTAAGCATCCTAAGGAAGAATGGGCTATCCCTAATTTGATTAGAACTAGGTTATTTTCTTCCCAAAGTTCAATCTCATAGGCCAATATGGCAACTTATCACATAACAATCTGAGAAAGGTGGCCACAAAGCCATAAATCTCCTCAGGCTGGGGTCCTGCCCCAAATAAAAGCCAGCCTTCTGGAAGAGTTGCTAGGAACCAAAGATCAGACCAGTGTTCCCATACCTATCTGCTGCTCAGAGGTCACTAGCTCTTGTCCCCTCTGGCAACGCCTGGAGGTTTCCTAACGCCCTGCCAGAGGCGCAGAGCCCTGTGGCGGTTCTCTTTTCCCACAGCCCAGGCCCAAGGGCAAAAGGAACACCTCCCACCAGCAGCAACCTGGAATTCACTGCCGTCAGTCCACACGGCAAGTAGGTGGCCCGAGTCCCGAGGATCAGAACCCCAGGTTTTAAAGTAGCCATGGTAACGTTACTGGAATCTGAGAATCCAAACACACTTCGCTGGTCTCGACAGAAGGAAACCCCACTGAAGGTCTGTCGGGTAGGTCTTGAGTCCCTAACTAGCCCACAGGGCCGCCTTGGGAAGCCACTCTCTTTCTCTAGGGCTCATCTGCAATCCCAGGGGTGGAACCCTATCGGTGACCTCGGGAACCTCGCCACCACTATGTCCAACAGTAACAGTGCTGATATCTGCAAGGTGGTGGTTCAAAGCAGAGTCTATCTGCATGTCCCATGCCCCTCCTTTCCTATAGTCCCTATGACCTCTCTGAAGAATCCTGGGCTTCTGCATGTACAAAAACACAAAAAATGATCTACATGCACATATCCTTGGATAAGTAGCTGAACCTAAAGGTGACAGCATGGATTTCGATACCAGACTGTTTGAATTCCACCAATACCATTCACGGTGGCACCTTCTGAGGTTCTTTGGCTCATTCAACTCCCTTGATGCTGGGGAGAGCACAGAAGTAGCTCTAACAGGAGTCAAACTGAAGTCCCCATCTGAGTCCCATGCATACAACCGCTACCCAGGACGCCACACAAGAGACATGTAAGGACCCACTGAATTCCCTGCTGGAACCCTGGGGCATCGCCAACTTGTGACCCGCCTGAAGGGAAGGGGTCCCCTAAAGACATCTCTCCTCCTTTGTCGCGCTTCTGGTGTCGCCAGGAAGAGGGCATTTGCCCTTTGAAGCTGAGCCAGTGAGGACTTCAGATCAGGCCCTGTGGGTGGTTCTTAAGCTCGCGGGCTCTCCGGGAGGGAGGGAGAGCTGTTCTGTTTGCTTTCTGGGGGCTACACACGTCTGTGCTTAGCAGCCAACTGCAGCAAGAAACCAGCCGCAGCACCCAACCCTGCTAGGGATAAGGCAGGCTCCTCTGGCCTGAAGTTCCTATTCTGTTACATATTTTTAAAAGTTGGATGAATGTTTGGTTTCCATTTGAGATACTGCTAAAGAAGCTAAAGAAAAGAACAATAACCTTTGCCTTATGGCACCATTTACTATTTTAATTCTGATGAGGTAATGACGATCTGAAACGCAGACCAGGGATTCAAGTAAGTCTGAATCCACAACAAATGATAAAATGCAGCCACCTTTTCTGGGGGGGTGGGGGGATCAGGGATTGAACTCAGGGGTACTCCACCACTGAGCCACCACCCAGCCCTACTCTGTATTTCGTTTAGAGACAGGTCTCACTGGGTTGCTTAGGGCTTTGCTAAATTGCTGAGGCTGGCTTTGAACTTGTGATCCTCCTGCCTCAGCCCCCCTCCCCCAGACACTGGGATTACAGGACTGTGCCACCGTGTCCACCCAAAAATGCAGCCTCCTTTGATGGCCAAAGACCCTAGATATATGGGATCCATGAGGGAAAAAAATGCAGTCCTTGGCAGTAAAAAGTTGGGGAATTTCTGACTGCAGCCATACACAGGTTTATCGTCAAAACTCAACTAAGAAACGCAGCTAATGCTTGGGTCCTACTGTGAATCAGCACTCTTCTGCCCTCCTCTCTCTTAGCAGGTCACTACTGTCCCCGGGATGCAGACAGCACGGCCCTGGGCAGCCTGTGCAGATGCCTGGGAGGAGAGGCCAGAGGAGGAGGCACACTGGAGCCACTGACGCACCGCCACTCCTGACAGGTCAGGCTGGAGCGGACAGCACACGGCGAGGCAGCAAGGACCCTGAGGACAGGGACACATCAGGCCACATGTGCAGAAGAGAGATGGGGAAACGGACAGAGAGGGACTTTGGGAAGCTGCTCCTCAAGGGCCAGGGGCTGGCTCGTAGACCCCATAGACAGACCTTCTTTCTGACGTTGGAAAAGCCCAGCCAGCAAACATCGAGTGGACTCCAGATTCCGATGCAGGTTGGTGGAGCGCACACTGGAAAAACAGAAAGGCAGAGACACCCCCGGAAGGAAGGCTGAGTCATACACTGCACCACGAGCAGCTGCAGTCTCCGGACACCCAGGGCCCTGAGGTCAGGAAGAGGCTTCGCGGCTCTGTGGGATGGCTGCCCCCAGAGGACTCACAGGCCAATGAACGCGACCTCCAGTCACTGCTGCTCTCAGGACAACTGCGTCAGACCACTCTCCCCCAAACCTCTCTGGGAGAAAGCAGGAGCCCCTGGGGTGTCCGACCCCTTGCACTCCAGACCTCACCCAGTGCAACATATCCTCTTCTAACGACTCACAAGACCTCCTGAGGGTTGAAAGTCGGCGAAAGGAAGGGGACGTCTTCGACATAGTTCTTCCTCAGCCTCTCCCCCAGGGCAAACATCTGCTGCATGCCCACCTTGGTCAGCTGCCCAGCCAACATGCCCCCCTGAAGTGGGGAAGAAAGAGAATCAGACGCCTGCCAGGCCGATCTCAGCCCAGAGACCCACTGAAACTCGCAGTGGCCCAGAGCAGGACGCAGTGCTCACCTCCAAGGTCGTCCTGCTGTACTGAGAGTCGTAAGGAGAGTGCGGCTTCGGGCCACCAGCTAGATCGGTGACTGTGTAATCAAACTGAGTTTGGGGTGGGACCTCTAATAGCTGGGGGTTCCACTCTACCTGTAGTGATCATAAAAAACAAGATATGTTTTTTTAAAAGTTTCTTGAGACTCACAGCATTAACATCTGGTGGTCCCATGGAACATCAGGCAGAATCACTCCGACATTAGGCTACAGACCTTCCCGTGGGAGGAAAAGGGAGAAACTTTAGCTCCAATGACAGGGAGATTTAGGATTCCAGGTGTTCTTGGCCCAGGTCCTATGAGTGCTGCACGACTACTGTCAGGGGCTACTTTGGCCCTGAGCCCAGGCTGAAGGGGAGAGATGGCCAGTGCCTGGCGGCAGGTGCTTGGCGAGTGCACGATGAGCATGGCCTTAGTGACCGTGCCTGGGAGATCTCCAGGGAACCTCTCTGTAGTGTCCATGCCTGGACCCCCACGTAGCACACCACACGTGCTAGTGTCCCTTGTTATTAGCTCCTGCTGTCCAATTTCTGAAATAAACAGCTGCCACCAGGAAGCCTGGGCTGCTCCCACCTCCCTTTCTTCCCTGCAGTCTGGCACTTGCCCCCAGACATCCCACGTGGCCACAATCCCCAGCTCCAGCTGTCCGTGACTCTCGCAGCCAGGAGTGCACCTCCACACAAGCTCGAAACCTCAGCTGTCCTTTCCAGTGCTACCACACCCTCCCAGGCCCAGGACTCCCACTAGTGACTCCCTGCCACACACCATCCCTGCAGCCCTGCTCTGAACGCTCCTGCTGTGACCGCAGGACACAGTAGACCTTACTACCTCCTCCTCCTTCCTTTTTTCACAGTTAATCTTCGCTCCTTCTCCTCAGTTCTGAGCTGCGGTTAGCATGGCCCGACCTCTTCTCAGCACCCCCTCAGGATTTCTTCCCTGCCCTACACACTACCTCCCCAGCCCAACTGCTTCCTTCAGCGCCATCTTCATAGTTTTTCAACGTGATGTTCCTAGAATTGTCTTTCCTGTCATCCGAGAAGACTCCTTCATTCCGTAAGACTCAACAAGCCTGACCATGGCTCTGAACTTCTATAGCAAAACTGGTGGCTCTCTGGTAACCTTTACATCCTGTTCTAGGAGAGTTCCTTTACTGGTCTGTCCTGTTCAGGAGATTTAGCTTCCTGAGAACAGAGACTCAGTCATCTATTGACCTTTATATTCTGAAATCCTAAGAAGGGTGTAGCACACCACACATGCAATTAATAACTCTGACCATCTGCCAGATCCTGTGGAAGATATCAAGCTTGAGATAATTTGGCCCTGTCTTTCCCTGATTTTCAGATTAATAGAGGAAGCAAACTCTGAATCTAAATGGCATAATAAAAGGGAATATGTGCTATAAGAAACCAGATGAAGTCCATTGTAGTTCAAGGTAAAACAGACATTCTCTTCTGGTTGAGGATTCAGGGAATATTTCACAGAATGGATCATATGTGAAATGAACAGAATTTAGACAAGCAACAACTGGGACTTGGGAGTAAGAAGCAGGTAAGAAGAAATGGTGGCATTCAGAATTCCAAAAATAGCCAGAAAATTAGAGCAAAGTAGAGATACTAAAGAATGTGTATACAAAGAAGTAGTCTAGTTTGTCTCAAACTGGGAATGTTTTTCAAGCCTTTTAATTAGCAAATGCCAAGTAAAGCTGAATATTCAATTTGTACATGTAAATGTAAAAACTGGAGTTTCTCCAGCTGCAGGAGGGATAAGAACCCAGAGCCCCAGGCAGCCAGCCCCTGGTCCACAGCTCCAGAGTAGTTCAGAAGTCACGGGTATGATCACTATTGGACTGGGAAGACCAATGCAGGAAAGTCAAGTTTATGATGTCTGCTATAGTCTACATGAGTACTGTTGGTCACCTCTTCACTGCTATGACCAAAAAGCCTAAAAAGAACAATTTAGAGACGGAAAGGTTTATTTGGGACTCACAGGTGCAGAGGTTCAGTCCATGATCGGTCGGCTCCATGCCTCTGGCCCAAGGTGAGGCAGACCAGGGTGGTGGAAGGGTGTGGTGGAGCAAAGCTGCTCAGTGCTGGCAGCCAAGAAGCAGAGAAGACAGGCACCAGAGACAAAATGCAAACCCCAAAGCATGCTGCTAGTGATCTACTGCCTCACCTGCCAGTCAGCACCCAGCACAGCAGCCCCCCACCCTGAATTGCCAATCCATGCAACGGACTGATCCATTGATCACGTCACCATGCTCACAATACAATTATTTTACCTCTGAATATTCCTGCCTTGTCTCACCCATGAGATTTCAGGAGATACCTCAGTCCAAACAATAAAAGGATCCAAGATTTCACCTAAGGCAGCAAGAACAGAGGAGGTAAATGTGAGACATCTGAATTAGTAGGTAAAAGTTTTATTTTGTGGCTGGGTTGGCAGTAACTAAGGAAAAAGAAAGGAAAACTACTCCTTTGATTTTTGAGCCTGTGTACCTAATGTGGAAAGGTAGAGGAGGTGCTCCCTAACACTAAGACAAAGAAATCGGGGAGACTGCGTTCACTTTTGGTCACTTAAGTTTGAGTGAAGTCCTCTGTGCTCCAAGAACTCTTGGCATACCCCCGTCATTGAAATGTTCTCTCTCTCTCTCCATCACAACACTGAAAACTGACATGAAATCACCCTGCTCCAGGTCAGAGACCTAAGTCCACAGGCCATTGAGCTTCACTGAGAAAGGCCTCTGCTTAGCCGCCTTTGTGGTTCCCAAGAGACAAGTCCTGCAGTGCAGGTCACACCAAGTCTAGAGCCCACGTTTTCAGAGGATCAACATGAATGACTCGTGGTTTCACATACGATGTCCATCCCACATACACACTCTCATCCTCTTTCCTCTTCTTAACTTAATGATAAAGACTGACTTGATAATCCTCCTTATATTTATACCCCATTTCCAAAAAGAAACAGACGACAGCCATACCTAAAATCTAGTGAGATAACCAAGTCCAAGTAGGTAGGAGACAAACCAAATAAGCATAGGGGCAAAAACAGATGCAGTAATAGGTTACCAAAAATGCACCTATCAAAAACCCATACACCTGTCATAGGTGGACCGCAAGTTTGTCACTAAGCTTTCTGGCTTTTATAGAAAAGGAGAAATTTGATCAGCTAGGCAAGTTTAAAGATAAAAGGAAGCAAACTGTTCAGGAGAAGTACACCATATCTAATGCTAACAGACAGATTCCTCCCAAGGGTCCTCATAAAGAGGAGAGAGTAATATAATGAACATCTTTTCAGTAGTCACAGCAATGAGTTCTGTGGGATTGTTTCTCCCAATTCCCTCAACACAGAACGAGACCATCTCACCAAAGCACATTTCAGTGAAGGCGATTCTATACTGGAAGGGATATGCTAAATTCCAAGCAAGAGAAAAAATTTTGCAAACAAAAAACTTCCAGGTATAGATTTTTAAATTAAACAATAGTTTTAAACCTGGGTCATACACTGGCCTCAGCAGGACATTTTCTAAAAAGTTACTGATGCCTGAGCCCGATTCTGAACCTCCCTGGGGGGCAGACCCTTTACTTCCTAATGATGTAGAGTCCAGACAATTCTAAAGTTTCACCAGAGAAGATCTTACAATGTCTGGACACTTGGGCCAATTAAATCAGGATTCTGGGAGGAAGACCCAGGCATCAGTATTTTTAAAATATCCCCACTTGAGTTCAATATCCTGCTAAGGTAAAGAACCATCACTATAGAAAGGTGGATGTACTGGCCTGGCACATTCTTCACGTGCTGCGTCCTGAACGCCACCTTTCTCAGCCGAGCTCTGGCTAGGAATTAAGTAACAAGACATTATGCTTCCCAGCTAATCTATCTTGTCAAATAAAAACCAAAATGCCTTAACAATGAAGCTAGGGCAGGGTGAACTGTCTTTTATAAAAACAGAAGAACCTGCCTGGTGGTCATCCTGCCACTGTCTGCAGGGGAACTAGGGAAACCTAAAATGAGAGTCAAATCTATTCTTTTGAAAGTATATTTGGATCTACTGTAATGATCAGGAAAACAGCTAATTATGTTCCATAATTTTATTTCCAAGGCACATACTTTTATCAAGATAGGCTAAACAAACAGTTATTTAAGCCCTAAAAAAACCTCTCATATTTTAAACAAGACTACTTTCTAAGGATTTGTAAAATAACTGAAATGACTTGTCACATGTGTTTATCTATAAACCAATCAGAAATCAGTAAACATGTACCAAAAGAAATTTTAGTTTTTGAATGGCTGCTACATGGTCCCACCTGAATATAATCAATATCAGAACCAGGAAGATAGAAAATCCCAATCACCTGTCTATTAAATTGGATACTGAAAAGAAAACCTGAGCCAGGCCTTCCAGAAGCACGTTATAGAGGGCTGATGACATTCACTTGAAAGAGGGTGGTTTCCACCGCTGGCTTTTAGGCACATGTTTTATTCTGGACAACCAAACAGTTTTAAAGCCTCTACCTACAGTCTGCAGGTATGATCTGGTAGGAGAGGTACTGTATCTTCTCTTACTGCAAAATGAGGCCATGAACCATGATGTTCCGCATTCTGTAGTTAGAGAGAGAAGAGGGAGGAAGCTGGTATGCTAAGCCATAAGGACCCCTCTTCCAGAAAGGCATAAGACACCCATCACACACCCACTGGCTCAGGAGAAATCTCTAAAAGAAACTAAATCTTTTTACAGGGCTTCGCGGAATACATGCACGGTACATACGAGACCCAGGTCTAGACAGTCAAGCTTTATTCTTCGCTACCACTGATAACCTGTCTGTAACACGAAAAAAAAAAGTGTGTGTGTGTGTGTGTATTCCTATCAATTACTTCCCAGCCCTCTGTAACAAGAATAAATGGGGAAAGGTGGGGCTAGAGGTTGCCCAAGAGATGGGTCATGTGTTTACAAAATGATAAGGAAACTTTGATGATCTGATGGAAAAAAGCCAGGTAAGGGACTGAATAAAGACCAAAGCATCAAAAAATAAGAAATTCCAGTACCAGACAGAAAGTAGGGTAGCCACAGAAAGGCTAACTAGAAACCCACATGTTAAGCGCCTGCTAAAATATATTTGAGAAGTACCTTAGAGATTTGCTTTAACTGAGGCCTGCTTTGAAAACTGGGTTGTAGTGTACAGTGTGAAGAGTCCAACTATCTCGGTTTTCTCTAGAAAGCAACCATGACCAGGAGGATGGACAACCTGTTTGATTTGCTCCAACTGCAACCTAAGCGTCGCACACTAGGCATTCCACAATTACTTGTGGGACTTGAGGACCTGCGTACAGAGGCCAACCATGAAAAACACGGAATTACTTGTGCTCTAAGGCTATTTAGTCATCGTTAACCCGGCAGAGTTCAAAGCATCTACCCCCAAACCGACCACAAGCCCTTCCACTAACTATAGAAGTCTGAAACCAGAGAGCCGGGACACAGCGACTGTCACCACGTCTTCCTGCGACCTCCAACCGCCTCCAGCTAACCCTGAAGAGGGGTCCTGGAACCTGTCCCGTTAGGCAGGTCCCTGACACCGCGCGACGGTCCCCGACAGCACCGAGGCGGCCGCCCCCGGCTCGCAACACGCCACTTTGCGGCCCTAGCGCGCCGCTGACCGCTGGCCAAAGGGCCCCCAGGCGAGTCCCCGGCTCCTCCGGAGGAGCAGCGGCGCCGCAGCTGGGGGCGACCCTGGAGGTCTGGGGCGCGCACGGCCGGAAGGGCCCGCCGGGGAGGGGAGCGGGGAGCGGCTCACCTGGTCCGCGCCGGGCAGCTGCCGCAGCGGGCTCCGCGCGCCGTGCCGGAACACCACCTGCACCTGCTTCAGCTCCAGGGGGCCGCGCGCCTCGGGGCGCCGCTCGCCCGGGGCCGCCCGCCGCGCGCGCAGACAGCAGGCCAGCGCGGCCAGCGCGCCCGCCGGGGCCCACAGCCGCGCGCCCAGGGCGCGGGCCGCCATGGGGCCGCCCCGAGCGCACGGGGACCGCGGGTGAACACTCCGGCCCACCGACGGGCCGCGCCTCGCCCTCGCCCTCGCCCTCGAGTCCTCAAGCCCGCTTTCCAGTCGGGTCCCTGCGCTCCTAAGGACGGGCCCCGGCAAGAACAGCGGACGCCCCACCGACGGCGGCGGACGCCCCACTGATGGCCGGCTCCACCGGCCACAGCTCCCAGCCCTCCCGCGCCCGGGGCCGTCTCTGCAGAGGAGCGCGGGAAGTGGAGTCCAGGCGCGCTCCGCCGGCGCCCTCCGCCCGGGGGAACTACAACTCCCACAAGGCCGCGCGCCGGGACTCCGCCGGGCGGGGCGGCGGGAACCCGCGTGGGCAGGCCTGGGCGTGAGGGCGGGAACCCGCGTGGGCAGGCCTGGGCGGGGCGGCGGGAACCCGCGTGGGGGCTGGAACCCGCGAGGGCAGGTCTGGGCGCGGGGGGAAGCGGCGGGAACCCGCGTGGGCAGGCCTGGACGGGGCGGCGGGAACCCGCGTGGGCAGGCCTGGGCGTGAGGGCGGGAACCCGCGTGGGGGCGGGAACCCGCGTGGGCAGGCCTGGGCGGGGCGGCGGGAACCCGCGAGGGCAGGTCTGGGCGCGGGGGGAAGCGGCGGGAACCCGCGTGGGCAGGCCTGGGCGTGAGGGCGGGAACCCGCGTGGGGGCGGGAACCCGCGTGGGCAGGCCTGGGCGGGCGGCGGGAACCCGCGTGGGCAGGCCTGGGCGTGAGGGCGGGAACCCGCGTGGACAGGTCTGGGCGCGGGGGGAGGCGGCGGGAACCCGCGTGGGCAGGCCTGGGCGTGAGGGCGGGAACCCGCGTGGACAGGTCTGGGCGCGGGGGGAGGCGGCGGGAACCCGCGTGGGCAGGCCTGGGCGTGAGGGCGGGAACCCGCGTGGACAGGTCTGGGCGAGGGGGGGAGGCGGCGGGAACCCGCGTGGGCAGGCCTGGGCGCGCGGGAGGCGGCGGGAACCCGCGTGGGCAGGCCTGGGCGTGAGGGCGGGAACCCGCGTGGGCAGGTCTGGGCGCGGGGGGAGGCGGCGGGAACCCGCGTGGGGGCTGGAACCCGCGTGGACAGGTCTGGGCGCGGGGGAGGCGGCGGGAACCCGCGTGGGGGCTGGAACCCGCGTGGGCAGGTCTGGGCGCGGGGGCGGGGCGGCGGGAACCCGCGTGGGCAGGCCTGGGCGGGGCGGCGGGAACCCGGGAATCTTCCAGGAGGAGGCCAGCTCCAGGTAGAACTGAAGGACAGGGAGTGGGACTTTGAGTCTGGCTTTGAACTCGGGAAACTTATTCCAAGTAAGTTGCGGAGGGGCTGTTGCTGAGGCAGCCCCACCTGAGTCTTGGGTCTTTGCCCAACACACAGCCAAGACCACAGGTGTCTGTCTCACGGAAAAAGCCCAAGTTGAGAGGAAAGGCGTTGTGAGGAGGTGGAACAGAAACCTTCCGAGCCAGTCTTTGATCATTCTGAATTCTGCCCTTGAGTCAAACTGGACTCAATGCAAAGACAACTTGCGCCTGGAGCTTGCCCCTGACCTGATGCTCCTGGAAAGCTCTGAGTGAGTCTGGGGGCAGGGTGTCATCTTGTAACCCTGCACGTCCTCATAGCTTTCCCGCCGCCCAACCCATGGACTCACTTTTCTAAGTTCTGTGTTAAAAACGGAATTCTCTTTGCTACCAACTTGAGTTGTGTTCCCACAAAAGTCCTATATTAAAACCCTAAGCCCTGGGCTGGGGACATAGCTCAGTTGATAGAGTGCTTGGCTCGCACGCACAAGGCCCTGGGTTCAATCCCCAGCACCACACACACAAAAAAAAGAGACACAGAAGGTTAGAACTGAATGTAAGAAATCATATGAGAGACATTGCAGCTTTGCAGGTGAGCGGAAGGAGGGCACAGGGAGAGGGCAGCCTGGAGGGCCAATAAAGAATAAAAAGTCTTTAAAAAGAAAAGGAAAAAGCCCCTAAACCCCAGTGTGATTGTCTTTGGAAATAAGCTTTTAGGAGGTGATTAAAGTTAAGTGAGCTACACAGGCGTTGGCTTTCCATCACCGTGAGTTTGGTGGAGTGACCTCGTTGCTCTGGGCCTGAGGTGAGGTGTAGAGGAAGGGAGAGACCAGGAGGAGAGGCCAGGTACAGATGTACTCTTCAAGGTCACAACCCAGGATCTGGGTCCCACCTGCCTACAGTTTCCACCACCTCCCAAACTGCTCATCCACCAAGTGGATTAATCCAATGATGGTTTTAGATCCCCATGATCCAATCATTTACCCAACGCCCCACCTCACTGCTTTGGGGACCTAGCCTTCAACATGAACTTTTGGGGGACATTCTAGATCTAAACCATATCAGTGCCCTAATAAGAAGAGAGAGGGAATTCTCCCTTCATGCCCAGGTACCAAAGAAAGGGCATGTGCGCATCCAGGGAGAAGCCAAGCCAGGGAGTAGCTAGTAGAAATGGTCTCTAGATAGTTGATCATGTGAGCCGGAGCTCGTAATGAGGAGGAGAACCCTCATCAGAGAACCCTGACCATGCTGGCACCCTGATCCCAGACGCCAGCCTCTAGAGCGATGAGTAAATCCATTTCTTTTGTTCTGTGCCACCCAGGTTACGGTGTTTTTTTATGGCAGACTAAGACAATGACTTATTCTGATCTCAGTAAGGCATCCAGGAGGTCAGACGGCACCACTTTGACACTTGTGTAGTGAGCTGTAACCTCAACAGTTCAGGCTCTTCTCAACAGCGGGCCAAGATGGTTCAACTTCAGTGCAGAACAGCCTGGTGTTGGGGCGCTTCCGTTTCAGCACAGGAGAACGCCTTCAAGGCAAGGTGTGTTGGCAGAACCTTCTGCAGTGATAGAAAGGCACCTAACACACACCTTGCACTCTAGCAGTGAGTAAATCAGGCCAGAGGGAGAAAGCAGGCCAAACCGGTCTGGGTCCAAAGGTTGGAAACTGGGCAAGTGGGAGACAGAGATGCTAAGGTCTCCAAAGCCGCCGGTTCTGCCCATCCTGAGGAGCAGACGGGGACCTGCTCATTAGGTCCTCCCCGGCCTCAGCCCACCTGCTCCCCACCTTGTGGCCGAGTCACACAGGCAGGAAGGAGAGAGAAGAGAGCAGGAGAAGAGAGGAAGCCTAGGACAATGACAGCAAGTCAAGACGCCCTCGCCTCTTGGGACACCAGGACACCAGCTATGCCCTCTCCTCCCTCCCAGGAGAAGCCTGTGTACCCCTTCTTGAATAGACCTGCTTTGTATGCTCGCCTCGGTGTGCTGCTCTAATGTCCTACTTCAGATCGTGGGAGAGCAGGACTGTCCCGGAACCCGCAGGGACTTGGCGTCTTCTCCTGCAGGAGCAGAGGCAGTGACCGTCCTGCAGAGCAGCAGGGGAGGGAGAGATGTGTAGGAGGCCAGAGCAGGAGGGGTTGGAAATGACAGATCCCATGTGGTAATTGGAAGTACCATTTTTTTAAGAGAGAGAGTTTTTAATATTTATTTTTTAGTTCTCGGCGGACACAACATCTTTGTTGGTATGTGGTGCTGAGGATCGAACCCGGGCCGCACGCATGCCAGACGAGCGCGCTACCGCTTGAGCCACATCCCCAGCCCTTGAAGGTACCGTTTGTCAGCGCGTGAGCCAGCCCTGGGGAGTTTGTAAATACTGTGTGTGTGCATCGAGGACCCTGGTGTAGTAGTTGGTGAGCAGCTGTTTAAAAGGAAGGAGAGGGGGCTGGGGATGTGGCTCAAGCGGTAGCACGCTCGCCTGGCATGCGTGCGGCCCAGTTCCATCCTCAGCATCACAAACAAAGATGTTGTGTCTGCTGAGAACTAAAAAATAAATATTAAAAAATTCTCTCTCTCTTAAAAAAAATATTTAAAAAAAAAGAAGGAGAGAATCCTGAAATCACGCTCTGGGGACAGACTGAGGAGGGGGAAAGAAACTGAGCACCTGTTTTTCTGACTGTGATTTTACCACCAGGCAGGGATGGGGGGCTTGGGAAACAAGCCCTCCTTCCACCAAATTGTCTTCAGAGAGCTGTGTTGAATATCATGCAAGACTCGGGTTTTTAAAATGTGTCCCTTTGGTCACACAGGATGGTAGGGTGTATTTTGGCAGATTACAGGTTCAGAGTGTGACTCACTCTATTCAGGATCCACCTCTGTGGTCATCCTGAGGTGGACTTACTCCAGTCACATACTCAAGTTCCGGCCAGAAAGGCCTGGCCAGGCAGCTCTGTCTTCCTACTCCCCTCTGTTCAGCAGAAAGGACGAGAAGGAGGCACCCGAGGAAGGTTTATCAGGGGGGCGCTCCAGGGCCAGGCTCACGGGTCTGCGAAGGGTGGGGCCGAGAGGGAGGCTGGCAGTAGGGAGGCCACCCCACAGCAAGTCGGCCTGCTGACGAGGGCTGACGTGAGATGACAGGGTCCAGTTGCCATGACCGCTTCTGATTGGCCATTTCCCATCTCCTCAGCCAGGTGGAAAGTCCCACCCGCAGCTGCCCTGTGAGGGGAGGGGGAGGGAAGCCTGCAATGAACACCCTCCCTCCCCACATCTCCCTTTGTCTAATCCAGTGGATTCTATCATTCCCTCCCCAACCTCCTTGTTCAGGGTGAGCATCCACAAATTAGAGGGAACACTTGGCCTTTGGTTTGGGGATTAGCTCATTTCCTTTAGCATGATATTCTCCAGTTCCACCCGTTTATGGGCAAGTGCCATAATGTCATTCTTCTTTATGGCACAGTAATATTCTATTGTGTATCTATACCACATTTTCTTTATCCATTCGTCCATTGAAGGGCACCTAGGTTGGTTCCATAGCTTGGCTATTTTGCGTTGAGCTGCTATAAACATGGATGCAGCTGTGCCACTGTAGTACCCTGCAAATCTCAATCCCAAGATTAGATAAGAAACAAACATGTCCACTGTTCAGTTTCCAGTGAGGACCACAGTACCAGGCTCATATTAAGTACTCCATAAACACTTGCCAAGTGGAATTACATCTCTTATTGCTTCCTATATAAATCTCTTTCTGAGGAATTTGGTTTACAGAAAAGTATTCACTTTATCATAAGCATTAAGAAGGACGAGGTTAATTTTCCCTCATTTCTTGCGGTTGTCAAGAGGCATGGAGTCTGACTTCAAGTTAACCAGAGCAAATATCTAGAACCTAGCGGTTGTCGTCACTGTGACCCTCTCCTCCGTGGTATCATTCTGAATTAGAGGGAACTGGGCCGCTTAAGAGGCTGTTGCAACCTGGGAAACCTCGGGGTCGTTCATGGCGTGGCTGGGGTTTCAAGGGTGACTTGAGTCCGACTTCTCAGGCGGTGCCATTCACCTGGAAAGGTTAGGCAGAAGTTAGAAGTTCATCTTGAATGAGATCCTTGTAGGCAGCTAGTTGACCTGTGACAGCTGGCCGTGGGGTGGAGCGCACTGTAAGTTTGGGCAAGGAGTACGCGTGTGGGACTCCTCTGCACATAGCTGATGACTGGAATAACAGAAGTGAACGAGCCTCAGAGCGAGGGAGAGATGGGAGGAGAAACAAGCAGGTCCTACGGCGGGTCTCAGGGAAACCGCCATTTATGGGAAGGGCAGAGAAAGACGGAGGAAGAGCGGGGACAGAAAGAAAGTCAAGACGTGGGCGCACAGGAGGCCAAAAGGAGAATGTCTTGCTTTTTTTTTTTTTTTTTTTTTTTTTTTTTTTTTTTTTTTAGTATTTTTTAGTTGTAGTTGGACACATGCCTTTACTTTATTGTTGTGTGGTGCTGAGGATCGAACCTGGTGCCTGCACATGTAGGTGAGCGCCCCACACTGAGCCCCAGCCCCAGCCCAAAAGAAGGTTTTAAGAAATGGACAACGGCGTCAGGTGACACTGAGGAATCAGGTAATACCAGCCCCAGGATCCACGGGGCTTAACATCAGAGTGATCGTTGGTCACGCTGAAGATAGCAGAGGGTTAGATGGCGGCAGGAATCACATACAAGTGGGAAGTCTGTGGGAAGTCGGAGTGGACGTGACCAGGAAGGAAGACTGAGAGGAGGTGCGTTAGGTGTGGTCGTTGGAAGCTTGTGGTTCACCAAACTCAGGGAGAACTATCTTTTGAAGATCAGAGAAAACTGTGTAGGTGTTTAAATGTTGACAGCAGGCTGCAGACGGAGGTGGAAAGAGTGGGAGAGGTGAGAGGCAAAGTCGGACAGAAGCAGCTCAGAGGAGCAGTGCCTGGCTTCCCATGGAGAGAGGAGGGTGCTGCAGTACAGGAAGGGGGCCTTTATTCTTGGATGGTCTCTTTCCTTTCTGTAAAATGAGAGCATGTCTATTTGTGCAAAATGGGATGGTGAGTGGTGAACTTGACAGTTTGAGGAGGATTGAGGGTGAATTAACTACAGAATAACCAGAGACTTGCCAGAGACCACAGAGAGCCCAACAGAAGAGTGTTCTCCAGCGTTTTGGTAACAACGTCACCAGGGGTATTTGTTGGAATACAGGAAAGAGCACCAGAATGTCTTACTAGATCTGAGGCGAGAGCCCAGGACCGGGCACCGACAGGTGCCCAGTTAATTCAGACATAATACCTCTTCAGATCGCACTCTGAGAACTACTGATGGACAGTCAAGGCGGGCACTGGTCATCCCTCAGTATGGGGGGATTGGTCCCAGGGTCCCAATGTCCCTGGCCTGTGGATGCCACACTCCTGTACAACCAAGTCCTTGTATAAACGGCCTAGTCTTTGCGTATGACCTACGTACATCCTGCCATGCACTTTAAAGCACCCCAGGTCACTCATAAAACCTAACACAATGTAAAGAGTTGTGACACACCTTATTGTTTAGAGATGGATGACAAGAAGATAGTCTGAACTTGCTCTGTATAGATGCAGCTTTTGAAAACAAAGTATCTGCACTGCGGTTGTGGGTGTGCTGGGATTTGGTGAATGTCCTTAGAGGTCCATATGTTAAAGGTTTGGTCCCCAAAGTGGTGCTGTTGGGAATGTTAGAGCCTCTGAGAGGTGGGACCTTACAGGAGGTCCTAAAATCACTAGAGTCATGCCCTCGTCGGGGATGATCGGACCCGGTATCTTCCTGGGCCTGGGAGGTGAGCGGTTTGCTCACAGTGCACTCCTGCCACGATGTCTGCCCTCACTAGAGGTCCAAAGTCACGGGCTAACTAATTTTGGACTGGAACTGAGAAACTAATGTGACTTCATTTTTGAGAAACCAGCCTCTACCTCAGGCAAAGCCTATCCAAGGAAGGGACATGACCTTTGTCCTTGGAAAGACCCACAGAGCACCCCTAGGCCCATACCCACCCTGCTGAGTTGTTTATCTACAAATAACAGGAGAGATCTGCTGCACCAGGTGTCCCTGACTCAGTCAGGCTAGGTGGGGACCCATAGCAACCCCCTAGCAACCACCAATCAGCATGAGACAGGGAAATACCTGGGATGCCAGATGACCGCCCAGTGGTTGATAGCATGTTGAGAAAACATATAGTTTAGCAGGTACACCCCTCATGGCTTAAACCAATCAGTTCAAAGGAATCCCCCTCTTGTACTGACCAATCACCCCTCCCCAACTTGTTCCCGCCAGTGAATGTGCTCATCAATGTTAAGAGTTGTTGTTTGACTTCCCCACGGTGTGTGATGATTTGCTGTGTGATGTTGTGACACATGAAGGATCCCAACAAAACCTATAAAATCTCACTGAACAAAGGACCGGGACTCACTCCCTGGGACCGCTGCGTCGGGAACGGTTGTGAGTCAGGCTCGCGCTTGCAATAAAGACTCTTGTGTGATTGCATTGGATTCGGCTCCTGAAGGTCTATTGGGGTCCCACGAATCTGGTATAACAGAACCTCCAGAACATTCAGTCAAAATAAACCTTTTTTTCCTCCCCCCCCCCTTTCTTTTTTTTTTTTTTTTTTTTTTTGGTGCTAGGAACTGAACTCAGGGCCTTGTGCATGCAAAGCAAGCACTCTACCAACTGAGCTACATCCCCAGCCCAACCTTCTCTCTTTATAAGTTAATTAAGTTAATTGCCTCAGGATGTTGTTATAATAACAGAAAGCTGACTAGTACAGTCCAGAACCCACCAATATGGCGCCTGGCGCGGGCCTTCTGCATCATAACATGGTAGAGAGCACCCCAAGGTAAGAGGGCAAGAGAACAGGTGAGTGTGCTTCTATAACCAACAACTGCTGCGCTAACTAACCCATTTCCAGAGATGACCTTAACCGTTCTTGGAGGTGAAGCCTTCCTGTCAGGAGGCGCCACCTGCCAACTGTGCTACGACGACGGGAGTTGAATTCCCAGCACACGGACCGTTGGGGACACGTTTAAACCGCGGCCACATCTCTCACCTGAGACTGGAACTTTGTCCTTAGGGACTGCTCTCCAGGGAGCCTCTTTCTCCTCCCCTTACCTCACTTTGATGGATGGCTCCCTGATTTTTTTTCTTGAAAATCATTTAGGAATTTTTCTGTTGCAAGTGACACAGAATCAGACTCAAGCTGGTGTACCTGGAAAAGAACTGATAGTCCCTGTCCTTTCAGGACAGCTGCCTCGTGGCCTAGCTGGAGGGACGTTCAGACGACACTGGGTGCTCCTCCATCTCCCGCTCAGTTGCCTTGATCCTCAAAGCTTACCTGAAGACTCAAGCCTGGCCCCTGCATCGAGCGCCTTTGCTGTCTTTACCACTCAGTCTACCCAGAAATGGCGAGCCGCGTCCTCCCCCCCTACCCGCAGAGCCCCGGGCCTCCGAATCACTTGCCAGATTGGAGACATGCGCTGACTTCTCACTTCCAACCGACCCTGGGGCTGAGGGAGACTTCAGTCCACCACAACACGTCAGCTGTGAGGGGTGCGGGCAGTTCTTCAAAGGGGATTTGCAGACTGCTTTTACTAAAAAGGGTGATTGGATGTCAACAGCTGTCTGCAGGCCTCTTCCCGCCTCCCTCCCCTCATCAGCCAACCCCCAAGGCCTTCCCGGGACCAGGGGACCAGGGGACCAGGCTGAAGCTGCCCACCTCTGGCAGAGGGAGGAGAGCTTAACGCTGTCTGCAGCTCTCACAGCCCTAACTGGGCCTGTCCGTGTCTATACGTCTTCGCCATTTCCTTGTTTAAACATCCTGATTCCCACAGCCCACAACAGAGTGACTTACAACATGGGTGCTTGATGCTGTGCTACTTGGGTATTTGCTGTTTTATATACTGAAATACTGGTGTTTCTGTCCGGGTGATGCTGTTATTATGTAGTTTAAAATACCCGAATTTGAATTTAAGTTTTGAGACATATCAGCGATATGCTCAGTTAAAATTTGGAATCAAATATAAGTGGACTTGTTTAAAACGCCATCTTTTATACTTCCATAATTCTCAAGAAAAAGAAGAAAATTACAACCAGACAAAGCAAAACTCCTGATGCAAGAATAATCCTTATCTATCACAAAGACTTTCCAGCAAATGGAATATGAACAGGACCCGACTGGTACTAATATGGCATTTGCAACAGAATTTCTGTTCATATAGATGAGACAGGAAGATGAAGACAATCAGAAAGACTTTTTTTATTTTTATTTTTTTTGAAGCAAAGAGAAGTAGTAATTGTCTTAGTTCATTTGGGTGCTATAACAAAATACCTTATGCTGGGTTAGTTTTAAATAATATGATTTTATTTATCACAACTCTGGAACTTGTGAAGTCCAAGATGAAGGTGCCAACAGTCCTATCATAATCCTATCCCTTTTCTAACCTCAAACTTATTTGACATAGGATTTGTTTTAAATAGCATTTTATTTTTATATCAGAATGTTATTTTTATATCTAGTTAAGTGTACGTCCATCTTCTTAAGCTTATGGATTTCTGTGTTTGAAAAGCATTAAATATCCTCATCAGCAAGTTGGCAGAACAGGACTTCCCCGTGCCGCTTCCTCACAGACATGGAGTTGAAAGTCCCCCTGGTGAGAGTACGCTCCACAGGAGGAGACCAGGGTGCAGCACAGAGGGGCACAGGGGGCGCCGGACAGGTGCTCACTCACACCCCCTCCTGCCACCCGGAGCAGAGTGCACAGAGGACCCTTCCACTCGGCCAAGCACTGGGAGAGAAGCACCGGAATTTGCCTTGGACTCCGACATTGGTCCCATCCCAGTAAAACCCAGCACCGGGCAGGCCCCACAGCTCCCAACTTCAGGCCAGGCCTGCCCCGAGAACCAGGTCTCTCAGTGGCCCTCGTGGCCCTGGGCTTCAGGCCAGCCTCAGCATCTGGCCAGCCCCGCGTCCCAAGGCTGGACTCCACGCAGAGTCGAAGGACTTTGACTAGAGTACACCCCGACGTGTGTTTATGATCACTCTGCCAAACTTGAAAATCAAGACCAGGGCTGGGGCTCGGGCGCAGCAGCAGAGCGCCCACGTGGGCTGGGCTCCATCCTCAGCACCACCTAAAAACAAATAAATAAAGTGAAGGTATAAAAAATATTTGAAAAAATCAAAGACAAAAAGAGGGTCCTGAAAACAGTGAGAGAAGGAGCAGATGGCACACAAAGGCCTCCCCAAGGGCCATCGTGGGTTTCCAAGAGGAGACGTCCCAGGACGAGGCGAGTGGGGTTCTGTGTCCAAAACGCTGCCAGAACTGAACTGCCCACAGAGAACACTGTACCCAGCAAAGCTGTTCTTCAGAAACGAAGGAGGGCCTGGTGGTGCGCGCCTGTAATCCCAGCGACTCAGGAGGCTGAGGCAGGAGGATCACGATTTTGAGACAGCCTCAACAACTTAGTGAGACCCTCAGCAAACTAGTGAGGCCCTATCTCTAAGTAAAAAATAAAAAGTCTGGGGATGTAGCTCACTGGTAAAGAGCCTCTGGGTTCAATTCCCAGTTACAAAAAAATTAAAAAAATAAAAAAGAAATAAAGACTTTCTCCGGCAACAAAAGCTGAGGTCATTCATCACAAGACCTGTCTTACAAGGGATGTTAAGGGAGTTCTTCAAATAAGGAAAGTCGTAACACAAAAACAGATGAAAGTGTGAAACTCACTGGTAAAACCAAGTAAACAGTAAATAAATCCCGTCTTGAGTATGAAGGTTAAAAGACAAAACTATTAAAATAATAATAGATACAATAATTTGCTATTGGATATGCAATATAAAACGTAAGTTGTAACCCTGAAAACAGAATGGGTATGGTGAAGTAAAAGTGTGGTCGTATTTTTTTGTGATCAACATTAATATTGGCTTAGAGTGGCCTGTTCTAAGATGTTCTATAAAAGCCTCGTGGTAACCACAAAGCAAAAATGTATGGGGGTATACAAAAGATAAATAGTGAGAAATAAAGCATACTACTAGAGAAAATCATTCAATCACAAAAGAAGATAGCAAGAGAGCCAGGGGAAGATCCATACAACAACCCACAGGTGACAGTGTAAGTCCTTACCTATTAATAATTACCTTGGACGAAAATGATTAAATTCTCCAATTGAAATGGCTGAATGAGTAAGAAGACAGTATTCAACAATACGCTGCCTCCAGAGACTCATCCACCATTAACGCACACCTGGGTTGAAAATGGTGAGTGGAAGAAGATACTCACGCAAATGGACCCCAGAAGTGCGTACGTAAGGAGCCGCTCTACCCACAGCAGGTAGGAGAGACGATAAGTAAAAACTGTAAAAATAGGGAACAAGGTCATTCTGTAGAGATGGAGGAACCAGTTCTTCCAGAGGATGTAACAGTTGTACAAAACGTGCACCTGACATCAAGCACCTAAATACATAACACAAGTAACAATAGGTCTGAGGAGAGAAGTAGCTGCATACAGTGATAGTAAGAGACTTCAACACCCGTTTCCAATAATGGATGAATCATCGAGTCGGAAAGTCAACAGGGAAATATTGGATCTGAACTACACTTAGGCCAAATCGACCTGATAGATGTGTGTAGAACATTCTACCAAGAGCAGCTTTCTTCTCATGGGGAACGTTCTCTAGGGCGAATCCTACGTTAGGGTTAACAAATGTAAGAAGACTGAAGCGTCACGTCAAGTGTCCTTTCTGGCTCTGTGGTCATGAATCTAGTGATCAGTAATAGGCAGGATTTCAGAAAAACCTCAAGTTCATGGAAATTAAACCCATGCTCCCCAAAAACCAATAGGTCAAGGGGAAAGTGAAAGGGGACGTGGCAATATATCCGAGACCATCCAGAACGGGCACCAACACGCCAGAGTCTTCGGTGCCCCAGGAGCACTCTAAAAGTTCACAGTAATAAGTGCCTTGGTGCAAGAGAGGAAGACCCACGTCAACAACCCGACCTCACAACTGAAGAAACTGGAAAAGGAAAAGAACTAAGCCCAAAGATGGGAGGAGAGGAGATAATAAATCAGCAATAGAAAAAGTAGACACCAGAAAACCACAGAAAAGACCAATGAAACGAAGAGCTGGCCTTTGAACAGAGAGTCGACAGACCATTAGCAGATTAACTGAGAGAAGAGAAATAAGGAGTGGAAGAGGCCATATCACAACGGATCCACAGGAGCACAAAGGATAACAGGGAGGACTGTGACCGTTACGTAGACCACAAATCAGACGACCTACGGACATGGTGAATTCCCAGACACCACAGTCGAGAAGACGGAACCACGAGGCGACAGAGATCCGAACAGACCGCCGACGAGGGAGAAGATTGGATCAGTAAGAAAACATCCCGGCAAAAAAAGTACCTGGAGCTGCACTGCTGAACTCTACCAGAACCTGCAGCGTCATGAAAGACTAATAATGACCTTCCTCAGACTCTTTCCAAGAAGAAGAAGAAGAGGGTGCTGTGGCTGACTGTTGGTGTTTCCCCCAAGACTCCTGCGCCAACACTGGATCCCTAATGTGATAGGGATGGAGACCTCGGGGATTGATTGAGTCACCAGGGTTCGGCCTTCCTGCGTGGGAGCAGGACCTTGTGAGAAGTTGGAGGGGTATCTGTCCCTTCAACACCACATGGAGGTGCCGGCTTTGAAGTGGAATGTGCTCTCACCAGATGCTGAATCTGCTGGAGCTTTGATCTTGGACTTCTCTGCTGCAGAACCGTGAATTCTAAATTTCTATTGTACAAAATTACTGAATCTAAGTAATTTTATTATATCAGCCCAAATGGATTATACAGAGTGCCGCAGTCTTGGCTGGGCACAGAATCACGAGCCAATCAAGCAGGAACAAAACTTTATTTTGAAAAAGCCGCTAACACTCTCAGCGCCAGCAAGTCAAAAACCGGTCCTCCCACGAGGGTGTCCGACCGGAACCGCGCGCCGACCGGAACCCCCCCGTCTCCTCCCACCTCCTCCGGAATTCCCTCCTACTATCCTTCCCCAACCAATGGGAACTCTCCAGCAGTCCCGTAAAGTCCCGTAACTTGAGTCCGGTAGCAGGCCAAGGTGAACAGCGGGAGTCCAGTTTGCATATGAATGTAAATTTTAACATAATCATCTCAGTGGCTAGCTGGCGTCACTTTACAACCAAAGGTGCCATACATCGTATATATGCTTGTGGCTCCTAGCAACAGAGGGAAAAATTTCCCAACTCATTTTATACAGCCAGCGCTACCCTGACACCAACGGCGAACAAGGACAATACAAGAGAAGAAAATCAGAGGCCAGTATCCTTGATGAACATAGATACAGAAATCTAGACATTTTCATCAAACAATAAGTCTCCATTCTTCCTTTCCTCTGAATCCTGGCAACCACTGTTCTACCTTCTGTCTATACCCTTGACTACTCTCGGTGCTTCATATATGCGGGAGCATACGATATTTGTCCTTCTGAGTCTGTTTTATTTTACTTAGCATCATGTCTTCAAGGTTCACCTGTGTTGCAGCATGTAGAGAATTCACTTCCTTTTTAAGGCTGAATCATATGAATCAGCACATTTTGTTTTATTCATTCACCCATTGATGGACATTTGGATCATATCTGTCTTCCAGCTATTGTGAGTAATGCTGCTAAGAACATGAGTGTACAGATATCTATTCAGTACTCTGCTTTCCATTATTTGGGGTATATTCCCAGAAGTTAAATTACTGGATCATCTGATAGGTCTATGGTTAACTTTTTGAGGGACCCATTATGACGTTTCCTGTGCTGCTGCACCTCTTTACACTCCCACCAGCGCTGCCCAGGGTTCTAGTCCCTCTGCATCCTGGTGGACATTTGCTGCTTTTGAATAACAGTCACCCTATGGATGTGACACTGTATCATGGATTTTATCTGTGATTCACCTGATGATCTAGTAGGATGGAGGGTCTTTTCATCTGATCTTTGGCCATTTGTACATCTCTTTTGGAGACACATTCATCCGAGTCCCTGGCACATTTTTTAATTGAATTGTTTGATTTTGTTGTTGTAATTATTGTTATTTGTGGGAGTTTTTGTCTGTTTTAGATATTAGTTCCTTATCAGATACATGCTTCGAAATATCTTTTTCCATCCCGAGGATCGTCTTTTCATTCTGTTGATATTGACCTTTGACAAACAGAAGTTTCATTTTGATAAAATCCAACTCGTCTATTTTTTTCTTGTTTCCTGTACTCTTGCTGTTGTATCTGGGGGTCACTTTTGAAATGCAAAGTGTTTGCTCAAGTACGGCCTTGCCACAGGTCACGGGACCTAGGCAGGAGTGCCCTGGTCACTCTCCAACTTCAGCAGGTTGCAGAATTAGAAAAGAGAGGGGCTGCCTGAGGGTAGCTCGGGCAGGGTGTCGCTGAGTGAAGGACTGTCCATATTGGGTCAGTAGCTGCGTGACAGGGAAGAGAAGAGGCAGCGGCATGAATGTCACCTGCTGTTTGACCCGTGAGGTAAAGTGTGGTGAAGGCCCGTGTCGGGAGCAAGCAGCCGTCTTCTCCAGGATCAGCACGGTGAATCGGAAGCACGCTCTGGGAGAGGCTCTAAGAAGGTGTGCCAGGCTGCATGACCATGATCATTAATGGTTCGTTCAACTAATAAGCGTACAAAATGGGAGCAGAAAAACGTGGACCTAGGAGGGACCGCAGATATGGAAGGGTATCTCCAGCTCCTGTCCAGGATGGACTTGCCCCAGCTGTGAGGACAGTGCCCGCGCAGAGTGTCCCCTCACCTGGGCCATTTCTTTTGCTTACAGCCATTCTGACCCAATGTGGACGCTGGGTTAATGTAGGAGCTCTCCTGTCCTGGGTTAGTGTAGGAGCTCTCCTGTGCTTGGCTGGGGCTCCCAGCGAGGTGGCTGGGGCTCCCTCAGGTCTGCCTCTGCTAACCCCCCACCCCATCCTGCTCCTTCTGGAGGTCGAGATCCCAAATCAGCATCCAGCACCAAACTCCAACTCAGTAGCTACTTTCAAAGAACCAACCTGTGGCCGGGAACTTAGAAATCACCTAATCCAAACTCTTTTCAAAATAACAAAGCTTCTTTTTCCCCAGATTCAAAAGTATTCTCACTGCATATCAAATGAAGTGGACATTTAAGTAGAAAGAAGTCACAGTGTTGGCAGCCATCTCTGAAACGCTGCCATGATCTTCAATGGCCGTCACGACCTTGCCCACACCAGCACTCATGGATGCTGGGGTAACTGTGATGTTTCCTGGCTCTCCCCCTCGTTTCTCACTGGAATAAGTGTCACAGCAAACATCTTGGCACACATGTCTTTATGCATTCTAGATCTACACGTACAAACATGAGCACACGTAAACACACGTGCACACGTACACATACACATACAACGTGAGCACACACATACACACACGTGCACACACGTATACACACGAGCACACACGTACACGTACAAACATGAGCACACATAAACACATGTGCACACGTAAACACACGTGCACACGTACACATACACATATGTGTACACAAGCATATATGTACATATACACACACGAGCACACACAAACACACAAAAGCACACGCGTGCACACATATGCACACATGCACGTACGCACACGCAGCTCCCTTTGGCCCTGGTGTGGTGCACGAGGCAGAGAGACCTGCCCTACATGTGATTTGGCTCCAAGTCCTGCTTCTGTCCAGTGTCTCACCTCATCCCAGGTCTCCCTGGGCCTCATGTGGCTCTGCCCTGGTTGTGCAGGATTCTTAAAGCCCAGGAGACCTCAGGAAGGAGAGACTCAGACGGACACCGTGGTGAGGCTCAGCCACGCTTCTCCCTGCCTGACAATCCCATCAAGACTTCTACCTGTGAAGCCCTGGGAGACTGTGCTGGAGGGATTTCACGGCTACAGAGGGCTGTGGATGCCCTGACCTAGACCAATTTCCTGTAACCCCCAACGGAGAGCAGAGCGGGAGAGGCTCGTTCTCCCCATGTGCTTCCAGGCCAGGCACCTGTAGGGCCCAGGACCAGAAGCTCAAGCGCGAGGAGTGGAGCGGGTCCACGGCCTTGGAGTTCCCATCCAGCCTGTCCCTGGGCCCACCAGCCGTCCAGAGCAGCTGATCCTGAGAGACTCTGGTCCTTGGGTCAGAGGTGGATCTCTATTGGTGGTGAAGCCCAATAAAGCCTGATGGGGTTGCTCTGTGAGGTGTCAGGGGTGGAGGTGTCACGGAAGGTCTGACAGCCTCCCCGCTGGGACATAGGACAGGAAAGCAGTGTCTACCACCCAGTGCCAGTCTCCTTTCACAAAGGTCGCATGGAGCCAAACTCTACTTCTCTAAAGCTCCTTCCCCTGACCGTCTGCCTCAGGACTCATCTTGAGCCAGTTTTAGCTCCCACCCAACCCAACTCTCTTTCACCTTTGGAAACTCTCTAAAGAAGCTGTGGATCGCGGCAAGATGAAGCCCAGAATCTGCCTGAGAGAGGAAAGACCTTAGTGGTTGCCCACAGTGGAGCCGCTCCAGCCAATGCCACGTAGTAGGCAAGCGCTCTCTGCCTCCTCCCACCCCATCCTGTGGCCTCCACTTCCCTAGTTCTCGTTCTAGGCAATAAGTGGCCATTCACTCAATGAGAATTGGACCTGGGCCAACCAGAAAGCCTTCCAGATGAGGGTCAGTGGAGAGCGGATACTTGTCTCTGGGTTCAGAAGTCCCTGGAGAGATAAGGAGATGCACCTGAACTTGCTGGAGAAAACTGCACGTCTCTCAAGGTTCTGAACTTGGGGCTGGATATGATAACTGGGAAGATTTTTTTTTAAAAAAAATCCTGTGTGTCTCTGTGTTCTAATGTGTAAGTATAGGAGGAGAGGTAGGCACTGATGTTTGATCACCACGATGACATTAAAACTAGACGGCTAACTGTCCACCAAATATCCGTGTGTATGGAACTGACTTTGGGATGGATGTTTCCCAACATCTCAGTGTCCACATGACTAGCTGTCACCAACGGAATGTGAATGGAAACGACGTGTGACACTTTCAGGCTGGGACATTTAAGAAGCCGGCAGGGATCAGGCACCTTATCTTCTCCTGTCCACCATCTGACTCAAACTCTGAGTTTCTAGGGAGTAATAGAGCCACAGGCTGGCCCCAACACTACACAAAAGAATACGCAGCCTGTCAGTCAGGTACGTGCACATTGGGCAGCTACATGAACAAGAAATACACTTCTATTGGGTTAAAACACCGAATGCTTTTTATTTACTTATTTACTTACTCACTTATCTATATTTTGTGGTGCTGGGGATTGAACCCAGGGCCTTGTGCATGCAAAGCAAGCCCTCTCCCTACGGAGCTGTGTCCCCAGCCCACACTGAGGGTTGTGTTGTAGTTACATAAAGTAAGAGCACCACAACGCTAGAAACCATCACATGAGATTCCCTCACGGCAAATCCAGCATTCATTAAGCCCATAAGTGATAATCCTGACAGAAGTTTGGTGGGCAGAAATGGAAAATTCATATGCAAATAAATACCTGCTCCAGTAATAACAAAAATGTTGCCCCTTCCCGATAAAGAATCTGACATAACGAGGCTTCCAGGCCAGTGTTCCACGGGCCCTCTACACTATGGTACCCCATGAAGGGCTCAAGGTTAGTCGAGGATGGAATTCTCAGCAGCGGTGTGGCCAGGTCAAGCTCAGGAGGGAAAGTCCACGTCTGATTTTAATTCTGCCACCATGGTGACATTCATACCTTAATGGAGAAAACATCAGGATTGATGGGAAGAATCTGGTCGACATTTGTAGAACAAGATACTTGCGTCACTCTTTGGCATCCTCTTGCCCTGCAGATACCTTTGGGAGAACACTATCGTGGAACAAATGTATTTTCATATCCTGGATCCATGATGATCAATCCACTCCTATATGTTTTCCCCAAAACTTCTGGTCACAGATCCTTCAGTTTTATTCCCACCAAGTCCCTATTTGTCAGAAACCACTGGCCATTGTCCGGGAGTTGGCTGGGACCCAGATCTCGGGTCATTTCTCTTCCAGATAAAGTACACCATGAAAAGTGGCACTCCAAGCTCTGCACAATGGGAGGATTTCCCCTCTCCCAGTCTGCAGGCCGCCCTCAGCAGAGCTGAACCAGCAGTCTACTTACCGTACAGATCCACCGTCGGCCAGGTTCCCTTCGGCCAAGAATGAAGGCGGGGTATGCTGCCCTGGAGATGGGCTCCCCAGTTTCCTAGGAGGTGCTAGGTCCTGGAATGGAGGAGGCCAAGTAAGAACTTGGCCACCGCAGGCAGAGTAGCCCTGACACCATGCAGGGCGTGACAGCCAGAGGAGCCTTGGCCAGCTGGTCCACAGGAGCTCTGCCAGGGTGGGTCGACTGGCACCCCTAGAACAGCCTGGAGAGGCAGGTCAGTAAACTCCTCGACCTGTGACATACATGTACAGATGACAGTCTCCTAGTGGGGCAAACACAAGCCTGACTTGGATCCCTGTAGCAGAAAATTCAGACCAGCATCAACCCAGATCCCAGAGCTCCTTGAAAGGCTGAAAACTGTGGAGAAAAAGTGATGAGATAGCACCACAAATATGTACGATGAATCTTCTTTCCATCCTTTCGTATGAGGGTCTTCCACAGCCATTTCCCAAACAACGAGGCAGTGGGGGGTAGAAAACATAGACCCTTTCAGAGATGATTGAACACTGGCTCTGAGTTAAAGGCAGGATCCAGGACACTGCTTTAGCACACCAGGGTGGGAGTGTGGGGGAGGGATGTCACGTATCGAGACCTTTTTAGTTTTCCCAGGGTGTCAGGGTAGGTGGCCTTATCTCAGGCTTCCTGCCTGACCAAGACTGTAAGGAAAAAATATGTAGAATTTTTTCTAAGCCCGTATCACAGTAGTCCCTGTTGGTCCACAAACACATTCCATGGTCTCTGAGTGTATATTGAGAAGAAAGATACTAAAACAGTCAGCAATCTTTATGTTTTTCCTTGACCTGTAAAGTCACAGTAGAAGGAAGAAAGCAGAAACCTCTGACTACGTCCCCAAATGGCAGACCAAAAAGATCCCTTGGTTATGATGGAATCATGAGGTTAGAAGCACCCTCAGGGCTTTGGAGAGGAACGGAGGGTGACCCCTACTAGGGCCCCGTTTACTTAGGTGGAAGATAGGTCTTGGATCAGGGCAGCAGATCAGTCATAACCCAAAGCAGTGGAGGCTACATTTGAAGCTTTTGTCCTGAACGTGGTCCTCTGAACAGTAAATCAACACATACCTTCACATCTATGCCACAGATGTCTGGAAAATGATTTTATATCCATAACCATAAGGTGAGAACATCCTAATTAAATAGGTTTCCCCTGAGAAGACAACCTTCTGCATCTGCAGTAGATTACATCAGTTCTCTGAGCCACGCCATCTTCTCATCCAGAGGCACACATCTCTCAATATTGGGGTCAAGACAGCTTCTTCCGTCCCTTCGGGGGGAACAAACTTAGGAAACGGTGAGTGGCGTTCCACATGATCAATCCATTTCAACATTTCTATCTCCCTAAATTTTTCTATTCTGCCATCTTTATTATACTAAAGAATTTCTGTTGCTGATGAGAAATCTGTTGTGGTTCTTTTGTAGTTGATGTGTCTCTTACATATCTTTTAGGAACTTTTTTTATGTTTTACAATTTACCTATAATGTGAAGTTTGGGGATTTAACATATTTAGTACTTGATGAGCTTTATAAAGCTGAATGTCCTATTCAGTTCTAGAAATATTTCCCCTGTTCTCTCTTCAATTATTGTCTTTCCCATTACCTTTATTCTCTCCTGAAATTCACTGACTAGATTGGAATTCCTCTACCTTTTAACCCTTTTGAATTTCCTATCTTTTAATTTACTGTGCTGAAATTCTAAAGAATTTAACCAGTTCGATCTCCCAAATCACTAATTCTCTCTTCAGCCCTGCCCAATCTATAATTTTAACCATTTTTATTTTTAATATTACTTTCTTCGTTTGAAGATATATTTGCAGTTTTTCATACATACATGTTCTTGCTTCATAAATCCTGTTTTTTCTTTTGTGAATGTTACTCCATCCTTTATTCCTTTAAGCATTTTAAGATGCATATTTAAAGACTTTTTTCAGATTATTCTGTTGCTTCTATTTTCTTATAGGTGTAATTCTTATAATTTGTTGGATATGGTGACTCATGACACTGACTTCTCTCAAATATTTATCACCATGACACTTTTTATGGTTTTATGGAGATAGTTCAGACCCCATACAATTCACCCCCTGATATAAATCAATGACTTTTAGAATTTTTGCACACTCACGAGTCATCACCACAATTTCTATGACCCCTTCCTTGACACTTGACCCCTGGACTATTGCGCCCTCACTGCACAGCTGTTCTGCAGTTTCACTGCACAAAACCCAAACAGGTCTCATGTTTGAGACCCAGGCTCTGAGAAAATAGAGTCCTACTGAGAAAAGCATCACTCTTCTTCCCCTGGCACCGTTCTGCGTGCAATTCCAGGAGGGAGAGGGGAGCGACTCCAACTTCTCCCTTTAGGTATCAGCTCACTCGGGGGGAGCGACTCCAACTTCTCCCTTTAGGTATCAGCTCACTCGGGGACTCTGGTTCAGCCCCAGGAGAACACTGGCCCCTGCTGCTGGTTGAGGGGTAAAAGTGGCCTTGGTGATGTCCGTGCGCTTCTTCCTCCCACGGTCAGGGCTCCCATCCTTGCCTGTGACTACGGGCTCTCTCAGTAGGCTGTATTTTCTCTGTTATTTAGAGAGACAGTTCATTTCTAGCCAGAGAGAACTTCTCTTTCTGGTGTTTTGGGTATGGATAGGTCTTTTCCGTAGTTGTAGATGAACACACAGCATCTCTATTTATCTTTAGGTGGTGCTGAGGAGGGAACCCAGGGCCTCACACATGCGAGGCAAGAGCTCCACCACTGAGCCCCAGCCCAGCCCTGGAGAGTTAAAAAGTTCTATTTCTCACATCTGACAGGGACTGAAAGTGGGAGGTTTGGCTTGCACTGACCCGCCCTTTTGCCTAGAATTAGCGATGCCTCTTCAGACATCCTCCCGAGTCCCCGTGGGTGCTCAGGGTGCGCGGCTCATCCCCAGTTCCCCACCACGCTCCCCCTGGGGCACTCTGTGCTTTGGGCCATCATCCTGTAGGACGGGCTCCTGCTTGTGGTTTTAACGTAAAACCTTGTAAAGAACCAAAGGATGAATCTCCTGTCTCAGTGTCCTTGTGGGTCAGTACGGTCCCTGTTCTGGAACCCTGTTCCTGTGGGCAAATCTCCTGTCTCAGTGTCCTTGTGGGTCAGCAGGGTCCCTGTTCTGGAACCCTGCCCCTGCAGCATGAATAGATGGCACAGGGGACATCGGGGGCTCAGAGCAGGCTGCTGCCTTCATTACAGACGCTCCCTCTCTGGGTGGCTAAGACAGAGACAGCAGAAAGGATCTCATTAACTTCAGACCTGCCGAGGGACACAGCGTCAGGCTGGGGAGGCCATAGGAGATTGTACCTGGTTTTCCACTAATAGCTCCGAGGCCTTGGGAAGATCCCTTGTTGTCTCAGCTTCTGAATGGGAAACTGGTGATGGCACTTTATTATTGCACACGGCTCTCATTTTATTCACTTAACAAATACTTTAGAGAGATCCCGGCCTGTGGAGCCGTTTGGGTTCTGGCCCCCACTAATACCAACCCACAGCTTGACTCTGGACAAATCCTACAAGATGGAAACTCTAGGAACTAAATTTCAACTAAAAGTAAAAGAAACTAAGAGGTTTCAAACACAACAATCCTATGAGTTAGATGCTATGACTCCATCTTCCAGATGAGGAGGCAAGAGCTCAAAGAAGTTACGGAACAAACTTGGGCTCGGCCCTCAGACCCCTGAAACCAGGCGGCCAGATTAACCACTGGGCAGCTCTGCCACCGAAGTGCTCCCAACGACGGGGTCACCACCAGCAGGCAACGCAGCGGGGTGACAGAGGCAGTGGGACGTGGGACCAGAGACTGCTCTGCCCTCAGGACCAGGCTCCTGGAAAAGAAGATGTCGGTTATACTACCAGGGTCTCTCCCGTCCTAAAGTCCCGCGGCTCTGGTGAAATGGGCAGGGGGCAGCAGAAAAGACACGTGAAGTGTCCGTCGACTCTTCTGGGATTCACGTGGGAGCATGAGTGACAGGCACAGCCCCGGGCGCCGGGACCCGGGCTCTGTGGGGGAGGGAGAGCCAGCCGGTGGGTGGGAAGGGGTGGGAGCCATGGAAAGGAAGCAGAGAGAGTGTGGGAAAGCCAGGCCTTTCAAAGCTGAGCCGCCTCGCACAGCGGCTCTGTCTTTCACTGACAGCTCCCAGACCAGCTGTCAGAGGCAGCTGTCAAAGGCCCCTGTCACTCTTTCTGACCGTCTCAAGTGGCCTTGCTGTCCTGAGCTCAACACCTCCACACTCTGAGCTCTCGCTGGAGCCCAGCACAAGAGACCCACCAGGACCTGCAGCCTCCCGCCGTGGGTGAAGGGCTGTCGTATTGCTGAGGTCGAGGCCCCACGTGCGTGGATGGTGACTTCTGACTTTTCTATGACCTCGGCAGGGCCCCCTCGGACTTTCGTTGGATCAGTCAGTGGGTGGTCACAGAGATGTGAGGCCTCTCAATCGCCCTGGACTCCCTCCTACCCCCCCGTGCCTCACCAGTTCCCAAGTTCCAGTGGTCGGGCTCTGCATGTGTCCTTAGCTTGTGGCTGAGCACTGTCCCATTCACTAGGTCTCAACGGCTGCCACCTGTAGTCACCTTGAAGCCCCCCACAACCCTCAGAAAGTCTCCAGAGTCCCCACCTCCCACAGTTCCCGTGGGGGCCGTCCACCCAGGTCCCCAACACACCATGAAGTCCTGTTGGTTCTGTGGCAGGTGTTTGTTTGGGTCCTGGGGATTGAACGCTGGGTGCTTGACCATGGAGCCACATGCCCAGCCCTTCTTATTTTTTTATTTTGAGACAAGATCTCCCGAACATGCTTAGGACCTCGCAAAGCTACAGAGGCTGGCCTCAAACTTTAGGTCCTCCTACCTCAGCCTCCAAAGTTGCTAGGATTACAGGCCTGCACCACGGGGCATGGCCTGTTTTAATCGGTTATTTTCTCTCACTCAAACGTCCTCTCCTCAGACACAACAGATTCATTCTTACTCCTTTCAAAGCCAATTAAGTGTCCAGAACCCTTCTCCTTCCCAGGGTGCTCTCCTTGCTCTGAGGACCTGCCCTGGCCTTCCGCCTTCTCCTCTTTACCACTCCCAGCACTGCCTCATGTCACCCTGCATTGTCCCCCTCCCACCCCCCGCAAGGCCCACGTGGCTAAGGACAGGCTTCTCCCTAAGGCCTCCCAACAGTGCCTGCCCGGCCCTGTCCTCCCACCGGTGGGCACCCCACGCTCCCCACGCTCCCTACGTGGGAGGTGCGCAGGGCGGGGTGGGAGGGTGCTTGCACACGCCCTCCAGTGCTCAGCCGCCTCTGCGGCTCCCCAGCCGTCTGAGTCAGTCTGCAGCCTGGGCCCCCAGCCATGCCTCCGCTGCCCTCATTCCAGACAGAAACTTTCCCAAGGCTTGAGTTCTGTGGAAGTGGGGAGAGGCGGCTCTGGCAGCCGCCCTAGGGAAACACCAGATTTCGCCCAAAGGTTGAGTATAAATAAGTTTTTAAATTTTAAAAATAGCATGATCAGCGCTTAACAATTCCAATTCACAAAATAAAGATGATTAGTGCACCCCCACAGATCCACCCACTAGGTGCAACTGCTTTCATTTTGGTTTATTTCTTGTTTTTGTTCTTACAAATACCTACTTTTACACATCGTGACAGGGTGTGCAGACAATTCGAATCTTGCCTTTTTATGAGAGAATGTGATAGCATGATGCAGACAGCAAGAGAAGGGCTGGTCGTCCGCCGGCCAGCGTGCAGGTTACTGGATCTCATTTTCCTCCTCTTGTAGGTGGGTCCGACAATCCCACAGATCATTTTAAGAATGAAATGGTCATTCATGAAGTCTCTTAGCCCAGGGCCTAGAAAACAGTAAGCACTTAACAATTCCAGGTTCGTTTCATTGTTACCAAAACACAAGAGGTTTTAGAACTGACTTTCCCCCAGCAACTGTATCCAAATCCTATTGGTTTCCAATATAAAAACCCACATTTGAAATTAAAAACCTTCCAGTTTACATTTCATTGCCCTTAAAGAAAAACCCCAGGAAGGCAGAACATGACTTTCCACTCTGGATCCTTCCGTTGGTTGGAGAGCGGCGGAGACGGGGGACTGACCTTGGCCGGGCTGCACAGCCAGGCTCTGCACACCCCGAAAGGCATCTCCGTCTGAGGAGATCCTGATCAGCAGTCAGCTGTCCCAGTGTCGATAGGGCCTGCACTCGCTGCAGCGGAAACTCGGCTGGTCAAGGGGAGGGAGGGAGGGACGGGTCCTTTCTGAGCCGCAGCCCCCAGGGCTCTATCCTGGGTCAGGAGTGGGTGCCACTCAGCTGATCTCTCAGTAGCATCAGGCTCCGTGCCAAACATCACCCCCCTACCCGCCACCTGATGCAGTGAGGGGCCTGGACTCTGTGGCCCTTCCTTGGCTTGAGGCTCTGAAGGTGTCTGTAAAGTCAGACAGACTCCTGGCCAGAGCTCTCCTCACCTGAGTCTCGCGCCATCCTGCCACGTCCCCCGCCACTGTGTCCAAGGCTCTGTCGGGGTGCCCTGCCAGGTGACCCGGCCTGAAGACGAAGCCTTGCCCAAGTCAGGGTCCCTCCCCTGAGTCGGAGCTCTGCCCCCAGGGCCAGATTGGAGGCTGTGACCTACCGCAGCTAAGACTTGTCCCGAAGGGCCTGCCTGCCTGGTGGTGGCCCAACTGTGGGACCTGGCTGCCCTGCAGCTGCACCCCTCCCCCTCCCCTGCTGGCCTCCGTGTCCGGGGTCTCGCTGCTGTGACTTCTCCAATGCCAAGGCCACCCCGGGACTCGCCCTGCGGGCTCCTGCCCACCCACTAGGACACAGTCTTCCTCCCCCAGCCCTGACTCCCAGGTCAGCCTGGAGCTGGTTTGTCCCCAAGGAGCCACAGCCCTTCCCAAGTCTTCCTTCAGGAGCTGGGCCTAGCGCAGAGAGCCCCCAGCAGAAGAACTGATGCTCATAGAAATCGTGGTCGCCCCCTGGGACAGGCTGCTTCCTATTCAACGCACGCTACTGCTGGCTTTAATTCAGACCTCTGTCATGTTCCTCTGTCCCTTGACGTCTCTGTAGAAAAAAGTTGTGTGTGCTTTGTGACAGTTGGTACCAAAGAGTGTTTTTGAGGTGTGGCCTGAATTCTGTCCTTCAAGAATGTCAGGCAGACCAAGTCAGAGAAGAGCTGTGTCCCGGAGCCTCCCGGAAGGAATCGGGGTGCCCCGCCTGTGGCCCCCACTCACCAGCGCTGTGTCCTCACTGTCAGACCTCAGCTGCAACAAGACCTCTCTAGAGAGGACCCCCGCCCAGGCGTGGTGGGCCCCCTGAGGTTCCCTTGGTGGCACTCACCACAGTGTGACATCGTGTGTGTGTGTGTGTGTGTGTGTGTACGTGTGTGTGTTTCTTGCAGACAGGGCCTCGCCCGCCAGACCACAGGCTACAAAAGGCCGGAGCTCCGTCTGGTTCAGAAAATCTTATCCTTGACTCCCAACCCAATGCCCAGCTCAAAATGAACGTTCAAGGTGGAGACGGTCAGGGTGGAGAAAGGGGCGGTGAGGAAGGATGGGGGCATCAGGGTGGAAGGGTCCGAATCATGTTTTGTGCACGTTCAGACATGCCAAAGGAAACCACATTCTGTAGAATGTGACACACCAATACGAAGATCGCAGTTCAATAAACACTTGTGGAGCGAAAGTTTTCCTCTTCCAGTTGGAAGAAGAGTGAGAACCTCTAGACCGTCCCCAGTGCTGGTGACCGCTAGGTGACCGACACGAGGAAGACCCAGGACCCTGTTCCGTTTACATGTCCATCATTTGAATTCTCTGTGGGGTCAAGGGCCTGCACCTGGGTGGGCTTCAGGGGCTCCCAGGGCCTCCCGGGGACGGGGAGGTGGGCGGCTACTCTCGGTGGCCCTCTCCAGCCTCCCTGATTTCTTGATGGCACATCATGGAAGCCATCCTCCAAACTCCTGCAGGGCCCCGTCTCTCTGCTGTCAAAAGTCTGCTATTAAGAAAACCACCTGAGACTCAGGCCCACTGTGATTTTCCAGAGGAGCACTATTAGCCTCTAACTACGTAACCCTGAGCCATGGCCGTGAGACACCAGTCAGGGGTAGAGATGCGGGTCTTATCTGGCACGAGGGGAAGGGAATTCAGGAAGAGGGCCTGAAGGAGCCTAAAACTCAGTGTGTTCACTGTATTAGCCACCAACTATGGAGCTTTGGCTGCAGAGAGAAAATGAGTGTAGAAATTCATGAGGTTGCAATCTTACTAAAAAATGAGTCCCGGGCTGGGGCTGGGGCTGGGGCTGAGTGGCAGGTGTGAGGCTCTGGGTTCAATCCTCGGCACCACATAAAAATAAACAAATGAAGGGGCTGGGGATGTGGCTCAAGCGGTAGCGCGCTCGCCTGGCACGCGTGCGGCCCGGGTTCGATCCTCAGCACCACATACCAACAAAGATGTTGTGTCCGCCGAAAACTAAAAAATAAATATTAAAAAAATTCTGTCTCTCTCTCTCTCTCTCTCTCTCTCCTCTCTCTTTAAAATAAATAAATAAATAAATAAATAAATAAATAAATAAATAAATAAATGAAATAAAGACATTCTGTCCATCTACAACTACAAAAAAAAAAAAAAAAAAAAAAAAAACGACAGAGGAGTCAGTCCCTTGGGCCTTTGCACTCAGAGCATGATGTGAACTACCACACGTTGTAGCTGTGTTTACGAAACTACGAGATGTGCCCCTTCTCTCTAGGGAAAAAACAAATGAGTCCAGGTCATTCTTCCGGCTGGACTCCTCAGACCCGGGGGGCGAGGCGCCGTAACCTGGCACAGGTGCACGCCCACATCTCAACACAGGTGCCCTAAGATGTGTTGAGTGACCTCTCTGCAGGGCCTCTCCAGAGCAGCTGACCCACGGGATCGGTGTGGACGCTCGCACTCCTTCTCACTAACCTCGTCTCATTCTTTTGGAAATGACACCTGTTTGTTGGTGAAGGCTGAGATGTGCCTCCACGCGCGTTTGGACAGGAATCATCTCTGCTCTTCCTGTCGGCGGGGCCAGTGGGAAGCTGGTCCAGCCTTGGAAAGCCTCAGTTTCCATGTCCGTGGAGCGGGGTGCTGAGACCTCTTCCAGAGCGGCCCTCCGGTCCCCTTCTCCAAAGCTGTAGCCACTCATCAGGTCCGAGCCAGGTCTCCCCCGCCTCTGTTTTCCCTCATAATATCACTTTCTGGAGCCTTAGGGTCTTAGAATTGATCCTAAATTGTATTTAATTCTACTGTGATCACTTCCTTTGTGGAGTGACTTTGATCCCTTCAGGTAGGTTAGATTGTGAGCTCCCCAGGGGGAGTTCTGGGGTGAGTCCTAACGTCCCAGGTTTTCAAATACTCTTCTAAATGGGAACAAAAGTAATCAGGGTAATAATGGTGACGATTCCCATCTAACAACAGACTATTCACACACACACACTCACACACACTCACACACAACTATGCCCCAAGCAGTCGGCCAGACTCTCGCATTCAACAGTCCGAGGCCTGATTCACCGATGAGAGAACAAAGTCTCAGATATTCAGGGGCTTGCCACTTGCAAATCAGCAGCTGGGATTGGAGCCCTCACACATGGGACCCCAAAGCTCCCCTTCCCCACCCAGTCAACTCCCACCTCATCCTTCTCTTGGACTCACAATGTACAAGGGACACAAAGGTAATCTCAGACAGATTTTATTAAGAAAGATGACTCACATCAGTTCTCTTTTTCTTCCTGTAAAACCTCACCATCAAGGAGTGACCTCACAGAATCTCTGATTCAAAAACATGCATTTCACTCACACACACACACACACACACACACACACACACACACACACATGCATTTTCAAAGGTGATAATGTCACTATCCAATTCTGGGCGTCCTTTATCTGCATTCCAAATGGCAGCCACCGTGATGGATTCGTCAGGGGGGCAGAGCCTCTGCACCCCTCACTTGGCGGTCTTCTTGGGGGCACCAGAGACAGATTGGAATCTGTGCCCCTGAAATAAGGGCCTTCCCAAACAGAACTAAACATCCTGGAGATTCCCTGCTCCTTCTGACCCTCCAACGCCTGGGGGAGACCTGGGGTCTCGCGGTGCCACCACCCTCCTCTGGGCACTCAAGTTGGCAGCCAGCAGGAGAAGGAACAGGAGGGAGATGGTCTCCAGTGGCTTCTCTCCTCTCCCCTTCTCATCTTCACAGCAGAACTACTTTTTCCCCAGAGGAATCCAGGCAGCACAATTCTGTCTTTGTTTTCCTAAGTCCTCGGGAAATTCCGCTGACCTCAGCGCTGGTGATCTGGACAGAATCTGAGAGACAAGGACTCTTGGGGTTTCCTGTCCATAAGATCTTTTTTGGCTGGGAGGGGGTGGTTTCCCAGGTTTGAACCCCGGGGCACTTAACCACTGAGCCACACCCCCAGCCTTCTTGGGGTTTTATTTAGAGACAGGGTCTTGCTGAGTTGCTGAGGGTGGCTTTGAACTCAGGATCCTCCTGTCTCAGCCTCCCGAGCCTCTAGAGTCACAGGCTTGGCCACTGTGCCCGGCCACCCTGTTGATAAGATCTCTGGAGGAACGCTGGACAAACAGCCCCGGGAGGATCAGGAGGAGGGGCGGGAATGGTCTCTATCACTGAGTCGAGCTGTGAAGGGGCCCCAGGACGAGGGGTAGTGGCAGGAATCCCAGTGGCGTCTGGGTGCACAGAGAGCAGGTGCCCGGTGGACTGGGTACACTCTGGCAAAGGAAAGGCGGGGACGTCCCCAACATGGGCCACCTGCCAGAGGCACAGACCAGAACACCTCTAAAGTTGAGGCTGATGGTCAAGTTCTGGGGATCCCTTTAAAACGGAGTGGAGGAGGAGCACCAGCAGGCCAGGCCCCTCACCGGCTCCAGGACACGGCCCACGGGGGACAAGATCTGGAGCAGGCTGACGCCAGGCCTCTCTGGGCTGGGACTCTGAACTCCTCCGTGGGAGGTCAGGGCTGGGTGGGGTTCTGTGGGGATGGAGCAGGAGGCCGTCGTGGGTGTTTCTGGTGTTCCACTCGTGGGCCACCTTTCCCGGTGGGGTCTGCCAAGCTCCCCTTCCCTTCCTCGGGCGCAGGCGAGAAGTGACCGGGCGATGGCCAGAGCACACCCGGTGGAGGTGGGCAGGCAGCGCCTGGGGAGCTCCGGGGACACCTGCAGCAGCGCCCGCCCACCCGGGGACGCAGGGCCCCCCGGAGCAGAGGAGTGACGGGGATGGGACCCGGGAGGAAGAGACCCCTTTGCCCTCCCTGGGCCTCTTTCTCCCCGCCTACCCCGGTCCTCCCATGGCTGAGGGTCACACCGAGAGGTCATCTGACCTGGCCTTACTGCTGGCCTTGCTGAGACGGCGCTGGTCACTGTGGCCGCTGTGTGGGAGGCGGTGACCTGCGGAGACCCCGTCAAGCACCTGGGGCTTCTGGCCATACTGGATCTGGATGAAGCCCTCCCTGGGGTCTGGCTGCTGGCCTGGCACTGGGTCCGCGGCCAGGCCGTCCGGGTTCTGCGGGGGGACCATGCTGTCCCTGAAGGGACGGACGAACTTGGCCCCGGGGCCGTCCCCCAGGCACTGGCTGAAGTCGGGCGGAGGCGTGCAGCTCTGGGCCGTGGCCCCGGAGGGACCCGGGAGCCGGCGCTCGGGCAGGCACGGCCGAGGCTTGCCCCACATGTGCCTCATCTTCCTCCAGCCCAGGTGGTAGAGCTCGGCCAGGCTGAGGAAGAGGGACAGCGCGGCCACGGCCAGCATGAAGACGATGAAGACGTTCTTCTCTGTGGGCCTGGACACGTAGCAGTTGACCGGGTGGGGGCAGGGGCTGCGGCGGCAGACGTGCAGGGTGCTCAGGAAGATCCCGTAGAGGAGGTACTGGCCCACGATGAAGGCCACCTCCATGGTGGTGCGGATCAGGATGGTGCAGATGTAGGTGTGGAGCAGGGTGCCCTGGAGCACCACCCGCCCGTTCATTTCTTCCCAGCAGGACAGCTCCGCCTTTCCGGCCGCGGGGTACTCGGAGGAGCCAGCCCCGCGGTGGCCCTCTCTGGCCCCCTCGGCCTCCTGGAGCCTCCGCTTCTCCTCCGTGCGCACGTGGTGCATGGCGTGGCCCATGTACACCAGAGACGGCGTGGACACGAAGATGATCTGCAGCACCCAGTAGCGGATGTGCGAGATGGGGAAGGCCTGGTCGTAGCACACGTTCTCGCAGCCCGGCTGGAGGGTGTCGCACTGGAAGTCGGCCTGCTCGTCGCCCCAGGAGGACTCGGCCGCGGTGCCCAGCACGAGCATGCGGAAGATGAAGAGCACCGTCAGCCAGACCTTGCCGATCACCGTGGAGTGCTTGTGCACCTCCTCCAGGAACTCGCCCAGGAAGCTCCAGTCGCCCATGCTGGCAGGGAAGGGGGCGGTGCCCGGGCTTCTGCAGAGAGAGAGAGAGAGAGAGAGAGAGAGAGAGAGAGAGAGAAGGGTGTTTCTGCAAAGGTCGGCCAGGTCCATCATGTTCTGGACCTTGATCCGGACCAACGTAGAATCCAGTGTCCTCTACCCCCAGCCCCCAGCAAAAATGAAGAGAGGGGATCTGGCTTCCACACTGGGAAGGGTCTAGATGTCAGCTGAGGTGTGAGCTACAGTGGGAACCTGTGCTCGGACTCCCAGAGATTCCACCTCAGGAGTCTGATGGCCCCGGAACCTGGATTTGCCACAAGCAGCCCAGGTGATTCTGGTGCAGACAGTCCACAGACCACACCAGACAAACACTGGAGAGAGAAACACAGAACTGGAGTTTGCAGGTACCGCGACTCACATTTACTTCAGGGAATCCGCTTCCTTATCTGTCGATGGGGATGGAAATAAGTGACGAGAGGATGTGGATGGAGCATCAAGGTAGATGAAGTGTCTGATGTGCTGGAAACTACGGGGTAAACATCGTGGGTTTGGACGATTGACAGAAAAGGAATCTTTAAGGGTTCCGGAGGCGGAGGTGGGAGAGAAGGAATGAGGTTGGCTGTGGCAGGTTTGGCTTCTCGGGAAGCACTCTGTAATGACAGACCATCCAGGGGACAGCCGTGTGGAGAGGGAGGAACAGCAGGTCTCCACGGTGTTAGGGAGGAGTGCTCAGCTCCGCGGCTGCTGGCCGCCTGGCTCTGCAGGTCCACCTGGGGGACTTGCTGAGTGCTGGGCTCCCTCTGTCCCGCAGGCCGGTCCTGCCGGACTCAGCAACGTCTCCTTTCAACTGTGACTTCCTGGGGCCTCTCCTCTGGCTGATGACTCTGACCTTCCCAGCTCTCCCCCATTCCGTGATCGCTCGCACCCTTCCTGCTCACACTGCAGGGACCCGGGACACTCACCCCTCTCCCACACACGTTTTCTAACCTCTCCCGTCTGTGCTCTTCCAACAGAGGCATTTTGAAAGCAGGGACTTTCCTCTGTATCACCAGAGAGTGGCCCAGAGCGGACGTGCAGGGAGCCTGGCTGAGCGAAGGAGAGAGCCATGAGCCTCCGCGTTCCTAACTCGTAAGAGGCCAGCTCCTGGTCCTCGCCGCGTCCCACGAGAGGAGGCAAACCCAGACGCGCTCCCGCAGGACGAGGGCGCCCAGTGGGGACAGAGTCCTCTGGAAGGCTTCTCTGTCCCCCGGTGAGTGAGGCGCCTGGCCACGGTTCTCCCCTTGTCCTCTGCTCCCGGCCCGTGGACAGGGTTGTGGGGGCCAAAGGTCTGAAGTGCCCACGGAATTCCAGAAGTGCTGGCCCACGCCCTGAGGCACACATCCGAGCTGCACAGGACCGTGGGTGGTCAAGGTCAGATTTTGACCTCCAGGTCTTGATACCAACCCTTTGGTTCCTTTTGGAACATGCTTGATGCTGTGGGGAAGGCAGGGTGGGTGCTGCCGCTCACGGTCCACCTTCACTGACTCCTGAGGTGAGGCCTCGCCAGAGACCAGCCTCCGGTTCTGACTTCCCCCAGCCCCAGGTCCCCATCCCTGAGAGCAGGTGGGTCCCTGAGGATGACAGAGTCCCTGAGTGAGTGGGAGGTCCTCTCCTGGTTCCTCTCCACATCAGAGACTCGCCCAGGGCTTGAGGCCTTCCCCCGGCTGGTGACGAAACACCTGCCTTTACTTCAGGTGGAGAAGGCCCCGTCCTGGGCCTCCCAACGTGGAAAATCGTGGAGCATGTGCTCAAAGGGAAACGGGCTGATAAGACAAGCATCTGAATGGTCTGTCACCTCTCCTGGGGACGCGTCCGCGTTCAGCACCTTCGGGGTCAGCCCCAGACGGGCAGTGCTGGTGTATGGTGCAAGAGAGCCAAGAAGGAAGGAGACGGAGGGAAAGAATTGAAGGAGAGCAGAGGATCAGGAACGGGGAATGATGGGGAGTTCCTAACGGAGGAGAAGAAACCTGACCATGGTGAGAAGAAGACAGGCAGGGAAATCAGACGACTGAGTTCAGATCCCTGCGACTGTGCGCTGCGCTCGGCTGAGTGTGCAGTCTGTGTTTCCCCGTCCGCCAGGTGGACAGCACTCGGACTCAGGCCATAGGGTAGGTGGACGATGAACTGAAAGCTCAGCCTGGAACAGGCTCAGCCCGTAAGTACAAGACAGCCTCACTGACAAGCAGGGAAGAAGGAGAGAGAGAGCGCAAGGTGAGAGAGGAGCCTTACCCAGGAGAAAAGAGAGAGGAAGGGAAGCACAGGGTGGGGGGTGAGAGGCCACGGAACGGGACTCAGAAGGGAATCCACACAAGTACATGTTCTGTTCTTCCAGGACCGGGGACATGTTTTCAATCCCTGACGACATCTCCCTGAAGTGCTCTGTCACTCATTTCTTGCAAGTCCCCAAGAAAGCATAAAAATGGTTCCAGACAAAGACCGTGACACTTTGGTCTCGTCTGCCAAAAGGCTTGACCGCTGACTTCCTTACTTAAGATCAAGGAATCCGCCTGCAGAGAGTGGAGCACCTTGGAAAATCGGGAAGGGCATCAGGAAAGACGGCCCCGAGGGAGGGAGCAACGGAATCCAGCCGAGCGGGCACAGCAACCAGGTGGGCCCGGCCCTGCCGGACGGAGGTTCAGGCCTCTCGCTTATGACTCCAGCCGACCTTCAGGCCAAGTCAGAGAGCTGAGGAACCACCAGCCACTCAGCTCAGGATGGGAAGGGTCCCGCGGAGCCAGGTTCCAGGGAGATGGGCTCCCCTTTGGCCCTCATCTCCCAAGAAACCTGTGACCAGGGACTGGTGAGCTCACGGGACCCTGCACTAAAAGGCTCTCAGCAGGAAGTGTGCACGGGGTAAAGGAAGCTCCCAGGCCCAGGGCAGAGTCTGTCCGTTCATGGGATTCCCTCCACCACCGCTTCGCCTCGGTCGTCCCTGGCTTCCAGCCGTTCTGAAGACTCCAACTGGAGCCTGCCGGGGAGAGGCACTGACTCGGCCTCACCGGGCCTGGTCACCGTCCCCCTCACCTGCTCAGCACTGAGCTCTGCGATGCCCCAGGCACACAGGCAGGCAACTTGTCACCGTCTTCCCTGGCCCCTCTGGACCCCCCACCCGGAACCCTCCCTTCCACTGTACGGATGGCTGCCAGGTGCCAGGCCTCGGCCAGCCCCTGAGGACCCAGCCAGGAGGAAAGGCCACGGGGTCCCCTGTCTTCACTGCGTGCGTCTTTCCTGACTTTTTTTTCCTTTTGGTTCTGGAGATGGAACCCAGGGTGCTCTACCACGAGCGATATCCTGACCCTCTTTAAAAAATTATTTAAAATTTTGATACTTGCAATCCCCCTGCCTCAGCCTCCTGATCTGCTGGGGTGACAGGTGTTTGCCACTGTGCCCGGCTAATTTAACTGTCTTTACCTTCCATAAAGGGAGACATGAAAACAGAATTTCAATAAAACATGGTGTGTTCGAGTTCAGGAAGGGCCAGGTGCTCCCGGAGCGGGTGGCGGGAGTGGAATCTGGTTCCCTGGGTCTGGAGAGGACTTGTGAAACTCACCCTCTGCAACTGAGGCTAGTGCTGAGACTCTCATGCCAAAGAAACAGCCCCTAGTACCTGGAAGGAACGGTCTCTACTACAAAGTTCTTCGTCACCAGGGTTCAACACCTTCTTTCAGATCCCCTCGGGGTGTCGTATCTGCACAAGGCGGTTTTGCAGGGCTTACTAAGGAAGCCGTTTGGTCAGAGCAACATGGTGCATCGGGCAGGAGGGAAAGAGTCAGAGGAAGGATTTTATGGGTTGTGAACCTGAATCATCTCGTGCCTTGACTTCCTGATGTATGGCTACAAATAAAACTGAGGAATCTACGTTCCCCATCTAGTGTTCCTCCTGAGGCCCACGTCATGACACTCCTACACCTCTAACGTTTTCAGAGAAAACCATTTTGTCACACATGGATATTCAGGACTCCTTCCTCTGACCGCTGTAGGACGAAGTGAGAGGTCTTCTAAACAGACCCCAGATCTCTCCTGTCTCCTGGACTCTCAAGCACGGCCGGTCACCATTCAGCACGTGGATGCACTCTCACACCTGGTCACATGCCACCTCGGACTTGTTCTCCAGGAGTTTCTTGTCGTCAGCCACCCACAAGTACCTTTCTGAGTTCCTAGTACCTGCTCTCGACTGTTCTGAGTACTAAGAAGAAACCTAGGTGGTGCCAGTTCCCCCAAATACCAGGCACTCGGCGATACCTCTTAAATTCATAAAACCAGGCACACCCTCAAGGGTACCACAGCTTTCCCCCAAATGAGTAGCACACGTCCCCAAATCAAAGTCCTGTCTTCTACTTTGTATCCTTATGGCATTAGGTTCTCCTAGGAGACATGCAACAGGCGCTTTCTCAGAGATGTTTAGCCCTAAGATTGCAAAGTGGCTCTAAGGAGATTCAGATCTTCCTTCCCAGGTCCAACAAAACCACAAGAGAAACTCCCATGTTGAGAAGGTGCTTCTCACACTTCCTCAAGGACCGTAATCGCTCTGTTCAGGACTGAACACCCTCAGAGTGTCGTGGCTCAGACAAGAGGGTTCCCCAAGGGTCGTGTGGGAGACCTGCAAGAAGCTCAGAAGTGACACGACTGGGTGGTGAGAGCCGCGACCCCAGCAGCGCGTCAGCCCTGAGAGTCGGGTGGTGACCAGCGGGTCTGGGCAGGGGAGTGGGTCCCTGGGGCTGTGCTGTGGGGAGGAGTCTCCCTCGCTCTCTGCTTCCCGGTCCTGAGCCACTTCCCTCCACCACACTCCGCCACGAGGTTCTGCTTCACTCAGCTCCAGAGCCATGGCCTCTGAAACCCGGAGCCCCCCAAATCGCCTTTTCCCCTCTGATGGTCCTGGTCGGGTCTTTTGGTCACAGCAGCTGACTGAAACACAGACATTCAGTTTTTATTATGAACGGACCTGTGTCGGCAGGAGCCCCGTCTCCTTGAAGGCGCAGCCCACCGCTCAGAGCTCTGCCCTGGGAACCTCGTACTCCTGCTAGCCAAGGGCAGGAGGGACCCGAGACATGACCGCTGTCGGCGGTGAGCCCAGGGTCAGCTCTGAAGCCACCCAGCAGACACGAGTTGTGCCCTCGGATGTGCGCTGCACGGGGCGGTGCGCGGGGAGGAGGATTCAGCCCAGTTCACCAGAGGGACCGAGGTCTTCTCAGGCCAGCTCTGTGCTGGAAGTCAGAGACCTGGAGCTCGGGGAGACGCGGGTGCAGGGGACTCCGTCCTGGGACAGGAAGCACAGCCCCAGGCGACGGGAACGCTGGCCCAGGTGGCAGTGGCAGCGAGTGGGTGGGCGAGAGGAGCCCGGGTCCCCGAGTAGGACGAGGTGTGCATGATGCCCTCGGGGGGTAGAGTGGGTGGGGGATGCGGGGACCCTGAGGGTTCTCACCCCAGGGGTGGACTGTGGTCAGACCCTCATGTGGTGACCCCAGGGGAGGCTGGAGACCACAGCTGCAGGCTCACTAGTGCCACGCTGTGGCAGTCCCTGGGTGACGGCCGCAAGTGACGGCGCCCCCCCTCACTTGTCCCCTGCTGAAGGAGACGCCCTGTGAGTGAGCAGGACGCACTGCCCCCCAAGGGTGGCGAAGGGCCCCTGCTTCTGTGGGTTTCAGTCCTGTCTCTGCCGTCACAGAAACCGTCCCCCTCCCACAGCCCTGGGACCTCCCGCCTCCCCTGCGTCTGCGCTGGCCCTAGGCTGCCCTCAGGGTTCGGGGCTCCCGTGGCACCGAGAGCCACCGCTCTGCTGCCCACTCACTCTCCCCGACACCCACCTTGAAGACGCTGAGGACCTGCCCGTCACTGTGCTCTGCCCAGGTGCCCTCGCGACTCCCTAGAACCAGCACTGCACACGGCACCTGTGACCTCCACAGTGTGACTCCACAGTGTGACTCCACAGTGTGACCTCCACAGTGTGACTCCACAGTGTGACTCCACAGTGTAACTCCACAGTGTGACTCCACAGTGTAACTCCACAGTGTGACCTCCACAGTGTAACTCCACAGTGTGACCTCCACAGTGTGACTCCACAGTGTGACTCCACAGTGTGACTCCACAGTGTGACCTCCACAGTGTGACTCCACAGTGTGACTCCACAGTGTGACCTCCACAGTGTGACTCCACAGTGTAACTCCACAGTGTGACCTCCACAGTGTGACTCCACAGTGTGACTCCACAGTGTGACCTCCACAGTGTGACTCCACAGTGTAACTCCACAGTGTGACCTCCACAGTGTGACCTCCACAGTGTAACTCCACAGTGTAACCCCACAGTGTGACCTCCACAGTGTAACCCCACAGTGTAACTCCACAGTGTAACTCCACAGTGTAACTCCACAGTGTAACTCCACAGTGTGACCTCCACAGTGTGACCTCCACAGTGTGACTCCACAGTGTGACTCCACAGTGTAACTCCACAGTGTGACCTCCACAGTGTGACCTCCACAGTGTGACTCCACAGTGTGACCTCCACAGTGTGACTCCACAGTGTGACTCCACAGTGTAATTCCACAGTGTGACTCCACAGTGTGACCTCCACAGTGTGACCTCCACAGTGTGACTCCACAGTGTGACCTCCACAGTGTGACTCCACAGTGTGACCTCCACAGTGTAACTCCACAGTGTGACTCCACAGTGTAACTCCACAGTGTAACTCCACAGTGTGACCTCCACAGTGTGACTCCACAGTGTGACCTCCACAGTGTAACTCCACAGAGTGACCTCCACAGTGTGACTCCACAGTGTGACTCCACAGTGTGACCTCCACAGTGTGACCTCCACAGTGTGACTCCACAGTGTGACCTCCACAGTGTGACTCCACAGTGTGACTCCACAGTGTAATTCCACAGTGTGACTTCACAGTGTGACTCCACAGTGTAACTCCACAGTGTGACCTCCACAGTGTAACTCCACAGTGTGACCTCCACAGTGTGACTCCACAGTGTGACTCCACAGTGTGACTCCACAGTGTAACTCCACAGTGTGACTCCACAGTGTAACTCCACAGTGTGACCTCCACAGTGTGACTCCACAGTGTAACTCCACAGTGTGACTCCACAGTGTGACCTCCACAGTGTGACCTCCACAGTGTAACTCCACAGTGTGACTCCACAGTGTGACTCCACAGTGTAACTCCACAGTGTGACTCCACAGTGTGACTCCACAGTGTGACCTCCACAGTGTGACCTCCACAGTGTGACTCCACAGTGTGACCTCCACAGTGTGACTCCACAGTGTGACTCCACAGTGTAATTCCACAGTGTGACTTCACAGTGTGACCTCCACAGTGTGACTCCACAGTGTAACTCCACAGTGTGACCTCCACAGTGTAACTCCACAGTGTGACCTCCACAGTGTGACTCCACAGTGTGACTCCACAGTGTAACTCCACAGTGTGACTCCACAGTGTGACTCCACAGTGTGACTCCACAGTGTGACCTCCACAGTGTGACTCCACAGTGTGACCTCCACAGTGTGACTCCACAGTGTGACTCCACAGTGTGACCTCCACAGTGTGACCTCCACAGTGTGACTCCACAGTGTGACCTCCACAGTGTGACCTCCACAGTGTGACTCCACAGTGTGACTCCACAGTGTGACCTCCACAGTGTGACTCCACAGTGTGACCTCCACAGTGTGACCTCCACAGTGTGACTCCACAGTGTGACTCCACAGTGTAACTCCACAGTGTGACCTCCACAGTGTAACTCCACAGTGTGACTCCACAGTGTAACTCCACAGTGTGACCTCCACAGTGTGACTCCACAGTGTGACTCCACAGTGTGACTCTACAGTGTGACCTCCACAGTGTGACTCCACAGTGTGACCTCCACAGTGTGACTCCACAGTGTGACTCCACAGTGTGACTCCACAGTGTGACCTCCACAGTGTGACTCCACAGTGTGACTCCACAGTGTGACCTCCACAGTGTGACTCCACAGTGTGACCTCCACAGTGTGACCTCCACAGTGTGACCTCCACAGTGTAACTCCACAGTGTGACCTCCACAGTGTGACTCCACAGTGTGACCTCCACAGTGTGACTCCACAGTGTGACTCCACAGTGTAACCTCCACAGTGTGACCTCCACAGTGTGACTCCACAGTGTGACTCCACAGTGTGACCTCCACAGTGTGACTCCACAGTGTGACTCCACAGTGTAATTCCACAGTGTGACTTCACAGTGTAACTCCACAGTGTGACCTCCACAGTGTGACTCCACAGTGTAACTCCACAGTGTGATTCCACAGTGTGACCTCCACAGTGTAACTCCACAGTGTAACTCCACAGTGTAACTCTACAGTGTGACCTCCACAGTATGACTCTACAGTGTGACCTCCACAGTGTGACTCCACAGTGTGACCTCCACAGTGTGACTCCACAGTGTGACTCCACAGTGTGACTCCACAGTGTGACCTCCACAGTGTGACTCCACAGTGTGACCTCCACAGTGTGACCTCCACAGTGTGACCTCCACAGTGTAACTCCACAGTGTGACCTCCACAGTGTGACTCCACAGTGTGACCTCCACAGTGTGACTCCACAGTGTGACTCCACAGTGTGACCTCCACAGTGTGACCTCCACAGTGTGACTCCACAGTGTGACTCCACAGTGTGACCTCCACAGTGTGACTCCACAGTGTGACTCCACAGTGTAATTCCACAGTGTGACTTCACAGTGTAACTCCACAGTGTGACCTCCACAGTGTGACTCCACAGTGTAACTCCACAGTGTGATTCCACAGTGTGACCTCCACAGTGTAACTCCACAGTGTAACTCCACAGTGTAACTCTACAGTGTGACCTCCACAGTATGACTCCACAGTGTAACTCCACAGTGTGATTCCACAGTGTGACCTCCACAGTGTAACTCCACAGTGTCACTCCACAGTGTAACTCCACAGTGTGACTCCACAGTGTGACTCCACAGTGTAACTCCACAGTGTGACTTCACAGTGTAACTCCACAGTGTGACTCCACAGTGTGACCTCCACAGTGTGACTCCACAGTGTGACTCCACAGTGTGACTCCACAGTGTGACCTCCACAGTGTGACTCCACAGTGTGACCTCCACAGTGTGACTCCACAGTGTGACTCCACAGTGTAACTCCACAGTGTGACCTCCACAGTGTGACTCCACAGTGTGACTCCACAGTGTGACCTCCACAGTGTGACCTCCACAGTGTGACTCCACAGTGTGACCTCCACAGTGTAACTCCACAGTGTGACCTCCACAGTGTGACTCCACAGTGTAACTCCACAGTGTGACCTCCACAGTGTGACTCCACAGTGTGACTCCACAGTGTAACTCCACAGTGTAACTCCACAGTGTGACCTCCACAGTGTGACTCCACAGTGTGACCTCCACAGTGTGACCTCCACAGTGTGACTCCACAGTGTGACCTCCACAGTGTGACTCCACAGTGTAACTCCACAGTGTGACTCCACAGTGTGACCTCCACAGTGTAACTCCACAGTGTGACTCCACAGTGTAACCCCACAGTGTGACCTCCACAGTGTGACCTCCACAGTGTGACTCCACAGTGTAACCCCACAGTGTGACCTCCACAGTGTGACTCCACAGTGTGACCTCCACAGTGTAACTCCACAGTGTGACTCCACAGTGTAACCCCACAGTGTAACTCCACAGTGTGACCTCCACAGTGTAACTCCACAGTGTGACTCCACAGTGTAACCCCACAGTGTAACTCCACAGTGTGACCTCCACAGTGTGACTCCACAGTGTGACTCCACAGTGTAATTCCACAGTGTGACCTCCACAGTGTAACTCCACAGTGTAACTCCACAGTGTAACTCCACAGTGTGACTCCACAGTGTAACTCCACAGTGTGACCTCCACAGTGTGACTCCACAGTGTGACCTCCACAGTGTGACTCCACAGTGTGACTCCACAGTGTGACTCCACAGTGTGACCTCCACAGTGTGACTCCACAGTGTGACCTCCACAGTGTAACTCCACAGTGTGACTCCACAGTGTAACCCCACAGTGTGACCTCCACAGTGTGACCTCCACAGTGTGACTCCACAGTGTAACCCCACAGTGTGACCTCCACAGTGTAACCCCACAGTGTGACTCCACAGTGTGACTCCACAGTGTGACTCCACAGTGTAAATCCACAGTGTGACCTCCACAGTGTGACCTCCACAGTGTGATTCCACAGTGTGACCTCCACAGTGTGACCTCCACAGTGTGACTCCACAGTGTGACCTCCACAGTGTGACCTCCACAGTGTGACTCCACAGTGTGACTCCACAGTGTGACCTCCACAGTGTGACTCCACAGTGTGACCTCCACAGTGTGACTCCACAGTGTGACTCCACAGTGTGACTCCACAGTGTGACCTCCACAGTGTAACTCCACAGTGTGACCTCCACAGTGTAACTCCACAGTGTGACTCCACAGTGTAACTCCACAATGTAACTCCACAGTGTGACTCCACAGTGTGACTCCACAGTGTGACCTCCACAGTGTAACTCCACAGTGTGACCTCCACAGTGTAACTCCACAGTGTAACTCCACAGTGTGACTCCACAGTGTGACTCCACAGTGTGACCTCCACAGTGTGACTCCACAGTGTGACCTCCACAGTGTGACTCCACAGTGTGACTCCACAGTGTAACTCCACAGTGTGACTCCACAGTGTGACTCCACAGTGTGACTCCACAGTGTAACTCCACAGTGTGACTCCACAGTGTAACTCCACAGTGTGACCTCCACAGTGTAACTCCACAGTGTGACTCCACAGTGTAACTCCACAGTGTAACTCCACAGTGTGACCTCCACAGTGTGACCTCCACAGTGTAACTCCACAGTGTGACTCCACAGTGTAACTCCACAGTGTAACTCCACATTGTGACCTCCACAGTGTAACTCCACAGTGTGACCTCCACAATGTAACTCCACAGTGTGACCTCCACAGTGTGACTCCACAGTGTGACTCCACAGTGTGACCTCCACAGTGTAACTCCACAGTGTGACCTCCACAGTGTGACCTCCACAGTGTAATTCCACAGTGTGACCTCCACAGTGTGACCTCCACAGTGTAACTCCACAGTGTGACCTCCACAGTGTGACCTCCACAGTGTAATTCCACAGTGTGACCTCCACAGTGTGACCTCCACAGTGTAACTCCACAGTGTGACTCCACAGTGTAACTCCACAGTGTGACCTCCACAGTGTAACTCCACAGTGTAACTCCACAGTGTGACCTCCACAGTGTAACTCCACAGTGTGACTCCACAGTGTAACTCCACAGTGTAACTCCACAGTGTAACTCCACAGTGTGACCTCCACAGTGTAACTCCACAGTGTGACTCCACAGTGTAACTCCACAGTGTAACTCCACAGTGTGACTCCACAGTGTGACCTCCACAGTGTGACCTCCACAGTGTAATTCCACAGTGTGACCTCCACAGTGTGACCTCCACAGTGTAACTCCACAGTGTGACCTCCACAGTGTGACCTCCACAGTGTGACTCCACAGTGTAACTCCACAGTGTGACTCCACAGTGTGACCTCCACAGTGTGACCTCCACAGTGTAACTCCACAGTGTGACTCCACAGTGTAACTCCACAGTGTAACTCCACAGTGTGACTCCACAGTGTAACTCCACAGTGTGACTTCCACAGTGTGACTCCACAGTGTGACCTCCACAGTGTAACTCCACAGTGTGACTCCACAGTGTGACTCCACAGTGTAACTCCACAGTGTAACTCCACAGTGTGACCTCCACAGTGTGACCTCCACAGTGTAACTCCACAGTGTGACTCCACAGTGTGACCTCCACAGTGTGACCTCCACAGTGTAACTCCACAGTGTGACTCCACAGTGTAACTCCACAGTGTGACTCCACAGTGTAACTCCACAGTGTGACCTCCACAGTGTAACTCCACAGTGTGACTCCACAGTGTGACCTCCACAGTGTGACCTCCACAGTGTAACTCCACAGTGTGACCTCCACAGTGTGACCTCCACAGTGTAACTCCACAGTGTGACTCCACAGTGTGACCTCCACAGTGTGACCTCCACAGTGTAACTCCACAGTGTGACTCCACAGTGTAACTCCACAGTGTAACTCCACAGTGTAACTCCACAGTGTGACCTCCACAGTGTAACTCCACAGTGTGACCTCCACAGTGTGACCTCCACAGTGTAACTCCACAGTGTGACCTCCACAGTGTGACCTCCACAGTGTGACTCCACAGTGTGACTCCACAGTGTGACCTCCACAGTGTGACCTCCACAGTGTGTCTCCACAGTGTAACTCCACAGTGTGACTCCACAGTGTGACTCCACAGTGTGACCTCCACAGTGTGACTCCACAGTGTGACCTCCACAGTGTGACTCCACAGTGTGACCTCCACAGTGTGACCTCCACAGTGTGACTCCACAGTGTGACTCCACAGTGTGACCTCCACAGTGTGACTCCACAGTGTAACTCCACAGTGTGACTCCACAGTGTGACTCCACAGTGTGACCTCCACAGTGTAACTCCACAGTGTAACTCCACAGTGTGACCTCCACAGTGTGACCTCCACAGTGTAAATCCACAGTGTGACTCCACAGTGTGACTCCACAGTGTGACCTCCACAGTGTGACTCCACAGTGAGACTCCACAGTGTGACTCCACAGTGTGACCTCCACAGTGTAACTCCACAGTGTAACTCCACAGTGTGACCTCCACAGTGTAACTCCACAGTGTAACTCCACAGTGTGACCTCCACAGTGTGACCTCCACAGTGTAACTCCACATTGTGACCTCCACAGTGTGACCTCCACAGTGTGACCTCCACAGTGTAACTCCACATTGTGACCTCCACAGTGTAACTCCACAGTGTGACCTCCACAATGTAACTCCACAGTGTGACCTCCACAGTGTGACTCCACAGTGTGACTCCACAGTGTAACTCCACAGTGTAACTCCACAGTGTGACCTCCACAGTGTGACCTCCACAGTGTGACTCCACAGTGTGACCTCCACAGTGTGACCTCCACAGTGTAACTCCACAGTGTGACCTCCACAGTGTGACCTCCACAGTGTAACTCCACATTGTGACCTCCACAGTGTAACTCCACAGTGTGACCTCCACAATGTAACTCCACAGTGTGACCTCCACAGTGTGACTCCACAGTGTGACTCCACAGTGTAACTCCACAGTGTAACTCCACAGTGTGACCTCCACAGTGTGACCTCCACAGTGTGTCTCCACAGTGTAACTCCACAGTGTGACCTCCACAGTGTGACCTCCACAGTGTGACTCCACAGTGTGACCTCCACAGTGTGACTCCACAGTGTGACTCCACAGTGTGACCTCCACAGTGTAACTCCACAGTGTAACTCCACAGTGTGACCTCCACAGTGTAACTCCACAGTGTAACTCCACAGTGTAACTCCACAGTGTGACCTCCACAGTGTAACTCCACAGTGTGACTCCACAGTGTGACCTCCACAGTGTAACTCCACAGTGTGACTCCACAGTGTGACTCCACAGTGTAACTCCACAGTGTGACTCCACAGTGTAACTCCACAGTGTAACTCCACAGTGTGACCTCCACAGTGTAACTCCACAGTGTGACTCCACAGTGTGACCTCCACAGTGTGACCTCCACAGTGTACCTCCACAGTGTGACTCCACAGTGTAACTCCACAGTGTAACTCCACAGTGTAACTCCACAGTGTGACCTCCACAGTGTAACTCCACAATGTAACTCCACAGTGTGATCTCCACAGTGTGACCTCCACAGTGTAACTCCACAGTGTGACCTCCACAGTGTGACCTCCACAGTGTAACTCCACAGTGTGACCTCCACAGTGTGACCTCCACAGTGTGTCTCCACAGTGTAACTCCACAGTGTGACCTCCACAGTGTGACCTCCACAGTGTGACCTCCACAGTGTGACTCCACAGTGTAACTCCACAGTGTGACTCCACAGTGTGACCTCCACAGTGTGACCTCCACAGTGTGTCTCCACAGTGTAACTCCACAGTGTGACCTCCACAGTGTGACCTCCACAGTGTGACTCCACAGTGTGTCTCCACAGTGTAACTCCACAGTGTGACTTCACAGTGTAACTCCACAGTGTGACCTCCACAGTGTGACTCCACAGTGTGACTCCACAGTGTAACTCCACAGTGTGACTCCACAGTGTGACCTCCACAGTGTGACCTCCACAGTGTGACTCCACAGTGTAACTCCACAGTGTGACTCCACAGTGTGACCTCCACAGTGTGACCTCCACAGTGTGTCTCCACAGTGTAACTCCACAGTGTGACCTCCACAGTGTGACCTCCACAGTGTGACTCCACAGTGTGTCTCCACAGTGTAACTCCACAGTGTGACTTCACAGTGTAACTCCACAGTGTGACTCCACAGTGTGACTCCACAGTGTAACTCCACAGTGTAACTCCACAGTGTGACCTCCACAGTGTAACTCCACAGTGTAACTCCACAGTGTGACCTCCACAGTGTGACCTCCACAGTGTAACTCCACAGTGTGACCTCCACAGTGTGACCTCCACAGTGTAACTCCACATTGTGACCTCCACAGTGTAACTCCACAGTGTGACCTCCACAATGTAACTCCACAGTGTGACCTCCACAGTGTGACTCCACAGTGTGACTCCACAGTGTAACTCCACAGTGTAACTCCACATTGTGACCTCCACAGTGTAACTCCACAGTGTGACCTCCACAATGTAACTCCACAGTGTGACCTCCACAGTGTGACTCCACAGTGTGACTCCACAGTGTAACTCCACAGTGTAACTCCACAGTGTGACCTCCACAGTGTGACCTCCACAGTGTGTCTCCACAGTGTAACTCCACAGTGTGACCTCCACAGTGTGACCTCCACAGTGTGACTCCACAGTGTGACCTCCACAGTGTGACTCCACAGTGTGACTCCACAGTGTGACCTCCACAGTGTGACTCCACAGTGTGACTCCACAGTGTGACCTCCACAGTGTAACTCCACAGTGTGACTCCACAGTGTGACCTCCACAGTGTAACTCCACAGTGTAACTCCACAGTGTAACTCCACAGTGTGACCTCCACAGTGTAACTCCACAGTGTAACTCCACAGTGTAACTCCACAGTGTGACCTCCACAGTGTAACTCCACAGTGTGACTCCACAGTGTGACCTCCACAGTGTGACCTCCACAGTGTAACTCCACATTGTGACCTCCACAGTGTGACCTCCACAGTGTGACCTCCACAGTGTAACTCCACAGTGTAACTCCACAGTGTGACCTCCACAGTGTGACCTCCACAGTGTGTCTCCACAGTGTAACTCCACAGTGTGACCTCCACAGTGTGACCTCCACAGTGTGACTCCACAGTGTGACCTCCACAGTGTGACTCCACAGTGTGACTCCACAGTGTGACCTCCACAGTGTGACTCCACAGTGTGACTCCACAGTGTGACTCCACAGTGTGACCTCCACAGTGTAACTCCACAGTGTGACTCCACAGTGTGACCTCCACAGTGTAACTCCACAGTGTGACTCCACAGTGTGACTCCACAGTGTAACTCCACAGTGTGACTCCACATTGTAACTCCACAGTGTAACTCCACAGTGTGTCCTCCACAGTGTAACTCCACAGTGTGACTCCACAGTGTGACCTCCACAGTGTGACCTCCACAGTGTACCTCCACAGTGTGACCTCCACAGTGTGACCTCCACAGTGTAACTCCACAGTGTGACTCCACAGTGTAACTCCACAGTGTAACTCCACAGTGTAACTCCACAGTGTGACCTCCACAGTGTAACTCCACAGTGTGACTCCACAGTGTAACTCCACAGTGTAACTCCACAGTGTACCTCCACAGTGTACCTCCACAGTGTGACTCCACAGTGTAACTCCACAGTGTAACTCCACAGTGTAACTCCACAGTGTGACCTCCACAGTGTAACTCCACAGTGTAACTCCACAGTGTGACCTCCACAGTGTAACTCCACAGTGTAACTCCACAGTGTAACTCCACAGTGTACCTCCACAGTGTACCTCCACAGTGTGACTCCACAGTGTAACTCCACAGTGTAACTCCACAGTGTAACTCCACAGTGTGACCTCCACAGTGTAACTCCACAGTGTAACTCCACAGTGTGACCTCCACAGTGTAACTCCACAGTGTGACTCCACAGTGTGACCTCCACAGTGTGACCTCCACAGTGTAACTCCACATTGTGACCTCCACAGTGTGACCTCCACAGTGTGACCTCCACAGTGTAACTCCACAGTGTGACCTCCACAGTGTAACTCCACAGTGTGACCTCCACAGTGTGACCTCCACAGTGTAACTCCACAGTGTGACCTCCACAGTGTGACCTCCACAGTGTAACTCCACAGTGTGACCTCCACAGTGTGACTCCACAGTGTGACTCCACAGTGTGACCTCCACAGTGTGACTCCACAGTGTCACTCCACAGTGTGACCTCCACAGTGTGACTCCACAGTGTGACCTCCACAGTGTGACTCCACAGTGTGACTCCACAGTGTGACTCCACAGTGTGACCTCCACAGTGTAACTCCACAGTGTAACTCCACAGTGTGACCTCCACAGTGTGACGTCCACAGAAACCACGGCGATGGGGGCAAAGCACTCGGGCTCTCAAAACACCCAACGCCAAACTGACCAGGGCGGCCCCTCTCGGCTGCTGAAGGGAAGAGGGCCACGCCGCACACCAACCAGTGGCCCCCGGGAAGCTGGCCGCGGGCTCCCGCCCCGACTGTGGTCACAGGAGACAGAAGCCGCCGGCCTTCCCTTTGCCTGTGAGAGCGTCCCGCTTGGCGAAGAGGACCGAGACTCTGTCACGGAAGGCCCCTCCGTCACGGCCTCCTCCTCAGAACACGGGAACTCACCCAGGTTTGTCAAGTCAGGCCTCGAGACCGCCCCCCGGGGCCTGGGTCTGACTCTGGACAGCGACACGTGTCCTGGGCAGTAGCTGCAGACCCCTGGTCCTCAGTGAAGGAACGGGCGAGGGAGCTGGTGCCTCCAGGAAGAGAATCTGCTGGGAAGGACGCACCAAGGTGCCCAGTCACTTCAGTGTAGGTCAGGAAGTCCCAGGCTCTGCCGGACACTGGAGGGGCTTTATAAAGGGTCAGGGTGACCACCTCACGGTCTTACTCCCCCACAGTCCTGCCGTAAGGTGGCTGTGGGGGACAGCGGCAGGCACACTGGTCTCCAGCCTCAGCCCCTGAGTGTCTTGATTATCCTGGGGACACTCAGCTGCTTCTCCTAGTTTATCCAGAGTGACACACACACAGAGAAATTGAACGCAGGTGATGAGAGTAATAACAAAACACATCTATCGAGAGTTTCTCATACATCAGACACTCCGTGTGTGTGTCTGTGTGTGTGCATGTGTCTCTGTGCGTGTGTATCTGTGTGTGCGCATGTGTCTCTGTGTGTGTGTCTGTGTGTGCGCATGTGTGTGTGCATGTGTGTCTGTCTGTGTGTCTGTGTGTGTGCATGTGTCTCTGTGTGTGTGTCTGTGTGTGCGCATGTGTCTCTGTGTGTGTGTCTGTGTGTGTGCATGTGTCTCTGTGTGTGTGTCTGTGTGTGCGCATGTGTCTCTGTGTGTGTGTCTGTGTGTGCGCATGTGTGTGTGCATGTGTGTCTGTGTGTGTGTCTGTGTGTGTGCATGTGTCTCTGTGTGTGTGTCTGTGTGTGCGCATGTGTCTCTGTGTGTGTGTCTGTGTCTGTGTATGTGTCTCTGTGCGTGTGTATCTGTGTGTGCGCATGTGTCTCTGTGTGTGTGTCTGTATGTGTGCATGTGTGTGTGTGCATGTGTGTCTGTGTGTGTGTCTGTGTGTGTGCATGTGTCTCTGTGTGTGTCTGTGTGTGTGCATGTGTGTCTGTGTGTGTCTGTGTGTGTGCATGTGTCTCTGTGTGTGTGTCTGTGTGTGTTCATGTGTCTCTGTGTGTGTATGTCTGTGTGTGTGCATGTGTCTGTGTATGTGTCTCTGTGCGTGTGTATCTGTGTGTGCGCATGTGTCTCTGTGTGTGTGTCTGTATGTGTGCATGTGTGTGTGTGCATGTGTCTCTGTGTGTGTGTCTGTGTGTGTGCATGTGTCTCTGTGTGTGTGTCTGTGTGTGTGCGCATGTGTCTCTGTGTGTGTGTCTGTGTGTGTGCATGTGTCTCTGTGTGTGTGTCTGTGTGTGTGCATGTGTGTGTGTGCATGTGTGTCTGTGTGTGTGTGTCTGTGTGTGTGCATGTGTGTGTGTCTGTGTGTGTGCATGTGTCTCTGTGTGTGTATCTGTGTGTGTGCATGTGTGTCTGTGTGTGTGTCTGTGTGTGCGCATGTGTGTGTGCATGTGTGTCTGTGTGTGTGTCTGTGTGTGTGCATGTGTCTCTGTGTGTGTCTGTGTGTGTGCATGTGTGTCTGTGTGTGTCTGTGTGTGTGCATGTGTCTCTGTGTGTGTGTGTGTTCATGTGTCTCTGTGTGTGTGTGTCTGTGTGTGTGCATGTGTCTGTGTATGTGTCTCTGTGCGTGTGTATCTGTGTGTGCGCATGTGTCTCTGTGTGTGTGTCTGTATGTGTGCATGTGTGTGTGTGCATGTGTGTCTGTGTGTGTGTCTGTGTGTGTGCATGTGTCTCTGTGTGTGTCTGTGTGTGTGCATGTGTGTCTGTGTGTGTCTGTGTGTGTGCATGTGTCTCTGTGTGTGTGTCTGTGTGTGTGCATGTGTCTGGGTATGTGTCTCTGTGCGTGTGTCTCTGTGTGTGTATGTCTGTGTGTATGTGTCTCTGTGCGTGTGTCTCTGTGTGTGTGTCTCTGTGTGTGTGCGTGTGTCTCTGTGTGCGTGCGTGTGCATGTGTCTCTGTGTGTCTGTGTGTGTGCATGTGTCTCTGTGTGTGTGTGTCTGTGTGTGTGCATGTGTCTGGGTATGTGTCTCTGTGCGTGTGTCTCTGTGTGTGTGTGTGTCTCTGTGTGTGTGCGTGTGTCTCTGTGTGCGTGCGTGTGCATGTGTCTCTGTGTGTGTGTCTGTGTGTGTGCATGTGTCTCTGTGTGTGTATGTCTGTGTGTGTGCATGTGTCTCTGTGTGTGTCTGTGTGTGCGCATGTGTCTCTGTGTGTGTGTCTGTGTTTGCGCATGTGTGTGTGTGCATGTGTGTCTGTGTGTCTTGGTGTGTGTGTCTCTGTGTGTGTCTGTGTGTGCATGTGTCTCTGTGTGTGTATGTCTGTGTGTGTGCATGTGTCTCTGTGTGTGTATGTGTGTGTGCATGTGTCTCTGTGTGTGTCTGTGTGTGTGCATGTGTCTCTGTGTGTGTATGTGTGTGTGCATGTGTCTCTGTGTGTGTATGTCTGTGTGTGTGCATGTGTCTGTGTATGTGTCTCTGTGCGTGTTTCTCTGTGTGTGTGCATGTGTCTCTGTGTGTGTGTCTCTGTGCGTGTGCATGTGTGTCTGTGTGTGTCTTGGTGTGTGTGTCTGTGTGTGTGCATGTGTCTCTGTGTGTGTATGTCTGTGTGTGTGCATATGTGTCTGTGCATGTGTCTCTGTGTGTGTGTCTGTGTGTGCGCATGTGTCTCTGTGTGTGTCTCTGTGTGTGTGCATATGTGTCTGTGCATGTGTCTCTGTGCGTGTGTCTGTGTGTGCGCATGTGTCTCTGTGTGTGTGTCTGTGTGTGCGCATGTGTGTGTGTCTATGTGTGCGCATGTGTCTCTGTGTGTGTGTCTGTGTGTGCGCATGTGTCTCTGTGTGTGTGTTTGTGTTTGCGCATGTGTGTGTGTGCATGTGTGTCTGTGTGTCTTGGTGTGTGTGTCTCTGTGTGTGTCTGTGTGTGCATGTGTCTCTGTGTGTGTATGTCTGTGTGTGTGCATGTGTCTCTGTGTGTGTATGTGTGTGTGCATGTGTCTCTGTGTGTGTCTGTGTGTGTGCATGTGTCTCTGTGTGTGTATGTGTGTGTGCATGTGTCTCTGTGTGTGTATGTCTGTGTGTGTGCATGTGTCTGTGTATGTGTCTCTGTGCGTGTTTCTCTGTGTGTGTGCATGTGTCTCTGTGTGTGTGTCTCTGTGCGTGTGCATGTGTGTCTGTGTGTGTCTTGGTGTGTGTGTCTGTGTGTGTGCATGTGTCTCTGTGTGTGTCTCTGTGTGTGTGCATATGTGTCTGTGCATGTGTCTCTGTGCGTGTGTCTGTGTGTGCGCATGTGTCTCTGTGTGTGTGTCTGTGTGTGCGCATGTGTGTGTGTCTATGTGTGCGCATGTGTCTCTGTGTGTGTGTCTGTGTGTGCGCATGTGTCTCTGTGTGTGTGTTTGTGTTTGCGCATGTGTGTGTGTGCATGTGTGTCTGTGTGTCTTGGTGTGTGTGTCTCTGTGTGTGTCTGTGTGTGCATGTGTCTCTGTGTGTGTATGTGTGTGTGCATGTGTCTCTGTGTGTGTTTCTGTGTGTGTGCATGTGTCTCTGTGTGTGTATGTGTGTGTGCATGTGTCTCTGTGTGTGTATGTGTGTGTGCATGTGTCTCTGTGTGTGTGTCTGTGTGTGTGCATGTGTCTCTGTGTGTGTATGTCTGTGTGTGTGCATGTGTCTGTGTATGTGTCTTTGTGCGTGTGTCTCTGTGTGTGTGCATGTGTCTCTGTGTGTGTGTCTCTGTGTGTGTGCATGTGTGTCTGTGTGTGTCTTGGTGTGTGTGTCTGTGTGTGTGCATGTGTCTCTGTGTGTGTATGTCTGTGTGTGTGCATATGTGTCTGTGCATGTGTCTCTGTGTGTGTGTCTGTGTGTGCGCATGTGTCTCTGTGTGTGTGTCTGTGTGTGCGCATGTGTGTGTGCATGTGTCTCTGTGTGTGTATGTCTGTGTGTGTGCATATGTGTCTGTGCATGTGTCTCTGTGTGTGTGTCTGTGTGTGCGCATGTGTCTCTGTGTGTGTGTCTGTGTGTGCGCATGTGTGTGTGCATGTGTGTCTGTGTGTTTCTCTGTGTGTGTCTGTGTGTGTGCATGTGTCTCTGTGTGTGTATGTCTGTGTGTGTGCATGTGTGTCTCTGTATGTGTCTCTGTGTGTCTGTGTGTGTGCATGTGTCTCTGTGTGTGTGTCTGTGTGTGCGCATGTGTGTGTGCATGTGTGTCTGTGTGTGTCTCTGTGTGTGTCTGTGTGTGTGCATGTGTGTCTGTGTATGTGTCTCTGTGTGTCTGTGTGTGCGCATGTGTCTCTGTGTGTGTGTCTGTGTGTGTGCATGTGTGTGTGCATGTGTGTCTGTGTGTGTCTCTGTGTGTGTCTGTGTGTGTGCATGTGTCTGTGTGTGTGTGTGTCTGTGTGTGTGCATGTGTGTCTGTGTGTCTGTGTGTGTGCATGTGTGTGTCTGTGTGTGCATGTGTCTCTGTGTGTGTCTGTGTGTGTGCATGTGTCTCTGTGTGTTTGTCTGTTTGCATGTGTCTCTGTGTGTGTGTCTGTGTGTGTGCATGTGTCTCTGTGTGTGTGTCTGTGTGTGCGCATGTGTCTCTGTGTGTTTGTCTGTGTGCATGTGTCTCTGTGTGTGTGTGTCTGTGTGTGTGCATGTGTCTCTGTGTGTGTCTGTGTGTGTGCATGTGTCTCTGTGTGTTTGTCTGTGTGCATGTGTCTCTGTGTGTGTGTGTCTGTGTGTGTGCATGTGTCTCTGTGTGTGTGTCTGTGTGTATGCATGTGTCTCTGTTTGTGTATGTCTGTGCGTGTGCATGTGTCTGTGTGTGTGCATGTGTCTGTGTGTGTGTGTGCGTGTGTCCGTGTGTGTGTGCATGTTCTCTGTGTGTGTGTCTCTGTGTGTGCCTGTGTCTTTGTGTGTGTGCGTGTGTCTGTGTGTGTGCATGTGTCTCTGTGTGTGTGTGTGTGTGTCTGTGTGTGCATGTGTCTCTGTGTGTGCCTGTGTCTTTGTGTGTGTGCGTGTGTCTGTGTGTGTGCATGTGTCTCTGTGTGTGTGTGTGAGTGTTTCCGTGTGTGTGCATGTTCTCTGTGTGTGTGTCTCTGTGTGTGCCTGTGTCTTTGTGTGTGTGCGTGTGTCTGTGTGTGTGCATGTGTCTCTCTGTGTGTGTGTGAGTGTTTCCGTGTGTGTGCATGTTCTCTGTGTGTGTGTCTCTGTGTGTGCCTGTGTCTTTGTGTGTGTGCGTGTGTCTGTGTGTGTGCATGTGTCTCTGTGTGTGTGTGTGAGTGTTTCCGTGTGTGTGCATGTTCTCTGTGTGTGTGTCTCTGTGTGTGCCTGTGTCTTTGTGTGTGTGCGTGTGTCTGTGTGTGTGCATGTGTCTCTGTGTGTGTGTGTGAGTGTTTCCGTGTGTGTGCATGTTCTCTGTGTGTGTGTCTCTGTGTGTGCCTGTGTCTTTGTGTGTGTGCGTGTGTCTGTGTGTGTGCATGTGTCTCTGTGTGTGTGTGTGTGTTTCCGTGTGTGTGCATGTTCTCTGTGTGTGTGTCTCTGTGTGTGCCTGTGTCTTTGTGTGTGTGCGTGTGTCTGTGTGTGTGCATGTGTCTCTGTGTGTGTGTGTGTGCGTGTGTCCGTGTGTGTGCATGTGTCTCTGTGTGTGTGTCTCTGTGTGTGCCTGTGTCTGTGTGTGTGTGCCTGTGCGTGTGTGTGTGTGTGTAAAACTTCGATACCTGTGTTTTGGTTCACACAACAAGTTGAAGGAGTAAGGAAGATTCTTACCCTCACGTAACAGGGCTCAGACAGTGTGACTGAGAGAGGTCCCGCGCTAGTGAAGGGTGGAGTTGGGGTCCAAGCCACCGGCCAGAGCTGCCCATCTAACAGACCGCGCCACCACCTCCGCCAGCAACTTCAGGAAACTGTCGGAATTGCCTGAAGTCCTCCTGTTGGGTGAGGCCCTGCTGGTCAGAGGCTGGTCCCTTTACCCAAGGTGACGGCCGTGAGGCAGGACGTCCGTGAGGTCACTGCTAGGACACACGTTGATCATAAGTGGGTGGGCACCTAGACTTTCTTTCTTTTTTTTCCTGACTTAGGCTTGGGAAGCCCCTTCGGTCCCAGAGGAAATGACCAGACGCCTGCTCATAGAGTGGCTACGGAGCTGGACACTGGGGGAAGACGGGGACGAGAGCCAGGGGGAAGCCTGCCGCGCTCACCGCAGCCCTCCTGTCTGGCAGGGACGCGAGGGAACACAGACGCGCTGCTGTCACAGCTGCTCCAAAGCCAAGACGGAGCAGGGACCAGGTGGGGAAGGAAAGTCATGCTGAAGTGACGTGCTCCTGAAAATGCTGGAAACCAAGCTTTACAAGGAGTGGAGGGAGGGGGTGAACGGACAGGTCCAGTCACCGCAAATACCGAGAGGCCTGGCAAGTCCCCCAGGGAGCCGATCAGCAACGTGCACTTAGTCGTGACAACCTGCTTGGGATGACGCTCACATCTCCGTGCTGACCCTCCGTCTGGTCATAAAGCGGTAAACAGAAAGGATCTAGAGATCGGCCAGCGAACCCCTCATCTCTACACTGATGACTGAGGCCCGGGAAAGCCAAGTGATCGTTCCACAGAGAGCTCTCGGTTGTGCATTTTGAATTAGAAAGTTACACTTTCTAATCCTTCCCCTGACTCTTCTAGGAATGTGGTATTGTCCCATTTCACAGGAAAGAAACCTGAGGCTCAGGGTCAGGGAACTGGTACAGTCTCACAACTCGCAGATCCTGCAAAAGGGGACTTGCCTGGGTCAGCCTGACTCCAAAGCCCGCGTTCTCTGTGATTCTGAAAAGGGGAGGAGAGAGGCCCCAGGCCCGACAGACCGATGGGTCTGCACTGGGACCCCAGTCTCAGCCGGTGGGAGGCTTCCTCTCACGTTTCCACGTCCCATAAAGAGGCCCGAGCTGCTTCTTTTAGCTTCTGGTCACTGGCTGGCCACCTCTTGCCCATGCTGTTCCTAGAATTGGTCACGACGTCGGGGCCTCGCCCACAGTGGGGCGGATTCCCAGACGCTCAGCCTCTGCCGCCGTGTGGCCAGAACTCACAGATAGAAAGTCATTTCCTTTTTTAGCCGCTAAGTGCTCTGGGCTGCGGGGTGTCTCCTGCCGGTTCCCGGCTGGCCGCCCAGAGGGCTGTATTCCACTGATGTCACATCATGACCAGGGCCACAGAAACAGCCACCCTCGGATGACAGGACTCGCGGTCCCCGGCGGGCCTCCCTTTCCAGCCGTGGGGCCTTAGCCAGTCGTTTCAGTCCAGGTGTCCAGCTTGTCTGCACAGGGGAAAGGCCCACCCGGGGACAAAGGGGAGGTGAGGAAGCCCGAGGACGGTACTGGCCTGCAGAAAGCGCGAAATAATGCTAGGGCCCTGGCTTCCTCTCTGACGCTGCCAGTGAGGACTCCCAACATGGTCCGGCAGCCACCCTACAGAGTCTGTGGGGCCACAGGCTGGTTAGTGGCTCAGTGCTGGGAGGGGACGATCGAGGCAGGGCGCTCCTTCCTCTGTCCCCTCCTTGTTCTACGAGGCAGAAGCCTTCCCTGCTGCAGAGGCGGTGCCGAGAGGTGCACCTGCCCAGAGCAGTCCCTCTCGCTCCTGTGACAGGCCCCACCTGTCCCCTCACGTGGCTGTGACTCAAGCCCCCAGAGGCGGCGCACTTCTGAATCTGACCACCCAGCCAGGACGTCCACCAGAGAGGGGGAAGTGGAGGAGGGGTGTCCCCGCCGACTGACCCTCGTCACCGCTGTCCTCTAGAGATTCCGAACCACTAAAGAAATGCCTTGCCACACGTCAGAAGCCATTCAGAGAGACTTGGGCTGAGGACCGGGTGACCTGGCTTCTACCTTAGAATTCTGCTGTTAGTTGAGCGCCTACTCCGTGTCAGCCATTAAAGATACCAGGCTGGGGGTGCTGCTCAGAGGCAGAGTGCTGGCCTACCATGGGCACTGGCCCTGGTTCAGTCCCCAGCACTGAAAAAAAAATCACTTGATCTTCACTAAACATGACAGGAAGATTTTATCAAGCTCTTTACCATCTGGAAAAACTGAGGATCAAAGACGGAAAATGGTTCGCCCCGAATCATGCAGCCAACATCTCGGGCTCTTCCTTTTTCTCTGCTCCTGAGTCGGATACACCCTCAGGGCCCGTGCTCTTCCAGTACCTCAAGATCCCCCTCCCGTGTGAAACTGGAGAGGTGGCTGGATTTTTCTTGCCCATTGTTTGCTAATATGTCAAAAGTGATGGATTCACAAAGCAGCACCAAACTGTCGCCCCCAGGAGCGGACCTTCCAAGGGAACCAAGGACGTCAGCTTCTTTTATGGGAACCCTAAAAAAATGGCCATCTCCCGCTTTGTTCCCTCGACCTGAAGCCAGGGTGGCCTAGGAGGGCTGCTTCATGCAGAAAGCCACTGGGATCCCCTGAGGGTGAGTGAGCTGCTCCCGGGGACAGAGGCAGAGCCCGGCCTTGGATCCCTGGCCCTGAGGATGGCAGGTCTCCAGGCCTTGTCCTGTCTGACCCCCAGAAGGCCACCCCTGCCTTTTTTAATTAACGGGGCCCAGAGTCATGTCATCCAGGACCCAAGAGGCCAGGTGGCAGCCCAGCCTCCACTGCTGTGCCCCCTACTAGCAGATGGAGATGACAGGAGCGTGGACAGGGGGCAACAGAGACGCTCATGTGGCAGTCAGCGGGGCTGGGGACGGCCCAGGGCAGGCGGAGCGGTGTGTCCTCCCCACTGAGTGGCGTGACTCACTGTCCTCTCCACCGTCACTTTCCGGCCTCGGCCTCGCCCTCCTGATTTGTCCTTATTTGTCCGAGGAGGCTGAGGCAGTGTGAGAGTTCTAATGTCCTGAGATGTCAGCTCAGTGGGAAGAATGGGGGACAGGAGCGGGGGACAGGAGTGGGACAGTTCAGAAATAAGAAGAGCGTCGTGTTTCAGGAGCCCAGCGAGATACTTGGGCGTCCAGGGCAGCGGCCAGGCAGACCCACCTGCTTCTGTTGGCTCCATGGACGTCACGTGTCTGGGTAGGGGACGTCCAGAGTGTGCCAGGCAGGAAGCCAGAGAGCGCCCCCTGGAGTCCCCCGCGGGGTGCTGCGGCCTGAGGACTCTGCCCCGGCAGCTGCTAGGTGGGGAGGGGCTGGAGAGCCGGCCAGGGCGGAGGGGGGAGGGCAAGCAGTTCCCTGCCTGGAGGAGCCCCACAGGAAGGTGGCCCCTGAGAGCCAGATCTAGGGACAGTGTGGGGAGAAGTGGAGGCCCTCCGGCCTGCTGACGTGAAAGTCAGGCTGGTCCACCCGTGGCCACACCACCAGGGAACAGAGGGGCCACACCTCCAGATGCTGGCCTGGGTCATGCCTCTGCACAGCTGCTCGGAATTCCAGGGCTCCAGCTGCCTCCTCCTCGGAGGCCAGATGGACCTGGTGTGTCAGCACCTTGTTGAGCAAACACGTGTCCTGCACAGTGATGTGCTGAGGGGTGAGACCCGGGGTCCCTCGGACAGGACGGAATCGGGGGCGAGGAGTAAGAGACAAGCTGAACAAGGGACGGACAAACAGGGGACGGACAGGGACATGGAAACTCTGGGTGGCGCCTGCTCCTGGGGGTTCTGAGGGTGCTCGAGCCTGTGGCTTTGGGCCTTGCACAACGCGACCGCTGGGAGGAACCTTCTACCTCAGGTACAGACGAGGAGACTGAGGCCCGAAGTGGGGACTGTCCTGTCCCGAGTCACACAGCCACTCGGGGACCAGACCCGAGTCCCCCAGGCCAAGTCTGGGCTCTTGCACCACTTGCTCAGGAGAGAGGTCAGGAGTAAGAGCCCCTCGGCTGGCCTCGCGCCTCACCCTGCCCGAGGGAGTGCTGGAGAGGTGCCACGTCCTCCACCCCCAGCCTCCTCACTGACGGCACCAGCCTGCAGTCCCCATGAGCCACCGCACAGTGGGGACGTGACCCTCCGCAGAAATGCTAAGCAGAGAGTATTTTTAAACCATCCAACATGCCTTAGGAAGAAAAAAATCACAACACTCCCTTGATGCTGCGAGAGGAGAGCGTTTCAGAAAAGATTCCGAGGGACGGCAAAGCCCGGCTGCTTTCTGTTCTTAAAGGGCCAAACTCTCTTCCCAGAAGTTCTGGAAAATGGACCAGTGACCGGCTGCCAAGATGCCCCAGGAGCACTTCAAGTCCTCAGGCTGGACTGTAACCGCAAAGCCCCCAAACACGCACACACACACACACACACACACAGGCACACATAGGCACACACACACACACACACACACACAGGCACACGCACACACACACACATAGGCACACACACGCACACACACACACACATAGGCACACACACACACAGGCACACGCACACACACACACACATAGGCACACACACACGCACACACACACACATAGGCACACACACGCACACACACACACACATAGGCACACACACATAGGCACACACACACACATGCACACACACACACGCACACACACACGCGCACACACACGCACACACACCCCTGCTGGTCCCCTAACAACCAAGTCCTCTCTCGCTGTGTCACTGAGTCCCGCTCTGGGCTCCTTCAGAGCTCACCATCCCGGGAAGAGTGAGAGGATGAGGGGTAAACTCTCAGGACCCAGAGGAACTCTGTCCCCATCCAGCCCTGGGCAGTCAAGTGTCCCCTCCAGCCACGTCCCCTGACCTGAAGCTAACCAGAGTTCGAGTCCAGCCTTACCTGCGGCTGCTCCTCCAGGGACTCTGGGCCCCTCTGTGCTCCCGCTGCCCAGCTGCCCACGGGGACTGCTCTGGGCCTGTCAGTTGTCCCCTCCCAGCCTCTTTTAGCCGTCCCTGTCACCTCCTCCCACTGTCCCTCCTAGTCTCCACCCCTTCCCCTCCAGTCCTCCCGCCCCTCTCTGACCTCGCAGAGTCTTAGCTCCCATTTAACAGACTCCTTCCTTCCACCTTCACAACCTCCCCTCTCCTCCTCCTGGACCAGGCGGCCCCCTTCCTCCCCTGGGGCCTGCCCTCTGGCTGTCCTTGTCACCAGGGCTGGAGCTTGGCCGGGTGTGCCGCCTCCTGAGGGCCCTTCCTGCCACCTCTCTGTGGGGCCTCCTGGAGTCCGCAGCCACAGCTTTCCCGGGCGTCAGCAGGAAGACTGGCCCTGCCAGGAGACCCCCTGCCCACCCTGCCTGACATCAGACAGGAATGGTGTCCACTCAGGGGACGAGTCCCCGGGACCCTGCTCTGCCATCGGGGAGCAGAGCCCCCACCAGCACAGGAAACGTGTTTCACAGATCACCACCAGCACCCAGAGAGGCCTGGGGAGCCTGGGAGGGAAAGGGCCTGACCTCTGGTGGGGGACAGAGCCCTCCCACCCCAGGACGCTGCCCGGGAACTGGGCCGGGACTTCACCTGTCACCTGTCTGACTCACTTCGTCTTTCAATTTCTAATCCCACGAGGTAGGCATTCTTCTGCATGCCACAGTCAAGGAACTGAGACTCAGAGAGAGCAAAGGACATGAGCAGGGTGGCCAGTTAGTTAAAGTAGTCAGTCAGAGTCGGGTCAGAAGTTTCAGCCAAGGCCAACCTTCATCTCTTTGCTCTTCCCACAGAAGCATTCAGCTCTCCCAGCTGGAATCGAATCGAGGGAAATCAGGTTGTCTCCTATTAGATGATGTGTCACAGATGAGCAAACCCAGAAACTGGGGGACAGCTCTCCAAAACCCCCTCCTCTGTCTTCTCCTGACTCCTCAGCTAAGCATGTGGACACGGGCCCAGGCAGAGGACAAGTGTCAACGACGGAGGTCACACCAGTGACTGAGAGCCCGAGATGGTGGCACCGGAAGGAAATCGCACAGAGCATCTGGAACAACCAGGGACACTCGGGCACGGAGCCAGGCTACTTTCCAACCTCACCCCCGGTGGCAGGCGGCAGACGCGAGGCCCGCCCCGCGCTGTCTCTGGCTCCATGTCACCACCTGAGATGCGCTTCCCCACACAGCATCCATCACGACTCTCCAACAGTGCGCACAGCTGTTTCTTAGTGGGTTGTGCTTTTCATGGGTGAAAAAGTGTAGGATCAGCAACATGGGGCCGAATTTCCTGCCTCGAGAGAGGCGACAACCCAGTGAAAGAAACCACCTGGAGATCCTGATTCCCTGGCCAGAGTTCCTCCCCGTCCCTGCAGAGTGTGAGACAGACTTCTGGGCCAACCTGTCTGGGTGTGAACTGGCTCTGCCACACCAGCTGCATGACGTGGGGCGAGTCGACCTCTGTCAGCTCGGCCAGTCGAGCACAGCGACACCAACCTCACGGCCTTGTCCTGAGGCCCCAGGACCCACGCGCGACCGGGAAGAGCTGTGGGTACGGCGGAGACCACGCTCCTCCCCGGCTGCACTCACCCAGTCCCGAAGCCGAGAGGAAGCCCTGGTGGTACTGGGTCCCCCCCAAACAGCCTGTCCCCACCCTGTGACTTTCCCCTGCAGTCCAGCCTCAAAATCAGGCCCCTGGGAAGAGCTTCTCTCTGGCCTTGAGAGAGCCAGGTACAGAGCCGTAGGGTCTCGGTGGAGGGAGGGCCGGAAAGTGGGAAGGGCCGGGAATATTGGTTCCTGGATCACCATGATCATGTCAGAGATCACTGAGATGAAGACCAGCAGGGAAGAGCGTCCCAGGTGTGGGCACACCCATAACTCTGGAGGGGCAGGCCATAAAGGAAACCCTCCAGGGCTGGGCTGGGCTCAGGTAGAGGCTGGCCTCGTAGAGCAGGCCCTGGGTTCGATCCTCAGCACCGCATATAAATAAATAAAACAAAGGTGTGTGTCCACCTGCAACTGGGGAAAGAAATCTGAGTCTCCCGTCCTGCCGGCAGGTGGAGAACCTAACGGTGTCCCCAGCCAGGCACCCGGCTCAGCAGACATCAGGACAATTTCTTGGCCCCAAACAAGCTGCTTTGGGAAGGACTTTGCAAGTGTGTTCTACGTCTCACCTGATTTCCCCCCAGACTGAGACGAGGTTCTGAGAAAAGTAAGAGAAGTGTCATTTGGGTTGTAGATCTGAAGTGACTCTCGAGGGGACTGAATCTGGTTGTTACCTTCTAGCTAAGAAAGACACCATGAACATGGTCGGGTACCCCAGGAAATGTATGGAGAAAAAGTCTGCTGATGTCAAAGTTCCGCCACGCCCTCCCCTTCACTCTCACTTCCTGTATGAGAAAGGGTCTTAGAAAGAGACGGGGATGTGTGTGCTCCACACATTACAGACGGAATAGCAGAATAAGCTTCATTCAACATTTACTCTGTGCCAGGCACTGTGCTTGGCACATTCCATGCTCTTTCACTTTGAGACGAAAAGATAGAAAAATGGCCTTATGAAGACCATCAGAACTATGCACACATCATGGTCTCAAAAAAAAAAGAGTATTGGCCACTCCTTGGCTTCCACTATGCTAAGTGAGAGACAAAGGCCATCTCCGTCCACAAGGAGCTGATAGCCTACTTGCAGAAAGGAGCTATTTAGTAGCAAGCTATGAAAACAATGTAGGTTCCTTCAACAGATGAGTGGATTAAGAAAATGTGGTATGTCTACACAATGGAATGATACTTAGCCATAAAGAATGAAATTATGGCATTTGCCGGCAAGCGGATGGAACTGGAGACTGTCATGCTATGTAAGATAAGCCAATCCCCCCAAAACAAAGGCTGGGTGTTTTCTCTGGTTTGTGGATGCTAACCCACAAGAAGGGACGTGGGTAGGAAAAGAATAAAAGTCCATTGGATTAGACAGAGGGAAACAAACAGAAGGAAGGGGGGAAGAGGAAAGGCAGTGGAATTGATTGACTGTGACTTTCCTGCCTTGAGTCTGTGTACACAACCAGGTGACTCCACATGAGGCACACCACAGAGTGGGACCCACAGAGAATAAGTCACGCTGCCCAAAATCATTCTACTGTCATGCATAACTAAAAATTAAAAAAGAAAAGAGCGTTTCAGGCAAAACAATGCAGTATTCTATATGTAGGTATTTGAATTAATAATGATGCAACGAAGTATTAAATTCTGCAACTGAAAAAAAAAATTCAGTAAATAGTTCCATGGTCAGTGATCGATCGATTGTCCATAATGAAGGGGAGGCCTGCGTAAGGCCTTCTGTCACTAGGTGTTTTCAGTCACAACACTGCGGGTCAGACGATAGGTCATCAGGCCCATTTACAGTGAAGAAAACTCAGACTCAGAGACACTCAGGAACTCACCCAGGATCATTCAGGCGCTTTCTAGCCACAGTGACCGAGGAGATTCTCAGGAGAGCCACTGGCGGATCAGAGAGGGCCAGGTGAGAGCAGACGCCCCCAGGCAGCCCAAGAAGAGGAGCCCGTCCTGGCAGAAGAGCTGGTACTGGTGGTTAGGGAGCTGCCCACAGTGAGGTGCCCAGGAAGAGGCACACCTCCTGCCCTGCACGTCTTCCTGCAGGTGCATTTTGAAACCTGCCTCCTTTTCCTGCTCCTCTTTAGAGGCCAGGAGCTGTCTCTCCCACCCGGTGGCTCTCTGACTCCCGGGTCTCCTTCCCAAGACGCGTGGTCCAGATGTCTAACTGCTGACTCTCCTGCAGCCTACACAATCACACCTGCGAACGGTATCTGTCAGAGCCTGATTGCCAGAGCCGCGAGTCCCCGGTGCCTCACTGGAGGGCGTAAATGGGTAATTGGCGCCAGGGTCAGTGGCTGAGGTCGCTCTCTTCGGCTGGCTGAGTTGCAGACGCGGTGGGCATCAGCCATTCCCTTTCAGACTTTCGCTTTCCGGACAGTGGCTAAAAAGGGCAAGAACACGCCGTTCCAAGAAGCAGAAAGAGAAAGACAGACAGACTCCCCTGGAGCTTTAGTCCATGAGCCAACTCCTGTCCCACCTCAAGACTCAACCCCCCAACAAGCTCAGGGTCAGGCCCACACCTCTTCCTGGGCTTCAGGACCCTTGGGATCCCAGAGTGAAGAAGTCTTCTGAGAAGTGCTCGGACATGGAAGAGTCGCAGGAGGAGGAGGAGGAGGGATCCAGTGCCAGGCATCTGGGGCCCTCGGGCATGGAGCCTGCTGCTTTCACCCTGAAGTCGGAGCAGGAGGTCCCTTGAGCTGTGGGAGTCCGTGACTGAGGACTTCACCCACCACCAAAACCAGGACCTTCCCTGGGAGCCTGCGGGGAAACCCGCCTGGAGATCCAGAGGGACTCTCTGAGATCAAGGAGACAGAGAACCTCATACTGGTCGAGAGATGGCCGTGCACACCCAGAGCACATTTCTTTCTCCTCCAACAAAATGTGCACCTTGATCTACCCCTCCTACCCCTCCCACAGACTAAGAGGACTCGCTTCTCCCTGTTCTGAAAGGTGTTTCCAGTCGAGTCCAAGGCCTGATACTAGGTGATCGTTGGCAAAGATCATAATGTAGCCGGGACTGACGGTGCCCACCTGTGACCCCAGTGGCTCGGAGGCTAGGGCAGGAGGACGGTGAGTTCAAGACCAACCTCAACAATTTTCCAAGGCCCTAAGCACTCAGTGAGACCCTGTCTCTAAATAAAATACAAAAAAAAAAAAGGGCTGGGGATGAGGCTCAGTGCCCAAGCACCCCTGGGTTCAATCCTGAGTCTCAAAAAAACAAAACAAACCAACCCTAAGCTATCAGAGCCACGGCAACGGCTTACCCAGGTGAACTGCACTCCCCTGGAAGCCGGGAAACAGCGCCTGCTCTGAAGTCAGCCCATCTTCAGTCATGAACTCTGTGAAGGTCCACTGAAGGCACACTGGGCACAGGCCTGGGCCGACAAGGACAAACGAGGCCCACGTTCTGGTGGCTGGGGGGAGAGTCCTTGTACCCCTTAGTGGAACGAGGGCTGGAGGGGCCTAGGTGTGAGAGGTGAGAGGGCCACCAGCTGTGCTTGGGCGTGGTGGTCACGGTGAGGAAGAGTGTCCTGTGGGGGGCGGCAGGACGAATGAGCAAGTCTGACTCTTGGGAAACAAGAGCCCTCATAAGCAACATTTTTAAGTCAGTAGGGTTTAATCTACTTGCAGAGAAAACCCAAGGGGATCTTTTCTTGCCACAAGAAGGGACTGGCCCACTCCGCTAAGACCCCTCATCAGGGGCACTCTGGCAGAAGGAAGGTTCAAAAATTGTTCCCCCAGCCGGGCGCAGAGCTGCCTGCACACCTATAATCCCAGCAGCTCAGGAGGCTGAGGCAGGAGGATCGCAAGTCGAAAGCCAGTCTTAGCAATTTTACCAAGGCCCTAAGCACTCAGTGAGACCCTGTCTCTAAATAAAATACAAAAAAGGGCTGGGGATGAGGCTCAGTGGTTAGGTGCCCCTGAGTTAAATCCCCAGTACCCCAAAAAATTGTTCCCCCAACACCAGACCCAGCCCAATCCCAACTTTAGAGAATGGAAAGAGAAGGAAAAGGAGACAGGGATATTTCACTCTTCATCCAGTGAATTCCAAATGTAGATTCTTATCTCACGTGAAGACTGTTCTCAGAGGATAGACCAGGTCCGCCCACTCAGGACAGATGGGCTCTCTGAGAAAGATTCCAACTTGGGATCAGAAGATCTGAGACGGAATCCCAGCCCTGTCCCTCACTCGTCACGTGGCTTCTGGCAAGCCACCGAGCCTCAACTTCTTTGTCTGTAAAATGGTCATAATCACAGTTTCACAAGTTTGGTTTTTGGACACCATACCCTTAGCTTTCATCACATGCTCCGGGACAGAGGTGAGATCTCAGGGCCAAGGCAGGGGCTCAGAGGTCTCCTTCATCCTGGGGATTTTCCATACCCTCCCAAGCTGTTTGCCCACCACCCTTTAAGATGCAGCTTCTTAATAAAAGCCACCCTGCCCAGAGAGCATTGTGCTCGGAGCTGGCCAGCCCGGCCCTGCCCTGGCTCCGTGGCCTCAATTTCTAAGGAAGGAATTCCGAGGCTATCGAAAAGGAAGTCAAATTGTTTTCGGAAAACAATAGCAAAGTAAGTACAAGTCATTGGCTTCCTCCCTGGGGCCTGGACCAAGCTTGTCTGCAAAGCTGAAAGGACTGGCTGCACTGTTTACTCGAGGCCCTCTGAGCAGACCCATAAATCAGCTCCTGGGCGGAGGTGAGTCATGGAGGGCAGAAGGTCTGAGAGTGGGGAAGGGATTCCTGTTTCTCCAGGGGGCAGCTAGATCCTGAGTGTGACCGGCCTCAGGCTGAAGCTTGCGCCTGGTACCTACATGTACCTAGCGAGTCTCCCCAGAGAGAGCAAAAATGCCCCAGTCTCGCCCTTTTCTCAGAGACTCCTGGAGGCCACTTGTCTCTCAGACAGGTGCCCTAGAAGTCCCCTTCTGAACAGGCCTTCCTCGTGACGCGCAGACCAAGGCCAGGATTCCAGAACTTGTCTTCTTGGAGGGTGGTCCCAGCGCCACGCGGAGATCAAGGGTCCACAGATGGCAGCGTTAGAGGGCTGGGGGCCTCGGGGTAGAGCCAGGGCAGCCACCGCCGTGCTGGGGTCCCAGTTCTCGTGACTCACAGAGAGTGAGAGCCAGGGTGACGTACCACGGGGGGACCACGCAGAGCTCCTGAGAGAGGACCCGCGGGGCTCACAGGCCGAGTTCTAAGGAAATCGAATCCCTGTTCTTCCTCCACTTCCCTGTCCCCCTAGTGACCCTGGGACAGCCCTCAGCCAGCTTTCTTGGAGGATCTCCATCTGCTGGTTGACAGGGTGGTGGTGACACAGTTTCAGTAACAAGGAGGGTTCCAGGAACTTGCTCTCAAGAGAGAGGGGTGACATCTTTCTGGACCCCCTGTGCCCCGTGGCCGGGGGAGGTCCTGGTGTATCAGAGCCCCCTTCTCTGGGGCTTATGGGTTTTAGTGAGGGTCCCTCTCTGCGGCTTGGGGGAACCGGGCCTTCAGGGTGGCCTCCCCACCGCTTGCTGTCCAGGTGGGCCTCCCTGCTGTTTCCGTTGGGTGCCTTCCTAGGCTTGTCTGTCTGTCCTTCCTCCCCACCCACCTGTCATGGCCAACACACCCTAACCCAGAGCCCTGGCACTTGAGGGGAACTTCAGGGTCAACTGGAGTAAGTGAGGACGCTGAGGCCACAGAGGCCAGAGCGTGTCCAGGGCCAGCAGCAGAAGCCAGCTCTCTCAGGGAAGCTAGGAAACCTGGGGACTTCCCTTAGAGCCGGGGCCAGTGACTCGGGAGTCACCTATCAGCAGACGCAGTGAAAGTCCCGGAACTCAGTGATTAAAAACAACAGGAAAGACACCGCTTCTTGACTTCTCAGGTCCTGGGACAACTTTTCTCTAAGAACCAGAGATAACCACAGGCCCTCGGGTTTTGAGAAGAGATGCAGGGCTTCTGCCCTGAGGTGTTCAGAACAGCCTTGGCCAGACGCAGGATCTGTTGGACTCAGATGTGGTCTTCATGGTGCAGGCAGGGTTTCTGGAAGACGAAGCTGGGCTTGGTGTGATGTAGAAACCTGCGTTTATCGCTGAGCTTTAGTCTTGATCTGATTTACCAAGCACTTCTGACCCAGAAGAGGGCAAAGATCGCTGCTCTGGGTCAAGAAAGGTCATTTTCCATAAATCTCTGCAGTTACTAAAACAGCCACCAAATCTATATGACAGATCTAGATTTGTCCAGAGACCAGCGTGTTTTACCCCATCTTGACCTGGAAACCCCTTCTCAGATAGTTTGAGGTCTGGTCGACAGATGTGGGGAGCTCCTGGGTTCGTCCCTCACCTACCAGATAGGGAAAACCATCTGCGTCTACTCCTTCCTATTACAACTCTTCTTTTTTTATTTATTCTTTAGTTTTAGGTGGACACGATATCTTTATTTTATTTCTAGGTGGTGCTGAGGATGGAGCCCGGGGCCTCACCGTGCTGAGCCCCAGCCCAGCCCCTGATATCACTCTTCTCACACACAGGCTGGCCCCAAGCTCCGTCTGCCTCAGTCAGCACCCAGTTGCCAGGCTGCCTCCAACATGCAGTCCCCCGCCTCGGCCCCCAGGAGTCTTCCAGCCTCACAAGGTTTCTAGAAACCTAGTGGTAGAATGAGCTTCAGGACGCAGGACCTAGGCCGACCGCGCTCCATCTGAAATCTGTTGGGCAAGTGAGTGCACACCCAGAAAACAAAGAATTCTGTCCTTAAAGTAAAAATATTTTTACTAAGTCACATACATACTGTCCTACTCTGGTTTTACCAGAATTTATTTCATGGTCTTTTATTGAGAATTTTAATTTCTGGTTAGTATAAACATCACCATTTTGAAGGTAAGTGGTGCCCTTTAAATTTCTGTGGCAAGGAAATATGGTACCAACACATTCCTCTTTCTGACCCAAGCAAGTAACTCCGTGGGATTCTGAGTCCTCAAAGCCTTTCCGACAGCTTGTGGGAAAAAGCAGAATTTCTATACAAAACAATTCAAAACAAAACAAAAAATGTCACCCTCCCCCATGCGACCAACCCCTGGCCCGCCACACACAGAGGACACAAAAGGAGGCCCGCTGGGTGAGAGGCTGGGGAGAGAGTGACCTTGGCAGACCCTGGGAACCCGCCACAAGCCTTGGGAGAAAATGTCTCAGGGTGCTCAGAGGTGCAAGTGCAGATCCTGAAGAGCTAGACCCAACTTGGAAAAGCCCACCCATCCTGGCCCCCGGAAGAGCTCTCGTTGTGCCTCCGTCCTGTGTGGTTTCTCCTCCGCTTTGGTTTCTCCCACGTGACTCTGAGGTTCAAGGGGCAGCTCGGCTTGTGGTGGCAAGGACTGTGTAAGAGACAGAGATGGGTGGGCAGTGGAGGCCAGGAGATCTGGCTCAGGTCAGGGGAGAGGAATTGGGGAATCAAGGGAGAGTTACCGAGCCTCAAAGGAAACGCCCATGAACCCCTGAGCTGCAGAAAATGCCCAGGAACAGTGGCCACTCCCGAGCAACGTGCCCTTGGCCCAGGCCCTGGTAACCCGAGGGGGATGCACAAGTGCAGGGAAAACTGGCACAGAGTGGCGTAGCTCCACCCTGTCCACCTCTGCTGCAGAGCCTACCAACTTCCCTCCGTAAACATCCATACCCCGCGCCGGCAGGTGGCCGTCCCCGGGGAGGCAGCCTGCGTTCTCCCGTGAATGCTATTCCTTCTTCGCCTCCCCCTGACTGTGTCCCTGGGTTCCCAGAGAAACCTCTGTCCCTGCCCTCGACTGAGTGGCTGGAATTCTTCCCCCACTCTCCCCGAGCACCCGGCTGGTCCTGCGTCAAGTCCCCTCTCTCTCTGGGAACTCCTGGGATCCTTCCCAGAGACATGTTTTCTCATTGTCAAGTGACCTTGAGAATTCACTTAGACTCTGGGGCCTGGGTTTCCACCTTGGAGAAAGGGAGGATTCGGTGGTTCGCCTAGAATTTAATGTCTCTGAGTCTAAGTAACTGGCCATCGCCATCCGGCCAAAGCTGAGAAGAAGCCGAGTCTGTTGAGTGCCCAACTGGAGCTACTCCAGCAGCTCCTTCCTTTCTGACCTGCACACACTGGAGGAGCACAGAAGGTGTTCTCAGGACATTTTTATTCCACATGGTGGCACGTCTTGAACACTCACGGCTCTCCAGACAAGGAGAAGAGGAATGGGCCGACACTTGGAGGCATAATTCACTGAGGAGTCTTTCAGCAGAACACCCAGATAGAGTCAATCGACCACTCTGACCATGGCTGTGGGAGTGTGGAGGCGAGTTAAGCCCACGGGTGACCCACGGAGAGCTGATCTGTCATCTGCTTATACTCTCATTCATCCATTCCTCTGTCTTACAAACCCAGAGTCTGGTGCTGTGCTAGGAACTCGAGACACTACTGACGCAGACACGGCGTCTGTACTAACAGACCGAAACCTCGTGCTGTCCTCGGCTTGAGACCCTCTGAGAGCAACTGAGGGATGTCACCAGTGAGAGTCCCACGGGACTAGCTGGAATAAGAATGCTACCCTGGTCCAGGTCACCAAGCCTGTGAGGACCTTCTGATATCCAAGATGCCAGTCTCGGCGGAGGGGACGGAGCAGTGCGTGCTGGCAGGGACGGTAGTGGGGTCAGTGGGAAGCCTGACCTCAGGGGAAAAGGCACAGAAACCAGGACCGTGCACATGTGCATCGACTCATCCCCAAACAAGGGAGCGTAGGGGCCCGTCCACCTGGCCACCTGGCCTGTTGACTTTGGAACTACAAGTGGCCCGATCAAGACGGATGTGCTCAGGTGGACTTGGACAGGTGATGGTGATATGGATGATAGCCAACACTCAAACCGCGTCGGGCCATCCTAAGTCTCAACACACATCAGCTCATTTAATCCGTTCAAAACTCTGTGAGTAGACATCAGCAGCCCCCTCTTAGCTAGGAGAAGACCCAGGGCAGAAACGTCGTCCACACAGTGACAGTGGGTCAGCGGTAGAGCTGGTCCAAACCTGAGCAGTTGGGTCTCGGTGTCTGTGGGCTTCATTGTGAAGCAAACGGCATGACAATGTGAGCCGTGCCACAGGAGTCCCCAGACAGGAGGTGACTCCACTCGAGGGAGACTCTGCGTTCCCTGGACAGAAGCAGAGAAGGGCTGGCCCACACAGGCGGACCCCACGGACGGTGGCATGAGGGAGAACGATGTCGTTTCTGGAAACCAGAGCCAGACCTGGACCGATAGATGTGTAGGGGCTTGACTTGTGAAGAAACCCTTTGGGGCCAGATTATGAAGAGCTTTACACACGGATTTGTTCCGTAGGCAACAGGAAGCCAGATACGAGGCTGAGCCGGACCCTCTTCCAGTGTGCAGGGTTCCTCAGAGTGGGTGACCAGTCCACCATCCCGAGTCACCTCACTGCTCCTGGGCTTCCTGCGCCTTGGTCTGGTCCCTCCGGCTCTGCAGGCAGAGCTCGGAGGAGCAGGGTGACTTAGTCAGTGAAGGACCCACAGTTGCTTCGAGGATGAGCTGCCTAGGACACCCCAGCCGCGTCCCACCCCAGAGTCTGGCACCCCCTTTCACCTGGGAGCCCTGAATCCAAAAAATCCAAAGGGAGATGAGTGAAAATTTTGTTTTCCTTAAAATTTTTGGAGGAATCTCTAAGAAAAAGGCCCTCGGGGAGACCCTGCCTTGGACTTACAGGTGGAAGGCAGAACAGACGTGGGACCTGACTGTCTCTGAGACACGACTCTTGATTCTCCAGTCTCTCACTCTGGGACGCACCTTCAGCCTTACCAGGTATGACGCCGTGACTCTGCATCCCAAAGTTCCCCTCCTCATTCTGTTCTAATTGCATCTATTTTTTAAATACATGACAGCAGAATGCATCACGATTCTTATTACACATACAGAGCGCAATTTTTCATATCTCTGTATATGAAGTATGTTCGTGTCTTCCTACCTGTACTTTGGATAATGAGGTCCATCCCATTCCACCGTCCTTGTAACCCCCTGTCCCCTCCCTTCCCCTCCCAGCCCTCTGCCCGGTCTAGAGTCCGTCTGTTCCTCCCATGCTCCCCCTCCCTACCCCACTATGAGTCAGAGAAAACATGGGGGCCTGGCTAGCTTCACTTAGCATTCCCTTCTTCCCCTCCTTGTAGGTAGAAAACCGTGGGCTCTCAGGCCCCTTGCTTTGTGGTGTCAGTGGTGACCACTGAGAAGCAGGCCACAGAGGGTCCTCAGCCTCCAGGAAGTGATGCACCGAAGCCCCTAAGCCTTCAGAACAGGGCATGTCCCCCAAACTGCAACTCCACTCACAGGCTGTGCCCTTGGCGGCTGGCCATGTGACTTTGAGCAGGTACCTTTACTACAAGCTTTAAGGTTCTCATTTGTTGTTTGTTTGTTTGTTTGTTTTGTTTTTTTAAAAGGTGTCTCTGTCTGTAAAAAGGCTCTTCCCCTGTTCCATCACAACACTGTCATTAACTAGCATGTGCCAAACCACAAAGTGCCAGCAAGTGACGGTGTTTTCAGTCCGGCTCTTGCTCTCCGTGCCACGGAGAGGGTACAGAGGGCTCGAGAGCCATCCAGGACTGTCAGAGGCACGTCAACCACCAGCTTAGTGCAGAGCCGTGCTGTGGTTCCCGGGTCAGGACAGTGAGGTACAGGAAGGGCCTGGCTAGCTCCTGCCCAGCCCTCAGAGGGACGGTCAGAGGTTGGAAAGGTCTCTGCCCTGAGTCGTGCCTGTACCCTTCACGAACCCTCTGGTCCCTTTCCATTTGCAGGCACAGCTCTGGAGTTGCTCAAAGGCTCTGGGTCTAGGAGCTTCTGGCACACACCCTTCCTGCGAGTGGGGGACTGGGTAATTTTAACACAAAGCCTGGTCAAGGTTTGCTTGGATTTTACTGTGGATGAATTAATGAGTAAGGAAGTGGAATATGGAGTTTGGGACCCTTCGGTTGAGCCAGTAGAGGCTAAGAAGAGGAGCTCTGCAGTGGGTCATGAGGAAGCAGGGCTTATGGAGAAATTTCCCTGAAGGAAAGAGGGACATGAACATAGCATCTTGGTCCTTAGACCCTGGCACAAAAGGAAGATCTGACTCATTCCAGGCAGCTCGAAGAATGGAGCCAGGATCTGGCTGGAGGGGCAGCAGAGGGCCGCCACTGACTTGGCCTTCCGGGCACTGTGTGCCGTGTCCCGTGTGTTCTGACATTCACTCCTCACCACCACACCAGAGCGGTCACTGCCATCATCTTCAGTTTTACAGGCGAAGAAACCAAGGCCTGGAGGTCAAAGAACTTGTCCACGTAGATCAACAATGGAGCCAGGCTCCTCACCCAGCATTCTGGTTCCACAGTCCTATAAAGACTTTGGGGGCCAAATATGTGGACCTACTTTCCACAAATCAGAGTTTGTCGATTTTTAAAGGGGACAGTTTTAGGGAGGCATTTGATTCCAGGTTGAGGGGCTTCCTGAGGGACACGTCAGAAACCAGCTGTGACTGCTTTAAGCTGGAAAAGAAAGATAAGGAGATGAGGGAGAGGAGGCTGCAGGGGAGGTGGAGGAGAGAGAAAAGATAAGGAGATGAGGGAGAGGAGGCTGCAGGGGAGGCGGAGGAGAGAGAAAAGATAAGGAGATGAGGGAGAGGAGGCTGCAGGGGAGGCGGAGGAGAGAGAAAAGGAGGAGAAGGGGGGACAGTTGTTAGAACTGGGCACGGAATGAAAGAAATGGCTGAGATCCAGATTCAGGAAGGACCAGGAACGAGGACTGTCCTAGGATCCAGGGAGCAGGACCGACTGACCCTTCTTCAGGGCACAGTGGCCCATATAAGTCAGCTCTAAGGGATTCCTGACTTTTTGGCATTCTGCTCAAGATCCAAGTTCCAGGGAAAGAGCACTCCCTGGCCCCACCTTGAGAAAGACGGACGTGGAGATCGCGGTACTCATGGTGCGTGATGTCTACGAGGCCTGTTCTAGGCACTGTGTTCCATGCTTCTCTTCTCAGGCAGACACTGTGCGAATGAAGACACCACGCCTGAGAGGATGTGAGTTTCTACCCAGCTCACCTGGATGGTCCAGCGCAGAGCTGGCCTTCAGAGCAAGGCCATGTTCCTGCTCCCATCCTAAAAGGGAAGAGACAGGAACAAGGCAGAATCTGGTGTTGATGAAGAAGGAGAATGAACGGAAGACATAAAACCCACAGATGCTCCCTCAGGTCTCGGCCTTGCAAGAGGCGGAGGAGGACTCCTGAGGTGTCTTCTCACCCGACAACTCCACCTCCAAGTTTCCATCCTTACCTTTTGGGCCCTGAGAGGAAAAGACGAGGGGTGGGGGCACAAGAGACCAACAGCCCAGCAAAGGACCGGATGAGGGGACAGGTGAAAGAGAGCCCAGGGCTTCCCACAGCAAGAAGTCAAAGGCAAAGTTCTTAGAGAGCAAAACGCGTTGCTGAAGGCGAGTCTGCGGTCAGGCCGCTGGATCGGGTCTTGCCTCCAGCACCCCCAGCTGGGCCACTCTGGAGGGTCACAGGCCCTCTCTGAGTCTCAGTGTCCTGTCCATAGTTGTCCTCATGGTACTTATGGTAGAGGAGTGTTGAGAGGGTAGGACATGGTGTGTGAGGTCTCAGACAGCGCTGGGCACAGAGGAAGTGTTTCTTGACCGCTGGCAACTTGACCGCAGAAATGAGCCCCTCTGAGTCCAGCTGGGTCTTAGCAGAAGCAAAGAGGAAGACTCCTTGGTTCGGTGCCCGTGACAAGCCGCTCCTGGGGAAATCACAGGCAGGGACCCCAGAACAGCAGAGAGCTGGATCCTGCAGGGAGGTCAGGAAAGGCCGCTGCCAACAGATGAAGGCCCTCAACAAACAGCAGAGCAGGTGAGGAGAGAAAAAGACCGGGAGTCTGAGAGTCTGCGGAATGGAATGCGAGAAATGAAGCCCTGGGAAAACATTCTTCCTGAAATATGACTGTGGAAACTCCTTTTCATACAGCTCCCAGGAAACCCCTGTGAAGTCTCTAAGGGGGAAGAGAAGAGGGTCCCGGGCTGGCGCCTAGTCCTGGCTCCTGCTGAGGCCAACAGTGACCTTCAACAGGTCATTCATACTTTCCTTGTCTAGAAAAAAGTGGAGATGGTGACATCCACCTTAGATCACTAGGGGAAGATAAATGAGGAGAGGTCCGTAAAGCACTCAGCACATAGTAGGTCCTGAATAAACAGCTTTCCTCCCTCTCATCCGTTGTTATAAAATACATCGAGCCACTGCGCCAGAAAAGTAGGGTAGGAGGGTGGAAATCATCAGTTCTCCTGTGGTCCAGTAAATCCAAACCTCAGCCAGTTCCGCCTCTCCACTCCACCCTCTTCCACCTTGGTCCCCTCCCTCCACAGCAAAAATCTTCCTGTTTCCAGGCCAGGCTGACATTTTACCGGCTCCAGGAATTGTTTCTGGGAATTCCCTCAGCCCGGGGCTTGTTCTTCAATTTTGCAGGATCCCCCGTGAGCTGTGGTGATTAGTTCTCGAGGCACAGAGAGCCCCTCTGGCTGCGTTTCAGCCCGGCTGCAGGCCGTGTTTCAGGACGTTTCTTCCGTGAGGGGTGGGGAGCATCCTGCCCCTGTACTCACGTCTCCATCGGGACCAACATCTGGTTCCACAGGTGCCACTCAGGACATGCAGGAGGGCATTATTTAGTGGGGAAATGTGGGAACAGGATGTGCACAGCCAACTGACCCGTTAGGCGGACAGTAGTTTTAGAGCACCCCCCGCCACACACACACACACACACACACACACACACACACAAATGTTTTAATTTATTTTGAAATCAGTAGGGGAAAAAATGAACTCTTCAGAGAAAACTGTTTTAAAATATAATATAAATATATTTGTGTCCCCTCCCCTTTCTCCTTAGCCGCTGCCTACCCGTAGGAAGCAAGTATTCAGGCTGCTGGACATCTGGAGGGGGCGTACTCGCGTCCAGCACTGCTGAGCAGCCGAGACCTTGAGCGTGGTCTCCCGGGTCATGCAGGTGGTACGATGTGCCGGCCCCCTGGGGTCTCCCTCGTTTTTTCCTAACTTGGGCAGGGAATGGGATGCCGTTGGTTGGGCATGGCGAAATCACTGTGTGGACCCTCTAAATGATCTTTGTTGGGTAAGTATGATTTTTATATGACAGATGAAAAGACTGGTGAACAGAGAGGTTCAAGGCAGGCAGCTAACAAACGGGCTTGGAACACAGACATGGGACTCCCAGCGACAGCTCCTTACCCACTGCGCTCTGTGGTAAAGGCTCGGCCAACGCGTGTTGGAGTGAATCAGAACTGTGAGAAAACACTGCTAGGCAGCGCAAGGCTTAGTTGAAATCTTACTAAATTTTTGACCTGGCAATTAGTCATAAACTTCAGATGAAATATTTGACATTTACCATCCCCTTAATAAACATTTTGTAATGCTTCAAATCCGTTTTTCTGCCTTGAAGAATCACAGTCAGTTGGGAGACATTTGTCCACTCTCTTCTGCCATCTTGGCAGGAACAGACTAGAAGAAAGAAGACCCCTTTGTTTACCAGAGAACTCACAATAAAAGTACACGGTTTGACTTTCAGGGAGACAGACTGAAATATGGATAGTCGTGACTCCCTGGAAATTCAACTTCTATTCCCAGGGGCCGACACCCAGGACTAGCTCTTCCCACCGTCTCTGGCCTGCAGACGTCCTCAGCCTGGGAATATAAAAATGCTTTGGGGCTGAGACTGATAAGTGTGCTCTTGTTCCGGGAGGACTCTGTTTCCTCTCAAACAGAGGACCGGGAGATCACTGGTCATGTTTAGAATCCTCAAACACTTGCCAGAAGAAATGTCTAGGGGAGAAAAGAATTTCCCACTGCCCTGGCCAGATGGGACTCCAGGATCATGGGCGAGATGAGTGGCCAGATGGGACTCCAGGATCATGGGCGAGATGAGTGGCCAGATGGGACTCCAGGATCATGGGCGAGATGAGTGGCCAGATGGGACTCCAGGATCATGGGCGAGATGAGTGGCCAGATGGGACTCCAGGATCATGGGCGAGATGAGTGGCCAGATGGGACTCCAGGATCATGGGCGAGATGAGTGGCCAGATGGGACTCCAGGATCATGGGCGAGATGAGTGGACAATTCAGGGAAGAGAACCACTGCTTTTCACATTAAATCCACATCTGCTTTGGCACCACCTCCAACTGGTGTCAGGTCTGGAATCACCCAAATGCCGCATAGCACCTCAACACAGAGATCCAGACCAAAGGTTGAGCAAGGAGTTTGTACCTTCAAGCTAGACCGCTCCACAACCTCTTCTAGAATGTGCTCAACAGACCCAGGCCACCGCCTGGCCAGCCGTGGGGTCGTCCTGGCTGTGAGGCCACAGACCCCGCGGGCCCCTCTGAACTCCTGTTCCACTCATGTCATTCACTCTTCGTCCTTCTGTCCCGTTACACCAGAGACGCCGGAAGGAGGGACCCTGCTCCTGTTGCTCGCGGCTTTGAGCACAGCGTGTGTGGCTCTGCAGAAAAGAGGCTCAGAGCGAGGCTCCGGGTGAACGTCAACCTGGGTCTGCATTCTCGGAGCCACCGGTCACTTGTGGGATGAAGAGCAAGTGACTCCCTGTTATTCAGTTTTCTCATCTGTAAGACGGAGGTGATGAGGATTCTTCCCCCATAGAACTTGTCCCTAGGTAAGCGTGACACCCGACGGCTGGCGCATCACAAGTGTCCCGTAAATACCTGCTACTACTACTATACTGAGGACTAAGTGGGGGTGCTGAGAGTTTTCCAGTGGGAGTGAGCTCAGTCAGAGGAGTGCGTGGGGCTGGTCTTACCACATGGGCTGTCCCCTGACTGGCTCTGGGGACTCCTCACCTGAGGCCACAGGCCCACGGGTGGACCCTTGACCAGAAGAACTCGGCTCCCCACCCCCACCCCAGAAGGGTAAAAGCGGTCTCCTGGCCGGGACTCTGTTCCCAAGATGTCTGACCGAGGCCGGAGACCAGCTGGACTGAGGAGGAAGCGAGTCCAGGTCCCTCACCGGCCCCGGACATGCCGTCTGGGAGGCTATCAGTACAGGGACCAGGCCAGCTTCCTCTGCCATGGTCACCACTCACTGCTCTCCTGATAACCCGGCTGTGGGACCCGCTGCCCAGACCGGCTGACACAGCAGGCCGCCGTGAGGAAGGGTCTGTCCCTCCAGGGAGGACGGGGCCTGCTGGGAGCAGGCTGCCCAGGGGCTCCAAGGCGACGCAGCATGGAGCTCACTGAGCACAGAGCAGGACCTCAGACCAGCGTGGGGACATCCTGAGACCCAGAGCAGCGCCCACAAGTCCTGGTCTTCGCGTCCCAGAGGGCCTGACAAGTGTGCCACCCAGAAGGCAGGGGATCCCAAGAGCACTCCCGGATCTCTCCTCTTCAGCCCGGGTCTGCTCATCCTGCCAAAGCCTCCATGACCGTCTTAGGGCCCTTCTCTGCTCAGGTGTGTTCAACATTTTATTATGAAAAACCTCGAACATTGCCAAGGTAGAATAAGATAATCCCCAGGTACCTGGCCACCTGCCTTCAATGATCACCAATAAATAGTCCCTGTGGGTTTTTTAATTGCTGATTTTTTACCTTTCCAAAATGCTTTACATGTTGTATGATACGACTCTCTTACCTATCATGACTCATCGATGAGTACACGTGGGTAGATAAAGCACAGACATCCCTGTGGGAAACGTGACGGTTTTTAAAAGCGTGGGCGGCAGTGCTTTACAGACACCGCCAACATGTGACGACAGGGGTAGGTCAGCCTGTCCGGGTGGCTCCCCTGCTGGCTAGATCCCTGCTCCTGCACAAGTCCCCCACTTCCCTGAGCCTCCTTCTTCTCATCTGTGAAATGGAGATGCTGATTCTACCCACCTCTCAGAGTCGTCGTGTGGAGGAAGACAGAGGAAGGAGACCGAGAAGGGTGTGAGGAGTTCAGATGAACCCGGGGGCGGAGGAGTGAGAGAGGAAGCTCCAGGTGGGGACCGAAGGCCAACAAGTTAACTTAAGCAGGGTTTATGTCCTCTCTGTCCCTGTCCTTCACGTCAGATCAGGGCTTTGTGTGTTCTGAGGTCGTGGGGTGACACGGCTGGCGGCTGGGCCTGACTTCATCTTCTTAGCCTCCTTCTTTTGCCTTCTTTAACTGACAGGTCCTCAGAACTCTGGGTGTGGAACTCCCTCTCTAAGCTGGCCTCTAGCTGACCATCCCAGGTCTCCTGGCCAGCCACAGAGAATCCAGAGACACCGTGGGTTCTGTTGTCCAGTCGCGTTGCTGGGCCAGCTGTCCTGAGCACTGTGCTTCAGTCCACCTGGCGGAATCAAGATGGCCCGACTGCTGGTTTTCACGGCCAGTGGGAAGTGTACCAGCACACCGCCCTCTTTGGCAGCCACCGTGGCCCAGCTGACACCCCACGTGCCTCCTGTCCTCTCCTCTCCCAGCCTCGCCAGGAGGATCAGTCTCCCCTGTTCTCCACAATCGGGGTGCGAGAGTGCGGCCTGGCCCACCATTTAACTGAGGTAGCTGCCTTCTGTTCTAAGGGGTCCCTGTCTCTCATGGAGGAGACAGGGTGAGACAAGTGCAGTCCCTCGGAATAACCACAAGTCTCAGGGACAGATAAACGCAGACAGGCCACCTGCCACAGCACATGGAAGCCTAGATTAATTGAACTTGTGCATTTTATAAGCCGTACAGAGAATATTTTTAAAGTGGGATATTTCTGCCCCAGAGCCCCTCTGGGGACTTTGCTCATGGGCATGCCTGATGCCTGAGAACGGCGACTTCCCGAGAAGACTTATGCATTGGGGTTACCGAGGCCACACATTCTGTACATTTCCCCAGTGAAACCAAATGACTGTGACGAAACCCCAGGAGGCCGCTCCGTGACATGGGTTCAGGGCTCTGGGTGGCCCATTCTTGGCCATATTGGGGCACGGGATTTCTCCGCACCCCCAGGGGGCATGGCCTACACCCTCGAGCATGAAGCCCGCAGCCCAGCTCCTGGGTCCAGGCTCCCCACGGCAGGTGTTATTCTTATCTTCATGTTGACTCACTTGATGCATATTTATATCTCAGTTCCTAAGAAATTATCAGGCCCAGTGCAGACGTGACAGATAGGAAAACAGCCTTCTAGGGCAGACAGGACGAAAAGCTGCTTGGAGCCTGGGCCCTGGTTTTAAAAGTTAAGAGCGCCATTTTCTTTACTGTCACCAGAAGATGCTGAGTCACGGTACTTGAGGAGCATGCTGGCCTGCGCGCCTGTTGGAGGAGGCGAGACACAGCCAGCCTCTGCGAGGACATTGTCTGGTGGTGTGAACAGATAGACGAACCTGTCCTTTTAACACAGAGAGGAAACATATTCAAGAGGAGCCGCCTAGAGTTCGTGAGCACCACATGGAGTGAGCACGTGTGCGTGAAGCAGGACTCAGGCTCTGGGCTTCGCGGGGAGCTAGCGGTCCGGAGCAGACACAGCCAGGCCGGACAGGAGTGGGCACAAAGGGACTCCCCGCTGTCGGATCACCGGACAGAGAGGTGGCCTCATAAAGAACAGAGGGCTCTCTCGCTCACAGTTTGGGGAGCTAAGAACCCAGATGGCCTGAGGCGTGCTCTGGTGAGTCCCCTGGGCTGTGTCACATCAAGAAGGATGGCATCGTGGTGGAGCACCTGCCCCAGGGGGAGAGCACACCCTTAGACAGGAAAGCAGGGGGCAATTCAGGGACCAGGCTTGCTCTCACGTGACCTGCTCTCTCAAGGTCCCCAAGAACTGTCTTAGTCCCTCAAAAGGCATGCCACCATGACCTTCCCCTGGGCCTCACCTCTAAATGGTGCCACAGTGGGAACCGAGCTTCCAACACATGATCCCTTGGGGACAAAGCACATTCAGATGACAGCGGGCCGAGGACAGTGAGACCAGGGTGAGCAGAGGTCAGGGTGCTGGTGAGGCCCAGGGGTGGGTGTGTCTTACTCCCCCACCTGTATCAGATGCCACTCCCACCAGAGGGACCCCGCACACTGCCCTGGAGTGTGGCCTGGGTGTGCCTCCTGCGTTCTCTTCTCCTTCCCGTTAGATCGCCTCCAGAAGCCTCTCCGACACAGGAATCCTGGAATCCCCACCGTGCGCAGGCCTTGCCGAGGAGTCTCCCCCAGCGCGTGATGAGAATCACAGCAGAGTTTTCAGCAGAGCAGAGACACGATTTAACCAGAATCTATCAGCCACGAACCGTCGGAGGGAGCTTTGGGGAACCTGGGCCTTTGACCTGCCCTGGCTCCCCGAGGTCGCAATGAGAATTAGAAAAAGGGTCCCTTCTTCGGGAAACAGGCCCAGGTCAGGTAGGGCAGTGGGTGGGGCCCGCAGGAAAGCCCTGCGGCTGTCCTACCCAGGACAGGGTGAGCCCAGAGCTGCCCTCCTTCCCCTGGCATCACAGGCACTAATGAGGTCAGACTAGGCTCTGTGACCAGCCCCCCCAGCTTCTACCCCCTGCCCCCTCACCTCCACCTCTGCCCAGGGTGATGCACCCTTTTGAGAAAAATCCACCTCTATTGTTTTTGCTCTGATGTCAGGCTTTCCTGACCACCTTGCTTAAAACTACAAGCCCCTTCGCAGCCCCCTGACTACACAGGCCTTTTGACCTGTTCCATATCTAGTCTATTACACATATTGCTCCCTGAGGATTCGGGATCCATGAGGGGAGGGTTTGTCCTACACCTCGAGGTCTCCAGCCTGAGAAGGGCCTGGCACGGACGAGATGCCCAAGAGAACCAGTCAGGAGCTCTCAGTCACGGCCGTCCCTGCTTCTGAGGCCGACCCCGGGCTGGTTGATTCGGGCAGCCCTTGGTCTTCTGACTAACCCACGTGACTGGCCCAAGACTTAGAACCACCCTGCGCTTCCATCAGACTTCTTTCTGGAGCAAGGGGCAGCATGTCTCTGACCATGGAGTAGAAGAAGGCATCGAGAGGTGGGGGAGGTGGGGGAGGTGGGGGGTGGGGGGAGGGGGGAGGGGAGGGGGAGGGCTGGGGAATGCCATCTATCAGATTGTGCGTAATTATTTAACAATCATAACTCCTTGTTTTACAGATTGAGGGAAGTGAAGTTCAAAAACATGAAAGAACATGCCCATGGTCCCCAAGTAGAACGTGTCAAAGCCGGTATTCAAATCTAGAACCCCTGAGTCCAGTCTGGGGTGGGCTGGCCATGCAGCCACTCTCAACAGGTGCTGCCCACTCCTCAGTCGCTGGGGTCGGGGCCCAACATCACAGTCGACAGGAACCAGCGGGCGCCATTTCTCTCCGTTACACTCCGTTCCAGGGATGAATCCTTTTCATTAAGGCAGATGGCTTCATACCTAGGGCATTGCAAGCAGGGAGACGGAAACAGAATCTGTCCCTGTTGAACTTGAGGAAAAGATTGGACAGAATGAATTTCAGCCATTCAGATAGTCCTTTCCTCTCTTCAGAGAGCTACATGCGCTGTCCCTGATTTCCTAATGCTCAGCCATTGGTTAAATGTCAAAACAAACAGAAAAAAATTAGACACGGATGGATTCAGGGTAGAGGGCACCCGCTCTGGAAAATGACCCTGGGTGGAGTGCGGTGGACAGGCTGAGTGAGGGACAGCCCTAGGCACCGGAACCGAGTCCATCACCCAGGGAACTTCCTTGTGTCCTGTCTTGTGATGGGATCTCCTCAGCACGTTCTCCCGCCATGATGCCATCTGTCATCAGGTGATGACACAGAGTCATTACTTGCTCCAGGTTTAACCAGGGCACACATTCAGGAATAGTCTTTGGTAAGAACCACGTCCTGCCCAAACTGAACTCCAGAATGAAAGTGAAAGAGTTGTGGGACCCACGGGGTCTAGTTCCAACACCCGGGGTGAGAGTGCTGGGGATCGAACCCAGGGCCTCACACATGCGAGGCAAGCGCTCTACCGCTCAGCCCCAGCCCCAGCCCCAGCTTTGTTTTTTTAATCATTTAATGACCAACGTTGTGTGGCCCAAAGGGGCTGAGCCCTGAGCTCTGGATTTGAATAAGAACCACCCCTAGCCTCAGGGGGCTTACCATTTAGTTGGGGAGACACAGAGTAAACAGCTGGTGACAATCCAAGACGATGAGGGCTATCCTAGGGCCCAGGGGAGAGCTGGGCTGGGTATAGGAAAGAGGACACTCTGAAATGGAAGGGCCTTTAAGGCTATCGCAGTTCGGTCAAAGTCCTAGCAAGTCAGACGTCATTTTACCAGGAGTTTTACTTCTATCTTCTCTAACTCCGTGAGCGCCCATCATTCAAAATCAACACAGACTCTCCGGGTTCCATCTCCTAATCTCCCTGACACCTGCCTACAGGGATTCTCAGCAGATCAGATGGCAAAGTCAGGAATGCAGACCTGCAAATAAACTGAGTTTCTCGGAGTGAGATGTCTCCACAAGATGGAGAAGTGGCTGGGCCAGCCTCGGCACAGGCTGGTGGCCAACACTCGCGTGGGAAGCTGACAAAGTGATTTTGAGCTACAGAGTGGTTCTCAGACTAGGATGAAGAACGGCAGCCATCTAGCACGGCCAGTCTCCACTCAATTTTTTTTTAATTGGTACCAGGGATGGAACCCGGAATCACTTAACCATTGAGCTACCTCTCCAGCGCCACCCGCCTTTTTTTCGTACTTTGTTTAAAGAAAGGGTCTCACTGAGTTGCTCAGGGACTTGCTGAGTTGCTGAGGCTGGCTTTGAACTCTCGATCCTCCAGCCTCAGCCTCCCAAGCCACTGAGATTATAGGACACACCACTGTGCCCAGCCTCCACCCAAATCTGATGTCATAAATTGACACAGGTCTAGGCTCCGATATCTTTCTTAAAACAAAGGAGTTAATGGGAATACTTCCTTTCCCCAGAGTTTCTGTGGGTTCCTGGGAAATTGGAATCCATCTGGGAAACAGTAGCTGTGCCCCCCAGTTATACTCTCTCTTTGAGGAAGTCAGTGGTCCTGTATGAGGCTGGGTTTCGTGTGAGTGTGTTGAAGACTGATGCTCCTCTTACCTACTTTGAAGTATTTAATGAGAGCTCCCGGACAGTGAGTTCAGCAAAGAGTTTACATGGAGTGTTTCTAACGGGAAACGTGAGAGTGGATGTTTATGGATAGTTCATGGAAGCAGCAGTTAGGTTCAGATCTGTCACTCCCTGTGTGAGCAAATTTCATCTTTGTCCCTCAGTTCCCTCACCTGCAAGGTAGCAATGGCGTGATCACTGGCCCGGTGGTGGTTGTATTAAGAATTTATTCATGCATTAATTCCACAGACATTCATGGAGCACATACCAAGTGCCATGCAATAAGAGACTTGTCGGGCTGAAAGAAGGAGCTCTGGACCAGAATATCCCGATCCAGGACTCACTAGATGCATACTTTAGGCAAGTCATTAGACCTCTCCCTGCCTCGTTTTTCTCAGCATAAAGTGAAGATTGTGATAGCCCCACTTCCTACAGTAGATTTAGAAATTAGACGTCTTAACATATCCTTAGAATACAGCCTAAAACACAGCACTACACTCGGTCTCTGCTGCTGTTTTCTAGGAACTCCTCTCCTGCTCGGAGCCTACATTTTTAGGCAGAGGGACAAAGCAAATCTCATAAATAAATAAATTCTTTAACACATTAGAAGGAAATAGCCCTGCCAGGCATGGTGGTACACTGCTATAATCCCAGCAACTTGGGAGGCTGAGGCAGGAGGATTGTGAGTTCAAAGCCAGCCTCAGCAAGTAAGCAAGGCCCTAAACCACTCAGCAAGACCCTGTCTCAAGATACAAAATAAAAAGGGCTGGGGATGTGGCTCAGTGGTAAAGCGCCCCTGGGTTCGATCCTTGGTGAGCGCGCACGCACACCCACACACACACTACAGGGAGGAGACAGAGGGGGCACAGCAAGTCTGAGAGGCCAGGAGGGATGCGATCCTTAACACGGGGCTGGTGAGGACCTGAAGGTGAGCAAGGACTTGAGGGGGAAGGGGAGGGAGGCGGGTCACATCTGAGGGAGGAGCATGGAACAGAGGCCGGCCAGCTCAGGAGGCTGGGCCTGGCCTGTTTGAGGCCGAGTGAGAAAGTAGCTTAGAAATGAAGGAAAAGAAAGGAGGGGGGAATGGGGTCAGGTCAGGCCACATCGCGCTCCGAGGTGAGGACGGGTCATGCGCGGAGAGACAGAGAGCCACTGCAGGTCTGTAAGCCAGGAGTAGCATGGCCCCACGTGCCCTTTCTGAAACATCTATGTCTGCCATGCGATAGACTGGAGAGGGCAGGCACACAGGCAGAAAGAAGGGTCAGGAAGCCGCTGCGGTCATCCAGACAAAGGCGCTGAGCGGCTGGGTGGCGGGAAGGGGCTGGACTCCGGCCGTTTTGAAGGCAGGGCTCAAGGGTTAGATGTGAGGTGTGAAGGAACCTGGTGGAAGCTGATCCTCAGGGAACCTGGTCATCAGTTAGACGGGGGGCCGGAGGGTAGAGCAGGTCTGATCTGAAGGGTGGGAGCTTAAGATGCCATGAGGCACAGCCAGGCACAGCGGCCTGCGTTCCCAGGGACTCAGGAGGCTGAGGATCACGAGTTCAAAGCCAGCCTCAGCCACTTAGTGAGCAGCTCAAAGAGACCCTGTCTCTAAATAAAATATAAAAAGGGCTGGGATGTGAGTGCTCCTGGGCTCCATCCCCAATACCAAAAAAAAAAAAAAAGATTTGTACTCCACGTGGACAAGTCAAACCCCACCACGTGGGTATCTGGGAGGCACGGGTGGAAAGCTAAGTGGCCCAGAGGTCATTTCAAGTAAGATGACGGGCGAGAACTAGCCAGGGGAGTCAGAGAACCTGCGGATGAACTGACGCAGCAGAGGAGACACGGCACAAAATGTCAGCTTCCACTGCTGCCCCCGTCACAGGGGGCACCCAGGGGTCCCTGCACCCCTGTCTGCCGGACCCCGAGGGGAGGAAGCCTGGGTCTGCACGGGTGAAGCTAAACCCAGAGAGCACTGGACAGAGGGGCGAGAGAGTGGGAGTCCTCCCGGGAAGGTGGGAAGGTGAAGCCCCCAAAACAAAAGGAGGTCAGAGGTCATAGGGTCAGATCCAGGACACCCGGGTGTTGATCAAGCGTGGCCCAACAGACACCTGTTTGGCTTTGTGGCCTTTATGAGCTCCAGGGGACGGATTCTGGCAGAGTTAGCGGTTTCAAAGGGCCAGAGGCAGGCGGATAGCATGGACATGATCCTGCCCAGGCCTCCCTCTCTTGAGACCAAAAAAATGTCTAGAGTCTCATTATGTGGGACGTACCTGTCATGGGCCATAGAGGTCCCGGTGCCTAAAATGACAATCACTGTCATTGGATGTAGGCGTCCCCCAGAAGCTCACATGTGAGAGGTGCCACAGGTCCAGAGGAGAAGTGACTGGGTGGCCAGAGCCTGGGCCCGGTCAGTGACGTGATCCCCTGACAGGGGACGGGGGCTGGAGGGGTGGGAATGGGGGACTGGCGTTGGCACATATTTGAATCGGGCGAGTGGAGACCTCTCTGCTTCCTGATCACCGTGTGAGCCACTTCCCTCTGCCACACTCACCCACAGGATGCTGTCTCCCCTGGAGCCGCGAGGAATGGAGCCGGCCTTCCGTGGACTCAGACCTCGGAAACCGAGGGCCCCCAGATCAACCTTTCCTCCTCTGCAGTGGTGCTGCTTGGGTCATTTAGTCACAGCAGCAAAAAAGCTGACTAAAATCATCACCTCCTCAACGGCTCACCAGACCGTGGGCTCCTCGGGGTCCCACCCCTCCTAGGGCGCCCTGAGTTCAGGAGGACCACAGACCCGGGACCTGCGGCCGGCCCCTGCAGGGCGGGGTGCTGCTCTTCCCGCCCCTTGGACCCTGCTTCCTCCCTTCGCCACCCCAAATCTCCCAGCTCTTGGCTGATGTTTGCATGGTTTCCCTCTAAGACGCAGCGGCCTCCTGTTTGTGAAGACAGGGATGAGCATGGGGCCTTCCTGCAGGGGGTCCTGGGGACGGAGGGCACGACACCCGCAGGACGGGGCCGGCACATGAGAGAGCCAGCCAGGGCTGGTGATGCTGCAGGTCCAAGGTCTTGGTAGGAGGCAGTGGGCCCGGAAAGAAATGTGCTCCCCTGCCCCCAGGAGTCCAGGAAGGCTGTGGGGAAAGTCTCGATAAGAGGGCAGTCAGTGTTAACGACGGTGGAAAGTGAGGGCCATTACTATCCAAAGGACAGTACGAAGACACGGATCGCTGTGTGTACAACCAGAGACATGAAAAACTGTGATCCACCCGTGGAGTAGAGTTCAATGCACTCCACTGTCATAATGTCAATAAAAAACATTTGAAAAACAGATTTCAAAATGTCCTGTCACAATTTAAACATCCATAATAAGAGGAGCCTTTGTAAAACTAAACTGAAATCAAACCATTTTCAAAACCAAAAAAACAAGGAGTGGGGTCAGGGTGGGAACAGAAACGAAGCAATGGAGGAAAGAGTGTGAGGGCCCAGGGCCTCCAAAAACAGACCCTCAAGCCGGGCGAGGCACCACCTGTCACCCCAGCACATGGGGAGGAGGAGGACCCCAGGTTCAGAGCCAGCCTCAGCAATGGTGAGGCGCTAAGCAACTCAGTGAGACCCTGTCTCTAAATAAAATTTTAAAAACAGGGCTGGGGATGTGGCTCAGTGGCCAAGTGCCCCTGAGTTCAATCCCCATACCAAAAAAAAAAAAAAAAAACTATCAGTGTGGCCTGGCCCACTGTGCTGGCTGACGGAAGCATGCTGGACACAGACACCAGGACCCGTCTTGCTCGTGCCAGGTCCCCGGTACCCCACCTGCTCTCTCTCTCCAGAACATCTCCAGTCACTACCTTCCACCTCCCCAAGCCCCACTGACAATTCAGCTTGCAGTTCAGCTAGCCCAGCTACCCGAGGCTCTCTGAGAAACCCTTGCAGATACTGCTCTGGGAATTTGTTCCCACCCCTCGCTCCCTGTGTATTGGCTGCTCCACCTGTCTGTCAAGACTCAGCTCCTGTGTCGGCAAACATTCAAAATACATCCTTCCACCGTGAGACTGAGCCCTCCTCTGTATGCCCACAACAATGTCCTTACTTACTGATACCACATAGCAGTTTCACTAACACAATCAACCATACTGGTCACTCTCCAACCCGGTACACAGTGACTCCAAGTAGGTGCCCACTGCAGGTGGCAGTAGATGCACTTAGAGTACTCAGGCAGAAACTAGGGCCTTTGGGAAAGAAGATAAAGAGGGGGAAAAAGATGCTTTCATATACTCTGAGAAATATCAAACACAAGACAGTCCAAACTTTATCTTTCGGCATTTTGAAAGATTTCATAGGAAAGGTCGTTTTCAATAGCCAAGCAAACAGAAAATGAGACACAAACAACACTTTCAGCCAAAGACGTGGAGGGGAGCAGGGCTGAGCAGAGAGAGCAGAGGAGGAGAGTCCAGTCATGGAGACAGAGGAGCAGGCTGAACAGAGAGAGCAGAGGAGGAGAGTCCAGTCATAGAGACAGAGGAGCAGGCTGAGCAGAGAGAGCAGAGGAGGAGAGTCCAGTCATGGAGACAGAGGAGCAGGCTGAACAGAGAGAGCAGAGGAGGAGAGTCCAGTCATGGAGACAGAGGAGCAGGCTGAACAGAGAGAGCAGAGGAGGAGAGTCCAGTCATGGAGACAGAGGAGCAGGCTGAGCAGAGAGAGCAGAGGAGGAGAGTCCAGTCATGGAGACAGAGGAGCAGACTGAGCAGAGAGAGCAGAGGAGGAGAGTCCAGTCATGGAGACAGAGGAGCAGGCTGAACAGAGAGAGCAGAGGAGGAGAGTCCAGTCATACAGACAGAGGAGCAGGCTGAGCAGAAAGAGCAGAGGAGGAGAGTCCAGTCATGGAGACAGAGGAGCAGGCTGAACAGAGAGAGCAGAGGAGGAGAGTCCAGTCATACAGACAGAGGAGCAGGCTGAGCAGAGAGAGCAGAGGAGGAGAGTCCAGTCATGGAGACAGAGGAGCAGGCTGAACAGAGAGAGCAGAGGAGGAGAGTCCAGTCATGGAGACAGAGGAGCAGGCTGAGCAGAGAGAGCAGAGGAGGAGAGTCCAGTCATGGAGACAGAGGAGCAGGCTGAACAGAGAGAGCAGAGGAGGAGAGTCCAGTCATGGAGACAGAGGAGCAGGCTGAACAGAGAGAGCAGAGGAGGAGAGTCCAGTCATGGAGACAGAGGAGCAGGCTGAGCAGAGAGAGCAGAGGAGGAGAGTCCAGTCATGGAGACAGAGGAGCAGGCTGAGCAGAGAGAGCAGAGGAGGAGAGTCCAGTCATGGAGACAGAGGAGCAGGCTGAGCAGAGAGAGCAGAGGAGGAGAGTCCAGTCATGGAGACAGAGGAGCAGGCTGAGCAGAGAGAGCAGAGGAGGAGAGTCCAGTCATGGAGACAGAGGAGCAGGCTGAGCAGAGAGAGCAGAGGAGGAGAGTCCAGTCATGGAGACAGAGGAGCAGGCTGAGCAGAGAGAGCAGAGGAGGAGAGTCCAGTCATGGAGACAGAGGAGCAGGCTGAACAGAGAGAGCAGAGGAGGAGAGTCCAGTCATGGAGACAGAGGAGCAGGCTGAGCAGAGAGAGCAGAGGAGGAGAGTCCAGTCATGGAGACAGAGGAGCAGGCTGAGCAGAGAGAGCAGAGGAGGAGAGTCCAGTCATGGAGACAGGGGAGGAGGCTGAACAGAGAGAGCAGAGGAGGAGAGTCCAGTCATGGAGACAGAGGAGCAGGCTGAGCAGAGAGAGCAGAGGAGGAGAGTCCAGTCATGGAGACAGAGGAGCAGGCTGAGCAGAGAGAGCAGAGGAGGAGAGTCCAGTCATGGAGACAGAGGAGCAGGCTGAGCAGAGAGAGCAGAGGAGGAGAGTCCAGTCATGGAGATAGAGGAGCAGGCTGAGCAGAGAGAGCAGAGGAGGAGAGTCCAGTCATGGAGACAGGGGAGGAGGCTGAACAGAGAGAGCAGAGGAGGAGAGTCCACTCATGGAGACAGAGGAGCAGGCTGAACAGAGAGAGCAGAGGAGGAGAGTCCAGTCATGGAGACAGGGGAGCAGGCTGAGCAGAGAGAGCAGAGGAGGAGAGTCCAGTCATGGAGACAGAGGAGCAGGCTGAGCAGAGAGAGCAGAGGAGGAGAGTCCACTCATGGAGACAGAGGAGCAGGCTGAACAGAGAGAGCAGAGGAGGCGAGTCCAGTCATGGAGACAGAGGAGCAGGCTGAACAGAGAGAGCAGAGGAGGAGAGTCCAGTCATGGAGACAGAGGAGCAGGCTGAACAGAGAGAGCAGAGGAGGAGAGTCCAGTCATGGAGACAGAGGAGCAGGCTGAACAGAGAGAGCAGAGGAGGAGAGTCCAGTCATGGAGACAGAGGAGCAGGCTGAACAGAGAGAGCAGAGGAGGAGAGTCCAGTCATGGAGACAGAGGAGCAGGCTGAGCAGAGAGAGCAGAGGAGGAGAGGCCACTCATGGAGACAGAGGAGCAGGCTGAGCAGAGAGAGCAGAGGAGGAGAGTCCAGTCATGGAGACAGAGGAGCAGGCTGAACAGAGAGAGCAGAGGAGGAGAGTCCAGTCATGGAGACAGAGGAGCAGGCTGAGCAGAGAGAGCAGAGGAGGAGAGTCCAGTCATGGAGACAGAGGAGCAGGCTGAGCAGAGAGAGCAGAGGAGGAGAGTCCAGTCATGGAGACAGGGGAGGAGGCTGAACAGAGAGAGCAGAGGAGGAGAGTCCAGTCATGGAGACAGAGGAGCAGGCTGAGCAGAGAGAGCAGAGGAGGAGAGTCCAGTCATGGAGACAGAGGAGCAGGCTGAGCAGAGAGAGCAGAGGAGGAGAGTCCAGTCATGGAGACAGAGGAGCAGGCTGAGCAGAGAGAGCAGAGGAGGAGAGTCCAGTCATGGAGATAGAGGAGCAGGCTGAGCAGAGAGAGCAGAGGAGGAGAGTCCAGTCATGGAGACAGGGGAGGAGGCTGAACAGAGAGAGCAGAGGAGGAGAGTCCACTCATGGAGACAGAGGAGCAGGCTGAACAGAGAGAGCAGAGGAGGAGAGTCCAGTCATGGAGACAGGGGAGCAGGCTGAGCAGAGAGAGCAGAGGAGGAGAGTCCAGTCATGGAGACAGAGGAGCAGGCTGAGCAGAGAGAGCAGAGGAGGAGAGTCCACTCATGGAGACAGAGGAGCAGGCTGAACAGAGAGAGCAGAGGAGGCGAGTCCAGTCATGGAGACAGAGGAGCAGGCTGAACAGAGAGAGCAGAGGAGGAGAGTCCAGTCATGGAGACAGAGGAGCAGGCTGAACAGAGAGAGCAGAGGAGGAGAGTCCAGTCATGGAGACAGAGGAGCAGGCTGAACAGAGAGAGCAGAGGAGGAGAGTCCAGTCATGGAGACAGAGGAGCAGGCTGAACAGAGAGAGCAGAGGAGGAGAGTCCAGTCATGGAGACAGAGGAGCAGGCTGAGCAGAGAGAGCAGAGGAGGAGAGGCCACTCATGGAGACAGAGGAGCAGGCTGAACAGAGAGAGCAGAGGAGGCGAGTCCAGTCATGGAGACAGAGGAGCAGGCTGAACAGAGAGAGCAGAGGAGGAGAGTCCAGTCATGGAGACAGGGGAGCAGGCTGAACAGAGAGAGCAGAGGAGGAGAGTCCAGTCATGGAGACAGAGGAGCAGGCTGAGCAGAGAGAGCAGAGGAGGAGAGTCCAGTCATGGAGACAGAGGAGCAGGCTGAACAGAGAGAGCAGAGGAGGAGAGTCCAGTCATGGAGACAGAGGAGCAGGCTGAACAGAGAGAGCAGAGGAGGAGAGTCCAGTCATGGAGACAGAGGAGCAGGCTGAACAGAGAGAGCAGAGGAGGAGAGTCCAGTCATGGAGACAGGGGAGCAGGCTGAACAGAGAGAGCAGAGGAGGAGAGTCCAGTCATGGAGACAGAGGAGCAGGCTGAACAGAGAGAGCAGAGGAGGAGAGTCCAGTCATGGAGACAGAGGAACAGGCTGAGTAGAGAGAGCAGAGGAGGAGAGTCCAGTCATGGAGACAGAGGAGCAGGCTGAACAGAGAGAGCAGAGGAGGAGAGTCCAGTCATGGAGACAGAGGAGCAGGCTGAGCAGAGAGAGCAGAGGAGGAGAGGCCACTCATGGAGACAGAGGAGCAGGCTGAACAGAGAGAGCAGAGGAGGCGAGTCCAGTCATGGAGACAGAGGAGCAGGCTGAACAGAGAGAGCAGAGGAGGAGAGTCCAGTCATGGAGACAGGGGAGCAGGCTGAACAGAGAGAGCAGAGGAGGAGAGTCCAGTCATGGAGACAGAGGAGCAGGCTGAACAGAGAGAGCAGAGGAGGAGAGTCCAGTCATGGAGACAGAGGAACAGGCTGAGTAGAGAGAGCAGAGGAGGAGAGTCCAGTCATGGAGACAGAGGAGCAGGCTGAACAGAGAGAGCAGAGGAGGAGAGTCCAGTCATGGAGACAGAGGAGCAGGCTGAGCAGAGAGAGCAGAGGAGGAGAGTCCAGTCATGGAGACAGAGGAGCAGGCTGAACAGAGAGAGCAGAGGAGGAGAGTCCAGTCAGGAGACAGAGGAGCAGGCTGAACAGAGAGAGCAGAGGAGGAGAGTCCAGTCATGGAGACAGAGGAGCAGGCTGAACAGAGAGCAGAGGAGGAGAGTCCAGTCATGGAGACAGAGGAGCAGGCTGAACAGAGAGAGCAGAGGAGGAGAGTCCAGTCATGGAGACAGAGGAGCAGGCTGAACAGAGAGAGCAGAGGAGGAGAGTCCAGTCATGGAGACAGAGGAGCAGGCTGAACAGAGAGAGCAGAGGAGGAGAGTCCAGTCATGGAGACAGAGGAGCAGGCTGAACAGAGAGAGCAGAGGAGGAGAGTCCAGTCAGGGAGACAGAGGAGCAGGCTGAACAGAGAGAGCAGAGGAGGAGAGTCCAGTCATGGAGACAGAGGAGCAGGCTGAACAGAGAGAGCAGAGGAGGAGAGTCCAGTCATGGAGACAGAGGAGCAGGCTGAACAGAGAGAGCAGAGGAGGAGAGTCCAGTCATGGAGACAGAGGAGCAGGCTGAACAGAGAGAGCAGAGGAGGAGAGTCCAGTCATGGAGACAGAGGAGCAGGCTGAGCAGAGAGAGCAGAGGAGGAGAGTCCAGTCATGGAGACAGAGGAGCAGGCTGAACAGAGAGAGCAGAGGAGGAGAGTCCAGTCATGGAGACAGAGGAGCAGGCTGAACAGAGAGAGCAGAGGAGGAGAGTCCAGTCATGGAGACAGAGGAGCAGGCTGAACAGAGAGAGCAGAGGAGGAGAGTCCAGTCAGGGAGACAGAGGAGCAGGCTGAACAGAGAGAGCAGAGGAGGAGAGTCCAGTCATGGAGACAGAGGAGCAGGCTGAGCAGAGAGAGCAGAGGAGGAGAGTCCAGTCATGGAGACAGAGGAGCAGGCTGAACAGAGAGAGCAGAGGAGGAGAGTCCAGTCATGGAGACAGAGGAGCAGGCTGAACAGAGAGAGCAGAGGAGGAGAGTCCAGTCATGGAGACAGAGGAGCAGGCTGAACAGAGAGAGCAGAGGAGGAGAGTCCAGTCATGGAGACAGAGGAGCAGGCTGAACAGAGAGAGCAGAGGAGGAGAGTCCAGTCAGGGAGACAGAGGAGCAGGCTGAACAGAGAGAGCAGAGGAGGAGAGTCCAGTCATGGAGACAGAGGAGCAGGCTGAGCAGAGAGAGCAGAGGAGGAGAGTCCAGTCATGGAGACAGAGGAGCAGGCTGAGCAGAGAGAGCAGAGGAGGAGAGTCCAGTCATGGAGACAGAGGAGCAGGCTGAGCAGAGAGAGCAGAGGAGGAGAGTCCAGTCATGGAGACAGAGGAGCAGGCTGAGCAGAGAGAGCAGAGGAGGAGAGTCCAGTCATGGAGACAGAGGAGCAGGCTGAGCAGAGAGAGCAGAGGAGGAGAGTCCAGTCATGGAGACAGAGGAGCAGGCTGAGCAGAGAGAGCAGAGGAGGAGAGTCCAGTCATGGAGACAGAGGAGCAGGCTGAGCAGAGAGAGCAGAGGAGGAGAGTCCAGTCATGGAGACAGAGGAGCAGGCTGAGCAGAGAGAGCAGAGGAGGAGAGTCCAGTCATGGAGACAGAGGAGCAGGCTGAGCAGAGAGAGCAGAGGAGGAGAGTCCAGTCATGGAGACAGAGGAGCAGGCTGAGCAGAGAGAGCAGAGGAGGAGAGTCCAGTCAGGGAGACAGAGGAGCAGGCTGAACAGAGAGAGCAGAGGAGGAGAGTCCAGTCATGGAGACAGAGGAGCAGGCTGAGCAGAGAGAGCAGAGGAGGAGAGTCCAGTCATGGAGACAGAGGAGCAGGCTGAGCAGAGAGAGCAGAGGAGGAGAGTCCAGTCATGGAGACAGAGGAGCAGGCTGAGCAGAGAGAGCAGAGGAGGAGAGTCCAGTCAGGGAGACAGAGGAGCAGGCTGAACAGAGAGAGCAGAGGAGGAGAGTCCAGTCATGGAGACAGAGGAGCAGGCTGAGCAGAGAGAGCAGAGGAGGAGAGTCCAGTCATGGAGACAGAGGAGCAGGCTGAGCAGAGAGAGCAGAGGAGGAGAGTCCAGTCATGGCAGACAGAGGAGCAGGCTGAGCAGAGAGAGCAGAGGAGGAGAGTCCAGTCATGGGAGACAGAGGAGCAGGCTGAGCAGAGAGAGCAGAGGAGGAGAGTCCAGTCATGGAGACAGAGGAGCAGGCTGAGCAGAGAGAGCAGAGGAGGAGAGTCCAGTCATGGAGACAGAGGAGCAGGCTGAGCAGAGAGAGCAGAGGAGGAGAGTCCAGTCATGGAGACAGAGGAGCAGGCTGAGCAGAGAGAGCAGAGGAGGAGAGTCCAGTCATGGAGACAGAGGAGCAGGCTGAGCAGAGAGAGCAGAGGAGGAGAGTCCAGTCATGGAGACAGAGGAGCAGGCTGAACAGAGAGAGCAGAGGAGGAGAGTCCAGTCATGGAGACAGAGGAGCAGGCTGAGCAGAGAGAGCAGAGGAGGAGAGTCCAGTCATGGAGACAGAGGAGCAGGCTGAGCAGAGAGAGCAGAGGAGGAGAGTCCAGTCATGGAGACAGAGGAGCAGGCTGAACAGAGAGAGCAGAGGAGGGAGAGTCCAGTCATGGAGACAGAGGAGCAGGCTGAGCAGAGAGAGCAGAGGAGGAGAGTCCAGTCATGGAGACAGAGGAGCAGGCTGAGCAGAGAGAGCAGAGGAGGAGAGTCCAGTCATGGAGACAGAGGAGCAGGCTGAACAGAGAGAGCAGAGGAGGAGAGTCCAGTCATGGAGACAGAGGAGCAGGCTGAGCAGAGAGAGCAGAGGAGGAGAGTCCAGTCATGGAGACAGAGGAGCAGGCTGAGCAGAGAGAGCAGAGGAGGAGAGTCCAGTCATGGAGACAGAGGAGCAGGCTGAACAGAGAGAGCAGAGGAGGAGAGTCCAGTCATGGAGACAGAGGAGCAGGCTGAACAGAGAGAGCAGAGGAGGAGAGTCCAGTCATGGAGACAGAGGAGCAGGCTGAGCAGAGAGAGCAGAGGAGGAGAGTCCAGCCATGGAGACAGAGGAGCAGGCTGAGCAGAGAGAGCAGAGGAGGAGAGTCCAGTCAATGGAGACAGAGGAGCAGGCTGAGCAGAGAGAGCAGAGGAGGAGAGTCCAGTCATGGAGACAGAGGAGCAGGCTGAACAGAGAGAGCAGAGGAGGAGAGTCCAGTCATGGAGACAGAGGAGCAGGCTGAACAGAGAGAGCAGAGGAGGAGAGTCCAGTCATGGAGACAGAGGAGCCAGGCTGAACAGAGAGAGCAGAGGAGGAGAGTCCAGTCATGGAGACAGAGGAGCAGGCTGAGCAGAGAGAGCAGAGGAGAGAGTCCAGTCATGGAGACAGAGGAGCAGGCTGAACAGAGAGAGCAGAGGAGGAGAGTCCAGTCATGGAGACAGAGGAGCAGGCTGAACAGAGAGAGCAGAGGAGGAGAGTCCAGTCATGGAGACAGAGGAGCAGGCTGACAGAGAGAGCAGAGAGGAGAGTCCAGTCATGGAGACAGAGGAGCAGCTGAACAGAAGAAGAGCAGAGGAGAAGAGTCCAGTCATGGAGACAGAGGAGCAGGCTGAGCAGAGAGAGCAGAGGAGGAGAGTCCAGTCATGGAGACAGAGGAGCAGGCTGAGCAGAGAGAGCAGAGGAGGAGAGTCCAGTCATGGAGACAGAGGAGCAGGCTGAGCAGAGAGAGCAGAGGAGGAGAGTCCAGTCATGGAGTCAGAGGAGCAGGCTGAGCAGAGAGAGCAGAGGAGGAGAGTCCAGTCATGGAGACAGAGGAGCAGGCTGAGCAGAGAGAGCAGAGGAGGAGAGTCCAGTCATGGAGACAGAGGAGCAGGCTGAGCAGGGAGAGGAGAGGAGGAGAGTCCAGTCATGGAGACAGAGGAGCAGGCTGAACAGAGAGAGCAGAGGAGGAGAGTCCAGTCATGGAGACAGAGGAGCAGGCTGAACAGAGAGAGGAGAGGAGGAGAGTCCAGTAATGGAGACAGAGGAGCAGGCTGAGCAGAGAGAGCAGAGGAGGAGAGTCCAGTCATGGAGACAGAGGAGCAGGCTGAGCAGAGAGAGCAGAGGAGGAGAGTCCAGTCATGGAGTCAGAGGAGCAGGCTGAGCAGAGAGAGCAGAGGAGGAGAGTCCAGTCATGGAGACAGAGGAGCAGGCTGAGCAGAGAGAGCAGAGGAGGAGAGTCCAGTCATGGAGACAGAGGAGCAGGCTGAACAGAGAGAGCAGAGGAGGAGAGTCCAGTCATGGAGTCAGAGGAGCAGGCTGAGCAGAGAGAGCAGAGGAGGAGAGTCCAGTCATGGAGACAGAGGAGCAGGCTGAGCAGAGAGAGCAGAGGAGGAGAGTCCAGTCATGGAGACAGAGGAGCAGTCTGAACAGAGAGAGCAGAGGAGGAGAGTCCAGTCATGGAGACAGAGGAGCAGGCTGAACAGAGAGAGCAGAGGGGGAGAGTCCAGTCATGGAGACAGAGGAGCAGGCTGAACAGAGAGAGGAGAGGAGGAGAGTCCAGTCATTGAGTCAGAGGAGCAGGCTGAACAGAGAGAGGAGAGGAGGAGAGTCCAGTCATGGAGACAGAGGAGCAGGCTGAGCAGAGAGAGGAGAGGAGGAGAGTCCAGTCATGGAGACAGAGGAGCAGGCTGAACAGAGAGAGGAGAGGAGGAGAGTCCAGTCATGGAGACAGAGGAGCAGGCTGAGCAGAGAGAGGAGAGGAGGAGAGTCCAGTCATGGAGACAGAGGAGCAGGCTGAGCAGAGAGAGGAGAGGAGGAGAGTCCAGTCATGGAGACAGAGGAGCAGGCTGAACAGAGAGAGGAGAGGAGGAGAGTCCAGTCATGGAGACAGAGGAGCAGGCTGAGCAGAGAGAGGAGAGGAGGAGAGTCCAGTCATTGAGTCAGAGGAGCAGGCTGAGCAGAGAGAGGAGAGGAGGAGAGTCCAGTCATGGAGACAGAGGAGCAGGCTGAACAGAGAGAGGAGAGGAGGAGAGTCCAGTCATGGAGACAGAGGAGCAGGCTGAGCAGAGAGAGGAGAGGAGGAGAGTCCAGTCATTGAGTCAGAGGAGCAGGCTGAACAGAGAGAGGAGAGGAGGAGAGTCCAGTCATGGAGTCAGAGGAGCAGGCTGAGCAGAGAGAGGAGAGGAGGAGAGTCCAGTCATGGAGACAGAGGAGCAGGCTGAACAGAGAGAGGAGAGGAGGAGAGTCCAGTCATGGAGACAGAGGAGCAGGCTGAACAGAGAGAGGAGAGGAGGAGAGTCCAGTCATGGAGACAGAGGAGCAGGCTGAACAGAGAGAGGAGAGGAGGAGAGTCCAGTCATGGAGACAGAGGAGCAGGCTGAGCAGAGAGAGGAGAGGAGGAGAGTCCAGTCATTGAGTCAGAGGAGCAGGCTGAACAGAGAGAGGAGAGGAGGAGAGTCCAGTCATGGAGTCAGAGGAGCAGGCTGAGCAGAGAGAGGAGAGGAGGAGAGTCCAGTCATGGAGACAGAGGAGCAGGCTGAACAGAGAGAGCAGAGGGGGAGAGTCCAGTCATGGAGACAGAGGAGCAGGCTGAGCAGAGAGAGGAGAGGAGGAGAGTCCAGTCATGGAGACAGAGGAGCAGGCTGAACAGAGAGAGGAGAGGAGGAGAGTCCAGTCATGGAGACAGAGGAGCAGGCTGAACAGAGAGAGGAGAGGAGGAGAGTCCAGTCATGGAGACAGAGGAGCAGGCTGAGCAGAGAGAGGAGAGGAGGAGAGTCCAGTCATTGAGTCAGAGGAGCAGGCTGAACAGAGAGAGGAGAGGAGGAGAGTCCAGTCATGGAGTCAGAGGAGCAGGCTGAGCAGAGAGAGGAGAGGAGGAGAGTCCAGTCATGGAGACAGAGGAGCAGGCTGAACAGAGAGAGCAGAGGGGGAGAGTCCAGTCATGGAGACAGAGGAGCAGGCTGAGCAGAGAGAGGAGAGGAGGAGAGTCCAGTCATGGAGACAGAGGAGCAGGCTGAACAGAGAGAGGAGAGGAGGAGAGTCCAGTCATTGAGTCAGAGGAGCAGGCTGAACAGAGAGAGCAGAGGAGGAGAGTCCAGTCATGGAGACAGAGGAGCAGGCTGAGCAGAGAGAGGAGAGGAGGAGAGTCCAGTCATGGAGACAGAGGAGCAGGCTGAACAGAGAGAGCAGAGGGGGAGAGTCCAGTCATGGAGACAGAGGAGCAGGCTGAACAGAGAGAGGAGAGGAGGAGAGTCCAGTCATTGAGTCAGAGGAGCAGGCTGAACAGAGAGAGCAGAGGAGGAGAGTCCAGTCATGGAGACAGAGGAGCAGGCTGAACAGAGAGAGCAGAGGAGGAGAGTCCAGTCATGGAGACAGAGGAGCAGGCTGAGCAGAGAGAGCAGAGGAGGAGAGTCCAGTCATGGAGACAGAGGAGCAGGCTGAACAGAGAGAGCAGAGGAGGAGAGTCCAGTCATGGAGACAGAGGAGCAGGCTGAACAGAGAGAGCAGAGGAGGAGAGTCCAGTCATGGAGACAGAGGAGCAGGCTGAGCAGAGAGAGCAGAGGAGGAGAGTCCAGTCATGGAGACAGAGGAGCAGGCTGAACAGAGAGAGCAGAGGAGGAGAGTCCAGCCATGGAGACAGAGGAGCAGGCTGAACAGAGAGAGCAGAGGAGGAGAGTCCAGTCATGGAGACAGAGGAGCAGGCTGAGCAGAGAGAGCAGAGGAGGAGAGTCCAGTCATGGAGACAGAGGAGCAGGCTGAGCAGAGAGAGCAGAGGAGGAGAGTCCAGTCATGGAGACAGAGGAGCAGGCTGAACAGAGAGAGCAGAGGAGGAGAGTCCAGTCATGGAGACAGAGGAGCAGGCTGAACAGAGAGAGCAGAGGAGGAGAGTCCAGTCATGGAGACAGAGGAGCAGGCTGAACAGAGAGAGCAGAGGAGGAGAGTCCAGTCATGGAGACAGAGGAGCAGGCTGAGCAGAGAGAGCAGAGGAGGAGAGTCCAGTCATGGAGACAGAGGAGCAGGCTGAACAGAGAGAGCAGAGGAGGAGAGTCCAGTCATGGAGACAGAGGAGCAGGCTGAACAGAGAGAGCAGAGGAGGAGAGTCCAGTCATGGAGACAGTGGAGCAGGCTGAACAGAGAGAGCAGAGGAGGAGAGTCCAGTCATGGAGACAGAGGAGCAGGCTGAACAGAGAGAGCAGAGGAGGAGAGTCCAGTCATGGAGACAGAGGAGCAGGCTGAACAGAGAGAGCAGAGGAGGAGAGTCCAGTCATGGAGACAGAGGAGCAGGCTGAACAGAGAGAGCAGAGGAGGAGAGTCCAGTCATGGAGACAGAGGACCAGGCTGAGCAGAGAGAGCAGAGGAGGAGAGTCCAGTCATGGAGACAGAGGAGCAGGCTGAACAGAGAGAGCAGAGGAGGAGAGTCCAGTCATGGAGACAGAGGAGCAGGGTGAGCAGAGAGAGCAGAGGAGGAGAGTCCAGTCATGGAGACAGAGGAGCAGGCTGAACAGAGAGAGCAGAGGAGGAGAGTCCAGTCATGGAGACAGAGGAGCAGGCTGAACAGAGAGAGCAGAGGAGGAGAGTCCAGTCATGGAGACAGAGGAGCAGGCTGAACAGAGAGAGCAGAGGAGGAGAGTCCAGTCATGGAGACTGAGGAACAGGCTGAGCAGAGAGAGCAGAGGAGGAGAGTCCAGTCATGGAGACAGAGGAGCAGGGTGAACAGAGAGAGCAGAGGGGGAGAGTCCAGTCATGGAGACAGAGGAACAGGCTGAACAGAGAGAGCAGAGGAGGAGAGTCCAGTCATGGAGACAGAGGAGCAGGCTGAACAGAGAGAGCAGAGGAGGAGAGTCCAGTCATGGAGACAGAGGAGCAGGCTGAACAGAGAGAGCAGAGGGGGAGAGTCCAGTCATGGAGACAGAGGAGCAGGCTGAACAGAGAGAGCAGAGGAGGAGAGTCCAGTCATGGAGACAGAGGAGCAGGCTGAGCAGAGAGAGGAGAGGAGGAGAGTCCAGTCATGGAGACAGAGGAGCAGGCTGAGCAGAGAGAGGAGAGGAGGAGAGTCCAGTCATGGAGACAGAGGAGCAGGCTGAGCAGAGAGAGCAGAGGAGAAGAGTCCAGTCATGGAGACAGAGGATCAGGCTGAACAGAGAGAGCAGAGGAGGAGAGTCCAGTCATGGAGACAGTGGAGCAGGCTGAGCAGAGAGAGCAGAGGAGGAGAGTCCAGCCATGGAGACGGAGGAGCAGGCTGAGCAAAGAGAGCAGAGGAGGAGAGTCCAGTCATGGAGACAGAGGAGCAGGCTGAACAGAGAGAGCAGAGGAGGAGAGTCCAGTCATGGAGACAGAGGAGCAGGCTGAGCAGAGAGAGGAGAGGAGGAGAGTCCAATCATGGAGACAGAGGAGCAGGCTGAGCAGAGAGAGCAGAGGAGGAGAGTCCAGTCATGGAGACAGAGGAGCAGGCTGAACAGAGAGAGCTGAGGGGGAGAGTCCAGTCATGGAGACAGAGGAGCAGGCTGAACAGAGAGAGCAGAGGAGGAGAGTCCAGTCATGGAGACAGAGGAGCAGGCTGAGCAGAGAGAGGAGAGGAGGAGAGTCCAGTCATGGAGACATAGGAGCAGGCTGAGCAGAGAGAGGAGAGGAGGAGAGTCCAGTCATGGAGACAGAGGAGCAGGCTGAGCAGAGAGAGCAGAGGAGAAGAGTCCAGTCATGGAGACAGAGGATCAGGCTGAACAGAGAGAGCAGAGGAGGAGAGTCCAGTCATGGAGACAGTGGAGCAGGCTGAGCAGAGAGAGCAGAGGAGGAGAGTCCAGTCATGGAGACAGAGGATCAGGCTGAACAGAGAGAGCAGAGGAGGAGAGTCCAGTCATGGAGACATAGGAGCAGGCTGAGCAGAGAGAGGAGAGGAGGAGAGTCCAGTCATGGAGACAGAGGAGCAGGCTGAGCAGAGAGAGCAGAGGAGAAGAGTCCAGTCATGGAGACAGAGGATCAGGCTGAACAGAGAGAGCAGAGGAGGAGAGTCCAGTCATGGAGACAGAGGAGCAGGCTGAGCAGAGAGAGCAGAATAGGAGAGTCCAGTCATGGAGACAGAGGAGCAGGCTGAACAGAGAGAGCAGAGGAGGAGAGTCCAGTCATGGAGACAGAGGAGCAGGCTGAGCAAAGAGAGCAGAGGAGGAGAGTCCAGTCATGGAGACAGAGGAGCAGGCTGAACAGAGAGAGCAGAGGAGGAGAGTCCAGTCATGGAGACAGAGGAGCAGGCTGAGCAGAGAGAGGAGAGGAGGAGAGTCCAATCATGGAGACAGAGGAGCAGGCTGAGCAGAGAGAGCAGAGGAGGAGAGTCCAGTCATGGAGACAGAGGATCAGGCTGAACAGAGAGAGCAGAGGGGGAGAGTCCAGTCATGGAGACAGAGGAGCAGGCTGAACAGAGAGAGCAGAGGGGGAGAGTCCAGTCATGGAGACAGAGGAGCAGGCTGAACAGAGAGAGCAGAGGGGGAGAGTCCAGTCATGGAGACAGAGGAGCAGGCTGAACAGAGAGAGGAGAGGAGGAGAGTCCAGTCATGGAGACAGAGGAGCAGGCTGAGCAGAGAGAGCAGAGGAGGAGAGTCCAGTCATGGAGACAGAGGAGCAGGCTGAACAGAGAGAGCAGAGGAGGAGAGTCCAGTCATGGAGACAGAGGAGCAGGCTGAACAGAGAGAGCAGAGGAGGAGAGTCCAGTCATGGAGACAGAGGAGCAGGCTGAACAGAGAGAGCAGAGGAGGAGAGTCCAGTCATGGAGACAGAGGAGCAGGCTGAGCAGAGAGAGCAGAGGAGGAGAGTCCAGTCATGGAGACAGAGGAGCAGGCTGAGCAGAGAGAGCAGAGGAGGATAGTCCAGTCTTGGAGACAGGGGAGCAGGCTGAACAGAGAGAGGAGAGGAGGAGAGTCCAGTCATGGAGACAGAGGAGCAGGCTGAGCAGAGGAGGAGAGTCCAGTCATGGAGACAGAGGAGCAGGCTGAGCAGAGAGAGCAGAGGAGGAGAGTCCAGTCATGGAGACAGAGGACCAGGCTGAACAGAGAGAGCAGAGGAGGAGAGTCCAGTCATGGAGACAGAGGAGCAGGCTGAACAGAGAGAGGAGAGGAGGAGAGTCCAGTCATGGAGACAGAGGACCAGGCTGAACAGAGAGAGCAGAGGAGGAGAGTCCAGTCATGGAGACAGAGGAGAAGGCTGAGCAGAGAGAGCAGAGGAGGAGAGTCCAGTCATGGAGACAGAGGAGCAGGCTGAACAGAGAGAGCAGAGGAGGAGAGTCCAGTCATGGAGACAGAGGAGCAGGCTGAACAGAGAGAGCAGAGGAGGAGAGTCCAGTCATGGAGACAGAGGAGCAGGCTGAACAGAGAGAGCAGAGGGGGAGAGTCCAGTCATGGAGACAGAGGAGCAGGCTGAGCAGAGAGAGCAGAGGAGGAGAGTCCAGTCATGGAGACAGAGGAGCAGGCTGAGCAGAGAGAGAAGAGGAGGAGAGTCCAGTCATGGAGACAGAGGAGCAGGCTGAACAGAGAGAGCAGAGGAGGAGAGTCCAGTCATGGAGACAGAGGAGCAGGCTGAACAGAGAGAGCAGAGGGGGAGAGTCCAGTCATGGAGACAGAGGAGCAGGCTGAACAGAGAGAGGAGAGGAGGAGAGTCCAGTCATTGAGTCAGAGGAGCAGGCTGAACAGAGAGAGCAGAGGAGGAGAGTCCAGTCATGGAGACAGAGGAACAGGCTGAACAGAGAGAGCAGAGGAGGAGAGTCCAGTCATGGAGACAGAGGAGCAGGCTGAACAGAGAGAGCAGAGGAGGAGAGTCCAGTCATGGAGACAGAGGAACAGGCTGAACAGAGAGAGCAGAGGAGGAGAGTCCAGTCATGGAGACAGAGGAGCAGGCTGAACAGAGAGAGCAGAGGAGGAGAGTCCAGTCATGGAGACAGAGGAGCAGGCTGAGCAGAGAGAGGAGAGGAGGAGAGTCCAATCATGGAGACAGAGGAGCAGGCTGAGCAGAGAGAGCAGAGGAGGAGAGTCCAGTCATGGAGACAGAGGAGCAGGCTGAACAGAGAGAGCAGAGGAGGAGAGTCCAGTCATGGAGACAGAGGAGCAGGCTGAACAGAGAGAGCAGAGGGGGAGAGTCCAGTCATGGAGACAGAGGAGCAGGCTGAACAGAGAGAGCAGAGGGGGAGAGTCCAGTCATGGAGACAGAGGAGCAGGCTGAACAGAGAGAGGAGAGGAGGAGAGTCCAGTCATGGAGACAGAGGAGCAGGCTGAGCAGAGAGAGCAGAGGAGGAGAGTCCAGTCATGGAGACAGAGGAGCAGGCTGAACAGAGAGAGCAGAGGGGGAGAGTCCAGTCATGGAGACAGAGGAGCAGGCTGAACAGAGAGAGGAGAGGAGGAGAGTCCAGTCATTGAGTCAGAGGAGCAGGCTGAACAGAGAGAGCAGAGGAGGAGAGTCCAGTCATGGAGACAGAGGAGCAGGCTGAGCAGAGAGAGCAGAGGAGGATAGTCCAGTCTTGGAGACAGGGGAGCAGGCTGAACAGAGAGAGGAGAGGAGGAGAGTCCAGTCATGGAGACAGAGGAGCAGGCTGAGCAGAGGAGGAGAGTCCAGTCATGGAGACAGAGGAGCAGGCTGAGCAGAGAGAGCAGAGGAGGAGAGTCCAGTCATGGAGACAGAGGACCAGGCTGAACAGAGAGAGCAGAGGAGGAGAGTCCAGTCATGGAGACAGAGGAGCAGGCTGAACAGAGAGAGGAGAGGAGGAGAGTCCAGTCATGGAGACAGAGGACCAGGCTGAACAGAGAGAGCAGAGGAGGAGAGTCCAGTCATGGAGACAGAGGAGAAGGCTGAGCAGAGAGAGCAGAGGAGGAGAGTCCAGTCATGGAGACAGAGGAGCAGGCTGAACAGAGAGAGCAGAGGAGGAGAGTCCAGTCATGGAGACAGAGGAGCAGGCTGAACAGAGAGAGCAGAGGGGGAGAGTCCAGTCATGGAGACAGAGGAGCAGGCTGAGCAGAGAGAGCAGAGGAGGAGAGTCCAGTCATGGAGACAGAGGAGCAGGCTGAGCAGAGAGAGAAGAGGAGGAGAGTCCAGTCATGGAGACAGAGGAGCAGGCTGAACAGAGAGAGCAGAGGAGGAGAGTCCAGTCATGGAGACAGAGGAGCAGGCTGAACAGAGAGAGCAGAGGGGGAGAGTCCAGTCATGGAGACAGAGGAGCAGGCTGAACAGAGAGAGGAGAGGAGGAGAGTCCAGTCATTGAGTCAGAGGAGCAGGCTGAACAGAGAGAGCAGAGGAGGAGAGTCCAGTCATGGAGACAGAGGAACAGGCTGAACAGAGAGAGCAGAGGAGGAGAGTCCAGTCATGGAGACAGAGGAGCAGGCTGAGCAGAGAGAGCAGAGGAGGAGAGTCCAGTCATGGAGACAGAGGAGCAGGCTGAACAGAGAGAGCAGAGGAGGAGAGTCCAGTCATGGAGACAGAGGAACAGGCTGAACAGAGAGAGCAGAGGAGGAGAGTCCAGTCATGGAGACAGAGGAGCAGGCTGAACAGAGAGAGCAGAGGAGGAGAGTCCAGTCATGGAGACAGAGGAGCAGGCTGAGCAGAGAGAGGAGAGGAGGAGAGTCCAATCATGGAGACAGAGGAGCAGGCTCAGCAGAGAGAGCAGAGGAGGAGAGTCCAGTCATGGAGACAGAGGAGCAGGCTGAACAGAGAGAGCAGAGGGGGAGAGTCCAGTCATGGAGACAGAGGAGCAGGCTGAACAGAGAGAGCAGAGGGGGAGAGTCCAGTCATGGAGACAGAGGAGCAGGCTGAACAGAGAGAGCAGAGGAGGAGAGTCCAGTCATGGAGACAGAGGAGCAGGCTGAGCAGAGAGAGGAGAGGAGGAGAGTCCAATCATGGAGACAGAGGAGCAGGCTGAGCAGAGAGAGCAGAGGAGGAGAGTCCAGTCATGGAGACAGAGGAGCAGGCTGAACAGAGAGAGGAGATGAGGAGAGTCCAGTCATGGAGACGGAGGAGCAGGCTGAGCAGAGAGAGGAGAGGAGGAGAGTCCAGTCATGGAGACAGAGGAGCAGGCTGAGCAGAGAGAGCAGAGGAGGAGAGTCCAGTCATGGAGACAGAGGAGCAGGCTGAGCAGAGAGAGCAGAGGAGGAGAATCCAGTCATGGAGACAGAGGAGCAGGCTGAACAGAGAGAGCAGAGGAGGAGAGTCCAGTCATGGAGACAGAGGATCAGGCTGAACAGAGAGAGCAGAGGAGGAGAGTCCAGTCATGGAGACAGAGGAGCAGGCTGAGCAGAGAGAGCAGAGGAGGAGAGTCCAATCATGGAGACAGTGGAGCAGGCTGAGCAGAGAGAGCAGAGGAGGAGAGTCCAGTCATGGAGACAGAGGAGCAGGCTGAGCAGAGAGAGGAGAGGAGGAGAGTCCAGTCATGGAGACAGAGGAGCAGGCTGAGCAGAGAGAGCAGAGGAGGAGAGTCCAGTCATGGAGACAGAGGAGCAGGCTGAGCAGAGAGAGGAGAGGAGGAGAGTCCAGTCATGGAGACAGAGGAGCAGGCTGAGCAGAGAGAGCAGAGGAGAAGAGTCCAGTCATGGAGACAGAGGATCAGGCTGAACAGAGAGAGCAGAGGAGGAGAGTCCAGTCATGGAGACAAAGGAGCAGGCTGAGCAGAGAGAGCAGAGGAGGAGAGTCCAGTCATGGAGACAGAGGAGCAGGCTGAGCAGAGAGAGGAGAGGAGGAGAGTCCAGTCATGGAGACAGAGGAGCAGGCTGAGCAGAGAGAGGAGAGGAGGAGAGTCCAGTCATGGAGACAGAGGAGCAGGCTGAGCAGAGAGAGCAGAGGAGAAGAGTCCAGTCATGGAGACAGAGGAGCAGGCTGAACAGAGAGAGCAGAGGAGGAGAGTCCAGTCATGGAGACAGAGGAGCAGGCTGAGCAGAGAGAGCAGAGGAGGAGAGTCCAGTCATGGAGACAGAGGAGCAGGCTGAGCAGAGAGAGCAGAGGAGGAGAGTCCAGCCATGGAGACAGAGGAGCAGGCTGAGCAGAGAGAGCAGAGGAGGAGAGTCCAGTCATGGAGACAGAGGAGCAGGCTGAACAGAGAGAGCAGAGGAGGAGAGTCCAGTCATTGAGTCAGAGGACCAGGCTGAACAGAGAGAGCAGAGGAGGAGAGTCCAGTCATGGAGACAGAGGAGCAGGCTGAACAGAGAGAGCAGAGTAGGAGAGTCCAGTCATGGAGACAGAGGAGCAGGCTGAACAGAGAGAGCAGAGGAGGAGAGTCCAGTCATGGAGACAGAGGAGCAGGCTGAGCAGAGAGAGCAGAGGAGGAGAGTCCAGTCATTGAGTCAGAGGACCAGGCTGAACAGAGAGAGCAGAGGAGGAGAGTCCAGTCATGGAGACAGAGGAGCAGGCTGAACAGAGAGAGCAGAGTAGGAGAGTCCAGTCATGGAGACAGAGGAGCAGGCTGAACAGAGAGAGCAGAGGAGGAGAGTCCAGTCATGGAGACAGAGGAGCAGGCTGAGCAGAGAGAGCAGAGGAGGAGAGTCCAGTCATGGAGACAGTGGAGCAGGCTGAAGAGAGAGAGCAGAGGAGGAGAGTCCAGTCATGGAGACAGAGGAGCAGGCTGAACAGAGAGAGCAGAGGAGGAGAGTCCAGTCATGGAGACAGAGGAGCAGGCTGAACAGAGAGAGCAGAGGAGGAGAGTCCAGTCATTGAGTCAGAGGACCAGGCTGAACAGAGAGAGCAGAGGAGGAGAGTCCAGTCATGGAGACAGAGGAGCAGGCTGAACAGAGAGAGCAGAGTAGGAGAGTCCAGTCATGGAGACAGAGGAGCAGGCTGAACAGAGAGAGCAGAGGAGGAGAGTCCAGTCATGGAGACAGAGGAGCAGGCTGAGCAGAGAGAGCAGAGGAGGAGAGTCCAGTCATGGAGACAGTGGAGCAGGCTGAAGAGAGAGAGCAGAGGAGGAGAGTCCAGTCATGGAGACAGAGGAGCAGGCTGAACAGAGAGAGCAGAGGAGGAGAGTCCAGTCATGGAGACAGTGGAGCAGGCTGAACAGAGAGAGCAGAGGAGGAGAGTCCAGTCATGGAGACAGAGGAGCAGGCTGAACAGAGAGAGCAGAGGAGGAGAGTCCAGTCATGGAGACAGAGGAGCAGGCTGAACAGAGAGAGCAGAGGAGAAGAGTCCAGTCATGGAGACAGAGGAGCAGGCTGAGCAGAGAGAGCAGAGGAGGAGAGTCCAGTCATGGAGACAGAGGAGCAGGCTGAGCAGAGAGAGCAGAGGAGGAGAGTCCAGTCATGGAGACAGAGGAGCAGGCTGAGCAGAGAGAGCAGAGGAGGAGAGTCCAGTCATGGAGTCAGAGGAGCAGGCTGAGCAGAGAGAGCAGAGGAGGAGAGTCCAGTCATGGAGACAGAGGAGCAGGCTGAGCAGAGAGAGCAGAGGAGGAGAGTCCAGTCATGGAGACAGAGGAGCAGGCTGAGCAGGGAGAGGAGAGGAGGAGAGTCCAGTCATGGAGACAGAGGAGCAGGCTGAACAGAGAGAGCAGAGGAGGAGAGTCCAGTCATGGAGACAGGGGAGGAGGCTGAACAGAGAGAGCAGAGGAGGAGAGTCCAGTCATGGAGACAGAGGAGCAGGCTGAACAGAGAGAGGAGAGGAGGAGAGTCCAGTAATGGAGACAGAGGAGCAGGCTGAGCAGAGAGAGCAGAGGAGGAGAGTCCAGTCATGGAGACAGAGGAGCAGGCTGAGCAGAGAGAGCAGAGGAGGAGAGTCCAGTCATGGAGTCAGAGGAGCAGGCTGAGCAGAGAGAGCAGAGGAGGAGAGTCCAGTCATGAAGACAGAGGAGCAGGCTGAGCAGAGAGAGCAGAGGAGGAGAGTCCAGTCATGGAGACAGAGGAGCAGGCTGAACAGAGAGAGCAGAGGAGGAGAGGCCAGTCATGGAGACAGAGGAGCAGGCTGAACAGAGAGAGCAGAGGAGGAGAGTCCAGTCATGGAGACAGAGGAGCAGGCTGAGCAGAGAGAGCAGAGGAGGAGAGTCCAGTCATGGAGACAGAGGAGCAGGCTGAACAGAGAGAGCAGAGGAGGAGAGAACAGTCATGGAGACAGAGGAGCAGGCTGAACAGAGAGAGCAGAGGAGGAGAGTCCAGTCATGGAGACAGAGGAGCAGGCTGAGCAGAGAGAGCAGAGGAGGAGAGTCCAGTCATGGAGACAGAGGAGCAGGCTGAACAGAGAGAGCAGAGGAGGAGAGGCCAGTCATGGAGACAGAGGAGCAGGCTGAACAGAGAGAGCAGAGGAGGAGAGTCCAGTCATGGAGACAGAGGAGCAGGCTGAGCAGAGAGAGCAGAGGAGGAGAGTCCAGTCATGGAGACAGAGGAGCAGGCTGAGCAGAGAGAGCAGAGGAGGAGAGTCCAGTCATGGAGACAGAGGAGCAGGCTGAACAGAGAGAGCAGAGGGGGAGAGTCCAGTCATGGAGACAGAGGAGCAGGCTGAACAGAGAGAGGAGAGGAGGAGAGTCCAGTCATGGAGACAGAGGAGCAGGGTGAGCAGAGAGAGCAGAGGAGGAGAGTCCAGTCATGGAGACAGAGGAGCAGGCTGAACAGAGAGAGCAGAGGAGGAGAGTCCAGTCATGGAGACAGAGGACCAGGCTGAGCAGAGAGAGGAGAGGAGGAGAGTCCAGTCATGGAGACAGAGGAGCAGGCTGAGCAGAGAGAGCAGAGGAGGAGAGTCCAGTCATGGAGACAGAGGAGCAAACTGAGCAGAGAGAGCAGAGGAGGAGAGTCCAGTCATGGAGACAGAGGAGCAGGCTGAACAGAGAGAGCAGAGGAGGAGAGTCCAGTCATGGAGACAGAGGAGCAGGCTGAACAGAGAGAGCAGAAGAGGAGAGTCCAGTCATGGAGACAGAGGAGCAGGCTGAACAGAGAGAGCAGAGGAGGAGAGTCCAGTCATGGAGACAGAGGAGCAGGCTGAACAGAGAGAGCAGAGGAGGAGAGTCCAGTCATGGAGACAGAGGAGCAGGCTGAGCAGAGAGAGGAGAGGAGGAGAGTCCAGTCATGGAGACAGAGGAGCAGGCTGAACAGAGAGAGCAGAGGAGGAGAGTCCAGTCATGGAGACAGAGGAGCAGGCTGAACAGAGAGAGGAGAGGAGGAGAGTCCAGTCATGGAGACAGAGGAGCAGGCTGAGCAGAGAGAGCAGAGGAGGAGAGTCCAGTCATGGAGTCAGAGGAGCAGGCTGAACAGAGAGAGCAGAGGGGGAGAGTCCAGTCATGGAGACAGAGGAGCAGGCTGAACAGAGAGAGGAGAGGAGGAGAGTCCAGTCATGGAGTCAGAGGAGCAGGCTGAGCAGGGAGAGGAGAGGGGGAGAGTCCAGTCATGGAGACAGAGGAGCAGGCTGAGCAGAGAGAGCAGAGGAGGAGAGTCCAGTCATGGAGACAGAGGAGCAGGCTGAACAGAGAGAGCAGAGGAGGAGAGTCCAGTCATGGAGACAGAGGAGCAGGCTGAACAGAGAGAGCAGAGGAGGAGAGTCCAGTCATGGAGACAGAGGAGCAGGCTGAGCAGAGAGAGCAGAGGAGGAGAGTCCAGTCATGGAGACAGAGGAGCAGGCTGAGCAGAGAGAGGAGAGGAGGAGAGTCCAGTCATGGAGACAGAGGAGCAGGGTGAACAGAGAGAGCAGAGGGGGAGAGTCCAGTCATGGAGACAGAGGAGCAGGCTGAGCAGAGAGAGCAGAGGGGGAGAGTCCAGTCATGGAGACAGAGGAGCAGGCTGAACAGAGAGAGCAGAGGAGGAGAGTCCAGTCATGGAGACAGAGGAGCAGGCTGAGCAGAGAGAGGAGAGGAGGAGAGTCCAGTCATGGAGAGAGAGAAGCAGGCTGAACAGAGAGAGCAGAGGGGGAGAGTCCAGTCATGGAGACAGAGGAGCAGGCTGAGCAGAGAGAGCAGAGGAGGAGAGTCCAGTCATGGAGACAGAGGAGCAGGCTGAACAGAGAGAGCAGAGGAGGAGAGTCCAGTCATGGAGACAGAGGAGCAGGCTGAACAGAGAGAGCAGAGGAGGAGAGTCCAGTCATGGAGACAGAGGAGCAGGCTGAGCAGAGAGAGCAGAGGAGGAGAGTCCAGTCATGGAGACAGAGGAGCAGGCTGAGCAGAGAGAGGAGAGGAGGAGAGTCCAGTCATGGAGACAGAGGAGCAGGGTGAACAGAGAGAGCAGAGGAGGAGAGTCCAGTCATGGAGTCAGAGGATCAGGCTGAGCAGAGAGAGCAGAGGAGGAGAGTCCAGTCATGGAGACAGAGGATCAGGCTGAACAGAGAGAGCAGAGGAGGAGAGTCCAGTCATGGAGACAGTGGAGCAGGCTGAGCAGAGAGAGCAGAGGAGGAGAGTCCAGCCATGGAGACAGAGGAGCAGGCTGAGCAGAGAGAGCAGAGGAGGAGAGTCCAGTCATGGAGACAGAGGAGCAGGCTGAGCAGAGAGAGCAGAGGAGGAGAGTCCAGTCATGGAGACAGAGGAGCAGGCTGAACAGAGAGAGGAGAGGAGGAGAGTCCAGTCATGGAGACAGAGGAGCAGGCTGAACAGAGAGAGCAGAGGAGGAGAGTCCAGTCATGGAGACAGAGGACCAGGCTGAACAGAGAGAGCAGAGGAGGAGAGTCCAGTCATGGAGACAGAGGAGCAGGGTGAACAGAGAGAGCAGAGGAGGAGAGTCCAGTCATGGAGACAGTGGAGCAGGCTGAAGAGAGAGAGCAGAGGAGGAGAGTCCAGTCATGGAGACAGAGGAGCAGGCTGAACAGAGAGAGCAGAGGAGGAGAGTCCAGTCATGGAGACAGTGGAGCAGGCTGAACAGAGAGAGCAGAGGAGGAGAGTCCAGTCATGGAGACAGAGGAGCAGGCTGAGCAGAGAGAGCAGAGGAGGAAAGTCCAGTCATGGAGACAGAGGAGCAGGCTGAACAGAGAGAGCAGAGGAGGAGAGTCCAGTCATGGATTCAGAGGAGCAGGCTGAGCAGAGAGAGCAGAGGAGGAGAGTCCAGCCATGGAGACAGAGGAGCAGGCTGAGCAGAGAGAGCAGAGGAGGAGAGTCCAGTCATGGAGACAGAGGAGCAGGCTGAGCAGAGAGAGCAGAGGAGGAGAGTCCAGTCATGGAGACAGAGGAGCAGGCTGAGCAGAGAGAGCAGAGGAGGAGAGTCCAGTCATGGAGACAAAGGAGCAGGCTGAGCAGAGAGAGCAGAGGAGGAGAGTCCAGTCATGGAGACAGAGGAGCAGGCTGAACAGAGAGAGCAGAGGGGGAGAGTCCAGTCATGGAGACAGAGGAGCAGGCTGAACAGAGAGAGCAGAGGAGGAGAGTCCAGTCATGGAGACAAAGGAGCAGGCTGAACAGAGAGAGCAGAGGGGGAGAGTCCAGTCATGGAGACAGAGGAGCAGGCTGAGCAGAGAGAGCAGAGGAGGAGAGTCCAGTCATGGAGACAAAGGAGCAGGCTGAGCAGAGAGAGCAGAGGAGGAGAGTCCAGTCGTGGAGACAGAGGAGCAGGCTGAACAGAGAGAGCAGAGGGGGAGAGTCCAGTCATGGAGACAGAGGAGCAGGCTGAACAGAGAGAGCAGAGGAGGAGAGTCCAGTCATGGAGACAGAGGAGCAGGCTGAACAGAGAGAGCAGAGGGGGAGAGTCCAGTCATGGAGACAGAGGAGCAGGCTGAGCAGAGAGAGCAGAGGAGGAGAGTCCAGTCATGGAGACAAAGGAGCAGGCTGAGCAGAGAGAGCAGAGGAGGAGAGTCCAGTCGTGGAGACAGAGGAGCAGGCTGAACAGAGAGAGCAGAGGGGGAGAGTCCAGTCATGGAGACAGAGGAGCAGGCTGAACAGAGAGAGCAGAGGGGGAGAGTCCAGTCATGGAGACAGAGGAGCAGGCTGAACAGAGAGAGCAGAGGAGGAGAGTCCAGTCATGGAGACAGAGGAGCAGGCTGAACAGAGAGAGGAGAGGAGGAGAGTCCAGTCATGGAGACAGAGGAGCAGGCTGAACAGAGAGAGGAGAGGAGGAGAGTCCAGCCATGGAGACAGAGGAGCAGGCTGAGCAGAGAGAGCAGAGGAGGAGAGTCCAGCCATGGATACAGAGGAGCAGGCTGAGCAGAGAGAGCAGAGGAGGAGAGTCCAGCCATGTAGACAGAGGAGCAGGCTGAGCAGAGAGAGCAGAGGAGGAGAGTCCAGCCATGGAGACAGAGGAGCAGGCTGAGCAGAGAGAGCAGAGGAGGAGAGTCCAGTCATGGAGACAGAGGAGCAGGCTGAACAGAGAGAGCAGTGGAGGAGAGTTCAGCCATGGAGACAGAGGAGCAGGCTGAGCAGAGAGAGCAGAGGAGGAGAGTCCAGTCATGGAGACAGAGGAGCAGGCTGAACAGAGAGAGCAGAGGAGGAGAGTCCAGTCATGGAGACAGAGGAGCAGGCTGAGCAGAGAGAGCAGAGGAGGAGAGTCCAGTCATGGAGACAGAGGAGCAGGCTGAACAGAGAGAGCAGAGGAGGAGAGTCCAGTCATGGAGACAGAGGAGCAGGCTGAGCAGAGAGAGCAGAGGAGGAGAGTCCAGTCATGGAGACAGAGGAGCAGGCTGAACAGAGAGAGCAGAGGAGGAGAGTCCAGTCATGGAGACAGAGGAGCAGGCTGAGCAGAGAGAGCAGAGGAGGAGAGTCCAGTCATGGAGACAGAGGAGCAGGCTGAGCAGAGAGAGGAGAGGAGGAGAGTCCAGTCATGGAGACAGAGGAGCAGGCTGAACAGAGAGAGCAGAGGAGGAGAGTCCAGTCATGGAGACAGAGGAGCAGGCTGAACAGAGAGAGCAGAGGAGGAGAGTCCAGTCATGGAGACAGAGGAGCAGGCTGAACAGAGAGAGCAGAGGAGGAGAGTCCAGTCATGGAGACAGAGGAGCAGGCTGAACAGAGAGAGGAGAGGAGGAGAGTCCAGTCATGGAGACAGAGGAGCAGGCTGAGCAGAGAGAGCAGAGGAGGAGAGTCCAGTCATGGAGACAAAGGAGCAGGCTGAACAGAGAGAGGAGAGGAGGAGAGTCCAGTCATGGAGACAGAGGAGCAGGCTGAACAGAGAGAGGAGAGGAGGAGAGTCCAGTCATGGAGACAGAGGAGCAGGCTGAACAGAGAGAGCAGAGGAGGAGAGTCCAGCCATGGAGACAGAGGAGCAGGCTGAGCAGAGAGAGCAGAGGAGGGGAGTCCAGTCATGGAGACAGAGGAGCAGGCTGAACAGAGAGAGCAGAGGAGGAGAGTCCAGTCATGGAGACAGAGGAGCAGGCTGAACAGAGAGAGGAGAGGAGGAGAGTCCAGTCATGGAGACAGAGGAGCAGGCTGAACAGAGAGAGCAGAGGAGGAGAGTCCAGCCATGGAGACAGAGGAGCAGGCTGAGCAGAGAGAGCAGAGGAGGAGAGTCCAGCCATGGATACAGAGGAGCAGGCTGAGCAGAGAGAGCAGAGGAGGAGAGTCCAGCCATGGAGACAGAGGAGCAGGCTGAACAGAGAGAGCAGAGGAGGAGAGTCCAGCCATGTAGACAGAGGAGCAGGCTGAGCAGAGAGAGCAGAGGAGGAGAGTCCAGCCATGGAGACAGAGGAGCAGGCTGAACAGAGAGAGCAGTTGAGGAGAGTTCAGCCATGGAGACAGAGGAGCAGGCTGAGCAGAGAGAGCAGAGGAGGAGAGTCCAGTCATGGAGACAGAGGAGCAGGCTGAACAGAGAGAGCAGAGGAGGAGAGTCCAGCCATGGAGACAGAGGAGCAGGCTGAGCAGAGAGAGCAGAATAGGAGAGTCCAGTCATGGAGACAGAGGAGCAGGCTGAACAGAGAGAGCAGAGGAGGAGAGTCCAGTCATGGAGACAGAGGAGCAGGCTGAGCAGAGAGAGCAGAGGAGGAGAGTCCAGTCATGGAGACAGAGGAGCAGGCTGAACAGAGAGAGCAGTTGAGGAGAGTTCAGCCATGGAGACAGAGGAGCAGGCTGAACAGAGAGAGCAGAGGAGGAGAGTCCAGCCATGGATACAGAGGAGCAGGCTGAGCAGAGAGAGCAGAGGAGGAGAGTCCAGTCATGGAGACAGAGGAGCAGGCTGAACAGAGAGAGCAGAGGAGGAGAGTCCAGCCATGTAGACAGAGGAGCAGGCTGAGCAGAGAGAGCAGAGGAGGAGAGTCCAGTCATGGAGACAGAGGAGCAGGCTGAGCAGAGAGAGCAGAGGAGGAGAGTCCAGCCATGGAGACAGAGGAGCAGGCTGAACAGAGAGAGCAGTTGAGGAGAGTTCAGCCATGGAGACAGAGGAGCAGGCTGAGCAGAGAGAGCAGAGGAGGAGAGTCCAGTCATGGAGACAGAGGAGCAGGCTGAACAGAGAGAGCAGAGGAGGAGAGTCCAGCCATGGAGACAGAGGAGCAGGCTGAGCAGAGAGAGCAGAATAGGAGAGTCCAGTCATGGAGACAGAGGAGCAGGCTGAACAGAGAGAGCAGAGGAGGAGAGTCCAGTCATGGAGACAGAGGAGCAGGCTGAGCAGAGAGAGCAGAGGAGGAGAGTCCAGTCATGGAGACAGAGGAGCAGGCTGAACAGAGAGAGCAGAGGAGGAGAGTCCAGTCATGGAGACAGAGGAGCAGGCTGAACAGAGAGAGGAGAGGAGGAGAGTCCAGTCATGGAGACAGAGGAGCAGGCTGAACAGAGAGAGCAGAGGAGGAGAGTCCAGTCATGGAGACAGAGGAGCAGGCTGAACAGAGAGAGCAGAGGAGGAGAGTCCAGTCATGGAGACAGAGGAGCAGGCTGAGCAGAGAGAGCAGAGGAGGAGAGTCCAGTCATGGAGACAGAGGAGCAGGCTGAACAGAGAGAGCAGAGGAGGAGAGTCCAGTCATGGAGACAGAGGAGCAGGCTGAACAGAGAGAGCAGAGGAGGAGAGTCCAGTCATGGAGACAGAGGAGCAGGCTGAACAGAGAGAGGAGAGGAGGAGAGTCCAGTCATGGAGACAGAGGAGCAGGCTGAACAGAGAGAGCAGAGGAGGAGAGTCCAGTCATGGAGACAGAGGAGCAGGCTGAGCAGAGAGAGCAGAGGGGGAGAGTCCAGTCATGGAGACAGAGGAACAGGCTGAACAGAGAGAGCAGAGGAGGAGAGTCCAGTCATGGAGACAGAGGAGCAGGCTGAGCAGAGAGAGCAGAGGAGGAGAGTCCAGTCATGGAGACAGAGGAGCAGGCTGAACAGAGAGAGCAGAGGAGGAGAGTCCAGTCATGGAGACAGAGGAGCAGGCTGAGCAGAGAGAGCAGAGGAGGAGAGTCCAGCCATGGATACAGAGGAGCAGGCTGAGCAGAGAGAGCAGAGGAGGAGAGTCCAGCCATGGAGACAGAGGAGCAGGCTGAACAGAGAGAGCAGAGGAGGAGAGTCCAGTCATGGAGACAGAGGAGCAGGATGAACAGAGAGAGCAGAGGAGGAGAGTCCAGTCATGGAGACAGAGGAGCAGGCTGAACAGAGAGAGCAGAGGAGGAGAGTCCAGTCATGGAGACAGAGGAGCAGGCTGAGCAGAGAGAGCAGAGGAGGAGAGTCCAGTTATGGTGTCAGAGGAGCAGGCTGAGCAGAGAGAGCAGAGGAGGAGAGTCCAGTCATGGAGACAGAGGAGCAGGCTGAGCAGAGAGAGCAGAGGAGGAGAGTCCAGTCATGGAGACAGAGGAGCAGGCTGAGCAGAGAGAGCAGAGGAGGAGAGTCCAGTCATGGAGACAGAGGAGCAGGCTGAACAGAGAGAGCAGTGGAGGAGAGTCCAGTTATGGTGTCAGAGGAGCAGGCTGAGCAGAGAGAGCAGAGGAGGAGAGTCCAGTCATGGAGACAGAGGAGCAGGCTGAGCAGAGAGAGCAGAGGAGGAGAGTCCAGTCATGGAGACAGAGGAGCAGGCTGAGCAGAGAGAGCAGAGGAGGAGAGTCCAGTCATGGATACAGAGGAGCAGGCTGAGCAGAGAGAGCAGAGGAGGAGAGTCCAGTCATGGAGACAGAGGAGCAGGCTGAGCAGAGAGAGCAGAGGAGGAGAGTCCAGTCATGGAGACAGAGGAGCAGGCTGAGCAGAGAGAGCAGAGGAGGAGAGTCCAGTCATGGAGACAGAGGAGCAGGCTGAGCAGAGAGAGCAGAATAGGAGAGTCCAGTCATGGAGACAGAGGAGCAGGCTGAACAGAGAGAGCAGAGGAGGAGAGTCCAGTCATGCAGACAGAGGAGCAGGCTGAACAGAGAGAGCAGAGGAGGAGAGTCCAGCCATGGAGACAGAGGAGCAGGCTGAACAGAGAGAGCAGAGGAGGAGAGTCCAGTCATGGAGACAGAGGAGCAGGCTGAGCAGAGAGAGCAGAGGAGGAGAGTCCAGTCATGGAGACAGAGGAGCAGGCTGAGCAGAGAGAGCAGAGGAGGAGAGTCCAGTCATGGAGACAGAGGAGCAGGCTGAGCAGAGAGAGCAGAGGAGGAGAGTCCAGTCATGGAGACAGAGGAGCAGGCTGAGCAGAGAGAGCAGAGGAGGAGAGTCCAGTCATGGAGACAGAGGAGCAGGCTGAACAGAGAGAGCAGAGGAGGAGAGTCCAGTCATGGAGACAGAGGAGCAGGCTGAGCAGAGAGAGCAGAGGAGGAGAGTCCAGTCATGGAGACAGAGGAGCAGGCTGAGCAGAGAGAGCAGAGGAGGAGAGTCCAGTCATGGAGACAGAGGAGCAGGCTGAACAGAGAGAGCAGAGGAGGAGAGTCCAATCATGGAGACAGAGGAGCAGGCTGAACAGAGAGAGCAGAGGAGGAGAGTCCAGTCATGGAGACAGAGGATCAGGCTGAACAGAGAGAGCAGAGGAGGAGAGTCCAGTCATGGAGACAGAGGAGCAGGCTGAACAGAGAGAGCAGAGGAGGAGAGTCCAGTCATGGAGACAGAGGAGCAGGCTGAACAGAGAGAGCAGAGGAGGAGAGTCCAGTCATGGAGACAGAGGAGCAGGCTGCGCAGAGAGAGCAGAGGAGGAGAGTCCAGTCATGGAGACAGAGGAGCAGGCTGAGCAGAGAGAGCAGAGGAGGAGAGTCCAGTCATGGAGACAGAGGAGCAGGCTGAACAGAGAGAGCAGAGGAGGAGAGTCCAGTCATGGAGACAGAGGAGCAGGCTGAGCAGAGAGAGCAGAGGAGGAGAGTCCAGTCATGGAGACAGAGGAGCAGGCTGAACAGAGAGAGCAGAGGAGGAGAGTCCAGTCATGGAGACAGAGGACCAGGCTGAGCAGAGAGAGGAGAGGAGGAGAGTCCAGTCATGGAGACAGAGGAGCAGGCTGAGCAGAGAGAGCAGAGGAGGAGAGTCCAGTCATGGAGACAGAGGAGCAGGCTGAGCAGAGAGAGGAGAGGAGGAGAGTCCAGTCATGGAGACAGAGGAGCAGGCTGAACAGAGAGAGCAGAGGAGGAGAGTCCAGTCATGGAGACAGTGGAGCAGGCTGAACAGAGAGAGCAGAGGAGGAGAGTCCAGTCATGGAGACAGAGGAGCAGGCTGAGCAGAGAGAGCAGAGGAGGAGAGTCCAGTCATGGAGACAGAGGAGCAGGCTGAACAGAGAGAGCAGAGGAGGAGAGTCCAGTCATGGAGACAGAGGAGCAGGCTGAGCAGAGAGAGCAGAGGAGGAGAGTCCAGTCATGGAGACAGAGGAGCAGGCTGAACAGAGAGAGCAGAGGAGGAGAGTCCAGTCATGGAGACAGAGGACCAGGCTGAGCAGAGAGAGGAGAGGAGGAGAGTCCAGTCATGGAGACAGAGGACCAGGCTGAGCAGAGAGAGGAGAGGAGGAGAGTCCAGTCATGGAGACAGGGAGCAGGCTGAACAGAGGAGGAGCGTCCCTCTTCATCGGGGGATTTGGAGTTGTCACAGGGCTGTCTTTTGTTCTTCATGGATGACATGGGAAAGATGGTGGCAGGTGACCTAATGGCTGAGGAGTTTGAGCCCCTTGTTAATTTGGCCTCTTCAGTTTTATGATAGGCATGGATTGTTTGCCTTTGTCAGGCCTCTTCGTCCTCATCCATAAAAGTGGGATGGGACTTCTCTCCCTTGGAGGATGCTCGGTGAGGTCCCTCAGGTAATATTGAACGTGCTCAGCACAGAATCTGGTTTCACTGGCCAGATTTTTCTGCAACAACAAATCATTCCCAAATCTGAGTGGCTTAAAAGCATACACTTTAGGGCTCGGGTTGTGGCTCAGTGGTAGAGTGCTCGCCTGGCACAGGTGAAGCCCTGGGTTCAATCCTTAGCACCACATAAAAATAGTAAATAAATGAAATAAAGTTATAGTGTCCAACTGCAACTAAAAATTAAACTTATTTTTTTTAAAAAGCACCCAGTTTAATGGCTTGAGGGCTATTGATTGACTTTAGCCTCCTGGCCACCCTTAGTCTCCATGTGTCTTCTCATATGAGGGTCCAGGATGGAGGGCCAGCCATGGTGTGAGGCCAGCCATTCTCAGGTGGAAACAGGCTCCAAAGGGGACAGAGCCAAACCTCAGCAACACACTAAAACCTGTGACTGTGAGTTGGCACATGCCATGCTTGCTCCGGTGGCACTTGCCAAGGTCAGTCCATGGCCCAGCCTCAGTAGGGATGTCTACCAGACCTCCAGGGAACCACGCCCGTCACAAGAGCACCCAGGACTCTCCTGGGTCACGTCGTCTCCATCATGTGGCATGTGTCAGCCGCTGCTCTGGCGCTGACAAGTGGACTCACAGGTGTCCTTAGGGAAGATGGGGTAATGGTCGTGTATTTCCTTAGCCTCCCTGGACTCGTCCACCCCACCTTCCTCTACAAACCTGCTCCTCCAAATTCCAAGGAAAGAATTGGTGGAAAAGAACAGACGTTTTGGATGGGCTCAGGATAATAGCTCCTTCATCCCTTACTCTTCTTCCTCTCCCTTCTCTCCCAACAGTCCGGCTTCCTGGGTAAACCTGAAACCCTAACACAGGGACAGCTCAGGCCTTGCACTCACGGCCCGTCTGCCCCACACCTGCAGTCTCCCACGTCTTCAGGTCTGACCAGCCTGTGTAAAGTGGCCCACACTGTCCAGAGGCCCCTGTGGCCCTCAGCCTGACTCCGCTCCCTTCAGCACTCCTCCCAACCTGGCATCTTACACACATGGTCATCCTTTGCTGTGACTCATGATCTAGCTCCCTCGTTGAGCACATAAGCTCTCTAAGAGCAGGGACTTTCCACCTCTCTGTGGAGAGTCATCCAACGGCTGTGGAGCTAACTGGGCAGACATGCACCAGGGACTCCCTGGAACATGGGTACCCACAGCCACACACACACACACACAGGTGGTGCATCTATAAAGACAGCTGTGGCTTGTCACACGTCAACCTCCATTAATGGATGTGAATACTTAAAATGAGGACATGAACAAGGCTTACCAGGAGCACACAGCTCAGGGCTGCCCGGGCCGCTGCGCGCTGCAAGGAAGGGCAGACAGGCGACCCTCCGCCTCCAGGCTGTAGCTGAGACGTGGCGGTGGCTCCCAGTGCTTCCCAGGATCAGGGGGGCAGCATGGAGAAGACCCCCTCATGCCCCCGGGGAGCCAGGAGAGAAGAGAGGTCTCCAGCTGGGAGGTGAGAGGTCGGGGCCAGCCAGGGGACGGAGCTGCCGTCTGCCCCCCTTGGCCGTGGAGAGAGCGAGCCGGCAGCTCAGCAGCACCTCGTTGACTGCTCGAGCCTCGTCACCACCTTCTGTGTGTGGTATCCTGATCAAAGGCCACAGCCAGTGTGACCGCCTCAGCCCCCTCCAGCTCTCCCGCCCCAAGCCCTTCCTCCCTTCAGCCCACGAATGCTGTCCACAGGGGCCTGTGGGGCTGCATTTGTCCTGGACACCCCTGACATGCTTGCTCCTGGACACAGAGGGAGCCCCAGGCCTGCTCCGGCCAGACCTGACCTTTCCAGGCTGACACCTGCGTGCGTGGGTGTCTGCAGGGCTCACCTGTGACAGCGCACGTGATGTCCAGGCCCCGCCACACAGTCCTCCTGGGCTGTCACCCCACGGGGCTGCCCACCTGGCCCAGCACAGAGGCTGGTGAGACGACCCTGACGTCATGGCGACCTGTGAGCTTCTCCTGCTGATTCCTTGCCCCCAACCAACTGCAGCCCCAGAGGGGCCTGCAAGAGAGATGATGGCCCAGAGCTACCGCCTCTCCCCGTGGTCACCCTTTGAGGGCCTCAGAAGGGCCATGTCCCCTGCTGCCTGTCCTTTGGCCCTCTAGAACTGATTTTTTTTCCAAACTGCAAATCATAACCTATTTATGAGTCATGAAATCAGTTTAGTGGACACCATCACTATTTTTTGTTGGGGGGGGGTACCAGGGATTGAACCCAGGGGCACTCCACCACTGAGCCACATCCCCAGCCCTATTTTGGATTTTATTTAGAGACAGTGTCTCACTGAGTTGCTTAGCATTTTTTGCTAAGGCTGGCTTTGAACTTGCCATCCTCCTGCCTCAGCCTCTGGAGCTGCTGGGATGACAGGCCTGTGCCACCAGACCCAGCACCATTTTTTAATTAGATAAATCAAACAAGAAAAAGTGTGCAACTCACAAGATAGGGCATTTTTATAAAGCCTCTTTGGTCAGGTTGTGTGTATATGTGTGCATGTGTCTATTCTTTGTAATGTTAAGTGTATTTTTTTACTGTGGTTTTGACCCAGAGCATGCCCATCAAATGATGGTGCCTGTTATGAGCTGTGGTAGGGGTCTTTCAAATCTGGGACTAATTCTACTCACTCAATAAGGAGTGAGTTGGTGGCTGTGAGCTCCATGGGATGCCGATAGCTGCTTCATCTCTGTATCTGCAGGGAAATTTGATTGAAAGTGAGACAGAGCAGAGAGTTAAACACCCCAGAAGGATCCTCGCTGCTGAGTGCAGGAGGAAAACTCAGAAGCTCAAGGCAAAGCCTGGTGCGTGGGTGGCCCTCTAAGAGGAAGGAGAAAGTCAAGTTGTCAACACACAGCACCTCGCCAGGCATTGCGACAACATGGCGGGATGAAGGCAGGTGGAGCTAAACTGGTAACAGGCCCACGTGTGCAGAGCCGCAGAGTCATCAGGAGTAGGAGCCACAGAGCCAGAGAGAGAGGTGAGGGCTGGAGGACCGTGCCCTCACCTAGGGCCTTGAGCAGGGGTGAGGGTGGGGGTCTGGATGGGTGGGGGGGCAGGGAGGGCTGTCAGGTCCCAGGATGAAGTCAAGGCTGCGGGCCTCCAGTCAGCACGGGCATCAGCCCAGCCGGAGCAGAGGACTCTGTGCAGACCCTGGCTCCCTAGGGTAAGGCCAAGTTACGGCAGGTCAAAGAAATGGGTGGATACTATAAATAAATTAAACATCTAACATGACCCAAGTGTCAGCTGCAAAGACCCTGCCACTGGAGATCCAGATGAGATTGGTCTGAGTCTCCACGCCACATCCTGTGGAAAGTTCAAGGCCCTACCCAAGACGTCTGCACTTTCTCAGAGCAGTTACATTTTTGTGGTCTCCTCCGGTTCCGGAATTAGTTCAGTTTCTCTGTGGTCTCACCCCCCAGCACATGTGGTGCCTCTCCTTACCCAGTCCCCTGGAATGCGAGTCCCGGAAACCCGGTCCTTCTCCTGGGTTTACTTACACGCGCGCACACACACACACACACACACACACACACAGTACAAATCTTACAAGGCCTTTGCTGACATTTTGAGGAAGATGGAGGGAGGATTTACCTTGCAGTATGAAAACAAATTAATTTAATATTTAAAATGTATTGTCAGCTGGGCACAGTGGCACACACCTGTAATCTCAGCAGCTCAGGAGGCTGAGGTAGGAGAATACAAGTTCAGAGCCAGCCTCAGCCACTTAGTGAAGGCCTAAGTAACTCAGCAAGACCCTGTCTCTAACTAAAATCTTTTTAAAGGGGCTGGGGATGTGGCTCAGTGGCTCAGCACTCCTGGGTTCTATCCCCGGTACTGAAAAAATAAGTGCATGTTTTTAAAGCAAGCTTGTGTAACTTTTGGGCAATCCAGTTCTCTTCTCTCTAGACAGCTGAGTCCCTCTTTATCTCTTTTGTTTTCTCTTGCCCGCCCACATGCCCAGTTCCTATTCATCAGATCTTCAATCATGTTTGCAGTTTGATTATTTTTGTTGTTGTTTTTGTAGCCTTTTTATTTTTGGTGGAGGGAGTCAGAAAAGACTTCAATAGGCTGAGGGAAGGTAATAGGAATATCAAAACTTCTGAAAACGTGCACAACCAAAGACATTAAGTCAGTCAGCTGTCACATTAGCTAAAATGTTGTACAGTTATTCTGATAGAGTTGTCTTTTAATAGAAAAATATGACTCTTAGCGGGAACACGCACCGAGTGCTCTGAACTCAGCCCTCCGAGCCTGGAAGCAGCCTGGTGGGCTAGCGACACTGCATAAATAGACCTGTTGTTCTAGGGTCTGTGACCCTAACTTTAGACGCAGTGTCCGGAAAAGAAAGCTCCCCCACCAAACTGTTAGCCTTCAATCTGAACCTCTAAAGGAGGAGTGCTTCGCAGAGCAGGTGCAGAGAGTCCCAAAGATGTGCTAAGTACAAGTGAAAAACAAAAAGAAATCCTTTGGAGGACAGGAATATCCCACCCATATTTTAGCATCAGGATTATTTTGAGTTGATCATCTGAGAAACCACAGATACAGGGAAGCTCTGAAAACCATCAAAGTTCCCCTTTTACCAGGCAAATTCACATCTGCAAGGGCCATCTGTTAGGGTGCCTTCCTCTAGCACCAGGAAGAGGAGGGTGACGAATGGAAAGATGGTCGATGGAGGCACCACCTTGATTCTGCATAACTAATATCACCCTTATCTCCCTTGCCTTTCATAGGCACCTCTACACGCCCAGCCTTCCCCGCACTCCTCCTTCTTGAATTTGGATGCACCATAGTATTTAAGCTTAAATTCAAAGCCAGCTCTTTAAGATTTACTCATTTCCCTGGTTGTCTCTGCTCTATACATGAGGTATGCATGGTATCAACTGTTATCAAATGTCTATTGTCTTTCTTCCTTCCTTCCCTTTTTTTTTTTTTTTGTTGTTGTTGTTGTTGTTTACTTGTTTGGTACTAAGGATCGAATCCAGGAGTGCTTTATCTTTTTATACTTTATTTTGAGACAGAGTCTCTCTACATGGCTGAGGCTGGCCTCAAACTTGCAATCCTTCTCTGCCAGTCTCCCGAGTTGCTGGAATCACAAGTGTGCACCACGGCACCCAGCTCTTTCTTTTGTTAATCTGCCTTTTATTACAGAAGTTAATCTCAACTAAGGACTATTCAAAGGGTAGATTTAAAAAGTACTTTTCCTCAGCTCCAAAACCATGGCAAAAAGCCCAGTTGTATGGGAAAGACCATGCTCCCATGAAATGGATCACCTCAATTGATTTAGATGGACACCTGTCAATAATACCCCTACTCACTTTGAGTTTGCAAAGACCTATTCTGTGGACATTTCTGGAACACTGTGAAGCTAAAGATGAATGGGGATTCGAGGAAGGGCAGAGCCACACACCTCCTCAGATCACGTGCTTCATTTCCCCATCAGACACCACTTACAAAACCCGTGTTCAAAGATGAAGTGACTGAGAATCTCGAAACGACGAGGGCCGGTCACTAACCCTCACAGGGAGCCCCTCGGAACACAGGCCCCATGTGGCCGCACAGGGTTCGTGCCCATAAACCCAGCCTGGCGGGGAGGCTCCTAGGGAAAGTTCATCCTCCTTATAAAGTCTTTCTGCTGGATATCACTGTGGTGGCCTGGATATGGCAGGGGAAGTGGCCCGAGGACTAAGGGACACAGGGAAGAAAGTACAACGCAAGGGTCTTTGAAGAAGTTACTGAGTCTCGGAATGAAACGGTTTCTGCAGCCACTTGGAGTTCTCTATTATTTGTATTGAAAGCATCTCAAGCTTGGCCCCAACCCAGGAACCTGCGTTTTTAACTCGCTCCAGGTGATTCTGATGCAGGTGGTCTAGGAACAGTTATCTTGAGAAATTCAGCTCAAAAATGATGGCAAATATTCCGACTATATAGAGAAAACCTGCTTCCGCGAGACGGATCACCTCGATCGATGCCTCAAATGCACAGCTCTTACTCACTCTGCCTGTCAGTACTGCCTTTGTACAAAGCTCAACGCTATCCTCTACATCTAAGAATTTCTTTTTTAAAAAATGTTATTTATTTTAAAAGTTTTATTTATGATGTTTTCTGTCCTGGGAACTAAGGATCTGGAGATCTTGATTGTCTATCTTCCTCCTCGTCTTTTCCCACCAGGGCCATGTGGGGGGACGGCTTCCTCGCGGCACCTCATGGAAAAACTGCCTGCGGTACTGGTTTTTAGGCTTTCAGACCGTCCAGGGGCTCAGCCCCTCACTCTGCCACCCCTTGATGTCGACCACCTCAAGAAGTCGTGACTGCTGCCAGGTCCTTGTGAAGCAAGGTCCCGGTGCCCAGCTCCCCTGGGGGTCCCGGGTTCCGAGCTGCCCTGTCCTCCTGGAGCATTATGGCCAAGGGACCGAAGAAGCTGCAGCTGGCAGCTTGGTATAAACGGGGAAGAGAAATCAGCATCTGGGGGACCCGAGGCCCAGCCACAGTCCAGTAAAAGTGTCCAGTCCAGAGTGATCCAAAAGGGAACACGGGGCTGTAACGGGACCAGTGGAGTGGAGTGCAGGTGAAGATGCACACAGCCGTCCTCTTCTCAGGCCAGACTGTGGCTTCCCGGGGAAGAAGGAGAACTGTTGGTGACACTGAGCTGTTTCTCGCGGAGAAAGGGACTCCACAGACCTCCTAGTGAATGAGTGCACGTGTCTCCCAGCAAACTGATGGCGGGCGGAGGCTCCCGCCTTCTGTGTGGCACACCAGAGGTGGTGACCTCGCTGCCAGGGGCAGAGGGGCTGGGCAGAAGGTTCCCCAGAATCCCCCATCGCAGGCTATTGACCTCTGCACCGTGGAGGGTCATCTCCCCTCTCAGTGGATCCTGATCTCCCTGAAGACTACAACCACGCTCGACTCCCCCTTGGAATCAACACCTCGTGTGCCTTTCCACCCCCACCAGTGGCACTGGCTTGAATTGAGCTATGTCCCTTCTCAAAGAAGTCACTGCGATTTATAAAGTGCTGAAGGCTACCAGGACCCTCCCTCTGTAGAGGGAGACCGACTGGCACTCCATCCACATGAAAAATAGGGAACAGGTGGCATCCGACCCAGATGCTTTATTTTAAGGCATTATTCTTTTGTAATGAAAACAGGTGAGAAGATCTCATTGTCCCTCCTCTTACCCCAGGAGCACCCTCTTCTCAAAAGTCTCTCTCGAAATTCTTGTTTCCTTTAAGGCCTGAAATTCATCACTGGAGACTCGGTTCTTTGCATTAGATATTGCCCTCTCTGGGCCAAAGTTTTAAAATGCTAAGTACCTCTGGGAGAAGTAACACATTAGATCTCTATTACTTTCGTATAAATGCATCTGACCCAGGCCTTCCTCTTTGTGAAAAGGACGGGGCTCCTCTAAGGGGTGAAATTAAGAAAAAAAGGAAGAAACAGAACAGAATGTGGGGGGCAGGAAAATGGAGTTCCAATAAAAGTTGGCCCCTGTCCCAATCTTAATGAGGTCTGGCCTAAATAAAAGCAATAATAATAATTGCAATAGATTTCATTGCTCATGATGTGAGACTCATTTCTTCTTGGGAAAACTCCTTTCTTTAGGCTATTATCCTTTGGTAATTAAAACAATATATTGTATTCTCCACTTGGGGTTTCTTTGAGATAGTGTGGCCAATACACAATGGTACTCTGAAACCTTGTATTTAGTTTCTCTTGAGTCACAGCAGAAGCTTCTAGGAAAGATTTATCATTCCAAGTCCAGAGGGTTACCCCAAATAACTCACAGGCAATATATGGGAACGGAGGTGAGGTGGAGAGGATTCGAAACTCCCTTTCTGGTGTGTGCAGAAGGTGCAGATAACCGTCGTCTCCACGGCTGTCACCAAGGTGGGAGCAGAGCAGGGGCTGCTGCCGGAGCCAAGAAAGGACGTCTCTCCCCCTAAGCCAACCAACACTTCCCGTTCCCTCCTGCCAGGGGACCGCTCTTTCTCTATAGGGACACCTGGTATACAAATGTTTTTTTGAACTTAAGAAATTCACAATTCGGTCTTTTCAAGAGACAAAACTAGTGGGCCTTGGTGTCATTATCTAGAAATTGGGTCAATGCCCGCCTCAGGGGATCAGACCCGGTGAAGCTGCGTGTGAGCCCTGGGCCAGAGCCAGGCAGGGGACGCTCCGGAGACGTCAGCTCCTTTCCGACACCTTCAACCTGACTGTGACCCCAGACCTCACTCTGGCACCTACTGTCCCCATTCTGACTTCCAGCCTTCGCCACGCTCCATAGCTATCGAGGGGCTGCCTCCTACTGTGCCATCAAAATGATTTTCTTCGTGTCCCTGGCTGTATTTTTCCAAAACCAAAGAAAGTTTGTTGTTTTGTTTTTCAAATGTGTTAATTTACTTATGTGACAAAATAATCGTGTCCAGTTATACCAACGAAGAACTGTTCTTTGAAGAATGAGATTACAGCAAAAGAAAGCAGATTTAGCTTTTAGGGGGATGGAAAAGTCAGTTCAGCAAAAAAAAAAAAAAAAAAAAAAACCGAAATCTTGCTCTTGAGGTTGGAACTGTGGGAAAGGGGCAGCCTCACAGCTATCCTTCTTCATGGCCGATCACCGAGGTCCTTAGAGCAGGTTCCAACAAGGCTGCGTCCCCGTCAGTCAGCCTGACCTCTCTTTGCCTGGAACACCTTGACCCTGGCTGTGGGCTGCTCTTTCCTCAGAGCCAGGTCTTGTGACATGTTCTCTGGCTGTTACTGAGCTGAGATGCCAGGAAAGGGTCGGTGTGCCCAAGCGATGGGAAGGGGGGGCCTCCAAAAATAGAAACGTGGACAGATGTGAGTTTGAGAAATAAGTCGAATCGCCATGCTATTATTTTTATTTGGGGGGTTTAATGCTACAACTTATTTTTGTCTCGTTTCCCACATCCTTCAACCAAAGCAGAAAAACTGCTGTTCTCCCTCCCGTCTCGCTCACACTCCTGCCCTCTCAGAGATAAGCTGCCTGAGGACCAGGGCGGAATCTTCCAGGAAATGGCTCAGCTGGACTCTGCTCCCTGACTGCAGTCACAGCTGATCATCTATGTGGCACTGAAATGCACACTGGGTGGCCTGCACAGTCGCTTCCCTGGGGTTAATGTCTTCCTTCACAGAGCTGAGTCCCAAGTGCAGGAGAACTCTCCACAGCCGCTCTCCCTTCCTCAGAGCAATAGCATCAGTCAGGACACAGACCGGAGAAGATGTGGGAACACGAGGTCAGAGACTTCTCACCTGATTCCAGAAGATAAGGATGATTCCTCCCAGGCACAAAACCTGTAGAGATGGTTAGGAATCCCATTAGAACTGGTACATGGGCCAGAGTGACAGAGCTGTCACGGCAGGGGGGACCTGAAAGCTGGATGTCACCTCCTGTCAGTCAAAGTCAAGAGGCGGACCTGACAGGACTCTGGCAACGTCTCTGGGATCCCCATAAGACAGGAGCGCAGGACAGGCACCCTGCCCCTCTCCTCTGGGAGGGCCCACTCTCTCCTTTGGGAGTGCCCCTTCCCTTTTCCTATCCCTTCAGTAAACTCAGGCCTGTTACTCTGAGCGACGTGCTGAAATCTTTCTGCCTTGATGGCAAGAATCAGGGTTTGGCAGTTTGAGAGGCCGAGGCAGGAGGATCACAACTTCAAAGTCATCCTCGGCAATTTATCAAGGCCCTAACCAACTCAGTGAGACCCCGTCTCTAAATAAAATGCAAAGAGGGCTGGGGATGAGCTCAGGTGTTAAGTGCCCCTGCTCAACCAGAAAGAAGAAAGAAAGACAGAGAGGGTGGGGAGGAAGGGAGGAGAATCAGGGTCTGAAGACCAGGCAGGGTCGGGGATCTTCGCCACACTGCCTCCCTGAAGGCCCAGCCTGTAGCAAGATGGACCAGTCTAGGAAACCCTGATGCCTGTCTCAGCTGGTTCCACTCTCAAACGCTCGCCAGGGGCTGGAGACGAGTGTCAGCTAAACATTTTCTCTAGCAACAACACTGCTTTCTTGTGCCTAATGACATTTGGGGGCTGGGACTAAAGCCAGGAACAATCCTAGATGCCAGTCCTCTGTCCCAGGTCCTTCATGGCCCCACAGCTCAGGGGCAGCTTGAAGTTCAAGGCTTTTCATCACCATCAGCACTTTTCCCATGGATCTGGTAATCGTCACTTTCTGTCTCCCGTGAAATGTGAATTAAGTAAATGACAGAATGGCTTGGCTTATTGATCTGTGCTGTACGATCTACGTAAGAACAGGAGGCCTGCTGGGGAAGCAGCTTTAACTCAAAGCCCCCTCCCCTTATCTCTGTCCTTCTGGGTGGCAATAACAGAATGCTATGGCCATTCCAGAGGCTAGGGAGTCCACGATCAAGTCGTGAGCCTGTTCAGTGTCTGGTGAGGTCACTTTCAGATCCCTAGATGAAGCCTATGTCCTTGAAGGGTGGAAGGCCCAAGGCAGCTCTCTGGAGCCTCTATCTGCATTTGTCTTCTGTGCACCATGGTTACACGTAAGAGTGGGGTCACCGTTACACACTGTAACGTAGTACACAAGATAACAGCATAATCTGGCCGTTTCACTCCCCAGGACCCCGACAGACCGTCCTTTATGAGATATTCATGCAGTTCACGAGAGCCCCTTCACAAAGTGGCCCCACCTTCCAATGTCATTCAGGACTAGAATTCAACAGGTGACTCTGGGAGAACACGAACCAGGCCACAGCATCCTCCAACCTGATTCCTGTCTCTAGGTGCCACCAGCATGTGAGTTCCGGAACCACCACTAACCTGAACGGCCACCATCTCGGTGCTGATGAATTCAGGCCAGGACAGCTTCCTGGTGGTCCTACCCTAGGGCTGGTCTGCAGCTGGACTAACTGGGGCAGGTGGGAAAAACCACACCAGCTTTCGTTCCTGCCTCCCCAGGGACCTGCCACGGACCCTGGTGACCAGGTGACTCTCATCTTCCCAGGCCTTGTCTGGTGTGTAAAGAGGTGACAGAAGACAGCAGAGATCAGACCCCTTTCCAGGTGGTGCGCTTAATGCAGCAGAAATGGTCTTTGAAGAGCCTCTCCCAGGCAGGTGGGGAAGGCCGGCTCCGTTTGTGGTCAGAGACCTCTGTCTCCCGAGCAGCTCTCACTGCCTGAAGCTCCCCGAGTCACCCAGGTCACCTGCCTTAGCCCGCAGGGCTCTGCACACCTGTTGTAGGCCTTCCATCCACCTAACAATGAAGCACAACAGGTCAGTGGACAGAACCTCTACTCGGTGTCATGGTAGCATGTATCACCCAGGTGGCAACGAGGAAGGTCTCCAAAAGAAAAAGGCAGAGCCAGCCCCGGGAAGGTGGCTCATTATCTCTGCTAATTACTTCTGGGCCTTTGTTTGAGCCATTTCCCAGCCTGGAAGGCCTGGCCCCACCCCACGCCCATCAATCAAAGTCTCACTCATCCTTGAAGGCCCAACTCAAATGCCACTCTCTCCAAGAGGCCTTTGCTAACCCTCCAGTGAGGATTAATGCTTCCCACTCAATGTTCCTATGACAGCCACTATACAATAGTCTCATGTCATGATCATGAAATGTCGTTTGGTATTCACTATCATCACAGAGTGCTCCTGTGTCACTATATTAAAACGTGGTCATAAAGATATATGAGAGATGATTCGTTCACTGCCACAGGATATCCTGGACTTCATCAAGAAAAACTATTTTAAGGTTATGAATAACCTTATATCTGGCCCCACAGGTCAAGCCCCCAAAGTAATAAAAAACCAATGATGACTAACTTGGGGTAAAGTCCCACTTCTTCCACATTGTGAATCACCAAGCCTCGCTGGTTTGAAAACAAACCTGACCAGGCCTGAGACCTCCCTGTGCTCCCTTTGTGCTGAGAAAAACGTTCACTTGCCCCAAGACGACAATCTCATTACACAGGCCCTAGCCAACCCCCACCTCTTAAGAGACATCCAACCCCTCTCCATCCGTCCAAGTCTGCTCAAGCTCACTGCCACCTGAGGCCACTCATTTAATTTTTAAGCAACTATAGCAGCAACCATGATAAAAATAGCTCTCATCTGTGGGGTCCCTCTGTGTGGCCGGCCAGATGCCAGGTGTTTTAGCCTCTCCGACCTCATGAAGACAAAAGGGTCAACTTGCCCAAAGGTAGAGTTACCAAGTGGCGTATCTGAGGTTCACGCCGACTCCTGAGGCTCTGCTCTTGTCAGCCCTGTATCACTGGAAAGTTCCCTGAACTCTGTGACCGGGGGAGCTGCCCGTCTACCCCTGGGTAGACGGGATTGAGGAAGGACATCAGGAGTGACCAAGTTCAGGAGGCTGAGGCAGGAGGCTCAAGTTCACAGAAGCACCAGCCTGCAAATAATGAAGAATAGGGGATCTGACCCCAAGCCCTCTGAGCTCCAGCTCAGGTGCTCTCCAGCTGTTCTTGTCCTGGCAAGAGAGCCTCAGGCCACCCTGGCCTGCCCCCACCTCTGCACAGGCTCTGCCTTGTCCCTGCGGCTCTTCAGGGGCAGCACTCAATGAGCCAAGCTCACCAGGTGGGGGCCAGGCAGGTGGGGGCCAGGCAGAGGTCCTCGCACTCGCGCGTGTCACACCTCCGCACCGGGGAAAGTCCTCTTCCGTTGTGTTGTGTTGTGTCAGCCACCTCCAGCCTGCAGTTTTAGGGCTGCGTGCACGACTGCACATTTATCCCTATTAAATCGCACCTTGATACTGTGGGGACCTTAGTTCGGTCTGCTGAGACCCTTCTAAATCCAGATCTTGTCGTCCAACATAGCCACTAACCCTTTCAGCACATTTGATCAGCCTGCTCTGTGAACCCAGCCAAGTCATTAATAAAAATGTTGACTGGGACCTGCAGCAAATGCCTAGAGACCTCCCTTCGAGTTGACACAGATTCATTAATCATCGCTCTTTGCAGGGGACTGTTCAACCAATTATAAATCTACTTAATGTACTGGGGCTCACTCGGGTCTACATCCTGCTGAAACCACCAGCCTAGTAAGCCCATCAACAGAGGAAATGAGTTCAGCCGGTCGTAACTGGTTCTGCGGGAACTCCTGTGTTTCATAAAGACAGTCGGCAGGGTGGACCCTGAACCCCCGGCTGCTCCTGATGGTGTCTGCAACACAACCTGGGAGTTGTAGTAACATGTCAGACCACCTGTGATCACTCCCAGACCCTGAAGAGGCGGAGCTCCCAACCACCCACCCAACACAAAACAGAAATATGCGAAACACCAGCCTGCAGTACAAGGGAAGGCTCATCTTGGGCCTGGGACACCTTGCTCTCAGCCCTCCCCTGCCCCACCGTGTCCTCTTTCCCTGCTCACAACCCTGTGACCCCAGGAGTCCCCTGACCTCCCAAGGTTCCCCACTTAGCACCTTATTCCAATCCTGCCCCAAGCCCCACAATAAAGCCTTTCTGCACGTCTCCCTCCGCCTTCCTATTTTCTTAATGTGCTGATCTGATCTCAGATTTGATGGGAAAAGAATTACTGGATTGGAAGAATTCACACTGAAGTACGGATGATTAGTTGGCCTGCAAAAATGTTGATATTTTAAAGACAGGAGCATAGTTAACCCCAAATAATTTCTGATGAGGGGAAAGAGAAGGTATATGATGATAATCCAGGTAAAGAATTGTCAGCAGAATTTGAAATCTTTTGCTGGAACAGGGTGCTTTTGTACCTAGTCAAGGTCCTTGTTGGATATAAATAACAAAACTCTCTGTTTTTTCTTCTTTTTTATTTTTTTTTCTTTTTTGACGCTGGGAATTGAATCCAGGGGTGCTTTACCACTGAGTTAGTTATATCCCCAGTCCTTTCTATTTTTTTTTTTTTTTTTTTGAGATAAGTTCTCACTAAGTTGCTAACCTGACCTTGATGTTGCTAGGGTCCTAACTCAGCCGCCCAGATCTCTGGGACTAAAGACATGTGCGACCACACCCAGCTTTCTGATTGTCACAAAGTCAGAAAAGGTACTAAGGAAGAAAATCAAGTATGATCAAGTTCAGGAGGCTGAGGCAGGAGGATCACAAGTTCGAGACCAGCCTGGGCAAATGAGAGAGACCCTATCTCAAAATAAAATACAGCTGGGGATAGAGCTCGGTAGTAAAGCCTCACTGGTTTCAGTCGCAGTACCACAAAGACGGGGTGGCAAGTGCTTGAACTGAGGCTCAAGAAGAGACTTGGGAAGACAAGCTGACAAGGCTGGGCAGCCTCGGACTCATTTCGACTATGCAACAGAACATGCTCCCTGGGAAGCAGCGGACAGCGTGACAGCTTCGGGACTCTTGATTCTGCTGGACACTTGGCCCTGAGTCCCTGATACCTGAGTCTCTCCTCTGCTGCCTGAAACATCCTTAACGGCCACAGACTCAAAGACCCCAACACCCCGTCCCGCCCGGGCCACACGGTCACTGCTTAGTGCCTGGGAGATAAGCATGTGCCCTTCATGGCTTTCCTACGGGAGAGCCATCTTACTCCCTCTTCTTCTAAATCCAGAAAGGCATCATCCAAGAGCAGGAGAGAGAGTATATTCCTAGAACTCCCTAAGTTTTACAGACCCTTTTGCTGACAGCCTGGTCCTGGTCAGGCTCCTCTACAGATATCTGTTATGGTTGGGGGGAACTCCCCACCTTCTATTACTGAAATCATTTAGAGATTTTGTAACATAATGTTCTCACCTCACCCCCTCCCAAGCACAGCAGCCAAAATCTTGACAAACGACTTAAAATGTGTTGGAGTACAGCACAAATACAGAAAAGTACATATATCACCGTATAGACAGCACTAGGAAATTTCACAGTGACCACATCCATTCAAGAAATGTTACCAGAAAACTGAGCACCCTGACCTATAGCACAATAGATTTATTTTCTCTGACTCTGAACTTAAAAAAAAAAAAAAGAAAAGGGATGCTGTGGCATGTTCTCTTTTAAGGTAGGATTCTTCCACACACATTTTGCTTGTGAGATTTAGCCATGTTGTTTGAGGTTGGGATAGAACAACTGCTGTTAGAAGATTGCTGCGGCCTTAGCTGGCTGTCCTCGGGACCCTTGGAATTACTGAGGTCAGCTCAGAAAGCAAAACCTCTAAACATTTGTTACTTTCACAAGATGGACCCAACTACAATCAGTCCAAGTGGACTTGAATGTGGCCCTTTGGTTTTGGTGTGCTAACCATGTGGATGTGATAGTAACAGTGACAGGATTGAAGAACACCTCAGGCTTCGTAGCGTGTTCCGGGCAAGTTCACAACGCTGTAAAACACCCTCCTCTACGGAATCAGCTTCGCAGTAGATGAAGGACTTTGTTGTCTGAGAGCACTGGGCCTTCAGGGGGCCCTGGGCTGGGGCAGAGGAGACCCGCTGCACATGGAACATGCCCAGGGGGCCTCTGTTTGCTCCGGGCAGTGGTCTCTAAGCACACGGTGGCGAGGTGAGAAGGGGGGGGGGTTGCCTGGGAGAGGTCGTAACCCGCAGAGGTGGTAGGAGGGCACTTGGTCAGCCAGGCCTCTCGTGGCCTTGAGGAATCTCGTAACGAGGGAAAGTTCCTGAAGATGACAGCAGACTTACAAAGAGGCTGCAGATCAGAGACCAGGGGAGGACTTCATGGAGGGGCCGGCCAAGGGCAGGACAAAGAATGCTGGCTGACCAGACCTAAAGCATGGACGCTTTTCCAAGAACATGCTCCCGAAAGGCAATCTCCTGGGAGAAACAGGTTGGAGATTAAACCGCACCTCCCGGGCCACCCACAGCCATGTGACAGGGCACCTCTGGGCACTCGTGGGACACAGGGATCTGGAGGTGAGAGGCCGGGGCAGGAGAGGGCGGCTGGCAGGCGGCAGGATTCCCAGCTGTTTGTTCTGTAAGTGGAAAAGGAAAGCGCTCACATTCCACAGGCTTCTGAGGACGCAGCACCCACTCTGCAAAAGTCTCTGCTCTGGATGAACCCAACAGGACAGGAGCGGTTGCTGTACACCTGTAAGGAGTGCAGAGGTCCTGAGGTGACCAGGGGGGTGACAGCAATCGGGAGAAGCCAGAAGCCTGGCGCTGTGCAGAGGAGGAGGCACCAGCAGGCCACTCGGCCTGGTGGACTCTTCTTTCTCCAGCGAATCGTGTCTGATTCTCTCTCTCTGCTGATTGTCCCCATCCCAGTCCCCAACTCAAACCTGTGTCTAGCATTGGATGAGGAGGAGGAGGGTGAAGCAGAAGGTGAAGAAACTGGGCAAGAAGGAAAAGCTAAAAGATTGCCAGGATTGGGGAGAAGAGGGTTGGAAGGGAGAGAGGAGAGGAGGCGGAACATGGACTCCCTGCCTTGGGTGTGGCAGTGAGGTGAGGCCATGAAAAGCCACCGTTGGGGACACAGTGGCTCCCAGGGCTGAGACAAAGCTTGACTTCACACTTTGTGACTGCACTCATGTACATTTGCCCTGTCACGGTTAGCCTGTTGGGGTCTTTTGGAAAAAGGAACCTGCTGTGCCAAGGTGAACGCACTGCCAGTCAGGAGACAGACTCACACGGACGGGCAGCCCCTCTCAGATGGGCACACGGATGGGCAGCCCCTCTCAGATGGGCACACGGACGGACAGCCCCTCTCAGATGGGCACACGGACGGACAGCCCCTCTCAGATGGGCACTCGACGGGTGGTCCCTTTCGGACGGGCACACGGAGGGGCGGCACTGCACAGTCTGGGATCCTGCCGGGACTCTGTCCCCGAATTTCGGCCTCCGAGGGCATCCCACCATGTTTCGTTCTTGGAGGCCCCAGCGGTCTCTCTCTCCCTTCAGAAGACCACGTGAAAACACAGCTGTCTCTGCGGTGTTATGCCTATCAGCTGACACCCTCCTTATCAGTCAGCACCTTGGTTATCAGCAAACGCTTTGACTTAAATTATTTGACGACTTTCAGAGTGTGTGGGGGAAAGAGGGCTGAGTCCTTGATGGAGGAAGGTGAGGTGTGGAGATAAAGGTTTGTGGAGTACAAAGTGAGTGGAGAAAATCCGCAGAGGTGCCAAGGGTGAGTCTGCACGCTCCCAGCCTGCCCTCACACCCAGGAAGGGTGTGTGTGAGTGTGAGTGTGAGTGGGTGTAGGTGTGTGTGTCTTGTATGACTCGTGTAAAACCTCTAGGGAGAGCGCTGCAGGGAAGTTGGCATGACCTGAGCAGAGAAGTAGTCCATGGCTGATCAGTTGTCCATGGCTGATCTGTTGTCCATGGCTGATCGGCTGTCCATGGCTGATCAGTTGTCCATGGCTGATCTGTTGTCCATGGCTGATCAGTTGTCCATGGCTGATCTGTTGTCCATGGCTGATCAGTTGTCCATGGCTGATCTGTTGTCCATGGCTGATCTGTTGTCCATGGCTGATCTGTTGTCCATGGCTGATCTGTTGTCCATGGCTGATCTGTTGTCCATGGTTGATGATCGGTTGTCCATGGCTGATGATCGGTTGTCCATGGCTGATCTGTTGTCCATGGCTGATCGGTTGTCCATGGCTGATGATCGGCTGTCCATGGCTGATCTGTTGTCCATGGCTGATCAGTTGTCCATGGCTGATCTGTTGTCCATGGCTGATCGGCTGTCCATGGCTGATCAGTTGTCCATGGCTGATCTGTTGTCCATGGCTGATCAGTTGTCCATGGCTGATCTGTTGTCCATGGCTGATCAGTTGTCCATGGCTGATCTGTTGTCCATGGCTGATCTGTTGTCCATGGCTGATCTGTTGTCCATGGCTGATCTGTTGTCCATGGCTGATCTGTTGTCCATGGTTGATGATCGGTTGTCCATGGCTGATGATCGGTTGTCCATGGCTGATCTGTTGTCCATGGCTGATCGGTTGTCCATGGCTGATGATCGGCTGTCCATGGCTGATCTGTTGTCCATGGCTGATCAGTTGTCCATGGCTGATCTGTTGTCCATGGCTGATCTGTTGTCCATGGCTGATCGGTTGTCCATGGCTGATGATCGGTTGTCCATGGCTGATGATCGGTTGTCCATGGCTGATCTGTTGTCCATGGCTGATGATCGGTTGTCCATGGCTGATCTGTTGTCCATGGCTGATGATCGGCTGTCCATCGCTGATCGGTTGGGGGTTGGTTCTGTGTTGCTGGAGGCTGGGGACTGAACCCAGGGCGCTCTACCCTGAGCTACACACCAGCTGTTTGAGTTCTGAGGCAGGGTCTCGCTGAGTGGCGGGCTGGCTGGCCTCCAACTCCCAATCCTCCCTCCTCGTGTTCCAAGCCACTTGGGTCACAGGGTGCACCCCGGTGTGCCAGACATGACCTGTTGTTTTAATAAACTCATTTTTAAAAATTAACAACCATCTTCTTTCCTAATACTCAACTTGGTCTCATTTCCATCCTAAAAGGTCATTTTAAAACTACACTTATCCACCCCAAATTGGAGCCCTTTAAGTGTCTGGTAAGTGGTTCCTTTGTTACTAAAACTTGTCGATAAGGAGATGCTACAGGCAGTAACTAGGACCAGTCACTGAGGGCGGCGAGATGTGACAGGGGCAGCGGGTGGGTGTCCTGTTGTCAGGGCAGGCTATTGATTCCAGGTCCGGCTCCCCAAACACACCCCTCAGCAAGGGTCAACACAGACGGCACCCACTCTCCAAGAGATCAGTGGCACCCACTCTCCAAGACAGGTGTGTATTCTCCCTGCCTCTCACCATCATTCAGCCCATTTTGTTCTTCTAAATTCTTTTAGGCATTTTCCACTAATTTGTTTTAGGATGGGAAGGGAAATGGTTTGCTAAAAACATTATTTTGAAATCGAGAGGATTATCAGTGACTATTTTGGAAACTCATATTCCAATAAATTAGAAAATGTAGAAGAGGGGCTGGGGATGTGGCTCAAGCGGTAGCGCGCTTGCCTGGCATGCGTGCGGCCCGGGTTCGATCCTCAGCACCACATACAAACAAAGATGTTGTGTCCGCCAAAAACTAAAAATTAAATATTAAAATTCTCTCTCTCTCTCTCTCTCTCACTCTCTCTCTCACTCTATCTTTAAAAAAAAAAGAAAGAAAGAAAATGTAGAAGAAATGGACAGGTTTCCAGACACATACAACCTAACACATTTGAACCAAGAGGATATAGAAAACCTAAGCAGACTAATAAGAAGCATTAAGATTAAAGCAGTAATAAAAATTATGTATTACAAAAAAAGACTGGTCACAGTGGCAGCACTTATAATTCCAGCAGTTTAGGAGGCTGAGGCAGGAGACTCACTCGCTTAAGGCCAGCTTCAGCAATTGAGCCAGGCCCTCATCAACTTAGAGAGACTCTGTCTCAAAATCCAAATAAAAAGGCTCCGTGGTAAAGCACCCCTGGGTTCAGTCCCCAGGACCAAATAAAAGGAGGGAGAGGAGGAAACTTCCAACAAAGGAAAAACCAGGACCCCATAAATCCCCAGCCAGATTCTACCACGACTTAAAGAAGAACTCATGCCGATACTCCTACAATGAAGCACCCATGAAATAGAAGCAGGAACACTCCCACACTCATTCTATGAAGTTGATATCACCGTGACACCAAAACCAAATAGGGAAACACCAAGGGAGAAAATCACAGATGACCACAGATGCAGAGGTCCTCGATGAAGTAATAGCAATTGTCTTCCACAAGCCGTCAAGCCGATGACACATCATGATCGAGTTGGTCTCATTCTAGGGACTCGAGGATGTTTCGACAGATGCAAACAGTAAGTATGATTTATCACATAAATAGAACTAAAGACAAAAGTTGCATGGTCATCTCAATAGATGCAGAAAAGGCATCTGACAAAATTTAGCACCCATTTATGTTAAAAACACTGAAGAAATTAGGGATAGAAGGAACTGACGTCAACATTGTAAAGGTTTTTAAATGATTTTTAATGCTTCAGATAATTGGTCACCAGGATAAAGATGAACATACAAAATTGAAAAGATAATGTCATCCCGATACTCTAGAGATATCCTCTTAATATATATGCATAATAAAGGGAAGATGGTACACTCAACTATGAGCCTGAGTCATGATGTTAGCAGGGGTCATCTCCAGGCACTGGGGTGGAGAATGGCTCCCGTTACCTCCCCTCAATCCGCCTGCTTCTCTGCGGACTCCTGGCCTGCCCCTAGTTGAGCCAGATTAGCTCTCATCTGAACCCTCAGGCGCCCCTGCCTGGGCTCCCGGCTGCTGCTCTTGACAGTTCACTCGCGGCACAGAACCGAGGATGATCTTCTTTAAATACAAGCCTGGCGACACGCAGATGGGATGACAAAACGGGTTTGTTCCTCGAAACCCAGGCCAATCTCCAAGATGCCCATAAACAAGAGTGAGTCTAATAAACCCAGTGCTTATTGCAGAACTCGGTGCTTGTCTGTGGGGAAAGTCTACAGTTTGGGAATTTGGGGGACTGAATCAAGGGCAGAAACCTGGAGCAGGCCAGGGCTGGAAACTTTGGATAGCACTTAGCCTTTTATCGCGGTGTAACAAACCACTCCACATTTAGACCTTCACACGACACACGTTTAGTATCTCCCAGTCCTGAGAGTCGGGGTCAGCCGGGTGGCATCTCCCTCTACAGCCGGGGTCTCTCCTAACTCCCAGGTCACTGGCAGAGTTCAGTGCTCTGTGTTTGTAGGAATGAGGGTCAGGGGAGCCGCTCTCTCCTCCCAGAGGGCCCCAGAGTTCCCTGCCATGTGACCCTCTCACGGCCGGGTCACCTCTTCAAAGCCAGCAGGAGAAGATGGCTTTCTTTCCAGTCCCCTAAGATGAAATCTCACAGTGCCATGTAACCCTGAGTAGCAACTCCCCCCAGAGGCACAGCCCCACCCCCGTTCAGGCAGAAGGTGGTGATACACACCAGGAGGCAGGAATCCCAGGACACAGCCTAGAATTCTACCCACCGACATCTGCCCTCTGCCTGCCAATGACCTATGACCCTTCCACGTACAAAATACAGTCGTCCCATCTGAATTGCCTCCTCCCAAAACTCAGGTGAAATTTGTTTAACCCCCAGAACCTCCAAATGTCGCTGTATTTGGAAATAGTCTTTAAAGAGGTCATTAAATTAAAAATGGAGGGTGAGGATGAGCCCTAATCCAGTCTGACTAGCATTCTTACAAAAAGTGGAAATCTGGACATAATATAGAAGAAAGTCCATGTCAGCTGGCTTAATCTGCCTTTTCACCACTGCGACTAAAAGATCCGAGCAGCACAATTGTAGAGGAGGGAAAGTTTATTTGGGGGCTCAAGGTGAGACTGAAGTCATGGCAGGAGAGTGGGGGGAAGCACCCCACATGATGATCAGGAAGCAGAGAGCCTCCACTCGCCAGATACAAAGCATACACCCCAAAGCCACGCCCCCATGCCCACCTCCTCCAGCCACAGCCCCCCTGCCTTCAGTTACCACTCAGGTGACCCTCCAGGGGACTCGGTCACTGGTTGGACTCTCACCACCCACCACTTCTCCTCTGAACCTTCTCGCATGGTCCCACACATGAGCTTCTGGGAGACAGTCACATCCAAACCACGACATGAACATACAAAGAGAAACCATCCAAGAACGATCCAAGGAGACCTTCAGGGGGAGCTAAACCTGCTGACATCGTAGTGAGTTTGCACTCTGACCTCCAGAATTTCTAGAAAACCAACTTTTCTTGATCAGGTCACCTAGTCTGAGGTACTTTGTTTTGGCAGCTCTAGCAAATTAAGAGACCATTTTAGGAATCTTGTCTATTAAATCATCAGCAAACTCCCGTCATCTAACTCTCATTAGCTCAAAGTCTCATCCTCTGAGTCCTCTAACTCAGGCGCAGATCTATTAAGTACAACCGGCACAGTTCCCGTCCCATTTAAGAACCTGTCAAACTGAAGAGGCAATTCATTTGTCCCAATACTCGCAGTGGTGGGACAGGTGGAGAATAATAGCCAAAGACAGTCTGGTTCCGAAATGGGAGAAACGAGAGAAGAAAGGAGTCGCTGGTCCATTACAGATCTGAGACCCAGCGGGCCAGTGTTAGATCCCTGGTCAGGGTCTGAGACACGGGCATGAATCCTGTAGCTGTCCACCCTCTGGACTCAGCAGTCTCCCCCTGAATCATCCTTCCTTTTCCACAAAAGGTAACACAGCTTTGCACTTGAACACTTTTATCAGCCAGTTTCTTGGGTCCTCTTCTAAGCCTGTTGTGGGTAACGAGAGCTGGAACAGAGTGGGGAGGCGTGTTTGCAGTAAGGGGATAGCGATACGGGGCATTGATCAGTGATTAAAGATACTGAGAGCCAGATTTCCACCATCAGAAAATGGAGTTACAAATACGGGAAATGAGAAAATTAGAATGACCTTTATGGTGTTGGACTAGAACTGGAGATGTCCGTGTATTACAGCTAGATATAGAAGTGAATGCAGAGTCAGTGTGTGTGCTGACCTCCACAGCGTCCTCAGCCAGGCTCACCCAGAGTTCCCGAGCAGGGACTCCCCAGTGGCGATGAGCACACCTAGATCCTGGCTTCTAAATACCATTCTGCACTGAAAGTGGAAATGCCTGAATGCAAGGCTGAGGCACAAAGAGTATAAAATGAGCCTAAAACATTATTTTTTGCAGAAGGCAGTAAAGTACTCGAGGAATGATAGCAGGGTATCGGCAGCAGCTTGAGGAGGCTTCCAATGGCCAAATTAGGAACAATTTGAGTATCAAAATAAAGAATAAGGGCTGGGGTCTAGCTCAGTTGGTAGAGTGTTCGCCTCGTAGGCACAAGGCCCTGGGTTCAATCCCCAGTATCACAAAAAAAAAGGGAAAAAAAGTGATAGTATCAGATTGTGATCTATTGAATAAACAGGAAAACATGGACCCACGCTGCAAAACAGTAACAGTTTGTTGAGCAACAGGCTAGTCACATAGTGTCAGTGATTTTTTTTTTCCACACAAAACATTCACTAATTACAAAGAGAAAAGAAGTAACCTGACTCTGCAGAAGACTTGTGGACATTCTCTTAATAAAGCAACCAAAGTCGACATCAGTTGTATGAAAAAATTGATAATCTGCCGCACCCGTGTGACCTACAGTGAAGCACTGTCCTGTGTTGCTCCTGGCAGCGGCGCAGAGCCTGAGCCCACCAAGGAAAGAGCAGACAAGCCTGACGGAGAGAGACTCTGCAAAACAACTGCCTCAGGCTTCAGACCGACAGAGAGGACAGTCCAGACTGGAACCAACCAGACAGATGTGACACCCAGGCCTGTGATTTGGACCTGGATCCTTTTGTATAAAGAACAGCATCGTAGCACTTGACAAAACTTTGAGTGGTTGTTCAGAGTACCCCTGTCATGCAGAAGAGTACCTACAGGAAGTATGTGCAACCAAGGTTTTCAAGGTAATAGAGAATCTAGTTGGCAGCCTAGAGGGTCTCAAATGGTTAAGAAAAACAGGTATTTCTACAAATTTTGTAGCTTTTTTGCAACATTTGATTAAAAAAAAAAAGCATGCTGTTAAACGAATAGGCTCTGCAGACCCGAGTCGGCCTGTGCGGCTCTCCTGCTGCGTCTTGGGCCAGCCGGTGGGAATGGAGACCCCGGGCTGGTGCCGACCTGAGGCAGGGGAAAGGAATGATACTGTCCCACAGACACAGCTACTGGAATGTGGCTCGGCATTTTGTGCCTATTCATATTTCTGCTTTAACTTCACTAATAAATACTTCTTGCTGTTCTCAAAATATTTGCTCCATCTGTTAAATAAGTCACCAAATCAAAGACCCCAGGCTGGCTCTAAATTCCCCCACATTCTTTAGAGTACAGATCTCTGTCTGCCCCTGAACCTTCCTAAATCAACCAGGCACCTGGGCTTCCCGGGGAACAGGTTCACTGGCTGTTCTATTATGGGAAATGTGGCTGACTTTGTAAGGATTTCCTGCCTTCTCTCAGCAAGTGACTAAACTGGTTACAGCTAATTCTGCTGGGAAGTACCAGCTGTTTTTGCACAATCTGGCAGCCATTTCCATGAATTAATTTGGGAGCATTGTAGACCCTTGAAAAGCAGCATAAGGCTCTGGTGCCTGATAGCTTTAGTAGGATTTAGCCTCCTCAGCAATGGCCTGAATATAAAGAAACATACAATCTATTAACAGCTGCTCCTAGAAACGCCTGTGCAGTCTCGGGTGAGACAGAGAATCGCTCTATTCCCGTGGGTGATAAGATGATAACACCACTAACCCTCACCTATTGTCAAGGTGTGTGAGAGGATAAACAGAGTGTGCTTACAGCTATCTTGAGTTTGTTATTAAGAGAACATGATACGTGTAGCCATATGGCCGTATTTATTCAGTGCTGAATGGAAAAGAGCAATCTAAACCCTAGCCCTGATAAATAAAATAAGATTGTCATTACTAACGATTACATCTAGATAATAGTTTGTTTGATCATTTATGCACTTATCTGGCACACATTCATCGAGCACACACACACCGGGCCAGACGCTGTATAGACACAAAGCGCAGCTGTAAGAGCCCCGAACAGACCCTGCCCTCCGGAAACAGGGTCTAGTGAAAACGTGAAACTAGCCAGTCCTTTCAAGTGTGAGGAGTGACATAAAGGAAAGCACAATGTTTTTAGCTTTCGATGAAAATGGCTGTTTTTATTAAGCAAGTAAAAAAAAAATTACAGGTCTGGGAGTCAAAAGAGGATTTGAGACACAGATCTCCTGCTTACTGCCACGTGAGCCTCAGGAAGCTATTTCACGTCTGGAAACTGGGCTTTCATCAGAACTGCCTGAGAATCATCATCACTACGCCTGCGCACCGTCTCTCTGTTGTGAAAGCCAGCGAGGTAATCCACAGGGAAGCACTCAGGAAACCCAGGGGTGAGTTGTTACTGTGGCAGAGGTCTCCTACCACCCTTGAAGGTGGTCCATATGCCTCGACCACTCAGTAGAAGGAGCCAAGTGCACTACAAATCCAGGTCACTGAGCCTTCCAGGGTGCTCATGCCACGCCCATGACTGTCCCCGGAGTTATTGATCCACCACTGCCTGCCTCTGCCTGCTGCACTCAGCCCCGTCTTGTTCAATATGTTTAACAATACGTTGGATAAATACACAAGATGTTTATAAATGTAGAGCACAAATAAAGCTGAAAATAGAAAATACAAAGAATTGCAGAGTCAGCCTCCAAAATGATCTCCCCAGGGTAACAAGATGAGATATGATCAAGATAGATATAAAGTCCTGCATTTACCTTCGAAAAATTAAATGTAGATTTGACCCTGCTATTGCCCTTCTCGGACTATTCCCTGAAGACCTTAAAAGAGCATGCTACAGGGATACTGCCACATCGATGTTCATAGCAGCACAATTCACAATAGCTAGACTGTGGAACCAACCCAGATGCCCTTCAATAGATGAATAGATAAAAAAATGTGGCATCTATACACAATGGAGTACTATGCAGCAATAAAAAATGACAAAATCATAGAATTTGCAGGGAAATGGATGGCACTAGAGCAGATTATGCTTAGTGAAGCTAGCCAATCCCTAAAAAACAAATACCAAATGTCTTCTTTGATATAATGAGAGCAACTATGAACAGAGCAGGGAGGAAGAGCAGGAAGAAAAGATTAACATTAAACAGAGACATGAGATGGGAGGGAAAGGGAGAGAAAAGGGAAATTGCATGGAAATGAAGAGAGACCCTCATTGCTATACAAAATTACATATAAGAGGTTGTTAGGGGAATGGGAAAATAAACAAGGAGAGAAATGAATTACAGTAGATGGGGTAGAGAGAGAAGATGGGAGGGGAGGAGAGGGGGGATAGTAGGGGATAGGAAAGGTAGCAGAATATAACAATTACTAATAGGGCATTATGTAAAATTGTGGATGTGTAACCGACGTGATTCTGCAATCTGCATTTGGGGTAAAATTGGGGGTTCATAACCCACTTCAATCTAATGTATGAAATATGATATGTCAAGAGCTTTGTAATGTTGTGAACAACCAATAAAAAAAATAAAATAAAATAAAAAAGAAAGAAAAATTAAATGTAGAGAAGCACAAAGAAAAGACTAAGGAACGTTGTGATATTTCACATGGGAATAGAGCTCCGTTGTCCACAGAGCACCTGATCCTTCTCATCTAGTCACTTAGGAAGTTGACTTTAGTGAATCCAATTCACTAAATTGTTCTGTAAAAATTTACTCAGATTTATCCTTTTGGTTGCAAATCCAGGATTTCCTGGCGTAGGTCTGAGTTCATGTCTATTACCAAGAAAAGCTGCATTCTAATCCCTGTCACACCTAAGAGTCAAGAGCGTCCACTCTGTCCATAATTAGACAGTGAGACATGGGGGAGGCAGGAACAGAGATCTCTCTCTTCAACCAAGAGTCTTATCTTTCCTTTAATCTCTACCTCCTCTAAGAAACTTTCCCCAGTCTGCCCAGTTGCCATTAATCAATTCTATTTCTACTGAGTTCCCATATATTAACACACACATGTGTATAGTGCTGTTCACTATCTTGAATTACATTTAGTTATACTGTAGCAACCACCTCACCCACCCTCAAACTCAAATCTGGATTATAGCCTCTTGAAAGATAAGATTGATGCCTTACACTTTCCAAAATCTTCAGCACACTAGCAGAGATTTGCCGTATTTTAGGTACTCAATAAGCGGCGATCATGAAGTACGGAGTCTGAGTCACATCTGAGTCACAGTTTAGCTAAGTTTCCTCTAGTCATTTTTCCCTCTGAATGTTTGATTTTTGAATCTTTAAAATCGGTACAATAATACCCACTTCATAGAGAGTTTTCTGAGCATCCAATGCTATCCCTGGCTTTACTAAGGTCATGAGGAGTATTTCTTTAAATGGAATGATTATAATAAGATACCCTGACTCCCAAGTTCCTACACGGAGCTCAGATATCAGCGTCTTGTGGTCCTTAGCAGCCCACAGTTCCTGCAGACTCTCCTGGTCCCTGACTAATCCCTAGAGGCACAGCCATGCAGCTGTCCTGGTCTAAGTCAGCCACGCAGGGCTATTTGAGAAGTGTGGAGTTTCTTTTTTCTGTGACTGCCCTTAACGACATCCTATAGACACACATCCTGGGTTCCCAGGCTGCACGACTGTTTGCAATTCAACAAATGGTGGACTGCTTCCTGTGTTCCAGGAACTGCTCGAGGGCCAAAAGAGACAAAAGCTCGACTAAAGCCTAATTCTACCACCCAGGAACTCAGTCTGCTGAGAGCTGGGCGTACACTTATAGGAACTAGTCTCCCACAGAGCAGAGTGTCATAACAGCCAATAAAGCATTTGAGTTTTACTTCCAGGAGTTTACAGATAGCCATGAGGTAGAGAGGGTTTAGATATGAGGCATCACCCAAAACTCCTCTGTTAATGCAAGAAGATTCAGAGATGCAATGAGTAGACTGTGGGAGTTGTAACCCAACCAGTCCATCTTCATCTGAATGGACTAACTAGGTGGCTGGTGACTGTAGGCATGTGGGGAGTGGGTGGAGGAGACGGGTCCTGGGGACTTGCTCTGGAAAGGTGCATCTTGCATGCAGTTTCTCCCACCCCTCCCCCCAAGCCCCCACCTCGGCCTCCTCTCTCTGCCTCCTCTCTCTGCCTGCTGGCTGCTCCAAGCAGACAGCTTGCCCACCGTGCCTTTCTGCCCTGGGGTCCTCCCTCACTTGGGGCCCAGAGAAATGCAGTCAGCTGACCACGGACTAAATCTCTGAAACTATGAACCAGAGAATTTGTCCCCCCCAACCCTGAGTTTTTCTTGTCTGGCACTTTGGTCACAGGCATTGAGGTAGAATACCTGAATAAAGGAGGAGGCGGGAGAAATGGAGTGGATTCAAGTCACGACCAGCACAGGATTTGGGCCAGAGCCTAAGGAATCAGCTGTGGCCTGGCAGTGGGGAGAACTAGGGTATGTCAGTTTCTGCAGCAGCTCTCAGTGCTGTGTGACATTCACACTCTCCTTGCCTCCTCCCTCCCCATACCTGAAGTTACGAAGCCATTCCCCCGACCACCACCAGACCTTTCATTCACTTTGGTGAAGCCAACTGCATGTTATGAGCTGCCTCTATGGAACAGTCCTGCAGACCACAACCTCCGAGGCCCAGGAGGAGACGAACCCTGCCAGTAACCAGGAGAGAGCCTGGAAGCAGATCCCGTCCCAGTCAGACCTGTGTTGACTGGGGCCCTAACACCTTGGCGGCACTCTTAGGTGAAATCTGAGCTGTGTGCCCAGTTAAGCCATCCTGACCCACAAAAACTGTTAGTGCCTGTGCCCTGTTTTACGAAATGACATTTTGAGGTAAGGTGTTATGCAGCAGTAGACGATGATTTACTTGGAAAAGATGAGAGAGAAATTTTGGAGAACTGTGAGAATGGAGCTGGTATATCTGACTGTGACCTTCATCTTGCTTATATCTAAGAGGGAACTGGGGGACAGCAAGGATCTTGTGCCACACCATAGGTGTGTGTTTCAAATAGGAACTGGCAGTGGTTCACAAGAGGTGTGGGAACATGAAGACAGGGGTGCTCAGTTTAAGAAATTATGCAAAAACCTTGATGTGCTCTTGTTCCTTGATGAAGTGCAAAGAAGAATTGAGAGAGTGGGGGACAGGAGAGAAAGGGGGGACAGGAGAGCTGTGGGTTGGAGTCCCCTGTCTTAGCTGGAGATGGAAAGTGGGGTGACGGAGAGAGCAGATCACAGTAAGATTCCAAAGACGCGGGATACAGAACTGGAATAGAGAAACGCAGGGACAGAGGCTCCGGGGGCACAGAGGTGGCCGCTGAGCCCGGGGACCAGGCGGAGCCCGCTGAAGCTGCGGTCAGGGTGCTCCCAGAGGGACTGCGAGGGACGTGGGTCTGGGCATCCCGCGTGCCAGACGGACCCTGGCTCTTCACAGTCGGCACACGAGCCGCAGGTTGTCGGCTGGCTTTGGACCTAGCCCCTTCCTGGCGCCACAGGTGGCCACACGCCAGGGCCAGGCCTGCCAGCGGGATGTAGGTGGGCTGTCCCCCACTGGGGGAAGGGAGCCTCGTGGACACGACCGCGATGATGAATGGCAGGACTGGGAATGTGGAGCACAGGGGGACAGGGGCCAGACCCCTCCCGCTCCCCTGCCATCTCCAGTGGGTGGCGCTGCCCCCCAGGTCTACCAGGACATCCGAGATGCGCTGGGCGCCAGGCAGGACCCGGGCTGAGCGGGTGTCCACTGGGCCTCACGTCCTCGCCATCCCGCACCGGGGACCAGGGCGGCGGACGTCCCCCCGAGGGAGTGGGCCAGCACTTGACCGTGAGGGGCGGAGACAGACGTCCAGGTTCCTGCTGGCCGCGGCGTCCTCTGGAATCTCCAGGCAGGAGCCTCTGGGAGTGGGTCTGAGGCCATCAGGGACCTGAGGACTCCCCGGAGTCCCCCCGCAAGGACTGGGGAAGGGCCAGGTCCCCGGCCTTTCGTGCACAGGCTGAGAGGCGGAGGAACCATCCCGGGAGACACTTTCTCCTGTCCAACTCCTTCCCCCAATTTCATATTAAACTAACGGCCCCCACCTCTCCCTGGGGTCTCAGGGAGACCCCCACACTGCCCCCTTGCCTATATTTTCTGTCTTTAACCCCCAACCTCAGTCACTCCACTTGTCCTCTTATCCACTAACTTGACTTTTTTCATTTTGCTGCTCGGTCTTCAAACCTCCCTTTCTGCATGGAACCCTGCCATGGCTGAAGGGGTGAGCTCTGGGTCTAGAGGCCGCCTCCATCCCTCAGCTGCCCTGCACCTTTGCCGCCTCTTCCTCCGAGCCCCAACTGCAGGCGTCCCTGCCCAGGGCCGTGGAGAGTTCCCAACCCTGTCTCCTTCTCCCCACCTCCCACCCACACACCACAAAAACCTGCCCCTGGCCCTGCTTTGCCTTTATTTTTTGATCTGTGCAACTCGTTACTAGCTGCTTATGGAATAAAGGAGAATGAGGGGGGAAAGAAACGATTTCTAGAGATGCAAATCCCAGAGTGAAAAACACAAATCGGATGTCACCTGCCTAGGGTCAGAATCTGCACCTGGTAGGGTCAGGGTTACTGGTCAGAGCTCAGCTGACCCAGCAACCATTCTGACACACAGATTGAGAAGGCAAGGCTGCGGCTTGGGGACCACAGGAGTGCACCTTGTGGACATCACAGAAAGCCCAACTTGGAGGGATCACCAGCTCCTTGGAAAACCGAGGACTTTGCCGGTGATTCAGTTGGGCCCTGACAAAGGCCTACAGATTTTCATGTTCATGAATGTACCAGATACTTGGCCAAGGAGTGGTGTAAAGCCTTCAGATCTCACTCCGAGTGAAAATCCATATTCATGATTTTAATGGTTAATTTGAATTGTCAACTTGATGGGATTAAGATACACCCATGACTAAGGGTCTTCTGGGTGTGTCAGTAGGGTGAGTCTAGGAATGATGGGCTTGTGGGACAGCAAACTGAGGTGAGACCCTCAGGGCAGCACCTTGGATGGAATAAAAGTTGGAGAACAAGGAAGCAGCAGCAGGTGTGGGCTCCATTCTTCTTGAGCGGGGTCTTGATGGCTGCTGCGATTGTCTGAGGATCTCAGACTCTTGCTTCTTCCCTCTTCCCGAGTGGACTTTGCTGATTCTCCATGGAGTCTCCAGAAGCCTTTGGTCTTGGACGAGGGTAGCACCGTTGATCCCTCTGGCTCTGGGGCTTCAGCTCTTGGACTGTGCAGCTCCTGGTCCCTCCACCGTGGACTGTCCAGCTTCTGGTCATGGTACGCCCACCTAATAAGTCCCCTTTTTATGATCATACTTCCTGTTGATCCTGCTCCTCTAGAGGACCCTGACTAAAACAATGATGTAAAAAAAATGTTATAGAGACATAAAGTAGCATGGTGGTGGCCAGGGATTCAGGGGAGAGGGAGAAGAAAAGTTGTCCAATGGATACAGTTTCCATTTTGCAAAACGAAAAACTTCTGGAAATGGGTTGCACAACAATTTTATACTGAAGTAAACCTGTATATATCATTAAAATGGTAAGGTTTATGTTCTGCCTATTTTATCAAAGAATTTTAAATATGACTTGTCTAAGAATTCTGGCACTTCATCAACAGACTGCTGGTCTATCAGAGAAAATAATCAAAATAACTATCTTTACTGACTATTTCCTGTATTCTACGTGATTCTCACAAAAGCCCAACATTATTGTTAACCTCACAGAAGCTAAAAAACATGCATCAGTTACCTAGCTGATAAGCAGCAGAATCAATGTTTGGGCCAAGATCTTTGATTCCAATAGCAGGCTAAGTCCTGTGCTCTGTACTGCACTAGTTGAATTGTAGGAGAAAAACAAGCTTCAGGTGGGGGGGGGACGCCTTTAGGTAAGGAGAATGTCACATAGTTTTAGACAAGGAACGTGTCCTACTGTTCTCTGTGACTCCCCCACACTTCGGCACAGTGCAATGCACATTAAAGTCTTCAACAAATTTTGTTGTCTTGGCACAGAGGCACACACCTGGGATCCCAGCCCCAGGGAGGCTGAGGCAGGAGGACTGCAAGTTCGAGGACAGCCTGGGCAACGTAGCAAAACCCTATCCCAAAAAAAGACTTTTTAAAGAAAATTTTTGAGTAAATGAATGAACAATAAGTAATCAGTATTTAAAGGGAAAAAGGGCCATTCCTTTCACCCTGAATAATTAAGGTAACTGTTTCTTTCTGGCTTCCAAATCAGCCTTTAGTTCCGTTCTGGTCCAACACGTAAAGAAGTAGGAAGTCATCACCTCCGTTCTCACAACAAGAAAAACATCGAATAAGCTGAAAATCACAACCCTTCTTAGATCATCAGGAAACTGAGGTCACAGGACAAACTATCAGCCTGAAAAACTGGAGATGCAGAGAATTCATTTACTGGAACAAAAGACTGCAGCGAGAGCCGGAGCCGGTCGGAATGAAGCCAGTAGGAACGTCTGACTGTCATAGACAGTTGCTGGAGGCTTAGTGTAGACCGCGTTAAAACCCGGAGAGTCTCAGAGGCACCCCGCAGTCCCCTGGATCCTACTCCAGGAGCCCCACCAGGCTCCCACTGTGAGACCCAAGAAAATTCCTTCATGCCCCCCCCCCACAAAGAGGTGGGGTTGAAGTGGCCGTTTTGAAACTTTCTGGGAGATCTCTTTCTCCTTCAGGCCCTCAAGAAAAACAATTGTACCAGGGCCTAACCCAACTCGAGGGAAGGAAAACTCTCAACTCCAGTCCCCTTGAGTCTTCTTTGACCCCATTTAATAGAGTCTCGAGGGAAACCCAAAGAGGACAGGGGAAGCAACAGGGAGGGACAGAGGACACGTGGCCCTGTGACCACATGGCGACGGCACCCAGTGAAAAACAACTTCCTACTGAAGTCAATACACTCACTTTCTTTCACCCGATGCGTCACATACAGCTCTCAACAACCACAAAGTCATGCTGACATGCAAAATAAGCACCACTTGGACAGAAGAACAAGGATGGAACCAGCCCCCGATTCAGCAGGACTTGGGGAAAGGCCCTGGAAGAGCTGGGAGGCTTCTGCCTTCGGGAGGAAGGTGGTTTTTTGAGTCCTGATGGTGCTCCTCCACGGGTCCTCTGAAGCAGGTCCTGCCAGTTCTTCCACGTGGAAGTCTGCCGCATTCATGCTTCTCTTTTCACTCTGCTGGGATCCCCTGATTCCACGCCTCTCTGCCCCCCGATTAGTCAGGTGATCCCAGACTTCTCATTCTAAAACACCACTTAGCACAGGACAGCGCCACCCAGGGGACTCCATCTGGTTCCCCGGCCCTGGCCCGTCCCTCCCTCCCCTGCATCCTGGCGCTCCGCGTAAGAGGTATGATTATCCTCCCTGTACAACTTCCACAGGGGTGTGCCCACCAAGAAGTAGGAGAGTCAGAGTGAAGTCCAGGTCTGCAACTCCAGGACTTACGTTGTCATGTGACTTCTCAATCCCTCCATCAGTATGTATTCAGCATATAGCTGTGGTGCCACTATGATGTACCTTGCATTGTAGTATGTGTTATAAAATAATTAAAGATGAATTAGACACAAGTTCAGGCTTCCAAGAGCTTTGAGATATGCCTCTTTGTTCTGCCATTTCACTGTTTATGAATTCCTAGTATTTCCTCGCCTGGTACAGGTTGACCAAGTCTGCTCTGAAAATCTAAAATGCAAAACACTTCCTGTCCCAAGCATTTAGATAAGGGATACACGACCTGTACCATATAATTGTATTTGAACATAAGGAAAGATCTTTCCCATCAGGCTGAAAACACATGAACTCAAGAATAATAGGTCTAGGGGCTGGGATTGTGGCTCAGGGGCCGAGCTCATGCCTCGAGCATGTGAGGAACCATGTTCAATCCTCAGTACCACTAAAAATAAACAAACAAACAAAATAAAGACTGTGTCCATGTATAACTAAAAAATTAAATAAAAGATTAATTTAAAAAAGAGTAATGGGTCTCAAACACTACCACGTTTTTAATATTGAGCACAATTCCTGTGCTAAACCTTGTTCTGGAACATAACACAGTCTGGAAAAGCTCTCACTGTTTCTCTGCACTCTTCCACGACACTTCTGACACCAGCTGGGTGTCCTACAGTTTGCCTCAATTCTGACACTATCTACTTGGAATCAGCATCAGATCCCACAAGGGTTCATCCCCTTCAGAGCCAATAACAAGTCGGGGCCTGTGATACACCTGTCAGCAATGAAATCGGGATTCCCACAACCTCCTCCTCGGGTTGGATAACTTGCTAGAATGGCTCACAGAACTTCATTTAATGTTTGCCAGTTTATTGTAAAGGATGCAATTCAGGAAAAAACAGATGGAAAAGATACCCAGGACACGGTGGTGTGTGGGGCAGGACGTGCAGAGTGTCCATGTGCTCCTGGGAGCACCTCCAGGTGTGTCCAGCAGTGCTGAGACTCACTGAATCTTGTTCAAAAGTGTTTATTGAGCTTAATCTCCAACCCCTGTCAACATCTTAGAAATTGGTGAGTTTCAGGTAAGCAGCACCATCCGAAGTCACCACAATAGCATAAACTCAGGTGTGACTGAAGAGAACTCACTATGAATAACAGAACCCATTCCTATCACTCTGAAGTTCCAAGGGCTTTAGGTGCTCTGTGCCAGGAACCAAGGACAAAGATCCACGTATTACTTATTACACCACAGGTAGATATGCAAGGAATACTTGCTGAACAAGTGGATAAGTGAGTGGGTGAATGAAATGATATTGAATGGGAATGAGAATGTGTAAAGAGAGGAGGGTAAAGATGGAGAGTCAGTTCTCCACGACCATGTTCCAAGGTTCCCAAGGGAAACAGTGCGTACACGTAGCAGTTTGGGAGAAAGAAGGAATTCAGGACTGTTGCCACTGCTTAGCTGATGGATGGGAGTCAAGTGGTTCCCATATTGGGTATCTGGCCACCAGGCTGACGGATGGACCCTGTACAATGCCCCCACTCCCTCACCAGGAAGAGAGGACTTCAGGTCCAGGTTTCCCAAGTTCAATAGCCTTTTCTTTCTTGCCTTAAAAAAAAAATCGCTGAGGCATGAGGTACTTCCGTTCTCTGCTGGCATCTTTACACTGTGCCCAGAGAAACAATCGTATCACATTCAGGAAGGCAGGGCCTGCAAAGGCAGGGGACAGGAACTGTCCCCACGGATGTCCTCCCCAGGGGAGACGGCGGGGCTGGGAACAAACGCTGTGTGAAAAGGAAAGCCAGACTGCACCAGAGGTCCAGGTGGGGGCTGCCTTCCCAGCCCTGAGCACAGCTCTCAGCCACCAAGGCCAGGGACAGCAGGTCATTCTCACTCTCACACACTCACACACTCTCATACACACACTCACATACACTCACATTCACACACACACTCACACATGCACATACACTCACACACACTCTCACACACTCTCACACACACTCACACTCACTCTCACACGCACTCACACACTCACACTCACACATGCACATGCACACACTCTCACACACTCACACTCACACACAGTCACACACACTCACAAACACACTCACTCTCACACACACTCACACACTCACACATGCACATGCACATGCACACACACTCTCACACACTCACACTCACACACAGTCACACACACTCACAAACACACTCACTCTCACACACACTCACACACACTCACACACACTCACACTCACACACTCACACACTCTCACACACACATGCACATGCACACACACGCTCACACACTCACACTCACACACACTCTCACACACACTCACACACACTCACACTCACACACAGTCACACACACTCACAAACACACTCACTCACACACACTCACACACACTCACACTCACATATGCACATGCACACACACTCTCACACACTCACACACACAGTCACACACACTCACAAACACACTCACACACACACTCACACACACACTCACACACTCACACACTCTCACACACACTCACACACACATGCACATGCACACACACGCTCACACACTCACACTCACACACACTCACACTCACACTCACACACACTCACACACACTCACCCACACTCACACACACACTCGCACATGCACATACACTCACACACACTCTCACACACACTCACACATGCACATACACTCACACACACTCTCACACATGCACACACTCACACACACTCACACTCACACACTCACACTCACACACACTCACACACACTCACACACACTCACACACACTCACACACACTCTCTCACACACTCACACACACTCACACACACTCTCTCACACTCTCTCACACACTCACACACACTCTCTCACACACACACTCACACTCACACACACTCACACATGCACATACACTCACACACTCTCACACACTCACAGTCACACACACTCACAGTCACACACACACTTACACACACACATACACTCACACTCACATACTCACACACTCACACACACTCACACTCACACACACACTCACACACACTCACACACTCTCACACACACTCTCACACACACACACACTCACATCCCAATAGAACACATTCCAAGTCCTTAGCCCACATCGGGGTCCAGAAAAGCCTCTGCTTCCCTCTCATGCATCTCCACAAGCCCAGCTCCAATGGCTGCTCAGCTCATGGGCCCCCACACATCTCAAGCCCAGTCTCACCCCAGTCCGTCTTTTCCTCCACATCCTCCGTTCCCTTCCTCACTGATTAACAAGGTCCCCCCACAGGTCCTTGACCAAGAGCACCTGGGCCATTACCTCCCCTCACTCCTGAATTCCAGCAGCCCTTCCCAGGTCAGGGCTCCCTCGTCTTCTCCATGAAATGGAACGTGATGCTTTGCAGGCACCTGAGGCTGATGTCAGCAAGGGCGACTGGCACAAGAACTCCAGGCGCCCGGGGACCGAGGGGTCGGGGTCTCAGGCACTGCACACCCAACTCCACGCTGCCTGGTGCTGTCACAGGCATCACACAAGCCAGGTGAGGAACTGGAAAAGATCACCTAAGAAAGTCCCGGCCTTGGAAGAGTCTTCATGCGTCCAAGGAATGAAGACGCCTGGAGGCCCACATGACACACGCAGTCATTCCAGGGTCTGAGAGTGCCGGAGAAAAACATGACCTTTGGAATGGATACAGATGGAGGTTCAGATTCTGGCTTCGTCACTCTTGCTGTGTGGACGTGGGAAGATGATATCACCTCTCTGATCTCCTGTCTGTGAAAGAGGGATCGTCATACTTATCCTCGAGGTTTTCAATCATCTTTATCGAGGTATAATTTGCACACAGTAAAGTTCACAACTAAAAGCAGACATCACCGTCAGTTTTCACAGAGGTATATGACCATGTGACCATCGCTACGATCCAGAAACAGAACATCTCCATCCGTCCCAAAAGTTCCTTCTACCCCCTTTATAGTCAGAATGGACCCCACCAACCTCCCCAGGCCTGGTCCAGCTGATTTCCTTTACTATGATTTTGCCTGGCGTCATTGTGACCAAAATTCCTGATAAGAACAACTTAGAGGAGGAAAGTTTATTTTGGCTCACCCTTTCAGAGGTCCAGTTCATGGTCAGCCAGCTCCATTGCTCAGGCCCAAAGTGAGGCAGAACTTCACGAAGAAGGGTTTGGTGAGGAGGTTCCTCGCTCTTGGCAGCTGGAAAGCAGAGGGGGGGGGAAGCCAGGAGACAAGACACCTGCCCAAGGACCTCCCGCAGTGACCACTTCTTCATCTGGCCACGCCTACCTGCCCTAACGACCACCCAGGGTAGTGTCTTTTGAATCACTAATCTGTCCAAGGGATCGGCCCACTGTCGCAGCTCTCGTGGTCACTGCTGAACCCAGGAGCATCTGTGGGACACCTCAGACTGAAGCCTTAATACCTCCTTGCATGGAAACGTGGTCTTCAATTCTCATTTCTTTCCTCTGGCCTCTTTAAACGTGGGTCGATGCTTTACAGACTCATTCATGTTGCTGTATCAGTAGTTTGTTCCCTTTTTTTTAATTGCCACAAAGTATTCTATTACAGAGAGAGATACCACAATTTGTTTACTCATTCCCCTGTTGATGGACACCTGGGTTGCTTACAGTTCTGGGCTTTTATGAACCAAGTTCTATGAACATTCTGGCACAAACCTTTTTGTGGACATGTTTTTATTTATCTTAAGTCAAAATATATGAGAGTTCAGTTGCTGGGTTATAGAGTGAACGTAGGGTTAACGTTTTTAAAACTTCCAAACACTATTTCTAAATGTTGTGCCCCTGGGAATCTCTGCCAAAGATGAACGTTGGCCACCTCCTTGCCCATAGCTGGGGTGCTCAGGGTTTTAGTTTAGCCATTCTCGTGGGTATTCCTACATCTTCCTTTGTAAAGTCTCTGGCTCAAGTCCTCTGTCCAATCTGTTTATTGGATTGTCTTCTTGTAATTGATAGGTAAGAGTATTTTATGCATATTTGAAAGAAATTCTCTGTCAGATATATGTCTTACAAGTATTTTCCTAAACTGTGAGTGGTCTTTCCATGTTAACGGGGATATGGTGATATCTTTGGACAAGCAGCAGCTTTGAACTTCAGCAAACCTAACTTATCAACTTTTTCTTGGTTACTGTTTCTCATGACATCTCTAAAAAATATTTTCTATCCCAAGGTCACCAAATAGCATACTCTTTTCTTCTAGAAGTTTCATAGTTTAGATTTTCATACTCAGGTCTACGATCCAGCTCAGGCTAATTGGGGAGAATATGGAGAAGGGTTCAGTTTCACTTTTTTATGTATTTATTTGTTTTTTCAGCAAGGGAAGGGTTTCCTTTCCTTTACTGAATTGAGTGATGATTTGTCACAAATCAATTGACCACATGTAATTGGGTCTTTTTCTGGACTCGATATTATGTTCTATTTCTCTTTTTTATATCAATGCCACACTACTTTAATTACTAACATTTTAAATTATTCTTTAATTGATCATGGGGATCCTTCAAATTTTTTTTTTCTGATTGTTTTGGCTATTGAAGTTCTTGGCATTTTCTTTGCATTTCCACCTAAATTTTATAATAAACATGTTAACTTGTATTTTAAAAAATCCACTAGAATTTTGATTGGGGTTACTGAATTTATAGATCAATTTGGAGAGACCAGGCACCTTAGCAATATTGATTCTTCTAATCCATGAGCATGATATATCTCTCCATTTGTGTGTGTCTTCCTTAATTTCTCTCCACAATGTTTTATCTTTCTCAGGGCAGACATTTTATACACTTATTAAATTTATTCCTAAGCATTTGATGTATTTGATGCTATGGTAATGATATTTTAAAACTTTATTATCCAATTTATTGCTGCTGGCATACAGAACTATACAACTGATCACTGTATATAAATTCATTTTTCAAAATTATGTTTAAGAGCCAGGTGTGGCGGCACAGCCTGTAGTCACAGCTACTCAGGAGGCTGAAGCAGGAGGATCATGAGTTCAAGGCCAGCTTGGGCAGCAGAGTGAGACCCTGACTCAAAAAGTGTTAAAAAATCTACTTTTTAAAAATAGAGATACTGCTGGGATGATTATATTTATAAACACTGATGACTTTCACTGGAAGAACTCTAAAAGAGCATCTGGTCCAAACTTCTCATTTGGTAGATAAGGAAGCTGGGACCCCAAAAATGATTTCCCTTTGTCACATGGTGGCAAGAATGTAGGTCTGTAAGCCCCCAGACTCCTGTTGTCACACTACATAATGACACCCCCCTTAAATCACCAACTTCCAGAGCGTCATGGACAGGCAAGTTCAGTTGTCCAACACACGGTGAGTGCAGTGTTGGACAGGAGGAACGAAGCAAGGACCCCGTCCTGATGGAGAGATTACGGGTTTCCATTAGTGGAGAGGGAGGGGAGGGGCAGGAGTGGAAGGGTGGGTAACTGGGGCGGAAATGATCAGAATCGATACCTATATGGATATGGTGCAACGAAAGCCACTACTCTGTATAAGAAATATGCACTAACTAAAGAAAGAAATGGTAGATTTTCTAAGAAGAAGATATAAAAAGAAAAATGCAATATTGCCTTGGGCTGACTACCCTAAAGTACATTCTTGTTGTCATCATTACTTTTTCTCTTAATACTCTTTTTTTTCTGCTCTTAATATTCTGAAATAGCCAAGTACAATACAAGCTATGACTGGTGAGCTCAATAAGGGCATTGAGCTAAGTACAGGAAAAATATCTGGAAAATTTGTGTCTGAAATTGACCTCACCGAGACTTCCAGCCGTGGTACACTGATTTCTAGAACCAGTTCTTCTTCCAAGAACAGCTAAAGTATCTGGATAGTGTGTCTACGAAAGGAGACATCAATTCGAAGGTTCTTAAAGCTACCAAGGCAACGAGGCCTTGAGGACCAAGACTTTGACAAGAGAGAGAGGAGCGTGGCTTCCCCTAGAGACACCTGTAATTCCAGGAAGTGGCCAGAGCCGTCTGCACCCTCAGATCCTGGGAAAGCAAACTCTAGAGTTAGAGTTCACCAGGACAGGGAGCTAGTACCACCCTGGGATTTCAGTGAGAACCTGCGAGAGGACACACTTGGGTGCAACCATGAGCTGTGTAGAGACCAACACTCACAAAGGAGAGATCTCTGGCTGAGGCTGTAGCCCAGTGGTCGGAGCGCCTGCCTCACACATGTGAGGTCCTGGGGTGGATCCTCAGCACCCCATAAAAATAAATAAATGAAATAAAGGTATGGTGTCCCTCTACAACTAAAAATATTTTTAAAAAGAAAAGAAAGAAAGGAAGGAAAACAAAATAAGGAATCTCCGCTTCCAAGAACTCCACCGGGGGCTGGATCGAGATGGCTTCCAGCTCCAGTGACCAGTGCTGAGTCACTGCAGTTCCACACAGAATTCGACAGTTTTGACAATGGAATTTAGGCTGATCTGGTGTGCAAACGGCCATGTGGCTCTTTCCGTTTTTTAAATCTGTACTGGGTACCCTGCCATCAGTACCTCATTGGTGGCTGATACCCCAGATGCCCCAGACTTGTGGTACCAAATGTTGACCCCTTTTACTGGCTGACTGAAACATTTAGTTTTCAGCATTCGAAGAAGTCCCAGTCCTTGCTCAGTGACATGGAGTGAGACACATGGTACTTACTCATCCATCCAAAAACACTTTTTGAGGAGCTTATCCAGTAAGAGTCCTGTCATAAGAAAGCACCGGAATGTGTTTCACTGGAGACTGGCTCCCGTGTTCCACCTGGCCCCATTCGCAAATGCAGAAACTGGGTTTTTATTATTTGAGGAAAGAAAGGAAATGTAAAAAGAAGGAGAAGGCAGAGTGGGGGGGAGACCAGAGGGGGGAAGGGGAGGTAGTGGATAGGTTTGCTTCTGGAAGCAGGGTGAATCCCGGCATCCAGTGATTTTCTGGCTGTACCTATTTTAATCAGGCCAACAAGTGGATACCTCTCACCAGGAGATTTCTGTAATTACTGTTCTGGCCCCGGAAATCCCAACAACATGAGCACAGGAAACAGGGCACCCCCTCAATACGTGAGTACAGGTCACTGATGTCAAAACTCAGGTCAGATGGTGATGAATTTTTGTGGGTGTTCCCTGCTGGCTAGCTCTGCGGACTGACCCCAGGTGTTTGATTAATTAATTTATCCCTAATTCGTCATCATTGAATTTTTGATGCTCTTTAATTAAAGAAAGCAGAATTTTATTAATTTTAACTAATAAACTCTCAAGACATATTCTACTGGAAGCACCAACCAGGTTGGCCAATAATTATAATGCAATTTAATGGAGTCCGTGATAGAGGTAGAAAGACAGAATGGGATCATGCCACTACACAGGGGGCTCGTGAGCACCTGTTCTTCTTCCCTGTTTCTCAGGAGGGTAGGGTGATTGTACTCATTGTGAACACGTGGCATCAGGAATAACTCAGTTGCTTAGGGCCTTGCTAAGTTGCTAACTTGGCATCCTCCTGCCTCAGCTCCCCAAGTAGCTGAGACCACAGTTGTGCCTCACCAAGCCCAGCTAAAGTCTATTCTTAAACTAAGCTAATCCACTCCTAAGAAGGTACAAGCATGGACTCCCTTTGACTACACCAGTAGGAAAAAAGACCCGTTGGTTTAAGGGCGTTATGAAAATTTAAAACTAACATGAGAGAGGGAAAAAGTTCCCTTTGGCACCGAAGCATCTTGTTTCCAAGAACAGGAGGAATGGAGATAGGCCAGATCATGTAGTGGGAAACGCCATGTTTGAAAGTCATCTGGAAAGGACTCGTGGAGGAGGCTCTCCAGCGTCGATTTCTGGGGTGATTAATCTTATGTGTCATCTTGACTGGGCCAAGGGATCCTCGGACAACTCATGACGCAGTGTTTGGGAGAACCCACGAGGGTTTTTGGAAAGAGATGATTACTTGAATCAATAGACTGAGCAAAGGGATCTGCCCTCCCCAGTGCGGTGGACATCGTCCAGTCCCCTGAGAGCCCCAGTAGAACAGAAGAGAGAAGAAGGGCGAATCCTCTCCTCTTGAGCCAGAACAGCCATATTCCCCTGCGTTCAGACTTCAGAATCCCTGGTTTTGGGGCCTTGGGACCCCAGGATTACACGGGCCCCCCACTCCCACTCTAGTCCAACCCTCTCAGGCTTGGAATCCCACCACCCACTCCCTTGGCAGCTTGCAGACAGTGTGGAGGGGACCTCTTGGCCACTACCTATGATGAGCCAGTTCCCATAATAAATATCTGTCTATCCATCCGCTCTGTTCTGTTTCTCAGGAGAATCCCGACTAAGATGATCTCCTCCCAATACGATGGGATGGAGGAAGATTGGAGGCCCCAAAACTGCCAGACGCTCATGTTCTCCCTGTTCTTACCTTGCTCTCTGCGCAGTCTCCACCGCCTCGTCTTCCAACACACTCAGCAGCCAGCAGACCCAGCAAACCCGTCTCATTATAAGGAAACGTCTCAACCCCAGAGATGGTTACAATAGGGCCTCAAAAATGCAATTTACAAGCATAAATTCATAGCAGAAAACATGAAAGGAGCTGGGTCATGCATAAACCATGAGACCTATCTGCCAGAGCCCTCTTTCTTAGAAGGTTGGATCTAATTATATGGGGAGCCGTACAGGGGACAGAGTTGGTAGGAATGACCCCATGATTTCACATGGCCAAGACTAGGCACAAGGGCTCGAGGAGGACCTGGAAAGGACTCCAACCTGGTGGCGAGCAGTGTGCCACTCTTCTCTGTGATCTCGGGCCTTGGTCCCTTTATGCTCTTTCATATTTGCTTCCTCTATCCACGAGCTCCTCTGATTACGCCCTATCTCTGACTTGAAAGGGCATGTGACGGTGACAGGGCCTCCCACCCCCTCTCAAGCAGCCATCTGACTCCCTCCCCTTCATTTCAGGGCCCACCCAGTCGAAGACGCTGAACTTGAAACAGTGCGAGACCGGCTTCCACTAATCCCCAGTGTACGGCTCAGTGGTGACTCCTCCCTCCTCTTTCCTTCATTAAGAGAAAGCAAGTAAGTTTTCCGAGTCTTGATTCCAGCGGCTGCTCTATACCCCTCCCAGGGCGGGTACCACATAATGGAAAAATAAAGAGTTCAGGGTTTAAGTGGGTCTGGGTGTAAACACTGATTCTGCCACTTCTGAGTGCGATGACCTTGGACAAGGGAACTGATATGTTTAACTCCAGGGCTGGGGGTACAGCTTGACCTGGGTTCAACCCCCAGTACCACAAGACCACCATCATCACCACCATCATCATCGTCTCCACTTCTCTCTGTAAAACAGGGATAAAAGAGCTACTTTATACAGGGCTGACGTGATAATTAAATGAAAATATCCCCAGGCTGGGCCTGTGGTTCAGTAGGTGAACCTGAGTTCAATTCCCAATAGCCCCCTCACCAAAAAAAAAAAAATGAAAATACAGACATCTGTACAGGTTCCAGCCACTGTGTATATAACCCACATTTTTTCTTCTTTTTTTAGACAAAGTCTCACTATGTGGCTGGTCTCAAATTCCTGGGCTCAGGGATCCTCCCACCTTGGCCTCCTGAGCGGGGAGGACTACAGGATGGACCACGGCAGCTGGTGTGTTCCACTTCTCCTTTATCTGCTCATCCACTAACGGACATCTAGCTCGTTCCCATATCTTGGCCTGAGGAAAAGGTCTTGAGATCTAGTGCCCGACTGTTGCCAATGAGATGCTATGTATCTCAAAATAACTAAGAGTGAACTTCAAATGTCTCACCAGAGAAAAATAATGAAATGATGATGTGTTAATTTGCTGGATCTGATCATGGCACATTGTGTACTATGTCAAGCATCATCTCCTGCCCCACAAACGTTTACAATTATGATTTGTCAGTCAAAAATAATATTGATAAAGTTCTTAAATGACAATTTTTTTAAAGAAAAGGGAGAGAGGAAGTTCAAACAGAAACAATGTCCCAGGCTCTGCACAGGAGCAAGCTCATGCCCGCCAACCCGACCAGGCGAAGGAGGGGTAGGGGATTTCTCCATCCTTAGCCAGCACTGCAGGGTTTTCAAAGGGTTTTCACACACCTAACCCCCTGGGCAAGGCCACACCTCCGCTCTGCACAGACTTATCACTCCGTGGACCTTCTTTATTCAGCAATGTTGATGGCATGGTGCCTGCGAGGGCCTCAAACACATCGTTTTCTTCAGTAGCTACCTCCAGGAGGAGGGCCGAGTCTGACCCGCCAACACTGAGTGTCCAGCTCTCAGCCCAGGGCCTGGCACAGAGAGCAGGGACTCAATAAATATTTGTCAAATGCAAAGAAGACACAGCACCCATATGCCCATCACCCTCTAATAAACTATTTTCAATAGAGATAACAAGCTGAGTTGGAAAATTAATCTACGGCTAAAACAAATACCATGACATTTTCCAGAGTCAGATCTAAGTGTCCTGCCGGGTGACCCAGGGGGCTGCTTCAGACATAACCAGAGAAGGATCACAGACACCCCTAACTCTGGCTGCTGCTGATGAATCGTCGTCCCATTAAGAAGCTAGCGGAGAATTTTCTTCCCAATTCCATGTCATCACATTTATCGAAACAGTTCTCAACCATAGTGGATCACTCTCCAAATCAATTCTGGTCACTTTTTAAGAAAGATTGATAGCACAATACCCTCATTCTGACCTTCCTATTCCTCAAAATTCTCCTAGAAGACAGTGACATGACTTAGAAAAAGGCCAAAGTGGCCTAGAACCTAGACTTTATAGTAGATATTCTGAAAACTAAGGAAGAACTCAGGTCTTCTAAGTTGCTCTTTCCTGATTCCAACCCATGACTTTTTGTTCCTTCAGACCTTTGTTCCTCCATTTTTTTCTTACAATTTTCTCGTTGGAGACTCTAAAAATAAACAGTCACAGACATGCAGTAGAAGCCCTGAAATGTGCTCTATTCCTGGCCTTACCCAGAATCTCTGCAGCTGTGCCCAAGGATTCCAACCCAGTCAGACGACAACCTTCCTGTCAGACAGGGCCAAAGCGCTTTGATCCATGTTTATCCTAAATACAATTGGTGTATGGTAGAATATAGATCTGCCTTTGCAACCTTTGGACAGGGCACATAATCTGTCTCTTTACCTACTTCTCTACCTGCAAACTGACAAGAAAATCTTTCTCTCTAAATTGATATGTAGCAAAAGATCAACTACCCCGGACCACTGCGGAAACAGTGGTTGTGAGGGCTTTCAAATGATTCAGTCTCTGGACTCTGAAGCACACTTCCATCTTTAACAGGGCTCTCTTGACCAGATTCTGAGCTCCTAGACCCAGGGGGTTATTTTGTTTTATTTTCATTTATTTGTTTGTTTGTTTATCTATTTATTTATTTATTTATTTTTGGTACTAGGGATTGAACCCAGGGCACTTTACCACTGAGCTGCATCTCCAGCCCTTTTTAATATTTTATTTTGAAATAGAGTCTCATTAAGTTGCTGAGGCTGGCCTCAAACTTGCAATCCTCCAGCCTCAGCCTCCTGAGTTGTTGGGATTACAAGTGTGTGCCACCATGCCTAACTCTCTAGACTCAGTGTTAATGAGTTGTACAAAGCAATACATATAGATTCATCTTACTGCAAACTGAGTCAGATGAGAAAATAACTCTCCCACTAAGTCACATCATAGCATTCCAGAGCCAAATGCATATCTCTTTCAGATAATGCAGGCTGCAGCTCCTAGGCAGTAACGGGCCCTTGCTACATGGCAGGAACTGTGTTCAGTGTTCTACATACGTCAGTTTCTCTGTCCTGACAAGTGCCCTATGACATAGGTGCTACTATTAAACTATTTTTCTTTATTTTTTTAACATGGTGTTATGGTTCGAACCCAGAACCTTACACATGCTGAGCACATGTTCTACCACTGAGCAGAATCCTCAGCCCCCAAACTGAGGGGGTACCCAGAGTTCAGGTAGTCTCACTGAGATCATGGAGCCAGTAAGCGGCCGGCTCCACGTTCTGATCAGCTGACTTAGCACTATACTCTGGTGCATTTTAAGATAACAGAAACCATTGATATGCAGTCATTGGGCCAAGCACTTTACCTAGATTATCTCATTAAATCCCTATAACAGGCATCTCCACCTCCAGATGATAAAACTGAGCCTTGAAAGAGTTAATTTGCCAAATATCTCCAAACCAGTAAATGATAGGTTCAGAGCCTGATTATAGAGCCTGGGAACAAAGAAAATACTGAGCCATGTTGGGAAAAATGACCACAGGTTCTAACTAGACTCTCCTATGGAGACTCCCTTCCCCATTAGAAGGATCTGAAAAAAGGATCTGCTGAATCTAAAGAGAGATTCCTTGGAGCCTCACTCTGCTGGGTTTGCAGAGAGGCCCAGAGAAGAATGAACTCCTGAATGGGACCAGGAGGGCCGGCCCAGGGCCAGGGAGCTCACCCACAGGAGCCCCCCCACCCCTGCCTCGAGCAGCAGAGGCTTCCTGTAGCCTGATCTGTCTGTGATTTGCAGGTTGACGAGTTAATTCAAACAATCTCAGCCATAACTCTTAGAAGAAATTCTTGGTTACCCTGGCCAGAGCGTTCCAGAATATTCCCAAATCCTGATCCTCTAATCCCAGGATCAGCGTATGCCATCTGAAGTTTGCCCTTAGCTTTGCCATCACACGAATCACACTGTGCAACTGACTCCTGCCCTGTCGCGATCTAATACTGCCCCTGGCACAAGCCACGATTGGTGATAACCCAGGAAACGGGGAAGGGAAGGGTTATGTAGTGGTGACTCGGGAGTCGGAGGACTGTGAGAGACAGAGTGAACATTTCAGTGATCAGAGGGACTACTGAGAAGGAAGAAAAGGAAAGGAGAGGATGGGCGTACTCTCTGAAACCTCTCGCTCCCCCAGGACCAGGATCATTAAACAGGGTGAGAGATCGAGCCCAGGAAACCAGCGCAGGAAACGTGGCCATCCACTAGACAGCACCCCACATTTAACCCAGTCTTACCCTGTCGCGCTTCCTGCTCTCTTCACGCCTCCCACTGAAGTCACACCATCTCTTCTGGTGGCATTACAAGTTCATTGGAGCCAGCTAGTGACTGGGGAGGCTAAGACAGGAGGAGCCTAAGTTCGAGGCCAGCCTCGGCAACTTAGGGAGATGTGTCTCAAAATTTAAAAATAAAAAAATAAAAATAAAAAGTGTAGGAAGAGTGGTCCTGGCCCAATCCCCCATTAAAGGGAAAAATATCTCCATGCACTGAACTGAGTGCGGGGGGGACAGTGAGGATCGGATCATGCTTCCTACTTTAGGGGAGCCTATAGTTCAGTGGGGGAGCCCAAAACATACACAGATAATAGCAACCAAATAAAAATACTTTTAAAAAGTGCTTTCTCCGTGGGTGCCATGGCACAGGCTTATAATCCCAGTGACTCGGAAGACTGGGGCAGGAGGATTGCAAGTTCAAAGCCAGCCTCAGCAATTTAGCCAGAACTTGTTTCAAAATAAAAAATAGAAAGGTTTGGGTTTGGGGATGTAGTTCAGTGACAGAAGGTCCCTGGGTTCAATTCCAGTATCGAAGGAAAAAAAAACAGTTCCCTGGACTGTGGCAGCCTTTGACTCTGCTCGGAGGCTCTGAAGATGTCAGCGGCTACGCTGGGATCAAAAGAGGGACAGCGTCGCCCCCTGGTGGTACAAGGCCCATCTCTGCGGCTCTGGCAGGGCCCACGGCCAGGTGGGAAGGATCTGCCACAGAAGGGAACCCTGAAGTCTCAAAACGGCATCGCCCGGTTTCCTCCATCCTCCCAGGCAGTTTTTACCCAGATAAGCTGGACCTGCCTACGTGGTCTCTTGATGGCAGGAGGCCCCTGACAAAACAGACACAGAAACCTTTCGGTGGAGCACGTCAGCAGACAGATGGGGCCTGCAGAGGACAGGAGCTCTGCCTTCGTTCCTGTTTTGGTCCATTCTGCCGAGTTGCAGCAGAGGGATTTTCATTCATGTGAAGTTCAAATAAATAAACAAATGCACCTCTCTGGCCAAACCCTGCCACATAGGCCCCCTAATGAATAATGAATCAAGTCAGGAGAGGATCAGGGAGTCGCAGCCGGGCCCAGGGTGGGGGAGGAGGTGGGCCAGGGCCCTGTTGTGTGGAGTCTGGGCCTTGAGCTCCCGCCGCCATGGGAGAGTGGAGCTCTGGCGTCCGTCAGGGCTGTGCCCACGGAGCTGGGGCCTGCTTCCCCAGACCTGGGCAACATCACCCTGCACTGTCTCCCTGGGACCGTCTGAGGCCTGGCCACCGCCCACGTCACCCTCCCAGGAGCACCCCGCCCCACCCTGCTAGGAGGAAGGAGGGCAGTGAGGCCCAGCCAACCAGCCTCTCCATGCACCAGCAGAACCCGGAGTCTACACCCACCCTGGCCACCACGCAGCAGGGGCCAGAGGCCAGGGGAGCCAGGCGCCAGCCGTTTCCATAGATACGGATTTCAGTGGCTCTATGGCAGCCAGGCCAGGCTGCCTGAGAGGCAGGGTTCGGATGCCTGGGGACCCGCTGAGAAGGAAAATCAAGTGAGAAGCAATTTTTTAAAAATCCAGGTAGCTTCCCTTTCACACCAAGAGCCCCTTCAGCCTCTGTCCTCACTCGAGAGCATCCTTACCTTGGGCTGCCGGAGCCGCTCTGGACCCTGGGCCTCAGCTCCTCTGAACCAAGCGGCTGCAGGGCTCCTCCTGCAGCTGCTGTGGGCTGAAGGAGTTCCAACCCCAACCCTGATGACTCCTTGCCAGGGCTGCCTCTGGGACTGAGAGGGCCCACCCCAGTCTCCTGGGAAGTTCAGCTCCCCGACTCCAAGATTCAAACCATCTGCTCCCCAGAACTCTTGCTTTCCTTTCCCACGTCGACACCTGCATCTTCTGCCGTCACGGCCCCTGGGACCCTTCTCTCCGCTCGGCATTCCACCACTCAGCAAACATGGCTGAGTCTTTCCGCGGCTGGCCTTCAGGAAGCAGACAGGAGGAAGCAGCCCCGCACCCAGATCACAGACTGGTGGGAAAGGCGCTCATACGGGAACCGCTAGAAACACCCCAGAAAAACCCCGAGGGAAGCAGAGTCCACACCGACCTCACAGAGGAGCTGGGGAGAGGGACTCACAGCAGAGCCAGGCAAACGGACAGGGGCAGGAAACAGGAAAGAACTCGTAGGTCTGAGATGCTGAGAGTCCTGCAAAGGCAGAGGTGGCAGAGACAGGCTGGATAGTGGCCGGCACCAGACACAGAGGGCCCTGCGCCTGTGCTTAGGCCACCTGGGAGGTTCTTCAGCCTTGTCTCAAGGCCCTCCGGGGTCACCACAGTGCCTCAGGGGCAGATGAGGGGCCTCTGGCTCCTAACCTAAGTGACTCATTTTATGTGTCCATTTGTAGGTGGTAGCAACAGAGATTTAAGTAGGAAGAGGTCATGGTCAAATGTGTGTTTCAAAAAGACCCTTCTGGTTTTTAGGGCCCACTTCCAACCATCCCTCAGGGAAGTCTACTGCCTGAGAAAACCTCTGACAAAATGAGTGGTCACAGCAGAAGTGAGAACTTGTTGTGTCGTCTGCGGTGATTACTGTGACCCTGCTGGGTCCAGAGGTCCCCTGGGCTGGCCTGGGCTGCAGACAGAGCCGGTGGCTGTGTTGGTGGCATCCCCTAGTGGTACGAGTGCAGCATGACTGCCCGGGAACCCAGATGGCTTCCTGTGACCTGTCACACTTATTTCTAAAAACCTGTATGATTTTACTTAATCCCCAAAACTACTCAGCAAAGGAACGTCTCACTTTTACATCCATGTCGCAGGTCAGGAGCGTGAGGGGTGGACAGGACACAATGTTGGTTTTGAGTCTCCTGTGAGCTAGGGACCCTGTTGGTGACAGGCTTTAACCCACTTCAAAGGTGGAGAATCAGAGTCCTTGGGGATGGAGAGACCCACTAGGTTTAGTCATGGGCGCTGAAGTTCTCCTGATTCCATATCCATGGTCTTCTCAGTTAATCTGGTCAGATCCAAAACTCTTATTTGAGTCAAATAAAATCCAGTGGTAAAGGATCAGGGGAAAGTCAGCGTTTTTGGAATTCAGAGTAATGACCCAGACTGCAGCTGTTTCCTTTGTCTTGAGTGGAACCAAAGCACAGTTGTGGACTAGACTTGAGGATGACTGTAGGGAGACGGTTCACAAGTAGAACAGGCAAGTTCTAGGAGCCCGTGAGCCTCAAGCCAATCATGTGCCCAACACATCATGCTCCTGAGAAGGCGGGAGTTGGGTGGCTGCTTTCTTCCTTTTTTTCTTTCCACACTTTTCATTGGTGCATTATAGTTGTGCGTAGGATGGGATCTGTTGTCACCCGTTCATACTCACCCACAGCATAACGATACACTGTGGCCCATATCACTCCCCAGCCCCTGCCCGCTCCCTCCCGGCTGTGAGCATGGGTGTGCATGTTAATATGTACAACACATAATACGACAAATTTAACGCTTTAGGATGAAGACCGCGGCATGGTGTAGCTGGGTCCTATGGTAGTCCCACGTCCACTCTTTTGAAGAACCTCCATACTGATTTCCATAGTGGTGGTACTAATTGCCAATCCCGCCAACCGTGTGAAAGGGTTCTTTTTCCTCCACATGCACTCCAGCCTCTATTATTGTTTGTATTCCTGATGACTGACATTTTGACTGGTGTGAGATGAAAGCTCAGTTTCAGTTTTGATTTGCATCTCCCTAGTTGTTAATGATGCTGCACTTTTTGTATATATATTTGTTGGCCATTTGTATTTCTTCTTTTGTGAAGTGTCTGTTCGATTTATTCACCCACGTATTAACTGTACTATTTGGTTTTTTGATGTTACGGTTTTTTTAGTTCTTTATATATTCTAGATATTGATCCTCTGTCTGAAGAATAGGCAGCAAAGATTCTCTCCCACTCTGTGGCTTCTCGCTCACATTCCTAATGGTTTCCTTCAAGGTGCAGAAGCTTTTTAATTCGGTGCCATCCCATTTATTAACTCTTGGCATGAGGTCCTGGGCTTTAGGGATCCTAGGTGTCTACTTTCTGTAGAACAAAGTGTCTCTCAGAGTGAGGACAAAATCTGGGAATTGTAGTTTGAGGATCACAACTTGTGAGTCTACAGTGGTCCTTTTTGCTGTGCTAATGGTCACAAGCATACATTTAGTAGCTTAAAGCAATACGTGGGTGACCTTGCAGTTCTTCAGTCGAAAGTCAGAGTCTCACTGGGCTAGCAGCAGAGTGTGGGCAGGCCTCTGTCCCTCTCTGGAGACTCTAGTGCTGGGAGCTGCCTAGGCTCTTTGGCTTCCATCTCCGTCGCCTTCAAGGTTACCAGTGACCAAGCACGTCCTGCGCTGCCGTCTCCTGGCTCTCTCCTTTCTGTCTCCCCCTTCATCATGATTATACTGGGCTCACTTCGATGATAAGGATGATCTCCCCAAGTCAAGGTCAGCTGATTAGCAACCTTGATTCCATCTGAAACCTTCCTTCTTCTTTGCCACACAACCTGACACGGTCACAGGCTCTAGGGACCAGCATGTGACTATCTAGCCATTGTTCTGCCATCCACATACAAATATGTAAGAGACCAACTGCCGTACAGAGGGTCAACCCAGTGAGTCACAGGCATTACAGTGTTGCATCTGAGTGAGAAATCACAGTCCCCAGAGAGCAATGACAGCCTAAGAGAGACATGCAATTGGAGAAAAAAAAAAGAGGTAAGGGAAAACTTGTAAAAGCTCCCTTTTTATAAAAAAAAAAAGATAGAAAATAGCCCAACAAAGAAGAAAACAATAACATTCTTGCTTTTTCTCACCCACCCATGATATCTGAAAATCAGTGCAATCAGGCAACCAGACCATAAAAAAAAAAAGAAAAATATCCCCAAGAAGTAAAAAGACATTCTGGGGACAAGGGCACACACCTGAAATCCCAGCTGCTCCGGAGGCTGAGGCAGGAGGATCTCAAGTTCAAGGCCAGCCTCAGCAACTTAGTGAGGCCTTAAGAAATTTAGCAAGACCCTGTTTCAAAATAAGAAACAAAGCCGGGCACAGTGGCACACACCAGTAACCCCAGTGGCTCAGGAGGCTGAGGCAGGAGGATTGTAAGTTCAGAGCCAGGCTCTGCAAAAGCGAGGTGCCAAGCAGCCCAGTGAGACCCTGTCTCTAAATTTAAAATACTAAATAGGGCTGGGGATGTGGCTCAGTGGTTGAGTGCCCTGGAGTTCAAACCCCAGTGCAAAATAAATAAATAAATAAATGACAAAAATGGCTGGGGATGTGGCTCAATGGTAAAGCTGCTCCTGGGTTAAATCTCCAGAACTCACCCCCAAAAAAAGACAAAATGACCTGACTTTCCAGTTTGCAGATCAGAAGGGATCCTTGCAAATGGTGATAATGACAAAATCTGTTGCCAAATGCACCAAGATGATTTTATATATATATCATATTTTTAAAATCCCAGTTGAGAAAAAAGTACTAAAAACTTGAGAGAAGAGGTAGTATTCCCATTGCTGGGACAACTCCCTTTGTAAGGATATCCAGGCTTAAATGCTGAAAAAGAAGCTTCTCTGGCAAATTGTGTTGCCAACTGGCTTCCTGAATTTTAATGAAAGCAGAGGCTTTTTCTAAGCAGGCACAAAGTCAAGGTACCATAAATTTTTAAATGACAGATTTGATTAGATAAAAGTATAAATTCTCCAAACAGTGAACACACTAAAAGCAAAGTTACCAGACAAGTGATGAGTTGGAAGTTTTACAATATACGTAACAGAGGAATGATAGCCACAGCCTGTGAGAGAGAGAGAGAGAGAGAGAGAGAGAGAGCGCTTATAAATCAACCAGGAAAAGGCAAAAACACCAACACACACACACACACACACACACACTCACGATGGACAAAGGATGTGAGTAGGCAATTCAGAGGAAAAGAAATGCAAATAGCTAGTAAACATCTCTCTAGTAATCAGAAAAACGCAAAGTAAAATAACAAGGCTCTTCTGCCGTCCCATTATGAAAACTGTGCCCATGTCCACAGCAGTGAGGGCAAGAACACAGATGAGGCGACCTCTTGAGAGCCCAGCGAGTGCAGTCTGCAGTGTGTTTGGAGAACCATTGGCGGTCTCTATCACTACCCAGTTTTACCTCTTCTGAACAACCAATTCTGCCCTTAGGAATACATCCTGCACCTTCCATGCACTCAAAATATTCATAAGGATGTTTTTAGTTTAAAAGTTTGTAAAAGAAGAAGAGGAGGAGAAGGAGGGGGAGGAGGGGGAGGAGGAGAGGGGAGGGGGAGGGGGAGAGGAGGGGGGAGGGGAGGAGAAGGGAGAGGAGGGGGAAGAGGGAAAGGGGGGAGGGGAGGAGGAGAGGGAGGAGGGGGAGGGGAGGGGCAGGAGAGGAGGAGGAGGGGGAGAGGAGGGGGGGAGAGGAGGGGGGAGGGGAGGAGGGGAGAGGAGGGGGAAGAGGGAAAGGGGGGAGCGGAGGAGAGGAGGGATGGGGAGGAGGGGGAGGGGAGGGGAGGAGGGAGGGGGGAGGGGGAGGAGAAGGGAGAGGAGGGGGAAGAGGGAAAGGGGGGAGCGGAGGAGGAGGGGGAGGAGGGGGAGGGGAGGGGGGGAGAGGAGGGGGGAGGGGAAGGGAGGGGAGGAGAGGAGGGATGGGGAGGAGGGGGAGGGGAGGGGAGGAGGGAGGGGGGAGGGGGAGGAGAAGGGAGAGGAGGGGGAAGAGGGAAAGGGGGGAGGGGAGGAGGAGGGGGAGGAGGGGGAGGGGAGGGGCAGGAGAGGAGGAGGAGGGGGAGAGGAGGGGGGAGAGGAGGGGGGAGGGGAGGAGGGGAGAGGAGGGGGAAGAGGGAAAGGGGGGAGCGGAGGAGGAGGGGGAGGAGGGGGAGGGGAGGGGGGGAGAGGAGGGGGGAGGGGAAGGGAGGGGAGGAGAGGAGGGATGGGGAGGAGGGGGAGGGGAGGGGAGGAGGGAGGGGGGAGGGGGAGGAGAAGGGAGAGGAGGGGGAAGAGGGAAAGGGGGGAGCGGAGGAGGAGGGGGAGGAGGGGGAGGGGAGGGGGGGAGAGGAGGGGGGAGGGGAAGGGAGGGGAGGAGAGGAGGGATGGGGAGGAGGGGGAGGGGAGGGGAGGAGGGAGGGGGGAGGGGGAGGAGAAGGAACCTGAGCGGCCTTCAGCAGAGGAGAGACTGGGCGAACTCACCAGTGGCCTCACTGTGGATCACTCTCTCAGAGGATAACAGAGTGACACTACTGCAAAGTCACCATATTTCAGTGAAGACAGCAGTCACAGGATGATTTGGGATGCACGGATCTCATCTGTATTCATACACACATGGACCTAGAACAAGGGCCAGGGGGACACACACCAAACAGGCATGGTCAGAGTAGTGGTGGCGCAGAAAGGAGAGGGAAGCGAGAGACCTTCACTTTTTGGCCTGCGTGCTATTGTATTGATGATTATTTTTCAGTGTACAAGTATTTGAGCCTTACATCTGTCTTTTTAAAATATGGATATGCGCAAAGTGAATGGATCCACCGTGCTTTGAAGACGCTCACAGCGAAGTTGGTTTCTAGAACAACCAATGTTACCTGATTGACACAAAGACCAGAGACCTCAGATGCCCTGAGAGGTCAGCACCGTAAAACTGAATCTCGTCATTAAAAGAGACAACATGAGCAGACGGAGCAAACATGGGCTTTGGAGCCAAGCAGATCTGGTTCCCGTCCTGGCCCTCCCTCTTTCTTTCTGTGACCGGGAGGTAATCACTGAAGCCTCTGAATCTCAATTAAATGGAGATAAAAGTACCCACCCCTCAGTCTCGACACACACCACGTACGTACGTGACAACACTTTCTTCTCCCTCCTGATGTGTTACGTATGTAGAATGCACTCACACAGCCGGGAGAGCTCTTCAGGAAGACTTTCCCCCTGAGGTGGACCCAAGGGAATACTCCCAGGGCCCTGTCTTGGTGGTTCCCAGAAACGTGGGAAGGGTTGGAGCACCACGTTCTGAGCACCAGGACCGGCAGCCGAGCTACCTAGAGCAAAGGTAGAATCACCTGAGAGTTTGCCAGGCCAGCTTGCTGGTCTCCACCTGAGTTCCGACTCAGTGGGTCTGGGGTAGAGCTTGGGAGGTTGTATTCCTAAAAAGCCCCAGGTTGCTGCTCTGGAACCACACTTTGACACCCACTGACCTAGAGCATCAACAACTGCTCCAGCCTCCGAGAATTCTAGGCTGCAGCCGCTGTTTTCCGGACCCCTTATCTGGGGTGCTTTCTCGGATATTCTCTCTGCACCTGTCTAGGCACCAAGAATGCCAGGACCCTCCTAGTCTGGCCCTTAGCCAGAGCCAGTTTCTGCAAACTGTACCCAACTCTGTCCAAGACGATGCGGCAGCTGAAGAGCCCCAGACTTTGAGTTGAGGGAGGAAAGGTGTTGGCAAGTCATGTTGAGACCAGACGCAGCGCTGGCCCGGTCCTGCCTGCTCTGTGTGCTCAGCACAAGGACAGGAAGTGTGTCCCCCTTCTGCCTAAGCAGATTGGGAAAGATAACTTTGTTAGCGGAAGGCTGGGCGAGGGGTCGTGCTCTATAGAATTGGCACAATCTGCTCTCATGCATGGTCTGCTCTGTTCAATAGGCAGCCCTGCCTTGCCCTGACGACTCGTCTGGGCTGAAATCCTCTCTCAAGTGAGAGTGCCCCAATCTCCCCCTCCAGCCCTCTTTGCCCCTCAGGGCACGGGAGCCCTTGAACCAAAGCCCAGTGGTCCTGATGAAGAGGCATCTCTGACTCACAATCAAATTGGCCAGGGAGCAGAGACGCAGGGCGGCTGGCTCACCTCCTAGTCCTCTCCAGGTGGCAAAACAAGAAGCACCTATCAGTCCCTCTGCTGTTGGAGCAAAGAGCCCCTGATCTTGGTCCAGAGGTATCCAAACCTCCTCAATGGAAGTGATCGCAGCTCCTATCTATCAAGGGCTTACCACTCCAAGTACTGAGCTCAGTTTTACATGCTTTGCTTTATAAAATCACAACTCTTTGAGGTCAACCCTGTCGCCCATTTTTCACAAGAAAAAACTGAGGTTTAAAAGGTCAGACAATTGGCCAGTGGTGCCTGAGACCATCCACGCCCGGATCCTGGCATTAACCATTTGGCCGTTCAGTTTCCTGTGAGACGGAGACTCCCAACCTGAAGGCCAGATTCAGGGGAATCCTGGATTGTGCTGAATGTGCGATAGGTGGACTGGATTCTCACCCTTCCTCAGAGTCAGTGCCCATGGGCCCTCTCTGCATGCTCCGTGTGCCAGGCGTCATATCCAGGTCCGTGCCTCATCTGCCGCTGTGTTCCCAGAATAGTGCCAAGCGCACAAAGTCTGCGATAGATAAGAAAGGCAAAGTTGTATGCTGGCTGCTGGGCGGCATCTTGTCTCTTGGTCTTGTTGGAGCTTTGAATTTACACAGGTGAGAAACCATACATGCATAAATAATCAAGAGATAAAGATTCATTTCCCCAGGCTGGGGAGGTGGCTCAATGGAAGAGCGCTCACCTGGCAAGTGTGAGGCCCTGGGTTCCATCCTCAGCACCACGTAAAAATAAATAAATAAAATAAGGGTGTTGTGTTCATCTACAACTAAAAACAATGTCAAAAAATTCATTTCCCCAGTTTTGTCCTTTCCCACTGTTCACCCGCTTCCAAGCTCTTGTTCCTTAACGAGGTCACCTGAGGTGGTCCTGCCCCTGGTCTCATGGGTCCTTCCCTCTCCTTCTCTTCAGTCTGTGCACCTGTCAGCAAGGTTTCTCTGAACCCTGAACCCCTCCTCCCGCCCTCCCCGGGGCCCTCGCCCTGCCCCACTTTATCATTTTGGGTGATTCCTAGCACCATCTGCCACACTATATAATTCACTCACTTATTGGCTTATTGCAGATGTCCGCCTCCCCTCTAGAACACAATGACTCTGCCACGGCAGGGCTTTTGTGTTGTGTTCTCTGGTGTGTTCCAAACACCTCAAAGAGTGGAGCTCAAAAATGCTTATGGCATGGATCTCCCCACCCTGCTCACTAAGTCAGAGCTGGGGCCAAAATGCTCACTCACAGCCCCTGGTCTTCTGTTTCTCATAGATTCCTGCCTGGAACATGCCAGTGTCTGAAAGAGAAGGTGCACCTCCTAATTCCAATCACAACATTGGCTGAGGATGGCTCACGTGGGCCCACGAATCTTTCTGCTCTTCTCCTCACAGTTAGGGCCCACTCTGTGCTGCCCACAGAACTCCGCTGTCTATGTGAGTCTATGGCCCATGTGTAGGGCCACCAGAGCCAGAGGAAGTGTGTGGATGTCAGAGTTGTACCCTGAACTCAGTGTCATTCCCACTGGCCTCAGTTTCCTCAGATACACAATGAGGGGATTAAGATCAATAATCTCCTCAGTCTTTCCCAGTTCTCACATTTTTCCCATAGAAAAGGGGAAATGTGTGACTTTGATCAAGATGGACTTAGGAACAAACCAACCCAGGACTCTGGGTCCGAGAACAACCCATATTTACAGAGAAAGAGATCAAAGCAAATCTCACCAACAAGAAGTGAAGAGAGATGGACAATGTCACCAAGAGAGTAGCCACCACCTGTTTTCATAAAATAGGACAGGCAGTTATTATTTTCTGTATTTTTACAGATGAGAAAACTGAGGCTGAGAGAGGCTGAACGAGTCTCCCATGAAGAAGAAGCAAATAGAGCAACACCCAGAGGCAGGTTTTCAACCTCAGATTCTATAATCTTTTCACACGTAAGTTCCTCATTGTTCCCAAAATGCACCCTGCTACAAGAATGCCACCCACCACCGCATTATCCAAAATGTCAATGTCTAATATCGTATTTTAGGTTATTACAGAATATAAAGTTAAAGTTTGCATTTGGATTCTATTATGTCTTATGTTCTAGAGATTTATTTGCACCAGATAATACAACCCCATTAGAAGATACCCAGGCAAAAGACCTGCTGAGTTAACTCTGATTCCTGGTAGGTATCGACACCCATCTCTCAGCGATAGAGGAGATGAGCCTTCCTCCCCATCTCTTTCAAATTCTCCTGGAAGTACTTGATTTAGAGGTAATATTTTCTTCTTCTTCTTTTTTTTTAATTGAGGTAGTATTTTCAAGGACTTTCTAGCTGTACACAGGACTGATGACAAAAATAATTCAATCGATTGTTTCCTATTAGTGGAGTATATTCTGTCCACAGAGTAAATAAGCCAAGAAAACACTAAAGCTAGATTTGCTGGGTGTGGTGGTGCACATCTCCCAGCAACTCAGGAGGCTGAGGCAGGATGACCATGAGTTTGAAACCAGCCTCAGCCGCTTAGTGAGGCCCTAAGCAAATTAGCAAGACCTTGTCCCAAAATAAAAAGCACTAAAGGGCTGAGACTGTAGCTCAGTGGTAACGTGCTCCTGGATTCAATACCCAGTACTTACTTGTCCAAACCTGAGAGTCAGGGGCAAGCTCAGAGCTATGGTGGCATTCTGTCCAGACTCCCACACATCCTCTGCTGCCACCTCTCACAAAGTGGCTGGGAGACGATGCCACCCGTCACCTGAGTCAGGTCGGCTGGGGAGTCCTGGAGCAGTGAAGATAAGCTTTGTCGGCCTTGAGGCCTCTGGAGGAAAACAAACTTCAGGAAACAACTGAACTGAAAGGTCTCAAAAGGAAGAGTGATCGGGCTTCTTCCACTCCTCTGGTCTCCTGTCTCACTGAAACTGGTGGGAGAGCCGCGACCAGGTCTTATCTGAAGGGTTCCCTAGAGGGTATTGTCTGCGTGTGGACTTTCAAACCTGAGAGTTGTAAAGAAACCAGAAGTAAATAGGGCTGTGTACTCGTGCACATGGCAACAGAGTGGAACCTGAGACTCACTCCACGTGGGCACCATGGATCTTCAAACTGCCGCCATTAAAATGCGATCTGTCCAGGGCCTCAGAAAGGACAGGGAGTGGCAGAAGTGGAGGGAAGTGGTGACTCAAATACTCACACTCTTTTTTGGGGGGTGGGGAGCATCAGTTTACTCTCACAGTCGTCTTCAAGTTAGTAATCATACTTTGCAGATTTCCTAAAGCAATCCCAGTTTTAATCATCTTTGCTTCATTTCTTTCCACAAGTAAAATTTGTATTGGGATAAAATCCCCCCATTTATCATTTGGAAAATGCGGTCAAAACAACCACTTTTTATGTCAGGGCCATGGTCAGGTTCAGACAGTGAGAAGGGAATGGGTCTCAGAAAGCATGGGCGCCTGCCCCCAGGCTGACTTTCCAACCATCATGCCACATTGTACCTAATTGGTATTTCACCCGAGAGCCTCTGGGTGAGCAAAAACATCACACCCCCATTGTGCAGAAAAATGTTGGCTGACTCTGTGGAATGCCCTGGATTCAGTCGCAGCTTCTCAAAAAGGTTTAAAATTACAAGTGTAATATAGTGGGAAATATCACTGACTTAACAACGGCACCAAGATTCTTTAGAGTGTCGGGGCTTCTTTTTAAAGAGGAGGACCAGATTCTAACGGTTTGGAGACACGAGAACAGACCACCAATGGAGGATAAAATATCGTCCTTCAAAAGTGCCCACCGCTCTCTCTCTCAGTCTGACCTGGGGCAGAGGGCTCCACACAGGTGCCCTCTTACTGCCCTGACGGTACTCAGACTCTCTGAGATGATGGTGAGACCCTGGGCTGGCGCCCTCCTGTTCAGAGGCCTGCTGAGAGGAACCGGGGGCCCCCTGGCTTTCACAGATCAGCCCCCCAGCTCTCCCATTCTCTCCCTCCTATTGTTCTCCAAACATCCCTCCCTCCATGAAAGCTGTCTGGCTGGGAGCTTAGCATCGTGCTGGACAGTAAAACCCACCCATCAGGGCGCATCCAGTCATATCTGCTCAGTCGTGCAGCAGGGTCGGGGCGGGGTGCAGAAGTGGGAGGTGGGCTTTTAGGCGGCAGAGGAAAGACTCCAAAGTTGCCATTTTGCTGCTGCGCGCCAAGAGGGAAGCACAGCCCCTGTTTCTCCGTGGGACCTACTCACATTGGCAAGTTTTCCTCGGGGGGCGTTGGGGTATGGCCTTCCCCCACACACTTCTTGCTCAGCCATAGAGAGGAGGCTCGGGAATGGGAAGGCTGCCACTGGGGCTCCCTCTGGGGCCTGGACAGCTAGGCTCTGAGTCCACCTCTGAAAACCCTGAAGTGGGTCCCAGGTTGGTAGAGGAAGGACGGAGAGCGCTGGAGTAGACGGGCGGGAGGAATAGGAGGTGGACACCACGGCAGCCTGGCTTCTTAGGTCCTGTCGTTTTCAGAATGACCCACGTGTCTCTGGGAATCCAGAGAAACCTAGACCGAGTATCCAGTTTATGAACGTCTTCCCTTTTTCCACCCAGACTCCGTGGTGGGAATAAGTCACAGTGGTTGAGGGCCATGGGCTCAGGGGAGGCCTCCAGCTCAGGGTTTGATGGTGAAGCATTTAATGAAGCTCAGGACAGATCTGGTGAGCATCATGAACATCTTCCTGGGAGCAGGTTCTGTCGTCTGCCTAGGAGCGGCCGGTTAGTGGCCCTCAAAAAACAAGAATGGAGGCACATTTATACCCCATTACCAACTGGAGTGTAAGTGGACCGCTAACTCTTCAGGAACTTGGTAACATGGGTGTTCATCGTGGTAACATGCCTCTTCAAAGCTAGGATAAGGCTACGCCCTGCTGGAAATCACCCTGGCTTGGAGTGGGAAGACCAGGGCTCACATTCTGGCTCTACCCCTCTAGGAAGCCAGATTGGGAGACTTATTAAAACTCCCCGTGTGTCCCTCTCTGGCTCCGGAGGTTGTTAATGCCTCGTTCCTGGTTCCCAAACATCCCTCTGTGGATTTCACTTCTAGTCCAAGACGAAGTTTCCAGAAGCCTGTGTTGAAAATATGACAATGATAAAACAAACAATGTAGTAGAATATGTTCAATTTAAAGGCCCATCTTTTGTTCTGAAATTATGTCCTTTCTAAGTGTTCCAGGACATACTGACTTAATTTAACTTGAAACATTTAACTTAACATATTTAAGTATTAAAACCCCCTTTTGTAAAATGACAGTGAAAACAGACCATAATCATTAGTCATTTTTTTATTAAATTTTATTTTGCATTCTAATTTGTTATATATGACAGCAGAATGCATGACAGTTCATATTACACATAGAGAGCACATTGTTTCATATCTCTGTATACAATGTATACAGAGGTCACCCTATTTTGGTGGTGTTGATGTTGTTACAGAAGTCTGTGAGATCCAAATCTGAGAGTCACCGGCCTGGTTCATAGTTTGTTATAGGAAATGAAATAAGATATATGAAAGTGTGTCACTTCAAGGACAGGGATACTCCAACGTAAAGCACTATTTTAATCATTACTTCAAGCCATAATTCTCTGGTAGGATGCTCCTACAAATACATGGAGGCCCTGGGGTTGGAGACTTGAACCCCACTGGTTTATTTTCCATTTTTATTGATTCGTTCACTAAATTGTCACAAGCAAAATAAAACAGAGAGAGAATGGAAAATTCTTCCTTGATTTAGATTTCTTCCTGCTCCAGGGGAATATCTGGCTACTCCGGTCTGACTTTAAGTTTTCATTGTTGGAAGGCACTTCCCTTCGCTCCTCTGATGTCTCTCCTTAACAGTGCAGTTGGCATGTTTAACTCTCCTTTCAAGTGGAAAGATTCTGTCTTAAGCTAGTTTCTCTTCTTCAATTAATACAGATAACTAGACACAGAACAACAAGAGCCAGGCATGGTGGCACATGCCTATAATCCCAGTGGCTTGGGATGCTGAGGCAGGGGGATTGCCAAGCCTCAGCAAGACCCTGAGCAACTTAGTGAGACCCTGTCTCAAAATTTAAAAATAAAAATGAAAAGGGTTAGGGATGGGAATGTGGTTCAGATGTTGAGTGCCCTGGGTTCATTCAATCCCTAGTACTGGGGTGAGGGGGGGAAGCCACTGGAACAATCCTAGCATAGCAGGATAAAGCACACAGCTTTGTTTGGTTTTACTGTGGAAATTACTAGTGTAGTGGTTAGGAGTAGTAAAAAGGGGGGGGTGGTAGTGGAAATTACTAGTGTAGTGGTTCTTGTGTCATGAACATATAAAATTCATAAGACAAGAAGCATCCAGTTTATATTTTTTATCTCATACAAAATAAGCCTTTTTTGTTCCAAAATAGCTGGTTTGAGATAAATTTACTATCCTTCTTGGTACTCACCACTGCTTTGCAAGTTATTACTATGATTATGCTGATAAAGGAAGAGGACTGGAGTTCCCTGGACGTTGCTAGTACTGGTATTGGATGCACTCACATAGAGAATTTTGGATCTGTTTGTTTGTAACAGGGATAGAACCCAGGGGCACTCTACCACTGTACTACATCCCCAGACATTTTTATTTATTATCTTGCTAAATTTCCCAGGCTGGACTTGAACTTGCAATCCTCCTATTTCAGCCTCCAAATTGCTGGGATTACAAGCATGCACCACCATGCCCAGCTAGAATTTCAGATGTTAAAATGATTATCATCAGGCTGGGGCTGGGGCTGTAGCTCAGTGGTAGAGCGCTTGCCTCACACAGGTGAGGCACTGGGTTCCATCTTCAGTACCACATAAAAATAAAAAATAAAAAAATATATATTTACAACTAAAAAATAATTTTTAATGATTACCATCAGTTCTATATGCTGGTGTCTATGGAACTCCTACATTGTAAAGTGCTTTGTTCTGTGTTGTGACGGTTCATGGTGGAGGGAGCCAAAATGATTCTAGCCATCCAAGACTTTTTGATCCTAAGTGGGGAAACAAGACTGATGGACATGGTTTTGAGAGCATGTACTCACCACACACATTTCTAAGAGTATGGTTAAATACTCATAGAAACCCAAAACAACCAATATGGTCCAATACAGGTAAGGCTGACCAAACTGAAGTTTAAGTAAGATACCAATAGTAAAGCATTAGATTTAGAATACATTAAAACCAGATTTGACCTTACAGGAGAAATTATCATGATTAGTGTTTTAACATAAATTTTAGATTGAACTGTTGGATAAGAAATGGACGTTTTCCCAGCTGTCACCAGTGGGCTTCACTCTGGGACTGCTTACCCAATTGTGAGGTTTCCCGCCTGTTTTCTGGATTTTTAGGGAAGAGCTGACAGTTTACAGAGCAAACACTAGATTTAACTATAGCATGAGTGAATTAAAAGCAGGTACCTGTGGCTGGGATTCTAAGCCGCTGGTTCTGAAGACCTCCTACTCTCCATTCCACACGCCTACAAGGAACTCTTCCCAGTGCCAATTCATGCCACAGCTACCCTGATCTTTTCAGGAGAGAACTACTGTAGAATACCTTACCTGATTGGGAATCTCTGGGATTCTGAAAGGGGTAATGCCCCCTGATCTCCAAAGAAAGTAGACAGATATGCATACCATAAGATGTGCATACAGGCTGGGCATTGCCTGTTCCTGCAGCTAGTGTGCTGTCTCCAGGTTCTGTCTGTCCAAGTTCCGAATGACAGGGTGGAAGGAGGCTTCAAAATGCCACTTTGCTTATCCATCACCAAAGTTGAAAATCATTCCTAATTTAAGATACCATTTTTTTTTACCACTCTTTCAAGTGTTCAACAAATATCACTATCAGTCAAAGCAGCGGGCATACCCCCCATGTGCTCCTTATCCTATGTGGTGGGGCATGGAGGGAAGATCATGTTTAAAAGGGATTCTTTTCTATAGACCAAAATTTTAGCTCTATTAAAACAACCATATGCTGGGAAATGGTATTGGCCAAATTATACTTTTATGTTGTGTGCATGTGCAAATATGTAACAACAAATCCCACCATTATGTACAACTACAGTGTACCAATTTAAAAAATAAGCCTATGTTACAGACCCTGAAACCTTTTCCCTCTATGGGATATTAAAAGTGTTCCAGTGGGCCTGTCTCAACCTGTAACATGACTCCTTCCCAAAGCACTCTTTCTGTTCTTTGGATTTCAAAGAGTAATAATAAAAATATACTGCCCTCAATTTGTAAAACTATTAAGAAGGCTTTTCAGATTTCAACCTCTAGAAGAGAAAACAAGCCAGAGAACTGTGTAGCTCTGATGGCAAGCAGTATTTCTCGGTGGTGTAGTGAAAAGGACCCAGCTTTGGGGATCAGGCACAAACGACTAGTGTTTAGCTGTCTCATCTTAAACAATCTGTTTAGCCTCTCAGAGCCTGTGTTTTCCCATGTGTGGGAATCCAATTAGTGAGAAGGCACTTACAAGCTCTAAGTGCTAGCACGTGGACCAGGCATTGACTACTACCCAGGAGTAAGTAATAAAACATGGCCCCTATCATCATGGAGATCAGCCTAGCAGGGCAAATTAAATAATATAATGCCAAAGGCCTGTCCCACAGAAGGTGTTTGACAAATGTCAGTTCTATCCATTTCCCTTCAAACATAAGATCATTAGAAATTCCCACACAGTGAGAAGAAAGGTGGCTGGAGATAACTTCATACACATTTTGTCGGGGACCCAGATACCCAGGGGGTATGGTTTTCAGTGTTATGTCTCCTGAACCTTCCGTTGATACATGATCTTGTTTAAATCCATCTGACCGTGGGTCTCTAATTATGGCCCACAGTAAATCCTGATTTTTGGGGTGGAATTCAGGGGATCACATAGATATTGCCTCTTGGATCCTTTCAGAATATCTGTGAAATGGGTGAAAACCTATGATCATCCAACCCGTTCTATGTAGAGCTTAAAGCCCATTTTACACACGGAGCTGATGCTCCTTTGGTCCTGGGGCGCAGGAGGCCTGCAGAAGCCAGGGGAGCGGGTTGTGTGGCCCGGTGGTCCCCGCGTGCCTGTGTGCGCCCTGGCGGCTCCAGCAGCTCGGAGGGAGCGGGCCGAGTGGCCAGGAGGCTCAGCCTTTGCCTTCCCCGCAGGTGGCCAGCATGGGCGACTGGAGCTTCCTGGGCAACATCCTGGAGGAGGTCAACGAGCACTCGACCGTCATCGGGCGCGTGTGGCTCACGGTGCTCTTCATCTTCCGCATCCTCATCCTGGGCACGGCCGCCGAGTTCGTGTGGGGCGACGAGCAGTCGGACTTCGTGTGCAACACGCAGCAGCCGGGCTGCGAGAACGTGTGCTACGACGAGGCCTTCCCCATCTCGCACATCCGCCTCTGGGTGCTGCAGATCATCTTCGTGTCCACGCCGTCGCTCATGTACGTGGGCCACGCCGTGCACCACGTGCGCATGCAGGAGAAGCGCCGCGAGCGCGAGGCCGCGGAGCCGCCCGCCGAGGCCGAGCGCGCCGACCAGGGCCGCGCGCGCCAGGGCAGCAGCAGCAGCAGCAAGGGCGCCAAGAAGTTCCGGCTGGAGGGCACGCTGCTGCGCACCTACCTCTGCCACATCGTCTTCAAGACGCTCTTCGAGGTGGGCTTCGTGGTGGGCCACTACTTCCTCTACGGCTTCCGCATCCTGCCGCTCTACCGCTGCAGCCGCTGGCCCTGCCCCAACGTGGTGGACTGCTTCGTGTCCAGGCCCACCGAGAAGACCATCTTCATCCTGTTCATGCTGTCTGTGGCCTCCGTGTCCCTCTTCCTCAACATCATGGAGATGAGCCACCTGGGCCTCAAGGGCATCCGCTCGGCCTTCAGGAGGCCGGCGGAGCAGCCGCTGGCGGACATGCCCGAGAAGTCCCTGCACTCCATCGCCGTCTCCTCCATCCAGAAAGCCCAGGGCTACCAGCTCCTGGAGGAAGAGAAGATCGTGTCCCACTACTTCCCCTTGACGGAGGTCGGCCTGGTGGAGACCAGTCCCCTGGCGGCCCAGCCTTTCGGCCAGTTCGAGGAGAAGATGGGCGCGGGGCCGCTGGCGGACCTGGCCCGGGGCTACCCAGAGACGCTGCCCTCCTACGCGCAGGTGGGAGTCCAGGAGGGCGCCGGGGAGGAGCCGCCCGTGGAGGAGGGAGCAGAGCCTGAAGTCGGGGAGAAGCCGCCAGCGGGCGAGAGGGCCACCCTGGAAGGGCAGGACGCGGTGGCCTTCGTGCCAGACGGGGACAAAGTAGACACCCCGGCCGTGGGAAAGGAGGGTGACCAAGAAGAGCTGCAGGCCGAGAAGATGGCCAAGCCGGGGCTGTCGGCAGAGAAGGCGCCTTCACTCTGTCCGGAGCTGACCGCTGAGGAGGCCAGACCCCTGAGCAGGCTGAGCAAAGCCAGCAGCCGGGCCCGGTCAGATGATCTGACCATATGAAGTGAGGCCCAAGACAGACACCCCTCCCCAGCTAATACAGGGCAAGATGAAACAACGAGGTGCCGACGTCCTTTGAGTCTTCTGTCCCCTCTGGTCACCGCTGTCCCTGGTTGGACAGATGCAGCCATTTTGGAACAGTGCATGCTGTACAACTAGAAAACAGCCTCTCCCATCCACGAGAACTACCAGGATGGACTCACTGACAGCCAAGTTCCCAGTCCCATGACTGTCCTGTCCTATACTCCAGCGGCCACGGGGGACTTCACTTTGATCCTCATTTCTCCATGGAAACCCTTCCAGTCAGAACTGTGGTTATAGCAGAACCTCTTCTCAGTCCTGTCTCCAAGCTAACTCAGCCAGACTTTATCAGCACAGCACCTCCGGAACACCAGCCAGGCGCTCCTATGTCAGAGGTCTCAGCTGAACGCCGACAGGGCCCAGGCGCGGATCTGAACTGGGAAGTAGGGCCTGCTCTCCTGCCTGCAGAGAGGTGGGGCTGTGAAAGTTGAAGAGCAGGGCCAGCTGCAGTTCCAGGTAATCATCACCTTGCAGTGTCACCTGGTCATCTGATTTCCCAAGAGAAGCCAGAAATTCAAACTTGTGATTGAAGTTTCCAAAAATTTTTAACATTGGCAACTAAATTGTAGATACTATATGTGGGTCAAATGAAATGTGTGCAAACCAAATTTAACCTGCAGGGGCACCAATTTGCAACGCCAGCATACATTAGTCAGCCCAGCTTTCCTGTGGAATTGGTCTCATTATTTATGGTCTCAACTCCTTTTTGTAGCTTCCAAATGTCATTTCAGCACGTGGGAGTGTTAGTGTGAGTCACCAGTCCGGGAGATGCCCTGCGTTCATACCATTCCTTTGGATCACTGGAGCCCCTAGGTTCTGAAAGAAGGAATTTGGCCCTGAATGCCATCAGAGAAGGAGCAAGAGGCTGAAATTGCTCCCCGAGAAATGAAAAGGCTTTAGGCTTTGAGGTCTGTTCACAGTTTTGTTGCCTGAAGCAACACTTCGTTTTGTTTTGGTTTTACTTTTCCTCTCCTGACACCAGTTCTTAGCCTAAAATCTACACCTTCCTTCATAAGGGGCCAAGAGGAGGGCCAGTTCTGAGCTGGAGGACACCTACTCACAGGCCTGTCCTCACAAGATCAGCTCTCAGGTCTTGCCTAGCACAAGACAAGTACCCAAGGAGCCATCAGAATAGCAACTGGGGGACCTCTTACCAGGTGGGTGCGACAGAGGAGAGGAATCTTGTAGTTCTCCTGCCCTGTTTCCCCACAACCAGCCCACCTCAAACCAGAACCCAGTCAGGGGAAGTCCTCTAGGGAATTCCTGTCTCACACTGGAGGCAGTTTTACCTGGGGTCTGTCGATTTCCAGAGCAGAGAGAGAAGTGGTAACTAAGGTGGTCTGTGTAAACCAAACCAAGGCTCACGGACTTCAGTGCCAACCAAGGCGTCGTAGGTGTAGAAACCAGGTCCACAGCAGGGAGCTGGCAGGAGGCCACCGGAGGGCCTGAAGGAAGTACTTTAAAAAGCCTGCCTTTCTCCCCTGCCCATATGGAAGACCGTGTCTTGACCTCTAATGACCACCTTCCTTAAAGAGGAAGGGGCATATCTAGAAGAGCAGGGGTATGCATTTCCAAAGCAAGCCTTCTCCCACAGTACTCCTCCCATGACAAGCAATATTCCCATTTCTTGTGTCTCTTTCTAAAGCCAAATGGACTAAAAATCAAATTCATTCTAAGATGAATTGCTAGATAATTAGTCCTGGGAAATTTGCATTTGAAAGAGAAAACCTAGGCCTCTCTCCACGATGGAGGGATGTGCCTTTATTTTTTCAGCTCTGACAAATAAACTGTCTTGTGTGTTAAAAAAAAAAAAAAAAAAAAAAAAAGAGAGAGAGAGAGAAAGCCTAAAATATATTTCACCTAGGAAACTCAAGTGACAAACTTCCAGTGGAGGAATGTATCGGGCAATACACAATTGAACAGCCGTTATCTTACAGACATGTGACTTTCTGGCTACTGCTTGAACCTTACCCCTTGCAAGTGACATTATTCCAGCACAGACCTTGCCACATATGGGGAGGGAAGTATCCAGGAAATATCTCAGGTCTGAGAACCAGAGGGTGCATCCTTGACTGCAAAGACTGCCCTTTTGCTCCTATCGTTTTTCTTCCTTTGTTTCCATGTTAGTGGAAGTTGTTTTTATTTTTGTTTTGGGGGTGTTTTTTTGTTGGTTGGTTGGTTGGTATTGGGGATTGAACCCAGGGGTGCTTAACCACAGAGCCACATTTCCAACTCTTTTTTTTTTTTTTTTTGAATTTTATTTAGAGACAGTATCTCACTGATTTGCTTAGTGCCTCCCTAAGTTGCTGAGGCTGGCTTTGAACTTGCAATCCTCCTGCCTCAGCCTCCTGAGCCACTGGGGTTATAGGCGTGAGCCACTGGGGTTATAGGCGTGTGCCACTGCCCCCAGCCAGTACCAGAAAAAGATGTCTATCTTAATATGACTGAAGACCAAAAAGAAGAAGAGAAAAGAACAACTATGTCTTTTTCTAAGTGAAACTGCTGGTGCTATTTGGAACTAGTTGTAGAGCTATAAGGAAAAGCCGCTGGTTTCCTTCTCTGGCTAGAATGTAAGTGTGTGTGACTGAGTGTCTCCTCCGATGAAGTAGCATCTGCTTCAGTGCCTGTACCTGCTCTGCCCCACACAAGTTGCTGTTTTCCCTCTTAGTCTTCCCAACAAAAAGGGGGAGCCTGTTTTGGAAGAAAGAGTCACAGTTTTCAAGGGACTGGGATTTTCTTTCTATTTCTGCCATTTAGTAGCTGTGTTGCTATTGTCCCTTAACCTCTCTATACCTCAGTTTTCTGTCTACAAACTAGAGATGGCATTTACCACCTACCTACCTCCAGGGGTATCATGAGGACTGTGCAGTTGGCAGCCACGCCTGGAGCCTGCCAAGTGGTGCCACGCGGTGAGAGATTCCTCCAGCAGCAGGAAGACTGGGGAGAAGGGCGGGGGGGTGGTTCCCACCGCCCTCCTAAGTGCCTGGCAGTTACTTGGTGAGAGTTTTGGTGTGCAGTAGACACTCTGGAGATCAGTTTTCTCACAGAAGACAAAACAAAATCCTGACTCCTTATGTTTAGTAGGAACCAGAAACTCTTTGACCCTAAGAAATGAGTGAAGACAGGTTGGCAGATATTTTCATGTTCTGGAATAAGGTGCTGCCCACCTGCTGCCCGTCTCCATTCAGAGGCAGCTGCATGTCTGTCCTCTGTGTAGCTCATTCTTCAGCGTCTGACTCGGGGTTATAATCCCATAAGCTCCTCTAGGGCCAACTTTAGTTCCTTCTCCTAGTCAGTTCCCTTTTGGGTAAACCCCAGGAGCTCATGGACCTACCATGGACAGCGGGACAGCAGGAGTGTGGCTCCTTCCAGGGGAAGAGGCTGATCGTTTGACAGCAGTTATAATGCCTCCTTCAGGGAGACCTGTGACCAGAAGAGACAGAATCACTCAAGGTTCCGTTAGAATGTTTCAAGCTCAGCTGAGTAATCCCCAGCCTAGCGTTGGGGACATTGTGAAAGGGCCTGTCAGGTTTTGGCCATGACTCTGGCCTTTCCACACAGGTGAAGCATCCAACACAACACTGGATAAATGTCACTGAAGGTCACTGGGAAAGGGGACCCACAGAGAACCCTGACATTCAAACCAGGAATGGTGACTGCCCCTTTCTTGACTCAGGGGGTTCCCTGACACCCCCTCTCTGCTCTATGTGACGATTTTCTCTAGATTAATTGGTAATAATAAATTCTACTCTCCCTCACAAGATGTAATAGGTCTTTTTCAAAAACTCACTGATTTGGAAATATGAGAAAAGGAAAGAAGGCAGTTTCCAAATCTGTAAGTCTATAATGTAAACTATATACTGAAGCAATGACGATAACCACTTTTAAATACTGCACAGATTAACTAAGATATGGATAAAAATGAGGCAGTAAATAAAATGAGGGAAGAAGACGCGGAGGCAATAATAGTCCTGAGTTCCTAACTAGGAGCAAAGAATACTTCCAATCGTGTGAGAATTGTTTGTGGAAAGTGATGGCAGAGGCGCTCGGCTTGTGGGAAGCCAAGTGCAGAGATGGGTCGTTCCCTGAGACAGTCTCTGATTCATGGCAGAAGGGAGTTCACAGATCCCAAAAGAGATTATGCAGGAACCCTTCAGTCCACGCCCTGTGGGTGGCCCAGAGCAAGACTTGTGCAGGTCACCCTCCTCTCCAGTTCCCGAGGAGGACCATTCAGTGTGCACAGGGTAAGAATGCCCAAGACCCCAAGAGCATCTTACATCCCACTCCCCCCCAACCTGCTCCTCTTCTTCCCCTGAGCCTGAATGACCTTCCCACACACACCATGTACAAATGATTGCACAACCCAAGTTAGAAAAGTCTAGATTAAAAAAAAAAAAAGTTTTGCCGGGTTGGGTGGAAAACTCCTCTGAGAGTAAATACGATCTGTGAAACATAGTGAGTGTGTGCCTCGAAGTGATAGTGAAATAGATGGGGAGATCTTCCCTTCTTACAATTATTGTTCATAACTAAACGTGTTGGGGGAGGGGGAGGAGGAAAAGGAAAGGAAATTGTCAGTTAAGCAGTTGGATAAGAAGAAAGAAAAAAGTTTTTATGAAAGGCAGCTCATTCCCTGCTGCTTAGACACCGCAGGTCCCAAAGGCAGAACGAGGGCGGCCTTCAGCTCTGGCAGTAGCTTCAAGTAGCAGAGGCTCCTAGGGACCTGCTGTGTCTCCGGCCCCCAGCCTTCAGGACGCGTTCTAGAGCAGTCAGAGTTCAGAGGGAGAAGTGGAGGGAGGGCTCCGCGGCTTCTCTGAACCTCTTCCCCCGTGAAACAGGAGAGTCCAGACTCAGCTAAGAAACAAACTCTAACAGACTTCATGGGAATTCTCTGGCCAAAGAGAGGCATTCCTGGATAGTGGTCTTGTATTCTCCACCCCTCCCCTTTTCCTGTACCAGAGCTAATAGTTACATGTTAGATTGTTACAAACAAAATAAAACTAACTTGATTTTAACCTTCTTTGTTTGTTCTCTTGACCTATCAGCCAAGCTCCAAAGTGAAGAGACTGCCTTGGTTTCCAGCCACTCTGTTGGAATCGAGGGCCTGGGGAAGGGTGGGGAGGGGCATGTTGGTGAACATTCAGGGTAAAGAAGTCCTGGTTTGCAGTGTTTGCCAATTTCTTGGTGTGAATTCTCCCACCATTACCAATTTTGAGCTTCCAATGTAATGTCACTGAATGCAGAGTTGGGAACAGATTTGAAGTAGCACATGATTGAAGATTTCTACTCAGTGGCTATGCAACAGACCTCTATACTGTACAGTTTGAGTGTCCCCCAGGAGTCCATGTGATTGGAAGCTGGTCTCTAGCACGGTGGTTTTGAGAGACCATAAAACACTTGAAAAGGTGCGGCCTAGTAGAAGGTCCTTAGTCCTCAGGTGGTTCTCGTTGACTCCTGTGTAGTTGTAGTGTGACTTCTCAGTAGCTCTCACAAGAGGTGATTATAAAAGGAGCACGTCTGGCCCTGCCCGTCTCTCCCTGCTGCCTGGCTTGAGATAAACCTGCGTACTCCAGCACATGCTCCCCCATAGCCGTCCACCATGGAACCCCTCCAGAACTGAGACAGGGTAAGCATCAGACCCTTGAACCTCCAAAACCGTGAGCTAAATAAATCGTTTTCATTATAAGAAGCCGTTGTCAAGTATTTGTTATAGTGAGGAAAAGGTAACTATATCTTGAAGATTATAGCTAATAGAAAAATAATTAGGGAATTGTAAGCTTTAAGTATTTATTTCCTTTGTTCCATCATTTTAAGTTTACATTTATATAATTTGATTGTTAATAATGACTATATGAATAAATGACTCACAAACATTCCGGAAAATTTAGCAAATGACTTACCAGCTAGTACAAGCCAACCCTAACACACCACTAGGTGGGATAAGAGGGGTCTGTTTCCAGAAGAACATGAAGACTCTCCTGGTCAACAAAGATGTGGTCAGTTTGTTCCCTCTCTTTCTCTACACAGATCCCAGGAAAAAACAAAAAGCATATTGTTTAGCCTATATAAAGAAGCAAAAGAGTCAAGTTTATTCTCCTTTATGTCAATGAGAACTTTAGGAAGAGTTAAATTTATTCATTAAAGATAAAAATAAACTTGGGCCGGGGGTTGTGGCTCAGCGGCAGAGCGCTTGCTTAGCATGTGTAAGTCACTGGGTTCGATCCCCAGCACCACATAAAAATAAACAAATAAAACAAAGGTATCATGTCTATCTACAACTGAAAAAATAAAGGTGAAAATAAACTGGACAACCAAACAAGATTAGCCAAAATCTTCTGCCTGGGATTTATCATGTCACTTTTTGGCTCAAAATTCTTCAATAGTTCTTGACTGCCTACCCAATAAATTCTAAATCCTTAACATGACTTACAAAGCCCTTTATAACTTGCCATCCCGAGATGATATCTGCTCTCACCTGCCCAGAATCATCCTCCCTTCTTCTCCAATAGCAGCTCCATTTTAATTATGGGAACTCTCTCCCTCAATTGAATATAATCTTAGTGGATGCTTATATTCATCCAATTGTCTCTGGTAGAGGGCCAAGTTTGTTTGTTTGTTTGTTTTTAATCCCAAGAGACCAATCAAGACACACTCCCTGAAATGTGAATCTTAGGGGAGTAAGACTGAAAACTGGTTGGAATTCATTCTTCTTGGCAGAAACCCCTGAAGAAACTCAGTCAGTTCCTGCCTACCTAAATGTCCACGGGATGTCGGGTTCCTCTTTTTTCAGAAGGTTTTCAACCTTCCTTCAGTTTGCTTTAAAAAAATAAGATAGGGCCGGGGCTGGGGCTGGGCCTGGGGCTCAGTGGTAGAGCACTTGCCTGCCATGGGTGAGGCCCTGGGTTTGATCTCAGCACCACATATAAATAAATAAAATAAAGGTCCATTGACAACTAGGAAAAAATATTTTAAAAAATAGGACAGTCAAAACTCATCTCCATTGCTTACCAGCAACAGCCCCAGATTAAGATGCCACCTTTGTAGTGCCTCACCTCCCGTGTCCCTTACCATGATGTGCCTCCGGGGTAGGGAACCATCGTGGGTCCCCAGCATGGACAGCTCTGGCACGCCGCCACAGATGAATTCCACATTATTTCAGGATGCTGTGCTGCGTCCGGCCTTCCTCCCTCATCCATCCATGGGCAGTTCCTTTTTACCCTTCAAGACTCAGTTCCAATGTTTCCTTCTTCATGAAATTTCAAAAACATTCAAGACAAGCTAGTTGCTGCCTCTTTGTGAATTCTTCAGTTATCTCGCTTCTCCAATTGTTTCACTCAATGGCTTTTCTCACTTCTGACTGCAGGTGACTGAGAGGCAGGTTCATCCTACATGTCCCTGCGTATGCAGTCCTGAGCACAGTGGCTGGGACAGAGTGACATCTGGTGGGTGAATGAATGAGGCACTGAGATAGCTCCAGGCAGAGCCAAGCTCTCCCCAGCAACAGAGCAGACTGCTGCTGCCCGAGAATCTATCTGAAGGCCCCAGGAGTTCCAGTCTTGAGAGAAAGCCAACTTTAAAAACAAGGGAAGAAAAGGATATTTTCATAATAGCTAGATTTTGTCACTTGGAGCAATGTCAGATGCCACATATTGAAGATGGCAGCCAAATGTTACAGATGCGGTCACCAGGACAATTTTGGAAGTCATTTGATGAAGATATCAGTCACACTTTGAATACTGTAATCAGAGGACTCTCCTATCCCCACCAATTTTCCCATGAGTTGAACTTTTAAACTTTACATGAAATAAAAAATGAACTCTTACTGGATTATTCCACTGAGATGTCAGACCTGTTATTGTATCTGAAACTATCTTATCTATTTACAGAAATTGATACAGTGACGTTAGGGATGTTTATCCAAAACCCTAAAATATGTGGCTTTGGCTTCAATAAGTAGTGATGAAACAAATATCAAAGATTTAAGGATAGAGTTCCTCACCATGCCATGCCAATATTTAGTAATAAGATATATGTACATGTACATACATATATTTTACTGAATATGTATGTATGATTACTGATGATGATTTTCATACTGTACAACAAGTTGCTCTAAAACTTAGTGGCTTAGAAAAACACTAGTATGTGCTATCTTTGAGTTTCTGTAGATCAGGAATTCTAGAGCACCTTGGAGATCTCTCATACGGTTGCAATCACATATTGATGGGGCCTGCAGTTACCAAAGACTCGACTGCAATGGTGGGATCCAAGTTGAAGGGACAGCAAGTTGCTCTGGCAAGTTCATTCCCCTCCCTTGGACCTCTCCGTAGGCTGCCTGAGTGTCTTCATGACCTGTGGCTGGTTATGCTGAGCAAGTGATCCAAGAGATCAAAGCAAAAGCTTCAACGTTTTTTTTTTGTTTTGTTTTTGGTACAGTGATTTAACCCAGGGGCACTTTACCACTGTTATATTCCCAATCTTTTTTTTTTTAAATTTTGAGACAGGGTCTCACTAAGTTGCTTAGAGTCTCACTGAGGTCCTGAGACTGGCCTGAAACTTGTGACCTTCCTGCCTCAACCTCCCATATCATTGGGATCACAGGTGTGCACCACTGTGCCCAGCTGCTTCAGTATCTTCTACAACTTAACCTTGGAAGTCATGTGCCATCACCTCCACAGGACTCCACTGCACCAATGACCATGGAGAGAATGAACTAGAAGAACTAAGGTCACACTGTCAAGAGAGTAAGAAGATCGCCGGGTGCTGTGGCACAAGCCTGTGATCCCAGTGGCTCCGGGGGCTGAGGCAGGGGGTTCAGTTCAAAGCCAGCCTCAGCAACTCAGCAAAGCCCTGAGCAAGTTAGCAAGACCCTGTCTCAAAATAGAAATATAAAAAGGGCTGGGGATATGGTTCAGTGGTTAAGCACCCTTGGGTTCAATCCCTGACACCAAAAAGAAAGAAAGGGAAGGAGGGAGGGAAAGAAGGAAAGAAAAGAAAAAGAAGAACATATCATGTTGGCATCATACTTCTCCATAACATAATAAATGTCAGAAAATAATAGAACAGGGCCAGGGCTGTGGTCAGTGGTAAAGCACTTGCCTGGCACGTGTGAGGCCCTGGGTTGGATCCTCAGCACCACATAAAAAACTAAATAAATAAAATAAATGTGTTGTGTCCATCTACAAATAAAAGAAATCAAAAAAAGAAAATAATATAACATCTACAGGATACTGAAGATGAAAATCTAAACCAAGAACTGCATAGCAAGCCAAATTTCATTTATGAGTAAAGCTACACTCAATTATTAAAAAATAACTTCAAAGAAAAAAAATTTTTCATGACCCACTCAAGGCAAAAGAGAAAATTCTTGTTAAAGAATTAAGAGGGCAAGCTGAGGCGGTGGCAGGCCTGTAATCCCAGCAGTTCAGGAGGCTGAGGCAGGAGGATTTCAAGTTCAAAGCCAACCTCAGCAACTCAGCAAGGCTCTAAGCAACTCAGTGAGACCTGTCTCAAAATATAAAAAGGGGTTTGGGATGTGGTCCAGTGGTTAAGTGCCCCTGAGTTCATACTGGGTACAAAAAAAAGTCAAAGTATGGAAGAGGCTAATAATGATGCAGACTGAAGACATTTAAACACAAAATGAATTAAATATAACTGTTATAAGGATAGTTACAAGACAGAATACAAATTTCATAAATGATTCTTAACACATAATTTTTAAAGTTTAAAATCCCAGATTGTACCAGTGTAGACTCAGGAACGCAGAGGCGGAAGGAGTAAGGAAGGAGAGATATGGGAAAGCAGAGGTGCCCTGGTGTTCCTGACTCTCTCTGCTAGGAAGGGGGGTGAAGGGATGGGACAGGGAGGGAGCAGGAGAGACAGCAGGATATAGGCCACAACTTTCCCAGCCAGGGTAACTCGGCATCATGTACGACCCCACGAGGGGGAACCTAACTGAATAAGTCATGCTTTATGCATGTATATTCTGCCAAAATACATTCTACTGTCATGTGTAACTAAAAATAAAAATGTTTTTAAAAAAGAAAAACCATATATATATGTGTGTGTGTGTGTGTGTGTGTGTGTGTGTGTGTGTGTTATATTAAAATGTATGTCTTCTAAATTATGAAGGGGGTGGGGGTACAGGGAAGGGGCCTAAGAGAAGGTGAACCCTTGCAGGGCATGCTCCCAGTGACCCAACTCCTCCAGCCATGCCCCCCCTGCCTACAGTCACCACCCAGTTAACATCCAAATGAAGATGGACTGATTAGGTTACAGCTCTCACAATCCATTCATTTAATCTGTTTCACCTCTGAATATTCCTGCATTAACACCGGAGCTTTGGGGGGACACCTTGTATCCATAGTACATGCCTAGGGTATTTAAAAGAAGGATAAGGTTTAATTGAGAGGCGCACTCTTTGAAGAGAGTTGTCAGGGGAGAAGAAAGCCTTGTGGTGTCCCCTTCGGCACCCCCTGCCTCCTCCCCCTAGTGTGAGGGGCTCCAGGAAGACTCTTGAATTTTCTGCACTAACAAGGAAGACTGACGGCTTCCCCACAAGCCATTAGCTGCCTACCAGACTGCAGCTGTCTGCAGGCCCAGCTCGGCTGCCATGGGAGCCACGCTTGGAGGAGCTTGATGTGTGGCTCGGAATTTTCTGGGACATAGACACAGTGAAAGGACTATGTTGAAACCCTAATCCCCAAAGTGATGGAGAAAACTGTTTGGAGAAGTGTAACTTTTGGGTCACATTCTATGCCATATTATTTTACTATAGCAAACAATGCACAAAAAAGAAGCCCCAGAAAGTAGGTTGGTTAAATCATACGATGCAATATTATTGAGTTAATGAAAGTGTTATAGTCTTTATCATGAGAAAGTGTTCACGATATACTTCCAAGTGAAAATATATAACAAAATATTATACCCATCATCCTAGTTAAATTAACATGACAAAAAACCTTATACTAGGTGGTTATTTCTCATAGCTCTGGAAGTTGTATGTCCAAATCATGGCGCCAGCCTGCTGATTCTTGGTGAGGGTCTTCCTCCTAGCTCATAGATGACAGCCTCTCCCTATTCTCACATGGCAAAGAAAGGGTGAACTCTGGTCCCTTTATCTCATTACAAGGGTACTCATCCCATCTTGGGAGCTTTACTTTCATGACTTCATCTACATCTGATTATGTCAAGAGGGCCCCACCTCCAAGCCATCACATTGAGGGTTACTGTTTCAACAAACGAATTTTGGGGGACCCAAATATTCAGTCCACTAAATTTATTGTAGTGCATTTTGGGGAAAATGCAGAAGTGTATGTGTGTGCATGTATCAGGGTAACAAATAAGAAGGGATATCTCAGACTTTGAAACATGCTAGCTTTACACTCCTTTGTGATTGTCTTACCAAAATCCTGGTGGTAAGTCACAGCCCAGTGATTCAGTTGGGGATTTCTCTAAAATGAATGAATGCCCCTGTCATTAGTCATTCTAGGGAAAGGTTAGTCCTAAAACAGGAAGTTGTAGGAGACAGTTTTCTGCCCTACCCAGGTGTAGAGGACAGGTGACTCAATATTTAGAACAATTCTTATGGTAAGAACATGCACATCATAAATTTTATTTATGAACTTCAACTTACATATTCAATTTGAAATTTCATCTCTATATAGTCTTCCCTTTTGTTGACAAATTATATGGGTCAAAGTAATTCTGCAAAATTATATTTAATAAGCTCTCCCAGTATTCTGCACTATCATGCAACCTTGAATGTTAATAAGGTGCAGCTGTGTGGGGTTTCCTACTAGATGTATGTAGCCAGAAACACAAAGTTCTCTGGTTTAAGACACTCCATAGTAAGTTTGCCTCCATAGCTCCCTGGTGTTCTGGACCAGGGACTGGACATCTGATAGAAATTTTGGCTGCTTGATAGGGTAAAACTCAATTCAAAGAAAAAGAAACACCTTCCCTTATGTGTAATAAATGTTATTCTCGGGTATTCAGATTACAGCAGATCTGAATAACCAGATTCTGGATACCAGGGATCCCTTGAGGCCCTTGCAGGTCTTGATTGCAGCCTGGGCTGGACAGTTTCTGAGACAGTAAGACAACAGGGACTACACGCACTAGCTAGGGCTCTGGGGCGGATGTAGACTGCACGGCAGTGCCTTAAGCCTTCACGAAATGAGTACTGAATGAATAAAGTAGTCAGTCAGTCCGTATTTGAAACACTGTCATAGGGTGGATGTTAAGGGTAGGGGTGTTTCATACTCGATTCCTAAGGAATTTTCTTGTTTTTAATTTAAGTCTTCATTAACTTCCAGTTCTTAGCCTCACAACGCTCTCTTGAGGCCACGTGGATTCTACCCTTCTCTTGGAGACCGCTGTCTTCAATCCCCTCCCTTCTCACTTGGCAGCTCACCTCAGCTCACCTGGGAGCACGCTCTTGGCGGTGCTTGCCATAGCACCCGGGCCAGCGCTCCCCTCCTGGCTCACCCACCTGGATCTCTTGCCAGGGTGACACGAAAGCGCAGAGTACCGCAGTGGGACTGAGAACCCGAGGCCACCCCTCCCTAAGACCGAGGGCGCTGTTCTGAGGACCCAGCAGGTGCTTCCTGGGTTCACTACAGGCACGAAACCTCTCGCGTGCCTGTCCATTCTTCCCTCACGCGTAATTCTGCAGTGATGTTTGTGGACCAAGTAAAGGTTATAACATTTGGAACTCCAGGCTGTACTCCGGCCCAAGTCATGACAATGAGGTTTGCATTGATTGGTCGATTTTGCCATGCCGGGCCTCTTATCCATTCGTCATGACATTACGTTGAAGAGAATCAGCATTTAAAACCAGACCGGCCTCGGCCTCAGAACCAGACACCGCGCAGCCTTCGGTTTTCCGGTCCACCAGATAACTCGCCCCCTGGGGCCCAGCCACCCAGTTAAGCCCCGCCCCCTGGGCCGGCCACCCGACTTCAGCCCCACCCTTGAAATCCCGCCCCAGTTCAGCCCCGCCCTCAGCCGGCCCTCCCGGTTCAGCCCCGCCCCCTGGCGTCGCGCCCGCTCCGCCCCTGGCGACCTGAGGCGGAAGGCACGAGACACGGAAGCTGATTGGTCGGCTGCGGCGCAGCTGGATGGCGTCGGGCCGGAGCGCCGCAGTCCCCGCGGCAGCCTCGGGGCGAAGGCTAGCAGCGTCAGTGGGCCGGCGGCCCGAGCGGTCGTGCCCTGGGGAGTGGGAAGTGGAAACATGAACGCTCCTGACGTCTGCCATGAGTTTCCTGATAGACTCCAGCATCATGATCACCTCCCAGGTGGGTCTGCACCCCGCCCGGCGCCTCGGCCTCCTGGGCGGAGTGCCCCCTGGGGTGAGCGCGGCGAGCGGGCCGCGGGCCCTTCCTCTTCGCCGTCGGTGCGGGCAGGGCCCGAGCCCTCTCACGGGCAGGGGCGGGCTCGCCGGCCCGGGCTCCCTCGGCCCCGGCTCCCGGGGCGGGCCTGTGGCGGCGGGCGCCCCGCTCTCCGGCCACCCCCAAGGGCAGCCGCTGGAGCGCGGAGCCGGGACGCCGCCCCCGAGGCCGGAGCGCGGCTGCGCGGCCGGGTGCCGTTGGCGTCCGGCCGGGCCCGCGTGCGGAGGGCTGCGCGGGGTTCGGAGCACGCGGTCGGGTTCCGCCGCCGGCCCCGGGGGTGCGTCGGCGGGGGCTGCAGCCCGGAGCTGTGGAGCCGCTGGCTTTACGCGGCGCGTGCGGTGCTCGGTGTTTCTTCCTACGCGGACCGCAGAGTGCACGGCTTCCTTCACGCACTGGCCCCGGTATGTCTAGAGAGCCGGTCTGGCCCGTAACTGAAGACCCTTCTCCAGGGGCTGGCACTCACAACATCTGTAGAGCTGACTGCTGGCCGTTCACTTTTATCGCCTATTTTTTCAGATAGTTTTGAAGTGTTTTTTCTGAAATGCTTTTTCTTTCAAATGACAGAAACATTTCCGTTTGAGTGCTTAAAGTGACATTAAAAATGTGTTTGATATTTTTTTTTATCTCCTCATCATCGTGCTCCTATCTGTAGAATATCATCCTTGTCTCTTCAAAAAAAAAAAAAAAATTAGCAGTGCTAAGAACATACGAGCTCACGCCTGTGATCCCAGCGGTTTGGGAGGCTGAGACAGGAGGATCGCAGGTTCAAAGCCAGCCTCAGCAAAAGCGAGGTGCTAAACAACTCAGTGAGACCCTGTCTCTAAAAAAAAATACAAAATAGGGCTGCGAATGTGGTTCAGTGGTCGAATGCCCCTGGGTTCTATCCCCAGTATCAACAAGGGGAAAAAAAAAGAATATGAAATGAGTCAGGCACAGTGGCACAGGCCTAGAATCCCAGTGACTCAAGAGGCTGAGGCAGGAGGATTCCAAATTCGCCACTTAGCGACAGACCCTGTTTCAAACAACGTTTATTGATTTCCATATGTTGCATTAAACTTGCATCCCTGGGATGAACCCCACTGGACCGAGGTGCGCTATCTTTTTTAATATGTTTTTGTATGCAATTTGCCAGAATTTTATTAAGAATTTTTGCATCTGTTCATCAGGGATGTTGGTCTGAAGTTTTCTTTCTTTGATGTGTATTTGTTTGGTTTTGGTATCAGGGTGACATTAGCCATATAGAATGAGTTTGGAAGGGTTCCCTCCTTGGAGGAATATTGGTGTTGATTCTTCTTTGAATGTCTTATAGAACTGAGAATCCATGTGGTCTTGGGCTTTTCTTGGTTAGTAGGCTTTTGATGGTGTCTTCTGTTTCCTTGCGTGAAATTGATCGGTTTAAATCATGTATGTCCACCTGGTTCAGTTTGGGTAGGTCATATGTCTCTAGAAATTTGTCAATATCTTCAAACTTTTCTATTAAACTTTCAAAATAGTTTCTAATTATCTCCTGTGTTTCAATAGTGTCTATCATGACATTTCCTTTTTCATCACATATTTTATTGGGTTTTCTCTTTCTCTTCATTAGCATGGCTATGGGTTTATCAATTTTATTTATTTTTTCAAAGAACCAGCTTTTTGTTTTGTCAGTTTTTTGAATTGTTTCTTACAGTTTCATTGATTTCACCTCTGAATTTAATTATTTCCTCTCTTCTGCTTTTGGTGTTGATTTATTCCTGTTTTTTGGGGGTTTTGAGATGTAATGTTAGGTCATTTAGTCATTAACTTTTTTATTCTTTTTTTAAACATATTTTTAGTTGTAGATTGACACAATATTTTATTTATTTATTTTTTATGTGATGCTGAGGATCAAACCCAGATCCTCACATGTGCTGAGTACTTTCTCTACCACTGAGTTACAGCCCCAGCCAGACTTTTTATTCTTTTAACAAATGAGCTCAATGCAATGAACTTTCCTCTTAGTACTGCCTTCATAGTGCCCCAGAGATTTTGACATATTATATTGGTATTCTCACTTACCTCCGAGTATTTTTTTTATCTCATCCATGATTTCTTCTGCTGTCCATTCATCATTCAGTAGAGTATTGTTTAGGGGCAGGAACTGTAGCTCAGTGGCACCCTTCTCGGATGGCAGAGCTGGGAGCGCCCAGCTCTCTCCACTCTCTCCAACCTGTGCTTCCCCAGGCGGAGTGCTCCCAGCCTGACTTTTCACAGGATTGCCTGACCCAGGCTGGCCATGCAGACCCTGTCGCTCTCTGACAGATCTGGGCTTGTCACAGTTCCCAAGGTCTCAGTGCCTTCCAGCTTGCAGAGAAGCCACCAGGGATGCACTTACACAAAGGAGTAACTCTAGGAAGAAGCAGCAGGTAGACCTTAGGTCAGCCAAACCCTCAGGCACCCCAACACTGGTCCTGCAGGCCCTGGCCAGTGTCCCTACAGAGTCGGCTGTGCCCCGGTGGCAGCAAACCTTCAGGTACTCTGGCCCTCAAGGCCCCAGACTGTATCCCAGGAGGGAGGTGGCCACATGCAACCCCACCTCCAGGCACTCTGGCAATGGACCGCTGGGTGGCAGCGGCAGCCCCCTCAGGGGCACTTTTTGCCTGACCCCTACTCCCAACCAATGTAGGCTTCATTCTGGACACCTTCTTTCTCATTTCCACTTTATTTTCTTCTCTTTTTCACTGTTGTTCATTTGTGATTTTATCTGTGGACTCACAAAGTCCAAGGTATTATCTCTCTTGTTCTCTCTGGTATTCCATAGTACCCAGGTCATTTGCTGGAATAACAGGGCCTGGTAAGTATCAATATAATAAAAAGCACCTTTCTAGAGAGATTCGGTTACCTTGGAAGAAACCCTCCCCCCATTTTTTTCCTGTTTGTATGAATTGAAAGGTTTATTTGAAATGAAATCTGAAATCAGAGGTCACATCAGCTTGTAAGCCTCAAGCAGAGTCTTACTGTTGAAATTGTTCGCCATGCCACAAGAAGAAATTTAAACTCCTCAATATGGCTTATAGTGTCCCTTTTGTTGGGGCCATGGCATTTAGCTCTTCAGCGTGGCTCTTCACTTCATGCTCTACTTCCTAAACTACTTTATCTTGCCAACAATTGAACCCAGGGCACTTAACTACCAAGCCATATCCCATGTCCCCATCCCTTTTTTATGTTCCATTTTAAGTTGTTGAGACTGGCTTTGAACTTGCCATCCTCCTGCCTCAGCCTCCCGACCTGCGGGGATTACACGTGTGCCCAAGCTGCCCGGCTTTCCATAACCTGAACGGTCTGTCGTGCCCCAGGGTTCCACACAGTCTCTTCTGCCTTTCTGGATCTGCCCCATATCCCTCCCCTCTTACTCCTGGCTTACTTCTGTTCAGTCTTCAGATCTGTTTGGACATCCAAGGCTGGATTCGGTAGGTGTCCCCGTATGGGCTACCATGATGTCCTTGACCTGCTTCCCTTCCATCAGTGCTGCCACATGCTGACCGCTTGTTCACCTCCTCCATAGACTATGGACCCCAAGAGCAGCAGCCAGGCTTTCTTGTTCACCATTCTGTGTCAGGATCTGGCATAAATAATCAATATGATACATATTAAATGAAAAAAATATTGAATCTACAAATGATTCAAGAAAGGTGTCTTTTCCAGCTGGTTCCTTAATAAGTATCTTACTAATGGCCATCTTTTCTGTTTATAGATAATTTTTAAGCTAGAGGTCATTTTTATAAACTTACCTGTTTTGAACCCTCTTACAGTCATAAACCTTATCAGTTGCAGAGTGCACTCTAAGTCCCAAGGTTAAGGCTCTCCTCTGTACAAGTCTCAAAGTATTTTTTTTTAATCTGTGCACTTTCCATTTTATTTGCAAGCTTTTTGAAATTGTCTTTTCCTTCTGCATACTTCTTGGGTCCCCTATAATCTTGCCAGAATTCACATGATGTACCTTGGATGTAATAAATTATCCAGGTCCTCTTTTTTTTTCCCCCCCTTTCTTTCTGAAAGAAACAGGGTCTCACTCTGTTGCCAAGATTGGCCTCAAACTCAGAGGCTCAAGCACTCCTCCTGACTCAGTCCTGTGAGTAGCTGGGACTAAAGGTGAGGCACACTCCACTGTGCTCAACTCCAATTACTGTGTGTGTGTGTGTGTGTGTGTGTGTGTGTGTGTGTGTGTGTATAGTTTAAAAGTCTTTGTAAACTTTGTCAGTGGGAAAGGAGCACACAATAAAACATGAAAAGTATATATTTAGTTCTGTTCCCCATCTCATCATACAAATTTATAATTTTTGCTTGTTTTCCTTATCTAAAGTTCCATTTTAGAATGATCTCGTTGATTTTTTTTTTAATCCACCTGCACACCACTCCTAGCCCTAATTACTAAACTTCTCCACCTTCAATCATGCCTTCATGTATCATATAATCATGACCTCTAAACTCTGAACTTAATGTCACACTGGCCAGCGGGCCTCCTAGGTAGTCTGGAATTTTTTTCTTCTAATCTCTTTGCTTCTCTCCTTTTGTACTTAGTCTGGATTAATGGATCCCAAGTTACCTTCTTCTGCTCTCTTTTTCCTTTACCTTCCTATGAAAGTCCACTTTTGGATCACTGTTTTAGCTTGTACACTTTTGATACAGGGGCCTGAAGGCTGCTGTAGAAAACCATGTACAGTGTCCAGGTTGCCGATGCCACAAGCTTAACCCTCACCTTATTGACTCATTCGCTTTCATGACTAGTTGTTTGTTCCACCCCTTATGATTTCTCTGGATCTTTATCACTTTCCTCAAAGCCCCTGTTCTCCGCTCACCTCGTAGCAGATGTTCTTGCCTCCTGCTTAGTCAACAGTGACCAAAAGACTGATCTCCTTTTACTTCCTGCATTTTAATTAAGAGATTATCCACCACAGTCATTTTCACCCCCCACCCCCGTCAGAACACAAGGTGTCTCCTGCCCCTGTACAGGCCGCACTCAGCCTGTGCCTTTGATCTGGAGTTGCCGTTGTGAAGTGGTTAAAAGCATGGGTTTTGGAGTGGGTCACTCAGACTCCAGTTTGAACCCTGATTCTTATATTCATTTTAACTTCTCTAAATTTCAGCTTTCTTTCCGAAAATAGGACAATCAAACCTACCTCACTGAGTTTTTGTGATTTTTTTTAAATTTGAGATTATAATGCTGTAGTGCATAACCTGGAATAAAGTGAATGATCCGTGAAGGTGAGCTGCTAGTGATAATAGTTAATCATCTCGGCTCCTCCCGTGTTGGTCTGCCCCTCCTCTGTGCTTTCTTCCCTGTGCAGGAAGCCTTCCCTTACCCCCTTCTTCTCCAGGATGCTGTCTAATGTCTCTTTCTCTTCCTTGGCTCTCCTTAAAGCCATTCATTGTCTCCACCTGCCTTTACCCCCATTTACCCTCAGCCCACCATGTGCTGGGTCTCCCTCTACCTCCCTGTTCAAACTGTTTTTCTTAAGGTCATCATTGAGCAAATTACAAAGGCCTGGTTGTTGGTTGGTTTGTTGTTTTTTGTGCTGAGGATTGAACGGGGCCTTGTGCGGCTAATCAAGTGCTCTGCACTGAGCCACGCCCGCCCTTGAACATTTCCCTTCCTGGCTTCATTCTCCCTCTCTGCGGCTTCGTAGCTCTGCGCTCAGCCTGGGCCGTGGCTTCAGGACACCCTTCTCTGGTTCTGTTGTCTCTGACAGTCCTCCTCTGTCCCCTCCTTGTCTCTCCGCGCCTCGCTCTCCTCGCGCTGTGCGTTCCATCTTGGAGAATCCCACTGGGTGGTTTCAATGTAGAGGTAAATCTCAGTCCTGCCTTTGTAATCTCTTACTCAAATGCTGGGCATCTTGGCCAGAGAGGCCCTCTGGCCCTTGGCATGTCTAAAATATACTCATCATCTTCTCCATCCTCCCGTCCCATTGCCAAACCTCCTCTTCCACTCTTCTTACAACAGAGGTGGCTTATTCTTCATCCTGTGTTCTAAACTAGTCCTTCTTGACTCTTTCCTGCTGGTTACCTTCTAATAGCTCTCAAATCTGTTGCTTCCTCCTCTTTCACCAAAGTCTTAATTCAGGCCTTTATCATCTGTCTGAAGAGAAGAGATAACAACCTCCTAGGTTTCTTTTCCTAGAGTTGGTTCTTTTGCTGCTACTGTCGTGTTCTGGGGTAAACCACAAAAGGGCCTTGTCGACTCCTGCTTAAATGACCCTCACTTGAGTCCTGTTTCTTACGTTAATTAGATTAATACTTTCAGATTCTACATGTTTGGTTATTTTTATTGCTAAGTACTATTCTGTTATCATATTTTTTAATGCTTTCATCGATTTAAAGGCATTTAGATTGTTTCTAGCTTTTATAATTGTGAATAAAGCTGTTGAAGCATTCAAATATCCCCCCCCAAAAAAATGGCCCTCACCATTTATAGACTCGAGCTCATTGGGGTGGCCTTTAGGACTCTCAGAGATTGGGCCTCTGTTTCTCCTCTCCAGCCTCATTTTTTTTTTTCTTCCCTTTGCCGCTCAAAGGGTTTGAGAAAAGTGTATTTATACCATTTAATTCTTTAGTTGCAACTTCCTCACAGTTTTCAAGATCCAGCCTCATTTTTAACCACTTTCCTTGTTTCTTTTCTTTTCCCCCCTTGGTTGCTGTTTATTTTATTTATTTTGAAGGAATTGAACCCAGGGTCCTGAGTGTGCTGGACAGCACTGCACGGTGAGCTACCCCAGCCCTCCCTCCTGTGAATGATGTCTCCCAGCAGCGCTGGGCAGGGGTTGCCAGCATATCCCAGGGCTGGTGCTCCATGCCTTTAGGAATGGTCTTGCTGTCTGGAAGCCCCGTCCCCCTGCCCTTACCACCTCTGTTTTTTCCTGCCTGATTCTTAGTCATCCTTTAAGAGAATGATTTTCAGTATTTTAGGGCCTAGGAAACTTTTGAGTATGTGGTAAATATACCTGGGAAACTGTAGAAAAATGTTCCTAATCCCCAAATTTGCACACGATATCAAGTTTTAACCCTAAATTATAACCTCCCTCAGCTCAGGTATCATCTTCTTTGAAAATCTTACATACAGATTGGTTTGGTCTCCCTCATTGTTTTTTCAGGATCATGTACATGTCTCTGTCCTTGCATATCCATATTACATTGTAATCATTTATTTGATGTCTTTCCCATGATAGAGTGAGCTTCTGGAGGGTGACACTATGTTGCTCATCTTTGGGTTCCCAACACTTAGGAATTTTGCACATGTAGAAATCTGCAAAATTTTCAAGATTGGGTTTTTGCTGAAAAGCAGCCATCTTTGACTGGATCATTTAGCCACCCAGCACACACTTGGGTGCGGGCATTATACGGGGTGCTGCGAATACAAACATCAACAAGACAGACATGGTCCTTGTCCTCACAGAGCTTATAATAAAGTCATTATAATTAGACATTATAAAACTCTGTGGCTGGTGCTTTGATGAGGCAAGTACATGGTGCAATAGGATTTTATAAAAAGAGCAATTTCTCTTTTTTCATGGGAAAAAGAAGTCCTTCTATGAGGAATAATATGTTTGTTGAGACCTATAGGATTACAAGTGGGTGAGGGCTGGAGGGAAGTTCCTATCAGAGAACAGCAGAGGTTTCATAAGGCAGAATCTACAGAACCAGGGGTCACTCATAAAGTTTTTGACAAACATAAGAAGAAGAGAGGAATTGTGTCAGAATGTGTGATGGCTCTATTTAGTAGTGAAAATCGAGCCAGCTTTGTCAGCTGATGTGTGATGATTGTCTCTGCCGGTTTGGATCAAAACTGACGAAAGTGGGATTCTACAACCCCAGCTTTATACCAAGGTGGAAACACTCTTTGTAGTTTGAGCAGGATGAGGGGGAAGCTAAGAAACCTCTCTGAAGGAAACACACATAAAAAGTATTTGTCTTTCTACTATTTTTTTTTTCTGGTACCAGGGATTGAACTCAGGGGTACTCGACCACTGAGCCACATCCCCAGCCCTATTTTGTCTTTTATTTAGAGACAGGGTCTCACTGAGTTGCTTAGCACCTCATCATTGCCAAGGCTGGCTTTGAATTATTGATCCTCCTGCCTCAGCCTACTGAGCCGCTGGGATTACAGGTGTGCGCCACCACACCCAGCTTCTACTCTATTTTTGTCTCAACTCCTTTCCACTGAGGTTTTTAATACTTGCAAACAAGGATCATCTATTAGAAACAAGTTCCACTGAGTCCTGTCTGTTTGCTAACATCCCTGGCTATCACAAGACTATGGGAAAATATATAAGTACTTCCATTTTTGTCTAATTTATAACACATTCTATAGCATGGATAATCTCAGAAATCTAAGAGCATCTAAACATCTCTTTCCAGTGTTGTGAGTGGATCTCATCTTTAATCTGTGAAATAAGTTAGATGTATTCTCTTTGAAGCATTTCTCAAAAGAAGATATATATTGACATTCTGTCTTTTTTCTCCTATAGATACTGTTTTTTGGATTTGGGTGGCTTTTCTTCATGCGTCAATTGTTTAAGGACTACGAGGTGAGAAGAAAACATTATGTTATGCTTATACTGCATGTGAGTTTACATTGTTTAAAAATAAAATAAGAAAAATGCCTCTGTTAAAGATCATGTTCACTTCCAAAATAGGAAGCTTTTTGCCAAATGAAAATTATTCCGACAGTGAAACTGCAGAATGTGATCAGGCTTAGATTTAAAAAATAAAATATAGAGCCAGGTCACATGGAGCAAGGAATGCCATACTATAGTTACCTCAGGATATATGCCAGTAGCAGTTATTCTCACAGTGTCTCGTAAAGGTTCCCTTTCCTCTGTCTGTCTAGCCCTGAATCACCAATCTTACATTTGAAACTACTACCAGAATTCAGAAGTTGGTCTGGTTCTCATTTTAAGCCTTAGAGTCACAAAATCACCACCCTAGAATGGACATCTTCTAATTAATCTTCCTTATTTTGTAATAAATTACTGGTACTGAACTGCCTTTCTGTCATTGTAGAATGTTCTCCATTAAACCTCTCCAGGGGGGTTGGTAGTTGTCAGAGCCCAAAGTTCTGAAGGTTCTCTTCTGCCCAGTACTGTCAGGCCTCCCAATGGAGGTTCCAGAACTGATCTGAGATCTGCAGAGCGTTGAAAAACTGTTGTTGTGTTGAACATTTTATCAAGATTTATAGCTCTTTTTTTGGGGGGGTGGGGGGGTCAGTGTGCATTTGGAATTCTAAATGCTACTTCTGACCCTGTCACTTCATCTTCTCATGCTTTAAATTCCCCAACCACAAGTGGATGTTGGTCATCTGTCTCCAATGACTTGAGAATTTCTAAAAATAAGATTTCTGACTTGCCTCCAGGAGATTATCAGTTCAAAATCTCAAGCCAGGAAGTAATCAACTTCTCTTTTTGGCTTTTAACAGGTGCGTCAATATGTTGTACAGGTGATCTTCTCTGTGACTTTTGCATTTTCTTGCACCATGTTTGAGCTGATCATCTTTGAAATCTTAGGAGTACTGAATAGCAGGTGAGTAAGAATACTAAATAACTTGCCTCTTAAGAAACACTGTGCTCCACTCTTTACCATGTAAAAGTAATCTGAGTCTTAATTAAAAAAAAAAAAAAAAATCTACCATGTGGATTTTTCAGTTATTTAAGGACCTCTCTGAAAATGAATTTATTGTCTCAGTTATCTTTTTTTATTTTACAGGCATGATCAAGTTTGATTGAACTTAGGTTTTTTTTTTAGACAAAACATCTTTATTTTATTTATTTATTTATTTATTTGTATGTGGTGCTAAGGATTGAACACATGCTAGGCAAGTACTCTGCCATTGAGCTACAACCTCTACTTAGAATGTTTTTTAAAACATTTTTTAAAAGTAACTCTTTACTCCCTGCCAAATAACAAACCTATTAGACAGTTTTTCCAAAATATTTCTTTTATGTCAAATTGCAAGCTTAAGAATTTTTTAGACCATCATCTGTATATGGCATTTATCAAATTTGCTATGTTGACTTTTGTTGTACTTTTTTATTACCACATGAAAAGATCTTTTAGGAATAAAGTGGCCTTTCACTCATAGTCAGGAATCCATGCCAAGCTAAGCTGTATAAATTCATTATAGGCTGCTGATACTTGAGACTTTACTCTCAAATTCTTTTTTAAGAATCAGAGTTGAAAAAAAAAATTGAAGACATAAAATAGAGATGCTTAAACATAAAATATTGAAAGGTTAAAAAAAATAAAGTTGCTCCTGATAGATCATTTAATAAGCTGTAATACAATTAAACAGAAATTTACTTTTACTCTTGTACTTTTAAACTTGTTCTTTAATGATCCAAACTTTTGGGGAGTAAGCTGGATATAGATCCAGTGACTGTGGAGAATAGGCAAATATTATTTTACCTGCTGGTTATTATATTTTATTCTCACAACCTAAGTGTTTCTCTGTTATTTAAACAGGTTTGCATTGTGGGCCAAAGGGTTTCTATCACAATTACTGAACTCTGCTGTTGTAAATCAGAAGGAACCATAAGCAATAAAGAACAAGTGGGCGTGGCTGTACTCCAGTAAGGTTTCACTTTTAAGAATAGGTAGCTGCCAGGACATAGTTTGCTAACCACTCATCTAAATATTGATAGAAAGGATTATGGGGGCTGGGATGTAGCTCAGCTGGTAGAGTGGCTATCTCGCATGCGCAAGGCCCTGGGTTCAACCCCCCAGCAACACAAAAAAATAAATATAGACTTATGACTCACATAATCTAAAACCATAGTTATTGTTTTTGGTAGATGGTTTCTCTCAGCTTTTAATTCATAATCAATAATCCTGTATAATAGGAAACTATATATTTGGTGTATTTTTTCAAATTTCTGAAATAATTTATCTGAAAGAATATAGAGAATAGCATTGCTAAAATCTGGTTCTTTAGGTATTTGGGGGAGAGATTGGGTTTGTTTAGGCTGAGACATATCCGTAGTCATACCTATTTCTTCATGCTAACATTTGGCTCAACTGTGGAACAGAAATGTATTATATCTGAATAGTGACTGGATTCAGCATAGTGTTCAAAAGAGAATCTGTGGGGCTGGGGTTGTGGCTCAGTGGTGGAGCACTTGCCTAGCATGTGTGAGATACTGGCTTCATTCTTCAGCACCATATAAAAGTGAATAAGTAAAATAAAGGTGTTGTGTCCATCTACAACTAATACGTGTGTGTGTGTGTGTGTGTGTGTGTGTGTGTAAAAGAGAATTTGGGCCCTAAGAGTGTTGAAGTTGGGTGTATGGCCTCCTATTCAAATATAAAATCTTGTTAGGATCCTTTATTTCTCAAGAAGCCATCATTTTAAACTCAGCCCAAAATACTAGTTAAAACATGTGTTGCACGTGGAGCAACACCTGTAGTTTCAAACTCACTGTCTCACAGAATATTTCAGAACTTAGCTGAAACATTTTATGGGATTGCCTGGGGCATGTGCAGCTTGTTTGCCTCTCTAGATGCTCTAAACTGGGCTAATCCAGATGAGTAAAAGGCTGTCTATTATTTAGAGAACTGGATTTTGCTCCCGTAGGGTAGCCTTTACTGCATGGCTCTTTGTTGTAAGGTTCTGTCATTGGTACTAAGGGAGAAATAGTAAGAAACAGTCCTCTGCAACACACTGATGTTTCTCTTGAAAGAATATTGTTCAAGGTATTGCAGATGGATCTCACATTCTCATCCTTATGAAATCATTAGAGAAGTTTCATTTTTGTCTTGGTAATAATCCAGTAATAATAAGTCGGTAATAATTATGCTTCCTTGGAGACAGTGGTTTATTTTTTACAGACACATGATTTTATCTAACTAATCAAATTTTCTATTTCATATTGACCATTAGAAAACTGAAGACTAAAGTTGTGGCCACTCACAGCAAGTTTCTAAACCTATTTCACAAAAGCCATTAGGCCTGGTCCGATATTTTACCTATCTTTTGCCATTGTTGTTGCTTTCTTTCCTATTTCCTTACAGGTTGCTTCTCACCTGTATTTTATATATCCTTTTAAGCCACTTAGCTGCTCAGCCAGTTTTTGAAACCAGGCCTACCTAAGTTTAAAATCAGTAAATGCAAAGGACGCTATCAAGAAGTGAACAGAAGTCCCAAGAATAGAAGGAAATTTTTGCAAATCTTCTGTCTGATGAGGGATCGTTACCTAGGATGTATACATAACCCTTACAGTTTAATAGTTTAAAAAATAATATCTAAAAAATGGACAAAGAACCTGAAGGGCAGCTCTCCAAAGGTGATAATGTAGAGGCGGAGAAGCAGAGGAAAAGGAGCTCTGCGTCATGACCACCAGGGGACGCAGCAAAGCCGCGGTGATGGGACCGGTGTTCCGAGCAGGAGTCAGAACCCTCGCGCACTGCTGGGGAACATGGTCGTGCCTCCCAGGGTTGAGTGTAGATACCCCTTATGGCCTAGCAGGTCTCTTCCAGTTCTGCCTAAAGAGAAATAGAAATGCACAGTCTCACTAAAACTACGAAAATGTTCAGAGCATCGCAATATATGGTAACTGAATTGTGAAGCAGTCCAGTTACCCAACAGCTAATGAGTGGATAAACAACAGGGTGAATATTCAAAATTTATTAAAAAGAAATGAACTTTTAATACATGCTAAGTGAAAGAAGCTAGTCATAAAAGATCACGAATTATGAGATGCCATTCACATGACATGTCCAGAGCAGGCCAGTCCATAGAAACAGAGATACTTTGGTTTCCTAGAATTGGGAAGATTGAAGGAGGGGAATTAGAAAGTGGTAACAGGTACAGGGTTTCTTTAGGGAGTAATGAAAACGTTCTAGAATCAATGTGGTAGTTGCACTGACTTGTGAATATGTTAAAGATCATTGAATTTTACACTTTAAATGGGTGAATTTCGATAAATCCATTATACAAAGCAAAAGAATTAAACTTTTTAAATAAATTATATATGTGGGGGGAGCAGTAACAGGGATTTATCTCAGGGGCACTCAGGCACTGAGTCACACCCCCAGCCCTATTTTGTATTTTATTTAGAGACAGGGTCTCACTGAGTGCTTAGGGGCTTGCTTTTGATGAGACTGGATTTGAACTCATGATCTTCCTGTCTCAGCCTCCTGAGGCACTGGACTTAAGGCATGTGCCACTGTGCCTGGCTTATATTTTATAAAGAGTATAAAGCAAATCAGATGTTTACATTGAGTATGAAAGACATGCTTGAGTCTATATGGCATGCATTACTATTAACCTTGTTTCCCTTTAATTCTTATATTGCAATAAGATTCCTAGTAGTGGATGAAATAACTCATACTACTAGGAATGGAATATGTTGATAAATGTTATTATACATTGCTTATGAATATAACTAAAGTACTAACATTTAGTGAAATTTTTAGGTTAAGATGGTCATATATACCTTCTAGAAATTTATATTTTTTAATCTCTACCAGCAAGTAGATAATAGTAACATAGTTGGTGAATTAGATGGAACATATTCAGTGTTGAGTTTAAAGAGCCAGGCATGCTTGGAAGACTAAAGAACGTGAAAGCTGCTACCCTCCCCACACCCCTCCCCCAGTGACAATCTTTGACATTTATTTCAGCTCCCGTTATTTTCACTGGAAAATGAACCTGTGTATAATTCTGCTCATCCTGGTTTTCATGGTGCCTTTTTACATTGGCTATTCTATTGTGAGCAACATCCGACTGCGTAAGTATTTCCCTTCCTAATGTCAGCACATAGATTGGGTGTTCTTGGGGATTGGAGATATAGACAGCTTTAATTCTACGTTACTTTCATAACTGCTGCTATTTGAGGGCACTTCACAATGTCCTAAAATGGTTCCATAATGAATATCAAATGAATGATTGGGTTATTTGTTCTGCCACAACTTTATTCCCACTTCTACTACAATGTCTCTTTTAACTCAGTCCACTGTTTAATTTCATCCAAGTTTCTCTTATGTTGGGTAAGGATGCTTTCATTAAAAATTGTATAGTTCCATCATTCATTGACCAGATATTAATACATATACTCATAGTTTTAGGTACAGCAAGCTCTTTAACATGCTTTCCCTCACAGTCTTCTCTCTTCTGTCTTAGTGCAGAAACAGAGACTGCTTTTTTCCTGTCTCTTATGGTTGACCTTTATGTATTTCTTCTGGAAACTGGGAGATCCATTTCCCATTCTCAGCCCAAAACATGGTGAGTATACGGGGAGAAGTAGGTTTAGGAAGAGGGTTATTTAATCTTATAGTTTAAAAAAAAAAAAGTGTTTTGAAACTTCTGGTTGTCAGGAAATATAGTAAATCATTTCTCTAAAAAATATCTGATTTTTAACCAAATTTTCTTCTTCATCCTAAGGAGTATCAAATGCTAGTTTTGGATCATATGTCTGTCATTCTGGAGCAGCAGTTTTTAACCTTGGTTAGTGAAAAACATAGAAAGGTGTCTTTAACTTAAATCTCCTATATTGAATGCAGAATTATAGAAATACAGTTACATAGATGTTAGTCACTTTTTCATTACTATAACAAAATACCTGAGGTAATCGACTTAAAAAGAGGAAAGGTTTATTTTGGTTCACAGTATTGGAGGTTTCAGTACATAGCCTATTGCTTTGAGGCTTGTGGCGAGCAGTACATCATGGTAAGATTGTGACAGAGGAAGCTGTTTATCTCATGGCAGCCAAGAAGCAAAGAAAGAGAAAGTAGAACAGCCAGGTTCCCAATATCCCCTTCAAGGGTGTACCCCCTATAACCAGAAACTTGCAAGTAGGCCCTATCTCTTAAAGGTTCCATCCACCAGTATCATGGGTGGGGACCAAGCCTTTAACATGTGGACCTTTGAGGAACACATTCTGAACAGTAGAATCTGTCCCAGCTGCACCGGCTCCCAGATATGTAACACCCCTGCGTTGTTTATTTCTACGTTCAAGGCTTCATGTGCACCTGTCAATTTGGTGAAAACTATGGACATTCAAAACCTTAGTTTCAAGGAATTCTAAGAACTTTGGGCTTTCCAGACTCTTAACACAAAAAGAAATGCCAGAAAAGAATTGCAATGAACACTGAATAGGTCTAAAATCTGCCACACTTCCACACGTCTTCCACGTGTACTCATTGTCTGGTAGCAGAGATTTTAGGCAAAAGGTTTTGAAGATCTTCTGCAAATGGGTCAGAGGTATTGTGCAGTTTTTAAAGCATATGCAGCAGCATAAATAACTTTGGAAATAAAAAGAGGTTTTTTAAAATTTGAAACAATAATAAAGAAGCAAAAAAGTGAGATCACTCCAGCCTACCAACAACAGTCAGATCCTTGGCATGGTGCAGACCTGCCCGCGCTCTCTGGAGTTCTCCAGGCCTTCCAGATTTGAAGTTTCTGGAGCTGCTGGGTCAGCTGTTGTACCAGAGGTGACAGTTTTCACCCTACCTCCCTTTCCAGGTGTCTTCTTAAGATTTCACTCTGATCAGTTCCTCTCAGAGGACTTTCCCGGAGGACATCACTGGGGGGGATTAATCGCCCCCACCTCAGAGGACTTGCTTATCTCACCTATATATTTCACTATTTTTATCCTCTGTAAAGCTTAAATTATTTATTTCCTTCTGACTTCCTCATTAGTCTCTGGGCTTCCTTGAGGTCAGAAACTGCTCGTATTTGTCTTTATTTGCTATATATCCTAGTGCCTACTCTGAAGGCACATAACAAGTGTTGGTGCACGTTTTCTGAATCTGTGAATTGGGGGGAAATTGAGTTTTCTTCGTGGAAAATGAATTGGAGAATTTAACACTCTGGATAGGAATTTAGGATTTGCTAATGTGGTCAGCATGCTCAGGTCAGTGTGGGCATGACTTGATAGTCAGATTTGATACTATTGCTCTCATACAAACCTATTCCATATGAGCCCACAGAGAGACCAGTTTGTGATGCTAGAAGTCAGTTGAAGAATTTGAGGCAGCTCTGTGTAGTCTGAGACCTGCCTGACGGGACTCCCCAGCTCTCTCCTGCACTCTCGCGGCCAGGACGGCCAGGCCATGGCAGGGAAGAAGACCATTGTGTCTGTCGTGTCTTTGTTTCTTCTTCTTTTTTTTTTTTTAATCTACGTATGGCGGCGGAATGCATTACAATTCATACTGCACACACTGGGCCCAGTTGTTCGTATCTCTGCCGTGCACACAGTGTGTTCACACCAGTTCCTGTCTTCATACTGTACTTTGGATAATGATGTCCATCTCATTCCACCATCACTGCTAACCCCTACCCCCTTCGTCTGTTTCTTTTTCTAACTTTGATGAGAATATCCTGAAAGGACACTCAGGGAAAGCTAGGGAGATGGTTTCAGTTTGGGCCTTTTTTTCATGGTGAAATAATTGGTCGTTTCAGTTTCGCATTCTGAATGTTCAGATTTTTTAATTTATTTAACCCTCTAAGAGAAGTAAATAGGAAGAAATGTTTAGGCAATCACTTAGAAGTAGCCAACCTTACACTGCCGTCTTCTTTTTTTAAAATATTTTTTAGTTGTAGTTGGACACAACACCTTTATTTTATTTATTTATTTTTATGTGGTGCCGAGGATCGAACCCAGCGCCTCACATGTGCTAGGCGAGCGCTCTACCGCTGAGCCACGACCTCAGCCCCTCAGTATGATTTCTTGCTGTGGAGATCACAAAAAACTATAAGACCCAGGCCTTACTAATTTGTAAAAAAGGTCTATAAAAGTACTCCTTGTGCAATGCTTGAGCCTCAGAAGGTTGGGAAAGAGTAAGGCTAAGAAAGTGTGTAAGGCCAGAGGGGATCTGTGTGAACAGTTCGAAACAGTGGCATGGTCTGCTACTCAGTCATGTGACTTCCTGGGAATTAACTGGTAACTAGGCATAATAACCCTGACTTCTTCACTTCATAGAAATGCTGGCATTGAATAGATAAAACTAGAAAGTACTTTAAACCACAAAGATAGTTAATAAAAAGACACCATGTTAATGGGAATAAAAGTAGAAGGGGCATTGTTTTTCAGTTTTTAGTATGTAATAATTTGTATTAATCCCTTGGGTTTTTTATGTTTTTGAGTGATATTATGTACACAGTCAACAAACATTTGTTATATACTCCTGTGTGCTAGATAATAAGGAAAACAAAGATCAATTAGACATCTTTCCTGTAAAACGATACAAAATCAAGAGATATGTGGAAAGTAGAATCAACAGAATTTAGATGAGAATTTATTCCTTCATTAATACCCCACAAGTATTAGTGAGCACCTACTGATGTTATTTGCTGGAGAGAACCGTGAACAAAACACATTTGGATTCTGCCCTGCTGAAACAGTCTTTTGACTGGGACTAGATATGTAAATAAGTAAATAATTGCCAGTTGTGGTCATTGTCACCAAGGCACAAACAGAGTACTGTGATAGAGAATGACGCAGATAAAAAAATGTCAAATTCAGTGCAGGTGATTAGAATCAACCTTTATTGAGACTTTGGACTGATAATTAAGCTAGGATTCAAAGGACAGACCAAAGGAAGGTCCAACAAGATGTAAGAATTATCTTACAAAGCCTTAAAATGGAAAAGAAGAAGTAGGAGATGGAGTGGGGACTAGCCGTCCCAGAAACAGGAAGTAAAAGCAAATGAAAACCATTTTTTCCTGGGGTGCCAGACTTCCTGAGTGTTCTTTAGCTTTGCTTTCCCTCGGTTATCCCAAATACATCATCTGGCCGCACTTGTTTTTGTTAATTGGTTCTTTTTAGTTATACATGACATTAGAATATATTTTGATATGATTATATAAGCATGGAATATACCTTATTCTAATTAGGACCCCAGTCTGGCAGCACTTATTTTAACTGCTGAGTTGAGTTTCAACATTTTCATGTAATAGGAAAGAGTTAATAATTAGAATACAGCTGGTAATCTAAAACTCACATTTGCCTTTGAATTACTCATCCATCTTTACATTCAGCCCATTTGTTAGATGCACTATGTGCATTGGGCACAGAAAGGAATAAGACATAGCTAAAAAGTACGACCTTAAGGGGAAATACATATATCAAAAGTAACTACACAGAGTGCCACTTACCTACCATCTATACTTTTCCAGAAGATTTTCTTTCCTTTTTTTTTTAATTAAACCAGAGCTTTTGCTAGAATGACTTTTGTCTTTGCTCTGTTAGAGTTCACACTATCTAGTATAAACAGTCAGTACTGTTATTTACGATTGTTATTATCGTACTGTTATCACCCAATAAAAGAGATGACTAGAGCATACAGGATAATAAGGAAGTCAGTTGGCTTCTGTGTTTATTAGAAGTTGGCGTGTGTAGTCATGTGGAATGGTCCCATTGTGTCTGTGTTACCTGGTGTCAATGTCCTGTGGTGTTTTCAGGGATCCTGTCCATAGAGCAGCTCATCAGCCGGGTGGGTGTGATTGGAGTGACCCTCATGGCTCTGCTCTCTGGCTTTGGTGCTGTCAGCTGCCCATACACGTACATGTCCTACTTCCTCAGGTAACGTGCAGTTTCTCTTTTCTTTTTTTTTTCCTAGTCATTTAAAGACATATGTCATGCCACCATCTTTAATACTTAAATCATATTAGATCTATTACTCTGCCTTTTTAATCTTCTCTTCTTGTGTCCCTGTAGTTGTTAACCTGAAATCTTTTCAAATAAGTCTTATCAATTTCATTGATTGTGTTATTTGTCCTTTTATTTATTTATTTCAGTACCAGGGATTGAACCTAGCGGCACTAGACCAAGAACCACATCCCCAGCCCTTTTTAAAATTTGGAGACAGGGTCTTGCTAAATTGCTGAGGCTCACTGTGAACTTGCAATCCTCCTGCCTCAGCCTTTCAAATTGCTGGGATTATAGGTATGGGCCACCATGCCTGGCACATTCACTTATTTTTTAAATGGCAAATTTCATCCCCCACTCACATTTTTTAAAAGAACATTTCTGGTGGTCAGCAGTGTGATTTAATCCCAACTTCAGAAACCAGTTCCTCTAAGAAGTAGAACAGTAGGGTACAATCCCAGGTTAAAAGTGAGTTTAGTCGTATATCCTAGATCACTGGATTACAGCTAACAAGGACTTAAGAAGCTAGATGCCTTCTACTACCCTGAGCCCCCAGAAGAATGACAAGAAATGACAGGGAAAGCATTTTAGATTATAGTCATTTTAATATTTTGCAGAAAAAAGCAAGTCCTTGAATTACTGGTAACAATTAGGGGGTTTTTTGGTTTCTCCATTGGCTTGTATTATGCACAGGGTAGGACCCCAAAACAATGCTGACAGTTGGTGTTTATTGTAGGAATGTGACTGACACAGATATTCTAGCACTAGAACGGCGACTGCTCCAAACCATGGATATGATCATAAGCAAAAAGAAAAGGTAAGATCACATTAAAATGTACTCTGTGGTCTGGGACTGTAGCTCAAGGGCAGAGCACTCTGGGACCACTCCCCAGTACAAAAAAAAAAAAAGGATCAAAAGTCTGAGAAGGGCTGGGGTTGTGGCTTAGTGGTAGAGCAGTTGCCCAGCATGTGTAAGGCATTGGCTTCGATCCTCAGCACCACATAGGAAGGTAAATAAGTAAAACAAAAGTATTGTGTCCATCTACAACTAAAAGAAACAATTTTTTTAAATGTACTCTATAAAGTAGGGTATTATCAGATATTCATGTCCACTCATCTATGAAAGAAAATTCTCAAATTCAACCAAATTCCCTGAATTTAGATATTTCTCTATCTAGATTGTTAAAGTAACTTTTCTATTTGAAGAATGGATGTTTTAAAAGTCTTTTATCCTACATTTTAAACCTTTTCGTGTTTGACTTAGATCTTTTCAACTTCCTTTTCTATAACAACTTAAAATCCCTCAAGTCTTTTCATTGTCATTGTTGTTTTTATGATCAAATAAAATGCTTTTAGAATATACGTTTTCCAAGTGGCATTTCATAGGAATCTGTTCTACAGGACAAAAGAACAGACTCTGAAATCAGACTGGACCCTTGAGCTAGTTTATGTCTTTGTGCTTTGGTTTTCTTGTTTGTCAAGAACAGAGTTGATATGTTAAGACTTGTAGAGACCTTAGATCAGTGAGCTAAACCTAGTTAAGTTGCTACACAACTTATTAGTCTCTGTAGAGTAATCATATAGTGAAAATTAAATACTTTGCCTTCATTTATTCATTCATATATTCATTTAATAATTTTAGAAAACTTAGTCTGTGCCAGACACTGTACTAAATTCTGGAGAGACCTTTCGAGTAAAACTAAAAAAAGGAGCTGGAAGTTTAAAAACTAAACAGAAATGTTAGTTGCTGCAGCTATGATAGATTTCTCAGTTTGACTCTTGATAAGTTAGTTGTCTGCTAGTACAAAAACCAACAGTCCTCAGGAAAAAAAAAAAAAAAAAAGATTTCCAAAGTCACTGCAATGTATCTACAATATCGAGTCTTCCACCAAAACTTACTAGTCACTACAAAGAAACAGAGCATACATATCACCCATATTCAGGATTAAAACCAATCAATAAAAACTAACTCCAAATGGGCCCAGATAATAAATATATAGCAAACAAAGACTTGAAGGCAGCTGCTGTAAATACATTCAGAGACATAAAGATAAGCATGATGTTAGTGAAAAGACAGAGAATCCCAATGGAGAAATGCAAACTTTGAAAAAGAACAAATGGAAACTAAAAATGGTAACAACTGAAATAAAAATTTCACTACCTAGGCTTAATAACAGAGTTGATGTGGCAGAACAACCTCAGTGAGCTTAAAGATAGGTCAGTAGAGATCATTCACTCTGAAGAATAGAGAGGTCAGATGTTAGAGTCTGTAAACAAGTCGGGGTGGCGCCTGGCATTTTGCAGAGGGAGTGGTTTGTGAAGTAACACCAGCCAGCCATTAAGTGTGGAGATTCCTTATTGGTTGACTGCTATATCTAGTTTATGTTAATTAAGATAAGCTGTGTGGAATGTATATATACCCCTCCAGTCCTACAATAAACAGTTCCCACTCCTGCTGTATTAATGTACACAAGTTCCTCCTCACACCCCCCCCAACCCCACCCCCACCCCCGGTTATTTTGCTGCAGCCAGACTGCAGCAGTCAGAGACTGAAGGCAGTCCAGCATACCTGTGGAAGGGGTGGGGAGAGTGCTTCACGAAATAATGACCAGTCCCTTCCCAAATGTGGTGGAAAACATTCACAGATCCAAGAAGCAATCTGTAAACATACAAGGACCTGAGGACGGACGGACAGACAGACTGCTCAGAGCCAAAGAGAAAGTCTTTTTTTTTTTTTTTTTTTTTTTTTTTTTTGGCACCAGGGATTGAACTCAGGGGCACTTGGCCACTGAGCCACATCCCCAGCCCTATTTTGTATTTTATTTAGAGACAGGGTCTCACTGGGTGGCTTAGTGCCTCACTAAGTTGCTGAGGCTGGCTTTGAACTCGAGATCCTCCTGCCTTAGCCTCCCGTGCTGCTGGGATTACAGGCGTGCACCACCATGCCCAGCAAAGAGAAAATGTTGAGAGCAGCAAGAGAATAATGGTGTCATGGGGAAACAATGAGAGAGGTAATGACTGTTCAACGGTGTTACCGAGTACAAAATAAACACAAAAATCAACTGTATTTCTACATATTAGCAGTGAACATCTGGATACCCAAATTAAAATACTTTACTATTTATAATTGCTCAAAAAATGAATTACTTAGGAATAAGTCTAACAAAACATACAGGACTTTTTTTTTTTTCAGCACAGCATTATAATTAACATAGCAGTTGGGTTTCTTTGGACATGTAAGAAATTTGACTTCAATCCCCATTCCCCCCTTTTTCCTCCTCTCTTCCCTGCCCCGTTCCTTCTCTTTTGTATAGGATTTATATGCTGAAAATTATAAAACTCTGAAAGAAATCAAAGATCTAAATAAATGGAGGGACATATCATGCTTATGGATTAAAAGACTTAACATAGTAAATGTTAATTCTTCCTAAATTAATATACAACTTTAGTGTAATTCGTTTCAGAATCCCAGCAAGATTTTTTGTGGAAATATATAAAAACATTCTAAAATTTGTGTACAGAAAATAAAATGAATAGATAAGTATATAACTGCAGTCGTTGGGAGTTTGTGGTACTAGCAGACAGGAAGTGAACGAGAATGGAGAACCTGAAACAGGCTGACACAGGTGTCCCAGCTAGTGCCTGACAGACAAGCAGCATGCAGCAGAGGGGTCAGCCTTACTACTACAGCAGCAAGACACGCTTAGTCAGAAAAGAAGCAAACCTACATTGCATACTTTATGTAAAAATTAACTTAAAACATCTTAAAGTAAAATGTAAAACTTTTAGGGAAAAATCTTTGGGATGTGAGACTGGGGAAAGATTCTTAAACTTAATGTTAAGAGTGCAGTCCATGAAAGGAAAAATGGATAAATGAGATTCCATCAAAGTTAAAAAACTTTTTTGCTTTGAGAAAGAGCTTGTGTGGATGCCGAAAGGCCAAGCTATAGAAAGAAAAAATATTTGTAAACCACATATCTGAAAAGACCAGTATAGAGAATTTTAAAAAGTTTAACATTAACTTTTTTTTCATTTATTATTTTTTAGTTGAAATTGGACATGATATCTTTATTTATTTATATTTATGTGGTGCTGAGGATCGAACCCAGGGCCTCGGGTCTCGGGCCTCGCCTGTGCTAGGCGGGCAATCTGCCGCTGAGCCACAACCCCAGCCCCACATTAACATTTTTAACAAGCGGTACAATCCAGCTTCAGTGATGTGAGCTGCTAAGTGACCGGGATCAGCACAGTCCCCTGGTAGAGCAGCTGGACAATCAGCTCCAGCTCTCCAGTTAGAAAGCTGGAGATGTCACGGCCCCTGCTGAGTCCCTGTGCACTGTCGAGGTGGGCAGCCACTGCCAGGCCCTGCGTTAGGCAGAGTGCCCCAGCATTTATGTCATATGAAGGGACAAGTCTCTACTGTTGCTCCAAAGGCCAAGCTCCCCAGCCCGGTTGCCGAAGAGGGTGGGCTCTTGGTCCCAGGCTCTCCGACTAGTACATCCTCTTCCCAAGCTCTTCAGCCTATGTCCTTGGTTACTAGGAGAATGGATTGTTAATGATTTTTCTTGTGGCTTTTTGACCTAACAGAATTCATGTAGGACACCAAATTCCGAGTGTGTGCAAGAGCAGAATCCATATGTGCCCCACATGCCCATAGGCACCAGTCTATGTGACCAATAAATTGTGCATTTTTCACTCTTAAAAAAAAATAAAAAATAAAAATGCAGTCCATTTAGGAAGTGGGCACAAATCATGACCTGACATATTACTATAAAGGACATGCAGATGGCATGTGAGGGCGTGGGAAGATGCTGGACACTTTCACCATCAAGGGTACGAAATTAGAACCACAGTGAAGGACCACTACGTACTTTTCAGAATGACTAAAATAAAAACTAGTGAAAACACCAAGTGTATTAAGAATGCAGAAGAACTGGATCACACACACGTTGCTGGTGGAAATGTAGAACAGCACAGGAACAGCTCAGCTGTCTTGTGAGAACTAAGCATACAAATGCCAGACCTCAGTGATTGCACTTCTGGGCACTTATTCAGGGAAAGAAAAATTTATATTCACAAAAACTGGTATAGGAATGTTATAGCAGCTTTAGTCACAGTAGTCAGACACTAGAAATAACTCAGGTGTTCTTTAATGACTAAATGGTTAAACGCTGTGGTGCATACATAGTGTGGATAATTTCCAAAGGATACATAATGTGTAATTATAATTGTGTACACTTGTTTTGGTACCAGGGATTGAACTCGGGGGCACTTGGCCACTGAGCCCCATCCCCAGCCCTATTTTGTATTTTATTTAGAGGCAGGGTCTCACTGAGTTGCTCAGCACCTCGCTGTTGCTGAGGCTGGCTTTGAATTCGTGATCCTCCTGCCTCAGCTTCCTGAGCCACTGGGATCACAGGTGGCGCCACTGTGTCTGGCTTGAATACACATGCTTGAAATGACAAAATTATAGAGATGGAGAAGAAATTAGTGGTTGTTAAGGATTAAGGAGGAGTTGACAGTAGGAGGCATGTGAACTTTCTAAGGCTACATGGCAGATCCTTGTAGTGATAAAAATATTCTTTATCATGACTATGTCAACATCAGAATCCTCTTTGCACAATATTTCCATTATTGTGAATACCTTCTTAAAACCATTATGAATCTACAATTATCTCCAAATTTAAAGTTCATTTTAAAAAGAAAAACAAAGTAGCTGCCTGTCTGTAATCCCAGCAGCTTGGGAGGCTAAGTCAGGAGGATCTCAAGTTTAAAGCCAGCCTCAGCAAAAGCAAGACGCTAGGCAAAACCCTCTCTCTAAATAAAATACAAAATAGGGCTGGGGGTGTGGCTCAGTGGTTGAATGCCCCCGAGTTCAATCTTCAGTACCAAAAAAGCAAAGTAATGGCTGACATCCTACCAGAAACCATGTGTTCTAAGTCCTCTTTTCACCACTGTGAGCAAAAGACCTGAAAAGGACAATTTTAGAGAAGGGAAGGTTTGAGGCTCTCAGTCTCATCCATCTCAGTCCATACCTGGTCAGCTCTGCTGCTCTGGGCCCACGGTAAGCCAGGAGAGCGTGATGGAAGAAAGCAGCTCAAGACAGGGAAGCAGGAAGAGCCTTCTCCCCTCACCCAGGATGAACTATGCACGCCCACTGCCCACCTCCTCAGCCACCCCCGCCTGTTACACTCAGCACCCAGCTGATCCCTGCTGGGCATGATGAAGTGAAGACTCTCGGAGCCCAGGCTTCATCTCTAACTGTCTTGCGTGGTCTCACTCGTGAGCTTCTGGGGGACACCTAATGTTTGAGCCATGAACATTGAAATCAGAGTAGAGTAGGATGACATATTTAAGCCATAGTAGACATTTTTTCAGCCTCACCCCTTTCATGATGCCACAAAACCTCAGCCAAGTGCACATGATTTTTTAATATATATTTTTTATATAATGGATTTTAAAATGGTATTCAGCTAATAACAGTTAATTTGTTGGGAACTACCCTTATTTTTTAAAAAAGGCAATCATGAACACAGTGGTGATAGTGGTGATGGTAAAGAAGGAAGCATTACTTCTGTAGTACCTTGTATTGTTCTGTTAATTCCTTTTTACCACATCTCAGAAAGTCTGATCTTAACTTTTCTTCCTGAATATGGGAATATTTTTCGTCTGTAGCTTATTTGATAGGTGCAAAGTTGGATTATAATTAGATGGTAAAGTTAAAAGTAAAAGTGAATGTTTTAAAACAAGACTGTTCTTGTGTGTGTGCGACCAGTTTTCACTTGTAGTGATTACACTTCTCTGCCTGTTGTAAGACCATAGGGCAGTGTCAGTCCCTGCAAGTGTTCAGCCAGTTCCACGTCACGTCCAATCATCAGTGTGCAGACAGCGGAAACCAGCCTCTGTGCTCCTCTCTTCGGATTCCTCTCCTTTAGTCCTGCTTATGAAGCTGAAGTGAACCTTTAAGTGATGGAGTAGAACCTTTGCTTCATATACCTGTTCCAGCTTTCCCCGTTTTTTACTTTTTCAGTAAAAATTACAGATCTTGCCAAATCAGAAGTTCCCTAGGTCTGAGCCTCCTCGTGGTTGTTAATGACATCTTTCCCCAGATGCTGAGCTTATAATGGATGTATGCAAAAGGTGGGCAGAAAGAGCTAAATGGCACTGGGCTTCATTCTTAGTATCAGAGGCAAGGGTTGTTTTGAGAAGGGAACAGTTAAGTCACATGATGACACACCAAACGTTCTTGCTTGTTATATCAATCACTTTAGCTAATGACTTAAAGACTCTACCAGGTAAAAAGACGAATTGGTATTTGACCCTAGCCATAAACACCAGTTCTGCTTCATCATCCTGACCATTTTTCTCTCTTATCACCCAAAAAAATATCCACCTTGGATTAAACTTTTCTGTGGCTCTGCTGCTCTGTTTTTACTAGCTCATCCTATTCAGTTTAGGACTGTAGGGCTTGGCCCCTTTTAGCCTTCAAATAATCATCCATGTCTAGTTTTATTTTTAATCTAAAAACGACCTTGTTCTTCATGATGAGCTGGATGTGTCAGCAGCTACTACGTACCAGTTAGGCCACCACCATGGGGACAAGAGGAAAGAAGGAAAGAATGGTAGGTGTTCTGTTGATTTATTCTGTAGTGAGACAGATTATACTAAGGGAAGGGGGAAAATTGGCGTTAGCGTTAAGAGGCCAAGATTATGTATTTTTTATTTGATTTTTGTTATTGTTGTTCCTTTGTGCCTGCTTTTCATTGAGTTTCTCCTCTGTACCTGCTTCTTTATCTAGATGTGTTAGCGATTTTTTCCTTAAATATTAACTGCAGTAATTATTAATATATGAACAGCACTTTGTAGTTGACAGTATGAATTCTTATATATTATTTCAGTGATCTTTACAACCATCCATAGCTGAAGAACTGAAAATTGTAGGTCTCACAGCTTCTAAGTAGCAAATACAGCCTTCAGATAATATATTGCCCTGGGTTCTGTTCCAATGTGGCTTGCTGAGGCCACGTTGCTTCTGGGAGTGTATTAAGAAGTGGAAAAGTGGGACTCCAGAATCAGTATCCTTTCCTGAACAGCTCAGCAAATGAGAGAGGGAGTGGTGAGACTGGAGAGTGAATGAGACTGGGCTTGGGAGTCTTTACTTCCTTACTAAGGCTTTATATTTTCTCTATTTCAGAATGGCAATAGCACGAAGAAGTATGTTCCAGAAGGGGGAGGTGCATAACAAACCATTCGGGTTCTGGGGAATGATAAAGAGTGTTGCTACTTCACCTCCAGGAAGCGAAAGTATCCTTTATCCCTCTACTTGATTCTTTCTACACTCTGGACCAAGGGCAGAAGAAAAAAAACAGTATTGGGATAGTTCTTTGCAAGGTACCTGAATGCACAGGAGTCCAAACTGGCTTAGGAAATACAGTATGTGTAGAGTCATCTTTCCAACACCCATGTAAGATCATAAAATCATTATCTTTGAGCTGAAAGAGTCCTAAAAAGTCAGTCTTTCCATGTTACAAATGAGAAAATAGACCCAGAGAGGTTAAGTCACAGTGTTTGTGGCAAAATTAGGAACAGAACCGCGGTCTCCTCTTCATAGTTCTTTCCACGACATTTCACTCCCCAACTCTGAAACCCACCTCAGACATTACGGCTCTCTTCTTCAGTAATTCAGGTGATTAAGTTAATAGATTCGTCTAGCCCAGCTGGTTACGGTGTTGAACTAATTCCCAAATTCAGTAACCAAATCCCTCCGTGACCCCCAGGCCATGTAGCCGTGGGGGCCTGAGTCTGAAATCACAACTTCCTGTTTCCTTCCTTGGCCTAGGGAAGAACAAATTCCCTTTGCCTTCAACTGGAGAAGAATGAAGTATGTTGCTATAAATTATGATATAACCTGGTGTCAGGTGCAGATAATATCAAGGAAGAATAAAAAGAAATGCAAGATGCTTATGGCTGAGAAAGAAAAAGAATTATTTTAATCAGGAAACATTCATGTCTTCTTTTTTCAAGAAGAGTGCTAAGTGATACGCTGATGAGTAGGATATAATCTCCCTCCTAGTCATGGTGGGACACATCACTAGTAACCTGTTGTTCGGTGGCCTGGGCCTTGCCCATAGCGGCCACCACTGAGGATGGACCTGAAGGGCCGTTGTGGATGTCAGTGATAGTGGGGAAAGTCGCCAGGGAGGGAGATCTGGTTAAGTGGAGGTTTGTATGCTAAAGGTACTGTCTTTACTGTTTTCATTACTCAAAACTCTAAAAGCCAAAAGTATAGGTTTAAGCTATTCCAGTGATAAGTCCCAGGGTGATCTAACCTCTCGGAGCTTGTGACCTCAGTGAGGAAAGTATTGACACTGTCCACTGAGTTCTTGGAAAATAGCTCAGCTTGGTGGGAAGAAGAGGCCACGGGGTGAGGGGCCACGGAGTGAGGGGCCATGGGGTGAGGCCACAGAGTAAGAGGCCATTGTGAGGGGCCACGGAGTGAGGGGCCATTGGGGGGGGGGCCATGGAGTGAGGGGCCATGGAGTAGGGCCACAGAGTGAGGGGCCACGGAGTGAGGCCACAGAGTAAGAGGCCATTGTGAGGGGCCACGGAGTGAGGCCATGGAGTGAGGGGCCACCGAGTGAGAGGCCATGGAGTGAGGCCACGGGGTGAGGCAGGCCTCACTTTGCATCCACGGCTGTTAGTGCGGTGGCTTGAGCAAGCCAGGGACCTCCGAGTTTCACTTTCCTTATCTGCAGAATGGATAACACAGGATTGTTGGGAAATAAAAGATAATATCTGAAAGAACTAAACCCCAGCCTCGGTTTTTGTTCCCTTCCCAAACATCATTGGGATGTATTGTATTTATTGAGATCATGCTTATTATAGATGCTATTATTATGCAGGCCTTTGAGCCTTCAAAGATTATATTTGACGTAATTTAATAGACTAAAAAAGAAAAACAGACAAATCATCTGCTAAGACACTTGGGCTGGGAGAGACTGAGCAGCAGTCCTTGGTGATTTTCAAGGTGGAGAAGCTTTACACACCTCTGCCGGAGGCTGGAAAAATGCTGTGAAGTACAGGAAACTCAAAATACAGATGATTCCTGGCTTTAGAAAAAATCAGAAGCAAATGCTTTCTTCATTGCTATTTTTTGAAATTTCTCTGTGATTTAAACCTTGATGCCCATTTGTGCCAGATCTTACTCTTGTTCAACAGGAAGTGGATGCTTTGGAAGAACTAAGCAGGCAGCTTTTTCTGGAAACAGCTGATCTATATGCTACCAAGGTACAGAGCAAGGAGACTGCAGGGTGGTTTTTACCAATATGATGGTAAAACTGACTTGGAAAGACTAAAGAGCAGGCTGCACTTGTAGCTCAAGGAGGAGCACTCGCCTAGCACGTGTGAGGCCCTGGGTTTGATCCTCAGCACCACATAGAAATAAATATATAAAATAAAAGTATTGTGTCCACCCATACCTAAACATTAAAAACACAGACTAAATAACTTTATAGTATTCTCTATGACGAAGCAATGCAAGGAGCCCCAGCCTCATTATAAGATCGGAGCATTAGGGTGAGTGGTGACTTGACGAGGTCTTTCCTGTCACTGCACAAGTCCTTAATGGAGCACTTTCAATAATAGAACATGGAGGGGCAGTCAGAGGAGGCTTTTCAACATCTAGGGAGATGGCGTGTACCACTTCCTACTGAGCCAGGATCAAGATGGCAGCTCCTCTGTTTCTTTTTTCTTTTTTTTTTTTTTTTATTTATTTTTTAGTTGTAGATTAACACAATACTTTTATTTTGTTGTGTTTGTTTTTATGTGGTGCTGAGGATCAAGCCCAGTGCCTCACACATGAGAGACGAGCTCTGTGCCACTGAGCCCCAGCGCCAGCCCACTCCTCTATTTCTTTTTATTCCCTGATAAGTTAGTTATAAGAACAGTAGACGCCAGGCACAGTGGTGCATGCCTGTAATCCCAGCAGGTCAGGAGGCTGAGGCAGGACGATCACAAGTTCAGAACCAGGCTCAGTAAAAGCAAGGCACTAAGCAACTCAGTGAGACCCTGTCTCTAATAAAAGTGCAAAATAAGGCTGGGATGGGGCTCAGTGGTCAAGTGCCCCTGAGTTCAATCCCTGGTACCAAAAAAAAGGAAACAGTAGATACCTATCTGCTGGGTCTGTCCCTGTTTTAACAGACCCAGATCAAAAGGCCCTAACTGCAAGGGGTGACTTCCCTGTGTATACCCAAAACGCAGTATGATCCAAACGTGCAGAATCTATTAAGGTTTCAAACTGTTTTAATCCTTTTTGAGGGTGAGTGCACAGGGGTAGTCATGAAGGGTAGAGGTTAACTAACATAGGCTTTAGAGACAGACCTGACCCTACTCACCAAATTGACCAGGGCAAGTTATTTAACCTCTCTCAGACTCGATTTTCTCATCTGTAAAATGAAGATAATAGAAATGCTCTTCAGAAGATTAAAGTAGACAATGCATATGAGATATTTGTCCCAGTCTCTGGCTTAGAGTAAACATTCAATAAACGTTGGCCACTACTGCGACTGTCATTTTAATATTATTACCATGGGAGTTTGGGACTCAGCTTGAACAGTGATTCATGGAGGGGTTCTCTTGTTGAAAATACGTTTACATTTGCTGAGACTAACCATGTTTTGTGTTTGGTTTTCCTCAGGAGAGAATAGAATACTCCAAAACTTTCAAGGGAAAATATTTCAATTTTCTGGGTTACTTTTTCTCTATTTACTGTGTTTGGAAAATTTTCATGGTAAGTATATTGTTTTTAACTGTAAGAGTTGGGTAATTTTTCCCTGAAAATGGCAGAAAGAGAAGACAGATTTGATTGATACATTTGAGTTCAATTCCAAATTCTATTGACTTGACAGAGAGTGACCTTTCGTATCTCCAAGCCTCCCCTTTTCCCCCCTCTCCTATTTAGAGGACGTAGAAATGGAGGCTGCATTTTTCTTCTGTCAGAAATCATTAGTTAGGCTTATATTATGAGACACATGAGTTGATTTAAAAGTTTCTTATTTCACACTCTGCTTTTCATATTACCCATGAACACATGACTGTGTATAACCTCAACTCCTAGTTTCACCTCAGAATAGAAGCCACTTGGAACAGGTGTGGTGGTACACACTTGTAATCCCAGTGGCTAAGGAGGCTGAGGCAGGAGGATCAAGAGTTCAAAGCCAACCTCAGCAATAGTAAGGTGCTAAGCAACTCAGTGAGACCCTGTCTCTAAATAAAATACAAAATAGGGCTGGGGATGTGGCTCAGTGGTCGAGTGCCCCTGGGTTCAATCCCCGATACCAAAAAACAAAAAAGAAGCCACTTGGGGTTGGGGAGTTAGCTCAGTGGCAGAGCACTTTCCTAACACACACAAGGCCCTTAAAAAAAAAAAAAATGGAGACCACTTTTCCTTTTTAGTAATCTATACCTAAAAACTTAAGTTCAAAATAAATTCTAAAATATTTCTGTAGATGAATTCATCTTTTGGGCTTACCACTCTTATTCTTGTGTGATTCTCCCTGTTTTATTGTCTGTGCATTTTATGTACGTTTGTTTGTCTTTACTTCTGACTCATCTGTGGGTATTCATGGATTTCAATGTGACCGTAGAAAAGGCTGATTTGACTTTCTAGTTTGGTGACCTTCCTACTGGAGCTGTGTTTGCACAAAGAGGAGCTTTGTCAGCTTGTTAGTTAATTTTGACCAGTATGGATGAATGAGGGATTTTGAACTTCATGGATCTAATGTTACAATAAATTGAAGTCAGTAACACTCAGATAGATGATATTTAAAATCTTGATCCCTTCAATGAGAAACGATGCATAAAGTAGGATGTTCAGTTAACAAAGCCTCTAAAAGAATGTTTCTTGAGATGCAGCCTATAGGAGAGCATGTCATTAACAGTTTTTCCTAGAGTTGTATAATTGACCTACAATAACCTGAACCTGTTTAAAGTACACAGTTTGCTGAGTTCCTGACATTTGTACCTGTGCAGCAGCCATCACCACACTTCATCATGTTCAGCTTTCCACCTGCCCCTTCGTAATGCCTCTCTTCACACTCCCTGTTCCCAGTCAAGAACTGATCTGCTTTTTGTCGTCATATATTGGTTTATATTTTTTAGATTTTTATATAAATGTGATCCTATGTGTCTTTATTCTATCTTGCTTGTTTTACTCAGCATGATTATTGAAGTTTCGCGTGATAATGTAATTTATTTCTTTTTATTGCTGAGTAGTATTCCACAGTTTGTTTATCAATTCACCTAGTAGTGGATATTTGTTCCCAGTCAGGGATATTACAAATAAAGTCGGCTGTGAACTTGTGTCTAGACATGTGCTCACTTTTCTCTCAGATAAATAGGAGTAGAATGTCTGATTCATATGGCAAATGTGTGCCAAATTCTTCTCCAAAGATGGTACCAGTTTTGCTCCTACTTGCAGTATGTGGGAGTTTCCGTTGTTGTACACCCTCACCAATACTCCATCTGGTTGGCAGTTTCAGACATTCCAACAGATTTGGGGTCTTGATGCCTATTTTGATTTACATTTTTCCTAACCCCTAATGATGTAGAGCTTCTTTTCATGTGTTTATTTGCAAGCTATATCCTCTTTGGTGAAGTATCTTTTAGATGCTTTTGCCAATTTTTTAGTTAGATTGTTTATTTTATTTTTATTAGGTTTTTAGTTTTTTTATATATTCTGGAAATCTTTTATGAAATATGCACTTCCAAAAATTTACGAATATTTTTATCCTAATCAGAGATTTGACTTTTTATTCTCTTAGCAGTACCTACCCTACCTACCTACCTTTCTTTCTTTCTTTCTTTTCCTACTATAGATAGTGCTTCTTGGCATTGTATCTAAGAAATATTTGCCTAATCCAGAGTCACAAAGATATTTTTCATGCTTTTTTTAGAAATTTTAATATTTTTGCATTCTTGTCCATAACTCATCTTGAGTTAATTTTTGAAGTCGTATGGTATGAATCTACGTAAATTATTTTCATGTAGATTTCCAGTTATTCTAGCACTATTTGTTGAAAAGATTGTTTCTACATTCAGTCACCTATGCAGTTTTGTCAAAAAACTAATTGAGCTGTTTGTATGCTCCTGTTATTTTCTGTTGGTATAGTTGTCCTTTGTCTGGATCACTGCTTTATAATAAGCCTGAAGTCAGAGGGTGTAAGTTATCCAACTTTGTTCTTTTTTCAAATTTGTTTTGGCTATTCTGTGTCCTTTGCATTTGCAAATGAATTTTAGAATCAGTTTATTAGTTCTTACCAAAAAAATACCTTCTAAATCTGTATTGGGATCGTCAAATCTATAGATAGTTGAAGTGAGATCTTGACAGTATTGAGTCTTGCAGTCCATGCACCCAAAGCCCTTCGTGTACTCAGACCCGTGTAGTTGCTCTCAGCAGTGTTCAGTGGGTCTTGCACATCTTCTGTCAGGTTTCTCTGAGTATCTGACATTTCTGAAGCTATAGTAGGTGTGGTTGTTGTATCATTTCAGTTTGATTGTTACTAGTACATAGATATGACTCCATCTTACATATTGATCTTATATTCTGCAACCTTGGTAACATTCCGTGTTTTTTCTAGAACTTTTTTCATAGATTTCGTAGACTTTTCTGCGTAGACGATCAGCTCTTCTTCCTCTGTAATGTGATGGCTCCTATTTCCTTTCTCTCTCACTTACTCTCTTCGTTTCCTCCCATTGTCTTTACCTCCATCTTCGCTCCCCTGTCTCTTCCCCTTGCTCCTCCTCCTGCACCTCCTCAGCCTGACTGCACTGACCAGAACCTCCACCCTGAGTGGAGCAGAGGTCCCTCATCGTCGGGAAGAGTGTCCAGTCTCCCACCGTTAAACACGATGCATGCTGTTGGCTTTTATCAGCTTGAGGAGCTCCTTCTGTTCGTGATTTGTTTAGTGCTGTTAATCATGAAACAGTGTTGGATTTTGTCAGATGCCCCTTCTGCATCTGTTGAGATATCATATGATTCTTGTTTTGTATTGAATTAACCTTGCACTTCTAGAATGAGTCTGACTGGTCATGACGAATCTCCTTTTTGTATTTTGTGGGATTCAACTTGCTAAAATTTTGTTAGGAATTTTTGCATCTCTCTTTACGTGGGATATCAGACTGTAGTTTTCTTGTAATGTTTTTATTTGATTTTTAGTCAAAATAATACTGACCTTAGAGAAGTAGTTGAGAAGTAGTGCCTCCTCTTCTAATTAGATGAAAGTTTTATGGAATGTTGTTACTTCTTCCTTTAAGGTTCTTAGACCTGACATCTGGACCTAGAGCTCTCTTTGCAGGAAGATTCTCTTTAAAGACACAAGGCTTATTCAGTTATCCGTTTACGCCTAAGTGAGGTCTTGCAGTCTGTGTCTTTCAAGTAACTTGTCCATTACTACTGAAATCATATCTTATTGGCATAGTATTGCTCTTAATGTTCCCTTATTATCCTTTTGGTAGATATACAATCTATAGCAATGTAACCCCCCTAGGAATTGAACCCAGAGGCACTTAACCACTGAGCCATCCCCCGCCCTTTTTATTTTTTATTCTTTGAGACAGGGTCTCACTTCTTTGCTTAGGACCTCGCTAAATTGGTGAGACTGGCTTTAAACTTGCACTCTTCCTTCCTCAGCCTCCTAAACTGCTGGGGTTACAGACATGCGCCACCAGGCCTGTTGAGATGTCACCCTTTTATTCTTTTACTGCATAACAGTTTTATTGAGCTATAATCCATATACAATTTACCCATTTAATGTACAATTCAGTACACATCATCACCATCCATTTTTAACATCTTCATCAAATCTGAAAGGAACCTTATACTCATTGGTTTAAGTATTAGTATAGTGGAGCGAAAGATTAGCATACTCAGCATTTATAGCATTTTCACTCCTTTTGTGGCTTAATAGTGGTTGGTTGGTTGGTTGGTTTTTTCTGGTCAAATATGGAGTCACTCCTTGTATGGATAACACCACATTTCACCCACCCATTCATTAGTTGATAACATGTGAGTTGTTTCTGCTTTGGACCACCATCAGTAATGCTCTTGTGAACACTCATGGGTAAGTTGTGTGCTGTTCATATTCTCCCATTTCTCTCACGTACACATCTGTGAATAGAATTGCTGTGTCGTATACTAACTATCTGTTTAACCTTTTGAAGACCTGCACGCAATTTTACAAAATAGTGGCACCAGTTTACTTTCCTGACAGCAGTATATAAGTGTTCCAATTCTTCACATGGTCACCAACACTTGTTCCTCTCTGTTTCATTGTAGCCATCCTAGTGGGGGTGAAGTGGCCTCTCCTTGATGTTGGTAACTTGTGTCCTTCCTCCTTTGCCCTCCCCTTATCAGGCTAATAGAGGGTTATCAATACATTGAATTTTTCAGAGAATCGGCTTTGGGGTTTCTTGATTTTTCTGTATTATTTTTCTGCTTTCTGTTTCATTGATTTCTGTTCTGCTCTTTGTTATTTTCTTCTGATTTGGGGTCATCTTTCTCTAATTTCTTAAAGTCGAAGCTAAGATCATTGATTGGAGACCTTTTCTGATAAAGATGTTTCATTGCTATACATTTTTTATTATGTACCAGTTTAACAGCATCTCTCTAATGATGTATTCTTACTTTCATTCAGTTCATAATGCTTTCTAATTTCCCTTTGGTTTCTTCTCTCAGGTTATTTAGAAGTATGTTAGAGTGTCTTTCAAATGACATTCTCTAATTGATTTCTATTTCAATTTTATATGGTCTAAGAAAATTTTGTATGATTTATCAAGGCTTGTTTTATGACTCAGAATATAGTCAGCTGAGCTCAGCATGGTAAACATTCTGTGTGCGCTTGAGTAGAATGTGTGTTCTGCTCTTATTGGCTAGAATGGCCTACAAATGTCAGGTCAGGGTGATTGATAGTATTTTTCAAGTTTTTTGTATTCTCACTGATATTCTGTCTATTTTATCAATTATTAAGAGAACAATTCCAGTATTTTGGATTTGGCTGTTTTTCTTTTTTTATTTCTATCCGTTTTTGCTTTATGTATTTTGAAGTTTTATTGGGTATCTAAACATTTAGGATTATTATGTACCCTTGGTTGAAAAAGTGATCCTTTCATCAATATGAAATGACCCTTCTAAGACCTGGCAATACTTTCTGCTATGAAATCTGCTTTATCTGATATTTAGATAGGTATTCTACCTTTCTTTTTGATTCGTTTTGTTTTTCCATCCTTTTATTTAAACCTATTTGTATCTTGCTATTAAAGAGGGTTTCTCATAGGCAACATATGCATTAGTTGGGTTGCTTTTTTATCCAGCCTGATAGTCTCTGCTGAACAGTCTCTTGGCATGTTTAAACCTGGGATTAGCAATCTATAGCCCACAGTCAACCCAACTACTGCTTGCTTTTGTAAATTAGGCTTTATTGGAACGGAGCCAAGCCCATTCATTTATGTATTGTCAGTGGCTATCCCACACAGTGGCTGGGTTTGCTGACCCATGAATTAGGCTGTTTACATTTAATGTGATTATTGGAGTGGTTAGGTTTAAAACTACCATGTTGCTATGTGTTTTTATTTGTTCCATCTGTTCTCCATCCCCCCTTTTTTTAAACTGCTACTTTTGTGATTAATTGAGTGATTTTCTTGATTCCATTTAATCTCGTTTGTTAGCTTGTTATAACTCCTTTTTATTTTAGTATTTGCTCTTCAAGCATTCAAAAAATAACCACAGGGAATGAGAATTTCTTGGTTCTTTCACTGTGATTTTGTCTATCAGAATGTTACCTTTTTTGCTTCCAATAAATTAAAGTATATATATGCAATGACTCTATATAAAATAAACATGGAGTAGGTAGAGACTTTTATTTGCCTATGAGTAGTCAAAATAGATTTCCTATACATAGTTTAAAGTAAGACTAGAATTGTGTTTTTTAGAAACATTAACCTATAAGATGTGTCATAGTGATTAATTCATCATCTTTTTTGTTTTTCGGTACTGGGGATTTAATCCAGGGGTGCTTTACCCAGCTCATCATCTTAAATCGCTTTTTTAAATAATGATTATTACGATGCGTTAGTAGCTGGGTGCCATGGCACACACACGTAATCACAGCCTCTCTGGAGACTAAGGCAGCCTCACCAACTTTGCACAGCCCTAAGCAACTTAGTGAGACCCTGTCTCAAAATGTAAAATAAAAAGGGCTGGAGATGTGGCTCAGTGGTTTACAGCCCCTGGGTTCAATTCCTGATACAAAAAAAAAAAAAAAAAAAGCTCTAATGTAAAAGTTTGTGTCTCTGCAGGCAACCATCAACATTGTTTTTGATCGAGTTGGGAAAACGGATCCTGTCACAAGAGGCATTGAGATCACTGTGAATTACCTGGGGATTCAGTTTGATGTAAGAGTCCTGTCAAGATCTTGATCTGTTGGATTTCTTTGTTTTATCTGCTTTAACTTAACATTATTAAGATCCTAATGCTCATACTTCAGCCACTTGCTTCTACTTCTCTTCTTCTCCCTGTCCTTTATACAGGTTGGCCCAGTCACATGGCACATTTGTAAAGGCCATGGTCCTCTTTCTGAATGTAAAACCCTAAGTCGTGGCCGGCACCTACTGTTGTTGTGGGTGCTCACTATTCCACAGCCCTCCTCTGCTTCTCTGTAGCCAGCTACCACTTGGCCAGTTTCTCCTCGTCAAGATCCTTGTCTCTGATGCTTGATGAACTCTTCAAACTCACTTTTTATTTCACTGGTAGAAAATTAACTCCCAATTAGTGTTTCATGTTAGTAATGAAGTGATTTCTGCTGTAAGAAATTAATTAACGTGGCCGTCGGACTAAAGATGGTGTCACCTGTGCATGTTTTTTGTTGTTGTTTTTTATGTTTTTGTAGCTGTAGATGGACAGATGCCTTTGTTTTATTTGTTTTTATGTGGTGCTGAGGCTCAAACTCAGTGCCCCACACATGCTAGGCAAAGTGTCCTGCCCCTGAGCCCCAGCCCCAGCCCCGCCCCGCCCCACCCCATACTTGTGTTTTTTTTTTTTTTTAATTCATTCTACTTGTTTCGTAAAACCAGAGTCATAAACACGCTTTTGTCCCAGTTTAAGCTCAGTGTCTTTATTCATAGAAGAGTATATTTTACACTTGTGTGATTGGCCAGTAATTCAGACTGGTTAATACTTTTGGTAGTGAGACTGAGTCGTTTAGCTGCACTCTGACCCTAAAAACAGGCGTCACGATGTGCCAGGCTTCTGTTTCAGCAGTGTGCCCCAGGCCCGTGGGTAGCTGGACAGGACAGGGATGAGCTGGAGCAGACTGAGCACCAGTCCTTGAGAAATAGCTCCAAATGTGCACTGTTCTGATGATATGCCAATGGGTTTCCTTTTTGCATGATCTTTTAAGTGTGCTTTGCTGTTACTGCATATTTGTTTTCCTTGTTTAAATTTTGTTCTGGGCTAAGTTTTTAGAAATGTTTTTCCCGACATTACTTACTTGCTATGTACGTATTCCATCTGTAATTCATCTGTGTCCTCCATATTTCATGATGGTAAACAACAAGCTTTTTAAATGTTAGTAACAGCAGCTCTCCCTCACATACTTTTTAGAACTGAATCAAGCAATGCAGAAGGATGAAAAGATGTCATCATGTGATTCAACTGAAGTTCAGTTATTTCCTAAAGCATAGCTGAAAATGCCTATAAGTTCTTTTAATTTAAAAAGATTCTTTGAAGTTTTGTTTGATTAGAGGGCTATCATTCATAGATGTTAAAAACATCAAGCTCCTGTTCATTTCCTTTCGTTTATTTATTTATTTTGATATTTATTTTTTAGTTATAGGTGGACACAATACCTTTATTTATTTTTATGTGGTGCTGAGGCTGGAACCCAGTGCCTCACACATCCTAGGGAGTGCTCTGCGTCTGAGCCACAACCCGGCCAGTTATCTTTATCACTTTTTGTTCTTGCTTTCTTCTGTCCTTAAGATGTGATTCAGCCACAGTTTAGATACCCACTGCAGTCTCCCTGTGTTTTACTTAACACTTACTTGCCTTCTTCCCTCCCTTTTAAAAGAAGGAGCGGGTGGGGGTCAGGGCCTAATGACGTTCTCTCGGAGTCATAAGTGATCAAAATATCTTAGTTCTTAACCTCTCTCTGAACAGAGATTTAACCCATATTTTTTTTCCTCCTGTTATGGTGGCAGGTGAAGTTCTGGTCCCAACACATCTCCTTCATTCTGGTTGGAATAATCATTGTCACATCCATCAGAGGATTGCTGATCACTCTTACCAAGGTATATTGTATCACAGTATCAAAGGGTATTTATTTAACTGTGGCACCATGAAATAATGATACCTAATGATTTCTGCCTTCTGAAATCTGAATAGTATAAATTGATGACAGTATATGACATCATATACCAAGTGCAGGTAAGTCCCAAGGTAGTAGAATAAGGGTCTGTTTACTTGTATGTCACTGTTATTAATAATGGAACTTAGCACATGGTAGGTGTTTGGCAGATACTTGGCATAAATGAATGAGATATTTGAGGTTAGAATAATCATGAGAATCATTTATAAAGAAGATATGGAAGTAGGGAAGCAGAATGTTCTGTTGTTTCCTGGTCAACAGAGGAAGGCTTCATGGAGATAAAAGAGGGGACTCCTCTGACAACGTGTGTGGGGACCTCACTGTCCTCCTAGGAGAGCAAGGTCAGTGAGTGAAGAGAAGAGGCTGGGTCAGGAGAGGGTCTCCAGGCTTCTAGCCTGATTTGGGAAAGAGCTATGGAGCCTACTAATAAATGCAGATGTCCATTTTAATGTTTTGTAGGGATATTAAGGTCGGACGCATCACAGAGTTGTAAAGTTTGATAGCATAGGAATCCTCTCAAATATTTCATCACTTAAAACCACCAAGTACCTCAAGGGAAAGCTTGAGTTTTTGAGTCTCTTCTCACAGCCCTGGTCATCTGAACGTTCTGTGTAGGGTCGTGGCGTGCAGAGACACTGCTCAGAGGTCAACACCCCCCGTACAGTTAGTTCATAACAGCAGTTAGCATCCAGTCCCTCTTCCTCCCTCTCTTCACAGTTCTTCTACGCCATATCCAGCAGTAAATCCTCCAATGTCATTGTCCTGCTGTTGGCACAGATAATGGTGAGTGTCACGGGTAAGCTTCATGTCCACAGCTTCTTCTGACCTGTCCCTCAGTGCAGTGCCAGTGGAGCCTGGACTGATTGGTCTGGTGTTTCAGGGGATGTACTTTGTGTCCTCCGTGCTGCTGATCCGAATGAGCATGCCTCTGCAGTACCGCACCATCATCACGGAGGTCCTCGGGGAGCTGCAGTTCAACTTCTACCACCGGTGGTTTGATGTCATCTTCCTGGTCAGCGCCCTGTCCAGCATACTCTTCCTCTACTTGGCTCACAAACAGGCACCAGAGAAGCGTATGGCACCTTGAGCTCGTGCCTGTGAAGACTCTGAGAAGCAGTGGTGACAGTTTCCTAAGGGGAAAAACTACGGAGGGGACCAGCACCTCATGTTTTTAAACAAACAAGATGCCGTGGCAGGCTCTTTCCACCTCCAGCATATGCCTTCCTCCTCAGATGACGCTGTGCTCCTAAGGGGCCGAGCTAACACACAGGGAGCGCGGGTGGGGCACAGGGAACTGTGGCGGGGCTGTCGACGGCAGCCAGCCAAACACAGCCGTGTTTTCAGTCAAGGTTCACGTGGAGAAGGTGATGGCTTTCTCTTGAGGTGGTCATTAAAATCCAAGATTTTAACACTTTGGCCTGAGATTCCCTTTATCAGTCGCAGCTGGTGTTACATTTGTGCAATCTCATGTGAGTTAGCATCCCTCCCTCCTCCCCCAGCCCCTGCCCTATTGAAATAACCAAGAGTTCATCTGTTTTCTGGGGAAAAGATTAGTAGACAACTGAACGAGATTCTACCAAGAGAGACTTCAGGTTATGTTGCCATTTTTTTAATACTTTTTTAGTTGTAGATGGACATGATACCTTTATTTATTTATTATGTGGTGCTGAGGATCGAATTCAGTGCCTCACACGTGCCAGATGAGTGCGCTACCACTGAGCTATAACCCCAGCCCTATGTTGTTATCTTGATTTCTTTTAAAATTAATAGTAAGAGTGAGCCGGGCCCAGTGGCGCTCGCCTCTGTAATCCCTGTGGCTTGAGAGGCTGAGGCAGGAGGATCATGAGTTCAAAGCCAGCCTCAGCAACTTTGAGCAAAGTGCTAAGCAATTCAGTGAGACCTGGTCTCTAAAATACAAAAAAAGAACTGGGGATGTGGCTCAGTGGTTGAGTGTCCCTGAATCAATCGCTGGTACTCCCAAAAAAGAAGAGTCAGTACCCTACATTGAATTCAGGATGATATATCCCATGTCTTCCTTTTATTTGCCCCTCATGGTGTGAGGTAAAACAAGGAACTGCAGTAGTCACTTTCATATCCTAGGACTCCAGTTCTTTAAAGGTAGCTCTAAAAAATGTTTAGGATACTCAAATGCATCTTAAGACAATTATGAATGTTATCACTTTTATTATTAAGGTCTTATTCTATATTATCATGGTTTTAGAAGATCAAAGCATAAAAAGTTTGTCCAAAACAAAAGCACTACTAAGGTTACACCAGCTAATAGGGAGGTTTCAAGCATAGTCAAAAGGCATTTTAATAGTATTGATTCCAGCAACCACAGCATTTCTGTAAAAGCCTGATTTTAATCAGATCTGCTTAGATATTTTTATTTAGCAACTCTCACATATATAGATTATGAGGTTTTTTTTTTGTTTTTTTTTTTGTTTTTTTGTTTGTTTGTTTGTTTGTTTTTTTGGTGTTCAGGGAGCCTATAGGAGTAAGAGAATCATTAGAGAAATGGAGTTGAGTTGAAGCCTGGAGGAGATCACTTAAAAATGATGTGACTCCTGCCTTACATCTTCCTAAGAACCATAAATAAGCCACCTGCAAGAGCAGCCCCTAAGGCAAATGACAACAGCAGACGGTCACACAGGTGGAATGGAGACAGTCAGTGGAGGCAGCTCGTGGAGAAAGTCGATTCTGGACCCTGAGCAGTGTCGGCCAAAGGGGTCATTTCCGGCATCACATCTCTGTATCTTCAGAACTGGAAGAAGAGTGCGAGGCTGTACTGTGGGCCTGTGCAAAGACAACAGGGGATTTACAGATTGTGAATGTCAGGAGAGGGGTGGTTTATTCTAGAGTCACTTCTAGGAGACAGGTGATCTGAATCCTGCACTTGGCTTTGTTTCCAATTTGCTATTTGACACATTAACGCATTTCTTAACGTCGTATATTTTTCTCTTCTATAACACTAGCATAGAACTGTAATTAACCACCTATAGAGGAATTGTTAAGATAATTAGAATACTTATTAAGCTTTCTAGAATATAAGGTCAGTGTTTATTTTATGTTCATTAAAATGAGTATTTGTTATTTATTTCACCAATCAGTAGAATAGAAAAAAATATTGAATTCATCTTTTTTTTTTACTTTATTAAAGTACTGAGTTTATTTCATATATATATTTGTGTTCCCACCATTTCCATGTCTGACCACCACTATTACTAATAAATCATTATCATAACATCCCATAACACTTAAAAACCAAGCAAAGGTGGAGTTCCATCTTTAAAAACTAAACAGGCACTGCCAGGCACAGTGGCCCACACCTGTAATCCTAGAGGCTCGGAGGCTGAGGCAGGAGGATCACGAGTTCAGAGCCAGCCTCAGCAATGGCGAGGCCTAAGCAACTCAGTGAGACCCTGTCTCTAAATAAAATACAAAATAGGACGGGGGGTGTGGCTCAGTGGTCGAATGCCCTGAGTTCAATCCCCGTACCAAAAAAAAAAAAACCAGGATTTTGGACAACACATTTTTGGCAATGAAACCTGGACATTTACCAAACACAGTAGGGAAAGCTCTCACTTTGCATAATAAAAAGGACAGCCGGATACCAACTGTTACAGAAATGAAACAAGACAGAATTTTTTTTTTTTTTTTTTTTGGTTGTCAATGGACCTTTATTTACCTGTGGTGGTGAGAATCGAACCCAGTGCCTTACACATGCTAGGCCAGCTCTCTACCACTGAGCCCCAGCCCAGGCCTGAAGATGGAGACTGTTCACTCAGAGGCTTCCGCACTGCAGAGATCCTGAGTGGCCTCTGGTGGGTCACGCAGAGCATCTCACCTACCGATTCCACTGTGGGGAGACAGCCCTTTGTCCTGTGCTTGCTTGCATTTCTGCCTTAGCGGAGTTTTAGGAGTTCTCCCTGGTTTCTGCCTTAGCGTCTTCTGCAGAACCAGGCCCTTGGTGTTTTAGGAGTTCTTCCTGTTTTTTGAAGGACTCGACCTTTTGATCTTGGTGTTGTTGGTTGGGTTGGGGCTAGAGTGTCGCGTACAGATGTCTTCACTGGCGCTTTTTCCTCATCAAAATCGTCATCTGTCGTGTTCGACAGATGCAGCAAGTTTTCCTCTCTCCTGGGGAAGCTTGCTGCCACCTCCGGGCAGATGGCTTTCCAGGACGCTGAAGAGTCTCACCCTGCCCCTTCGTCTTCTGACGCTGCACCCTGCTCCGCAGCTACCAAGTGCTGCCCACTAATGTGCCCAGGCCTGGAGCCACACTGCAACCTGAAGACCTCAGGTGGGGATTTCAGGGCCCCAAGGGGGGCCGTTGGCCAGCATCACTTTCACCACAGGGCGTCACGATCCACTGCCCTGCCACACTGTGCAGTGCGCCCTTTGCACCAGCCCCTAAAGTGACTGTAACGTAACTGTGCCGTCATCGCTGTCCACCTTCAAGTGATGGTCTTCTTCAGCCTTGAGCTCAACCAAGAAGACAGTTCTGGGGCTCCGGGGCTCCGGTCCACATCTGCAGGCTCCTCATGGGGTGGCAGCACGCACTCCAGTGAGAGAGGGTGGAGGGAAGTAGGCGGAGTCGGGCCTTGTGCATTCAGCTCTGGAGTCCTCGCCTTGCCACAGTGTCTCGACGAACCTGGACCCTCGATGTGCTCTTGGACCTCAGATACTTAGGAGAGGAGAGTGAAGGGCGGAGGCGGGCTCAGGGGCAGAGCTCCTGCCTGGCATGTGGGAGGCACTGGGTTTGGTCCTCAGCACCACATTAAAAAATAATAAAGTTTTGTCCATCCACAAGTAAAAAATATTTTAATGAATTTACCTAATCCAGGTGTAAACAGAATGATGCTTAGTCTTTCCTAGTAATAAAACAATAACACCTGCCAATTATTTTCTCAAACTGTCCCCAACATCATTTTTGTGTTTACTGTGAGCAGATACTGGTTAAAGCACTTCAAGACCTGAGTATAATTCTGAGACAGTTCTAGAAATTATCCCTTTCTAATAGGTAGGAAACTGGGGACCAAGCAGGTGAACCCATCTACCCAGGACCACAAGTGACAGAACAGAATCTAGCGGAAAGTCTGCCTGTCCTGTGCCCCCCTGTGGTCCTGAAGCCGCGGCGCACTGTGGAAATGGGAGCTTGCCCTGCACACCTCCCTTCCACGGTCTCTTTGCTCTTCACCAGGTCTTCCAACATGAGGAAACAGTAGGAACAGACACCAGGTGACCTGTTAGGGGCTGTAAGGGACAAAAGGGAAGCGGAGCGTCACTCACTCGTTCTTTGGCCACGGGCGGGTTGTTCTCTGACGCTGCCCCTGGTTCTTCTGTGGAATCGGCAGCCAGTGGGTCAGCCATGGAGGACACAACAGGGACTTTGTTGGCCTGGAAGTAAGCATAGGCCTTCTTTCCACAGACCAGGAGCGTGACGCTCTTCCCACTGCCCTGGATCCTGTCCACCACCTTCTCATAGGGCTCCTCCAGCACATTCAGCCCATTCACCTCGATGACGATGTCCCCGTCCTCCAGCCCAGCCTCAGCAGCAGGGCCGCCCTCCTGCACCTGTGAGCACAAGTTCCGAGTTATCCATTGTAAGCGGGAAGAGGGGCACTTAGCCGTGTCACCTCTCCAGTTCTTTAATGCCTTTCCACTTCTGGAAGCTACGACTTCCACACTCAGGTGAGCAGTGTGGCCAGCTGGACGAAAATCGCGCTTTCTGTTCTGAAGGCTGTGGACGCCGTAGGTCCCCCTAGGAACCCCCCTCCCAGCTGGGGACCACAAGATGATGATGATCAGTCCTGTGGGGGAAGGCACTCTGCCAGGTGCACAGGGCTGACAGTGCAACAGGCAGGTGAGCTCACTGATGGAGACAGGTAGGTGGGACACAAGTTGGCACAGACGTGAGCTTCTGGTATGACTTACTCGGAGGGTGCAGGACTGTGAAAGTACTGAGCCCCGGTGAGATAAAAGTCTGCAGTGTACCATTTTTTTTCCTTTGTTTTTTGGGGTGGGGGAGGGGCCCAGAGATTGAACCCAGGGGTGCTTAACCACTGAGCCACGTCCCTAGCCATTTTTATTCATTTTGATACAGGGTCTCACTGAGTTGCTTAGGGCCTGGCTAAGTTGCTGAGGCTGCCTTTGAACTTGCCATCCTCCTGCCTGGAGGATGCAGTGAGCCACTGCATCTAGAAGTGTCACCGTTTTATTAAGCCATCAATGGGTGGAAGAAGCTAAGACTCTTCCAATTGTAACACTGTTCACTGGACGCTGGAATCAGATTACCTGTTTGATGAACGAGCCTGGCTGACCCTGAATTGCATTTAAGTGAAAACCATAGCCATTTTCATCTTTCATCAGTCTGCAGAGTTTAGGCCTGTGATCTGCTACTTCCTCAGTAGTATCTGGACTTGAGACTTCCAGAGGAACAGGGATAGAAGCTGGAGCCTCTTTGATAGAACCATTAGGTATTTCTTGACTTTGATAGTAGAAAAATGGAGAAAAATGAGCCTTTTGAAAATAGAGAAAAAATAGTTAAGTATGAATACTTACTCATCAGTAAATGTGCTTGTTTTATTTATAAGGTACCATACATGTACCACTCCTCTTCTGGATCCAACTAATTACAGGCTATAAAATTCTTCTAGTACCCAAGCCAGGAAAAGTATAAAAGAAGGTTGAGCACAGTTGTGGAATTACATGAACATATGCAGATGTGTATAAATATGAACCAAAAGCAGGATAGAATTCTGTACAAGAAGCCAAAAGGATGACCGTTGCTAGTACCTGGGGCAGTTTAGTGGTGGACACTTGCCTAGCATGCACAGCGCCCTGGATTTGCTGTCCAGCACCACCAAAAAAAAAAAAAAAGAATTTCTGTTTTCTCTTGACACCATGATACTGAGCCAGTCACCTTCAGTAAGATGGTCATTAGAGCTCCTCAGACACGTTACAGTAAAACACAGCACACTGGCGACTCAGACGCCAGAAGACCCTGTGTGCACGGTGACAACCTGGGAAGGTGTCACATGATGGACAGCAGTCCCTCTCCACCTCTTGCCATGTGCCGCCCTCCTGGGTGCCGGGTTCTGCTGTGTGGGTTTTACTGTCATGGTTCTGACTGCTCGCGGGCACTCCTGTTATGCCACACTCCCACCCAGGATTCAACCAAGGCACTCTTAACCGCTGAGCCACAGCTAGCCTTTTTTTTTTTTTTAAGTGTATTTAGAGCTGGGTCTCGCTGAATTGCTCAGGACCTCACTAATTTACTGAGGCTGGCTTTGAACTGGAGACCCTCCTGCCTCAGCCTCCTGAGCCCCTGGGATTACAGACATGTGCCACCGCGCCCGGTACTCCCTGCCATCTTTAAATACTTGTGATCCATCTCAACTACCAGACCGCACATGTGAAGAAAGCAATGTTGGTCTTGGACACAGAAGCACAGGACAGGAAACAGACATTGTTTAATAGAACTAAGAGCTTCATTAGCTGGTGTTTTAGGAAGGCTGATGTGGGTGTGGTCTAACCTAGATCAGAAGTTACCTGGCTGCCTGCAAAGGCCCAGGACGTTTGTTAGGCAACGGACAGGAAGTGAGCCAACGGAAGGCGAGCACAGTGTGCGCTCCACCCCAGTCGCACTGGAGCCTCCTGGCTAAAATCAGATGTTTGGTCCTCTGGTTTCTCATCTGTCTTACTAACCACAAAACCGCACCTCCTTCCTGAGAGTGGTACCAGCACAGAACCTCCTCATCCCCAATTCAACAACCCTAGACCTATCAGTGACACATTTGCAAATGTTCCACACCAGAGACTCTTTATCAGAGTGCCTCATCATATACCAAAATATCTCCAGGAGCGCAACATGAACAAGCAGATCAACTCTCCCAGGAGCAGTCCATCTCTGGGCAAATGACAGGGACCTTTAACACTTAGTTTCATTCATTCTTCTTTGAGTCTTTGGTTATCTAGTATGTGCCAGGAACTGAATAGGTTTTCACATATTCACCGATACCTCTCAGAAGACCCACCACCTACCTCAACCTCTCAGCTTACTTTGGAGAGCTGGGCCGCCACCTTTTTAGAGCAGAGTTCTCTTTTATATGAACCAAAGAAGAATAAAGTAACATTTAAGCATTCTATGATCGTTCTGAAAGGTTAAGAAGAGTCAGAAAGGACCAGATGGCAGGATCCCTAGAACAGTGAGTGGTCGGCTGACTTCAGCCTTAGTCACAAGGCGGTGGCTTCCAGAGTCTCTCCCCTAATTACCAACTGGCCCAGGGTAGGGTTCTCCTCAGAACTGCACATAATATGGACTTAGCCTAAATATCAACTCACTCGACCCTGTGACAGCCCTTCGCAGTAACTACCCCACCTTCTAACTAAGGAGACTGAGGCCTGAAGAAGGTAACTTGTCCAGGGTACTAGTAGTTCAAGGGTGGTCTTATGCCAGCACAAGGAGGTAGCTACCTCCAGAAGCCACGTCCGTAACTTTGTGGTGGGGGTGTTTCCGCAGCACCAGGCATCAACAGGACCTCATGCAAGCCAGACAAGCACTTGCATGTAACCACCTTTTTTGGGAGGGGGCAGCTTTTTGGAGCGTCACTAAAGCAGATCTCACCATCTCGTATTCATACCATATTAATCATGCCTTCCAGCCAGCTAGTCATCCATCACTGCTTTATGTCCTTTATGGGTTCTCTTTGTTTCATTCCAGATTTAATAAAATAGGGTAGGAACAAGCAGCCTGCCACTGGAAACCTCTGTCCACAGTGACATTGTTCCAGGATCGAGTATTCTTTGGGTACAGTTGTTCAACTAAAAACCCACTGACATCTGTCATTCGGTCTATTATTTGATCTTGTTTACAAAAACATCTTGAAATACTTCATCTATGTGTCAAGGAGGAGGGTGATAAAATGAATCGAAAGACCAAGAACTTGGAGTGGATTACTGGCTTCAGTCCTAGCTGGGTGACTATAGCAAGTCACTTCCTCTCAGCTTCAGTGTCCTCCTATGTAAAAATATCATCTCCATTCTATTCCTCCTCCTGTACCGTTTATGTGCCCTTAGGCGTTTCTACTGTCTATCATGTAAGAACAAGAACCATTTTTCTTATTCATCTTTATGACCAACCCCTAGCAAAGCAGATGGTACTTAAGCCCCCAGATTTCTATTAAATTAGCCTCAACCCTAATTATTTTGATAAAATAAATGTGTTTTAAAACATGCAAACAGTAACTGTTAGAATGATAGTTGTTAAAGGAGAAGTAAGATTAATTTGATACAACTTGGTCCTGCTAAATCTGTTCCAAACTGTTTGATAATCTTTTCTGGGCTTTTACATAAGATCGATGGAACTTAAAATTCAATTATTTTCTGTTTGGGGGAGTTGGGGGGGTCTGTGTCTCTCTCTCTCTCTCTCTCTCTCTCTCTCTCTCTTTCTCTCTCTCTCTCTCTCTCCAGGCTTATGTTCTCCATAGATCATCTTGGTTGGCAAGAGTCGTTCTGTAGTGTATTCACAAATTCTTTCAAGATCTTCGGTCCAAGGACTTAGAACCCTCCAGTGTTCCCCAAGCATTTTCATATCAGTACCAATGTGAGCCTCAGTTCCGCTCAGCGATGCTCATCCCCTCCTTCCAGCCCAGCGTTTGAGAGCAGGAGTGGTGGCCCAACCCTGACTCATGAGACGGGCCTGTGTTGCTCACCAGTCTGTAAATGCTCTCCGTCTCCTTGTCGACCACCAGCAGTGAAGTCTGGTCCCCGCCCTTTTTAATCATTTCCACCACACTGTCATGATCCAGGTTTTCCACAGACTCCCCGTTGACAGCAACTACCAGGTCATTGGTCTTCAAGCCAGCTGCCTCTGCTGGACTTCCGGAATCTATGTCCTTGATGATCTGACCTATCCTCCCCCCACAAAAAGATAAAATTATCAGAAAAGCCCCTAAAACAAAAACTGGGAGTTCAAAGCCCTGATGAACTAAAAAATAAATTTAAAAAAAAAAGACTCGAATGAAATAAAAGGTGTGCGGAGTACAACTAGTGTCCCTCCCTCCGCATCCAGGAGGCCTGTGAGCACCCTGTCTGGGTTCTTTTCCTGCTTAGGACACCGGGGAACAAACCCAGCCCTTAGCAAGGAAAGGGCTCAAGGGTTAAAGGTCATGTTAATACAAGACTGGCCCTGGATCTCGGCAGAGGAGCAGGCTGAAGAGGAAGTCAGAGGGGGTGCTGGGACCCGTGAATCTTACACCAAGTTGAGCCCTGAGCGTCAGGCCCCTGGCAACCGCACTGGGTCTGAAGAGCGCAGCGTGTGCACCTAGGGAAGGAGCAGACCCCGCGGGATCTCACTCTTACTGTCCCTCACACTAGTTTTAACAAGTTCCGTTCCTCCTTCCCAGAGAGCTTTTTGGAGGTACTCGGCAACTCTCTCCTAGATCCTTCAAATATGGTACATTCAAATCAAAACTCACTTCTGCCCACTTTGGGATCCCAACGCCGGCCTCCCGGGTGACCCAGAAGCTGACCTAGCTACGCCTCCTGTTCTGGGCCGTTTCCGACCTAGACCTGGTGGGCCTCTGGGGTCTGGCGGGCCTCTAGGCTGGACTGGGATGATCAGTAGGTCACACTGCGGGGCCCTGCTCCTGGTGACTCGCCTTTCCGCTCCGGGCTTGCCTTCAGATAGAACCCGTAGCCATGGCTGCCCCTCTTCATCTCCACCAGTCGGGGCTGACGAGGCAGGAGTTCCAAGCTGGCTGCCTCCCTCTTGAATGGTGTCTCCTGCTCACGGTGCCGCTTGTCAGTCTCTCTGTCCACAAGCAGGAACACGACACGGCTCCCCGACTTCCTCACCTGCAGCACACACGGGAAGCCAGCCTCAGTCCCCAAGAACAAGGCTGGGAGGAAGAGGCTCCTCTGGGGGCAGTCTCCACAGCCCACGGAGTGGCCACTCCAGCCTCCGCTGGCGGGGATGCTGCGCCCGCTTTGTCCTCTCTCCACCTCTAGGGTTGTTCCTCCTTCATCAAGGAGGACTTCACCAACACGGTCCACCGGACCCACAAAACCCACAAAGGCAGGTGGGGGAAGGCCCCCACAGGAGTTTGGAAAAGAAAGAAAGCAGGGTCCACTTGGAAGGCCATTCACCAAGAGGAGAGAAGGCCGGTCCAGCTCAAGAGTCCAGGTGACCTCAGAGGAGACCCCTGTCCCCGTGGGTCCTGGACACTTTACAGCGTCCCCTCTCCGTAGCTTCACTCTCCTGTGGTTTGTTACCCACAGTCAACTGCAGGCCAGAAACCCTGAACGGAGACTCCCAGGAGTATTTCCTAGGTTCTGGATGGCATGACCTTCTAAGATGGAGTCCCCTGCCATTGCCCCGCACCTGCCCAGGACAGGAATCATCCCTTGTCCACCATATCCACGCCGTGCACACTGTCCACACTACCTGTCCCTTAGTCACATGACCACCATCTGGAAATAGCAGATGGTCCTGAACCTGATAGATTCTATGTTTTTTCCTGCACTCACACACTTATGATAAAGTCTGGTTTATAAATTAAGCGTAGTGATTAATAAGTAACAAAAGTTATTTAAAACATAGGCACTGCGTTTCTGGAATTTTCTATTTAATCACTTCAGGTGACCACAGGTGACCAGCACAGGAAGTGGAAGTGTGTGAGGAGGAGAACTGTGCAAACCGGATCCCAGACAGAAGCTGCAGGGTTCTTCAGACTCTAGGTGAGAGCCCAGGTGAGGTTCCAGTTCCAAAGCCCTGCAGTAGCCCTGCTGGGCCACGGGCGAGTCTCTCCACCCCAGGGTCCATCTCTCAGAAACCTACCCGCCACCCGCCTGCCACCCCTTCCAGTGAGAGGGAGGGACAGACGCCCTGGGTCTACCTTCTCCACCACCTCCTCGTGGCCGGCCGCCTCCACGTTCTCTCCATTTACTTCAATCAGGTGGTCGTCAGCCAGGACGCCGGCTCTCATGGCCACACCCTGGGGGGTGAGATCAGTCACGTACACTCCCTTTTTACCTGGAAGAGAGCGGGGCAGGAACCCGTCGCACAGAGAAGCTGGGGTCCCCTGGAAAAGGCTCTCCTCCCAGGGACGCGACAGCAGAGCTTCCAACTTCAGAGCTCGCTCACGTGACCCTCAGGGGCTGACCTAGAATCCGTCACGGCTCCCAGCACTAAGGTGGACATGGTCACACTTAGCAGGTGTCTGTTCATTTTAACAGAAATCTGAGCCCGACTAAGTCTCAGGTAGCAATGGCCCCTAGAACCAGAAAATGCTTCATCGTTGCGTCCCTCTCTTGGCATTTGTGGAATGAGGAGGCATCTGCTCCGTCTCCTCCTCTGTGGGTGGCACTATCACCACCATCACCTACCAGTGGAGGGAGGGAAAGCACAGTGCGTTTGCATGGGGCGAGTGGGGTGCCAGTTAACAAGCGTCAGTCCTTCCAAGGTACTGAGATCTCACAATTAACACGGCATGAGACCCTCTCACTCCACTCACGATCACCAAGAATACAGGTCACTACAAATGGTGGCGAGGATGGGGGGGAAAGGCACACTCCTACATGGCTGGTGGGACTGCAAATGGGTGCAACCACTCTGGAAAGCAGGATGGAGATTCCTCAGAAAACTTGGAATGGAACCAACATTTGACCTAATTATCCTACTCCTTGGTGTATACCCAAAGGTCTTAAAAGCAGCACACTACAGGGACAGAGGCACATCAAGGTTTTCAGCAGCTCAATTTACAACAGCTAAGCTAGGGAACCAGCCTGGGTGTCCTTCAACAGATGAACGGATAAAGAAAGTGTGGTGTGTGTATACACAGTGGAATTCACTCCGCCGTCAAGAAGAATGAGGTGATGGCATTTGCCAGTAAATGGATGGAACTGGAGACTGTTGTGCTAAGTGAAGTCAGCCAGCCCCCCAAATCAAAGGTCAATATGCTCTCTGTTAGGTGGATGCTAACTCACAATATTGAGGGATAGAAGTTCACGGGATGAGACAGAGGGGAATGAAGGGAAGGGAGGGGCATGGGAAGAGGAAAGACAGTGGAACGAGTCACACACAACTTTCCTGTGTTCACATGGGAATACACGACCCGTGTCACACCACGTCGTGTACAACCACAAGAACAGGAATTATGCTTCATGCACGTATAATGTCAAAACACATTCTGTCACTTATAAATTAAAACAATAAAAAATTAAAAATGAAAATGTTAAGAGCTACTAATATTTCCATGTAGGCAAAGAGTCGCTTTAGGTGACTGTATGAATTACATATCAGGAAAACTGGAACCGCGTGTCCCGAGGCACTTGACATTTCTCCTGGTACCTTTATATACCTCTGCGTTTCTATGAAAACATCTTCCCCTCCGGGTACTGGTCAGTCCGCACCTCTGAAATGACGGAGATAGCATCTGCATGCTCCCTGAGGGCCAAGGCTTCTCAGGTATGTGGCCAGCGTCAGGGACACACCTCAGAACAGTGGGGGCGGAGCTGCGGACAGGATCTGCCTACCCCAGGCCCTCAGCCACAGTCACCATGTCGGGCATTGACACCTGCTCCAGAATTTGCTGAATAATGACCGCCCCGGCCCCGCTGCCCAAAGCTCCCCGACAGGCGGCTGTGGGAAGGCCCTCCTGTCCTGCCTCCCTCCACCTTCACCCCAGACGCTGGAGGATAACAAAGCAGCATCAGCCCACCACCCTCTGGCCTCAAAGGGCCGTCAAGCTGGCCAGTGGTGGGGAACCAGAGTGCAGGGCCCCCACCAGCCCTCCCTGGTGTCCGCGTGATGACCCTCGCTGCACAACAGAGCCAGGGGGACCTCGGGGAGCACTGACGAGACAGTCAAACGGGAAGAGTCATCGGCCAACAGAGAACCTGCTGGAAGGGGCTCTCCGTGTCCTGCCGTGAGCTCACCTTGGACAGTCTTCAGGGAGAAGCCATAGCTGCTGCCCTCCTTCACCAGGTAGCAGAGCCGCGGCCGGGCGCACGGCCCCGCCGTCCCGCTCACCACAGGGGCCAGGGTCGCGGCGTCCGAGCCCCGCTCCTCCGGGCTCCGGCCCAGCTCTTGCAAGTCCACCCGTTTTTTGATGGCTTTCTCGTAGGACTCTCCGTCCAGAACCAGTAAAGTCACTGCATTCCCGCTCTTCCGGACCAGATCCACCACCTGGGAAGAGGAGGGGCTGGCACATCCGTAGCCCTTCCACGGCTCCCCGCCCGCCGGCCCCGGGCAGACCAGCTGGGCTCTGGCACCAGACAGCTCCTCGAGGGCCGGCTTCCCAGGGAGAAATGCCCACTGGGCACAGTGTGGGTTACTAGGGGACTTGGGGGCCAACATCACTGATACCTCCTTGCCAGCGGCTGCTGGGGAAGAACCAAGTCCTGCTGGCCCGAATCACACCCCGCAGAGCTGTGGCGGCTGGAGAGACCCTGAGAACCCGCCTCACCCACCTGCACATGCTCCTTCTTGTCCACAAAGGTGCCATTGATCCTAAGAACTCTGTCTCCGTCCAGGAGACCGGCCTTCTCTGCTGGGCTACCCTTCTCAACCACGCGGACCAGGTGGCCGTCCGTGTCCTTCTCGATTCGCAGGAAGAAGCCGTAGCTTTGCCCTTCTTCTTTGGACAGTCGGCATTCCCGGGGGTTGAAGGCGGAGGCCATTTCTGTGGTGAAAAAAACAAACGGGCAAAGAGAGTTGAACTGGATCAGAACCTTGTTCTCCAATCCCAGGCTTCTCTTCTCCACCTCTGTTCTCCACGTCCCCGCGCGGCCACACTGGGTGTCCAGGACATCACCACCAGGACTTGCTGTTCTCCAAGCAGCACTTTCCTCTGGAGTCTCAGACAGGGCCACTGGGTACTGGACACAGAGGTTTCCCTTTCATCAGCCCAACCAGACCCCTTCTTGTCCCTCACCTAAAGAAATCAAGTCCAATACCTGACTCAGAATTCTCAAGAGCAGACCAGCCACATCCATCCAGATGTGTGGGAGCCCATCAGGGCTCAGGTGATAAGGACAGACCCCTGGACAAGACAGGGAGGACCTGAGCGCATTCCTATACGGTGGACACTCACCCAGAGGGAGACTTAGAGCCACAGGGGGACAGCAAAGGGTCTGGGAACGGCGGGAGGAATGAAGAGCAGCTTCCGGGAGAATGGCTCTTCCACGAAGAGGAAGGTCAGTGGGAGTCCTTGAGAGGACCTCAGACAATGACACAGTCGGCCCAGAGCCACCTGGCCATGTGGTGGCCCCAGAGCCGCCTGGCCATGTGGTGGCCCTAGAGCCGCCTGGCCATGTGGTGGCCCCAGAGCCGCCTGGCCATGTGGTGCCGCAACAGAGACGGTGCAACAGGCCCCAGGGTGACAGTCCCTCGGCAGGAATGAGAGAGAGGCCCCGTGGCCAGATCAGATCCTCCCTCCTGAGGTGGCTCCTCCTCCCATCTGTCCTGTCCCCCTCTTCCCATGGCAGGACCAGGATTGGAGCCCTGAGAAGGGGCCAGGCCCTCTCAGCTGGGAGCAGCTTGGAGGTCATTCCCCATTTTTTCATAAAAATGAAAGACAAAAATCGATAGAGCTGTGCACCGTGTCCCACGTCTATCATCCCAGCCACTCGGGAGGCTGAGGCAGGAGGATCGCAAGTTCAAATCCAGCCTCAGCAACAGTGAGGCACTAAGCAACTCGGTGAGACCCTGTCTCTAATAAAACACAAACAGGGCAGGGGATGTGGCTCAGTGGTCATGGGCCCCTGAGTTCAATCCCCAATACCAAAAAAAAAAAAAAAAAGACATTCGCCGTGGGAGACAGTGACACAGTGTCGGCCTCATGCTCCGAGCGCAGCCCTTCCTGCTCTGGCCTGAATTTTTAACTTTTTGTAGATGTCAATGGACACAAGCCATTATTTTGTTTGTGTTTATGTGGTGCTGAGGATCGACCTAGGGCCTCCCACAAGCTAGGAAAGCTCTGCCCTGAGCCCCAGCAACCCGACTGGGGCTTATTTTGAAACATGTTTTTCTCCCTCTCCCAGCCAACCTGGGGTGGGGGGCATGAATTCAGGGTGGCCTTGTTCCCTTCCTGGAAATAGGTATCAGTCCTGAGCACCATGGGAATGAAGCAGTTGGAACCTAGGGGTGGCCCAGAGGGCTGAGAAATTAGTCTCCCCATACAGCAAGTGGATGAAAGCCCAGATAAAAAGCCCTGATACCTAGCCTTTAATGGCCTTTTCCACCCTCTGTTCCTACGATGGGCAGAGCCACAGCCTCATGTTTCTCCCTTGGTAGAAAAGCAATAAAACTTTTTACGGATTCCTCAAAAGAAAGGTAGGTGGGGCGGAGGAGTGGTCAGGACAAGTGTGAACAACTACCAGGGCTCTTACCCACCGATGCTTCCTGCCAGTGCCCCTCTAACAGTGCTCCTCTAACAGTGCTCCTCTAACACCGCCCCTCTAACACCGCCCCTCTAACAGTGCTCCTCTAACAGTGCCCCTCTAACAGTGCTCCTCTAACAGTGCCCCTCTAACACCGCCCCTCTAACACCGCCCCTCTAACAGTGCCCCTCTAAGAGTGCCCCTCTAAGAGTGCCCCTCTAAGAGTGCCCCTCTAACACCGCCCCTCTAACAGTGCTCCTCTAACAGTGCCCCTCTAACAGTGCTCCTCTAACACCGCCCCTCTAACACCGCCCCTCTAACACTGCCCCTCTAACACCGCCCCTCTAACAGTGCTCCTCTAACAGTGCTCCTCTAACAGTGCCCCTCTAACACTGCCCCTCTAACACCGCCCCTCTAACAGTGCCCTCTAACAGTGCTCCTCTAACAGTGCTCCTCTAACAGTGCCCCTCTAACAGTGCCCCTCTAACACTGCCCCTCTAACACCGCCCCTCTAACACCGCCCCTCTAACAGTGCTCCTCTAACAGTGCTCCTCTAACAGTGCCCCTCTAACAGTGCCCCTCTAACACTGCCCCTCTAACACTGCCCCTCTAACACCGCCCCTCTAACAGTGCTCCTCTAACAGTGCTCCTCTAACAGTGCCCCTCTAACACTGCCCCTCTAACACCGCCCCTCTAACAGTGCCCCTCTAACAGTGCCCCTCTAACAGTGCCCCTCTAACAGTGCTCCTCTAACAGTGCTCCTCTAACAGTGCCCCTCTAACACTGCCCCTCTAACACCGCCCCTCTAACAGTGCCCTCTAACAGTGCTCCTCTAACAGTGCTCCTCTAACAGTGCCCCTCTAACAGTGCCCCTCTAACACTGCCCCTCTAACACCGCCCCTCTAACACCGCCCCTCTAACAGTGCTCCTCTAACAGTGCTCCTCTAACAGTGCCCCTCTAACAGTGCCCCTCTAACACTGCCCCTCTAACACTGCCCCTCTAACACCGCCCCTCTAACAGTGCTCCTCTAACAGTGCTCCTCTAACAGTGCCCCTCTAACACTGCCCCTCTAACACCGCCCCTCTAACAGTGCCCCTCTAACAGTGCTCCTCTAACAGTGCTCCTCTAACAGTGCCCCTCTAACAGTGCCCCTCTAACACTGCCCCTCTAACACCGCCCCTCTAACAGTGCTCCTCTAACAGTGCTCCTCTAACAGTGCCCCTCTAACACTGCCCCTCTAACACCGCCCCTCTAACAGTGCTCCTCTAACACTGCCCCTCTAACAGTGCCCCTCTAACAGTGCCCCTCTAACACCGCCCCTCTAACAGTGCCCCTCTAACACCGCCCCTCTAACAGTGCCCCTCTAACAGTGCCCCTCTAACAGTGCCCCTCTAACAGTGCCCCTCTAACACCGCCCCTCTAACAGTGCTCCTCTAACACCGCCCCTCTAACAGTGCCCCTCTAACACCGCCCCTCTAACAGTGCCCCTCTAACACCGCCCCTCTAACAGTGCCCCTCTAACAGTGCTCCTCTAACAGTGCTCCTCTAACAGTGCCCCTCTAACACCGCCCCTCTAACAGTGCTCCTCTAACAGTGCTCCTCTAACAGTGCCCCTCTAACACTGCCCCTCTAACAGTGCCCCTCTAACAGTGCCCCTCTAACAGTGCTCCTCTAACAGTACCCCTCTAACAGTGCTCCTCTAACAGTGCCCCTCTAACAGTGCCCCTCTAACACCGCCCCTCTAACACCGCCCCTCTAACAGTGCCCCTCTAACAGTGCCCCTCTAACAGTGCCCCTCTAACAGTGCCCCTCTAACAGTGCCCCTCTAACACTGCCCCTCTAACAGTACCCCTCTAACAGTGCCCCTCTAACACCGCCCCTCTAACACCGCCCCTCTAACAGTGCCCCTCTAACAGTGCCCCTCTAACACTGCCCCTCTAACACCGCCCCTCTAACAGTACCCCTCTAACAGTGCCCCTCTAACACCGCCCCTCTAACAGTACCCCTCTAACAGTGCCCCTCTAACACCGCCCCTCTAACACCGCCCCTCTAACAGTGCTCCTCTAACAGTGCTCCTCTAACAGTGCCCCTCTAACACTGCCCCTCTAACACCGCCCCTCTAACAGTGCCCCTCTAACAGTGCCCCTCTAACAGTGCTCCTCTAACAGTGCCCCTCTAACAGTGCTCCTCTAACACTGCTCCTCTAACAGTGCCCCTCTAACAGTGCCCCTCTAACACTGCCCCTCTAACACCGCCCCTCTAACAGTGCTCCTCTAACAGTACCCCTCTAACAGTGCCCCTCTAACACCGCCCCTCTAACACCGCCCCTCTAACAGTGCTCCTCTAACAGTGCTCCTCTAACAGTGCCCCTCTAACACTGCCCCTCTAACACCGCCCCTCTAACAGTGCCCCTCTAACAGTGCCCCTCTAACAGTGCTCCTCTAACACCGCCCCTCTAACAGTGCTCCTCTAACAGTGCCCCTCTAACAGTGCCCCTCTAACAGTACCCCTCTAACACTGCCCCTCTAACAGTGCCCCTCTAACAGTGCCCCTCTAACACTGCTCCTCTAACAGTACCCCTCTAACAGTGCCCCTCTAACACTGCCCCTCTAACACCGCCCCTCTAACAGTGCCCCTCTAACAGTGCCCCTCTAACACTGCCCCTCTAACAGTGCCCCTCTAACAGTACCCCTCTAACACTGCCCCTCTAACAGTGCCCCTCTAACAGTGCCCCTCTAACACTGCTCCTCTAACAGTGCTCCTCTAACACCGCCCCTCTAACAGTACCCCTCTAACAGTGCCCCTCTAACACTGCTCCTCTAACAGTGCCCCTCTAACACTGCCCCTCTAACAGTGCCCCTCTAACAGTGCCCCTCTAACACTGCTCCTCTAACAGTGCCCCTCTAACACTGCCCCTCTAACAGTGCCCCTCTAACAGTGCCCCTCTAACACTGCTCCTCTAACAGTGCCCCTCTAACACTGCCCCTCTAACAGTGCCCCTCTAACAGTGCCCCTCTAACACTGCCCCTCTAACAGTGCCCCTCTAACAGTGCCCCTCTAACACTGCTCCTCTAACAGTGCTCCTCTAACACTGCCCCTCTAACAGTGCCCCTCTAACAGTGCCCCTCTAACACTGCTCCTCTAACAGTGCCCCTCTAACACTGCCCCTCTAACAGTGCCCCTCTAACAGTGCCCCTCTAACACTGCCCCTCTAACAGTGCCCCTCTAACAGTGCCCCTCTAACACTGCCCCTCTAACAGTGCCCCTCTAACAGTGCCCCTCTAACACTGCCCCTCTAACAGTGCCCCTCTAACAGTGCCCCTCTAACACTGCCCCTCTAACAGTGCCCCTCTAACAGTGCCCCTCTAACACTGCCCCTCTAACAGTGCCCCTCTAACAGTGCCCCTCTAACACTGCCCCTCTAACAGTGCCCCTCTAACAGTGCTCCTCTAACACTGCCCCTCTAACAGTGCCCCTCTAACACTGCCCCTCTAACAGTGCCCCTCTAACACTGCCCCTCTAACACTGCCCCTCTAACAGTGCCCCTCTAACACTGCTCCTCTAACAGTACCCCTCTAACAGTGCCCCTCTAACACTGCCCCTCTAACACCGCCCCTCTAACAGTGCCCCTCTAACAGTGCCCCTCTAACACTGCCCCTCTAACAGTGCCCCTCTAACAGTACCCCTCTAACACTGCCCCTCTAACACTGCCCCTCTAACAGTACCCCTCTAACAGTGCCCCTCTAACACTGCCCCTCTAACACTGCCCCTCTAACAGTGCCCCTCTAACAGTGCCCCTCTAACACTGCCCCTCTAACAGTGCCCCTCTAACAGTACCCCTCTAACACTGCTCCTCTAACAGTACCCCTCTAACAGTGCCCCTCTAACACTGCCCCTCTAACACCGCCCCTCTAACAGTGCCCCTCTAACAGTGCCCCTCTAACACTGCCCCTCTAACAGTGCCCCTCTAACAGTACCCCTCTAACACTGCCCCTCTAACACTGCCCCTCTAACAGTACCCCTCTAACAGTGCCCCTCTAACACTGCCCCTCTAACACCGCCCCTCTAACAGTGCCCCTCTAACAGTGCCCCTCTAACAGTGCCCCTCTAACACTGCCCCTCTAACACCGCCCCTCTAACAGTGCCCCTCTAACAGTGCCCCTCTAACACTGCCCCTCTAACAGTGCCCCTCTAACAGTACCCCTCTAACAGTGCCCCTCTAACACTGCCCCTCTAACAGTGCCCCTCTAACAGTGCCCCTCTAACACCGCCCCTCTAACAGTGCCCCTCTAACAGTGCCCCTCTAACACTGCCCCTCTAACACCGCCCCTCTAACAGTGCCCCTCTAACAGTACCCCTCTAACAGTGCCCCTCTAACACTGCCCCTCTAACACCGCCCCTCTAACAGTGCCCCTCTAACAGTGCCCCTCTAACACTGCCCCTCTAACAGTGCCCCTCTAACAGTACCCCTCTAACACCGCCCCTCTAACACCGCCCCTCTAACAGTGCCCCTCTAACAGTGCCCCTCTAACAGTGCTCCTCTAACAGTGCCCCTCTAACACTCCCCCTCTAACAGTGCCCCTCTAACAGTGCTCCTCTAACAGTGCCCCTCTAACACCGCCCCTCTAACACCGCCCCTCTAACAGTGCCCCTCTAACAGTGCCCCTCTAACACTGCCCCTCTAACAGTGCCCCTCTAACAGTGCTCCTCTAACAGTGCCCCTCTAACAGTGCCCCTCTAACACTGCCCCTCTAACACCGCCCCTCTAACAGTGCCCCTCTAACACTCCCCCTCTAACAGTGCCCCTCTAACACTGCCCCTCTAACAGTGCCCCTCTAACAGTGCTCCTCTAACAGTGCTCCTCTAACACTGCCCCTCTAACAGTGCCCCTCTAACACCGCCCCTCTAACAGTGCCCCTCTAACAGTGCCCCTCTAACAGTGCTCCTCTAACAGTGCCCCTCTAACAGTGCCCCTCTAACAGTGCCCCTCTAACAGTGCCCCTCTAACAGTGCTCCTCTAACACCGCCCCTCTAACAGTGCCCCTCTAACAGTGCCCCTCTAACACCGCCCCTCTAACACCGCCCCTCTAACACTGCCCCTCTAACAGTGCTCCTCTAACAGTGCCCCTCTAACAGTGCCCCTCTAACAGTGCCCCTCTAACAGTGCCCCTCTAACACTGCCCCTCTAACACCGCCCCTCTAACACCGCCCCTCTAACAGTGCCCCTCTAACAGTGCTCCTCTAACAGTGCTCCTCTAACAGTGCCCCTCTAACAGTGCCCCTCTAACACTGCCCCTCTAACACTGCCCCTCTAACACCGCCCCTCTAACAGTGCTCCTCTAACAGTGCCCCTCTAACAGTGCTCCTCTAACAGTGCCCCTCTAACAGTGCCCCTCTAACAGTGCTCCTCTAACACTGCCCCTCTAACAGTGCCCCTCTAACAGTGCTCCTCTAACAGTGCTCCTCTAACAGTGCCCCTCTAACAGTGCCCCTCTAACACTGCCCCTCTAACAGTGCCCCTCTAACAGTGCTCCTCTAACAGTGCTCCTCTAACAGTGCCCCTCTAACACTGCCCCTCTAACAGTGCCCCTCTAACAGTGCTCCTCTAACAGTGCCCCTCTAACACTGCCCCTCTAACACCGCCCCTCTAACAGTGCCCCTCTAACAGTGCCCCTCTAACAGTGCTCCTCTAAGAGTGCCCCTCTAACAGTGCCCCTCTAACACTGCCCCTCTAACACTGCCCCTCTAACACCGCCCCTCTAACAGTGCTCCTCTAACAGTGCTCCTCTAACACTGCCCCTCTAACACTGCCCCTCTAACACTGCCCCTCTAACAGTGCCCCTCTAACAGTGCCCCTCTAACAGTGCCCCTCTAACACTGCCCCTCTAACAGTGCCCCTCTAACACCGCCCCTCTAACAGTGCCCCTCTAACACCGCCCCGCTAACAGTGCCCCTCTAACACCGCCCCTCTAACAGTGCCCCTCTAACACCGCCCCTCTAACACCGCCCCTCTAACAGTGCTCCTCTAACAGTGCTCCTCTAACACTGCCCCTCTAACACTGCCCCTCTAACACTGCCCCTCTAACAGTGCCCCTCTAACAGTGCCCCTCTAACAGTGCCCCTCTAACAGTGCCCCTCTAACACCGCCCCTCTAACAGTGCCCCTCTAACACCGCCCCTCTAACAGTGCCCCTCTAACAGTGCTCCTCTAACAGTGCTCCTCTAACAGTGCCCCTCTAACACTGCCCCTCTAACACCGCCCCTCTAACACTGCTCCTCTAACAGTGCTCCTCTAACAGTGCCCCTCTAACACTGCCCCTCTAACACCGCCCCTCTAACAGTGCCCCTCTAACACTGCCCCTCTAACAGTGCCCCTCTAACAGTGCTCCTCTAACACTGCCCCTCTAACAGTACCCCTCTAACAGTGCCCCTCTAACACCACCCCTCTAACACCGCCCCTCTAACAGTACCCCTCTAACAGTGCCCCTCTAACAGTGCCCCTCTAACAGTGCTCCTCTAACAGTGCCCCTCTAACAGTGCCCCTCTAACACCGCCCCTCTAACAGTGCTCCTCTAACAGTGCTCCTCTAACAGTGCCCCTCTAACACCGCCCCTCTAACAGTACCCCTCTAACAGTGCCCCTCTAACACCGCCCCTCTAACACCGCCCCTCAAACAGTGCTCCTCTAACAGTGCCCCTCTAACAGTGCCCCTCTAACACCGCCCCTCTAACAGTGCCCCTCTAACAGTGCTCCTCTAACAGTGCCCCTCTAACAGTGCCCCTCTAACAGTGCCCCTCTAACAGTGCCCCTCTAACACTGCCCCTCTAACAGTGCTCCTCTAACAGTGCTCCTCTAACAGTGCCCCTCTAACACTGCCCCTCTAACAGTGCTCCTCTAACAGTGCTCCTCTAACAGTGCCCCTCTAACAGTGCTCCTCTAACAGTGCTCCTCTAACACTGCCCCTCTAACACCGCCCCTCTAACAGTGCCCCTCTAACACTGCCCCTCTAACAGTGCTCCTCTAACAGTGCCCCTCTAACAGTGCCCCTCTAACAGTGCCCCTCTAACACCGCCCCTCTAACAGTGCCCCTCTAACAGTGCTCCTCTAACAGTGCTCCTCTAACAGTGCCCCTCTAACAGTGCTCCTCTAACACTGCCCCTCTAACAGTGCCCCTCTAACACTGCCCCTCTAACAGTGCCCCTCTAACAGTGCCCCTCTAACAGTGCTCCTCTAACACCGCCCCTCTAACAGTGCTCCTCTAACAGTGCCCCTCTAACAGTGCCCCTCTAACACCGCCCCTCTAACACCGCCCCTCTAACACTGCCCCTCTAACAGTGCTCCTCTAACAGTGCCCCTCTAACACTGCCCCTCTAACAATGCCCCTCTAACACTGCCCCTCTAACAGTGCTCCTCTAACAGTGCCCCTCTAACACTGCCCCTCTAACAGTGCCCCTCTAACAGTGCCCCTCTAACAGTGCTCCTCTAACACCGCCCCTCTAACAGTGCCCCTCTAACAGTGCCCCTCTAACAGTGCCCCTCTAACAGTGCCCCTCTAACAGTGCCCCTCTAACACCGCCCCTCTAACACCGCCCCTCTAACACCGCCCCTCTAACACTGCCCCTCTAACAGTGCCCCTCTAACAGTGCTCCTCTAACAGTGCCCCTCTAACAGTGCCCCTCTAACAGTGCCCCTCTAACACCGCCCCTCTAACAGTGCCCCTCTAACAGTGCCCCTCTAACAGTGCTCCTCTAACAGTGCCCCTCTAACACCGCCCCTCTAACACTGCCCCTCTAACAGTGCCCCTCTAACAGTGCTCCTCTAACAGTGCCCCTCTAACACCGCCCCTCTAACACCGCCCCTCTAACAGTGCCCCTCTAACAGTGCCCCTCTAACACTGCCCCTCTAACAGTGCCCCTCTAACAGTGCTCCTCTAACAGTGCCCCTCTAACAGTGCCCCTCTAACACTGCCCCTCTAACAGTGCCCCTCTAACAGTGCCCCTCTAACAGTGCTCCTCTAACAGTGCCCCTCTAACAGTGCCCCTCTAACACTGCCCCTCTAACAGTGCCCCTCTAACAGTGCTCCTCTAACAGTGCTCCTCTAACAGTGCTCCTCTAACACTGCCCCTCTAACAGTGCCCCTCTAACAGTGCTCCTCTAACAGTGCTCCTCTAACAGTGCTCCTCTAACACTGCCCCTCTAACACTGCCCCTCTAACAGTGCCCCTCTAACAGTGCTCCTCTAACAGTGCTCCTCTAACAGTGCCCCTCTAACACTGCCCCTCTAACAGTGCCCCTCTAACAGTGCCCCTCTAACAGTGCTCCTCTAACAGTGCCCCTCTAACAGTGCCCCTCTAACACCGCCCCTCTAACAGTGCCCCTCTAACAGTGCCCCTCTAACAGTGCTCCTCTAACAGTGCCCCTCTAACAGTGCCCCTCTAACAGTGCTCCTCTAACAGTGCCCCTCTAACAGTGCCCCTCTAACAGTGCCCCTCTAACACCGCCCCTCTAACAGTGCCCCTCTTACAGTGCCCCTCTAACAGTGCTCCTCTAACAGTGCCCCTCTAACACCGCCCCTCTAACACTGCCCCTCTAACAGTGCCCCTCTAACAGTGCTCCTCTAACAGTGCCCCTCTAACACCGCCCCTCTAACACCGCCCCTCTAACAGTGCCCCTCTAACAGTGCCCCTCTAACACTGCCCCTCTAACAGTGCCTCTCTAACAGTGCTCCTCTAACAGTGCCCCTCTAACAGTGCCCCTCTAACACTGCCCCTCTAACACCGCCCCTCTAACAGTGCCCCTCTAACACTGCCCCTCTAACAGTGCCCCTCTAACACTGCCCCTCTAACAGTGCCCCTCTAACACCGCCCCTCTAACAGTGCTCCTCTAACAGTGCTCCTCTAACACTGCCCCTCTAACAGTGCCCCTCTAACACCGCCCCTCTAACAGTGCCCCTCTAACAGTGCTCCTCTAACAGTGCCCCTCTAACAGTGCCCCTCTAACAGTGCCCCTCTAACAGTGCCCCTCTAACAGTGCTCCTCTAACAGTGCCCCTCTAACAGTGCCCCTCTAACAGTGCTCCTCTAACAGTGCCCCTCTAACAGTGCCCCTCTAACAGTGCCCCTCTAACAGTGCCCCTCTAACAGTGCTCCTCTAACACCGCCCCTCTAACAGTGCCCCTCTAACAGTGCCCCTCTAACACCGCCCCTCTAACACCGCCCCTCTAACACTGCCCCTCTAACAGTGCTCCTCTAACAGTGCCCCTCTAACAGTGCCCCTCTAACAGTGCCCCTCTAACAGTGCCCCTCTAACACTGCCCCTCTAACACCGCCCCTCTAACACCGCCCCTCTAACAGTGCCCCTCTAACAGTGCTCCTCTAACAGTGCTCCTCTAACAGTGCCCCTCTAACAGTGCCCCTCTAACACTGCCCCTCTAACACTGCCCCTCTAACACCGCCCCTCTAACAGTGCTCCTCTAACAGTGCCCCTCTAACAGTGCTCCTCTAACAGTGCCCCTCTAACAGTGCCCCTCTAACAGTGCTCCTCTAACACTGCCCCTCTAACAGTGCCCCTCTAACAGTGCTCCTCTAACAGTGCTCCTCTAACAGTGCCCCTCTAACAGTGCCCCTCTAACACTGCCCCTCTAACAGTGCTCCTCTAACAGTGCTCCTCTAACAGTGCCCCTCTAACACTGCCCCTCTAACAGTGCCCCTCTAACAGTGCTCCTCTAACAGTGCCCCTCTAACACTGCCCCTCTAACACCGCCCCTCTAACAGTGCCCCTCTAACAGTGCTCCTCTAACAGTGCTCCTCTAAGAGTGCCCCTCTAACAGTGCCCCTCTAACACTGCCCCTCTAACACTGCCCCTCTAACACCGCCCCTCTAACAGTGCTCCTCTAACAGTGCTCCTCTAACACTGCCCCTCTAACACTGCCCCTCTAACACTGCCCCTCTAACAGTGCCCCTCTAACAGTGCCCCTCTAACACCGCCCCTCTAACAGTGCCCCTCTAACACCGCCCCGCTAACAGTGCCCCTCTAACACCGCCCCTCTAACAGTGCCCCTCTAACACCGCCCCTCTAACACCGCCCCTCTAACAGTGCTCCTCTAACAGTGCTCCTCTAACACTGCCCCTCTAACACTGCCCCTCTAACACTGCCCCTCTAACAGTGCCCCTCTAACAGTGCCCCTCTAACACCGCCCCTCTAACAGTGCCCCTCTAACACCGCCCCTCTAACAGTGCCCCTCTAACAGTGCCCCTCTAACACCGCCCCTCTAACAGTGCCCCTCTAACACCGCCCCTCTAACAGTGCCCCTCTAACAGTGCTCCTCTAACAGTGCTCCTCTAACAGTGCCCCTCTAACACTGCCCCTCTAACACCGCCCCTCTAACAGTGCTCCTCTAACAGTGCTCCTCTAACAGTGCCCCTCTAACACTGCCCCTCTAACACCGCCCCTCTAACAGTGCCCCTCTAACACTGCCCCTCTAACAGTGCCCCTCTAACAGTGCTCCTCTAACACTGCCCCTCTAACAGTACCCCTCTAACAGTGCCCCTCTAACAGTGCCCCTCTAACAGTGCTCCTCTAACACCGCCCCTCTAACAGTACCCCTCTAACACTGCCCCTCTAACAGTGCCCCTCTAACAGTACCCCTCTAACAGTGCCCCTCTAACAGTGCCCCTCTAACACTGCCCCTCTAACAGTGCCCCTCTAACAGTGCTCCTCTAACACTGCCCCTCTAACAGTGCCCCTCTAACAGTACCCCTCTAACAGTGCCCCTCTAACACTGCCCCTCTAACACTGCCCCTCTAACAGTACCCCTCTAACAGTGCCCCTCTAACAGTGCCCCTCTAACACTGCCCCTCTAACAGTGCCCCTCTAACAGTGCTCCTCTAACACTGCCCCTCTAACAGTACCCCTCTAACACTGCCCCTCTAACAGTGCCCCTCTAACAGTGCTCCTCTAACACTGCCCCTCTAACAGTACCCCTCTAACAGTGCCCCTCTAACAGTGCCCCTCTAACAGTGCCCCTCTAACACTGCCCCTCTAACAGTGCCCCTCTAACAGTGCCCCTCTAACACCGCCCCTCTAACAGTACCCCTCTAACAGTGCCCCTCTAACAGTGCCCCTCTAACAGTGCTCCTCTAACAGTGCCCCTCTAACACTGCCCCTCTAACAGTGCCCCTCTAACACTGCCCCTCTAACAGTGCTCCTCTAACAGTGCCCCTCTAACACCGCCCCTCTAACAGTGCTCCTCTAACAGTGCTCCTCTAACAGTGCCCCTCTAACACCGCCCCTCTAACACCGCCCCTCTAACAGTGCCCCTCTAACAGTGCCCCTCTAACACTGCCCCTCTAACACCGCCCCTCTAACAGTACCCCTCTAACAGTGCCCCTCTAACACCGCCCCTCTAACAGTACCCCTCTAACAGTGCCCCTCTAACACCGCCCCTCTAACACCGCCCCTCTAACAGTGCTCCTCTAACAGTGCCCCTCTAACAGTGCCCCTCTAACACCGCCCCTCTAACAGTGCCCCTCTAACAGTGCTCCTCTAACAGTGCCCCTCTAACAGTGCCCCTCTAACAGTGCCCCTCTAACAGTGCCCCTCTAACACCGCCCCTCTAACAGTGCCCCTCTAACACTGCCCCTCTAACAGTGCTCCTCTAACAGTGCCCCTCTAACAGTGCCCCTCTAACAGTGCCCCTCTAACACCGCCCCTCTAACAGTGCCCCTCTAACACTGCCCCTCTAAGAGTGCCCCTCTAACACTGCCCCTCTAACACCGCCCCTCTAACAGTGCTCCTCTAACAGTGCTCCTCTAACAGTGCCCCTCTAACACTGCCCCTCTAACACCGCCCCTCTAACAGTGCCCCTCTAACAGTGCCCCTCTAACAGTGCTCCTCTAACAGTGCCCCTCTAACAGTGCTCCTCTAACAGTGCCCCGCTAACACCGCCCCTCTAACACCGCCCCTCTAACACTGCTCCTCTAACAGTGCCCCTCTAACAGTGCTCCTCTAACAGTGCCCCTCTAACAGTGCCCCTCTAACAGTGCCCCTCTAACACTGCCCCTCTAACACTGCCCCTCTAACAGTGCCCCTCTAACACTGCCCCTCTAACAGTGCCCCTCTAACAGTGCCCCTCTAACAGTGCCCCTCTAACACTGCCCCTCTAACACTGCCCCTCTAACAGTGCCCCTCTAACACCGCCCCTCTAACAGTGCTCCTCTAACAGTGCTCCTCTAACAGTGCCCCTCTAACAGTGCCCCTCTAACAGTGCCCCTCTAACACCGCCCCTCTAACAGTGCTCCTCTAACACTGCCCCTCTAACAGTGCCCCTCTAACACTGCCCCTCTAACAGTGCCCCTCTAACAGTGCCCCTCTAACACTGCCCCTCTAACACTGCCCCTCTAACAGTGCCCCTCTAACACCGCCCCTCTAACAGTGCTCCTCTAACAGTGCTCCTCTAACAGTGCCCCTCTAACAGTGCCCCTCTAACAGTGCCCCTCTAACAGTGCCCCTCTAACACTGCCCCTCTAACAGTGCTCCTCTAACAGTGCCCCTCTAACAGTGCTCCTCTAACAGTGCTCCTCTAACACTGCCCCTCTAACACTGCCCCTCTAACACTGCCCCTCTAACACTGCCCCTCTAACACCGCCCCTCTAACAGTGCTCCTCTAACAGTGCCCCTCTAACAGTGCCCCTCTAACAGTGCCCCTCTAACACCGCCCCTCTAACACCGCCCCTCTAACACCGCCCCTCTAACAGTGCCCCTCTAACACCGCCCCTCTAACAGTGCTCCTCTAACAGTGCTCCTCTAACAGTGCCCCTCTAACAGTGCCCCTCTAACAGTGCCCCTCTAACACTGCCCCTCTAACACTGCCCCTCTAACAGTGCTCCTCTAACAGTGCCCCTCTAACAGTGCCCCTCTAACAGTGCCCCTCTAACAGTGCCCTCTAACAGTGCTCCTCTAACAGTGCTCCTCTAACACTGCCCCTCTAACACTGCCCCTCTAACACTGCCCCTCTAACACTGCCCCTCTAACACCGCCCCTCTAACAGTGCTCCTCTAACAGTGCTCCTCTAACAGTGCCCCTCTAACAGTGCCCCTCTAACAGTGCCCCTCTAACAGTGCCCCTCTAACACTGCCCCTCTAACACCGCCCCTCTAACAGTGCTCCTCTAACAGTGCCCCTCTAACAGTGCCCCTCTAACACTGCCCCTCTAACACTGCCCCTCTAACACTGCCCCTCTAACACCGCCCCTCTAACAGTGCTCCTCTAACAGTGCTCCTCTAACAGTGCCCCTCTAACAGTGCTCCTCTAACAGTGCTCCTCTAACAGTGCCCCTCTAACACCGCCCCTCTAACAGTGCCCCTCTAACAGTGCCCCTCTAACACTGCCCCTCTAACAGTGCCCCTCTAACAGTGCTCCTCTAACAGTGCCCCTCTAACACCGCCCCTCTAACAGTGCTCCTCTAACAGTGCTCCTCTAACAGTGCCCCTCTAACACTGCCCCTCTAACACCGCCCCTCTAACAGTGCCCCTCTAACACTGCCCCTCTAACAGTGCCCCTCTAACAGTGCCCCTCTAACAGTGCCCCTCTAACAGTGCCCCTCTAACAGTGCCCCTCTAACAGTGCCCCTCTAACAGTGCCCCTCTAACACTGCTCCTCTAACACTGCCCCTCTAACACTGCCCCTCTAACAGTGCCCCTCTAACAGTGCCCCTCTAACAGTGCCCCTCTAACAGTGCCCCTCTAACACTGCCCCTCTAACAGTGCCCCTCTAACAGTGCCCCTCTAACAGTGCTCCTCTAACACTGCTCCTCTAACACTGCCCCTCTAACAGTGCCCCTCTAACAGTGCCCCTCTAACAGTGCCCCTCTAACACTGCCCCTCTAACAGTGCCCCTCTAACAGTGCCCCTCTAACAGTGCCCCTCTAACAGTGCTCCTCTAACACTGCTCCTCTAACACCGCCCCTCTAACACCGCCCCTCTAACACCGCCCCTCTAACAGTGCTCCTCTAACAGTGCTCCTCTAACACTGCCCCTCTAACAGTGCCCCTCTAACAGTGCCCCTCTAACAGTGCCCCTCTAACACTGCCCCTCTAACAGTGCCCCTCTAACAGTGCCCCTCTAACAGTGCCCCTCTAACACTGCCCCTCTAACAGTGCCCCTCTAACAGTGCTCCTCTAACACTGCCCCTCTAACAGTGCCCCTCTAACAGTGCCCCTCTAACAGTGCCCCTCTAACACTGCCCCTCTAACAGTGCCCCTCTAACAGTGCCCCTCTAACAGTGCCCCTCTAACACTGCCCCTCTAACAGTGCTCCTCTAACAGTGCTCCTCTAACACTGCCCCTCTAACAGTGCCCCTCTAACAGTGCCCCTCTAACAGTGCCCCTCTAACACTGCCCCTCTAACAGTGCCCCTCTAACAGTGCCCCTCTAACAGTGCCCCTCTAACACTGCCCCTCTAACAGTGCCCCTCTAACAGTGCCCCTCTAACACCGCCCCTCTAACACTGCCCCTCTAACAGTGCCCCTCTAACAGTGCCCCTCTAACAGTGCCCCTCTAACAGTGCCCCTCTAACAGTGCCCCTCTAACAGTGCCCCTCTAACAGTGCCCCTCTAACACTGCCCCTCTAACAGTGCTCCTCTAACAGTGCCCCTCTAACACTGCCCCTCTAACAGTGCCCCTCTAACAGTGCCCCTCTAACAGTGCCCCTCTAACAGTGCCCCTCTAACAGTGCCCCTCTAACAGTGCCCCTCTAACAGTGCTCCTCTAACAGTGCTCCTCTAACACTGCCCCTCTAACAGTGCCCCTCTAACAGTGCTCCTCTAACAGTGCCCCTCTAACAGTGCCCCTCTAACACTGCCCCTCTAACAGTGCCCCTCTAACAGTGCCCCTCTAACAGTGCCCCTCTAACAGTGCCCCTCTAACACCGCCCCTCTAACACTGCCCCTCTAACAGTGCTCCTCTAACAGTGCTCCTCTAACACTGCCCCTCTAACAGTGCCCCTCTAACAGTGCTCCTCTAACAGTGCTCCTCTAACAGTGCCCCTCTAACACTGCCCCTCTAACAGTGCCCCTCTAACAGTGCCCCTCTAACACTGCCCCTCTAACAGTGCCCCTCTAACACTGCCCCTCTAACACTGCCCCTCTAACACCGCCCCTCTAACAGTGCCCCTCTAACACCGCCCCTCTAACACCGCCCCTCTAACAGTGCCCCTCTAACACCGCCCCTCTAACACCGCCCCTCTAACACCGCCCCTCTAACAGTGCCCCTCTAACAGTGCCCCTCTAACAGTGCCCCTCTAACAGTGCCCCTCTAACAGTGCCCCTCTAACAGTGCCCCTCTAACACCGCCCCTCTAACAGTGCTCCTCTAACAGTACCCCTCTAACAGTGCTCCTCTAACAGTGCTCCTCTAACAGTGCCCCTCTAACACCGCCCCTCTAACACCGCCCCTCTAACAGTGCCCCTCTAACAGTGCTCCTCTAACAGTGCTCCTCTAACAGTGCCCCTCTAACACTGCCCCTCTAACACTGCCCCTCTAACACTGCCCCTCTAACACTGCCCCTCTAACAGTGCCCCTCTAACACTGCCCCTCTAACAGTGCCCCTCTAACAGTGCCCCTCTAACAGTGCCCCTCTAACAGTGCCCCTCTAACAGTGCCCCTCTAACAGTGCCCCTCTAACACCGTCCCTCTAACAGTGCCCCTCTAACACTGCCCCTCTAACAGTGCCCCTCTAACAGTGCCCCTCTAACACTGCCCCTCTAACAGTGCCCCTCTAACACCGCCCCTCTAACAGTGCCCCTCTAACAGTGCCCCTCTAACAGTGCCCCTCTAACAGTGCCCCTCTAACACTGCCCCTCTAACACTGCCCCTCTAACAGTGCCCCTCTAACAGTGCCCCTCTAACAGTGCCCCTCTAACAGTGCCCCTCTAACAGTGCCCCTCTAACACTGCCCCTCTAACAGTGCCCCTCTAACAGTGCCCCTCTAACAGTGCCCCTCTAACAGTGCTCCTCTAACAGTGCCCCTCTAACAGTGCCCCTCTAACAGTGCCCCTCTAACAGTGCTCCTCTAACACCGCCCCTCTAACAGTGCCCCTCTAACAGTGCCCCTCTAACAGTGCCCCTCTAACAGTGCCCCTCTAACAGTGCCCCTCTAACAGTGCTCCTCTAACACCGCCCCTCTAACAGTGCCCCTCTAACAGTGCCCCTCTAACAGTGCCCCTCTAACAGTGCCCCTCTAACACTGCCCCTCTAACAGTGCCCCTCTAACAGTGCTCCTCTAACAGTGCCCCTCTAACAGTGCCCCTCTAACAGTGCCCCTCTAACAGTGCCCCTCTAACAGTGCTCCTCTAACAGTGCCCCTCTAACAGTGCCCCTCTAACAGTGCCCCTCTAACAGTGCCCCTCTAACAGTGCTCCTCTAACAGTGCCCCTCTAACAGTGCCCCTCTAACAGTGCTCCTCTAACAGTGCTCCTCTAACAGTGCCCCTCTAACAGTGCTCCTCTAACAGTGCCCCTCTAACAGTGCCCCTCTAACAGTGCTCCTCTAACACCGCCCCTCTAACAGTGCCCCTCTAACAGTGCCCCTCTAACAGTGCCCCTCTAACAGTGCCCCTCTAACAGTGCTCCTCTAACACCGCCCCTCTAACAGTGCTCCTCTAACAGTGCCCCTCTAACAGTGCCCCTCTAACACTGCCCCTCTAACAGTGCCCCTCTAACAGTGCCCCTCTAACACTGCCCCTCTAACAGTGCTCCTCTAACAGTGCTCCTCTAACAGTGCCCCTCTAACAGTGCCCCTCTAACAGTGCCCCTCTAACAGTGCTCCTCTAACAGTGCCCCTCTAACAGTGCCCCTCTAACACTGCCCCTCTAACAGTGCCCCTCTAACAGTGCTCCTCTAACAGTGCCCCTCTAACAGTGCCCCTCTAACACTGCCCCTCTAACAGTGCCCCTCTAACACTGCCCCTCTAACACTGCCCCTCTAACAGTGCTCCTCTAACAGTGCCCCTCTAACAGTGCCCCTCTAACAGTGCCCCTCTAACAGTGCCCCTCTAACAGTGCTCCTCTAACAGTGCCCCTCTAACAGTGCCCCTCTAACAGTGCTCCTCTAACAGTGCTCCTCTAACAGTGCCCCTCTAACAGTGCTCCTCTAACAGTGCCCCTCTAACAGTGCCCCTCTAACAGTGCTCCTCTAACACCGCCCCTCTAACAGTGCCCCTCTAACAGTGCCCCTCTAACAGTGCCCCTCTAACAGTGCCCCTCTAACAGTGCTCCTCTAACACCGCCCCTCTAACAGTGCTCCTCTAACAGTGCCCCTCTAACAGTGCCCCTCTAACACTGCCCCTCTAACAGTGCCCCTCTAACAGTGCCCCTCTAACACTGCCCCTCTAACAGTGCTCCTCTAACAGTGCTCCTCTAACAGTGCCCCTCTAACAGTGCCCCTCTAACAGTGCCCCTCTAACAGTGCTCCTCTAACAGTGCCCCTCTAACAGTGCCCCTCTAACACTGCCCCTCTAACACTGCCCCTCTAACAGTGCCCCTCTAACACTGCCCCTCTAACAGTGCCCCTCTAACAGTGCCCCTCTAACAGTGCCCCTCTAACACTGCCCCTCTAACAGTGCCCCTCTAACAGTGCTCCTCTAACAGTGCCCCTCTAACAGTGCCCCTCTAACAGTGCTCCTCTAACAGTGCTCCTCTAACAGTGCCCCTCTAACAGTGCTCCTCTAACAGTGCCCCTCTAACAGTGCCCCTCTAACACTGCCCCTCTAACAGTGCCCCTCTAACAGTGCTCCTCTAACAGTGCCCCTCTAACAGTGCCCCTCTAACAGTGCTCCTCTAACAGTGCCCCTCTAACAGTGCCCCTCTAACACTGCCCCTCTAACAGTGCCCCTCTAACAGTGCTCCTCTAACAGTGCCCCTCTAACAGTGCTCCTCTAACAGTGCTCCTCTAACAGTGCTCCTCTAACAGTGCTCCCCTAACCGAGTCCCTCTCTCCGTGGCCTCCAACCCTGGTCATTTTATGCTGGGATCCCGCCCAGGCTGCTCTCCCACTCATTTTTAAGTGGCCATTTCTTTCTCCTCCCCTCTCCCTGCCCCTTCCTCCCGCCCTCCCTAGTCTCAGGGAGCAGGTCCCCCCTCCCCATCCTGGGCGCAGCCATGTGTCCCTGGGCACACACCCACCACAGGAACAAGGTGACCCAGACTTTGGGAAGGTGCCAAATTATCTCAGGAATGGCTCTCCCAGGTTAGGGGCCCTGTGTTTCTCCTTTGCTTCTTTTTCCTTTTTCTCAGAACTGTGTCCTCGTCACTGGATTGACGCGGGGACCAGGGCCGAGATTCTGGCCTCCCCTCAAGGCCTTCCTGGGGGCCGAACAGCAGGAGGCTGAAGGAGGGTTCCAGGGCCGAGCAGAGGGCCCAGCGGACTCTGGAGTCCGCCTGCAGGCCAAGCCCCATGTCCCCCACAGCTCCCTGCCTGCGACCCAGAAAAGAGCCCAGAGCATCCCGACTGTCCCTTCCTAGGTGGGACTAGAGGGCCACACAGGGGACAGAGAGGACAGAGCAGGGAAGCGGCCACAGAGGGCTCCGGGCTCCCTGAGCCGTGCCAGGGAATCCAAGATGGCCGTCTCTGACCTTTGTGCCCACAGAGGCATCAGGGCCACCTGGGCGGCAGGCCTCCCACGGCCCATGACACGGCCTTCTCACACGTCCACAGCAGCCCATGAGGAAGAGGTCGGAAAACAAGAGCTCCCCCGGCATCAAGGGAGGAGGGTGAAGGCGCTCTACAGTGGTCACGCCGGACCTGGGGAAGGGCCCAGGCATCCGCAGCCCGTCTCCTCAGTGTGGCCCCGCTCTCCGGTCCAGTCCCGACTCTGCTCTTCCACCTGTGCTGCCGGCCAGCCTGCAGGCGTCATGCCCGTCTAGCCCAGGCTCACGCCCAGAGCCCGCCAGCTTTCACACCCAGGCCCTGCAGACCTCCAGGGAACGGAGGGCTGCCCCCAAACACCACAGATTCACAGCCGTCCCTAGGACCAGAGTAAAGGCCACTGGGTCCCCTGGCTCTGCCACAGCGCTCATCCCAAAAGCCCTGCCCTTGGCAGTTCAGCCACCGGCCCTGGCTCTTTCCTTATGGCTGAGGGTAGAAAGTGGGACTTCCGCACTAGCAGAACTGGTCCTGTGTTTGGGGACAAGGTTTTCCCATGTCCCCCTGGAGACCCCAAAGCCCAACATTCACAAGGAGACACAAATTGCTCTTTCTTGGCAAAATCTCAAGTTGCCTTTTGCTTGTTTGGTTGGTCAAAGATTTTCAGCAGCCAGACAGACAGCTCGCACCTGCTCCCATGGTCGCGCGGCCTCGGGCGCTGAGGGCACGTGCTCTCTGTCTGCAGCTGAAGCCACCGTCAAAGCCAGCAGCCCCTGCTCCCAGGACAGACTCGCCTGGAGCCCCAGGGCTGAGCGCCAGAGTCAGACCCAGCATCCGCGCCTGGGCCGGTCTGTGTGCTGCCCCCGGTCAGGTGCCTGGGCTCTGGCTCACAGGCCAGCCAGGAAGGGCCTTGTATGTAAGAGCCCATTCCCTCTCTCCCCCTCCATCATGGCTTCCTGCGGAGGTCCTGGGCAGGCCCTGACAGACGGATGGCCACAGCAGACCCACAGATGCCGTGAGGTCATTTCAGAGTCCAGTAAACCTCCCGCGGGCTCCACCTCCAGTTCAGTAGCCAAAACAGAACCCTGGAATGACAGCGCTGACCTCTGAGCTCCAGGGGAAAGTCGATACCTGGCAGGAAGGTTGTCATCTGTGGGGACCAGGACAGAGCTCTGAGGGCAGACAGGAAGTCCGGCGAGAGCCAGAGACGTTTTTTCTAGCAATCTTAATTATTAATCATGGCAGTCCTCCTAGACATCCTACTCTCTTCCAAAACAAATCATGTCACCAGGAAAATAACGCGCCACGGTCAAGCAGAAAAAATGGGCACATTTAGAAGCCAGGAAAGTGAGGTGACGCCCCCAAGCTTGCAGGTGGGACCTCCGAGGATCGCCAGCATGGAAAGAATCAAAGCCACTGGGCTGTCCCCACGGGAAATAAACAGCTGGTGGGGTCCAGAGAGGTCTTCCAAGCCCAGGGCAAGCGGGGCCTCCTCAGCCATCCATCCCTCACCATCAGTCAACCCCACCCCCACTTCCCGCCCAGAGCTGGGGTCACGCTGAGCTGCAGGACGGAGGTCCAGACACAGAAGGGCTCCAGGGTCTCATGATCCCCTCAGCTGGTGGGTCAGGGGCCGATTTCCTCAGTGCAGCTGCAGAGAAAGCAAGGCGCAGTCAGCAGGGCTTTTGGGGAGCCCGCCCGCCCCTCAGCCCGCCCTTCAGCTGCACATCAGAAAGGCTGTTCCACGTGGACAGGGCCTTTAAAAATCACCAGGGAGCTGGCATGCCGGGTCATGCCTGCAATCCCATCGCAAGTTCAGAGCCAGCCGCAGCAACTTAGCCAGGCCCTGTCTCCAAACGCAGAATAAAGAGCTGGGGACGTGACGCAGTGGTGACGTGTCCCTGGTGCACTACCCAGTACTAAAACAAATAAATAAATAAAAGTTAAAAAAACACCACCACCTGATGAGCATGAACTCTCACACGCTCGCCCACAGAGGGGGGACAGAGGAAGGATGAAGGGGTCTCCAGGCCACCTGGCTTATCAAAACTATGATTTCCTGGAAAAATACCTCAAAGTCTCAAGGCCAGGGGAAGCTGACGAGAACACCAAGCATTTTCCAAACACAAACGTGAACGTGGGGTTTCCTGAAGCCTTTCGGCTAGGAGCACAGTTACAGTCTGACCTCTGCTTCCAGGCATCTTTATTTTATGTATTATTATTATTATTATTTGTGTGTGGAGGGGTGTGTTTCTTCTTATTGTTTTGCTGTGCTCGGACGGAACCGGGCCTCACACAGGTGGGTGAGCACTCTACCACTGAGCTACACCCTCAGCCCCCGGGTGGTATTTTGAAAAAGAATGAGGAGCTGCTGGAACCAAGTGAATTCTCCTGAGGAGGGAAACGAAACAGCAAACTCCTGAAGAAGCCAAATCAGCAAGAATCACAGGATCTTGTCTCCTCAGTCCTGGGAACTGCCCGTGCCTGCCCAGAGCCAGGACGGGGTCCCACCGGACGCGCAGACGCACTTAGTTGAAACAGTACGACCCACACATCTGGGTGGTGCTAGCCTTAATGAATCCTGTCGTCATTTACAAGTCTGTGGCCAGGTGTGGTGCACCACAATGATCCCCACCACCTGACAAGTCTGGGTCCCACTCCCAGCTGGCACTCAGAGTCACCTGTAGGGACTCATAAAAATAGATGCTTAGCTCCACCTCAGATCTCCAGGCTTGGAACTTCACCATGAGCAAAGAAAGCAGCGCTTAAAGTCACCCGCCCGCCCCTGGCTCCTCCTCCTCCCTCAGTCTCAGGATAACCCTCACGGGTCACCGAGGAGACAGCCTGGCCAGGAGAGACCCTGGGTCCTCCCTCCGGTAGAGTCCTCAAGAGCCAGCCCTGTCCCCAGGGAGTGTCCCAGCCAATGGGCACACACAGCAACCCCAGGCCGGTGCCTTGTGCCTCTCTTCCAAGTTCCAGCTCTGAGCCAAGGCAACAGCATCAACAGAGGGAGGTCCCACCTCTCAGCCGGCCCTAAAATCTCATCCTGGGGCCCGAGTCACAGTGGTGAGCGCCAGCTCCACTTCGGGCCTCACCCCCTGCCAAGGTCTTCCTCCCCGCAACTAGCACGCGGAGGAGGCGAGGCCTGGGTGGGGCAGGAACATGATCTAGGTAGAGCTGGCACCCAGGCGGGCGGGAGGCTCGCCAGCGGAAGGGAACTGGGGAGGACCAGAAGGGCTTGATCCCCATCCAAGGGGGCTGGCTCAGTGTGGTGTCAGTGGGTCACTCAGAGCTTTTAAGTCGCGCAAGAGCAGGAGTTGGGTTCCGGGAATGGTGGGTGGCATGAGTGGACCAAAGGCCCCTGGAGGAGGGCCAGGTAGGAGAGAGGCGGTTGCCATGATCCCCACACCTGGTGAGAGGCCTGACCGCCTAGAAGCGGCGAGGACAGAATGGAGGTCACAGAGGCACAGGGCTGGGTGTCAGAGGTCTGAACTCTTCATCCTGCCCCCCGAGGTCTCGCCATGAAGGGGCGAGGTAAGAACAGTGCAGCCACACAGATGCCCACGCTACTCCACTGGCCGGGTCTCGTGTCCAGGGGCAGCCTGCCGCACCCGGTCGGTGCAGAGCCCACAGCTGCTGCACTCCCACGGCCCTGTTGACCCCACCGGTATCGTGTTGGTTGTGGTCTCCCTGCCAGGAAGGACTCTGCCTCACAGTGTCACGTGCACAGCTAAGTCCTTTGAGGCCACAGCCACAGCCCAACGTGAACACAGCTGTGCTTTGGTTCCCACCAGACACAGGGGGGCAAAGATGTAGATCTGCAGCCACCTCGTTTATGACTCTCCCTGAACTTATCGTCTTAGCTCAGCTTTTTCTACTAACCAACTGTGATGCTTTCCTGCCGTCCAGCCTGGACTCCACTTACCAGTATGGACTGAACTGTGCCCCTAACTCGTCCACCCAAGCCCTGATCTCCAGTGTGACTATCAGCTGCAGGGACCTCAGTGGGTTTAAGATCCCTGAGGGTGAGACCCTAACCAACAGGGGAAGAGACCTCAGGGAAGCACCTGTTCACAGAAAAGACCAAGGACACAGCAAGAAGGCGGCCCCTGCAGGTCAAGGAAGGAGTCCAACCTGCTGACACCTTGACCTTGAGCTCCAGCCTCTAGAACTTCAAGAGAATAGTTGTTGTTCAAAACACCTCTGCTCTGCAGTAGCAGCAGCCCTAAGACGTTCTGAGTGGTGCCCACTCAGCCTGGGTGTTGGAAAGGGAAGGGTCGAAGGAAACCCAGTTCATGGATTGGTGAGTGGCAGAAAAGTGATACTATTAAAATGTGGTATAAGTCGGGCCCAGTGGTGTCATCCCAGTGGCTCGGGAGGCTGAGGCAGGAGGATCCCAAGTTCAATGCCAGCCTCAGCAACAGTGAGACACTGAGCAACTTAGTGAGACCCTGTCTCTAAATAAAATATAAAGCAGGGCTGGGATGTGGCTCAGTGGTCGAGTGCCCCCCAGTTCAATCCTCAGTAACCCCCACAAAAAAGGAGGAAACAGATACTAAACTGCAAAGGTGACTATTTTTGATACGTCATGGAACAGGTGAATCAGAGCTGGGATAGCCATTTGAAGGGAAAGTGGAGTGATGGGTGCTATTTATTTATTGGTATTTGTGATTGAACGTAGGTGTTCTACCACTGAGCTCAATCCCCAGACCTTTTTATTCTGAGACAGGGTCTTACGACGTTTCTGAGGCTGGCCTCAGATTTAAAACCCTCCTACCTCAGCTGGAATTACAATCATGTGCCACCACACCTGGCTTATTTTTAACATTAGAAAGGTCAGCCTGTGCCAGGCTTGGTGGCACATCCTGTAATCCCAGCAGCTCGGGAGGCTAAGGCGGGAGGATCACGAGTTCCAAGCCAGCCTCAGCCATGAAGGGAGGTTCTAAACACGTTAGTGAGACCCTGACTCAAAATAAAAACAGCTGTGGCTGGGGCTCGGTGGCAGAGCAGGGCTGGGTCACCTCTCCAGCACCAAGAGAAACACGACCGTCAGCCTGGGTGCAGGAAGGGCTGAGGTGCAGAGCTGAGGACACCTCTACCGCAGGCCCAGAGAGGGGACGGGGGCAGAAGAAAATCAGGTGCTTATTTCAGTTTCAGTCTCTCCTGAAAAGCACTTGAAAAAGTGGCACACAGGCAACTTGGAGAGCATGGGACAGAAGTGTCACACCAAATACCCTTTGTCAGATAGACCAGTGAACGTGACCAGGAGCAGACTCAGATCGACTGGACTCAGCGCCAACAAGCTGCTGCCGCGAGGAGACAAGAGGCTCAGGTGCACCGGACCTTCCAACTTCTCAGGGGAATCTGGATTTTTTTTTTTTTTACCCGGGGATTGAACTCAGGGGCTTAACCACTGAGCCACACCCCAGCCCTTTTTATAGTTTACTTAGAAACAGGGTCTCACAGAGTTGCTTAGGGCCTCAAATAAGTTGCTGAGGCTGACTTTGAACTTGCAATCCTCCTGCCTCAGCCTCCCGAGCTGCTGGGATTACAGGAGTGCGCCACGGCATCCGCTGAATCTGGAAGTTGTTATTTATGTAAAATGTCCCCATTTTTAAAAACCAATGACTATTTGAAACTTCTAAGTAACTCCATGTAAACTCAAACGGAACTTAACCTCTGGACTGGCGATCTGTAACCAGTGGAAAAAGGATTTCTGATGCCACAGCACTATTTCACTACCAGGAGTCAGAAAAACTGAATAAAAATGAAAGATCATAAGAAGATCACGCAGCGTGATCAAGTTGCTTTCATCCCAGGGTGCAAAGATGATTCAACAGATAGAACTTTTTTTCCCAGTCCTGGGGATCGAACCCAGGGCCTAGCACGGTACCACTGAGCTACAGCCCGAACTCTAACGTGTAAATTGATAAACGGACCACACCACAAAAATAGAACCAAGGACCAAAAATCACATTATGGGCCAGGGTTTCAAAGCCAAGTCTAGTTTTCAATCCCAGTTTCCCTCCTTGCTGGCTGTGAGATCACGGACAAATTCTTTCTTTCTTAGTTTTTTCTTTTTCTTTTTTTCTTTGTATCAGGATTGAACTCCGGGGGCACTGGACCACTGAGCCCCATCCCCAGCCCTATTTTGTATTTTATTTAGAGACAGGGTCTCACTGAGTTGCTTAGGGCCTCACTGTTGCTGAGGCTGGCTTTGAACTCAGATCCTCCTGCCTCAGCCTCCTGAGCGGCTGGGATGACAGGCCTGTGCCACTGCGCCCAGCAGGCAAGTTCTTCCATTGGGAGCTGAAGATTGAAGCACACCTAGCATAGAGACCACGTATGGAGACGTTGAATGTCACTCAAGATAGAGTAGGAAAAGCATGTAAGTTCAGTATCTGGAGCACAGGAGCCCACTCCAGGCCAGTCGTCTTCTCTCCTGTCCCCTGCTGGGAGTCCTGGGACACCGGGCTCCCCTTTCCTGTGGAACGTTTGAGCAGTGTTCCCGGTTCTGTGCTGAAGCTGGAGAGACCGTGGCCTTGAGAATGTGGCAGCACCTGGATTCTCAGGGCAGAGCTTCTCTACCTGCTCACTTCAGACCCTCTCTGCCAAGCCGTGGTTACTGTTAAAAGTCGGGGAGCTCAGACCTAGCCGGACTTGGAGTTGCACGGGAGTCTGAACCCACGTGGTGGACCAAAGCGCTGTAAGAGATGACTGCCCAGGGAGCTTCAGCAGAAGTCAACACTAAGTGGCCAGAGAGACCCCGACCTGAAGCAGGCTCTCAGAGAAGTGACGAGGGGCCAGAGTCACGCTTGACCTGAGATCCAGACCTCGGGCCCAGGACCGGCCCCGGTTGCCAGGGAGCATCTCGGGAATGGCTTCACTCACCTGCTGAATTCCCAAAAGGATCAGAGGGGACAAGATAACAGGCACTCTGCTTGGAGGCGGAAAAACCGGGAGGGGGCCATCAGAAAGGGCCAGGTGCCACGACCACAATCAGGCCGGAGGGCGCACGGGGCCGATGCAGCGGGATCATCCCATAAACAGTGATCCATGAGGGTCCCGGACGCCAGCAGCTCATCATCTCAGTCGTCAGAATCCACTGTGCAGTTGGACCGGAGAAAGCCGCCTCTTCCCGCCAGGCCCTGGTCTACCCCACGGGAGCCATGGAAAGGCTTCCCGGGTGGAGACCCAGCGGTCGGGGTGATGATGTCTGACCCTGGTCCCTGTGCCCAGGGAGGGGCCTCTGACCTGGGGTGAACCATCGATGAACTCTGCCTGTTTCAGGGGACCATAAGGGAGACAGCAGGGTCTCCCTGGTCACTCTCACCCTGACATTCTGCGCCTCCCACTGAGCTCTGAGCCGTCTGTGAAACACCTGGCACTTCCGCAGGGGAAGGCACCTCCCAGGAAGCCCGCCCGCTGCGTCTGCACAGGGTGCACTCGTGAGGAATGCTGTCCCTCCGGTATGTGTACGCATCTGTCCAGCAAGAAAGTCACTCAACGTGCTGGAAACAGAGCTGGAGACGCGGGTGACGCTGAGTCCCACCACGCAGCAGGCGAGAACGCCTGTGGGCACCCCCTGGCACAGGCTCCCGGCCTCCGGCCAGGCCCTCTGCCCGCAGAGCCTCGGGAAGGCTCTGGTTTCTAACGACATAAAAGACATCTTTTGCATCTCAGCTGACACTGACCGAATGTCTGAGGCAAGGAAGAGACAAAAGGCGATTTCTGTGGTGGTCCTGGAGATGGGCCTCGGCCACCTGCTGCCAGGCCAGGGCTCTACCCTCAGCAACGTCCCCAGCACTAAAGGGCATCCCGGGGCTGGGCTGGGGCTCAGGGGTAGAGCGCTTGCCCAGCAGGTGTGAGGCCCCGGGTTCGATCCTCAGCACTGCATATAAATAAATAAAATGAAGTCCATTGACAACTAAAAAATAATAATAATAGTGTAAAAAAAAAAAAAGGCGATCCATCCCAGCGTGGTGGCACACAACTGTGATCTCAGTGACTCGGGAGACGGAGACAGGGGATTGTAAGTTCAAGGCCAGCCTCAGCAACTTATGGAGACCCTAAGTGACTTAGTGAAACCCTGTCTCAAAATTAAAAGGGCTGGTGGCTTCGAGGTGGCTCAGTGGTTAAGCACCCCTGGGTTCGACTGTCAGTGCCGGAAAAAAGAGGCAATCTGATTTCACCTTCTTCAAGACCACTTTTTCCTAGAGCAAACCCTCTAGTTTTGATGCAGATAATACAGAAGTCCATCTGAATTCCTCTTTTAAAAAGCCACAGTGGTGGACACTCGCCTAGCATGCACAAGGCACCAGGTTCGATCCCCAGCACCACATAAATGTAAAATAAAGATATTGTATCCACCTAAAGCTTAAGAATAAATATTTTTCAAAAAAAGCAACAGCTGTGGAAATTCAGACACATTGTTATTTACCTGAAATAATTGATATTGGAAATTATAAGATAAGCAAGATCCTAAAATATGTTATTTGCTGACTGTACCTCCCCACTGTGATGGTTACTGTTTGGGTTTAACCAGGGATAGATTTCAAATGTGGAAGATCAAGTGCATTCCATTCAAAATTATCTAGAGAAGACTGATCATGGAGTCAGTGGATGATTCTGATTTCTCTTTTATGATAAATAATAGAACTTGCTGAACTCAAAGTCCACTCAGTCTGCTGATATCAAGTACCCCTCCGACCCCAGCACCTCTGAGCAGGGAGTTGAACTCTGGGAGTTGAAGGCCTTTCACCCCTAACTGCTGACCTCAGGTTTGAGAGTCGGGAGAAGAGATGGAGTCGATATTGCGGGAAGCAGAGGTGGCCACAGAGAGGACACCCTTAAGCTGCTGGCAGGACTGGTCCCTGAGACGGTCCTGCTGTTCTGAGGCTCGGCTGGACAAGGTCTCCCCCAGGTCAGCATCTTGCTCTAACGCACTTTGAACTTGCACTTTTACCCCTCGCTATTTTCAGAGGAGCTCTCCCGATTGAAGTCCCCGCCAGTCACTGACTGAAGACAAACTTCCTGACCTTGCTCTCACCATGGCAGTCTCTAAAACACCATTCAAGAAATGAAAGTCCAGCCAGACGCGGTGGTGCACACCTGTCATTTCAGCAACTCAGGAGGCCGAGGCAGGAGGATCTCAAGTTCAAAGCCAGCCTTCGCGATTGAGTGAGGCCCTAGATAACTTAGACTCTGTCTCTAAAAATAAAAAGGTCTGGAGATGGGGCGCAGTGGTTAGTGCCCCTGGTTCAATCCTGGGACTGGAAAAAAAAAGCCCAGACTCCTTGCTCAGGCCTTGAGACTGAGCGTAGCCCCGCTCACCTTTCTCTGCTCCTCGGTAGGCACCAAACTGTTGTAGGCTTGACCAGCCCCACCGGCCCACCCTTGCTCGGCTGAGGCTACTTGCTCTGCCTAGAACAGCTTCCCCACTTCTGACTGCAGAGTAGGTGCTAAGTAAACATTTTTTTCCAAGGGAATGAATTCGAGACTATTTTCAAAGCACAGTTCAAATTTAGGTTGTAACCAAACCCTTGCCTGACTACCACAGCCCTGAGGTATTACTCATCTTTGAATATCAAGCATCTTTTATACATTCAGCAAGCTACCTTTAGAACCTACAGCCGGGCAGGTGTCGAGCTCAACACACAGTATAAACTGGCCGGCCTTCAAGAGCCCAGAGACCAGTGGGAAGAGTTACGAAATAAAGATTGAACAACACGTTGGTGGAGCGCTTACTGGGCTCCAGCAGCCAGCCTACACACGTCTTGAGAGCTCTGATTTAATCTGAATGGGCCATCTTATAAGGAAAAGGACTCAGAAAAGTTAAGTAGGTCTCACGTGGCTGCGGGGGCTGGGTTTCTTCCACCTGCACCCCACTTTCCAGCTGCGAGGGGCCAAAGGTGTTAAGGGGACAAAAGTCGTTTGACTGGGAGAAGAATTTCATCCCTGGCAGATTAAATGGCACCAGGAGTGGTTCAGGAAGACGGAGCGTTTGCATATTGAAAGGAAGAAGTAGGTCAGGTCACTGCAAAGCAACTTGGAATCCATCCTGTAATCACAGAGGAACTTCGGGATTCGCGGTGTGTGCCCCCATGAAGACCAATTCCCTGACGAACAGACTCCGCGGCTTATCCCCACCACCAAGAACGTCCTCGATACAAGTGGAGAACAGGCCACGGGCACTTCTGCCGTGGAGTTTTGTTCCCCTGGTGGCACCAGGCGAAGGTGGTGGCTGTTTCAGACCAAGAGCAAACCTCAGAAGGTGGCAGCAGTTCAAGAGTTCATCTTTCCTGTCTATCGAGACGCCTGGCCACCAGCAGGGTTCCGTCACTCTCTGGGGTCATGTGCATCTAAACTGTCATCATGCTGACAGTGGCCCTCAGCCTGGGGCTCTGTGTGATTCTCCCATTTAACCCCTAACAGTAGGGACTAGATCCTACCTGCTCGTTTCCCCGATAAGGAAACAGAGGCTGGGACAGGGAGAGGGGTGGCACCTGGAAGGCGGCTTCAGTCTCCAACACCCACGCTCTGACCACTGGTCCTTACACCCCGACAGAGATCAGGGACATCTGGGCAACCCTTCAGGAAGGGCCGAGGGGAGGAGTGGAAGGGCTTGAGGAAAACAGATCTAGCCTTCGCTACTCTTCTTCAAAATTCCAGGTAACCAAGGAGAATCGTTGACCCGGGTGTGACCACAGAAGTCCACTTCCACGTGGCCACCTCTCCCTGAGAGACGGCCTGCGAGGGTCAGAGCGCTTCACCTCTTTCTCCTGAGAAGTAGCTTATCAGACCCCTCCCCGCCTCACTGACTGCACCTCACCCAAACACCTGGGCACCAGGTCGAGGCCAGCTACTGCTCTAGGGGACGAGAGTACCAAGTGACCAGAGGACAAAATCCCTGCTCTCCTGAAGCTTGACATCTGGCCAAGGTAAAAAGCAAAAAATAATCAAGATGACTTCAGTATTCTGAATACTACAGTGGTGGGATGGAAGGGGGGCTGTCTAGAAAGGCCTTCCTGGGAAGTAGCATCTGAGTCACACCCACACTCAGAGAGCCAGATCCACCTTATATGTGGTGGTTCAAAAGGAGGATCACAAGTTCAAGGCCAGCCTCAGTGACTTATTGAGACTCTGTCTCTAAATAAAATATAGAAAGGGCTGGGGATGTGGCTCAGTGGCTGAGTGCCCCTGGGTATTGAACCTGGGATTGCCCTAGTACCAAAAAAAAAAAAAAAAGACATTAGTAATTATCTAGTCTCAACTGTAGCTGCAGGTGAGCCATAGAGGCTCAAGGAGATTAAAGACTGGGATAAGGTGTTCAGCTGCCTGCACGGCTGTTTCTTCCTGATATTCTGTAGAGCCTTTGGGATGATGTATTTGAAATATAAGCATCTTACACTTAGGCGTTTAATCCCCTCAAACATATTCCTGTGTACAGTTCTGTTCCGGTACAGCCCTGGAGGAAAGACGAGAGGCCTTCCTTCACTGCACAGATTAAGGGGGCTCCGCTGGCTAATGGCCTGTTACAAACAACTGCAGCAAACCCTCTTTATTTGTGTTCCAGGACTGTATTCTTTCCCCTAGACGAAAAGCACTTGTGGTCTATGAATGCAAGACATTATCATCACCTTCCTATTTTATGATGCAGAGAACATACAGATGAGTCGAAGATAAGAGCAATTTACTTAGCCCTGACAAACGCAAAGTCCCAGAGTCATCTGTGTGGAAAGAACCTGTCACCCATGTGACTGCACAACCGTGGCCCGAGGCAGTCAGGGTCCGATGACTTCTGCACACATTGCAGGAATTTTAGTCAATTAAGGAGAACGTGTTTCTCTGCCGTCTTAGCCCAAGAGTGTTCATAGCTGGACCCAGACCAGACCTGGAGTCCTCAGAGCTGACAAACCTCAATCAAAGCCACATCTAAGTCGTTCAGCTTTTCTACTTAGGAAGCCAGCGACTAGCAGTTCCCAAACATGTCTGCACATCAGAATCCCCTGGGAGAACGTCAAGGTAACCCAGGGTTTTCAGACAGCCTCAAGACGCAGATTGACAAAGTCCAGAGGGTAGAGCCTAGAGTCTGTTCTAGACTTCAGTCTGTCAGTCCACGGGCTGTTTTTCACTTAGTGCAAGGGACAGAGGGAAGGGCGTGTCCTCACTGCCCGGCCAGAGGGGCCTGCTTCTAAGGGTGGCTTTGGAGGGAGGTCTTCTCCGATGTGCCAAGTCCTCAGAGAGGCTTCCTGAGCTCACACCCCCAACCACCCTGGAGACTGGAGATGAGCTTCTCCATCAGCAGAGCCTCCCCCTCAAGCTGCCCCTCAGGGGGTGGGCATGGACAGTCCCTAACCCACGCCCGACTCCCAGCCCCCACAGAAGTGCCCTTGCTCCCTGCCTCCCCTCGGCGCTGGGCAGCCAGCTACTTAGAGGGGAAAGGAGAGAAAGAAGGTGCTGCGGGCCTGGTGGCCAGCACCCCGTCCTTCGGGGGACACAGCCAGTTCCTACCTGTCCCTGGCAGGAAGAGGCGCTGCTCTGTGCCTCGGGAGCTCGCTCTGCTGTGAGCCCTGGTCTTGGGACACGCTGGACTTTGAACAGAGATCAGCTTAAAAGCTGATGTATTCAACAGGACTGGGATGTGAGCTCAAGTGATCTCTGCCCCCCTCTGCCAGCTGGCGGGAGCCCAGCGCCCCGATCACCTGCCGCAGGCGCAGACTAGAGGAGGGGAGAGCATCAGAAGGAGGGGCCTCCGCTCCCCTCTCCTCCTTGGGCAGGTGCCTCGGATGCCTGGCCTTGTTGCCCACAATTCTGTTAGAAGTCCCACCGTCCCCCACCCAGGTCAGAACGTCCTCCTATGATACGGCCACCCGGGGAGTAGTGACCTGAACACCCCCAGAAGAAGGCAGGGTGTCAGTGACCCCCTCAGCCTGCCCACCCTTCCATCCGGGAAGTTCTTACTCACTGCTCCCCCGAGCCCAGTCGCAGGGCCAGTGGCCGGGCCCAGGCCGGCTCCCCAGGCTGCCCTTTAACAGGCCTCTCCACACCACTCTCTTTCTCACCTGAAGGCTGCGCTGATTTCCCAACCTCCTGATAACGTCTTCCTCTTGCAGCTTAGAGCCTCTTGGTTAAGTCCAGCGGGAAGTGGAGGCACTCTACAGCCGAGGGCCGCCCTGTGCTCAGCCCAGCCCCAGCCCGATCGGCGATCCCAGCACTGGCTTCTCACTCACCTGGATCCTCACCCACACTGCGATTCAGCTCTGGATGGCTCCGGGCAGTGAGGCAAGGCGAGCCCCAGACTGGGAACTGCATGGCCCCACGCTTCCTCCACCCACGCTGGCCGGGCTCTTGTCCTCCCTGGGCCCTGGCTTTGCCCCTACAGAAGCATGACCTAAGTCCGTGGACGCAGGGTTTGAAACTGACAAACATCCAAGCCATTTCTCGCACCAGGCCATCTTTGACCTTGAGGTGATGTCCTCTTGACCTCCTGTGTATCTACCAATGCATTAGGGAGATTGGGGAAATACGAATTGAGGATCAGAGCCCCTGAGTTCAAATGCTCAAATTCTGACTCTGCCACTTCCTGGGTGTTCAGTGTAGAATTCATTGACTTTGTGTGCATCGTCCTGGGACGGAACCAGGGCCTGACACAGGCCGGCAAGCCTTCTACCACCACCCACATCCCCAGCGCATTTTTATTATTTTTTAATATCTGTTTTTTAGTTTTAGGCGGACACAGATCTTTATCTTACATTTATGTGGTGCTGAGGATGGAACCCAGTGCCTCACGCAGGGTAAGCGAGCGCGCTACCGCTGAGCCCCACCCACAGCCTCCCGACTCATTTCTAACCCTGGCTCACCTCCCTTCCTCACCCACAGTCTTTATTATATCATTGTTAGAGATTCCCATTTTACATTGAATCACACTGTCCCTTGCTACCCTCTGGCACCCACTGACTGTTCTCCACAGAGCTCCCCAAGTATCTGAAAGTTGATAGGTCCCCACAGCCCTCTTTTCTCTGGGATTCAACAAATGTCCCTCATTCTGTGTGACGGTCTGCCTGCACCGTGATTTCAAGACTTCCTGTTCTGTACCCCAGCCGATTTGTAAATGTCCCTCTTAAAATCAATACCTAAAAAGGAAAAAAATTTAGATGACTTTTTAAATATTTTTTTAGTAGTTGGACACAATACCTTTATTTTGTTTATTTACTTTCATGTGGTGCTGAGGACTGAACCCAGGGCTGCGTACGTGCTAGGCGAGTGCTCTACTGCTGAGCCACAACCCGGCCCCTAAAGAGGAAATTTTTAAGATGAGAGAATTATCGGGTACTGGGGTGGCTTCACAATTGTCTGCACTTACCAAAATTGTCAAACTATACACCTAAAATAGATGAGTTATACTGCATGAGGGTGATCCCTCAATGTTAAAGAAAGCAGCCTAAGTCACTGGACGTGCAGTGAAGCTCATTACACTCCACCCCAGTCAAGAGGCTTCACAGACCACCCTTTCCCTACGAGCCCAGGTGGGAGAGAGAGCTCAGCCTCACCCAGGAAGCCAGAGGCCGCGAGACGCAGAGACAGCGTGGGTTCAAGGTTCAGTAAGAGGCAGTAGGACAAACGGACATGACTTCTCTGTGTCCGTGTATGAGCATCAGGCACAACTGCAAGAGCGGGTCCTAATTAGAGTAGTTATTCCCCTGTATGTATCATGTCAAAATACAACCACGTCATGTATAGCTAAAAGAACAAACTCTAAAAAAAAAAAATTATTTGAGGTCAAACATCTTATTTATTTCAATTAATAGATATAACTTTTTAAACTATGCAAAAAAAAGTGATTTTTTTTGGAGGGGTGAGTGCTGGGGACTTAACCAGGGGCTCTTTACCACTGAGCGATATCCAGCCCTTTTTAATTTTGAGACAGTCTTATTAGTTGCTTAGGGTCTCGCTAAGTTGCTGAGGCTAGACTTGAACTTGCAAGCTTCCTCTTCAGCCTCCTGTCACTAGGATTACAAGCATGCACCATCACACACAGCAAAAGGAGCAATTTTTTTTAAATGACAAAACCTTTTCTCTGTAGAATGTGCCTTCACTTTAATTTGGATTTTAAAAAATCTCACCCTTATAAGTGGATCTGATCTGATTAATACAAACCAGAGGAAGTCTTTTCATTGATTACCTGGATCTAGAATTGATCAGAAGGGAAAATGACATACATCACTCATGTTCCAGGTAGGCCTTATGTCCTTTAACCTAACCTGCGACACAACTGTCTGACTCAGGAGGCTGCTGGTCAGTCACTGTGCCCAGGAATTTCATAAAGCCAGCCGTGAACCCAGCCTGTCACCTGAGGTGGCATTATTTATTTTATTTTATTGATTATTTGATGTTTGGTACCAGGGATTAAACCAAGGCTGCTTACCCACCGAGCCACATCCCCAGCCCTTTTTATTTCATTTTATTTGTGTGTGTGTGTGTGTGTGTGTGCGTGTGTGTGTGGTGCTGGGGACTGAACCCAGGGCCTAGTGTGTGGAAGGCAAGCACTCTACCAACTGAGCTATGTCCCAGCCCCTTTTTATTTTTTATTTAGAGACAGTGTCACTAGGTTGCTCACAGTCTCGCTAAATTGCTGAGGCTGGCTTCAAACCTGTGATCCTCCTTCCTCAGCCTCCCAAGCCACTGGGATGACAGGTGTGTGCCACTGCCCGCAGCCTTGGGTGGCATTATTTGGCCTCCTGTTATCCATAGAAGGAAATACCCTCCTTCCCTGGGTGGATTCACGCAGGTTGATGATGATCTGAGTCAGGCATCACAAAGACGGCCTGCATTGTTAGGGAGAGTGGAATCAGCAATTTCTTGGGTGCCTTCCAACTCCAAGATTCTGGGAACCCAAACAGCCTGTGAATTTGGGTAACTCCTCCTCTGAGGGGACGCAGGGTAATTTGGGTGCCTCTGTAGTGGGCATGCAGATGTGGGTCGTGAGCCTGGGCTTCAGCATCAAAACAGCATCCTGCACTGCCATTAATGACTCTGTCTTTTTACTGTGAGAACCTGGTTGGCCTGGATGGATCCTCCTTGGCTTTGTCAGTACTCTCCATACCCCGCGAAGGGTGAAGAGAGGCGCTGACAGCCCGGGACCAACTTGCGTTAGGTCCTTGCCTTGGCGTTTCTCATCATGCAAATAATACCAGCAACTGTGAGACTCCGTCTAGGCAGGGTCTCAGTTCCTAGGTCTACCTCCTGTTCCAAAGTGACCCTGTGGTCACTGGTTCTCACCTTTCATTTCTGAAACTTATAGCCTGCTGTCCTTTCTTCAAAGTCCAACTATCTATAAGAAAAAAAAAAAAAAAGCTTGTTCTATTTGACCCAGTATTTCTATCAACTACAGAGGAAGGGTTTGCAGATTATCTGGAGTGAGAAATGGTTCTATCACTTGGTAGTTACTTTTCCTATCAAAAATCCCATTTTTTTCATCTGTAAAACATAGCTAACACTTCTTCAGAGAATTGCTCAAGAGATTTCAGTAAGATGACGTGTAGAGAGTCCAGGTCTGGGACAGGCTCAGTCCATAATAACAGTATTACCATTTTGGAAGAAGAAGCCGTCTGACTTTCTGGGCACAGCCTGTACCAAGAAGCCTTATGAAAATAAACAGGCTGGAAGCAGACCGTGGGCACCTGGGGCCTTAGGCCTCTGGGCGCCTTACGGGTGGCCTCCTGGTCTGCTCACAGTGTGGTGTCCTGGGCCACGGGTTGGGAAAACAGAAACCCAGAAAGACTGCCCCTGCTTCCCAGTCGTTTCCCACCACGTCTCAGGTCGAGACGGTAAGGGCTGTGTCGGGGCCCACCGACGTGTGTCCAGATATCGGCCTCACCGGGAGAGCCGGCTTGGGTGGTAACACACTTCCTGTTTCTGGCAACAGGCAAGACTCTAGTCGTTTAACTAAGTGGCTGTTTCACGGTTATTTAATGATGGAGTTTTACTTTGTACACTTTTCTGAATATACATTAATGATGACCATGAAGTAAGTAAGTGAGAAATTTCAAACATTACAATATGTGTGCACAAATGTGACCCAAAGACACTCTTCAAGGCTGGAAGTGACCTAATGAGAGTGTCAGCTCTACACGGCCCTGCCTGATCTGTTTGAAGGTCAAAGGGGTCAATACTTGGCACCTCAGTCACCTACTCAGGGCACACCTGAGCACTCTGGTCAGAATCCTTGATCTCTCCACCTCAATTTTTAAAAATTGTGGTTAAAAGAAACACAGCCAGGTGCAGTGGTGCACACCTGTAATCCCAGCAGCTCAGGAGGCTGAGGCAGGAGGATCACAAGTTCAAAGCCAGCCTCAGCAACTTAACAAGGTACTGAACAACTCAGTGAGACCCTGTCTCTAGATAAAATATAAAAAAGGGCTGGAGGTGTGGCTCAGTGGTTAAGCACCCCTGAGTTCAATCCCTGGTGCCCCCCCAAAATACATATGTATGTATATATAAATAAATAAATATATATAGATAGATAGATAGATAGATAGATAGATAATTTGCCATTGAACTGCCTTTCCCCACTAATTTATGTATTTTAACTGCTCTTTTTTTAATATTTTTATTAGTTGTTGATGGACCTTTATGTATTTATTTATATGTGGTGCTGAGGATCGAACCCAGAGCCTCACACATGTTGGGTAAGCGCTCTGTCACTGAGCCCCAGCCCAGCCCTTTTTAACTGCTCTGAGTGCACGGTTCAGAGCCGTAAGAACTTTCACATTGTTGTGCTGCACCACATCCATCTTCAGAACACTCTGCTCTTCCCAAACTGAATCTCTACCCATTAAACACCAACTTCCGATTCTTCCCTCCCCTCTCCCAGTTCTTGACAACCACCTTTCTACTTTTTCTATGTCGATGAATGTGACTATTGTAGAGACCTCATATAAGTGGGATGGTACAGTATTTGTCCCTTTTTTACTGGTTTATTTTTCTTAGCAAATGGCCTCAAGTTTCATCCATGTTGTAACATGAATCAGACTTTCCCTTGCAGGCTGAGTAATATTCCGTTGTATGCAGATACCACATTTACTCATCCATCCATCAGTGAGTGGCTGACCTCCACTTCGTGGTCACCATGAATAGCACTGTATGAACACAGGTGTCTACCTATCTGTTCAAGTCCCTGCTTTCGATTATTCGGGGTATATGCCCAGAAGTAGAATTGCTGGGTCTCACGGTTTTACCACTGTGGTCACACCATTGCACTTTCCCACCAGCAACCCACAAAACTCCTACTTTCTCCACATCCTGAGGGACACTTCACGGGTTATTTTTATTTATATATTCTGTACTAACCACCCTAAAGGGTGTGAGTCAAAATTTCGCTGTGGTTTTGACTTGCATTTTCCTAGTGGTCAGTGTCACGGAGCATTTTTTCCACACACTTATGGCTACTTATGTGTCATCTGTAGAGATGTCTACTCAGGTCCATGACCCACTTTTGGAAGCGGGTGATTTTCCTGTTGCTGAGTTGTGCCACCTCAGGTGTTTGCTTGTTTGTTTGTTTTGTCTTTTACTATGAAACACAGACCCAGAGGTGAAGTGGCTCAGCCGTGGACACCTCCTGTGCACAGCTGAGCCAGCCAGACTGACCCTGCAGCTGACTTCCAGGGCCACCTCCCCACCACCCGTCTTCCTGGCCCCGCGGGGATGGACGGCCACCTTGAGTGCAGATCTTTAGTCCACCTTCAGACTCCGGGTCCTGGCATCACCTTCCTTTTTAGTAGCTCATTAACCTCCCCTGATCTGGCATTTTAAGCTCCAGTGGTTTCTGTTCCGTCCAGAGTCGGTTTTATGACAGTCTCCCTTTTCTCCTCCCCGCTCCTGGCTCCTCCACCCCCCGAAGAAGCAGCCTGGGGAGGAATTTATTAGGCCAGGGTCCAGATGCAGGACTGAGATAAGTGTTTTACAGCAGTGTGGGGAGACGGGCGGGCGGAGGCACAGGCCAGTCTGCGGCGGCACATTGACGCTCTCCCCGTGGAGGATGATCAGAATGTTCTAGGGTTTTGTTTGGGATTTTGTTTCCCCCGGGACTGAACCCAGGGTGCCTTACCACTGAGCTACTTCCTCAGCCCTTTTTATTTTGAGACAGTTGCTTTGGGCCCTGCGACATTGCTGAGTCTGGTCTGGAACTGGCGGTCCTCCTGCCTTCCCCTCCTGAGCCACTGGGGTCACAGGTGTTCGTCATGTACCCAGCTCCCAGAATCTTCTAGTCTTTATAGCGACCAGATATTCGGGGAGGCCTGGGGACCCCTGTAGAGTTATGAATTACTGACATTTACAGGTTGGCCACCAAGGAATTCTAGTAGTCCTTCCCTCTCTTCCTTTTCCCAGCTGAGGGGTCGAGAGGTACAATGTTTCCACCCAAAGTGAACCGAGGCGCAGAGTGAGGGTTTTTGGGTACCAAGGTCAGGACGCCCTCAGAGGGTGGACTAAAGGATCCGCACTGGCCTTTCTGAGAGATCGAGAGATAATCAGTGGCCCTTGGAAAGTGTGGATTCTGTCTTAAAAAGCCAGTTTCTCCAGGGCCCGGCTGGGGAGGGAGGAGGCCACAAGGATCTTAGGAATGCAGCCAGCCTGGCCTCAGCCTGCAGGGGGACAAGAAGCCAACCAGAAAGAACAGGAACAGGAGCGTCCTCCGACTCCAGGCCACACCGTCTCCTGGACCCCAAAGTCACTGTGTGGCCCTGTAGCCCCACACCCCTGCCCTGAGAGCCACCCCACAGCTTCCCCGGGGAACCCAGTGCCAGGTTTGATCGAGTCTGTGCCATGATTTAAGTCATCTCCCCTCGGCTGGGGGTATGGCTCTGTGGGTACAGTCCTTGCTTCACATGCCCAAGGCCCTGGGTTCAGTCCCCAGCACCCCCCCCCCGAAAAAGCTACCTTGCCTCAAAATGCGGCCTCCATCAGAGGCAGAGGGGCCAGTGCCCCTGTGTTCTGCCCTGTGCCTGCAGACTTCCCCACCCTCTGGAGCGGTAGGATGCCAGGGGCAGGTGGCCCTCACGAAGTGCAGGAGAAGGGCAGGTCCTCCTCAGAGTCCCAGTCGGGATGAGCCTGCTTACCCCAGGTAGCTGCAGCCTCCGTGCCCTGCCCACGCCGGCTGGCCTTCCTGTCCCCTCGGTGTGACTTGACCAACACCGGCTGTTCCCACCGGCTCCCTTCCCCGCCCCCAGTCACCCTGGAAATGGACTGGACGGCAAGGAGCTGGCGCCTGTGGGAGCTGGGGAAGTACGGCTGTCACACAGCAGAGAGGCCAGTCCCCGGTTCCTTCGGTCAAAGACGGAGCTTGGCGGGAGCCTGAGGGGTCCTGGCACTGGGGTCCCGGGGAAGCTGTGGGGTGGCTCTCAGGGCAGGGGTGTGGGGCTACAGGGCCACACAGTGACTTTGGGGTCCAGGAGACGGTGTGGCCTGGAGTTGGGGAGAGGCGTGGTCTCCCCGTTCACTCCACAGCAGTGGGCCATGGAGCCGGGGGAGCACATGTGGATAGGGCTGTGGCTGAGTCCTCTCCCATGGCGGCTGTCCTGGAGGGACTCAGCCAGTCCTGCAAAGTCAGGTGGGGAGCAGGTGGCCGTGTTTGGGCTGCTCAGCCGGCAGCCCACGGGCCTGGCCTCCCTAGAGCCAGAGGCCTGGCTGCAACCAAGCCTGGTGTCCTCTAGGGCCAGGGAGGAGGAGAGGACTCTCGGGGACACTGCAGTGCTGGCAGATGGCTCTTCTCTGCCTTCTATTCAAAGAGAACCGGAGGTCAAAAGTCCTGAGGAGCCGGTCAGTGCAGAGTGGGAACTGGCATTGAGATGAGGCTGCCGCCCAGGCCCGGCGGCCAGCTCCAGGCGTGCAGCACCACTGGGTCTCCAGGATAAAACCCCTGGCTCCTTCCTATTGTATGACAAGGACTTCGGCTCGAGGCCAGCAGTGGCAGCGTGGGGTGGGGGCCAAGACGCCTACACAGCTTCGCTGTGTGTGCCCTCTGGCCCTGGGGCTTGGCCTCCTTCCAGAACATGAGTGGCCGGGCCAGGGGAGCAGCTCACCCTCCTCAGGAGAGAAGCCCGGCCCGAGGGCCTCCCACCCCTCTCCTTTAGAGTCAGCCCCCACCCGGGTGTTCCTTAGTCGCTGGGACTGCTGACCACCCACCACAGCCACAGCCCAGGTGAGGGCTCACCCTGACGGGGCCAAGGGTCAGAGGCGCTCAAGTCCGCCAGCCTCCTGCTGCGGTCAGGGTCCTCGGGGGACCTCTGCACCTGCAGGGGCCGTCAGGGTCCTCGGGGGACCTCTGCACCTGCAGGGGCCGTCAGGGTCCTCGGGGGACCTCTGCACCTGCAGGGGCCGTCAGGGTCCTCGGGGGACCTCTGCACCTGCAGGGGCCGTCAGGGTCCTCGGGGGACCTCTGCACCTGCAGGGACCTCTGCACCTGCAGGGGCCGTCAGGGTGCTCGGGGGACCTCTGCACCTGCAGGGGCCGTCAGGGTCCTCGGGGGACCTCTGCACCTGCAGGGACCTCTGCACCTGCAGGGGCCGTCAGGGTCCTCGGGGGACCTCTGCACCTGCAGGGGCCGTCACGGGTCCTCGGGGGACCTCTGCACCTGCAGGGGCCATCAGGGTCCTCGGGGGACCTCTGCACCTGCAGGGGCCGTCAGGGTCCTTGGGGGACCTCTGCACCTGCAGGGGCCGTCAGGGTCCTCGGGGGACCTCTGCACCTGCAGGGGCCGTCAGGGTCCTTGGGGGACCTAGGCACCTGCAGGGACCTCTGCACCTGCAGGGGCCATCAGGGTCCTCGGGGGACCTCTGCACCTGCAGGGGCCGTCAGGGTCCTCGGGGGACCTCTGCACCTGCAGGGGCCGTCAGGGTCCTCGGGGGACCTAGGCACCTGCAGGGGCCGTCACGTAGGAGAGTAAATTTAGGGGCTAAGGTTGTGGCTCAGTGTCACAGAACTTGCCTATAATGTGTGAGGCCCTGTGTTCAATTCTCAGACTGCATATAAATAAATAAAGGTACATCAACAAGGAGAGAGAGAGAGAGAGAGAGAGAGAGAGAGAGAGAGAGAGAGAGAGAGAAATTTTAGCCAGGCACGGTGGTACATGCCTTTAATCTCTTTGACTCAGGAGGCTGAAGCAGGAGGATCCCAAATTCAAGGCCAGCCTCTGCAACTTAGTGAGACCCTGTCTCAGAATGAAATATAAATAAAAGGGCTGAGGGTGTGGCTCAGTGGTTAAGTCCCCCTGGATTCAATCCCCAGGAGCAAAAAATAAAAATAAAAGTTCTGTGGCTCTGGGGACCAGCGGAGGCATCACCCTGAGCGCACCGGCCCTTTGTTAGTTCTTATTTTGAGACAGGGTCCCGCTGCCTCACCTCCTTACTCAGGCTGCTCTGGAACCTGCAGCCCCCTCCTCACTGAGGAAGAACTGTAACATGATTGGAGGAGTTCAACGGCGTGTCAGGCCGTGGTGAGCGGCTGGCCACTAGAGAGGCTCAAGCAGAGGGTACAGGAGGGAGGACAGAGGACAGTGCGAGGAGTAAGGACCACAGCAGCCACACCGGGGGACTCATGAGAAACGGCCTTTTCTCCTTTCCTTTTTGTGATATTGGGGATTGGACCCAGGGGTGTTCTGCCACTGTGATAAGTCTCCAGCCCTGGTTATTTGTTTTACTTTAAGACAGGGTCTTGCTAAATTGCTGAGGCTGGCCTCAAACCTGGGATCCTCCTGTCTCAGCCTCCAGAGTAGCTGGGATTACAGTGGTGTGCCACCATCCAGGCTAGGAAGGCCCTTCCAGTTAGAGAGAGAGAGAGAGAGATGGTGTAGGTGGACACAATGCCTTTACTTTGTTTTATTTCTATGTGCTGCTGAGGACAGAACCGTGCCTCACGCAGGCCAGGCAGGCGCTCTGCCGCTGACCCAGCCCGGCCAGGCCAGCTCTACTTGAACAAGCCCTCCTAGTGACTCCACACACAGGGGTCTGAGAACCACGGCATCTATCGCTGCCCCTGCCGAAGTCCCCCGGCTGGACCACCTGGTCCTCTCACCACAGACAGGGACTACTTTGGCTGCCAGCTCCACAGCTCCACTGCAGACCCCTCAGGCGGCCTCCCCCGTTGGCAGGGAGCAGCTCAGTTCTCCCCTCCTGCTCCCCAGAACCTGCTCTCAAGCCAGGTGCCGTGGTGCCCACCTACTTGGGAGGCTGAGGCAGGAGGACGCCACGTGTGAGGCCAGCCTGGGCAACTTCCGTGAGACTCTGTCTCAAAGTAAAAAATAAATAAAACCTTTTAAAAGGCCCGGGATGTCCCTCAGTGGTAGACACCTCTGGGTTCAGTCTCCTGCCCTGGTGTGTGGTGGGGGGCTGCTCGGGGAAGCACTTCAGCCGGCTGTACATCTGGGGCACATCCTGCCTTCCCGTCTTCTGTCTGTCCAGTTCTGCCTGATCGCGGATCTTTTGCCCTAAGGTAAAAGAAGCAATTTCCAGGCATGGTTTTTCTCGGCCTGTCCAGCACCTTAGTCTAATTCTAATACAACAAAATGTGGGGTGGGTGGGAGCGGTGGCGCCACCTGTAATCCCAGCAGCTCCGGAGGCTGAGACAGGAGGGTCTGGAGTTCAAAGCCAGCCTCGGCCATAGCAAGGCGTGAACAGCTCCGTGAGACCCTGTCTCTAAGTAAAACACAACATCGGGCTGGGGTGGGGCTCAGTGGTCAGGGGCCCCTGAGTGCCATCCCTGGGATCTCCCCCTCAAAAGCCTGGCTGGTGGGTGGTAGAAAAGGAGGAGAGTGAAGGAGGTGGTGGTGGAGAGAGGGGAGAAAAACCTACCGTGCGGTAGAGGAGAGAGGGCAGGAAGACCCCTGACTGCTAACCACCTGCTCTGTGGTTTCCCAAGACCCAGTCGGAGAGCAGCAGGCGCCAACAGGCGGAAGTGGGAGCTGGTCTTAAAGCCACCCAGGACGTGAGCTCGCAGCCGGGGAGCAAGCGCGTCGTCCTGAGGTAGGAGAGCCACTGGGGCCTGAGGTCTGCTGTGGCGAGGGCTGGTGTGCTCAGGCAGAGCGCGTCTGTCCAGAATCCCCAGACCCCAGCTCAGGGGCCGGGGCTTGGGACAAACCTGGGTGACGTCGTCGCTGGGAAGCTGCTTCTTGGAGGCGATACCTTCTGCCCTCAGAAGTCTGGGGAAGAGAGAGCCTGGCGGGTGCTCACTCTTCCCCCAGGGGCTCCCTGGGAAGAGCCACCGCTGTCACAGGAGGGTTCCGGGCGGGCACCTGACAGGGCCTTCCCCGACAGGCCCAGCCCCGCACACAGACACCAGCCTGCTCCCTGTGTGGGGTGCTCACGGGGCGGGAGGGGCAACAAAGGACAGAGTGGCCTTTTCATGAATCAAGAGGAGACGAAGAGGCACGGGAGAGGCTGGGGCTGTGGTCAGTGGCAGGGCGCCTGCCTGGCACGTGCGGGGCCTGGTTCCATCCCGGCAGCACAGAGCAGATGAAGAGATGGATCACGGGAGAGAGGCCAGGCCTGGAGCCTCCACGTCCTGGGACACGCTGCTGGGCCCTCAGAGCTGCCCTGCGTGGCAGGTTGGGAGAAGCTCAGCCACAGGAGGTAGCATGCACGGGGTGGGGGGTGCCGCCAACAGGGCGCTGTGGCCCCTGGTGGGGTCTTGGCAGAATAGGTTTGAGGATTTCAGGGGAGACGCGCAGTTGGGGTCATCCCCATGTTCAGCTCCAGAGCTCTGACGGACCTGGCCGCCCTGAAGTTCGGGGGTGTGGCCCTCTACCAGGCCCATGGGCAGGTCCCTTGTGGAATCCCTGAGTCTGGGGGAGAGAATGGACTTTTTCCACCAATCTCTGATGGAAAGTCACGTTCTGCCTCATGATAGATACAGGCAGCGCGTCACCAGAGAATCTGCCGTCCACAGAGATCATGGAGGGTCTCAGACCTCCTGACAGTGCTGACGGACTCCTGCTGCTCCTGAGTCAGGCTACACTCTGTCACACGTTCTTGCCTGACCAGGGTCTTGAGGTGCCTTGTCTCCTTTGTGTTTTATTATTATTATCGGCAGTGGCGACTGAACCCAGGGGAGCTGGACCCCTGAGCCACGTCCCAGCCCTTTTCCTTTCTTATTTTGAGACAGGAGAATTGCTGAAAGCTCGGTCCTTGTCCCCAGTGCCAATCCAATAACGAGAACACAGTTTGGGGGTTTTTTAAATATGTTTTTTAGTTTACATGGACACAGTATCTTTGTTTGTTTGTTTGTTTTACGTGGTGCTGAGGATGAACCCAGGGCCTCACACATGGGAGGCCACCGCTCTGCCACTGAGCCCCAGCCCCAGCCCCAGGACTCAGTTTGAGAACAAGGAAAAGGAAGCTTTATTGTTGGCAGAGGAGAGGCACAGGGCTCCTGTCCCCAGGGCTGGGGCTTTGCATCACAGGATCGAGGAGCAGGGAGAAAGGAAGAAAAAGAAATGTGTCCATTTAAAAAATAAGTCGAAAAGCAAACCAGTAAGTCCCAGTGGCAGAGCAACCAGGGCTGTATTCAAAGCACAAAGGGGCCACCGTTACAGGGAGCCTCGCTACGTTGCTGAGGCTGGCTCTGACCTGGCGATCCTCCTGCCTCAGCCTCCAGAGAGTACAGGCTGGGCCCCTGCCCCGGGTAGGGTGGTTCTGCTCTAAACAGGCTCTGGTGGTGGAGGTGGAAATGAAGGCCCCTCCATTCATTAGTGAGATCCCGTCTCTGGGTCCCGGCGTCCTTCTCAGTTTCTTTTTGGTGCTGGAGATTGGGGGGGGGGGGCGCTTTACGGCTGAGGCACACGCCGCCCTTTTTAAAACTCCATCTTATTTCATGTAGAGACAGGGTCTTGCTGAGTTGTCAGGACCTGGCTAAATCGCTGGGGCTGGCCTTGAACTCCTGCGGGACGTGGCTGGGGGTTTGCAGCCCTCTGAGGTGGACTCGGGTCAGTGCCAGAGAGGGAGCCTCTCCCTCCAAGTCTTGTCGCAGCAGCCACCTGGAGGCCACCCTCCCCAAGGCCCTCGGGAGAGTTTAGGTGCCACTTAGCCACCATGACATTCCCTCGGGGCGTGGAGCACGCAGGACCCGTGAGGCCACGCAGGTCCACCAGGCCATGAGGGCCACAGGAGGGACGGGCCACCGGAGGGACAGGCCACAGGAGGGACGGGCCACAGGAGGGACAGGCCACAGGAGGGACAGGTCTCTCACTGACCCTCACAACAACCCCAAGAAGAGAACGTGATCGTCACCATTTTATGGGTCAATCAGCTCATTTTCTCGACATTCTACGAGAAGTGACGTCCACGCCACATTTCTGACCTGGCCTGACTACAGACCGCAGTGACCACCGAATGCACGTAGTCACCTCCCAGTGCCTCGGTGACCTTTACACCTCCCAGTGTCTCGGTGACCTTTACACCTCCCAGTGTCTCGGTGACCTTTACACCTCCCAGTGTCTCGGTGACCTTTACACCTCCCAGTGTCTCGGTGACCTTTGTGCCCCTGGTGCCTGACTTATCGATGCTCAGTGAACACTGATAAGTCAGATGAGTCCATTCCTCAGGGCTGAGCCCAGAATGTGACCAGGGACCTCAGGACACGGCCCACGTCTTCCGACGGTGGGGCTCCAGGGTCAGAATTTGAACCCAGCCTAGCGCAGCAGCTTGCCTTGAGTCCAGCCTCAGCCTGGGGGTGATGGAGTCCTTGGGTCTTTCCCTTCCAGTCTCCAGGGTGGCCACACCACACACAGCTCTAGACCCTCAGAGTTTTCTTTCAGAATCAGCAGGTTAAAAAGAAGGAAGAAAGGAAGGACGTCACGAGGTCATTCTAGTGGGGACACGGTGCAGAACGAAGGTGTGGCACAAAAGGAGGTGGAGGCCGGGAAGGGCTGCAGCTGGCTGCTGTGGGGATCTTTTATTAGGATTTTCACGACTTTATAGATCAATGGGAAGATTAACGATTGTCTCTTAGATTTTATTTCCTGTTCTTTAACAGTGTTTTCTAGTTTTTGTCCTGTAGGTTCCATCATGAACCCTGTTACATTTTCCCCAGGTATTCCGTTGGTAAAGGTTCAACTATGTTTTTTATGATTTACTGTTTTTTCTTCTACTGTATTTTTTGACTAGTAATTGTTCCTGAGAAAACTCAGTGACCACCTTGTCACATTTTGTTATATACATCAGTTTGTTATTCATGTAAATCATAATTACATGACTCATTTCTACATATTTCCTCTTACTCCAACCAGAACTGGATTTACCAGTTTTTAAAATTCTTGCTCATCTAATAGGTGGTAATTCTGAAATTCTGAACTCTGACCTTTTTTTTTTTTTTTTTAATTTGCACCTCTCTGATTACTTTTAAGAGTGAGGAATTTTTCATGGTGCTCCTCATTTGTGAACTGCCCAGGCAGATTCTCTACCTTTTATTGCTTCTAATAGTTAAATCTCTTTTGTTTTTCAGATATAAGTTATGTCACATGTAAGAAAGAGTAAGTTTAGGGGCTGGGGTTGTGGCTCAGTGGCACAGCACTTGCCTAGCATGTGTGAGGCTCTGTGTTCAATTCTCAGCACTGCATATAAATAAAGGTACATCAACAACGAGAGAGAGAGAGAGAGAGAGAGAGAGAGAGAGAGAGAGAGAGAGAGAAATTTTAGCCAGGCACGGTGGTACATGCCTTTAATCTCTTTGACTCAGGAGGCTGAAGCAGGAGGATCCCAAATTCAAGGCCAGCCTCTGCAACTTAGTGAGACCCTGTCTCAGAATGAAATATAAATAAAAGGGCTGAGGGTGTGGCTCAGTGGTTAAGTCCCCCTGGATTCAATCCCCAGGAGCAAAAAAATAAAAATAAAGAAATACTGATCTTGCCTCACAATTTCTAATATTTATACCCCTTGCTTTACTGTCTAAATTCCATGTCTAACATGTCCAGAACAACGTAAAATAGTAGAGAAAATAGGCAGCATCTTCCCCTTGTTCCCAATATTAATAGAGATGATCCTATATTTCCCCATTAAATATAATGCTGGAATTTTATTATAGAAATCTATATATGATTTTAAATAGTACTCATCCATCACCATTTTACTCAGAGTTTTAATGGGATTGTAAGACTTCACCAGAAGATGATGACTTTCTTCTTTGAAGTATTAGTGTGGTAATTCTAATAGAGTTTCTAGTATCGAATCATCTAAATATTTCAAAAAGTGAATTCCATTCCACTTGTCATAACGCATTATGTCTTTTATATCCTGCTGTTCTGGTTTGTTAGTGTTTTGTTAAGATTTTCACAATAATCAAGGTTGGTTTACAGGTGTTGTTTTATTTTTTATTTTTTTAGTTGTAGATAGACACAGTATCTTTATTTTACTTTTATGTGGTGCTAAGGATCGAACCCACGGCCTGGTAAGTGCTAGGCAAGCATCTACCGCTGAGCCCCAGCCCCAGCCCTAGACATCCTTTTAATATTTTGTAAGGGTTTAGTATTAGTAAAAACAAATGAGACTTTCTTTCTTTTTTTTTTTTAATGCTGTCAAACTATTTGACTAACACCAAAATTTTTTTGAAGAATTTCCTTCTAAACTATCCAAAGTAGTGCTCTCTGGAAAGATATTACCAAATAATGCTCTTAATTTATTCCAAGGTTATTGGGGCTTTGAGGTGTGCTTTTAAAAAATTATATTTTAATTGACATATAGCAATTATGAATATTCATGAGGTACAGGGTAACATTCCAGTACATACAATACATGATGATAAGATCAGGTCATTCTTTTTTTCTTTTTCTTTTCTTTTCTCTTTTCAGTGAATTTTGTTCAATTGTAGGTTATTTTTTGTTGTTTGTCTTGGTCCTGGGGATTGAACCAAGGGGTGCTTAATCACTGAGCCACATCCCAGCCCTTTTTATTTTTCATTATGTTTTTATATATATATATAATATCTCAGGAAGGATGAACAGACGTAGAGCGGGGAGTTTTCTGAGAACTGAACTCTGGGTTAGCGGGAACCTGGGATAAAGCTGAGGGACCAGAATATGGAGGGGCCCTGAGTATGGTCCCACTGTCATCTTCTGCACATCTGATGGCCCGGCCCCAGCTTTCAAAGGGTGGTCCCTTGGGTTGCCCGGGGGACCCAGGGCCTTGCCTTTCACAGAGGGAGGAAGGGTGAGGGGCTGGTGCTAGGCCGCAGTCGCAGAGCGCACACTGCAGCACGGGAGAAACTGCACTGGGCCTTCTCTTAAAAAATATTTTGCTTTTTGCTGTAGTTGGACAAGCTTGATTTACTTGTTTGTTTCTATGTGGTGCTAAGGATGGAACCCAGCACCTCACAGGTGCTAGGCAGGTGCTCTACCCCTGAGCCCCCGCCCCAGCCCACTGTGCATTCCTCTCTCTCTTTGCTTACAGTAATCCCCCTAAAATTCACCACCACTTTAAATATTTTCCACTTAACCCTCTGATGGTTAATGTCATAATGTATTTATTCTTTCTTTCTCTTTTCTTTCTTAATCCAGGGGAGCTTTACCTCAGAGGTACATCCCTAGCCTTTTTTATTTTGAAACAGGGTCTTAGTAAATTGCTGAGGCTGGCCTCCAACTTGTGATCCTCCTGCCTCAGCCTCCCAAGTCGTTGGTATTATAAGCAGGCACCATACCTGAGGAATTTCAAATTGTAGACCTTTATTTCTTGGTCCTTTGAAGAATAGTTATTGACTTCCCCCAGCTGATGAAAGCAGAGGAATTTAACAGCCCAATATTCCCTGTCTTTCAGTATTTAGTAGTGATATCCAGTGCTTCAGTCCTTCAGGGCTCATCTTCATACGTTTAAATAGAATGTGTGAACCTAAAGGTTTTGTATGATTTTTTAAACTACCGTTTGAAGATTGGGGAAATCACAAGGACATTTTTGCTCTTCTCCTTTGTCTTTTTTGTAATGTACTTTTGGGGCAGTGGGGTACCAGGGATTGAACCCAGGGGCAATAGGGCACTGAGCCCTATTTTGTGTTTTATTTAGAGACAGGGTCTCACTGAGTTGCTTAGCGCCTCACCACCACTGCACCTGGCCCTAGAGGTGTGTTCCACTAATCGAACACCAGTGAGGCGCACTGATCATGTAATCATGTATGTATTACTTACAATTAAATCAAACAGTATAGTTGAATCCAACAGAAAATATGATATTATGGCATTAAATCTGTGCCTCTTAAAAGAGAATGTACAGGGGCTGGGGCTGGGGCTCAGGGGTAGAGCACTCGCCTAGAAACATGTGAGGCCCTGGTTCGATCCTCAGCACCACGTGAAAATAAATAAATAAAATAAAGGTGTTGTGTCCAACTACAACTAAAAAAATAAATATTAACAGAGAAAGAGAGGGGGGGGAGAGGGAGAGAGAGAATGTACAAGCCTCTTATGGTGGCACACACCTGTAATCCCAGATACTCAGGAGGCTGAGGCAGGAGTATCACAAGTTGGAGGCCCAACTGGGCATTTAGTGAGTCCCTGCCTCAAAATAAAAATGAAAAGGCTGGGGATGTAGCTCAACGGCAGAGTGCCCTGGATTCAATCCTCAATACCCCCAGAATAAATTCAAAGATGATTATTTATGAGCTCGCAGTTCTGTGTTGGGCAGTTTGGGCTGGGCCCCGGGTCCTGGTGGAGGCCCAGGCTCCCTCGCTGTCTGGGCCCTTCCCAGCTGCCTGCTTGTGAGTTTGTCGCTAGTTTCACGGCGTCATGGTTGGAGACCTTGGTGATATGTATTCACAGACCGCAGAGACCAAGAGGAAGTTTTTTTTAGAACTTCTGTTCAGCCCCATATTCCAGACTGTGCCTGGTCCCTGGAGGTTCTGCTTTGGGCGATGCTCCACAGTGCGAGTCGGCTGAGGGTGGGTCTGTCCCTCTCGTGCAGACCAGCTCTGGAAGGGAGACAGATCACAGTGGGATTACTGCTGTGCCCTCGTACCTCTTAGGAGGCCGTGGACACTCCTGGGTCACGCGCATTCAGTTATAAGACACCTGCCTTAGGGCCCTCCATTCTGATGTCTTCCTGTCTCTTGGTATATTCTATTGTCCGGCATTTTATCATGTTCTCTTTATTAATTCCACAAACATATGTGTGTTTTATTTTGACCCCATAATTTGACCAGGATATTTTTTTCTTAAAATTGTTATTATAAACACACACACATGTAATCTACACATAAAAAATCCCTTTTATTGTTCCCTAAGCTCCTGTGCCATCACCAAGGAAAACACTCTCTACATTTTGAAATATTGCCTTCCAGGTGTGTGTGTGTGTGTGTGTGTGTGTGTGAGTGTGAGTGATGCATGCACATACAAGTCTGTGTTCATTAAATTACATGAGTATCATAGGTTTCTCACAGCAAATCAAACAATTTTAAATGCTATAGAGAAAAATGAACAGACTCCCCCACTCCCCTCACAACATCCCTGAGGTGAACAACTTGAGCAATGTGTTATCGTTCACGCCTTTCTCCGCGGTCTATAAATGTATGTGACAAAAGTCTCCGACCACGATGCGATGAAACTAATGACAAAACCAGAAGCAGGCAGCTGCAAAACACTCCCTGAGTTCAAAGAGGATCTAAAAAGAAAACTGGAATAGTCAGGAAATAATGGAAAATATTCCATATCAGAACCTATAAGAATCAGTTTAAGTGATAACAAAAGAAAAATTAAGTGCTTTTTACACTAAAAAATGAAAATAAAGTATCTAACTCAGGAATTTAGAAAATGAGAAACTTAAATCTTCAAAAAGCAAAAGATAGAGGAGTTAACAGTGAAATGTGGAAATCAATAAGTAAGAAAATAGAAAATGGTACAACTAATAAGTAAAATGAGCTATTTATTCAGGTAAAAAAAGCAAAAAAAGATAATTAACTAATGTAATCAAGAAAAAAAAGGAAGAGAAAGCACAAATACACAAAACAAAAAGTTTTTAAAAAGCCACAGATGCAGAGGAAGTTTTTTTTTTTTTTTGATACTTTTGGTTGTCAGAAGACCTTTATTCAGTTTATTTTCATGTGGTGCTGAGGATGGAACCCAGGGCCTCACACATGCGAGGAAGAGCCCCACCCCTGAGCCCCAGCCCAGCCGCAGAGGAAATTTATAGAATTAAAACGGATTCATTTCTCAGTTTCATGAATATAAATTGGGAATTAAACAGATAATTTTCTTACACACACACACACACACACACACACACACATACTTATAATTAACGAAAACTGGTCCCAGTAAAGAGAAAATATTTAACGACTAATTACGAAACAGGAATAGAGAAAAGTTATCAAGGTCCAACTTCACAGAAGCATCAGGGCCAGAGAATGTCACTATAGAATTCTACTAAATCTATAAAGAACAGATTATTTCAAAATCTTTTTTTTTTTTTTTGGTGGTGGTGGTGCTGGGGATTAAACTCAGGGCCTTGTGAATGCTAGGCAAGCACTCTAGCAACTGAGTAGATCCCCAGCCCCCCAAAATCTTTTTCTAAAGTTAGAATAACATTTATTCTAAAATTCTATAAAAAATACCCCAAAATTTAAAAAGTCAGTCTTATTGAAGTAAAAGTTTAAATGAAATATTATAAATCAGAATTCAGAAGTGTAGTTAAAGAGTAATATACCATGAGCAAATAATTTTGGGTTTTTTTGTGTCTTTATTTAGAATTGCATGACTGTCGATTTCAGGAAACCTATCAACATTGATCATCATACTCACTTGTCTATAAAGAAAAATCCTGTGGTCATTTTAGTTGATGTTTACAGGCAATTAAAAAACATTCAGCATCCATTCTTGATATTTGTAATCTCTAGAAGTAAAGAATATTCCTTAAGGGGGACGGGGCTGTGGCTCAGTGGCAGAGCGCTTGCCTGGCAAGTGCAAGGCCCTCAGTTCCATCCTCAGCACCACATAAAAATAAACAAATAAAGGTATTATTAAAAAAAAGTTAAAAAAGAATATTCCTTAACATAACAAAATATTTCTCATCCCCACAGTTAGCATCATGGTTCACAAGGAAACAACCAAAACATCCAACAGTAATCAGGAAAAAAAGACTGAGGGTTAATATCACCACCATCATTTAACACTTTCTGGAGACAGTAACCAACACAATTAGAAGAAAGGAATTAGGGATATAAAATAGATGTTCACTATTCACAAATAACATAATGTACAACTGAAAAATCCAAGAGGATCAACGGAAAGAGTCTTGCAAATAATGACAGGATTGAGTAAGGGGAGGTCCCTGAGTGTGAAATCGATGTGCACAATCAACAGCCTTTCACCCCTGAGCAGCATCGGAAAGTCAAGGATGTGATGGTGGAGAACACAAGGCCTCCTCCTGTGGATGGGCTTGAGAGCCCTGGAGTAGTGAGTTGTTCTGGGTGAGTGCAGGACGAGCCACTGTTGCTACAGTAAACTCTATGATAACATTGTCAACTTGGGCACTCACATGGAGAACCCTTTTTTCCTCAATGATAAATCAACCTTAGCTTACTGCAACATTTTTACTTTATGGACTTAATTTTAAAATTTGACTCATAAAACTTAGCTTAAAACACAAACACATTGTACAACTGTATAAAACAGATTAATATTCTATAAGCCTTTTCCTATTTTCAAATGTTTAGAAACGTCTTTTCTGTTAAAAAAAAAAAAAAAAAAAAAACAAGGGCTGGGCTGTGGCTCAGGGGTGGAGCACCTGCCTAGCTCGCGGGAGGCCCTGGGTTCCATCCCCGGCACCACAAAAAACAACCCCCCATTAGCCTAGCCAAGGTCAGGGCCACCAGGGTCACTGTCCTCCACCTCGCGTCTCTTCCCCCTGGAAGGCCTTCAGGGCGCTGACCCGTAGGGGACTGTGGTCTCCTGGGGAGGCACTGCCTCTTTCTGGGACCATCCTGAAGGACTCCCTGAGGCTTTCCTCCTGGAGACGTGACTTAAGTCGCGTGTGTGCGGCTGCTTGGATGGCTCCTTTGTTCATCATCAAGGTGCCCATGAGCAGACGGTGCGCCGTGAACATGCTTCTCTATTGATGACAAGGCTCTGGGGTTGGGGTCCGTGCTTTCAGACTTCTTAAGGAGCTTTCTGAGGTCTACAAAAGCTGCTCTAAACCCTTGACTGTGAATTCTTTTTGAGTTTCTTTACTTCTCCTTCGGTTTCCTTTTCTGAGCTGGGGGTGGTGGCGCACACCTGCGATCCCAGTGACTTGGGGGCTTGAGGCAGGAGGATTGCGAGTTTGAGAGCAGGCTCAGCAACTTAGCAAAGCCCTGAGCAACTTAGCAAGACCCTGTCTCAAAACAAAAAGGACTGGGGATGTGGGTGAGTGGTTGTGCACCCCTGGGTTCAATCCCCAGTACCCACCAAAAAGTCCCCTTTTGCCTTGCTTTTCTGCAGCTGTGTCCCTCTCCCACTCCCCTTATAAAGGACATGCCACCCGTTAGGAACCGAAACAGAGTCATGGGCATATGGCTGCATGATATTCTGTGTACAGATCACAATTCATTGATCATCTTCCTATTGATGACACTCAGGGTTTTTGTCTTGTCTTTCAGTTTGTGTTTTTTGATACGGGTGTAATTTTTCATAGTGGCCATTAGAAGATATAAATATAAAAAGTAGCCAGGCACAGTGGCGCACACCTGTGATCCCAGAGGCTTGTGAGGCCGAGGCAGGAGGATTAGAATTCAAGGCCAGCCTCAGCAATTTAGCAGGGCTGAAAGCAAATTAGTGAGACCCCATCTCAAAATAAAAAAAAAACAGGCAGGGATGTGGCTCAGTGTTTAAGCACCCCTGGGTTCAATCCTTAGTATCAAAAATAAATAAACACATAAAGGTAAACAATGGTGCTCACTTCAGCAGCACATCTACTAAAAAGTAAGACAATAAAAATATTGGAAGAAAACCATAACCTTAAGCCAAGGGAAATTTCTTAAACAATATTGGAAACTCGGGCAACTAAAAAGAAATGTTCACTTAACACTACATACAAATGTAAATTTTTAAGAAAAAAAAGCACTATAAACAAGAGACAAAGAAAGAATTGGCAGAAAATGTTTTTAATATTGAATTTATAGAAACAGAGTAGAATAGTAGTCACTAAGGCCATGAAAGGGGAGGGAAGACCCCAGGAGGCTGGATAGTGGGTACCAAAATAGAGTTAGAGGAGGAAGTCCTGGTGGTCCACAGCACAGCAGGGTGACTGTGGTCACAATAATGTGTATGTAAAGTACATTTCTCTCCATATGCATCCTATATTTAATAATGTGTTTCACAAATGCTGTACATGTCATATATTTAATAAGGAACTAGGAGAGAGGAGTTTTAAGATCCCCAATGCAAAGAGATTATTGAGCAGCTGGGAATGCTGATTATCTTGGTTTGATCATTTGCTATATTAACACTCCCATACTCATAAATGCTTACCATAATCGTATGTCCAGTTTTATTATTTTCTATGTTTTTTGTTTGTAGTGCAGAGGAGCGAACCTAGGGCCTTCAGTCTGCTATGAAAATATTTTGCCACTGAGCTACTATATCCCAGCCCATGTGTCAATTTTTAAAAGTTCAGCCAGGTGTGGTGGTGATGCTTCAGATTCCAGCTACTCAGGAGGCAGAGGTAGAAAGAGCACAAGTTCAAGGCCAGCCTTGGCAATTTAATGAGCTCCTGTCTCAAAATAAAAAATAAAAAGGGCTGGAAATTTAGCTCAGTGGTAGAGCACCCCTGGTTTCAGTTCCCAGGACTGAAAAAAAAAAAAAAAAGAGATTCTAAGCAACTCAGTGAGTCACCTCTAAATAAAATACAAATATGGCTGGGAATGTGGCTCAGCTGTTAAGTGTCCCTGGGTTCAATCCCCAGTACCAAAGGGAAAAAAAATAGCAGCTAGATTAATATCTCTAATATAGAGAAAACTCCTAAGAGTTGAGTTTCACAAAAATGCAAAAATATGAACATGCAATTAATAAAAGAGGAAATACTAATGACCAATAAACACATGAAAAGATCTTCAACCTCACCAGTCATGGAAATGCAAATAAAACCACAGTAAGATCTAATTTTTCATCTTTCAGATTGGCAAAAAAAAATGTAGAATACAAATAAATCCAACACAGGCACGGGCATGAGCAGATGCACACTATGAAGCATTCCTGGTGAACATCTAAATATCAACAGCTTTTGGAGAGCAACATGATTAGGGTAGAAGAAGATTTAGTGTGCAGATTCTTTGATCCAGAAATTCAATTTAATTTAGGAGAACAACACTCTGTGCGCAGAGGCACTGGTGTGGCCCTGGGCCTCTCTCGCCCCCGCTCCTCTCTCCGATACACCTTGTTGGGTGTGTGGTCCCACTTCCAGGCCACTAGACTCTTTTTTTAAAGATGGACACAATGTCTCGACTTCACTTATTTATTTTACGTGGTGCTGAGGATGGAACCCAGGGCCTCACGTGTGCGAGTGCTCTGCTGCTGAGCCCCAGCCCAGCCCCAGCTGGACTCTCCATGCCCAGGCTCTCCTCCACCTTCACCACAGCCCCCCAAACGAGGGCCTGGAACAGGGAGACGGGCCTCCAGCTCTGGAAGGCTCCGTCTAGTGGGTTGCCTGTGCTTTCAGGAGCTCCAAGCCAAGGACATCAGCAAAACGGACATGAGCTTCAAGTTCCTGCGGCTGCTGACCATGTGGAGGACCCTGGCGGCACCTGGCAGAGGCTGCTGTGCCCTGGGCATCCTGCTGACCATTGTGGACATGCCGCCTGGTGGTGAGGACCCGGGGAGAGGGGCCTTCAGGGAACCCTGGGCTCACGGGGAGGGGTGATTCCAAGTTTTGCTGTGTGTGCGTGCGTGTGTGTGTGTGTGTGTGTGTGTAAGAAAAGGGCCCACTCTTCCTGACACTTCCTCACTTGCACTAGTATCACTGCCTTCTCTGTCAGACATCTTCCTTCTGTATATGAGAGAGCCTCGTCATCTGGGCCATAAGATCCCTCCAGGCTTTTACATGCTGCACGTTCATAAGATCTGGACTTGAAACCCACATGATACAATCTTGTCATTTTTAGCAACCCCATGACCTGTGCCTGGGTAACAACGACACCTGTCTCCATGACTGCAGTGAGGATGGGGTGTATAAGAAAGCATTCTAATAAAGACCCTATATAAGTTCAATTTGGAGAATAGAAATTAATATATTTCTGAATTAATGGGGTTGCAGGTTTCCCTCAGATAGGGCTGTAGGTGCTAAAGTACTCTTTTTAAATATTTATCTTTTAGTTGTAGGTGGCCACGCTCTCTTTATTTTACATCTCTGTGGTGCTGAGGTTTCAACCCAGGGCCTCGTGCATGCTCGGCGAGTGCTCTACCCCTGAGCCCCAGCCCCAGCGAAGTGCTCTTTTAAGGGAGTGGACTTAGCTTACCCCGGCCACCACCGAGGAGAAGCGGGCCCCGGGGGCAGGGGGGCAGCAAGGTCAGTACCCGTCTGGTGGATTTTTAGCAGAGCTGAATGTGGTCAACGCTCGGGTTTTGAAAGGAATCAAGGTTCAGGGAGCGGAGGGCGGACAGAAGAGCCTGCAGCATTGGGTCACAAAGTGTGAACTGCATGGAGGGACGTGAGGAGAGCAGGGGACACAGGCGCGGCAGGTCAGTGGGCTGGAAAGTCAGGTCAAGGCACCTGGGGGGCCAGAGCGGCACCCCGGGTTCGTCCCCCTGTCTGTCTTCTCCGTTTCTGTGTCCGCGCTGTAGATCACCTAGAGATAAGGTCATCAAGTCTGCAGACTGGTACCAGCAAAGAATCATGGTCCCTCAATAAGTTGTCTGCTTTTCCAGTCAGTCCTCGTTCTGATTCCACATGAAGGCCATTTTTAAATCTCTCTACGGCCGGAGGCCTCTGCCTCACCCTTTCATTTCATAGAGAATGACAGGTGGTGTGGCTCTGTGGAGGGCAGGCCTGGGTTCAGCACCTAGCACCCCCACAGCACCAAGAGCTGACAGGACCCAGGCACTTACTCTAAGTCTCAACTCAAGGACTAAAACCTCTCGGTGACGTTTTCCTGATTCTTTGGATAGATGCAAGAATCTCTAAGACCCCTCCATTACAGTGAGTGTGCTATGATTCTCTGCTAATCTGTTTCTGTATTAGGCTGTAACTCTTGGTGAAGCCCCCGCCTTGTCCGTCACATCCCTGGCCCGGTGCACAGTGTGGAAACTGAGCTGATTCACTGTCTCTGAACTCCCCTTCCCAGGTGCACACGCTGCTCACTGCACAGGAGCTAGGGAACTGGCCTGCAGTCAGAGTCAGAACTGGTCTCTTGTCTCCCAGGGTAGCGGCTAGGTGGGGCTAAAGACCTCCCGTGATGGAAGCAGCCATGTGGGCCCGAGCCGCTCTACCTGGCCCCCTCCCCGGGTAACCTGCTCTTCACCTTCCAGGAGGCCTACACATCACCAGCTCAGCTTCCCAGCACGGAGAGCAGCTGACCTTGATCTGTACGCTGTGGCACAAGAGAGAAGAAGCCGAGGGGTTCATCGTGTTTTTGTGCAAAGACAGATCTTGGAACTGCTCCTCTGAGGTCAGCCTGAGGCAGCTGAGACCTCAGAGGGATCCCGAGATGGACGATGTCAGTGACAAGTCCTCTCAGCTGGTGTACACCATCAACAGAGTCACACCAGAGGACAGCGGGACGTACCAGTGCTGTGCCAGGAGCCAGAAACTGGGTTTGCACCTTCAAGGCCATTTTTTCTCTGTTTTAGTCACAGGTAAGTCCCTAATACCCCTAATGCCGTCAGGCAGGCTGGGAGCAGGACTGACAGCTGGAGACAGGTGCTCTGCATCTTGGGGAAGGTCCTTCTTGTCACTCAATCCTTTGCCACCACGCCCACTGGCAGATAGTGCCATTTTTCAAAACACACATGCAAAGGAAATCTCATTGTCTTTAATTCAAAAAGTCTGGGCTGAGGCTGGGGCTCAGCGGTAGCACACTTGGCCAGCATGTGTGAGGCACTGGGTTCCATTCCCAGAACCACATATAAATAAAGGTCTATCAACAACTAAAAAAAAAAAAAGTCTTGGGAGTGGCCATCTTATTTTTATTGGGGGTGAAGAGTTGTCATTATAAATGGCTGGGGCTAGTAAAAACAGGTGCAGGTGTGGGGTTTAGGCTTCCTAACTCCTACTTTAGAGTTCTCCTTAAGATCTGGCTATATTCTAAAGAAGGCAGGGGGTGCATCTGAGATAAAATGGGGCTTGACTTAAGGAGCATTTAGTCGCAAGAAACAGAAACCTACTCAAGCCACCACGGACTCAAGGGTGTGGGTAGAGATAGAGCAGAATATATAATACAGTTGCCTAGCTGACAGGGGACAGGTGGTGCAGCTCTGTGGTAGAGCACGTGCCTCATGAGGGCAGGTCCTGGGTCCAGTACCTAGTACCCCACAGCACCAAGAGCTGGCAGGACCCAGGCACTCGGGACCACGACCTCTCCAAGACAGCAAGGCCTCTGCGCATCTCCTGCATCTTGTGCGTGTCCTCTGGTCCATGACTACCTTGGCATGCCTGCACATGGCCACCCAGCCCCAACTTGATTGTGGGCCCAGCAGAGGGTGCTTCTCTGTTCCTGTATTCCCAGACAATAGAGCAAGTCTTCCATATTCTGTGAAAAAAAAACTATCCCCCCCAAATGTATCCAGCCAAACTACCAATCAATGTAAGAAGGGATCCTTTCAGATATGAATGACAGAACACCTAGCCTTTCACAGGGACTTTAGAAGAAGAACAGAGGGCTGTGCTTCAGTAAAACAAAACAGAAAACCAATAAGTGGATACGTGGGCCCCACGAACGTGGAAGAGGGAAGAGGGAAGAGGGAAGGAAATTCTAGAATGAAAAGAGGCCAAAGAGGGGAAAAAGAAGAGAGCAAGAGAGGACTTTGGAAAGGAGTGCTCTGGGGGGTAAAAGGCAGTTAACAGATCACCTTTCTGAACCTATGACAATTGATAAAGAGATTCATGACATGGACCTGGAAATTCTGTCAGCAAAAAATTAAAATCAGGTGTTTATTATTTCTAGAAAAAAAATGAAATTTCAAAAAGAAACTGCACATTACTCTGCAAAAATCACATTTACAGAATCTGAATTGGGCTGCGAGTAGAGTGCTTGCCTAGCATGCATGGGGCCCTGGGCCCAATCCCCAGCACTGGGACGAGGTCACCGTCTCATCAGCACCGCAACAGAAGGCCGACAGGCCATGTTTAAGCTGCACTATGAGCAAGTGGCAATGTCAGCATAGTATTTAGGGAATAAGACATTTAAAAGAGTTGGCAGTCATCATCTAGGGGATAAATCTAGGAGGATAAAAGGACACTGCTAATATCATCTAAAAAATTCCAACACTGTCTTAATTATTAACTTCAAGAAAAATAAATTATCCTCTCCTCCCCCCACCAAACAAAAAACCTAGTAAGGAGCTATTTGACAAATGTTTTCTTTGTGTCCTCTGGTTGGTTACTGATTAATTAAGATTTTGTACTTCACTCTTTTTCTCTGTCCCAGGGATTGAACTCAGGGGCACTCGACCACTGAGCCACATCCCAGCCCTATTTTGTATTTTATTTAGAGGCAGGTCTCACTGAGTTGCTTAGCGCCTCGCCATTGCTGAGGCTGGCTTTGAACTTATGATCCTCCTGCCTCAGCCTCCCTCAGCCTCCCAAGCTGCTGGGATGGCAGGCGTGCGCCACCGCACTGGGCTCCACTCCTTGGATCTAGTCTCTTCCCTGCTTCCTAGTGTCTTCCTGACCTAGCTGCAGACCCAGCTGCGGCATCCGGCCCTTCTCTAACTACTGGCTCCTTCGTCAAACTCCCCCTCGTTGGCTTCTGTACCTGTCCCCCTGGGTCCTCCCACCTATAGGATTTCTTTTATCTTCTTCTCTCTTCCATTTCTTCCTTTCACCTCTTGAGTCCTTCCTAAGACCCTTCACCCCTTCAACTTCCTCTCTGTCCCGTCTGCATCCACCCTCATGATCCATCCCTGTACCTCCTTGCAAAGGACCCATGAATTAACCTCTCCAGCTTTAACCTCTCTTTTTAAAATATTTACTTCTTTATTTTTAGGTGTAGATGGACACAACACAATGCCTTTATTTTTATGGGGTGCTGAGGATGGAACCCAGGTCCCGCCTGTGCTAGGCGAGCACTCCACCTCTGAGCCACACCCCAGCCTTTAGTCTCTTTTGTTGAAACATCCCCACTGACAAGTGGACTCTCGGCTCCCAGATGCCTTACCGTCTCCTGGACGCCAACGCTACTCTCCCGAGCCCCATTTCTGCACAGGATTCTCAATGCAGACCTTGGTTCCGTTTGATCCCAGCACAACGTCCACACTGAAGGGCGGGGCGGGAGCCGTCAACCAGACCTTGATTCCGTGGTTCTCATCCCTAAGCCAGTCAGTTACTTCGCTTCGCAAGTCTCTTCCTCCAACCCATCCTACATACTGCCACCAGACACACTAAAATGCTAATTTGCATATGCCACACCACTACTGTTCAGAAAGTATAAGGCATTTTTTTTTTTTAATCCTGGCACTGGAGGCTCTGCAAAACTTTATTATTTTGTGAATACTCTGCTCTCATTAAATAAATGGTTATCCTTTTCCATTTGCCTAACAAATATTTATAATCTATCCCAGGTACAGTGCCAGGCCTTGGAGAAGAGTATGAGGTACAGTGTAGTCCTTGCTCCTTACAGTCTAGTATTCACATTCTCCTAATACATTCTAAGTGTTTCTGCTTGTGGTAGTTTTTCTTAACAAAGAATGCCTTTCTCATCCTTTCCGCCTATTTAAGCCTGAGAGCACATCAGGTAATCCCTAGCTGTGGAAATCAGGTTTCCTCTGGAAGCTAGTAGGACTAGACAGGTAACAGGTGACACCACTAGACAAGGCTTCTCACATCATGAGGGCTTACTACGTGCCAGGCATTGTGCTGGATGTCACTTCATTTTCTCTCCACGTGCTCTTGAAGCAGGTGCTATAATTGCCTGTGACAACTAGGTTCACCCAGCAAGTAGCTGATAAAACCCACACGTATTCTAACGCCCAAGATTTTAACTTAGGTCATGTTCTTGATCCACTCCAGAAGAGGGTCTGTGAGTGAGTTGGGAAGGCACAGGTCCAGGGTGATTAAGCTGTCTTAGCCGTCTCTGGCAGAACTCTGGAGTTCCTCCAAGGTCTCTTTGCAACCCTGGATTCCACAGTTATTGCTGCGTAAGTGTATCACCACCACCACCCGCGTTAAAAAGTTATTTGGACAATGAATTATGCTGGGAGGTATCCTTATCGATCATGTGAGATGTTCTGAGATGATGCGAAAGGAGATGATTTGTGAAACCTTCCCTCGATCCATGATTCCTTTTGTAAGACTTGGGGAATTATTGAATTTTCACAGAAAATATCGTTTCATCTTTGAAAAATGAATGTGATATTCATGCATTTAACAAATAAGGAAGTGATACAGAAATGAGATACAGAAATGAGAATCCTGTGCTTTTTAAGAGTTGTTTAATCAGGTTTTTATAAGTTCTGTCCTAAGTCGCTACACAGGGCAGAGAGTGCACAGGTGGAGCGACCCTCTCATCCTTCCGGTTGTGTAATCCTCTCTGCCACGACTCCCCTTTGAACCAGAGACGGGGAACTACACGGTGACAGGACTGAAACAGAGAACGCACCCTGAGGTCAGCCGGAGTGGAGGCGCGCTCAGCTCAGGTCTCCCACAGGAAAAGCCGTGGCTCTGGCTCTTCACAAGCCTGGTGGCCTTCCGAGGTATGTTCAGAAGGACGTCCGGCACATGAGCAGGGGAGTGCTGTGCCTCTGCTGCCTTGGCTTTCTCCAGGAGGGGGAGGGAGATGTTCCTTAGGCCCTGGCTATCACCATGTCCTCAACGGAGGCCAAGGTCCTAAAAACTCCCCAAGCTGACAGTGGTGACACGCCTCTGACCCCAGTGACTTGCAGGCTGAGGGAAAGGGAGCAAGTTCAAGGCAGCCAGGCAGCTTAGTGAGACCACCTCAAAAATTCAGAAAGTAATGGGATGTGGCTCAGTAAGATTGGGGAATCATCAAATTCTCACACAAAATATCGTTTCATCTTTGAAGAATGAATGTAATATTCATGCACTTAACAAATGAGGAAGTGATACAGAAATGAGAATCCTGTACTTTTTAAAAGCGTCGTTTGTTCATAAGGTTGCATGAGTTTTGTAGCGTGCACAGGTGGAGCAGCCAAGCACCCTGGTTCAAGTCCCACCACGGGGAACACACTGACCAGACCTCCTACTGGGTAGGAACGGAGGCCATGGGGAGGCAGGCGATGTCAGAAGTACTGGCCACAAGGGGAGGCCCCGTGCCTTTACCTACTACAGGAAAAGGAATGCAGGCAGGACGCGGACTTGGGGAGGAGGGTCTTAATGCAGCTGCTCAACAGAGGGATGTCCAGATTGACTGTATAGATACTTAGTAGCCAAGTCCCCTGAGCACAATTTACAATGTGAAAGAGGGTTTTCCCCCTTGGATAAAAAAAAATTGGAACTTCCAATAACTTTTCATCATGCTTTTGTGTAACAAGTAACTGAGGCGCGTTTTCACCTGTCCTTGGCACTCTTTTCTTCTTCTTCTTCTTCTTTTGGTACTGGGGACTGAACTCAGGGCCACTCGACCACTGAGCCACATCCCCACCCTTTTTTGTATTTTATTTGGAGACAGGGTCTCACTGAGTTGCTAAGTGCCTTGCTAAATTGCTGAGGCTGGCTGTGAACTCACGATCCTCCTGCCTCAGCCTCCCGAGCTGCTGGGATGACAGGAAGGCGCCACTGCATCTGGCTGCCCTTGGCATTCTTAATTCCATTTTATTTAGGATTTCCTCAAATCACTAACTACCAGGTTGAATGTTACCAGAATGTAGGTTCTGAAAACACAAAGGCCTGTCTTATTTACCCCAACAAAAAGACAACAGCTGACACAGAGTCGGCTCTTAATAAATTTGTTAAAGAACTTTCTGTGATGGGTCAGATGCTTTCATGGTGAGTCATACAGTCCCATACAAGCAAACATCCCAGTTACTCATCAGGAAACAGCGATGACCTGCTCTCTCTACCTCCATCATCATCTTCCAGAATCAGGACCAGCAAAACCGCCCTATGCCAGCCCCTTAACTGCAAATCATCAAACAGACACCTACCTTACCTTTTATCGCTGGGAAGGACTTGCTAAATGCAACTGCCAGTTTCCACATTTAAATACGACTCTACAGAAGTCTGACCCTTCCAACATGATTTATTGAATCCAAATGCCCTGGGATGATTAGGCTACTGTTAATATTATTTTTTTTAACTGGACACAACATCTTTATTTTATTTATTTTTATGTGGTGCTGAGGATCGAACCCAGGGCCTTGGACGTGCTAGGCAAGCGCTCTACTGCTGAGCCACAGCCACAGCCCCTAGGCTACTGTTATTAATAAAATAAATTTTATTTCTTCAGGTATAATAAAAACTCTAAAAGAGAAAATAGTCTAACCACAAAACCTTGCTCCTTGTAGTCCAGTATTTATGTTCACTAACCACCTTCAGCTCCCAAGTTGTCCTAGAACAAGATCTCTGAGCTTTTGTCCTGGTCTCAGTCAGGCGAAAAGTGAACCCTAACATTTAATCATCTTTCTCCTATATTCAATTCAAGTAACTTTATAGGTACACTCACCCCCCAAAAAAGAAAGAAGATTCAACGCTGAATATTCAATTAAACATTAGGAAAATATGTACTATTTATCAGCTTCCTTTTCTTTATCCTCCTCTTCCAACTGAAGGCTCAGCAGAATTATGGAAGAGATAATGTTCAGTAGAATAAAAAGTCCACATTTTCTTGGGTCCAGAAGGATCATATTGACCAAGTTACTGGGCTTATGTGTAAGGAAAGGGAGGGGGAGTTCCCTGGAAGCCGAGTTCAGGGCTTTTCCTGACCCGAGGTCACTCTGCCAACAGCCCCCTGCTGTATGTGGGGAACCACCTAAACTCTCTGAGCGGTGTCTGTTTCTTCTTTGTCCCACCTTGCAGCCAGGAGAGACCAAAGGTTTGTTCCCTCCCCACCTCCTCCAGGGTCAGCCAGGTCTGCCCAGGGATACAACTCTGATCTAACTATAAGACACAGCGTACACGGGGCCCGGAGCCGACACCTGTGATTGCAGACACTCTGAAAGCTGGAGCAGGAGGGGTACAAGTTCAAGGCTGGCCTCAGCAATTCAGTGAGACCTTCAGCAAATAAGCTGAGACCCTGCCTCAAAATAAAAAATGAAACACACTGGATGTAGCTCAGTGGTAAAATGCCCTGGTGCCAATCCCCAGTCCTCCCCACAGGGAGGGAGGGAGGGAGGGAGGGAGGGACAACGCGTATTCTACGTTTCCTTCCCCTTTCCACTCCCTCTGGTCATCAAGGCCTAGGAAACGGTCCCAGGACAAGGACAGACTCTTACCGCGTGAGGTGTATTGTTGCAATTCCACAATGTGAGATAATAACACAAACTTTTCACCTTCTTTCCACAGCTTTATAAGCTTTGTGCCAGAAGAAACTTTTTAAAAAGTCACAGAAAGATGAATCTAACAACAGAAAACACAACCCCGTGAGAGTTGAGAACAGAAGCTCAACAGCCGGAGTCTGGAGCAGGACCTGAGGGTCAGTCGGTACATCCCCGACACCCCTCCTCACTGCCAGAGAGGACCTGCCTTTTCCCCACATTCGCACCAGTAAATTAAAAAACAGATTTAACAACAGTCCTCAAGCATTGGGTAAGTGTGTGTGTGTATTTTACCACAGAACTTTTCTCCATCCTCCCACAAAACTGCAAAATAAGCAAGTCAAAAAATTGAGAACACCAATTTTTTTCTGGAAGAAATTTTTATTTTACACTATAAATGAAAGAGAGAAGAACCCAGCAAAGACGGGTGAGAGGAGAGGCGGGCCCGACCCGACTGGCTGGGTGTGAAGGAAGGACGTGAAGACAGACGGTGCCCGGCAGCAGCACACAGCGCGGCTGGGGCGGAGGCTCTGCAGACCAGGGCAGACCATGGCTGTCCAGCTCCAACCATGCGTTTGCCACCTTCTGTAGCCACTTCCCCCTCTTTTAACTCAACGCCCAGGGCAGTACTCGCAGTCTTTGTTTCCTAAACTCAAAACCCCCCTTGTCTTTGGATAGATCTCCTGCCATGGTTAAGCAGAGGAGGGCAGGATATTTCTAATAACTGGAAGGACCCGACAAGACGGCACATGTTTAGCTGGAGCTGACTGCAAGTCCTCAAAAGACAGACGCCTTGGGATGACAGACCTACCAAATGTGAGAAGTCGGGTTGTGGGCACCAAGAGAGCTAAGGCTAAAAGACATCAGTAAGAGCCTCATTAAGGAGGGTCTTGAAACTCAAATTAAGAATTTTGGACACTGTTAACAGGAGGATCACAAGTTTGAGACCAGCCTCAGTAACCCAGCAAGACCTGTCTCAAAATAAAATTTAAAAAATGGACTGGGGACGTAGCTGAGTGGCAGAGAGCCCCAGGATTAAATCCCCAGTACCCACCACACACACACAAAAAGGTCTGTATTTGTATTTGGATATTACATCTATATTTCAACTGGATATAGATTTGATATAGCAGATAAGGATAAATTGGTTTAAAAATATTACTGATATCCTTTTTTTGTTATAATACTCATTCATCAAAAATACTAAAACTGGGTGGGGCTGGGTTGTGGCTCAGTGGTAGAGCACTTGCCAAGCACATGAGAGGCCCTGGGTTCAAACCTCAGCACCACATAAAAAAAATGAATAAAATAAAGCTATTTTTTAAAAATACTAAGACTATAGTTGTCATCTTGTTGGGAAGGAATCTAATGATTTGGGAGCCTTAAAAATGGTACTTCTAGTCAGGCCTGGTGGCGCACACCTGTAATCCCAGCGGCTCAGGAAGCTGAGGCAGGAGGATCGTGAGTTCAAAGCCAGCCTCAGCAAAAGCGAAGCACTAAGCAACACAATGAGACCCTGTCTCTAAGTAAAATACAAAATAGGGCTGGGATGTGGCTCAGTGATTGAGTGCCCTGAGCTCAATCCCTGGTACCAAAAAAAAAAAAAAAAAAAAAAAAAAAAGAAGAAAGAAAAAAAAAAGTATTTCTTACCAGGGCGTGATGGCACACACTCCTGTTATCCCCGTTACTCAGGAGGTTAAAGTAGGAGGATTGGAAGTTCGAGGACAGCCTGGGCCACTTGGCACAACCTTGTCTCAAAAACAAAACAAAAAAAGAGCTGGGGGTATGGCTCAGTGGTAGAGCACTCTAGCCTGTGCAAGGCCCCCATGGCTCCCACTCCACTTCTGTGGGTACCGTCCAAGCATAACTTGCCAGCAAAACACAGAAAGTCTGTATGTTTAAAACCTTGAAGGTGAACGCCTACAATCCCTCACCTGTGACGGGCACAGGGGTGTGTCCTCACAATGACTTTAGGATCCCTCAAGGGCTATACTCTGGTTCTGGAAAGTATCTCCTGCTTCATACACTGTCTTCTTTGTTTTCTATTTTAAACCACTGGAGGAACCCAGTGGTTCCCAGCCCGAGTGCCGGAAGGCTGACGTCACTGCAAGCCAAACCCTGCCCCCCACTTTTTACTTTTTTAGTTATAGATGGCACAATACCGTGGTTTTATTTATAACCTAGGAGATTCATTCTGGAAACTCTCAATGTGAGTACTGTCTCCTATAGGTCATCTTCAATTTTTAAATCACTAGATTATTCTTGTAAAGAGCACCTTTATCATTCTGTCTCTACCACCGAGGGCAAAGAGGATTAACTCCTCAACATCCAAATATCTATCTGAAGATACATCCTGCTCCTTCTCCTCCTAAACTCTTCCTACCTGCTTGTATCAGCTCTAGCAACCAGCGGTGAAGTGCCCCTCCCTTACAACACCCCAAGGCTGTTTCATTATGATTCAGAACACAGATCATGCTTTCCCCTGCCTGATTTTGTTAAGATTGATAGATTCCACGTGTATTTCTTGAGCAAACACCACCTGGAGACCAGAGAAAGCAGAGCATGCAGAAGGTCATGAAAAATATGATTTGGTGATGAAGAAATTCAGGGCTGGGAGTGCAGCTCAGTGGTAGGGAATGTGCTCAGCATGTGCGAGACTTTGAGCTTGATCCCCAACACCACATAGAAAGATTTTTACGTTAACAGGCCAGTGTGTGAGTTAACTATATACAGGGTTAGTGGATGACCAATGCCATTTCCTCTCAGTCCTTAGAAACAACCAGATTCTTTCTTCTAGTCAATCTCTTCACCACCTAAGTCTACAGGGCCCCACAGAGAACTCGGGCACACACTGGCCTGACCCACATGAACAGGAAAGCGTAGACTGGGAGGCTGCGGCCCTTCTAGCCGCTGCACACCATATTCCTTCTTCCTCCAGGTGAAAGGTGTGTATGTGTGTGTCTGTGAGTGTCATGTTGGGATGTGAGGTCTCACTCCCAAAGGCTCAGGGGTGAGACAATGAGGACTGTTCAAGGTGCAATGGCTGCACTGGGAGCGCTGGAATCAAGTCAGTGGTCTGCCACTGATATGGACTAACGAGGTGGTAACTTGGCATGTGGGGTGGCTGGCGGAGGTGGGGGCGTGACTTTGTGGTCTTCACTTTGTCTCTGATGAGCGGAGCTCTCCCTCCTTGCTGGCTGCTGTGTCCTGAGCTGCGTTCCTCTGCTGTGCCCTTCCACCATGACGGTCCACCTCTCCTCAGGCCCAAAGCTACGGAGTCAGCCTGAACCTCTAAACCAGGAGCCAAAACCAACTTTCCCCCTCTTCAGTTGCCCGTCAGGTCTCTTGGTCACAGATGCAGGACTGACTGAAACAGGGAGTACGTACGTCATTTACATGCGTACACACAGACATGAACGTGCGTTACAAGACGTAAGCCAGGACTTTTTCTCCTCATACTATTTAATCAAAGGGAGACATGCTGGGGTTAGAGAACCCTTCTTCCCTAAAACTCTCCCTGCTAACCTGAGAACCAGTCACTGAGCAGAGCGCCACCCAGAGAGAACACTCCTCCAGCACCACGCAGCCAAGGTGGGTCCAAGTTACAATGAGCTGAGGGAACTAGTGAGTCAACACCATTCCCACTTCCTTGGCCTAAAATTGTTACATTTATCATGAATTTATACATTATTAAAAGAAAGAGCCAAGGAGCTCTAAGTAATAGGGGCATTATGACACTCTGGAGTCTTCAGAAACAAGCAAGAGGAACTCTTGAGGAAAATTAAAGTTTTAATGCTAGGATTATCCTTCTCCCAATTCATTAGCTCTAAACCTTCCCATCCAGCTCTCCAGTTCTGCTGGCCAAACTAACCCACATGAAGACAGATGAGACCAATCCACCTGGAAGCCACCTGGGAAGCAATGACACTGGGTGGACAAGAAGGCTCTACCTACATAGACGCGCAACTTCCAAGGCTACCATCTCAAGGGCATCTTTCCAGTTATGTGCAAGTCAACAGTTCCCTTCATCCTTAACTATAAACACACAAAAAGACAGACATCTATAGTCCATATATACACGTACGTATGTACACACACACACACACACACACACACACACATGACGAGAGAAATCATCCGCGATGGACGAGATAAAGAAGACATTCCGAATAAGAAAGCAATCGGTTTACCCTGCATGGAATTCAAAGGCTAGGCCAGTCAACATGAATATAAAAGCCTCCAGTTCACACTAAGGGCTCACGTCCTAAAATTAACAAAGGTCCTTTTAAGGGAAAATTATTTCAATAAAATGTGTGATACTTAAAAAGGGAGAAAAATAAAAATAAAATCGCAACAGTTTTCTCTTTGACAATTAGTAAAATGTTGATTAGAGCAACTGATTCAATCATCTCTTATTTGATTCTTGTTTTTTTTTTTTTTTTTTGGGGGGGGGGTACTGGGGACTGAACTCAGGGGCACTAGACCCCTGAGCCACATCCCCAGGCCTCTTTTGTATTTTATTTAGAGACAGGGTCTCAATGAGTTGCTTAGTGCCTTGCTGTTGCTGAGGCTGGCTTTGAACTCACGATCCTCCTGCCTCAGCCTCCTGAGCCACGGTGATTACAGGTGTGTGCCACCACGCCCAGCTCTTCCTTGATTCTAATAAAGTGTCTAGATTCCTAAGTATGTACAGCCTTTCAGCGTACAGGAATGAACACATGAAAAATCCAGGTTATCTAGCCTTCCACTACATGGGCAGGACATCTAAACTGTTTTGAAATATTTAAGAGCAAGGCATTCCAAGAAATTAATTCTTAAAATCCATGTTCTGGTGTTAGACCACTGAACCTAAAATGTTTTTCCTAGAATGGGAGGCATCTCAAGACTTGCAAGTTAATTTAGGTTAGGAAGGAAAAACACAGAAGTTATGCACACACAACATATCATGACCACTGAGATCTCTTAAGCCAAGACAGACATATCTCAAAGACTGTTCACTTGGAAAAATATAAGTAGGATGAGGATCACGGTGTGTGTGATGTGTAAACAGACAACCTTGTAATGGTTGATTTTGCGCGTCAATTTGAGTAGGCTACAGGATGCCCAGATTTTTGTTCAGACGCTGTTCTGGCTGTCAGGTAATCCACTCTTGGTATCCAGAATTAAAATCACCATACCATAGTGATAGTGAACATCAACATCTACAGTAGTGAATGTGTAACAGCCAAGTTATGGAACCAGCCCAGGTGCCATCAACAGATGACTGAATTAAGAAAATGTGGTATATACATACAATGGAGTCCTACTCAGTCATAAACAAAATCATGGCATTTGTGGTACATAAATAGAACTGGAAAACATCATGCTAAATGGAATAAGCAGACTCAGAAAGTCAAGGGTCAAACGTTTTCTCTCATATGCAGAAACTACAGCAAAGTAAAGGGGAACAAAGGGTTGGATCTCACAAAAACAGAGGGAAGACCAGTGGAGGAGGAGGACACTGGAAGGAGAAGGAAGAGGAGAAAAGAAAGAAAACGTGGGTTGAATGTGACAAGATCACCCTTTGTACACACGTAAATACACCCCAGGGAATTCCACCTTGATGTATGTGTGTGTGTGTGTGAGTGTGTGTGTGTGAGAGAGAGAGAGAGAGAGAGAGAGAAAAGCATCAATTAAAAATGAATAGATAAATAAAGGACACCAATGGAGTAAAGGAAGGAGAGCAAGGGGGGAGAGAAGCAGCAGGTGGGGCCTGAGAGGAAGTAACTTAAACCCCAAGGGTGTATGACCGTGTCAGAAGTGAACTACTCTGTATCATTATAACACACTAATAAGCACTTAAGTCATGATGATGATAATAATAAAATAACAATGAACATTATTCTGGGTGTGTTCTGGGTGACACAGAACGGAGCAGACTGCTGACCCTAGGGTGGGAGACCCCATCAGTGAGAGGCCTGGACAGAACCAAAGGCCGACACCTCCCACTCAGAGGGAGCTCGTGCCTGGGGGCTTAAGCTGGGACTCAGGTGCCCTATTGTTTGGGCTGGAAGGGAGGCATCAGCTCCGGCTGGCATTCAGACTGGAACTCACTCCCTGGCTGTGGGTCTGGGTGCGCAGGCTTCAGACTTGGACTGAAACCATACCAACTGCTTTCCGAGATCTGTAGCTGGTCCACTGCAGAATCTGCATGAAGGTACAAGTCACTTCCTTATATAAAGAATTCTATATTACACATATGTCCTGTTGGTTGTGTTTCTCTGAAGAACTCAAACTCCTTAACATAAAATAATCTGGAAGCCCAAGATGCTGCCCATTATAGGAAGAAACACTACAAATTCATAAGTGGGATGAATCTCATGGCCCCTATCAGTGCAAAACATGTGAAGAAAACTTCAGACAATTTAGTCTGGTGCTTGCTATATTCTACATTAAAAAGGCAGATTCCTATTTAGCACTTTGCTTCCATTCTTTGTGAAACTACTCCTGTCCTTTAGTTCTCTAGTTGTAACTAACCCCAGCCTGTCTCAACATCACACATTAACAGACAAAAATCTCCAGGCTGTCAGAATTTCCCCAAGATGGCTGATACTGCTCTACTTGAACACGGCAATGGGCCTCAACTCCACTGAACAGTGGTTAAATACCGGTGACACTCTCGCCTGCCCACGTCCTCTCCACCCCGACACAGAACCAGGCGTCCTCCCAGGCTGCAGCTCTGGCTGACCACAATGACCAGATCACATCCCCAGAGGGCCACCGCCACAGAGGTCGAGAGCGCACAAGAAAGCATCTCTCATCCTCTGGGTCCACCTGGACCAGACCTCCGGGTCACGACCTTTAGAGCAGGCTCAAGTTCAGCAGGCTACTCTTCCCACTTTTGTCTTCCCTTTCCAACTCTGTCATCCTTTAGCCCCTCCCTCACCCCTAAACCAGTGACAGTCAACAAAAAAGAGATTCACCAGAGAGTGGCAGTCTTGCTCTGATCATTCTAAACTCTGAAAAACTGATAGACCATATAATGGTGCCACTTTTAATACACCACTGTGTCCCCACTGTGTCCTTTTAAGACTCTGAAGTTCAAACAACATTGACATTCTTTCTTCATTTATTCAACTTTAAACACTTGAAGAGCACACATATGGGACACTGTTAGCTTAAAAAGTAAGGCCTACCTCTTCCAGGCCAAGTTGTTTTGGGCATGATCACATTAATCAGTTTGATTCTAAGTATTGCCAGAATCAAAGCAGAACAGAAAAGTTTCCAAGACGAACAATGGGTTTTAAAGATTAAAAGACAATGTAAAATCTCAATTCTTAAAGAGCACTGAATTACCAAAAGCAGTGAACTGGATATAGAAGCAGTATGAAATAATTATATTTCTATAAGAGAAATTATATTAAGGTTCTTAAGACAAACAGTAAACAATGAGTTAAGGATCATAAAAAAAAAAAGTCACAGAACTTAAGATTTTAAACATCTGTCTTTCTGACGCTACTTGCTGCCCAACTCATTCCCAGAAAGGAACCAGAATCAGATTCCCACCAGCACAAGACTCTCGAGACATGTCATGTTTCCAGGGAAACTGCACCTTTCAAAAATTAAAAAACTAAAGTCTACGACAGGTTACTTTTTCCTTTCCACTGTAATTTTTCTTTGATTTGTGCTCTGAGGATTAAAACAAAACAAGATCATTAGTCTCAAATTCCTGAATCAGTCTGACATCACCTTATTGCTGATGTGGTCAAAAGTAGATACTTCTGTACAGTAAAGACAACAGGACTCGATATCAGCAGGACTTGAGGGCTCTGGTTCCTCTGTGTTCACGTAAATATACTAACGATAGGGCTGAGGAAGGGGGTGGGGACGTCCATCACAAGGAGACATGACAGACAGCAGGACCCTCGCTAGACTTCAAGGAACTGATTCTCTTCAGGCAGGGGCAAACCCACATAGTTAAGTTTCACACTTAAAAAATTATCACTCTGAATTCAGGAGTAAGAGGCATTTGGTTGTAATACAATTCAATCGGTAGGTACTAACTTTAAATTTAGAGAAGAAAAACACTCATTGCGTTAATATTATGGGTTGGGGTTTCTTATGTGATTCCTAAATCCACCTACTATCTTTTGTATTGATAGAATCTATAGCTATGTTTTAAGAAGACTACCACAGACAGCCCTGGTTCAGGTGTGATCTTTAGTTTCAGAAAGTCCATCGATCGTGCAGCTGGCTGTCATTGCTAAATCTGTTGCTTGCAGAGGCCTCAGAGCTCTGGGTTTGCCGCGTAGAATCCTCACCATTTAGACTCTTCCTACATACAGGACATGTGTCATGCTGAAACAGAAACATATTAATCCATATGAATATCCCGTCCTGAGAACTAGGGTTCTGAGCTCTTAAGAAACCCTGGAAGTTAAACATCTAAAATTATGACTCGACACCCAGAAAGACAAAAAGACCAGGCAGCTCCTCCACAGAGTTGGGCTCCAAAGGCGTGAAGCCAGGATGCCTCCCAAACAACACTTCAAGCAAAATCAACAGAACTCTAGGCCAGCAATGAATAATAAGTGACACTGTCCCCCATTACTCCACTGGAGGTCCAAACACGACTAACTAGAAACAGCAACCTGAGACACGACAGGAGCCGTAACTGCTCACTGCTCTTCCATGCCATGTACACGAAGGGTCAGCAAACCTTGGCCGGCCACCACACGAAGGGTCAGCAAACCTTGGCCGGCCACCCGCTCTGCTCAAACCATTCACCTCACCTACGTAGCACAGAAGCAGCCACAGAACCACAGTCTGTGCACCAACGGGCCTTTACTGACAAACTCAGCTGGCAGGCCACAAGGCCTGTGGGTTACAGTTTGCTGATTTCTGGTCAAACAAGTTCCCAAGAGATGGTAGTCTAACAGAACAGTGATGGTAGTACTGGGAGTCAGTCATGGTTTATGGGCTAAAATCTGACTTATCTGGCTCTGACATGAACTGATGACTACATCTTTAGAAAATGTCCCTTACATGAGTGCCTCACTGCAGATGACGGCTGGCTCCACTCACCAGTTCTAACCATGGCACAATACAGCTGCTGTGAAAGAGGTGATTGCAGGGTAGCTGTCGGACTTCCTCTTCAACTGTGTAATCTTCTTTGCAAACTGCACATTCTAAACCCATATCTGTTGGAGGGAGAGATGCCTTTTATTCATTTATCTATCTATTTATTTATTTTTATCGATTCCGTTTTTTTAAATACACGACAGCGGAATGTATTACGATTCAAGAAATACCTCTTAAACTAATAAACGAAATGAAGGAAAAAAAGAATGTCTCTTACAACACAAGGAACGCATAAGAAAGGACACAAGAGACAAAAGTAAAGCTGCATCTAGGTGGGAGGCAGATAAAGAGCCTAAACTGTAAGCTGGGCGTGGTGGCGGGCCAGCGCCCACCTAGGATCCCAGTGGCTGGGGCGGGGCGGGCTGAGGCAGGAGGATCCCAAGTTCAAAGCCAGCCTCAGCAACAGCAAGGCCCTAAGCAACTCAGTGAGACCCTGTCTCCAAATAAAATACAAAATAGGGCTGGGGGTGGGGCTCAGTGGTTGAGTGCCCCTGAGCTCAATCCCTGGTGCCCCCGGCCCAAAAGAATGAATTGTGTTTCAAAATGGCGGGTAGAAAGGTCGTAATAGACAGGGACATGAAAAGCAGAACAAGGAATGGGGCCTACTCCAACATGATCTAGACCATGATAAGTCCACTCTGTAACGCAAAAGGCTGGAAGAAGTAAACAGGCTTGGGTGATCTGGTGAAGAAACCAGGAAAGCATCTTCTCCAATGTGTGACAGCCTTTGGCAGTCATGGTGTCTGCTCAGGAAACACTGGCAATCTGTGCACATGACCAAGGGACTCATCTCAGCAATTTTATTCAGTGTCTCAAGCCACTTTTGCCCTGCTCTGTTTCATATCATGCATCCTTTTTCAGTGTGGGTGCCCTAAATTCCTCTGCAGAAGTTGTTAGTTAAAAGCTGTACCAGGAGGTGGTGCTACAGAATCACAACGACGAAGTCTCGCTCAGGCCTCTAAATCAAGGGGCAGGAAGCCCTCTTTCCTCAGAGGAAATGACCACAAATTACACTGGGAATTCTAAGCAACAAATAATGAATTTCCCAAGTTTGACTAATAACACCAACTACTGTACTATCCCAGTGGCTGGGATATGGCTCCATGACAACAGTGGTCAGGGAATTTGGACCACGAGTTCCACTTAAATAGATTCCTTCCTTCCTTCCTTTCTGTTCCCACCACTTTGCCTTAATTCCAACTCTTAATTTTCATGCCAAGTCTACTTCTACTTCAATATTCCTAATTCCAGGCCTTTAACCCTCAAAATATTTCTTATACTTTGCTACCAGCTAACTTTCCCTAATACCAGCTTCACATGAACCTTCAACTTATTCTCATTTGGATTTTCAGCTGGCACCTCAAAATCAACAAATTCAAAAACAGAAACCATCACATCATCTCCTTACCTAAACCAGGGCCCACTCACTCCTCCTCCTCCCCTAATGAACCACTCTTACTGTTACAAACTGTGAAATCTTAGAGTCATCTTGACCCTGCCTCCTCTTCCCACCCATGTTACCATCGGCGAGGAAAGCATTTCTTCAGGATGAACTTAAACTGTACCTTTGCTTTCCGTTAGCATTGCCACCATCACCTGAACCCCTCACCCCTCCTAGACTGCTACAGAGCTTCTTCAGCCCCCATCTTTGCCCGCGTTCTCACTTCCACTCTATTTTACGTACTAACCTTCCCTAAAGAACACTTGAATCCCTCTCTACTCCTTTCGAGGACCTATAAAACCTAGTGTGTCCAGTCCTGACTTCTCAACAGGGTCCCACCCTTCCTGTCTAGTCATACTTCCTACTACTCCCCAAATCAGATTCTACTTCAGGTCTAATAAGGTCACTTTCCTGTACCTGACTCAAACACCATGTTTACGCTGATATTATTAAATTAGTTAATGATTTTCCTTAAATAGAATGACCTCAGCTTGTCCATCTTGTTTTTAAATCTTCTTTGGCTGTAAATCTAAATTTACAGGGAAAGAAACCCTCAGTATAAAATTATGTTCCTTATCATTGAATTCCTTCAGTGCTTAAAAATAAAACAGTATCTATTCTAGTGTATTTAAGTGCACCCGACACAAAGCAAAAGAAAAGCAAATATATTGTTTCTCATTTGTTTTTTTTCCCCTTTCCCCAAGATCAGTATCATCTGCCCAATATTATTTTCAACACTGTTTTTTTAGTCAGCTGATGAGTTTTGCTTCTAATAATAAGTTCTTCAACTGATGAGAATCAAATCTTAAGGGATATGGTGACTGCCCAGGAAACACCTATTTATTGACCTATGAAAGGGCAGGTAGCTTTCAATTCCAGTACACAGGTAAGAATTTTAGAGGGCTATAGCTTCACCTGAAGATTCCTAGTATAGGAAGGTACTGGAATCTGGGCAGAGGTCATCAGATGATGGAATAAATATGAAAATGAACCTACCAACTTGTTCCGGAGTTACGGTCACTGTTGGAAGAGAGGTGATTTTTTCCTTGTCAGCTGGGGGAGGCCCTGTGTTTTCCAGCTGTCCTAAAAGCTACAAAAAAGGAGAAAGAAAAAGAAGATGTGGCAGACATCTCAATGTCCCTGGAGAGGGAGCCGCTCCAGCTGAGAACAAACAGGGAAGATACCAGAAACGTTAACTGCTCTTACTTCTGCAAGGCTCTGAAGGCTGGGTTCCTCTTTTTCTGCTGCTAGACACTGTCAATTGCTTTACAATTTCAGAGTGACATTAGTATAAGCCTACAGACAGACCCATGATTGCAAGGTCCACTTTTGGGCATAAAGCAACTTCAGGGTGGCAAAAGGTTGTGATGTCATGATAAAAATACTTAACTGGTCCAAAAACGTCCTTCTGCTGGAAGAAAGAAAAGGGTGGGAGTATGGAGAGTGGCATAAACTAAGCCAAGAAATAGGGAAATCACTGCCTACAGCGAGACTTGGATAAAAATGACATGCTTGTGACACTTGGCAATCCACAAGGGAGATGAAAAACCAAACAAATTTAAATGAACATAAACAAGTGGAAGCAACTGTACATGGCATGGGAAAACCTTTTTCTCTGCTTCCTTCCCCTACTTTGCTCCATCAAGCAGAAATCCCTGCTTTAACATTTGAGACCCTCCTGTTTTGTGAAGTATTATTTATAGGATTCCCATAGGACCGAACAAGAGGCCAAAAATACAATGTACTGTTTGTTATAGGAGAAGTCTTTCTTTCTCTGGAGGTGAAGCAATCTTCTAGAAATTTCCTTGGACCTAGTAGGTACATGAATGCTGAATAAACCCACAAACCCTTTGTCCCTTTAGTGAAGTGGAAACCCCAAAGAAAGCAGTGATCGCCATTTCAAGAAAGTAGCAGAAGGAGAGCAGGAAGCCTGTGGAACCACGAGACACACTGAACAGACACCCTCAAAAGGCAGCTCCTCACCTGGGTTACAATGGCATCAAGCCCTGTCTGACCCCAGGCATAGTCCCCAGGGTTGGAGTGCAGCATCCCGCTCCTATACGTGAGATGAGACAGAGAGCATTAGATGAAGCAGCCAGGCTCTGCCTTACACTTCAGAAAAACTGGCAGAGGGATCCTGTTTTCTCGCTCAGAGCTTGAGAGTCACTAATCTTCTAGAATCAAGAGACAAAGAATTTCTCTGCATTTTTGAGGTCAAACCGATTAACTAGAGATAGCCTCTCATTCTCTACAAATCTTACTTAGCTGAAACCTACAAAGTACAGCTACCTGAAATACTACATGACACCCAAAGCAAGAAGAGAGACTCGTTGCCTGTTGGCCAAGAAAAGTCTGTCTCTTCTCTACCCACGTATATCCAACATAGGACGGAGCTGCTTTCTAAGGAGACTTTTCCTTCACAGCTGGCTACCATCTACAGCAGACTTCCCTCACCCGAAGGGCTGCCCATGGTCCTGGACAACGAGAAGCTCTCTAGTAGAACAGCAGCCACAGAAGTCTCCCTGAATCACACCCCAGAACAATTACAAGAGACTTGGCAGCACCTTGTTCTTGGTGCTGCTGGTACAGTACCTTGGAAGACAGAGGTCCAGACTCTGATCGAAACCCATTTAAAAGAACTAGAGGCTGGAAAATGGGTTAAGTACGGGGAAGGACCAAGGACCCTCTGAGCAAAGGAATCTTCTGGGTCAGAGAAGTAGCAAATAACTGTCTATGTAAGAAGAAATTCCATTTTTAACCCCTACATGTAAGTGTTAAGTGTCACTCTGATACTTGTTTCTTCTGATATCCTTTCTTTAGAAAAGGAAAGTTAATGTTATATTCTCAACTTCAGGAATTCTTAAGGAATTAAAGTCTTCTTGTATGGTCTGGAGAGGAAATTCACAAATCAGACACCAAGCCTGACAAGGATCACTTCATTTCCCTTCTCAACACAACCCTCGGACAGAAAATAAAAGAAGCCAGACGTGCCCAGCACCCAGACCCAAGGTCTTGGGAACCAGGACAACCCTCCTGAGCCTGAACAAAGTGATAACAGTGACAACAACAAAATCATATGAATTGTGGTCAAGTCTGGGCTCGGGAGACAAGGGCAGTGTAAGAGCCTTCCGGTCACAGCTACATACTCACCAACACAGTTCTTTGTCTCTCTCTGTGTAGAACAGAAACCACAGCACCTAAAATGAGGCAACGTCAGCACTGTAAGAAAGTGATTGTTCACTTACCAAGAAAAAGGGTGTGGGGATCCTGGAACTGCAGAATTTGCAAGGAATCCTGCAAAGATCTGTTGCATTATTCTGTTAAAAGAGGAAAAAAAAAAGTAGATAAGACAACCGAAGTACTCTGTAGATATCCACACACGGACAAATCCAACTGCTTCCCTAACCCACAAGTGGCCTTCCACTGACTATTACAAAAGACAGCATCAGAAATCAGTCTGCTATCTAGTGGTGTGTGACTTTGCTATTATGGCTATTTTCTAGACTTCCAACATCTTAACAGATGGACAGATTTTTGTGAATTAGGCTGGAAAGAAAACATGTTATGGTGCATTTTTCAAATTATGTTCCTTGGATCTCTGGCACTGGCATGAGGAAGGGTTAAAATGGAAGCTGCACCAGTAGGGTTCTAGATCCAAAATGGCAGTTTCATTTTTTATGTGTCTCATATACTGGGTTTCTGAATAAGGTATCATCTAAAGATTTTTTGTTTTGGTAAGTTTGAGAATAATTTTTAAAGGCATTTCAGATGACTGTAATACATACAAATATGCACATTTGGTACTTGTCATTCTGAACACTTAAGATGGCATATACTGCTGTTTATTTATATTAATGAGTTGGTCTTTGTTCCCCACAGATATTGGGATGATGCCTTAGTTAAAAAAAAAAAAAAGGAGGAAGAGGAGGAGGAGGAGGGGGGGAGAGGACAGGGAGAAGGGGGAGGAGGATTGTCTCCCTATATTTCCTTTTTTTTTTTTTTTTTTTTTTAGAGAGAGAGAGAGAGAGAGAATTTTTTAATATTTTACTTTTTAGTTTTCGGCGGACACAACATCATTGTTTGTATGTGGCGCTGAGGATCGAACCCGAGCCGCACGCATGCCAGGGGAGCACGCTACCGCTTGAGCCACATCCCCAGCCCAACATTTCCTGTTTTGAATGACTGCACTTTTAATTCCTGGTTCCTACTGTGTTAGGCCAATCCATGTAGCTTTGAAAGTAGCTATTATTAGACTTTCCTTACTACTAACATACAAAAATAACTAATTATACTATTTCCTTTCTAGTTTTTGTTTTTGTATTTTGTGTACTTATTTTTTTTACTGGGGATTGAACCCAGGGGGACTTTGCCAGTGAGCCATATATACCCAGACCTTTTTATTTTTCTACTTTGAGTCAAGAGTCCTACTAAGTTCCCCTGATTGGCCTCAAACTTGTGATCCTCCTGCCTCAGCCTTCTGAGTGGCTAAGATTACAGGTGTGTGCCACCATGCCAGGACAATATTTATATTTTAATTAACAAAACTGCCTAAATAGCCAGTTGCTCCTGGGCTCCATACCCAGTACCGGGGGACAGGGGACTAAGGCCCCCTACCAATAGCCAGAACAAACTTGCCAAAATATGTGTAAGACCTAGCGGGTCCTCCAGATGACTGCAGCAATGGCCAACATCTTGATGGTAACCTCATGAGATCTTGGACCGGAACAACCCAGCTAAACTTCCAAATTCCTGGCCAAATGAATTTGTTAGATAATAAATGCCTGTTTTTTTTTTTTTAATGTAATGACTGTAGTAATCAGTTGATTAAACAGATTAATCATTCTTGAACACAGAACCTCCAGAGGAGCAATGGGTCTTTAAATATACAAGTATCTCCATCAGATGAATTCTCACCCTTACACCCAAACAGACCTAAGCAGTTAAAACCTAAGAAGAATTGGAGCTGAGCTGTGTATTAAGTGAGAAGCCACATACAAACCAAAGAATACGGAGAAGGGGCTGAAAGGACGAAGGTCAGGGCAGGGACATATAAAAGAAGTTGGGGACAAAGCCCATCACATACTAACAGTTCCAGTCCATTTAAATGCTGACCATTAAACTTGGACCTTGAGATACAGGATGTGGGTAGAGTTTACTGTGGTCACAACCCCCTCACCCAAGTTACAGGTCCTTCAGAATAAAATGAATACGGAAACAACTCTATGTTCTTCACCTCATTTTCATAACTGTTTTGCATTTAAATGGATTCCACTTAAAAACCATCTCCTAACAGGTCAGCAAAGCTTTACCCCATCAAAGCCTACACTGTGCGTGTACCACCGCCATTCTTCACCCCTTGCTGTGATCCACCAGGGAGGTTTTTTAGGCTCACACCTAGGTTATACCTGGAGAACTTCCCTGCTAGGAGGCAACGCTGGTACAGAAGCGCAGTGTCTCTGGTTTGCTGTCCCAAGTGCGTACAACACGCAGCCCTGCTGTATCAGGTAGACCTGTGCACAGGGGACAGGAGGGGGCTCATGGGAAGCTTTCCATTTGACTAAAGGGAAATCAAAAGGACTTTCTCTTTAGAGTTCCTTATCTGTATTTGCAGAGATTATTCAATAGTCTCTTTAATTACATTGAACTCAGTCCTTCTGAGTTCACTCCCAACTATCCTGCTGCACTTTCCTCTGTTTTGCAGATCCGAGCAAAGCCGAGAGCAGATGGACGAGAGTACTTCCCAAACAGTGCCCGAGAGCACTGTGTCCGTAGAGTATCAAGACAAATGCTGCCATTACCGTTGATATTGGGGTGATAAATTCTTGTGAATGCAACCTTAGGTGGTTTGAAGGGATAACCTGTTGGGAAATAAATTGTCAAAACAAAACAAAACAAAACAAAACCTCCACTCTGATGGGGACTGTCATTTGGCCCCATTATTGTAGCTGGCCAATAGAACCTATCATCTCCAACAGGGCCTGCAGGACACTGAGCCCAAGGGTCCCTTGCCAGGTCACTCAACTCCTTGTGGATTCTCTTCAGAGCGTGGTGGGAGGCGGTGGTGGTGGTGGTGGTGGTGGTGGTGGTGGTGACCCTGGGGGTGGGGTGGGGCAAGGGCTAAGGGCAGGAGATGCAGAGTTAGGGAGGCCCCCTGGCTCCCAGGCCTCCAGGCAGTAGCCAGGGGTCTCTCGGTGGGACAGGGGGAGGAACTGCCTGCCTTCCTGCGGGCTGCCATAAATGCCTGTTGTTTAGAGCCACTGACCTCTGGGATAATTCATCCTAAGAGCAGCTGATGATCACTACAGATTTTGGTATACAGAAGTAGGTACTATCACAATAAAAAGCTACGTGGGTCTACCTTTGGCACCCCAGCATGGACAGGAGCTGGAAGGGCTCTGGAGCCTTGGAGGAAGCCAGAGAGTGGGGAGGGAGCTCAGGGCAGGACCTCGGCCTGCATGCCCAAGCCCAGGTGGCCCGGGTGGGGGAAGGCAGGCAGACATAGTGCAGAGCCGACAGCACAACAACAAGGCAGAAGCGAGGTGCTTCTGGGGAGTCAGGGAAAGCTAGGGGAGCCTCAGGGATCAGCAGAACGTCTGCCTCCTGAACGGCACGAGGCTCTGCTAAAGACACTCGCTGTGTTGAAGGTACCCCGTCTTCTCGCAGCTGGCATCAAGATATAAGAGGAGAGGGGCAGACTAAAGGAAGGCCAGTTTGAAACAAGTTAGGGCCGGCAGGGGGTGCCTGTAAGCCCAGCAGTTCCAGAGGCCGAGCAGGAGGATCGCAAGTTCAAAGCCAGCCTCAGCAATGGCAAGGCGCTAAGCAACTCAGTGAGACCTGTCTCTAAATAAAATACCAAATAAGAGGGCCTGGGGCTGGGGCTCAGTGGTGGAGCACTTGCCTGGCATGTGTGAGGCACTGGGTTCATTCTCAGCACCATGTATACATAAATGAATAAAATAAAGGTCCATCAACAACTAAAAAAATACAAAATAGGGCTGGGGATGTGGCTCTGTGGTTGAGTGCCCCTGAGTTCAATCCCCAGTACAAAAAAGGAGAGGCGAAGAAGGTAGGTGTATATAATTCTGAGAACTTCCAGTAATAGTGAATGATACTAAAATTGAGAAATGGACTTCAAGCAAAGGTTTAATTCAGGGTACTGCCAAAAAAACATGGTTTAAAATGAACTAAGAGTGTGGCTTTAAAAATTCCATAAAACCTCAGAAAGATCTAAAATAGTGCCTAGAGAACCGTTTGGTTAAACAACTGGGCTTCTAACACTTTGGGTCAGTTTTACAGGGTGCTGTAACAAATTACCGCAAACTGGGTGGCCTACACCAAAAGGAATTTATTATCAGTCTGGAAGCCCAAAGTCTGAATCGAGATGTCCCCAGACACTGTTTCCTCTGGATTCCTGCGGAGGGCTCTGTCCCGAGCCCTCCTGGTCTTGCTCAGCCGCCAGCGCTTCTTGCCGTTTCTCGGCCTCAGACCCACAACCCCGACCTCGGCCTCCATCTGCACTGGCTTTCTTTCCTGTGTCACCTGTGTCTACGTCCAAACTTCCCTTTTCTTATAAGACCAACAACCACTGGATTGGGGTTCACCCTGATTCAGTATAATCTTGTTTTGACTTAATTAAATCTTTTTTTCTTGGGTGGGGGGAGACACCAGAGATTGAATCCAGGAGCGCTTAACCACCAGCCACATCCGCCGCTCTTTTTATATTTTGAGACAGGATCTTTGCTAAGTTGCTTGGGGTCTCTCCAAGTTGCTGAAGCTGACTTTGAACTTGTGATCCTCCTGCCTCACCCTCCCAAGATGCTGGGATTACAGGCATGTGCCACCTATCCAGCTTCATTACATCTTTCATGTCACTATTTACAGATAAGGTCACATTCCCAGGCAGGACACATCTTTTCAGGGGATACAATTCCACCCACACAAGCCCAGTAGAAGCCCAGGGTAGAAAGAGGCTGCCCAGAAGAGATCTGTGGGAGTGGTTTTGCCTAATGGCATGAATTTCAGTAAGATTCACAGTATACTCAAGTTTTTAAAAGAAACACTAAAGGTTTAAACTGAAAGGTGCAGAAACAGCACAAAATGCAAAGAGGTCTTTGGACCCTCAGATTTCTACTTGTAAGCAAGATAAGGAAACTAGGCAACGGCAAATATGAACTACCTTTCACAGAAAAGAAAGGACGACGCGAGGTCCAGAGGGAGGAATCCAAGCACTCCTCGCCAGGATAAGTTGAGCACTAATCAGGGACTTGCTGATACTTTTTCACCACCTATCAGGGTTTATATGAGCCAGCAACACCTCTGTGTTCTCATCTTCCCCTTGCTGAGCAGGAATGTCTAATCGCTGTCTGTCCACAACGCTGCATGCTGGAGTAGGGCAGATAACTTGATCCTTTAGTTTATAAGTCTTCACATCAAAAGGAATCGGACTAAGGGAACTATATCCAAGGAGCCTAATATACATTTGAGCCTGATTAAAAAGGCAACCACCTAGATTTCAAACTGATGCTGTAAAGGGACAAGATTTGGGGTACATCGTGGCAGGTAAGTGTATTTTGTACACGAGAGAAGTGTAAATAATTTGTGGCCAAAAGGTGGTTTTAAAATGTGTCCACAAATTCTTTAATATTCTTCCCTCTGAGAGGTGGAACTTAAGTTTTCTTCCCTGTAAATGTGGGCTGGACTTAGTGATTGACTTCTTACAGGTAAAATGAGGCAGAAATGACAGTGTATGTGGCCCATCAAATTAGGATATAAAAAGGTATGGTTTCTTTCCTTCTTCCTCTCTTTTAAACCACTTAACTCTAAGTCATAGGGACAGGCACAGAGCCCTCTGAAGAGGCCCATATGGTGAGGAACTGAGGCCTCCTTCCAACAGCCATGTGAGTGAACCACCTTAAGAGCCCGATGCCAGACCCATTTAAGTATTCAGATGACTGCAGCCACATCCGATACGTTACACACAGTATCTTTATTTTTACGTGGTGCTGAGAACTGAACCCAGCTGCACACATGCGAGGCAAGCACCTTACCACTGAGCCACAGCCTCAGCCCTGATTTGTTAATTTTCACTAGGAAAATGAAACCCTTCACTAGAACCACCTAAAGAAGCTGTTCCTAAATGCCTGATCCTCAGAAACAGTGAGATAATAAATGTTGTCTTAAGCTACCAAATTCTGGGATAATCTACTACATGGCAAAAGCAAAAGATAACTAGCCCCCCAATACTTGTTAGTCACAGGAAGAGGAAATTATCATATGCTTCAACAGACCATAAATAAACAGTGGTGATCCAGTTTAAGAAACATCCTAGTTCCCTAGAGCTCTTCAAATGACCCTATACAAATACTTGGAGTTGCCAGAGCTGATTGGCTGATGACTGCTTGCTTGGATGCTTACTCTCTGGAAGTCAGATGTAGGCTCCAAGTATTCTCAGCAGTAACAGAGATCATTCAGGGTGGCCCCTAAAACATACGCGCTGTTTGGAGATTGTCTTCGGGTGACGCGTACAGTATTTACACTGAATTTCTTGCTGTTGTAGCTATTTCTTGTTAAAGCTATGTGTGACAGCATGAGTAGAGGGAAGGATGGCAATATGTTTTAAACTTTAGCAACTCATGGAAGAGAAAAATCAACCCAAAGGGTCTAGGAGGGGAAGTCACATGCTAAAACCAGACAGAGTCTTCATTTAAGTTTCCTCTTACTTCTCTGGTGGTTCTTTTCAGTCTCCTTTGCTTATTCCTCCTTTCCTCCCAAACCTCTAATTTCAGTGGGTGTGAGATAGGAATTTAGGGGTACGAAGAGCCACAAAGAGCACTGAATCTCAAAAGGGGACCGTCCATTAACAGGCAGAATGCAAACCGAACAATCCATAACCAACCCAGCCATATCCTTGCCGGCAGCTTACCAAACAGCTGAAGAAAAACCAACACTGGAAGACAAGCGTAAGACATTTGGAGGAATTGAGCAGTAGGGTTTAGACATGCAACACAAGTGCAAAACTGCAAAACCCTGCCCTGACTCCATGGCTAATCTAGTCCCTTAGCTACTCTATTCTGTGCTCACCTGCCCTCCCATTCTTTTCCTTTATAATAAGTCTCTTGCCCTGCTACTCTTACCTGACTGGTCCTTACATTCTTTTCTGTGGTGAGCTGAGACCAGGAAGATCAGAATAGAGGTCTCTTCAACTCCTGGAGACTTCCTCAGACTCCTATGGGCTGGCAATTCCAGGGCTCAAGTCTCTGAGCTCTATCAGTTTTGATCTTGACTTTGTTGGCAATTTCACACAGCTTTGTGACTTTAAATACCACAACTCCCAAATTCTATTTCCAGACAAGACTGCTTTTCAATATCTCCACTTGATAAAGCACTGAATGAACTGAAATCTCTGCCTCCGAGTTTTGCTCCTTTTGTTGTGCCCTGTGTCAGCTAAGGGTAGTTTCATTTTTCTAGTTGTTCAGGCCAAAAACCTTCACTCTTTCTTGTGTCCCACATCATGTTCCATCAGCAAGTTCCAGCATGCCTCTTGTCAGACTACATCTGGAGTCATGCCACTTTTCATGACTCTAAGCCATCCAACGCCCCCCGCAGCCCTGCACTGTGTCAACACAGCAGTTAAGATGACCATTTCCAGACAGAAGCTCATCTAAACTCTCCAATGGAGTAAAAGCCCTTACGATAACCAATCAAGTGGTTCTACACATCCCCGTATCCCCAATCCTATTCCCAGACTTCTCTGAGAGCATCTCCTGATACGTCCTTCACATTGATCTCTCATTTCCTCATTTTCTTGAGGTCAAACACCTTCTCAATAAAGCCTTGGCTGGGGCTGGGGCTGAATGGTAGAGCGCTTGCCTGGCACATGCGAGGCTCTGGGTTCCATCCTCAGCACCTCGTAAAAATAAATAAGAATAAAGCCTCTGCTGACTGTGGTTTTGAATCTTCACTCCCTGACACACATTCCCAATCCCCTTCCCAGGCTTTTTATCTGACAGCATGTACTACTGCTTGACACTGTTCATTTTGTCTGACTTCCTCATTAGGACCTCAGCTTCACAAGAGCAGTCATTTTTTAGTTCTGTTCACTGTTGCATGCTCAACATCTAGAATAGCATCTTGCACATAAGAATACGCAATTTTTGTTGAATGAATTAAGAAACCTTTAATGGGCCCCAATTTGTTATATGATGAAAGATATACAATTATAAAAAAATTATAAAACAATAAAATGTGTAATATGATCAATCCTATTTCAATTATATAAATGGAGATATCGTGTGTGTGGTGTATGTTTAAAAAGGTCCCCAGCCCTATTTTGTATTTTATTTGGAGACAGGGTCTCACTGAGTTGCTTAGTGCCTCGATGTTGCTAAGGCTGCTTTGAACTAGTGATCGTCCTGCCTCAGCCTCCTGAGCTGTAATGCTGTTTTTTTTTTAATCTTTTTTTTTCTTTTAAAAATATTATTATTGAAAAGTTTGATCACATATTCAGAGCATAACTTTTTTTAAAATTTGTTTTAATTAGATATACATTGTCTTTTTAATCTTTTGGGGGAAAAAAACCTTAATGTTTTGAAATAAATTTCTAAAAAGTTAACCATGAAGTCAACTCCCAAAATCTAAGTTTGATCAGAATCAGAAAACGATGGTTCCAAAAGCTAGCATTAACTTCAGGAAAACTCATTTTTTAGGCAGGAAACCTTCTTACATGTAGTATCTTACAAAATGATTCAGAGACAGATTGTTGCCAAACTCAAAAGTGCTTAGAGAAGGAGGCAACTAAGATGTCAAAAAAAATAAATAAATGTCAAAAGATGACAGCTGCGGGACATGTTGGCACACACCTGCAATCCCAGCAACTGGGGGTGGAGGGCTCAGGCAGGAAGATTAGAAGTTCAAGGCCAGCCTCACCAACCCAGTGAGGCCCTGTCTCAAAAATAAAAAATAAAAAAGAGCTGGGGGAAATAAACCAAAGAAAAACTGAGGATGTAGCTCTATGGCAAAGCATCCTTGGTTTCAATCCTCAGTACCAAAAAAAAAAAAAAAAAAAAAGTAGTACACACTAAAATAAAGATCGGTTTGAATGTGTAAGTGCAAACTAATCAGCCCTAATGTCTTTCTAGATTGCAGCTATCTATTACCTATCTGGAAAGTATGAACATGTTGGTAATTATCTAATATAGACAAAGGAAAAAAACTAATAAATATAAATATTTTATCATTATAAAAAAATCTTCAAGGTGAAATAAATAATTCCATAGGCTTCATCACAAATTGAATAAATTTTCTCCTAAAAGGCATACAATTTTCTTTGTTGATTTTCTTTGTTGATACATCAAACAACCATCTGAATGGTTATTTCTTGGTATATGAGAAATCCAAATATAACATTATGTTAATTAGCAGAAATGAATTTTCTAGTCACTAAAACAGAATATCCCCAGGTGTGAATTAAAAAATTGTTTTCTGGCACAGGTCAAATTCATTTAAGGTTAGATAAGATGAGCCAAACTATTCAGGTCCTGATTGGACAAACTATTACTTGAAAGCTGCAGATAAGACCAGTACATTCAAATATCTGCAGAGGCTGGGGTTGTGACTGGGCAGGAGAGTGCTTGCCTAGCATATGCAAAGTGCTGAGTTCCATCCTCAGCACACATAAAAGAGTGAGTAAGTAAGTAAGTAAGTAAATAAATAAATAAATAAAATGTACTGTGTCCATCTACAACTAAAACATATTAAAAAAAAAAACAAGTTATACTGCTGGGCTGGGGGTATAGCTCAGTGGTAGAGTACTTGCCTAGAACACGCGAGTCACTGGGTTAGATCCTCAGTACCACATTAGAAAAAGGGGAAAAAAAGTTATACTGCTACTCAAATCAACAGGACAAGCTGTTATCAGGAAGAAGCCATAGTAATTTTTTTAAATCTATAAAACATGAAATCATGACATACTTTGAAAATATAGGGTGACATCATAATGACAACTACTATAAAGTGGTAACAGCCATATGAACAATCTGGGCAGAACTGCATGTTGGCAGAGTAATGTGTCCCAGACATGTGTGATATTTCACTTATACTTCCATGAAAGAAAAGAGAATTAAAACCTTCTAGTTCTGTTTACTGACATATTGGCATGTGTGACTTGTAAAAAATGTTTCTGAGAAAAGGAAATGCTTAATTCTTTTAAAAGAAAGAGCTGGAAAGACAAATGACACTGTTAAAAAATTTTTAAGTAAAAAATACTTATAATCTCACCACATAAAAATATTTTCATTTTTGCATTATCCTGGCTCCAATATTTAACTGCCGTTATACCCTTAAGCAATCTGCCTATCTTGTGTCTCAACTTTTCCTACAAAATGGAGATCTTCTGTCCCAGTGCTTTCTCCTAGGGTTGTAATGAAGATTCGACAATCTAACGTCTGTGAAGTACTTAGACTAGGTTCTGGTACATACTCATACCTATTAGTACTAACTCATATGCTTCCTATATTTCTTAAAGACATAGATACAATTATCCATTCATTCCAAACGAATTAGTTTAATATCTACTGTAAAACAGACACTATGCTAGAAACTGAGAATATAGAAATGAGTAAAGCACTACATTAGACCATTAACCCCAAAACAACTAAAAAGTCTGTAACAGATCTAGTCCCCTTCAAAGATGTTAGGCCCAGACGGAATGGCAGGTAACTCATTAAACCTTTAAGAAATCTTCAAGAAATAGATAATTCCTACATTATTTAAACTATTCCTGAGCACAAGAAGACAGTTTTCCCAGTTCATTTCATGAAACTTATCTAATCCTAATACCAAAACTTGATGCTGACAATACAAGAAAATTACAGAACCTCCTTTAGAATAGAAGCAAGAATCTTAAAAAAAAAAAAAAAAAAAAAAGGAACAAATCAACTCTAATAAGATACTTTCATAAATACAATTAGAACATTAATGCTCCTTGTCAAAGTAGTTTTTATTTAAAGCTTGCAGTGCTGATGTAATATCATAAAATCTATTCAGTAATAAAATGCATTAATTGTTTAAAAAAAGAAAAACTATAAGCCCATTTTGATAGGACTGTAAAGAACATTTGATAGAATCCCTAATAATTAATAATTAAAACCTCCTAAGAAATGAGGAATAAAACTAAGGGTTTCTGTTGGTTTGGTTTGGTTTGGTTTGGTACCAGGGGTTAAACTCAGGGGCGGTTAAACTCAGGGGCGCTTTACCACTGAGTCACGTCTCCAGCCCTTTTCATTTTTTTATTTTGACACAGGATCTTGCTAAGCTGCTTAGGATCCTGCTAAATTGCTGAGGCTGGGCTTGAACTCATGATCCTCCTCCCTGATCCCCTGAGATTACACACGTGCACCCAGACCTAAATTTTTAAAAATATGGTAGAGCAGATACTAGGAACCAAAAAGCAAGCATGCTTATTAGCAAAGAACACTAATACACTCTTACTTGAGACAGGAAGACAGCATGCACGGTGCCTACTATTCGACAACTTGGTGGATTTGTTTGTTTTTTTGTACTGAGGAATAAACGCAGGGGCACTTAATCACTGAGCTACATCCCTAGCCTTTTTTTATTTTTTGAGACAGAGTCTTCCTGAGTTGTTTAAGGGCCTCACTAAGTTGCTGAGGCTGACCTTGAACTTGCAATCTTCCTGCCTCAGACACCTAAACTGCTGGGATTACAGTTGTGTGCACCACACCTGGCAAAAACTGGTTTTGATAGTAAAGTCAATGCAACAGAAAAGAAAAACCAATAAGAGGCATAGAGATGGGAAAGAAAAATATAATTCAAATTTATAGAATATTTATAAATCTAGAAACCCCAAGAAATAATATGAAAACCTTTCATAGTTAATAAGAGAATTTGACTAATTACTAAATGACTTAAAAAAAATTCCCGTGACTTCTACTTAAATATTTTTTTTAGTTGTTGATAGACCTTTATTTTATTTATTTATATGTGATGCTGAGAATCGAACCCAGTGCCTCACACATGCTAGGAAAGTGTGCTAACCGCTGAGCCCCAGCCCCAGCCCCTTCTGCTTGATTTTGCAGTAATCCTAAAACTACTCTAAAAAATTAACTCTATTTAAAAACAAACACAGTGAGACACGAACCACAGGCCTCAATAAAAAGTTTCAATACCATTAAAAAGTACCCACTCTCCCCAGATTAAATAGATATTCAATGTGCTTCCAACCAAAATCCCAATGGAAAATAAGAATTTTGGAAATCCATTTGGAAAATAAGAATTCATACCCCATTTGAATCAAATGTATGATATGTCAAGAGCATTGTAATGTTTTGAGCAATACAAAAATTAAAAAAATAAAATAAAAAAAATAAAATCCATTTGGAAAGGTAAACGTGAGAGAAGCATAAAGAAAGTAATGGGAAAAAAGTGAAGGGATCTTTCCCAACGAGGTGTCAAATCATCTACAAAACTATAGCAAAAAAATCCATTGTGGTGCATGCACAGCACATAAATAAAGACAACAGAAGATAACAGAGAACATAGAGAGAGATGAGGATAAAAGCACTTATATAATACAGTAGATATTTCAAAGTAGATGAATTATTCAATAAATTATGCTGTAAATAACTGGATACTCTGAGGGCAGATTAGATCCTTAACTAAACAATATAATATATATGAATAACATTCTTTACCCATCAGAGGTGTCACAAATCAGAGAACACTCCCTGAAAGCTGATCTGCGGCCCATTCTTGAGGTGAGAACTTGAAGCCACTTTCACCTCACATAGGGAGAGCTATCTAACTGGATGCCAACCGAGGAAAGCAGACTCAACAGGGACAGAAGAAAGGCAAAGCAGATGAAAACAACACACTAACTAAAACTCTTGTCCATCTACATACTTTCAGTGACATCAGGGGTCCTCAATATCAGCCCAAGGTAGTGATTTCCAAAATTCAAGGGAGCAGTCTTCCTGATCCCAGTAAATGGGAGGACTCACTCACTAAGTAGGAAAGTGGAGTGCAAATCTGCATAAATGGAGGATGGCCAGGCCCAGCAGAGCTCCGTCCGCCATGATAAACTGTGAACATCCTGCCTAGACATCCACCTGGAGGAAAACCACCTCTGATTTACTGACACTAAACCCAACTCCGTCCTACAAAACACCAAGTTTTGCCCATTTGTTCTTCACAGGTGTACAGTCTGCCCTCTATATCCACAGGTTCTAAGGAGTCACCCCACTGCATATTGAAAATATCTAGGAAAAAATGCACCTGTACTGAATAGATACATATAACAACTATTTATATAGCACTTACATTGTATTAGTTATTGTAAGTTAGTCTAGAGGTGATTTAAAGTATATGCAAGGATACGAATAGGTTATGTGAAAATATGAGGCTCAAGCATCTACATATTTTGGTATCTGCAGAGGTGCTGAAACGAATCCCCCTCAGATACCAAGGGACAACTGTATACTAAATTTTTCAGGAATGCAACTGAAAATCAAGGCAAATTTACACTCCCTCCCACCCCCAGAACTTTCTCAAGAGTTCTTCACCTTTTTGGAAAATCATAATCCTCTACCAATGCCACATGTGGCAGAGGAACTTTCAAGGCAATACCACCTACTGTCTGTGTTGGTAGCCATCACATTCTTAATGGCTCTACAGGCAGAGGCAAGCATCTGAATTTTTATTTTCTCTCCCAGAATAGTCACAGCTAAGAATTTACATATTAAAATTTTTTCATATACTCTCCCCTATTATATCTCCTTTGGAAAATATAGTATGTACAAATATGTATTTTTTTAAAATTTGTTTTACAGTTATATTACCAGTAAATTTCAGGTCAGGATAGCAGAGGGCATTATAAGACATTTGGTATAAAAGGAAGATGTTAGGTCTGATATAACCAAAGAACATGAGTTACATAATCAATACATTCTAATTTTTCTTGAGCTATATTATTAAATTGATTTCTGCCACTTAGAATCAAAAAGGGTTATGACTTACTTATACAACCAAAAAACACCAGATATAAGGAAAATACTGGAATATCCTTTTAAAACACTGGAATAGGTGAACCTTTTTAAGCATAAGAGTATTGAAAGATTTGACACCCTAAAACTTAAAAGCACTTATATATGAAAAGTTTCAAGAACAAAACAAAATACAGAGTGGAAAGCAATTTATATCTGTAACATACATAAAAATATTCATATCTATATCATATGTAGAGAGAGCCCCTAAATAACTTTTTTAAACTCCATAAAAGGAAAATTGGGCAAGACATATTAAGGTGCAATTCACAGAAGAAATATAAACATCTAATAATTATATGAAAATAAGCTCAATTGAAAAAATCACAAACAAAACAAAAGTAACCATCAAGTTTATCATCATTAGCAAAGATAGAGACTGACACCAACACTTTTGCTGAGGACATATGGGATACTTTCAAATTCCATTGGTGAGATTGCAATAGTCACAGGCTTTTAGGAGGGCAGCTTACCAATATCCATGTTAAAGGTCATATCATTTGACCCAGCATTGTCTTAAGAATTTCATCACTCTTTCAATGGTGTTTGCAGCCACCATTGTCTCTAATGCCAGCGCTGCTCTAGCTTGCCAAGTTCCAGCTACAGGAAAAGGGCTGGGCCATATACAGCAGACTTCCCACAATCCACGGGCGATAAAGCCTCCAGGAAACCACTGGCTACAAGAGCTGCTCACAAGAGTGTGCCCTCTGGGAGAGGTAAAGAAACTTCATCGTTACAGGCCTGGTATGGTGGCACTTTGTGAAATGAGACGTTATCACAAGTCCACTGAACTGTAGGGTACACTCCTGTAATTCCAGAGGCTCAGGAGGCTCAGGCAAGAGGATCTCAAGTTCAAAGCCAGCCTCAGCAACTTAGGCCCTAAGCAATTTAGCAGGATCCTGTCTCAAAATGAAAAATACAGAGCTAGGGATGTGGCTCAGTGATTAAGTGACCCTGGGTCCAATCCCTGATAACAAAAAACAAACAAAGAGAAGTACGCTGAACTTCTGATTTGCGGGCTTCCCTTTTAGCACCTGGTGTGAGAAATTGCTCAAGACTTCAAAACAGATCTGCACTTCCAGCACACAGCTCTAGGTGCTTTGCAGGGAGCAAGTGAGGCTTCTCTGGTTGGCCTTTATAAAGACATCAACCTGTGTTCTCTCCATGCCAAACATGTTTCAATTATGCCAAAAGACACCAACTAGCAATATTGCCCAAATGGAGAAAGAAGGTGCTTAGAATTTACTTTGATTTTAGAAACATTTCATTCATATATATATATATATTTCTCTCTTTTTCTTGTTAAAGGCAGTTCTGAATGTTAAAATTTTCCTCCCATAGGGTCAAAAGATATCTAAGTATACGACTGCAAGTGGAAAAATAGTGGACAGAAATCAGGTATTGTCATTTTTCCATTTTCATTTGTCGGTGAATTTTTAATATAAATGCGGGCTATAAAGCATTAATGCAAGTCAAAATGACTCAATGAACAAGTTTCAGCAGCTCAACTTTATAACAGTTATAAATAAAACTTAAATTTTGGGGGGAAAAAAGAAAAAGAATTTCATTCTACTGAAATGTTACCACAGATATGCAGTCTTAGGTAAGAGAAAGCAGTTGGTGGCAGACCAGCATTAATACCTTGCACAGGGGTTGGGGATGTGGCTCGGGCGGTAGCACACTTGCCTGGCATGCGTGCGGCCCGGGTTCGATCCTCAGCATCACATACAAACAAAGATGTTGTGTCCGCCGAAAACTAAAAAATAAATATTAAAAAAAAAATACCTTGCACAACTTAGAAAATTCGGGCAGAATGTTTGAAGACAAAGGAGAACTACTAAGGAATGAGAAATAGAGTGGTTTAGAATCTAGAGAGGGAATAATCTTGGAAGAAGGAGCCAGCTTCTGTAACCGATTTTGCTGATGCTGGGCAAGAGCAGAAGGCTGAGGATCCTGTGCAAAGCTTCAATGAAGGATCACTATGAGGGAAAAGCAAATTCAGGTCTTTCGCAGACTAAGGAGGCACATAGCAATTTCCCTTTTCGATAAGTTACTAAATCTTGCAGCTATAAAGGGCAGCAAACGAAACATTTAAGTGGAAGTCTTTATTTATTAGAATAAAATGTTATGTACTCTCCTGTGACCAAGAATAGGGTTCACATCCTTTGGAGGAAGGGCTCACAAAATATATAAAAATCTAAATGGAAACTTTTGAAAGCTAAGGGTGAACCCTAAGTAGACTATCTGTTTCAGGGCTGTAACCCTTTTCCATCCTCTTTCTCTTTGTACGTCTTGGTATAGTTCCTGATAGAATAAAAATAATCTTCCACTATGCTCTATGCCTAGCAAAAAAAACCCTGAACTCTCTCTAGTTTTGAAGGATTCGTTTTGTTTTTGGTACCTAGGATTGAACTCGGGGGCACTGGACCACTGAGCCACATCCCCAGCCCTATTTCGTATTTTATTTAGAGACAGGGTCTCACTGAGTTGCTTAGTACCTCACTGTTGCTGAGGCTGGCTTTGTACTGGAGATCCTCCTGCCTCAGCCTCCAGATCCACTAGGATTACAGGCGTACGCACCAGGCTCTGAACCCTCTCTAGAGAAAAACAACGCTGTCTAAAGCTTTCACAGTTTTTATACAAAACTATTCACATTTAACCAAAAATTAATAGACCCACCAAATTATAGGCTCAATGACCCAAAACCAGTAATAAAAGATAAATAAGAGAAGTAGCCTCAGAGGTGATTCAGATATTGTAGTTACCCCCCCAAAAAAAGGGCTTTAAATTAACTATAATTAACATGTTAAAAAAGATAGTGAAGCCAGGCGTGGTGGCACATGCATAAAATCCCAATGGCTTGGGAGGCTGGGGAAGGAGGATCACAAATTCAGCCTCAGCAACTTAGCAAGGCCCTATCCCTAAATAAAATATAAAAAAGTGCTAGAGATGTGGTTAAGCACCCCTGGGTTAAATAAAAAATATTGTATCTGAATTATGAATTTATTAGATGTATATAACAGCAGATTAGATACAAGAGAAGATAGGATTAATGAAAATCAAGGTGGGTCAACAAAAAAATATCCAAATTGACGTACAAAGAGAAAGAGGATGGAAAACATGGGAAGATACGCTGTAAGAGACAATAACATATGTAAAGAAGCACGTGTTCAATGTAGTCTAGTATATAGTGAAGAAAAAAGAAAATCCAAAAGAGCCCTAGAGTTTTATAAGGGATTGTCTAAATCAGTGGTGGTGTCTTCTTGTAGAATTCTAATGAATAGAATTCACGTGTTCACGTGTGACAGATCTGGGATTGGTGCAGAAGAGTGGTAGAAGCCCCTAGGTTCAATTCCTAGCAACCAAAGGTGGGAAGGTGGGGTGGTACACAGAGAGAGAAAGATTTGACCGACAGATACAAGTAATGATGTAGAAATGGACAAGACACATTATTATATAAAGAAAATTAGATGTGAAATATCAAATTAGGGGCTGTGGTGGTGGCTCAGTGGTGGAGCGCTTGCCTCACAACTGAGAGGCCCTGGGCTTGATCCTCAACACCACATAAAATAAAGGTATTGTGTCCATCTACAACTTAAAAAAAAAAAAAGTATAAAAAAATCTAATGAGATACGAAATTATTCCTGACCTCATGGAACTGTGAAAAAAATTACAACAGGTATAAATGGACACATAAACGTGATTTTTAGTTTTTCATGGCAGGGACCATGTAGGCTAGGCAAATGATTCTTCTAAAGTAGTATATACTTAGAATGAAAATGCTAGGGCCACGGTTTCCCAGGGAGGTGTACCACCATGAAATTATTTCACACAATACACGGACATTTCTAAAACAAATTGAATGGCTATACAATTGTTCTCATTTAGAATTCTGCCATTTTTCTTATGTCAAAGTCAGAGACAAACAAGATAATATGATTACTAAGGATCCAGAGAACCCAGAATCTCAAAACATCCTACAATATTTAATGCCCTGAGGAAATTAGTGTCTTGTTGATCCTCCACTTTGCTGGCACTAAATGGAAGTCCAGTTTGATACGACCTGGATGATGAAATATAAGATAAAGAAAAGTGAAAGTCACACCCAAAAGGAAACGCATGCATTCACTAACACACTTCAAAATGTAAAAAAGAAAGACTCTTTCAGAATGCACCATATGCCAAGGATTATATGAGGCTTTGGAAGAATAAATGTCCCTTCCTTTTTGGAATTCAATAGTATAACAGGAAAGAAAGACATTAAATAACATGTCCGTCCATTTTTGGCTATTACAACAGAAACCACAGATTGGGTATAGAATAAACAATAGAATTTCATTCAGCTTATGGTTCTAGATGCTCTGAAGTTCAAGATCAAGAATTTGCATCTAGTGAGGGCCTTCTTGCTGAGGCACAACACAGCAGAAGAGCAAGCAAGCACACAGGAGACAGAGAGCGCTCACTTTTACAACTAACCCACTCCCATGATAAGGTAGTGATCCATTCATGACTGACGACTAAAGGTTCCACTTTCCATTATCACCACGGTGACAATTACATTCTGACATGAGTATTTTTAATTTTATTTTTAGTTGTAGATGGACACAGTACCTTTATTTATTTTTATGTGGTGCTAAGGATGGAACCCAGTGCCTCCCTTGTGCTAGGCAAAGCGCTCTGCCACTGGGCTCCAACCCCAGTCCCTTGTCACGAGTGTTGGAGGGGACATGCAGACCATAGCTCCACACAATGATGAGATTGCTGGTGTGATCAGAGCTAAAGAGAAGTACACAGAGCTCTGGGGACATACACAGGACCTAGGAAGAGTGTCAGGAAAGGCTTCTCCAAGGGTAAACCTGAGTTAGCTTTGGCGATGGGACAGGTAAGGTCGAAGACAGAACATCCCAGCAATCCAGTGAGATGAGACCAAACTGGGTAAGGCCTACCTATGGGTGAAAGGACAGAGCAACTGTGGGGACAAAGGCCCGATGGCTAGCATGAGCAGGGCAAGGGGAGACAGGATAGGAACAAAGCTGGAGAAGCAGCAGAAGTCTACCGTAGGAACCTCAGGCACTCTGACTTCATCAATGTTGTTTCACTCTTTATTTTATGATGTTGCTTCATTTCCACTGTATTCATTTTGATCAGCTATCTGATCAAAACGGACTGAACTACAAGGATAGTTATTTACCTTGATCATCTAATAGTCTGGAGGTAAACAGCCCCGGCTTTGGGATGGCAACTCAGTAGCAGACGCCCCTTTCCACCTTCTCACTCTCAATCCTCGGCATCAGCCACGTCCCCCTCATACGGTCCGTCAGAAGATGGCTGAAGCAGTTCCAAACATGACATCCTTACAAAGGTAGTAAAGAACTAGAAATTCCCTTGGTTATTCCATGAATGAGAGGAAGTTTTCCCCGAGGTCCTTCCACTAGATCATCTGGGCCCCAACAGTGAGAAATGGGTCACATGCTGACGCCCTGTGTTTCAAAGAGACTCAGAGAGCAGTGTCTGGAGTCTTTCTGACTCCACTTCAAGAGACGGAGTCTACTTGGCAGCAAGAAGAGTGCACAAATGGCTAGTAAATGTCTAGTCAAACGTTCGTACACACAAAAATTATGAAGCTTTCCTTCATAATACAACAACTAAATAAAGTTAGAAACAGGTGAGTCTTTGTTCAGGCCAAACTGAAAGTTGTTTAGACTAAGTTGCCTACAGCCTTTTCTTTTTCTTTCTTGTAATAAACTCTGAAAAAAATGCTGTCTCTCAAGAAAATGACCCCTGACCCCAGTGCTCCCATTCTTGGCACATGAGTTTTGCTTTTGAAAAATGAAACTCGAGCAGAAATTCCAAGCCATGCCTTTTCATTCCTAACTTGCTGGGTTTGACATGAGGTACACAGACTGGAAATAACAACCCCTGGACTGCTGAAAGGGACTCTACAGCCTTCCCTTTGGGAGTTCTCAGTGGCTACAAGTCCCCCAAGCCAGAGGATTACAAAGGGAAACCAACTTGGCCTCAGAGGAGTATCACTCAGAGTGGCTAGTCAAGAACGAAGAAATGCAGTGAAATCAACTCCTTGAAAGTAGAGGACTGGACTCCATGGCCACTTGCCTATCTCGCAGCGCCTGACCCCCAGCATCCTGGATGGCACGTATAACAATCTTGGACATCCCATGGTGCCTTGTGGTGATCACCTCTAGTACCATCCTGCCTTTCACCAAGAGTTGTCCAAGTGCTCACCATCCTCAGGGTCCACAAGAGTCACTCATGTTGAACGAGCCTGGGCAAGTCCTTGGAATTATCAGAGTGGGAGGTATTTGTCACTGCTGTGGGAAGGAATATTCAGCAGTTGGCCTCTTGGGGGATTTTCTAGAAAAGCACACCTTACATCTGACTCCCACAAGGAAATTCAGAAAACATACATTTTTTTTATTGGGATAAAAACATATAATGTAAAATCTACCATCTTAACTATTTTTATAAGTGAATAGTTTAGTAGTATTAAGAATTTCTAGGGGGCTGGGGATCTGGCTCAAGCGGTAGCGCGCTCACCTGGCATGTGTGCGGCCCGGGTTCGATCCTCAGCACCACATACCAACAAAGATGTTGTGTCCGCCGAGAACTAAAAAATAAATATTAAAAAAAATTCTCTCTCTCTCTCCTCTCTCTCTCTCTCTCTCTCTCTCTCTCTCTCTCTCCCCCCTCTCTCACTCTCTCTTTAAAAAAAAATAATTAAAAAAAAAAAAAAAAAAAGAATTTCTAGGGGCTGGGGATGTGGCTCAAGCGGTAGCGCGCTCACCTGGCATGCGTGCGGTCCAGGTTCCATCCTCAGCATCACATACCAACAAAGATGTTGTGTCCGCCGATAAATAAATAATAAATATTAAAAATTAAATTAAAAAAAAAGAATTTCCAGCGGCTCAGGAATCTAAGGCAGGAGGATCGCAAGTTCAAAACCGACCTCAGCACCTTAGGGCCCCCTAAGCAACTTAGGGCGATCCTGACTCAAACTATAAAAAGGGCTGGGGACTGGCTCAGTGGTTACCTGGCCCTGGGTTCAATGCCCAATCCAAAAAAAAAAAAAAAAATCGTGATCTAGAATATATGACAGATTTTAACTATTTAATAATAAGAGAACAAGCAATAAAAACATCCAATAACATGTGGGCTAATTTAGAATGTCAGATTCAAACTGACATTCACCAATGAAGCCATACAAATAAACAAAACAAATGAAAAGATATTCAGCGTCATTGGTCATTAAAGACATGAAAGTTAAAACCACAGTGAGATTAAAATGGCTTTCAATTGAAAACACCAAGTGTTGGCAAGGACATGGAGTCACTACAGCTCTCAGGCACAGCTGGCAAGAATGCAAAAAAGGGCACTTCAAAAAAACGGTGGTAGTTTACTGTAATACATACTACAATCTGACATTCTCACTCCTATATAATTACACAAAAGAACGATGACATATGATTCTATTCATAGTTACTAAAAGTAGAGAGATCCTAGAACCTATTCACTGGTGAATAGATAGGTAGATTATAGTACATCAATATGTACCATGAAAACTATTTCTCAGTAAAGAGAATGAACTACTGATACAGGCAACGACGTAAGATGAATTTCAACTATATTATGCTAATGAGCAAAAATCAGACGCAAAAGCTACAGATTTTATTTCTTTGATATATTGGGGCAAACAAAACTATAAGGACAATTTGGAGTGGAAAAGGCAATTAGGTTAATAGGGTAGTTTTGTGATGAAATATTCTGTATCTTGAATGTAATGAGGTATGTAACTCTGTGCAGATTCCCAGCACTGTGAAACTAAATAAATCTAATTTCTACTGTAAAAAAAAAGGTGATCTATTTAATGAGAAACATTAAATGATAATAATGATGATGAAATAAAATTTATTAAGAAATTAAATGATTGAAATGTAGGGAAAAAACTAAGAGCCAAAACCTCTCAGGTGATGACACCCAGAAAATGGGGAGTATCTTACCAGTAAGATAAAAAAAGCTTCAAAAGATTGCTAACACACTGTTTAAAATGAAATAAGTTTTAATTCTATAGTACAATTAATTGGTAGCAATTTTCTTGGTTTTGGTAGTGGGGGTTGAAGCCAGTGGCGCTTTACCTCTGAGCTACATCCTAGGTCCTTTTTACTTTGACAGCATCTCGTTAAGTTGCTGAGGCTGGGCTCCAGCTTGTTATCTTTTCTCACCACCATGCAAGTAGCTAATAAAATACCTAATAAGCAGATACTGTGACACTCAATACCCTTCTCCCTTGCCACCATCTATTACATAAGACAGAAAAGCTAAATGCTCGCTCTCTTAGCTTTCCTAGATGTGGGCAGGGAGCCCAGGGAGCAGAAACTTGGTAGAGAGAATAAATGGGGCAGTAGAAAGCTTTTCCCTTCCTAAAAAACAAAACAAAACAAAACAAAAAGCAGGAATCCATAGATGATATATCATTCCCCTTTCTCCCTGTCTAAGGCTGAAGGCAATAAACTGGAGGGAAAGACTAAGAGAAGCACAAAGATGGAACTCTGATATGGCTGAGACACTAAACTAACTTATGTGTAAGAAAAAATGTTTTTTTTTTAAGAGGTGGATGTGGTGGCCCCCACCTGTAATTTCAGTGACTCAGGAGACTGAGGCAAGAGATTCCAAGTTCAAGGTCAGCCTGGGCAATTCAGCAAGGCCCTGTCTCAAAATAAAAGGGCTGGGGATGAAGCTCAGTGGTAAAAGCACCCTTGGATTCAATCCCTAGTACCACAAAAGGAAACAACATAAGCAAAACAACTTTTTTTTTTTTTTTTTTGGACGGACAATATCTTTATTTTATTTGTTTATTTTTATGTGGTGCTAGGGATCGAACCCAGTGCCTCATGCGTGCTAGGCAAGAGCTCTACCACTGAGCTCAACCCCGGCCCGAGCAAAACAACTTTTTTATGGCACTGTTAAATCATGTTATATGTTACTTGCATATTACTGAGGTAATATGATTTTCCATAAAGGACATGTAAGAACAGAAAATTTGAGTCTTTTTCCTACCCTCTGCTATTAACCAAAGGAACAAGCTAGTAGTACAGTAGACCAATATTTCCTACAGAATAAAAGAGGGAAAGTAACCAAGGAAGACTGATTCAAGACAATGTGTTCACATTGGTATTTTACTAGTCTAACAAAAATTTATTATTATTTTATTATTACTTTGTACCAGGGAGTAAACTCAGGGGAGCTTAATCACTGAGCCAGATCCCTATCCCTTTTTATTTTTTATTTTAAGACAGGGTCTTGCTAAGTTGTTTTTTGTTTTTTTTGTGTTTTTTTTTTTTTTAAGAGAGAGAGAGAGAGAGAGAGAGAGAGAGAGAGAATGAGAATTTTAATATTTATTTTTTAGTTATCAGCAGACACAGTATCTTTGTTTGTATGTGGTGCTGAGGATCGAACCCGGGCCGCACACATGCCAGGCGAGCGCGCTACCGCTTGAGCCACATCCCCAGCCCGTTGCTAAGTTGTTTAGAGTCTCACTACATCACTGAGGCTGGCCTTGAACTTGCGATCCTTCTGCCTCAGCCTCCTGAGCCACTGGGATTACAGGCATGTACCACCATGCTTAGCTTACCAGAAATTTTTGTGTAAAAGATTTACAATTTATTACTTATCTACTTTAGCTGTACCTAGCCCAGCATAAGAGCATTGTGAGAAGAGCATCTGTGACCTGAAAAATTCTAGGCATTTGAGAAACGTTAGTTATTTTCTTCTTCTCTCTTTAATTATAAAAAGGATATAAGGCTGTTCAAGAATATTCGTACTATATTGCATTTTTAACATTCACACAGTAAGACAAGACAAAATAAGAAATTCTCCCCATTCTCCTTTGGCAACTAAAAAGATCTTTTTGAAAATATTTTATGTCCACAAAAGGAAACCTATCTGACAACAGCAGAGACTATATTTGTTATCAGCTAATAAATTATGAGCTAATAAGCAGAGAAAGACAACCTGATCACCTTACTCTGACAGCCCAATTCTCTTACTAATTCAAGGGCTGTGAACAAGGACTGTTGTCTAAAATGTTTAGACATAATTACTCTGGCCAAATTGGGATTATTTGAGCATCAAAACGAAAATGATTTCTTAAAAACCATGCTAAAATAAATAAAGTAGAGCAGGGAAAAAAGCTCTTACCAAAAAAAAAAAAAAAAAAAAAAAAAAAAAGTTTAAATCTGGGGAAGAAATTATAGAAATAGAAATAAATGTATCTTAAGTAGAAACAAATGTAAAATTATTTCACAGTAATAATCCAGGCCATGGACACTGATAGCACTAGACGAAAACTATTAGAGGGCTGGGGTTGTGGCTCAGAGGTAGAGCGCTCGCCCGGCATGTGTGAGGCACTGGGTTCGATCCCCAGCACCACATGAAAATAAAGACATTGTGTCCACTTGCAATTAAAAAATTAGAAGAAAAACTTTAGATGACCAGATATTCACTCACTCTCAAGTTATTACCCTTGATAATGTATTCATTACAAAGGAGAAAGGATGCCTTTATAAGAAAAAAAGACTTCTGAGAGCACGTGCCATCTGTTGAGATACACTAACAAGGATACAATACCTTTCATTTGATCCCCACTCCCACCCCCCAGTTCTGGGGACTGAAGCCAGGACCTCACATGTGCCAGGCAAATGCTCTACCATTTAACTACATTCCCAGTCCATTTTACTGAGTCAGGGTTTTGCTAAATTGCCTAAGCTGGCTTTGAATTTGCAATCCTCCTGCCTCAACCTCCCCAGCTGCTGGGATTGCAAGTATTCATTACCATATTCAGCCTATTTGAGATTCTTGCCCAGATATTTAATCTGAATGAAGAAAAAACAAGACAAATCCAAATTAATGACCATCCCTGGCAAGGGGGTTAACTAACAGGGACCTTAAAAACTAACACTTATCAGCTACTGTAGTTTGGATCTGGAACACCCCGCAAAGGCCCATGTGCTTGGTCCTCAGGTTGGTGTTACTAGAAGGTGGTGGAACTTTAAAAGGTAGGGCCTGGTGAAAGGAAGTTAGGTCATGAGCGTGTGCTCTTGAAAGGGATGCTGGAAATCTGGCTCCTTCCTATCTTTCTTTGTTTTCCTGTTGCCATGAGGTGAACAGGACTTCTCTGCTGCACATTCATACCATGAGATCCCACCATAGGTCCAAAACAGCAGGGCTGATCAACCATGAACTGAAATCTCTGACACCGTGAGGCAGAATAAACCTTTTCTCCTTTCAAGCTGATTTATCTCAGGTACAGAAAGCTAACTAGTAAACCAGCTGACAGCATAAACCAAACCCCCTAGTCACCAGTTGGTATTAACCATTAGACATATGAGCAAACAACTGTGCAAATTATTCTAGCCTCCAGCCTATAAGTCTCTCAGATATCAGACGGCAGAGAAAAAATATCTCCCCATACCACGTCTGAATTCCTAATCCAAAGAAAATGAGCTATTACACAATAATCATTGTTTCAAGTCACTATGGTTTACAGTAACATCTATTATTATGCAATAATAGATAACTAATACAGGCTCTAATAAAGCAGAAATCTCAAATTCCTCAACAGTACCTACCTCACAGGCTTGTTGGGAACATTAAAGAAGCTAAGAGAACGTTCGGAATAATGTGCTAAATGAACAGTAGCTAGTAAACAACTTCAGTTAGAATAGTTAGAATACGATAGAGAAATAAAGTGCTCTGAGGAATACAAAGGAAAGGTATTTTGATTTAGTCCTAGAGATCAGAGGAGGTTTCCTAGATTCAGTGGAGAATTGATTTAGTTGGGTTAAGAAAGCAAAGGTATTTCTAGCTGAGAAAACAGATTAGGCAAAGGTATAGAAGCACTGAACAGCATGGTTCATGTTAAAAAACAAACAAACAAACAAACAAACAAAAAACAATTAAGTCTGGTACTGGTAGAATAGAAGAAAAACAGGAGGTAACAGGAAACAAGACTGTAGAAGTTGGGAGGATCCCAAAACATAGAGGGCCGCCTTACATATGAAGTTATGGGCTCCATAACAGGGAAATGATACACATTTTAAAATTTAGGTGCAAAATTCTGCAAAGGCAATATGGAACCAAATTCAACCATGGTAACACCATGGGTCTTGGGTCTTTAGTATACGATAATCATGGGAATCATGAGAGGACTTGAGGGTGACCACAGACAGCTCATAGATCAATTTATCCCCAGGGGAGGCTTCTGTGGTCTTAACTGGAACAGAAGGTGGGGAGTAATTAAGGTTATACAAGAAGGGGCCAAAGATACTGCTAAACATCCTATACAATACGCAGGAGAGTCCCGCACAATGAAGAATTATCCCATTCAAAATTTCAGTAGTCCTGAGGTTGAGAAATCCTGTAGAATAAGGAAAAGCAGAATAAAGGAAAACCAGTACTTTAAAGTACTCACAAGCAGAGTCAAGGCTGGGAGTGTAGCTCAGAGGGAAAGCCCATGCTCAGCATGCACAAAGTCATGCGTTTACTCCTTAGCACCATGAATAACAATAATAAGAAAAGTCAACCAAGAAGTAAATCAAGAAAATGCACTATCACAGAAGTCAGAGCAATAGAGGACTTCAAGGGGAAGGAAAAGACCCCAAAAGATTAATTCAGTAAACACGATAAACATTTCAAGTATCTAATGGGTCTGCAATTAGAAGTAAACAAGGATTTTAGTTGAAATAAACTATGATAGTTATAGTTAAAGGAATAATGGGAGATAAAAAAGTATACAAAATAAATGTAGATGTTTCTTAAGAGATTTTATTGGAAAGGGCAGCAACTGGGCAGCAACTAGAGCAGTAATTCTCAATCCTGGCTATAAAAAGAATAATCTCAGGAACTCCTAAAAATTATCACCCAAGGGTCCCTGGGAGTGGGACCCCATATCAGTATTTTTAAAAATATCCTCAGTGACATTAATGCATGGCCAGGTTTGAAAATTACAAAACTAAAGACTAAAAAGGGTAGCTGAGGAGTGAGAAGTGGGAAAAGGAACCAGGAAAGGGAAAAAGGATGAAACAGGTAGGAAACAGGTCAGGGCTGTGGGCTGGCCTTGAAAAAAAGAAAGGACACCTCGTTTCAGGAGACTGTCAGAAGAAATGAATGTTGACAGAGAAGCTGCACATGGAAGTTTGAGGATTTCAGCCTAAGGCCCCAGTTTTCAGACCATGGAAGATAAGTCAGATGCTGAGAATCAGCTAGTGAACAGGAAATCCAGAAAGGGAAATTTGGTGATGTGCCTCTCCTCTAACTGCCTAAGCATCCCCTACTAGAGGAGCAGCGGAAAGTGAACCACAGCATTGATCAACGGGGATTCAGTGGGTGGGAGAGGAAAAAAGGGTGTAAAGGAGAGGTTCCACAATGCAGGTCCAACAGGTAGAGAAAAAAAAACACAGTTTATAAGCAGTTTAACTAACACAGTAGATTTACCACTGGGTACCACAAGTATTAAAATAGTCTAAGATTTAATGAGGCTTGTCCTTTCAATCCTACTAAATCAGATTTCCTATATCTTGTATTTGTCCTAAAAAGGAATGTCTGCAGTTAAACGAAATGTACAAAACACAAGGAGAACCAGACACACAGCTGGAGAGCCATGTGATGGAGCAAGTGAGGTAAAGCATGACAGTCTAGAAGGCAGGGACGGGAGGGCTGCAGGTCGGGAACACCACGGTTCAACAGGTCTTTCTGAAATGACGGACATGTTCTGTAACCTGGGCTATCAAATTCGGTGACTACTAGTGCTATATGTGACCAATGAGTCCTTGAAGTGTGAATAGTAGGAATGAGGAATGTCTGATTTTATTAACTCTCCATTAATTTAAATTTAAACAGATATGGCCATGTATGGCTAGTGGCTACTGTGTTAGCACACCACTAGATCACACAACCTCAGGTCAAGTCCTTGGATCCACCACTAGTCATTACCTTATTTCTCTGAGTCTTAAGACTTTTCTTATATAAAATGAAAACAGTTGGGCTGGGGATGTGGCTCAAGCGGTAGCGCGCTCGCCTGGCATGCGTGCGGCCCGGGTTCGATCCTCAGCACCACATACCAACAAAGATGTTGTGTCTGCCGAGAACTAAAAAATAAATATTAAAAATTCTCTCTCTCTCTCATCTCATCTCTCTAAAAAAAAAAAAAAAAAAAAAAAAAAAAAGCCCATTGTTCCCATCTGTTGAGCTCTAGAACAGATCTCTGAATCTTTTTTAAAAATATTTTTTAGTTATAATCGTACACAATACCTTTATTTTATTTATTTTTATGTGGTGCTGAGAATCGAACCCAGGGCCTCTCACGTACTAGACAAGCGCTCTACCAGCCCTAGAATCTTAATGTTATCCATAATACTTGATGTGCCTTTTAATGTCTTCTGAAAATCTGATAAACATATTATCTATATATGAGCCTGAAACATTATTAATAGACCTATAATTTTTTTCCCACTTCTAGCAAGAAATTTATTTATGTTTCATATATATCTTATACACATAACTATAATTTAAATTTTTTCACTCTGTAGTTTATTACCCTTTGTTAACTGATATTAGCTGAATATACAATTTAGCTTCACTTTCAACTTGTCTTTTATGCACAAAGATAGTAAAGACCAGATGATGCTATCAGATATAGTATGTCATGCTATCATGTATCACATTATCAGATCGAGACTGCCCTTAAAGAGAACTTAAAGCAACTACTCACCCCTCAATAGCTGGAGACCTGCCAGGGCGAGGAGTGCTTCCTCGAGACCTGTGTCTCCGGGTAACGGGCAGCCTTGGAGGCCTACTTGGTCCCCAGAAGTCAGTGGAAGTCTGGTGACTCCTTTCATTGGCTCTAGTATCTTGGTCCAGTGGATTGCTACTTAGAAATGGTCTAAAATCTTGGAAAAACATCGTGTGATCCAAATGGTCCCAGAGCTAGTAAAAACCAGAAATAAATCACATTAGGAAAAGGAAAAATAACAAAAATAGAAAGGAATAACTTTTAACACTTTGAAATTCAGCAGCTCCAAAATAACAAACTATGTTTGTTTCCCCAGTTTCATGGAAAGGAAATGAGAAGTCTTTTAAGGTGCAAACAGAAGGAAAAAAACATCTAAAAATCGAAATAAATTATTTTCTTCATAAAGAAACAAGTAAGCTGCAGGGGTGCTGGGGTTGTGTCTCAGCGGTAGAGCGCTTGCTTAGCACATGCAAGACCCTGGGTTCCATACTCAGGTAAAGTAAAGGTACAACTAAAAAATAAATATTTAGGGGAAAAAAAAAAGAAACAAGTAAGCTAATGGCTGAGCTCACTTATATCCATCCACATGCCTCTGATCAGTCTCCCCTTCAGAAATATAAATACAAGCTGAAGGTATCCTGGACTTCTATCCGAAGCATCATCAACCATAGATATCAACATTACAACCTTGTGTTCTGTCATAGATGACATCCACAAAGACCTTGATAAACTGACTGTACGGTGGGGCATCACCACCACAAAATGAGACAAATGTCCACAAAGTACTTCTCTTGACTCAGCACCTGCATCGGGGAGGGTTGTGTCAAAGCTGTGCCAAGGCAGCACAGGGGTGCTTAGTAAGTGCATTCGGTGGTACATACTTTTATCAGTAAAAGAGATATAGGGGGTTACTGGGTTTGGTAGAAGAATCACTAGGGGGAAAAATTACCTTAAAATAATTAAAGCTTTATCTATCTGTACACCAGATTTCTCAAAAGATCTACAGAATACTACTTACTGAACTCCATCCACAAAGTATGTAACACTGGTCATACTAATCCACTTCTTTGTTTAAAGTTTTAAGTCAAGCCATGTGTGGTAGCACAGGCCTGTAATCCCAGCTGCTCAGGAGGCTAAAGACAGAAGGATCACAAGGCCAGCCTCAGCAACTCAGCGAGGTCCTAAGCAACTTAGTGAGACCGTCTCAAAATAAAAGACAAAAAGGACTGAGGATGTAGCTCAGTGGTAAAGCATCCCTGGGTTAAACTCTAGTACCAATAAACAAAGAAAGTAAGTTTTAAGTCAATGGAAGAGCTTATTCTTTAGTGTATATATAATAACTAGGACAGAAAACTTCTCAGGTCTTAAAATTCCTCAGAACCTCACCATTTCTTCCAGAGACTCACAGTAGTAACAGCCTCCTAACTCAGAAAAAAGGCTAGTAACCCAGCAGCACATTAATCTGACTACAAATCCCACTCCATTCTCATTTAATAACCTGCTATAAAAAGTTATGGAGCTTGATAGGTTTTACAATGTTATTTTGTTGTTGTTGTAATTTCCTCCCTTTGTAGGTTTCCATTGTGCCACATCCTGCAAGCACTTAGATATCACAGCACCGTTGTTTTTGGTCTGGGTTTTTGTTTTCCTCCTGCATATATCTTGATTTTTGTCATTACTGAAAGGCAGTTTTACCAGATTTAGAGTTCCTGTAGTTCTTTTACTCCTCCAGATATCTTTCAGCTAAGTGTTTGATTGGTCGTGGTGAGCCTTTGACTGTCTTCCAGAGTTCTGATAAACTTGATTCTGATAGTTTTTCCCAAGTTTTGTCGTTTTTGCTGAGGAATGACCCCCAGAGGTCCCTACTTTGCCATTTTCACAGACAGCATCTTTCACTGTGGCTTTACTTAGCTTTCTCTGATACTAATAAGGCTAATATCTTTTTGTGTACTCATCAGTCAATCATATCTTTCTTTTTGTGTATTCTTATGTGGTGCCAGGGACTGAACTCAGTGCCTCAAACTTGCTAGGCCAGCGCTCTGCCACTGAGCCACAACCTGGCCCCTCATATTATCTTCCATGTCCTTGGTACACTTTTCTATTTAATGAACTCTCTAACTGATTTGTAGCAGCTCTTTATATATTCTAGATACGGATCTTTCATCAGCTGCTATATGTACAATTCTCCCAATTCTGATTCTTTTTTTTTTTTTCTTTTCTGGAGGCTCTTGAAGTTCAATTTTAATGTAGCACAGATCCCTCATGATTTGTACCTCTGAAGATTTAAAGATTCCTTCCCCAGCACAAGCTGTTAAAAATTTTCTCCAACAAGGGCTGGGGATGTACCTCGGTGCCCTCGGTTTGATCCCCAACACCACACAGAAACAAACAAACAAACAAACAAACAAACTGTCCTCTATTTTCTTCAAGTAAGTTTAAAGGTTTGTCATAAATATATAAGTCTTTAGTCTACTAATTTTTTGTAAGACCTAACATCATAGGGATTCAATTTAATTTGTTTTTCAAACATAATCAATTGTTCCAATACCTTTTATCAAATAATTCTTCCTTTCTGGGTCTGTTTTGAGTTTATATATATATATATATACAGGTTCATTGATCTGCATAGGTACCACAGTCTTAATTATTATAAGTCTTATAACAAATTTTAGTATCTCACAAATCAGTTCTCCCTACATAAATTTCAAGAATATCTTGATCATTTTTCACCTTTCATATTTATTTTAAATTAGCCTGGTAAGCTCCCCATGCAAACCCCATTGGAACATTTACTTGTAATGCAATTAATCTTTTTATCCTGTTAACAAACATTAACATCATCTGGGAGCTTTATTAGGAAAGCAGAAATCTGACCACACTGAGTCTATCTGCATCAGAAACTTTTTCACATGCACATTGAAATTTGTGAAGCACTGTTATAGATTATTTTGAAGGCAATGAACATTTTTATGATATCAAGTCTTCCTACCAAAAATACAGACTAGCTGCACTCAATCCCAATTTATCCAAGTCTTCTTTCAATGGTTATGTCTTTCAACAGTTTTGTACCTTTCTCCATAAAGGTCCTGCTAAACTTTTGTTAGATAATATTACCAATTCTTTGCTGAAAATGGTAAATGTATCTTTTTTAAAATTCTGTGTTTTAACAGTTAATTGCTATTAACAAAAATGGTTTGTTTTTGTACTTACCTTAATATACAGAAAACTTGCTGATCTTTTTTTAATAACAATTTTTTTCACTATATCCGTATTCTGTTTTATTTTTATGTGGCACATGTGCTAGGCAAGTGCTCTACCACTGAGCTACAGCCCCAGCCCTGAACTCTTAATAATTCTAATAATTACCTACATGGAAAACCCCAAAAACATACATAATCATATCATCTGAGAGAAACAATAATTTTGTCTCTTCCCCAACCTTTAACTTCATTTCTTCTTATGTAATTGCAATACAATATTGACAGGAAACAACTATAGCAGGCACCTTCCTCTTGTTCCTGATTTTAAAGAGAATATGCCTGACAATTGGTCACCAAGTACTATGTTTTGCATTATCATTATGTTTTGAAAGTACCCCTCTATCCGATAAAACAAGTTTCCTTTTAATCCTAGTTTACTTAGAATGTTTAACATGAATGAACATTGAATTAATCAAATACGTTTTCTATATTTAGATAATTATGTTTTTTTATTTTTAATCTGTAAAATTATATCAACAGTTTTTCTATTAACACAATCTTGAATTCTCAATTTGGCTTATGATATATTACTGGATTCTATGTTTGCTCTTTTGAGTTCATTTCTGTATTTATTCCTTCAGAAAACTACCCTTGTCTGGCTTTGGTACCAGGTTATACTAGCTCCATAAAATGTGCTGGGAAGCTTTCCTTCTTTTTCATATTAACATCCTGTGGCACAAAAATAGAATTACTGAGTATAAGCACTTTGGTAGACAGTATTATACTACCTTCCAAACATGTACACCCATTTACACTCCTACCAGAGTACAACAGCTTATAACAGCTTACTGTTCTAGCCAACATTGGTAAAATGTTTTTAAAATGCTAATATACAATCTGAAAAGTAAAAAAATAACATACATGGTAAAAACACGGATAAGATCTCTCTAAATACTGAGGTACAGCACCATTTTATTTTAACTGTCACGGTCCTTCTTACACTAGACTTATTTCCCTTTTTTTCCTCGTGACAGTCTCAGTCTGTAACAGATCACTTGTTTCTTGAATGAAAAGTGGTCTAGAATGTAAGGTTCTTAACCCAAAATCCAAAGGAAATGCAAAAATTAAATCCCCAACTATATTTGCCATCCATAAGTGAAAAAGTATGAACAGACTCCTTCATATTCTCAATCCACTAGGGTAAACTACAGGAAGAAATCTATCTACATAAATAAAGTTCCACATTTGAAAAAAATGCCCAAAGTAGTCATTTTTCATTATAACTAAGATAAGAAACAATATTAAATTTTGACGAGAAGAAGAGTTAAGCTGCAAGTTCATACTCTGAATAATCTGCTTTGATAACTACATTTTTGATTGACATCAAACTTCATAAAATGGAGAGATTCTAAAGATGCAAGTTTAGATGTAGTTTCAACATCAGCATGAGGCATTTTGCAGTTTGTGTGGAAACTGCAAATTAGTGCAAACTAATAGTAGCAGTCAATATTTGTGGCCTATTTCATCCCCAAATAATAGTGCACCCTGACCATAGAATACAGGATAAAAGAAAACACCTCACAAATTTACACCAAATCCATACTAAGGATAAGAATAGCTTCAGAAAAAAAAAAATAGAACAACTTTAGGTCATCTGTCTCTGAGCAGACACAGACAAGCATAAGAGAAAGAAAATAGTTCATCAACAAAACTGGGTATTCAGGACACAACTTATGTAAGTAAAAACTAATAGGGAACACTATTATAGAGTTTCAGTGAAATAGAATCACACAGACAGTTCATGTGATAAATTTTGTCTTGAAAACCCAAAAAAGTGACTCTGAACAGAAGCAAAAAGATAACATGTCCGATTTCAATATATTAAAAAGAAGAAAAAAAAGAAAAAAAACTAGGATGGACAATACCTTCCAGGTAGCAGAATTTGTTCTGAACCAACTATGATCAAATCAATACCACTTAAAATATTAAGGTCTGCTCTTTAAAAATGTTAAACAGTTACCTTATGATCCAGTAATTTCACTGTTATTATATAATAAAGAGAACTGGAAAATATTCACAGCAACATACTTAGTAATAGTCATAAAGTGTACACAACCCAAATGTCCATCAACTGATGAATGGATAACTGATAAAATGCAAGACATCAATAAAATCTATTATACAGCCATAAAAACAAATGAAGTGCTGATACATGCTACAATATAAATGAACCTTAAAAATATTATGCTAAGTGGAGGGGCTGGGGTTATGGCTCAGCGATAGAGCGCTCGATTCGCACATGGTAGACCATGGGCTCGATCCTCAGCACCACATAAAAATAAGTAAGTGAAATAAAGGTATTGTGTCCAACTACAACTAAAAAATAAATATTAAAAAAAATTATGCTAAGTGGGAAAGAGTCACAAGAGATCACATGTTGTATGATTCAATTTATAGCAAATGTCCTATATACAGGCAAACCAACAAAAACAGAAAAATAGATTTGTCAGTTCCCTGGGGTAGGAGAATTGTGGAGAAATAAGAAATGAACACAAATGGGCACAAGATGAAAAAGTTCTAGAATTAGTGGTAATTAGTTGTATGAGTTGGTGAATTTACTAAAACTGTTGAATGGAACATTTTAAAGGAGTTAATTACATGGTATGTGAATTTTAAAATACTATGTTCTATCCAGGCACAGTGGCAGACACCTGTAATCCCAGTGATTCCAGGGGTTAAGGCAGGATTCCAGGTTGGAGGCCAGCCTCAACAACTTAGTGAGATCCTCTCTCAAAATAAAAAAATAAAAAAGGGCTTGGGATGTAGTTCAGTGGTAAAATGACCCTGGGTTCAATACCCAGTACCCCCTCACAGCACACAAAAAAACATAAAACTACAGTCTATTAAGATGAATCAATTGAAGGTAAATAATTTCAAAGTTATTAACCTTAGAAATGCAATTTCAAAAAAGCTCAGAGGCTTCTGATAAAACATTAAATCAAGATAAGGAGCATAACCATTACCCCAAACATTTCCTAGTGTTCCTACGTGATCTCTATCCTGTCCCTCCCCACTCGCAAGCAACAACTGATTGTCCTGGGGTTTGTATTTTTTCTAAAGGAATGAAAATGCAGTTATTCTTTATTTGTCTGGCTTCTTTCAATCGATTATTTTTAGATTCATCCATACTTTTACATGTATCAATGGTTTTGCCATTTTATTGCTGAGTAGTATTTCATAGTACGGATATATCAAGATTTGTTGATACATCCACCTGTTGATAGGATTTGGGTTGCTTCTAGTTTCTATTACAAATAAAGTTACTATGAACATTTGCATATATATACATATTTTTTTTCTCTTTCCTGGGGGGTAGAAAAGTGCAATAGCTAGATTATATATATGTATGTATATATGTATATTACCTTTCTCCAAAGTTAACCTCTTTTCCAAAGTGGTTGGACCATTTTATATGTCAGTTTCAGTTGTTCCGCAGCCTTGCAAATATTTAATATGGTCAGTCTTTTTTTAGATTTCAGCTATTCTGATAGAAATGCAGTAGTCTTTCATTGTGTTTTGTTTTTTAAGTTTTTCAACCAGTTATTAGTTCACCTAAGTATCTGAAAACAAATACATCTGTCTTCCCTTTCTCTATCCTTGGTATAATTTATCATAGTTTTTAATAAAGAAATTATGTAAATATCCATAATAAGAGAATTTTAAAATACAAATAAGAAGTCAATAAATAGACAAATATGTCAACCACTGAAAGTGCTCCCTACGTTTTTTAAAAAACTAAGTCACCGATTTGCAACTTTTATTAAAACAAATTCCCTCTATTAAAAACAAAGTAATTTGTAACTTGATTTCAACTTTGTTTTAATATTTTTATTTTTTAGTTGTAGTTGGACACAATACCTTCATTTTACTTATTTATTTTTATGCGGTGCTAAGGATCAAACCCAGGGCCTCACCCATGGTAGGCAAGCGCTCTAGCCCTACCGCTGAGCCAGGACCCCAGCCCCTCAACTTTTTTTTAATAACAATTGAATTTTTACATAAAAATTTGAAAACTTCAACTAAAAAAACAAATAAAACATGCAGACACCAAATTTGACAAGAAAACAATAACAGCTTATCAATTTACGTGAGTACTGTGTTCCAGGATACACTTTCCATTTAAAACACTTTAATCACACTTCTGTATGCACAGTAACTTCCAGTCGGAGTTAATATATAGTCTGTTCTTGATGAAGATAACACTAGGGAGACGTTGCCTGGTGCCTCAATAATGCTGAACCTGGCAAAACATGTTAAAAGATACTTCTTTCTTTCTTTTTTTTTTTTTTAAAGAGAGAGAGAGAGAGAGAGAGAGAGAGAATTTTTAATATTTATTTTTTAGTTCTCGGCGGACACAACATCTTTGTTGGTATGTGGCGCTGAGGATCGAACCCGGGCCGCACGCATGCCAGGCGAGCGTGCTACCGCTTGAGCCACATCCCCAGCCCAAGATACTTCTTTTCTTGAACTGTCAAGTCAACTATAAAGCAATGAAGTCCACAATATAATAAAGTTACATGCTGTAAAGAGGACTTTATCTCAAGATACGAATTAAGGTTCTTCAACAGTGTGGATCTCCTCTTTATTCTACTGTCGGCTTGAGTGATCCTGTATTCTACCCACTGCTGAACTGCTGCTTTTCTTCTGTAGTACTCGCCGTCAAATTTGTTGGCTTCCTTGACTAGATGAGTTGCTATCGTAGTCAATTCTGTTAGGCTTGGATCATTGTTGGAAGAACCGGAATTTGTCGCTCACCCTGGGCACTGTACCGATTTCCCTTACTCAGCCCCACAGCCTCCAGCAGCAGCTGGCAGGGGATGGTCATTGTGGTTTTAATTTCCATTTCCCTAACGACTAATTATATCAAGTATTTCTGTATATTTATTTACCAACTACACCTTCTTTGATGAGGCAAAGTATTCAAATCTTTGCCATTTTTCAGAATTGAGCAGATTTCTTATTATTCCATTTTAAGAGTTCTTTATAAGGCTCTTCAATATAGTTCTTTACCAGATGGATGATTTTATTTGTTTTCTGGTTTTTTGTTTTGGGGTACTGGGGATTAAACACAGGGGCCCTTTTAGCCACTAAACTAACATCCCCAGTCCTTTATAATTTTGAGATAGGGTCTCACTAAGTAGCATAAGGCCTAAATGGCTGAGGCTGGCTTTGAACTTGTAATCCTCCTGCCTCAGCCTCCAGAGTTGCTAGGATTATAAACATGCACCACCAAGCCAGGCAGATAAGTGATTTTCAACTATTTCTTTCCTAGTCTGTGATTGCCTTTTCATACTCACGAGAATAGCTGAGGTTATTAATTTTGATAAAGTCAAATTTATCAATTTGCTATTTTATGGATCGTATTTTTTGTGACGTATTTAAGAAATCTTAGCCTAAAGTCACAAAGGTTTCCTCCTGTTTTCTTTTATGTTTTATAGTCTTAGGTTTTTATGATTCATCTTGTATTAATTTATGTATATGGCTTAAAATATGTATAGAAGTTCACATTTTTGTACATACATATCCAATTGCACCTTTTCATAAACAGACTATCTTTTTTCTCTTGGATTGACTTTGTGTTTATTCCAAACCAGTGTTCATAGTGTATGAGTCTGTTTCTGGACTCTCTTTTCTGTTTATCTACCTTAATGGCAATACCACGGTCCTGGTACTGTATTGGTTATGTCCCTGTATTAGGTAATCTTAGTCTTCCAACCTTGATCTTGAAAATTGTTCTAGCTATTCTATATACTTGTTTTTCCACACAAATTTTAGAATCTGTCATTTTCTACCAAAAAAAAAAAAAAAAAAAACCAGCTAGGATCTTAACTGGAATTGAACTAACTCTATAAATGGTATCTTAATAAGACTTAATAAGGCTTCTGACTCATAAGTATGATATATTTCTCTAGTTATTCCAGTGTTAATTTCTCTAAATAATGTTATAATTTCTCTATGTTCTCTGTATCCTTTCTGAAATTTCAAGTATTTCATACCTTTGATGCTATCATAAACACTATTTTTAAAAATTTCAATTTCCAACTGTTCACTGTTAGCATAAAGTGATTTTTGTATATTTTTTGTATCCTAGAATGTTGTTAAACTCTCTAGCTCTAATAGTTTTGTAAGTTCCATTAAATTTTCTATACACAAGAACACATCAATTGCAAATAAAGATAGCTTTATATTTTCTTTTCCAACCTAGATGCCATTTATATCTGTCTGTCTACCTAGCTAGCCAGTTAACTTTATCACACTAGCTAAAACCAGTACAATGTGGAAGAGAAGGGAGGGGCACCCTGGTCTTGTGATCATAGCTGATCTTCATCTTCCATCAGCACCTATAACATTAACTGCAATGCTTCTAGTGGATGCCTTTTGTCAAATTAAGGCAGTTCCCATCTATTCCTGCCTTTCTTAGCATTTTTGAAAATGGATGCTGAATTTTGTCAAATACTATTTTTTTTACTATTGAGATAATCACATGGTTTTTATTTTTCAGTGTTAATATGGTGAATTATATTGATTTTCTTTTCTTTTTTGACATTGGGAACTGAACATAGGAGCGCTCTACCACAGAGCTATATCCCCAGACCTTTTTATTTTTATTCTTTGGTACTGAGAACTGAACCCAGGGGTACTGTACCACTGAGTTACGTCCCCTGCCCTTTTTATTTTGAGACCAGAGTCAAACTGCTGAGACTGGCCTCAAACCTGAAATCCCCCTGCCTCAGCCTCCTGAGTAGCTGGGATTGCAGGCATGCGCCAAGACACCAGGCTGCACATTGATTTTCAAATCTTGAACCAAACTTGTATTCTTGGAATTAAACCCTACTTGATCATAATGCATCGCCTTTTTTATATATTGTTGGGCTCTACTTGCTAAGATTTTGTTTGGCATTTTTGCTTCTATGTTCATGAGGAGATCTTGGTTAATAAAACCAATTTGGCATCAATAAGTACATTTCAAAAAAATTACATCATTTTTACTACTTTTAGTGTATCTTTTCACATTCAAAGTATCCCAGTTTGGAAGATAAATTATATGATTATAATATACTCACTATGGCTATAGAAACATTAGACTACCATTGGAAGATGAATTAAGCGGTATAGTGGTTGCCCCAAACTATTCTTTATCTTATTTAAACCATATGTGGATCCATGAGTTGTTTTTGGAGAGTTAATTCTTCAATCAGGTTTCAGATACTAGAAACTAAAACCATATTTTCATCCAGAGAAAGTCAATAGCTTTTTTTAGCAAATAAGTGCCAAACTTCTACTATAGAAATAAAGCTTCTACTTAGAGGTAAATGGAAGGATGAATAAAATTATTGCAACTAAAAGCTAAGTGTATAATTTAAAAGATTTGTGCTTTAAAAGGCCTGTCCCTAGGAAATAGATTTATTCAATGAATTTAGGAAAAACATTAGAACGGCAGAAGTACTGTCAGAATGAATCATGGAACAAGAGCAGTGGTGTACTGAAAGGTAAGTAAAAACTGAGCTTGTCCTCCAGTTGACCCTGGGGTACCTAGAATATAAGACTCACTCAGAAGGTAAATGGAAATTAAGGGATGGATCTGTAATAATTGGATGGGGAGAAAGGGCACTCAAAACATATCTCATGGCTGCCTACCACCATAGCAAAATTTTCAATTTTGTAAGAACACGGAGTACTGAAATGCTACTCACAAAAAAGAGGGGGGGGATGTACAACCCCTCTACTCCCTAATAATGTAAACACCGTACATAATTCCTTAAACAGCAATTTCTCCAAAATGAATATAACTTTACAGTCCCTGGACTCTGGGTACCTGGCACTTACTGACCCAAAAGCTGGCAAGCTCACACCAAAAATATTTTCTTCTTTACCTTTTCCACCTTCAGTTACTATTTAATTTGTGATGAGAGACAAGTATGGTGGCATATACCTGTAATCCCAGCTACTCGGGGGCTGAGGAAGGAGGATTGCAAGCTCAAGACCTGGACAACTCACCAAGACCCTATCTCAAAATAAAAAGTGCTGGGGTGTGGGAGAGCAACCTTGCACATGACTGAGTCACACTCCCGGGCTAGGTGCTGAGGCGCTCAGTCACAGAAATGTGGCAGAACTTTCCCCACCCTTCTTGGGTGCGAGGTGCGAGGGTCGAGGGTCGGTGTCTTGTGCATGGGTGTGTCTTGCTACAGCCCCATGGGTGGAGCTATGCTCACCTGTTCCTTTGTAATCTAACCCCTTGCCCTGTTTAGGATAGAATCATCCATGGAAGTGCCTTGTGTGTGTCCCCTTCTCTTACTGTGCCCCTGGGTGTGGCCTACCCAGGTGTCAGTCAACCTGCTGACAGTGGACATCATGAAGATAGACTCAGCCCCCTGAAACCTGACCCCTTGCCTCATTTGAATAGCTTCTCCTCAATAAAAGGGGTCAGTGTGTGCTCTTGCTCTCCCTTCCTGCAGACCCTTAAGGTCAGAGGAGCCGTCACAGCAACCCCAAACAAAAAGGTATTTGTGTCTCTTGTGGGGTTATTGTGCGCAGCCCAGTTAGCCCAGTTCAACTGGAGTGACCCCTGAGCCTTTTAGTAGCGAGAACAGAAACTCGGCACTGGGGATGAGGCTCAGTGGTAGAGCATCCGCTTAGCATGTATGAGGGCCTTGGGTTCAACCCCCAGTACTGCAAAAAACAGTGTGTTGACATCTTGGCCACATTGTTATGATTCTGAACTTAGCATATACTGAATTATGGTAACATCACTGTTCTTTGAACAACCATTGAAGAGCTCAGGAGTTTTATGCTTGATATTTCTAAACTAGATGTGAAGCAGATACTGTAATGTATGTCATTTTAACTCCATATTCTCTAAAAATGAGACATGAAAGATTTGGCTGAATTAATTAGACCTTAAAGATACAATCAAGGAAGCAATTGCTCAAAGAACCCCAACTCTACCTGGCACCTGAATGCAAGCCCTCTGGCTGAGACAGAAAAACAGCAAACAGGTAAAGGATAGTTTACTTGAAGAAAGATGGTTTGAAACTTCAACTTAAAAAAAAAAAAATTAGGTTGAATCATTTGTAAATCAAAAACAGCACAATTTTACTTTGTTCAATTTAATTTACCCATACACTGTTCTTGATGGCTTCTGCAGGCCAGTTAAGATGAGTACCATAGGTCCCAGGAGCAAAAAGTACACAAATTAGTATGGAGAGGGTTTTCATGAAAGTAGAAGCAAAACGCCCTCAAAGGCTATTTATTGATCTCCTCCCACAACTACCACAGTCACTATTCCCAACTCCTGCTCTCTAGAGAGTTAAATTTGATTAAACCTAAAGGTTAAGAGAAATCAACACTTTGGACCTCTTCATTCATTCCTAAGTAGTTTTCCAACCAGAGGACTGATAGATCTGGTGTATAACAGGAGCCTAATCTCTACCAGTTCACATTCTCCAATGGATGGAGTTCGTTCATGTATCAGGAAGCTGCACAGATGCAAACAGGTGCTCTGAATATGTGTGCCTGCTACTCTGCAACTCTCATTCTCAGGCAAGTCATCTGTATAAAGAGAACATCCATCTGGCCACAGGTCAACTGTGTTCTCCAATTCACTTGAAAAAAATTAAAGTTTTATTTCCATCTGTCTGGCTGCTGTTTTATTTCTCAATACATTTTAGACTCAGAGATGGAGGGAAGAATTATGATTGATAACCAACCATCACATACAATTAGACATGTGTATCACAGGAAAATAGTTTAATAAATAAAGTGTCAACACTAAAGAATGTAAAGCCATAAAATATTATTATTATTATTATTTTTGGCACCAGGGATTGAACCCAGGGGCACCTGACCACTGAGCCACATCCCTACCCCCGTTTTGTTACTTTATTTAGAGACAGGGTCTCACTGAATTGCTAGCACCTCACTTTTGCTGAGGCTGGCTTTGAACTCTTTTTTTTTTTTTTAATAATTTTTTAGTTGTCAATGGACCTTTATTTTATTTATTTATATGTGGTGCTGAAAATTGAACCCAGTGCCTCACATATGCTAGGCAAGTGCTCTGCCACTGAGCCACAGCCCCAGGCCCCTGGCTTTGAACTCTTGATCCCCTGCCTCAGCCTCCCGAATGGCTGGGATTACAGGCATGCGCCATTGCACCCAGCTATCAAATATATATTCTTAATACATAAAGAATAAGTTATAAAATGTATAACTGTAGAAACACAATAAAAAGCTGGGCATGGTGGCACACACTTGGAATCCCCACAATTCAGGAGGCTGAGGCAGAAGGATCATGAGTTTAAAGCCAATCTAGCAACTTAGCAAGACCCTGTCTCAAAATAAAAAAAAATTAAGGTGGATACGTTCATTACTTACTCCTTTCTGCCTGTGGATGCTGCTAAGAAAGCATCAGTAAAGTTTCTCTTCCTACTGCTGTCATGTCTAAATTAGAGCCCCCAAAGGGCCCAAACAAGTGCGGAAGCTATTCACTGGAGGGCTGAGCTTTGAAACAACTGATGAGAAGCCCTTCAGAGCAAGGGGGACACTCGTGGACTGTGTGGTAACGAGAGACCCAAGCACCAAGAGCTCCAGGGCTTTTGGGTTTGTCACTTATGCCACTGTGGAGGAAGTGGCTGCAGCTCTGCATGCAAGATCACGAGGTGGACTGAAAAGATGTGGAACCAAAGAGAGCTGTCTCAAGAAGATTCTCAAAGACCAGGGGCCACTTAACTGTGAAAAGATCTCTGATGGTGGGCATTTAAGAACATCACCTATTTTGAACAGTATGGGAAAAGTGAAGTTATTGAAATCACGACTGACCAACACACTGGGAAGAAGAGGGGCTTTGCTTTTGTAGCTTTTAACGACCAAGACTCAGTGGATAAGAGTGTCATTCAGAAATACCATACTGTGAGTGGGCACAACTGTGAAGTAAGGAAAAAGCCCTGTCAAAGCAAGAGATGGCTAGTGCTTCTTCTAGCCAAATAGGTCAAAGTGGTTCTGGAAACTTTGGTGGTGGTCATGTGAGTGGTTTCTGTGGAAATAGCCATTTTGGTCATGGAGGAAACCTCAGTGGTCATGGTGGCTTCGATGGCAGCCATGGTGGTCGTGAATATGATGGCAGCAGGGATGGCTACAATGGATTTGGTAATGATGGAAGCAATTTTGGAGGTGGTGGAAGCTACAATGACTTTGGCAATTGCAGCAGTCATCAAATTTTGGACCCATGGACGGTAGAAACTTTGGAGGCAGAAATTCTGGACCTTATGGAATGGAGGCCTATACTTTGCCAAACCACCAAACAAGGTGGCTATGGCAGCAGCGATAGCTATGGCAGTGGCTGAAGGCTTGAACGCTGCGAGGAAAAAACACTTAGAGGAGAGGAGAGCAATGGAAGAGCAGGGAAGCTACAGGTTCCAAGGGACTGTGAACTCAGCTAAGCACAGGGTAGGTGGCAGGGCCTGGCTGCTATAAGAAGGCATGGTTTAGACAGTACTCGTGTGGATGGGCAGAACCTGCAGGACTGTGCTTGTGACTAGCTGATAACAGGAACTCTAGTTTCCGTTCTGTGGAAATTGTAAAGCATTCCACACAGGGTTTTAATGTAGATTTTTTTTTTTCGCACACATGCTGTTGATTGGTAAATATAAGTATTTTTTAAAAATAAATAAATAATTAAAATTTCGATTAATTAAAAAGAGCTGGGAATGTGATTCAATGGTTAAGCCCCCCGGGTTCAAACCCTGGTACCCCAGCATCCCCCCAAAAAAGAGACACAAGAAAATATTCATGACATAATACTAAGAAAACTTTTAAAAGCATAAATACAATATGGCACTGAATGATTGCAACTGAAAACAGTTATGACGCAAACAAAAAATGAGAAGTATTATGCCAAAAAAACAAATAAAGCTATAAGACGGTAACGAGAATATGAGAGTTTTGGATTTTTTAAAAAATCTTAAATGTTATAATTTTCAGATTTATGCCTCAGGACAAAACCTGAATGGAAATGTATTGAGAAAGAGTTAAAATAGTTAAGACTCAAGATATTTTTAATACCTTTTTTGGTCATTATAATGCTGCTTAGCAATAACAAATTTTATTTCATTTATTTATTTTTAAATATATTGGTTGTAGTTGTTGATGAGCCTTTATTTTATTTATTTATAGGTGGTGCTGAGAATGGCAAGTGCACTGCCGCTGAGCCCCAGCAGGCCCCACATTTCATGTAGGTAAATAGGCAGGCGGGAGTGCTCTGCCTCCTAGAGCAGCCTGAGCCTTTTGTCCTCCTACGTGACTTTCTCTAATCTGAAGCAGCAGGCATGGCCATTCTTTTTCTTTCCTTTTTTTTTAATATTTATTTTTTAGGTGGACATGGACACAACACAATGCCTTTATTTTTATGTGGTGCTGAGGATCGAACCCGGGTCCCGCCCATTCCAGGTGAGGTGGCTGAGCCACAATCCCAGCCCCTCTTTCCATTTTTTTTTTAAACAACTTCTTGATGTAAAGAGCTGATCAGAGGGGCTGGGGATATGGCTCAAGCGGTAGCACGCTCACCTTGCATGCGTGCAGCCCAGGTTCGATCCTTAGCACCACGTACAAACAGAGATGTTGTGTCTGCCGAAAAAACTAAAGTAAATAAATAAATTCTCTCCCCCCCCCCCCTCTCTCTTTAAAAAAAAAAAAAAAGAGCTGATCAGTGGGTTTGGATGTTTTGCTTGTTCGGTTGGTTTTGGAGCTTTTTGTTTGTTTGTATACTAGGAATTGCACCCAGGGCCTCAAGCTTGGCAAGCACACGCTCTGCCACTGAGCTCCAGTCCCCACAGTCATCCCTGCAATCAAGAGATCTGTTAAGTGAGCTGAGACTCTTAAGATCAAATATCCCACTGACACCGGTCATGGTCAGAAGCTTTTCAAGTAATCAATGAAAGCCCTCAGGTAGCCGTGGGTCCACTTCCCCAAGATACCATCAGGAACTTCAGAACAGCAATGCTTTCTCTTTCTCCAAAGTGCTAGCAATATTGTTAGACTCCCTACCCACTATCCCTCACATGTCACTCACACACGGTTCCCATTAACTAGAAACTTACCTACTGCTTTCTCTCCAACTAGCCACTATCATCACCACCACAACCTCACTTAAAAAAAATTGAGAATTTATCAGAAGTTTTCTTGGACTAAATCTCTTCTAATACACACAGTATTTTAGGATTTCAGTTATTAGTAAATACTTGTTATAGAGAATAACCTTTTCACTGTAAAGCATCTCCAGCTAAAGAAAAACAGTAAAATAGAGCATAGCCTTTGCTAAAATAATCAACTAAAATATGGAAAAGAAAAATAAGTTTAGTTTCTATATATAACTTTATTTCCAACTTTTTTCTCCAGGGACATGAGTACAAAAACTTTACAGCTTAGGCAGACTATTTTGAGAGGTTTTTTTTCACATCTTTGCTTATCTAAATTCCGCCTCCTCTTTAAGGCACCAACCATTGCTGCAAGTTTTACCTTTTTCTATGAAGTCTTAAAATGGCTGAAAGTTACGAGGCACTCACCATACGGCAGATCTAGCACTGAGAGCTACCATCTATAAGTTTAATCTTCACCACATCTCTATGAGGTAGATATTATTATTTTACCCCATTACTTTTCAAAGTGAACAAAGAGGCACAGTTAAGTGGCTGACCCTGGATTTGAACTCAGCGTCACACGGTTCCAGGGGCTGTGCTCTTTTAAGCACTCTAGATGACCTTTCCTGAAGAAAGATTTCCTTCCTTCTATTGTGGTCACACACACCCCACAATAAGTTTATCATACTCTGTACACTCGTCCTTGTTTTCTTGTTGGTGTCATGTGTTCACATTTGCTCTCCACCTAAACTGTAAGTCCCTTGTAGGCACGGCGACTATGACCTCTGCTTCTCACCCCTTCTTCTGGAAGAGTGCTATGCATGAAAACATGGAAAACAGTCTTCTTAGGTAACTTTTCAAAATCCCTGGCAACATCTACAATATTTTAAAGACAGATTTTTTTCTAATTTTAAAATGCAAAATATACTTTAAAAAGAAGAAATTTAAATGTTGAGGCACGATAACAAGGGAATTCTAAGGAGAAAGAACTGGGCATAATCATGCCTTGCTATAAGCCTGTCACTGCTAAAGAACATGAAGTCACTCACTATGACTCTGCAAAATCAACCCCTGAAGGATAGCTCACGCCATCAGTGTCAGATTTAGCATTACTAAAGTTAGGAAACTGACTACATATATTTATTTTTCTTCTTACTCAAAGCACCTCTTCCTGGTGAGTCATACCTAAAAAACTGACAGACCAATCTACTTCCATTTCCTAAAAGAGAACACTTAAAATCAAATGAGGTTTTTTATTGGATTTGCACAATCAAAAACCAATAATCTGTTCGAAGTAATAACACACAAGGGGGTGGGGGATGCTGACGTCAGAAAGTCTACCAGGATTCTAAAGCAGAATAAATTTTAAGAAAAGTTTTTCACTCCATAAAAATGAGAGTTCAAAGACATAATCTATCTGGAAGCACATTCTACTCAACCCATCTACCAGGCTATTCAGAATTAACCAAAAAACTGGAGTCAGGTTAGGAAGTGCCACAGACCATAAGCAAAAGAAAACATTCTTGGGCCGGGGCTGGGGCTCATCGACAAAGTGCTCGCCTAGTGCACGTGAGGCCCTGGGTTCCATCCTCAGGACCACATAAAAATAAATAAATAATAATTTAAAAAAAGAAAACATTCTTAATAAAATGGGACTATTACCCAAACATTCACCAAGTTTTTCAATAATGATTTGAGGGGTAGGGAGTACATAGGTCTTAAGATAATTTCAGAAACTAAGAGAAGTTCAGGGTTTCATGGGCTCCTTATTAAATACCACTTTTCAATTGAAACTGTAGTTTCAATTTACATACAAAACAAATACTAAAACATTTCACTACACCCCTAGACATTTCAGCTACCTCTGGAAAAGACTAATGGGATCCTGAGACAAAAGAATTCTGATTATGGGATTTAACTTTTCTGTTAGCATCGGTCAGCTTTCTAGAGCCCAAAAGCTGTGTGACAATAGAGGATACACACCCAGAAGCAAAAGCAAAACCAGTGTCTGTTGCAGGTCGAAATGGTCTGTCCCTTTTGGGCTCTAGTTTCTAAATGATTAAAAACAAATCATAATAATGTCATTGAATTGCAATTTAAAAATAGTTAAGATGGTCAAAAAGACAACTGAAGATATTTTTAAGATAAATGGATAAAGTGAAAAAAAGTACACTGAATTTCATATAAAAGTGAAAAAAATACTCTGAATTTCATATGAAAAGGATGCCCTATTTTCAAATTACAGTTTTTTGTTTTTCTCTAAAAATATGAATGCCACATTTTATAAAGAAATTAAATATAGGCTCCATCTTGGGATTTGAAAGGCAATAAATGGCTTAGCCTTCATCTATCCCCAACTACCAAGTTGACCTGAGAAGCAAGCTCTAGAAACCAGTACTGTGTACACTGGTGAAGAAAGCTTTCTTGCAATCTAAATAAAAATTCTGGCTGCTCATTCTTTACTTGATTGTGATGCCTCTAAATTAGAGTCTGCCACACTGTTATTGCAAAAACAGCACAAGCTTTTTATTCTCATACCAAATACACAATGAAGAAGCAGAAAAAGAACTGAAAACATCAACAGGTCTCAAAGACTATTACTTCCTCCTAATCAAAGTTTTTCAAAAGTAACTTGCCAAAGCCTCAGCTACTGGAAGAACAGATCTTTGGAAGGGCTACTCTTACCCATATTTTTCTTACACACTCAGTCAAATTTTGATGTTTTGCTGCCCTGGAAAGTGATTACCTGTCTGGTTTTAACACCCACCCACTTCCTAAAAAATCCCTACAGCTAAGGGAAAACTTACCTCTGCAAAACGAGTTGATGTGCTATTGTCTATCCGGCTGCTGCCACCACCTAAAAAACTGAAGAGAAAAAGGAATGGTGGTAATTCTATTCCCAGGAACAAGCTCCCTTCCCAGAAGCTAAATATAGAATGGCATAATGAGAACAAAGCCCAATAAGGAAAAACAACTCATCCCAACACAACACCTACAAAGGGGATTGTGAAGACTGCATGTGCGTCAATAAAAATGGAATCATTTCATTAAGAACTGAAGATCATCATGTTAAACAAAACAAGCCAGACTAAGAAAGACGAGTATTACCTGTTTTCTCATATATGTGAGATCTGGAGTGGAGTCGGGGCAGATAATATAAAAGTAGAAATGGGACCGACTATTAGGAAAGGGAAGGGGACCAGAGAGAGGCAGCGTAGGGCATGAGAGAGAGTAATATGGAGGGTGAATACAATCAAAGCATATTACATGCATGTATGAAAATGTCACAATGAAACCCATTATTTTGTATAATTAACATGAACTAATAATTGTAACTCTGAAAAAATACTGTATGTTAAACAAAGACTGGAAGGTGGCTCCATCCATGAAAAAATATTACAGTAAACCACAGAATCAGGTGGTTTTCAAGTGACCCAGACTAAATCAAGTGAAAATTTGGGGAGAACTACCACCACAGAAAAGGAAGGAAAACCCACAGCCAGTAATGCAATTCAAATCTGACCTAACAAAGAAGAAAAACATTCATCCTCAGAGGGGCTAAGAAAACAAGCTGGGTGCAGTGGCTCATGCCTACAATCCCAGCGATTCAGAAGGCTGAGACAGGAGAATTCAAGTTGGAGACTAGCCTCAGCAATTTAGTGAGACTACTGCTTTAAAAAAAGAGAGAGAGAGAGAGAGAGAGACAGAGACAGAGACAGAGTCAGAGAGATTAAGAAAACAACAATTTTTCACAATAAAACCATTCAACCATAATTGGGAGACTGAGGCAGGAGGATTGCAAATTCAAGCCTCAGCAATTTTAGCGAGACTGTGACCCAAAATAAAAAAGGGCGAGTATGTACTCAGTGGTACAGCACCACTGGCTCAATCCCCTGTACCAAAAATAAATAAATAAACAAAACCATTTGACCACCAGATGATGGTAACTTTGAGAAAATAAGATTTCCTGAGAATGATTAAATGTAGTCATATAAGGGGTCTGGCACAGAATTTAGCACATTAGAAAAGGATTCAATAAATATTTCTTCTTCTTTTGATCATTTATCCAATTATTTGATTATCCTATCCATCCTGAAGAACTCATCTCAAATACTACCTCTTCCATTAAATCACTTCTGAACTCACTAACCAAATAAGAATCCTCTATACCCCTCTACACTCTAATAATCCTAAATTCTACCTTGTATTATAAACATCTAGGATTTTTCTCATTCACTTCAACCCTTTTCCTTCCTTTCATAAAAATAAATTCAAAAGACAAAGACTACCCCTTATCATGCCTCTAAAATATTTAGTGTTTATTACAAAGAACACTCATCACTTTAAAATATCAATGACTCAAAAATAAAAGTTGTTGAATTAATATCACATGTTTAAAGGATAAAATACCTACCTATTCCCAAGGCCTCTGAAGAGTGGAAAGAAACATTAAATCTCACTGTCCAAGCCAGGCCTGGTGGCGCACACCTGTGATCCCAATGGCTCAGGAGGCTGAGGCAGAAGGATCACTGAGTTCAAAGCCAGCCTCAGCAACTTAGCGAGGCACTTAGCAACTCAGTGAGACCCTGTTTCAAAATAAAATATAAAAAAGGGCTGGGGATATGGCTCAGTGGGTAAACCTCCCTGGGCTCATTCCCTGGTACAAAAAAAAAAAAAAAAATCTCATTGTCCATATGAAATTTGCCAAGAGGAGAAACTAACACTGTAAAGAAAGGGGGATGGAAGGACTCACAAGAACTGCTGGATACCAGCTCAAGAGACACATATAAGTGCATAAACATACATACAAAAACCCTAACAATAGAACATCTACAAACTATTATAATAGCTTTCATTTTCAGGATTACAATACCCGTCCACATCCTGTTAGTCAAATCAAAAGCAAAAAGCGAATGCCAATCTCCATGTAATCGTTCTCAGGCCTTTCTCTGATTAGCAACAAAACGCCTGTTTTGCTTCAGAAGTTAAAAATTCTTTTATAAAAATCACTTCCATTGTATAGCATGCACTTGTGTACCTGTACGTCTACACTAAATACTACCAGATACCCTGAAAGGCAAAGTTGAATGGCTATATATCCATTTTATTGCCTGAGCCTAACAAGCTTCCAAGGCTCTTCTTTTCTGCCTTTCCTACATGGTTTCAGGAATTTAAATATTAGTAACTCAAACTATCAATTTGCAATTAAAACCATCAACTGTATCTTTTAGGGTTCTGCTCCCCCTGAAACTCCAACACTCCCTTTCCTTAACATTCCTTTGCATTTTAAAAGTGACAGAGCTAATCATAGAGAAGGGATAATAAAAACAATGTTCTGAGAAATTTTACAAAGCTAAAGAAGATTCACAAGATGCCTCTCTAGATGTAGGTTTACTTGGGGTCCATTATACCATATTTACATTCAAGGACTTCCTCTTATTAATTTTTAAAATCTAATCACTGTAATTGCTAAGTATTCAGATCAATAAACACTTACACTTACAAAGAGAAGGGAATCTTATGCTGCTTCTAAGGTTGATTCTAAGAAAAAGATTTCTTTGCTTATTTAAAACACTGATCTCTTTCAAAACACAATCACTGGGGTTGGGATTGTGGCTCAGTGGTAGAGCAACTGTGAGGCACTGGGTTCGATCCTCAATACCACATATAAATAAATAAAGGCATTGTGTCCATCTACAACTAAAAAAAATTTTTTTTAAACACCATCATTACTTCTCAGTAATTGCTACCAAAAGCACCTAGGTAAGACTATTTTTTTTGACCTATAAAGGTAGAAATAAAAGAATTAAAGTCAAATGAGAAGTGGAGCTGCAGAATTCATAGTTCCATGCTAGAAAAAGATTTATCCTGGCGTTTATCACTGTATCATTTATGACTATATCTAGGTATGAAATACCATTGCCTAAAGAAACCAGGATTGCGGTTTTAAAAGAGGAAAAAAGTCTCATTGATTACTCCCCTACAACCAACAGGCTCTTATCCAACACATGCAGAAAACAAGTGCCTGATAAAGTATTTGATGCAATTATAACAGCACAAATAAAAAGCTATCCCCAGTTAGCACCCCTTCCACACACATTGCTAATTTTGCTGTCATGCTATCTTAAAGGGTCAGTGTTGGCATTGTTATTTAAAACCAAGATTATTACATCAACATGTAAGTGTTTGTACCAAATTAGATCCCATGCCACACAGAAACCCCAGCTCATTTACACACATAATCAGCAATCATTAATAAAGTAAAACTAACAGTACATACTGTAAAACGTGGAGTTTTCTTGGTTGTTGAAGGGAACTTCAACCTTAGATTCTGCCAACAGCAATGGTAAAGAAATTACCTAATGCCATTAAAATCCCCAAAGTCACTCTAAGATCAAGAAGCTTCAGACTGCAGATTCTTTTTAACAGCTGGAACTTCACTTCCTTAACCAATATTTAACTAACCCCAAAGAACAAGTGCCATTATGTTCAGCCACACACACACAAATGCCAGTACAATATCAATGCTAGTCTACAATTTTTAATAATTTTATTCATATTAGCCAAGAATAAATCTATAATATTGTCCTTTTTCAGTTTTACCCCTTTACAAAGGCCAGTGAGAGGGCTAGGCACATAGCTCAGTGGCACAGTGCTTGCCAAGTATGCACGCGGCCCTGTGTTCAAGTCCCAGCACCACAAAAAAAAAAAAAAGAAAAAGAAAAAAGAAACTAAAGCAAATGAAAATGAATTTCAAAGCATAACAGACACAAATATTAATATTACAGTGGCAAGATGGCAAAAGTTTGACAGTAATAATCTTAAATAAGAACAAGGGATCCAAGGCTTCCTCAAAATAGAGTGACAAATCAAGTCTCCTTGGCTAGAATATTCTATTTACCTTCCCAGATGTCTTTATGAGAAGTTGCACCCTAACCCACCAAAGACACATAACAGCAGTTTACCTTCAAGCAACAAAATGATCACCAAAAACGTAACCAATGATCTAAGAGAATCCCAAAGTCTGAGAAAATAAATGAAAACTTACCAGATTCACTCTGCTATGGGTATAGAATGAAACACCATCATGAGCAATGGGTCTCATCACACTCCCTATCACATGACTTTGTAAATCTTCCCTTTTCTTTTCCTTCTCTCTCCCATTCTTCTGCCCTCTCACGTGCACATGCGCACACACACGCACATAGTGCTTGTGCGTCTGTGCTCTCTCCTTTTCTCATAGTGTGAGTCAAAGAACAAATTCATTCAGTGGATGGCAAGAGAAAACAGTTTTAATAATGAATGCCTGATTTATTCATGAGCTTATACAATACCTGGAATCATCTGTCACTTCTTCAATAAAGCCTGATTCACATCTGGGACATGTATATTCCTATAAGAGAAAGGAAGAAGTAAATAAAGGTTTTTCATTAGGAAGCTAAGTATGTAGTTTCAGAATAGTATGCAGTGTACAAGGTAAAGTACTGAAATGTTGTATTTAATTGCTGATTCCCGGGATGGTTTTTTCCTATCATACACTGGTAAATAAAGAATTCCCTAAGATGTTTATGGGATGGCTTCATAGGTACCTAAATTGTTTCTATTGAGAGATGGAAGGAGAGTGTCAAAAATTTGTTAACTTGATTTTTGCTTGTTTTTAAAATTTGGGTTCATTGGTTTATTTTGTGTTATTGTTTTGGTGATAGTGGTAGGACAGTTGGTTTATTTTTTAGCTGAAATGAACTCATTATCTAATTTTATTTCCAAATTTAAAAAAAAGATCCACTACATACATGAGAGTCGTAAAAGATATTAATAGATGGATATAGAAATATTTTTTAAATATGAACATACAGGAGGAGACAAACTAAATCAGACGAATCACAACACTAATCCATTCGCAGACTAGAAAATTATAATTTTCTAGTAATTGATAGGGGATGCTTATCATAGTTTTCAAAAGTATAAACCAAGAAGAGTAACATGTGCTACTTGGGAGCTGAAGCAGAAGAATCATGAGTTTAAGACCATTCTGGAAAACACAGGATGACCACAACTAAAAGGAGAAAAGAAAAAAAAGAAAATGACAATAAAAAGTATATTTTAACTACCTTTTAAAATAGATGTGGGAAAGGCTTCTTCAACTTTGGTTCCTGATACTTTATGAACCCTAAACTTTGTTTTATCAGACCCTGATGTAGCAATATTTGGCTCTTCAAAGATAGAATGGTACCTTAAATATTCAAAGGCTTTCTTAAGAGGAATGTAAAGAAAATAAGGTCAATCCTTCATGTCAAGGAGATTAGTTTGATGAGAAGACAGTTAAATCAACAAATGGTAGTATTTAATAAAATAACTAATATCATCAAAGAATACTGGAAATGAAATAAATATCAAGGTTTTGTCTGAACAGAGTCCCCAAATACTAGTCTGTTTGTTCAATTAAGAAGGAAATTATAGGGGCTGGGATTGTGGCTCAGCAGTAGAGCGCCCCGTCTAGCATAAAGGCATAGTGTTGTGAGGGAGGGAGGGAGGGAGGGAGGGAGGAAGAAAGAGAGAGAGAGAGAGAGAGAGAGAGAGAGAGAGAGAGAAATTAATTAATTAATTAGGGGGGCTGAGCCTGTGGCTCAGTGGTAAAGTGCTTGCCTCGTATGTGTGAGGCACTGGGTTCAATCCTCAGCACCACATAAAAATAAATAAAAACCACTGTGTGTTCACCTACAACTAAATAAATATAAAAAGAAGAAAATTATGGGGCTGGGGCTGGGGCTCAGAGATGGAGTGCTTGCCTCTCCTGTGCCAGGTGCTGGGTTTGATCCTCAGCACCACATAAAAATAAATCAGTCAAGGTATTGTGTCCATCTACAACTAAGAGACAATTTTTTTTTTTTAAAAGGAAAATATGTTTTTAGGATCATGATGACAGAAAACAGTTGTATGAGTGTGGATATTCAGAATAGGCAAACAGGGAGCAGACTGTAGAAAACCAGATCACCATAAACTTTACCCTGTGATCAGACACTCTCAACCCTTGAGACATATTCATAATGGACATACTACTCTAGAAATGAACCCCGAATCCCTCCCTCTACTGCTTCAACCTCCATACTCCCAGGCGGCTGTAACTCCAACCCTTTCTTTCCCAATAAGTCAATACCTTATTTTATTTTGTGTTACTAGGGATTAAACCCAGGGCCTCATGCATGCTAAGGAAAGCACTCTACCATTGAGCTACCTCTCCAGTTTTTATTTATTTTTTAATTTTAAGACAAGATCTTGCTAATTGCCCAGCTAGCCTCAAACTTGTAATCTTCCTGCCTCAGCCTCCCAAGTTGCTGGGATTACAGACATGGACCACTGCACCCAGCCAGATTTTTCAATGTAGACCAAACAGCCTTATATTGAAGATGCCACTCAGGACTTTCATAGGTAGACAGAAGTCAGGGCCTAGCCTCAAAGGACAGGCTGACCTTGTGAGGGGCCACTGCAGCTGGCTTCAAAGCCAATGTTCATTTACCATTCTGGGAGTCCTAGGGCCCAGAAGAAGTATACTAAATCTACTCTGCTTATGCTCTACAAATGGAACAACAAAGCCTGGATGACCATCCATCTGTCTACAACGTGGTTCACTCAGTACCTGAAGCCCTCTGTTGAGACCTACTGGTCACCCAAGAGCTCTGATGAAGATATACAGATGTACAAGATCAATGCTGTTTTCATGCCTTCTAACACAAATCCATTCTGAACCCAAAGATCAAAGAGTAATTTTGACTTTCAAGTCTCATTATATAAAAACACCCAATAAGATACACCCCTGTAATCCCAGGTACTCAGAAGGCCAAGGGTCCCAAGTTCTAAGCCAGTCTCAGAGACTTAACAAGACACTGTTTAATAAAAAATTAAAAGGGATGGGGATGTGGCTCAGTGATAGAGCACCCCTGGGTTCAATTCTCAGTATAAAAAAAACAAACAAAAACAAAAAACTATCACAGATGACCATGAGGTTCAATATGTGGCTACAGAAGGAGAGGGCAGCAAGAGTGGTGAGGGTCGCTAGAGGTTAAGGGTCATCTGTGTTTATGGTGGACTTCAAAAACACTTGATCGTAGGTGTGCTCTAGGAACAGGCCATAAGCCACCACAGCTCACATGCATGGACTATCCCTCCTGCAATCAATGTTACAGAAAACACAGACAAGTTTATCATCCTCTATCAAAGTTAAAAAAAAAGCATTGATGTCTCATACTTTAGTAGACTGACTTCAGAACAAAGCCTGGCCTCAGAAATTATCTCACTTCCATTTCTTTAATCTGCCTCTTGGAAGCCTGAAAACCCTAAAATAATATATTGTTGTTCCTGTTTCTAGTTTTGGGGGTTTTTTAAGGCTTATATCATTCCACTTACTAGCACTACTCTTCAGGATCCGACCCTATCCACTGGAATCTACCCCTCCACTGCACAACAGAATTACATTAATCACATCAAACTAATCCGTAGGCACAATACTGAGAGAGGAGAGAGAGGAAATAATATTGACATACACTGACAGTTGTTAAAACTGAGTTAATTTTTGGAGGTGTGTCTATGTGGGTTTATTTTATGTTTTTTTGTGGTTAAAAAGAAAGAAAAAGAACAAGTGAAACTAGAAACTTAACCCCTTAAACATTTTTAAGTGTGTAGTTCAGGAATGTTACATAGATTCACATTGCATGAAGCAGATCTCTAGAACATTTGTCTTGCAAGTGAAACTTTATACCCATTAAACAACAACTTCCCCTTTCTATTCCTCTCCCTATCCCTGGTAACTACCACTTTACTTTGTTTCTATTAATTTGACAATTTTAGATATCTCATGTAAGTGAAATCATATAATATTTTTTTGTGACAGATTTATCTCCTTAAGTATGAAAGTTCTCAAGGTTCACCTACATGGTAGCATGTGACAGGATTTCCTTTCTTTTTAATAAGACTGATATGTTTATACCACACTTTATTTTGCTTTACTTTGCTTACTGAAGAACATTTGGATTGTTTCTACTTCTTAGCTACTGTGAAGAGTGCTTCTGTGAATATAGGTGTGTAAATCTCTCTTCAAAATCCTGCTTTCAATTCTTTTGGACACACAGCCAAAGGTGGGATTGCTGGATCATATGGTAATTCTATTTTTAATTGTTTGAGAAACAAACATACCATCTTCTATTTCAGTTGTACCTCTTTAAAGTCCAACACTACACCAGAGTTACAATTCTTTGATGCACAAAAATTTTTAAGTCTGATATAGTCCCTTTTATCTATTTTTATGTTTGATGACCTATACTTCTGGTGTCATATCCAAGAAATCACTGCCAAATCCAAAGCCACGAAGCTTTTCTCCTTTCTTCTATGAGTTTTATAGTTTGAGGTCTTACATTTAGGTCTTTAATCCACTTTTAGTTGATTTTTGTGTACAGTATAAGGGTTCAACTTCATTGTTTTTGCATTCAGAGACTGTTTTCCTAACATCATTTGTTGAAGAGGTTGTCCTTGTCCCATTTAGTGTTACAAGTATCTTTGTCAAAAATCATCTGATATCATCTAATCATCCAGCAAGAGTTTTTGAGTGAGTTCTCTATTCTATTCCATCAGTTTAGGTCTATCTTTATGATAATACCACACAGTTTTGAACACTCCAGCTTACCATATGGATTAAAGTAAGGAAGTGTAAGTCCTCCAACTTTGTTTTTCAGAATTTTTTGTTGGGGCGGGGGTACTGGGGATTGAACTCAGGGCACTCAACCACTGAGCCACATCCCCAGTCTTATTTTGATTTTATTTAGAAACAGAATCTCACTGAATTGCTTCATGTCTCGATTTTGCTGAGGCTGGCTTTGAACTTATGATCCTCCTGCCTCAGCCTCACAAGTCGTGCACTACCGCTCCTGGCATTTTTCAGAATTATTTTAGCTATTCATTATCCCTTGAGATTCCATCTGAATTTTAGAACAATTTTTGCGATTGTTGGAAAAAATGTTATTGGGATTTTCAAAGGGAATTGTGTTGAATCTGTAGATCACTGGTAGTATTTATATCTTAACAAAATTAAGCTTCCAAATCCATGAACATATGATGTCTTTCCATTTATTCATCTTCTTTAAATTTCTTTTAGCAGTGTTTTATAGTTTTTAGTATGTTAGCTTTTTACTTCCTTGGGTAGGCTTACTCCTAAGTATGTTTTATTCTTTGGGGTGCTAGTGTAAATGGAAATTTTTAAAAAATATTTTTTAGTTATAAATGGATTATTTATTTGTTTGTTTGTTTATATGCAGTGCCCAGGGCCTCACACATGCCAGGCAAATGCTCTATCATTGAGCCACAACTCTAGCCCATAAATGAAATTTTTTCTTAATTTCTTTTTCAAATTGTTCATTGCTTAGTGTATAGAAATGTGATTAATTTTCGTGTTCATTTTGTGTCCTGCAAATTTCCTGAATTTGTTAGCAAGGGTGTGTGTGTGTGTGTGTGTGTGTGTGTGTGTTTTCTTTTTCTTACCTAATTGCTCTAATTAGGACTTTGAGCACTACGTTGAAAAGCAGTGGTAAGACTAGGCTTCTTTGCCTGGTTTCTGATCTTAGAGTACAAGTTTTCAACCACTGAGTATGATGTCCACTACGGGCTTTTCAAATATGGTCTTCTATTCCTAATTTGTTGAGGGCTTTCATCACGAACGGGTGCTAAATCTTGTCAAATGCTTTTTCTGCAACAACTGAGATGACTATGTATTTTCTAACCTTTATTGTGTTAATGTGGTATTTTCTCCACTTCAATGTGCTTGAAATTTTCCACAAAAAAGTTTGATTGTTTTTGATTTACAACAGTCTAAGAAACATACATCAAGAAACTGTTAACTAAACCACTTATAGATCAAACTGTAACAATCCAAAGTAAAAATAAAGATTAGACATAATCTATTATCCTAGAGAATTAAGAGGAAAGCTATCTACACCTAGGAAAACACCAACAATGTACTTTACCCTGTGATGGTCCTCTTAACTACCCTGTAAGGTGAATGTTGTCCTTTCTATTCTACAGGCATGAAAATGAAGTAAATTGTCCGTGGCAGGTAATTATCCAAAGATGGCCCCCTCAAAATCTCCCAATCCACATCTCTTCTACAGTGTGACTTCCCCACCCCTTTCAAGAGATGGAGTCTGTTTTCCAGCCCTTTGAATCTGGGAGACCCTGAAATTTAAAGAGAACACTGTGAGTTCCAGAGCCCTCAAGTGCCTGGTAGCTTCTGCGTCCTGACCCCTGGAGCCTTGAGCAACCCGAAGGTAAACCCAGACTCTTCTGCTGGACAGAGAGGCCAGCCAAGGAGCCCTGCAACATCAGACAACAACAGGGAAGCAAGCTTGGAGGTTCGTCAGAACACAACCAGAAGAAATCCCCTGCGTGAAAACCGACCAGCTGAACTTGTCAATCCACAGGAACAGAAGAGATAACAGTCACTTTAAGTCCCTAAATTTTGGGTGATTTCTTACAATAAAAGAAAACCAGAACAATGCCCATGGAATAAAAAAGAGCTTTAAACCTTGACCTTTATTTTTTATTAATATTTTATTTTATTTTTATGTGGTACTGAGGATTGAACCCAGTCTCTCTCACACACACTCTGCCTTTGAGCCACAACCCTAACCCATAAACTGTGATCTTTCTTGAATCCAAAATTCCATATTCTTTTCATTAAACCATGTTAATTGAAAATAACTGTTTTTAAAGAAAAGAATAGTAATTGCAGTTTGCAGAAGATTGTATGGAAAGATTTATGGCCGGACCAAATGAGGCCTTGAAAGTACAGATGCCATTTACATTACCCCCATCTGCCTTACAGTGGAACACACACAACCCAAGGTCTGAACTTCAACCTTATGAACTCAGAAATCTAAGAGAGAACCTGTCTTCTGAAGAAAAAGTCATATTAAGTCAAATTCAGAGATCATATACATAAAACCCAGAATGCCGATTTTCTTAATTACAATGAAAAAGCATCATCCCACATCCCCTTCTAATTGGACACTTTCTTTTTCCTGATAGAATATACTGAAACTACTTAGCTATACATTCTTAGTTATAATCACAATTTAGTCATGCCCTACGCCAAGATTACAACCATGTTGCATTTTAATTATGTATCTCATTGATCACTTATAAATTTATATACATTTTAATTTTTCCAAAAATTTTCCAGAGGTGACTTTAATTTAGGGGAAATTTCCATGAATTGAGGAGACTGTAAAAAAGTCAAACAGGAGTTATACACTGTCCTTCTCTGCCTTCCTGCTCCTTTTCCCATCCAGGACTTGGCCTTAGTATCATCCTGATACACTCACATACAGAGTTTGCTGGAGTGGGGAAGTGGGGAGTAAAGGTAACCCAAAGATAATGGTGTTGTAGAAATGTTTCCTCTGCTTAATACATTAAGTCTTCAACCTCTCTCCTCTTGTGTAGTATTTCCAATGATTTTACCCACATGGTCACAAAATCTTGTGTGTGTGTGTGTGTGTGTGTGTGTGTGTGTGTGAGCGCACACACACACACACACACACACTAGGGGTCAAAGCTAGGACCTCACACATACTAAGCATGTCCTCTCATCACTGAGCTCTACCTCCAGCCTGGTCACAAAATCTTATACAACAATTCAGTGAGCCATTTCTATCATTCCATCTATAAAAGAAAGGCCAAATAAACCTAAGCTACTTACCCGAAATCACTAGACAACAGGAACTTAGCTGTTTATATCAAACTGCTTTCCTCCCAGGATCTAAAAGTTTATTGCATACAACTCTACTTAAGATGTTTAGTAGCTAGTACACGTGAGTGAACTGCTTCAGATGTCCCGCTGCCTATTTCATCTAAAAATATCTATCAAGAGAAACATGTTTCACATTAATAGTCTGAGTCAGGAACAATTCCCTAAACATTGCTTAACCCTAATGCTTACCCACTTAGAATAGCATAAGAGGTCACAAAGCACTATAATATAGGAAGAAAAGGGAAAGGATGGTTTTAAAGCATTACTTTCTTTTGCCTCCTGTATTTCGAAGGTCAGTGATCACCGGGCACAGTGGTGTGCACCTCCAATAGTCCCAGAACTTAGGAGGCTGATATAGCAGGATCACAAGTTCAAAGTCAGCCTTAGCAATTTAGCAAGGCCCTAAGCAACTGAACAAGACCCTGTCTCAAAATAAAAAATAAAAAGGTCTGGGAATGTAGCTCAGTGGCCAAGTGCCCCTGGGTTCAATCCCCAGTAGCAAAAAATAAATAAAAAGAGATGAATGATCAAAATATGTGACATCTTGACAGGACAATAAGGTATAAGCCAGGACCTATTTACATCAAGTCCCATAATATGAAACTTACATGAATTTGTAACCAACATTTATTCAGTATATCAAAAATAGTATAGAGGGGCTGGGAATGTGGCTCAGGCGGTAGCGCGCTCGTCTGGCATGCATGCGGCCCGGGTTCGATCCTCAGCACCACATACCAACAAAGATGTTGTGTCTGCTGAGAACTAAGAAATAAATATTAAAAAATTCTCTCTCTCTCTCTCTCTCTCTCTCTCTCTCTCTCTCTCTCTAAAAAAGAAAAAATAGTATAGATACTATTAATTTCCCAATTCCACAGCTTTGCTTTTATACATCTGTGTTATCAAATCTCAATATTTACATTTTTATTTTGTCTAAAACAAGAGGACTAGGCATTTTCTGTCTAGTGTGAAAGTCAAAACCTAAGATCACAATATTAAATTAGTCACAACCCCAAAGTGTGGAGAAGGCAGGGTAGAGCGACCCTGGCCCACGGGAGAGCACTGCACTGCGGCCCCCCACCTAGCAAGGCATGGCTCTCCCAGCCTGTCTCCATCTAGAGACAACAGCCAGGACTGCAAGACCCTTGCCAAGGTCCCGCAGGCCTGGCTACCAGAGGCAAGATACTGGCACCCTGCAGGGACACAACAAGATTACAGGGTAGAAACTGTAATACCCCAGATCCCTACTGTAGAGAGAAGACACTGGGCAACATAAAGAAACAAGGGAAGAAAGTGCCCCAAACAAACCAAGATGCTCTAATAACAGAATCCATTGACAGCACAGTAGATGAAATTTCAGGAGTTCAGAACGTTAAATGATCTGCGAAGCACAGAATGATATAAGAGAGCAAATACACATAGCAAAAGATTACCTCAAGAAAGCGTTAGATTCTGGGGAGGGGGGGGAAACAACAAACAAAAACAGAAATCCTTGAAATGAAGGAAACAATAAACCAAATAAAAAATTCAATAGAAAACATCACTAACAGACTAGATCACTTGGAGGACAGAACCTCAGGCAATGAAGGAAAAAAAAATAATCTTGAAAATAAGGTTGACCACACAATGCAGATGGTAAGAAACCATGAACAGAACCTCCAAGAATTATGGGATAACAACAAAAGAACAAATCTAAGAATTATCAGGATAGAGGAAGGCGCAGAGATATAAATCAAAGGAATGCACAATCTCTTCAATAAAATAAAATCAGAAAATTTCCCAAACATGAAGAATGAATTGGAAAATCAAATACAAGGGCTTACAGGATACCAAACGTACAAAATTATAACAGATCCATACCAATGAAATTATAATGAAAATGCCTAGCATACAGAATAAAGATAGAAGTTTAAAAACCGCAAAAGAAAAGTTTCAGACGACATACAGGGGAAGCCAGTTCTCATCTCAGCAGACCTCTCAACCCAAACCTTCAAAGCTATGAGATCCTACAACAACATATACCAAGTTCTGAAAGAAAACAAATTTGTTTTCGTTTTCTTTTTTTTTTTTTTTCTTAAGAGAGAGTGAAAGAGGAGAGAGGGAGAGAGAGAGAGAGAGAGAGAATTTTTTAATATTTATTATTTTTTAGTTTTCGGCGGACACAACATCTTTGTTGGTATGTGGTGCTGAGGATCGAACCCGGGCTGCACACATGCCAGGCGAGCACGCTACCGCTTGAGCCACATCCCCAGCCCCTGTTTTCGTTTTCTTTCAGAACTTGGCATATGCTTATATCCAGAAAAATAAAAATCTAAAAATAGCTTTAGATTTGATAATGAAATAAAAACATTCGATGATAAATAAAAGTTAAAAGATAATACAACGAGAAAGCCTGCACTACTGAACATCCTGGCAAAATATTCCACGAGAAGGAAATGAAAAACAACAATGAAGATTAGCCAAGGCAGGAACACTCTAAAGGAAAAGATAATCAAAGGAGAAACCAAGTCAAGATTAAAAACCAAAAATAAACAGGAATACAAACCATATTTCAATAATAACCCTGAACATTAATGGCTTAAACTCATCAATTAAAAGAAATAGACTAGCAGATTGGATTAAAAAAAAAAAAGACCCAACATCATGTTGCCTTCAAGAGACTCATCTCATAGGAAAAGACATCCACAGGCCAAGGTGAAAGAATGAAAAAAAAAAAAAACATATAACTCACATGGACCTCATAAACAAGCAGGGGTTTTCATCCTCAGATCAAGTGAACTTGAAACCAAAGTTAGAAAGGATAAAGAAGGTCCTTTCATACTGCTTTAGAGAATCACACATCGAAAAGACATAACAAGGGGCTGGGCTATGGTTCAGTGGAAAAGCACTTGCTGAGAACGCGTGAGGCACTGGGTTCAATTCTCAGCACCACATACAAATAAATAAAATAAAGGTCCATCAACAACTAAAAAATATTTTTTAAAAAGACATAACAATCGTATATATCTGTGCCCCAAACAATGGAGCACCCATGTATATCAAACAAACCCTTCTCAATTTCAAAAATCAAAAAGACTACAACACAATAATACTGGGTGACTTTACTACACCTCCCATCACTGAACAGATCTTCCAAACAAAAATTAAACAAAGAAACTATGGAATCAATAATTTAGATTCAACAGACATATATAGAATATTTCATTCATCAAAAAGCAAATTCACTGTTTCTCAGCAGCACACGGATCCTTCTCTAAAATAGACCATATGTTATGCCGCAAAGCAAGTCTTAGCAAATACAAAAAAAAAAAAAAAAGAAATACTACCCTGCATACTATCAGACCATAATGGGATGAAATTAGAAATCAATAATAAAATAAAAAATAGAGGAGACTAAACAATATATGGGGCGGGGAGGCGGGGGAGAGGGTACTGGGGATTGAACTCAGGGGCACTCAACCACTGAGCCACATCCCCAGCCTCATTTTGTACTGTATTTAGAGACAGGGTCTCACTAAGTTGCTTAGTGCCCCCTGTTGCTGAGGCTGGCTTTGAACTTGTGATCATCCTGCCTCAGCCTCCCGAGCTACTGGGACAATACACTATTGAATGATGCATGGATAACAGAAGACGTCCAGGAGGACATAAAAAATAAGCGAGAACTCCAATACAACATATCAACATCCCTGGGACACTATGTAGGCTGTACTAAGAGGAAAGTTCATTGCAATAAGCTCATTCATTAAAAGAATAAAAGTCAACAAGTAAACTATCCGACATTACATCTCAAAGTCCTAGAAAAAAGAACAAATCAATACCGCAAGTAGTAGAAGACAGGAAATAATTAAAATCAGGGCTGAAATCAATAAAACTGAAACAAACAACTGAAAAATTGACAAGACAAAAAAGCTGGCTCTTTGAAAAAATAAATAAAATTGATAAACCCTTAGCTACCATCACGAAAAGAAGAGAGAAAAATTACTAAAATTTACGATGAACATGGAAATATTACAACAGACACTATTAAAATACAGAAGATAATTAGAAACTATTTTGAAAATTTATGCTCTAGTAAAACAGAAAATCCCGAAGACTCCGTCAAATTTCTAGAGGCATGTGATCGGCCAAAACTGAATCAGGAGGACATACACAATTTAAACAGATCAATTTCAAGCAATGAAATAGAAGATGCCATCAAAAGCCTACCAAACAAAAGAAGTCTGCAACCAGACGGATCCTCAGCCGAGTTCTACAAGACCTTCAGAGAAGAATTAATACCAATACTCTTCAAATTACTCCATGAAATAGAAAAGGAGGGAACTCTTCCAAAATCATCCTATGAAGCTAGTATCACCCTAATACCAAAACCAGACTAAGACCCATCAAGGAAAGAAAACTCTAGACCAACATCCCTGATGAACACAGACGCAAAAAATCTCAATTAAATTCTGGCAAGTCACATACAAAAACATATTAAAAAGATAGTGCACCACAATCAAGTGGGGTTCATCCCAGGGATGCAAGGTTAGTTCAACCTATGGATATCAATACACACATCACATCACATCAATAGTCTTAAAGACAAGAATCATTTGATCATCCCAATAGATGCTGATACAGCACCTCTTCATGTTCAAAACAGTAAAAAAAAAAAAAAAAAAAAAAACCTAGGATAGTAAGAACATACCTCAATATTTAAAAAGCTATGTATGCTAAACCCAAGGCCAGCATCATTCTAAATGGAGAAAAATTGAAAGCAGTCACTCTAAAAACTGGAAAATGACAGGGATGCCCTCTTTCATCACTTCTATTCAATATCAGACAGATAAATGAAAGAAATTAAAGGGATACACACAGAAAAAAAAAGAACTCAAACTATCACTATTGCTAATGACACAATTCTATATTTAGAAGATCCAAAAAATTCCACCAGAAAACTTTTAGATAAATGAATTCAGCAAAGTAACAGGATATAAAATCAATACCCATAAATCAAATGCATTTCTAAACATAAGCAATTAATCCAAGAGAAATTAGGAAAATCACCTCAATCACAATAGCCTCAAAAAAATAAAATAATATACTTGGGGATCAATGTAACAAGAGGTGAAAGACCTACAATGAAAACAGAACACTAGAAAAGAAATTGAAAAAGAGACGATGGAGGGCTGGGGATGTGGCTCAAGCGGTAGCGCGCTCGCCTGGCATGCATGCGGCCCGGGTTTGATCCTCAGCACCACATACCAACAAAGATGTTGTGTCCGCCGAGAACTAAAAAATAAATATTAAAAATTCTCTCTCTCTTTCTCTCTCTCTCTCTCTCCCCCTCTCTCTCACTCTCTCTTTAAAAAAAAAAAAAAAAAAAAGAGAGATGATGGAAAGATCTCCCATGCTCTTGGATAGGCAGAATGATGCCGTTCAAGAGATGAATGGATAAAGAAAATGTGGTACATACACACAATGGAATATTACTAGGCACAGTATTAGTACCAAAATAGACATATAGACCAATGGTATAAAACAGAAGAGACAGAGACAAACCTACACAAGCCATGCCTAACGACCTCCTCTTCCTACCTTCCCCTTTTCTGCAGTGGCCCGAAAAGTTCCACCCGTGTAAACTCTCGCTGGCGGGGAACCTTAGCCCAATAAGAACTAATTCCTGGGCTCCTGAGCTGATATCTGGAAGAACTTGCCAATAAACGGGTGGCCCGCCATTTATCTAAGCCCTGCCATCTCCCCTCAGATCTATATAAGCACACAGCCTTTTGCAATAAAATTGGAATTCTCCCGGCGAAGTGTCTTTGCGTGGGGAATTCTTTCAAACTCCAAAATAAAGACAACACAACTTCTGAGTTCTGCTCCCAGTTCCAACAGTACCTTCGCAGACTCAGTAAAGACCTGTTTCTAGAGCACAACTGACTTACCCAACTCTCCTTCAAAAAGCAAGGAAGTCATGTCTCTCATTCGTGTAGCAATCTACTCAGTTAAAAACAAGAGAAGAGGGGCTGGAGTTGTAGTTCAGTGGCAGAGCACTTGCAGAGCGCTTGCCTAGCATGTGTGAGGCTCTGGGTTTGATTCTCAGCACCACATATAAATAAATAAATAAACCAAACTACTGTGCCACACCTAGAGCTAAAGACTGATACTTGGGGGATCATTTACCATTTTAAATCTGTGCAACTGGGTTGCTCTATTTCCTACTACTTTAGTGTAAGCTAAAACACTATATAGTTAAATCTTTTCTGGCTACATTTTGTTGTATGAGGTTAACCTTTTTTCTAATTCTTGTAGTTTAGTTCTTCATTGTTCTTAGAAAATTTGGTTTCTTGTTCATCACATCAGTGAGCTCACATCAAATAATGCTTTGTCCTGTGACCTGATTTTCTGCCTCACTACACAGTGAGCTAAAGAAGGTTCACTGATGATACCCTTGTGTGTGGGAGTCCCTGATAATGTCAGCATTCAGTCATGTCCTGGAATGAAGGAACGAAATGATGGAGAATGTGAAAAACCAAGGCGTTAATAGTTGAAAAGCTGAATATTTCAAACAGTGTAAATCTGTATAATTAACCTTGTATAAAACTTAAACTGTACTTGCTTAGCAAGTATGAGCCCTTGGGTGCAATCCCTGAGAGAACAGACACAACAATATAAGGTGACAGTTTCACGGGGCAGGGGAAGACAACAACATAAGGCACAGTCATTTGGTTTATAATTTATCTTCTTACTTTCCAGTTTAGGCTGATAGAATCTTCTTTCATAAATTGACAAGTCATTCACTCAGCAAATATAGTCTAAGTTCTACATACGCTGTGCAGAAAGAAAAAAAGGAATCTGGGACTTCAAGTCATAGAAATCACCTACAAAGCATATGCTCTATAAAATCACTTCCACTGCATATATTTTAGTAACGGTTTCACTATGTTTAGGTATGTCAAAATATCATGTTGCTCACCCATTAAGTACCAAGGTTTCAATTTTGCAAATACTTCAAAGAAACTGACACAAGTGCATTAAATTAGGTTGGAAATCATAATCTAGAATTTACATATTATCATAAACGGTACCTGAAATGTAATAAGTTCTCAACCAACTGTAAGTCTAATAAATTCTTTTGAATATGAAACATTTCTTAAGCCATGTTTCTTAAGTTATTAAGCAATGGTCTCTTTTTCAATAGATCTTTTTATTTGTTGATGGGCCTTTATTTAGTTATTTTTACATGGTGCTGATGATGGAACCCAGTGCCTTACACATGCCCGGCACACATACCACTGAGCCCCAGCCCCAGCCCCAGCCCCAATCACGGTCTCTTAAGGGAAAAAAAAAGACCTGGAAAAGGATGAATTAAAGAATATTAAGCATGGTGCTTTACTGAATAACTTTTTCAGAACCATTCTGATCCATATTTTCATTTTTCAGAAACAGACTGCATCATAAATGGGGAAATGAAGGGATAGAGATGGGGATGGAGGAGAGTATAAACTATTTTATCATGAATGAACTCCTATTAAATCTCCAGGCAAAGTTTGAGAAAGTTATTTAGATAACTGATTATTTCCAAACATTTAGATTCCACAAAGCAGTTCAATTTTAAAATTAAAATTAAAAAAAAAATAGAAACGAACGTGAATTGCCAACTTTTTCAATTTGACAAAAAAACATTTTTTTTAAATCACCACCTACTATCATCATTATTTCATTTGAAAAGTATTATTTTAAGACCAAATGACAGGAATAAGGCATAGACTTTTAATGGCACACACCTGTAATCCCAGCAACTCAGGAGGCTAAAGCAGGTGCCAGCCTCAGCAACTTAGCAAGAGACTAAGCAACTGAGTGAGACTCTTATCTCAAAACAGAAAACAAAGGAGTCTGGGGATGTGGCTCAGTGGTTGAGTGACCCTGGTTTAATCCCTAGTATCAAAAAAGAAAAAGATCATTAAGTTAAAGAACAGATCTTTAAATTACATATACCCACATCTTCCTATCACCGCCCTCAAGGCAATCCAAAATCTCTAGTTTAGACCTCTCTATCAAAATACAAGTACTCAGGGGCTGGGGTTGTGGCTCAGTGGTAAAGCACTCGCTTAGCAGGTACAAGGCCCTGGATTGGAGCCTCAGCACCACATTAAAAGAAATAAGTAAAATAAAGATATTTTAAAAAATCACAAGTACTCAGAATTCTTGTATTGACTTTCCATCAAGAAGATGAGGATACCAAGAGGCATTCAAGTCAGCAAAGATCACATACAAACTGGTCCTTAACAGTAGCCACAGACCACTACAGAGTAAGAAAACAATAGAGTTCACTGAATAGAACTTTAATAATGAAAGCAACTTAAAATCAACCTCAAAGGAAAACCATGAGGTATATTTATTTTTTAATAAGTTCTGAAAAGAAAGTTTTCCAAGGACTGGAATTATAGCTCAGTGGTAGAGCACTTGCCCAGCATGTGTGAGGATTTGATCCTCAGCACTACATAAAAATAAATAAGGGTTGAAAAAAAGAAAAAGAAAGTTTTTCCAGGTCAAATGTACATGCTACTGAATCCCAAGTCTTCAAAACAAGTGTTAATTTATTCAGTCAACATTTCCGGCATTAACAAGGTATTGCTGGGCTGTGGGTACATAGGTAAGAGTGTTTGTCTAGCATGTGCAAGGGCAGGGATTCAACCCCCAGCACCATAAAAAAGAAAGAAAGGGCGAAGAGAAAAAAATCTTGACATTGCTTTGCATTATGTCCTGGATTCTGACTAGCAATTTTCAAAATTGCTAGTCACCATAAAACAAGAGAACATATGAGTTTGTAACTCATAAAGAAGATAGTTTCAAGGTATATTTAACTCCCAACAAGATTAATCTGATTGGGCTGGGGATGTGGCTCAAGCGGTAGCGCGCTCGCCTGGCATGCGTGCGGCCCGGGTTCGATCCTCAGCACCACATACCAACAAAGATGTTGTGTCCACCGAGAACTAAAAAATAAATATTAAAAATTCTCTCTCTCTCCTCTCTCTCTCTCTCTTTAAAAAAAAAAAAAGATTAATCTGATGACTACCATATAATTTTCTATGTGGAAAAACTATAGAACAAAATTCTCTTATATGAAATCCAAAAATACCCAAATGCTCAAGTCATTAAAGCAGATAGCAGAGATAAATGCAACTAAACTGCCTTGTTTACAGACAAGGAAAATAAGGCCTTAGAAGGCTCAATAATGTGTTTAAGGAATGAGAAAGCCAGGCACGGTGGCACACACCTGTGATCCCAGCAGCTTAGGAGGCGGAGGCAGGAGGACTGCAAATTCACACAGCCTCAGCAACTTACCAAGGCCCTAAGCAACTCAGCAAGACCCTGCTTCAAAATAAAAAATAAAGAGGACAGGGGATAAGGCTCAGCAGTTAGCACCCTAGGTTCAATCCCCAGTACAAAAAAAAAAAAAAAAAAAAGACTAAAAGAAAACTTTTTTCTCACAGTGACATAATACTTTATATATTTAATTAGTAAAATAAATAAATAAAAACCAAAAATAAAATCAATAAAACCAACTATGAACAGAGATAACGTTGCAAAATGAGTTAATTGTTAGTTTTACATCTTGAAGTCACAACTTTTATTCTTAAAGCCCTTTCCTACCATTTTTAAGAATAAAAAGTTGTGACTTCAAGATGTAAAATGGGAAAAAAGGTATTATTCTAATTCTGAAATAGTTACACTATTTTAATGTTTAAAGGAGGAGAAAATACTTAAATCCTAATACCACTACCCATTTTTCTCAACGTTTTATGAATCATTTTACTTTTTTCTAAACATAGACTAAGTTAGAACAGCTCCTGGAATATAATAGACACTAATAAAGTCGCTGAATGAGTGCAAGATCGAATAGTACCTAGTATTTTATTGTTACTATGAAACACAAACCAAATTCAAAGTGCTGCACTTCACACTCCATAAATACAAAGTGTGTGCCTGTGCGCACACCTCAGTCCTTGGAAGAAAATATCACACTTGGGAATAGAAATAAACTCATTTGGAATCCTTTCTTAGCACGAGTGTTGCAGGATGAGACAAATCTATGTTACACTGCCAACCTTATTAAAAACCTTAGGAACTCTGAATCTATCCATGTAATGCTGCTTGTATTAAAACAGGATGCTAGTGTGTGATGTTAAGGAAGTTCCTCTCATTGAATCAGCATCTGCACTTGGTAGAGAATAATAAGCCAATAATTTTAGTGTATTAATGAAATAAAGTTGATGGCTGGGGATGTAGCTGAGCAGTAAAAGGTTTGTTTGGTATGTGAGGCCCTGGGTTCAACCCCAGCACCATTAATTATATACATAAAGGTTGAAAATTTCAAGGAATTAAACATTTTATGATTCTCATTAATATCACTTTCAATTACTTTGGGTTTTGTTTTGTTATATTCTGTTTTTGATAGTGGGGATTAACTCAGGGGCACTTAACCCAAACCTGTTTTTTATATTTTATTTAGAGACAAGGTCTCCCTAAGTTGCCTAGGGCCTCGCTAAATTGCTGAGGCTGGCTTTGAACTCATGATCCTCCTTGCTTCAGCCTCCCAACCCACTGGGATGATAGGTGTGGGTCACCACACCCAGATTTTATATTTTATTTTGAGGCAGAATGTTGCTAAATTGCTAAGACTGGCTTCAAACATGGTGATCCTCCTGTGTCAGCCTCCCCAGTCACTGGGATTACAGGCCTGTGCCACCATGTCCAGCCAATCACTTTTTAATCTAAAACACTCAAAACAAGACTAGCAGAGAAAGTTAATTTGATGAATTAATGTTTTACATGTTATTACACATGAAGTGAATGTGTACAATTATAACAGTTTTCACAGTGTATGAGCAATCCAAATAAATAACAGTTAATATTTTTCAAATCAATGAGGTTAAGCTACAAAATTTCCAATCTTCAACCTAACTTTTCTTAACTAGATACACTAATGCCTCCAAACTTTCAGCAAAGTTACAAGATCACTAGTAACTGGCACTATAAATTCAAAATCTCAGAATCAACTGTTTACAAAGCTTGAGGGTTTAGTACCCTGACTACTACTTAAATTAGAAAAGATCTACTAGATGAAGTTATATTCAACAAATTCAGTTACAAATGATTAATGAAAGACCCCTTCAGTCATTCTGAAGGGCATGTATCTATGGACAGTCTCCTCTACTCTCATATGTAGTAACAATCCTATGTTCAAAACAAAAAGGTTCAACTCTGCCTAACAGTAATGCTAAGTGGTCCACTGGAACACTGCTTTGAGCCAATTATTTATTCAATTGTCTACAGGTTTGTATTTTTTTGGAATTTTTTTTATGATATCCTCATCATTTATTAGGTACACAGACAGAAAGTGAAGGGGAAAAAAGCCTACAATTACAATTCCCTCATTAAACAAGTAACCAATGAACATCTACTATGTACCAGGCACTGTTTCAACACTAATGACAAAGGAAATGGTAGTAAAAGTGGTAAGGAGCCAGGGGTATGGCACACACCTGTAATCTTAGGTACTAAAGAGGCTGAAGCAGGAAAATAAAAAACTTGAGGCCAGCCTTAGCAATTACAAAAGACGTTTCTCAAAAAAAAAAAAAAAAAAAAAAAAAAATTTTTTTAAAAGGGTTGCATGTGTGAGGCCCTAAATTCAATCCCCAGTACTGCAAAGATAAATAGGAAGAGTGATAAGGAAATGAGAATTTAAAGGTACCTAAAGAACAGGTAAACCTTTGTCAAGTGCAACTTGTAAATGTCTAAAAGACAAGACTGAATCTTGTAAAACGAAGAGTTACTTTGTTAAAGTAGCAAATTCAAAAAAAAAAAAAAGAGAGAAAAGAAATAAATGATAAAATAAAAAAATTTTCTTCATTATGTCTAGATCCCCCACCCCCCAGGACTGAAAATTGAGCCCAGGAAATTCTACCACTGAGGTACTGAGCTACATCCCCAGACCTTTATATTTTTCATTTTGAGACCAGGTCTCACTGAAGTTGCCCAGGCCAGCTTCCAACTGGTGAATCTCCTAAGTCAGCCTGCCAAATTGTTGGGATTTTAAGAGTGTACCACACCCAGCTTAGAAGTCACTCTTTTTTTTTTTTTTTTGTAATTTTTAATTGTAGAAGGACACGATGCCTTTATTTTGCTTATTATTTTTATGCAGAGCTGAGGGTTGAACCCAGTGCCTCACACATGCTGGGCATGCGGCTACTGAGCCACAACCCCAGCCCTAGGAGTCACTCTTAACAAAGAAATACAATCCACTAGGAGACACGCTAGACATCTGTGGAAGGCATTTTGGTTGTCACAGCAATAAAGAGCTACTGAAATTTAGACCGGGGGTACCACTCATGGTAGGGTACTTGCCTACCCTGCACAAGGTCCTGAGTTCAATCGCCAACACTGGAAAAAAACAAAACAAAAAAAGTGCTGCTGATATTTAATGAGCAGACGCCAAGAAAGCATAAGAAGTCCAGAAAGTGATGAAATCTCTCTATTCTCAAACTTACAAATGCATTGTTTGTATTTACCAAAGCCGAGGACCTGATTCCATTCCACATTTAAACAAGTCTTTCTATATAATTTTAACATGCACTGTATGCTCAGAAAAGAAACTGCTGAATAAAGCAAGAGAAAGGTATACTTTGTTTTATTTGTACCTTGACCAAGAATTGTTCATGATTCTGCTGCTTTGTTTCTAGTGGCATTTAAGTCCCAAATATCCTTATATAAGTCCACTTGGGTAGCTATCATGTCAAGCTGATTCTGTGTTTGGTGATAACATCTACTAGATTTTCCTGTTATGAAAATCCAATGTTTATAGATTGAAATATATATCCCTAGCACCACAAAAATAAAAATTAAAAAGAACTATGATTTAGAATTAGTCATAAATTATTTTCTATTTATCCTTTTTTTGTGTGTGATGCTGGGGATTGAACCCAGGGTCTTGTGCATCCTTTATCTTACAGCTTGAGAATTTTTAAAATTATGTGCAGAAAAGTTATATTACCTGTGTGTTTTATTTCATTAAAGGGGGGATTTCAAAATGTTTAATAAAAAATGAAGCTGGGGGCTGGGGTTGTGGCTCAGTGGTAGACTGCTCACCTAGCACCTGTGAGGCCCTGGGTTCAATCCTCAGCACCACATAAAAATAAATAAAATAAAGGTGTTGTGTCCAACCACAACTAAAAAAGAAACATATAAAAAAGAAAAGAAAGCTGGGAGACAGGCACAGTGGCACACACCTGCAATCCCAGAGGTTCAGGAGGCTGAGACAGGAGGATCACGGGTTCAAAGCCAGCCTCAGCAATGGTGAGGCGCTAAGCAATTCAGTGAGACCTGCCTCTAAAAAAAATACAAAATAGGGCTGGGGGTGTGGCTCAGTGGTCTAGTGCCCCTGGGTTCAATCCCTGATACAAAAAAAAAAAAAGCGAAAATGAGGGTAGTAAATCTGAGAGGTTTCAGAACCATCAGAATAGAAAATCAGCATCATGGGGCTGGGGATGTGGCTCAAGCGGTAGCGCGCTCGCCTGGCATGCGTGCGACCCGGGTTCGATCCTCAGCACCACATACCAACAAAGATGTTGTGTCCGCCGAGAACTAAAAAATAAATATTAAAAAATTCTCTCTCTCTCTCTCTCTCTCCTCTCTCTCTCACTCTCTCTCTTTAAAAAAAAAAAAAAAAGAAATTTAAAAAAAAAAAAAAAAAAAGAAAATCAGCATCATTATAGGATGCCTGCAGATCTCAGTTAATCCAGGAAAAGGCAGAAAAAAGCATATAACTACTGTAATTTTTTTCTTTTGAAAATGTAAATTCTAAGTACAGTGAAGAGTGAACAATTAAACCTTTATCAAAAGATGGTTCTATAGATTTAAAGCCTATTCAAATCTGTACAACACAGTGGTAAGGAGAAGGTAAATACAGCACCATGTCTTGCTACTCAAAAGTTCCCTGAGTCACTTATTGAAATTATCAAGGAGAGAGATTAGCTGTCTTAACAGGTTTTCTTTCTTTCTTTCTTTTAGTTGTAAATGGACACAATACTTTTATTTTGGTTTATTTGTTTATATGTGATGCTGAGGGTCAAACCCAATGATTCACACATGCAAGGTAAGCGCTCTACTACTCTACCACTGAGCTACAACCCCAGCCCTCAACAGGTTTTCAAGGAAGACAAAATTAACTGATTTATTTTGGGAAAAGAAATTCACAATCTATTTATGCTCCAAGAAAAAATATTCATGGTTTAAAATCAAGAGATTAACATACCTAGATCTGGTATGTTTACATCTGGGGACTGCTAAAAAACTTTTTTTTTTTTTTTTTTTTTGCTAAAAAACTTTAAACTGCTAACAATCAGAAACAAAAAACTTAAAAAGAAGACTCTCTCAGCACCTAACCTAAACTTCTGTATGTGACATTTTAAGAACAATCTAAAATATTTCTACTTTGGCACAGGCCCTATTTCTTTGCTAATAAGGATTGCTCATCATTTTTACAGTGCGTTTCACTCAGGATTAGATACCTTCATTCCTAAGAATGTTCATTCAAGCTTCTAATAGGTGCACCTAAGTATCATTTTATAGTATGTATCTACAGTAAACTGAGAGGGTCACATGACTCAGCTTCAGTCATATGAAGACCTTATATTAGAATAAGGAATGAGAACTTCAATCCACTCTCTCCACCAAGATTTGAACAAACTCAAAATTTAAGTGCAAAATTTCCTGAGCTCAAGACACTTAAAGTTGTAAGAGAAATATAAAGTAAAACATGATTAACACTGAGGTGATCCATAAAAAAACTGAAGTTAGGCTTCTCTTCTTTCTGTTTTGTTTTTAAACTGGACTTTCCAGCTGTTTTACTAAGTTACATGTATTAGAACTAACTCCCAATTAATTCCCAACTAACAAAATTTTAGATACTTTTAGAAGTTGCCCTACAATGTGTAACTTGAGAGAAATAATCCAATTCCTCTAGCCTCACTAATCAGGAGAGAAAATAAACCCAACAAAAACTGCTATAATGTAACAGCAGCCACTAACTACCAAGTTCTAGTCCCTATTCTAAACAACCTTTCCCTGAGGGTTTTGACTAAAATTCTATGGTCTCAATTATCTTACTGAAAATTCTATGGTCTCAATTATCTATCTGAAAATTCCCAAAATTAGCAATCAAAGCTACACACAGTAAAAACTTAAACACCCCTAGCATTAAGAAGACAACGACTGGGCTGGGGATGTGGCTCAAGTGGTAGCGCTCACCTGGCATGCGAGGGGTGCTGGGGTGCTGGGTTCGATCCTCAGCACCCATAAAAATAAAGATGTTGTGTCCACCGAAAACTAAAAATTAATATTAAAAATATATATATAAAAAAAAAAGAAGACGACAATGACTGTCCCTTTATCCCTCTATTCACACCAGGGTATCTTAACTTCAGCATTCTTGACACTTTGGGCCCAGTAATTGATGGTGGCAGGCAGGAGGGAGCTCCTGTTGGTTTAGGAACTGGTTGGTTTAGCAGCATCTCTCTGGTTTCTACTCACTAGGCCGTTGTAATCCTCCCAACCTCCATTTGTGGCAATCAAAAACATCTACAGATATTACCAATGTCCTCTGAGGGCAAAACTGCCCCCAATTTAAAGCTACCTTCTTTACTGCTCACTATTAAGTTATGGAGAAATGGAACAAAAACAGCATCCACCCTATCTTACTCTTAAACCCCTTCTAATTCAACTGCCGAAAAAAAGAACCAACAAACCTTTCCTCTTCTTTTTTTTTTAATTTTTTTTTAAAGAGTGAGAAAGGAGAGTGAGAGAGAAAGAGAGAGAGAATTTTTAATATTTATTTTTTAGTTCTCGGTGGACACAACATCTTTGTTGGTATGTGGTGCTGAGGATCGAACCCGGGCCACCCGCATGCCAGGCGAGCGCGCTACCCCTTGAGCCACATCCCCAGCCCAAACCTTTCCTCTTCTGATAAGCTGGCTGCCTGAAAGATCTTAGCATCCTCTCTCTGAACAAAAGAAAAGGTCATTAAAAGCCAACTAAACATAAAGAAACACAAAGTGTTAGCAATATAGTCAGTACCTTCCCTACCCCTTCCAAGAAAGATAAGAAATTTCATACACAGTAAATTTAAGAATTTTTTCTTCCCCATATTGAAAAAGTCCCACAAATTTCCCAACATATATATATACATGTCTATTTATCAGTAGAACTTCAAGTAGAACTAGCCTTCTACCCATTAGAATACAAATTTCTTACTTCTAGATCTTGCAGGAAATACATATACTGGCACTTTATATTCAAACTTTTTATACCACTGTAGTCTTTTAGAAAAAAGATCTCAAAATACTAAAGTCACTACTTTCTAAATATAACTATTGAGGGGACAGTGGAGAATGGGATAGACAGCAGAATACATCAGTCACTAGAAAGGCAATTTGTAAATCAATGGAAATGTAACTGATGTGACACAGCAATCTGTATACGGGGTAAAAATGGGAGTTCATAACCCACTTGAATCAATCTGTGAAATATGGTATATTAAGAACTATGTAATGTTTTGAACAACCAACAATAAAATAATTAAAAAATAAATAAATAAATAAATATAACTATTAAGTAATTGATTCATATCACTCATTAGATTAAAAAACATTCAATCAACTACTATAAAGCACCAGAAAGATGTTAATCAAGCAGACTTTTTAAATGTTAAGTTGCCAACAACAGAGTTTAAGGTGATCCAATAATTAAAACTTCTAAAACCCAGATCAAATCACTATAGTGCTTCCCTCAATCCAAACATTATAAAGTCCTGAAGAAATCTACTTTTTTGGCTACTCTTATTATGAGGTAGGTAGAATGTTTTCCTGTATCAGAGCCATTACAAGTAAAACACAATGATTAAAGCCTGTGTAGAAGTTGGTGAAGAGCCAAACTAGATAACATTACTTATTGATAGGGATGATATTTTATCAGATCAAAGAAGCTGATATATAAGAAAATGGGGAGATGCCTACTAGTCCCTTCAGACAGTGCCTCAGAGGTAAGAAATATACAGGCAGGCCTAAACTTGACTGGTTTCTGGGAGATGTCCTGATCTCCATAAAACGCTTAAGGACCAACCACCTTAGTCTCATCGATACCAAAAGGATACTATGCATATGATTTACATCGTCGATGTAATGATGACTTTACCACAACTGAACTCATAAGGTATTCCCCAACCTTGATTTAATGGAGAAGGGGGGAGCACAGTAGTATGAAAGGATGGAATGACATCCTTACATTCCATGACAGAGCCCTCTAATGGTATACTACAGATTCTCCTTCAAAGTAGTATGGTAACTCCATTATTCTTGGCTTCACATCATCTCTTAATAGGACACTTAGGTGAGGTATGAGCTTTGTGAAGTTTCTTTAAGTATTGTTTCTATTGCCTGATGACCAAAAAATGCACAATGCCATTTTATCCCATAATATATAATCTTGAAATCCAGTGGCTTAGGAAATCAAAATCAAATCTTTTTTTTTTTTTTTGGAGGGGGAGGGGGTACTGGGTATTGAATCCAGGGGTACTTTACCACTGAGCTACATTCCCCAGTACTTTTTTTCTTTAATTTTTTTTTTTTTTAGTTGTAGTAGTTGGAAACAACACCTTTATTTTATTTATTTATTTTTTTAACATGTTGCTGAGGATAGAACACAGCACCTTGCCTGTGCTAGTCAAGCACTCTACCGCTGAGCCACAAACCCAGACCCCCTTTTATTATTTTGAGACAGGATCTCACTAAGCTACTTAAGTCTTCACTAAATTACTGAGGCTGTTCTCAAACTGCCTCGGCCTCCTGAATCAACAGAATTAAAGGCATGTCCCACATGGGCCCAGCCAAAAACTCTTATTTTAAAATCCAGGTTTAGGGCTAGCAATGAAGCTCAGTGGTAGAGCACTTGCCTAGCATGTTCAAGGTCCTGGGTTTAATCCTCAGCACTTAAAAAAAAATCCTAATATTCAACTAACTGGTACTAAAATTATTTTCAGTGTGAATAGGAAACACTTTTTATAAGAGAAATTCCTCAAGCAATATTCACTTGGAATGGAGATTCTTATTTGAAGCATATCTGATATCGGTACCACTGAATACATTTCATTTTTAAATACCCTATGATTTCTCATTTCTTAGTATCTTCTTTCTAAATGAACTTCTGTCCTCTAATCTGGGAGGATCCACAAAGCAAAGACGGATACAGCAGGATGAGCAGTAAGAAGTGCTATTTCATCAAATTAAACTAATTCTTTCTACAGATAGCTGAACCCACATAGAACTAGGCATACTACAATCTCTCTCAAGTAACAACCAAAACTGTTTCTCTTAATACAAACATTAAAATTAGCTGGGACCATGAATCCTTCAGAGTAACTGGACTGACAAGAAAATGAAAAACAAAAACCTAAGGGTGCTTTCAAGGCTGAATATTAAGTAAGCTATTGCTGTTGCCTGCATATACCTCCAAATGTATCAAGAAGTGCTATATCCTAGAGTTGATGAAAGAAGAAATAACAGAAAAGTTGTAAAACCTTGCAACGTAGTCCCATAGAAAACACTTATAATTGTGCTATGTGGTGAATAAACTGGCAAAAGATGAATTGGCTCTGAAGCAGTCCTTCCCACTTAGTAACAGCTCATTAAAAGCTGATGTAGGGTTGGGAGTATGGCTCAGTGTCAGAGCACTTACCTAGCACATGTGAGGCCTTGGGTTTGATCCCCAGACCTCCCAAAAACAAACCCAAAATAAAAAAACTGATATAAATACAATACTCAGTCTCTGGTGTTCAGTGGGGACAGTATCCAGGGATGATAATTCATGACCTCCAACTACCCCAAGCATCTTACCCTCCAGCAATACAACAGTCAAGACCATGAAAAGCTTTATTCATGATAAGCTGGGTCTCCTATCCTCAGAAGGATGGTCAGGTTTCCCTAACAATTATCCAGTTCAAGAAATTATGCGTGCCTATTGTATGCTGGATCCTCAGGAGGAGGAAATTTCAAGTTGCCTTATAAACCAAGTGTAGTGGCCCATACCTATAATCCCAACTAAGGAGGCTGAGGTAGAAGGATCCAAAGTTCAGGGCCATAGGGGTGGAGTTTCAGCTCAGTGGAAGGCACTGGGTTTGATCAGCACCACTTAAAAATAAATAAAACAAAATAAAAGTACTGTGTCCACTAAAAAAAAAAAAAAAAAAAAAAAAAGTAAGTCCAGGGCCATTCTGGGCAACTTAGTGAGAGCTTGTTTCAAAACAAAAAATAAAGGCTGGAGATGTAACTCAGTGGGAGAGCACCCCTGGGTTCAAAGTACCACAAAAGAGGAAGAAAAACTGTGGAAACCTTTTCAGTGTCCTCCCAGAGGGATCAAATTTCCAGTGTTTCCTGTGGGTTCTTCAGTAACAGATGGGCGTGTACTGGACAAGAGTTACTGACCTGGTGGTTCTTGCTTTTTTTGTTGTTTGTTCCTTTGTTTGTGGTACCAGGCATTGAACCCAGGGGCATTAAACTATTAAGCCACATCTTCAGCTCTTTTTTATATTATATTTAGAGACAGGGTCTCCCTGAGTTGCTAAGGTTGGCTTTGAACTCTTGATCCTCCTGCCTCAGCCTCCTGAGCTATTAGGACTACAGGCATGTGCCACCATGCCCAGCAACCTGGTCATTCTTAAATCAACATTTTCAAGCCAACGTCTGGGATTAAGGATACAGAAAAGGCCATGAAACAAGGTAAAACTCGCTGACATATACAAACAGAGACTCGAACTCTGACCTCACTGTACCTTTTCCTAAAAATGGGTAACAATAATGATTTCCTACTGTATATCGTTGTGACCACAGCTCGTATATAATTTGAAAATTGTGCCAGGCATGGTGACACATGCTGTAATCCCGTGACTCTGGAGGCCAAGACAGGAGATTTGAAAATTCAAGGCAAACCTGGGTAACTTAGTAGTACCCTGTCTCAAAATAAACTAAGGGCTGGCAGTGTGGCTCAGCAACAGAGTGCCACTGGGTTTCATTCCCAGTGCCACAAAAGAGAGAAATATGAATAAACTATACATACAAATATATTACATATACATTATATATAAATATACATGTTATATATAAACATCATGCTAGACCCACTCCATAAATATATACAATTATACACTCAACTTTAAAAAAATAAAAACAATGGTAAGACAAAATATTTCCCCCTTCTTTCTCAGTCCACTTTTCCTTTTGCTACCTCATGGTCTTAGGCTTCTGTTGGTTGTTTTTGTTTATGCAGTACTGGGGATATCACTAGGCTACATCCCCAGCCTTTTTTATTTTGAGACTAAGGCTAAGTTGCTAAGTCTGGTTTCACACTTGTGGTCCTCCTACTTCAGCCCCACTAGTTGCTGGGATTATAGGCATGAGCCACCACAACCAGCAGTTTTGGATATTATAAATCTGAATTGTACCTATTCTCCAAAACTCAGTTTAAATCCCACCTCATAGCCAAACTCAGAAAGTGAAGGGTTTCTTATTTTCTCTCATGTGTGGAAGCTACAGAGGGGAAAAAAAAAAAAGAAAGGGGAGATGGGTGACATGAAAATCAAAGGGAGATCAATAGAGGACAGGCACCAAGGGTTGGACGGGAGAGGGAGAGGGAGTGCTGGGGAGTGATAGTGGCCAAATTATGTTGCTATATTATGTGCATGTACGAATATACAACAACAAATCCCATTATTATGTACAACTATAATGCACCAATAAAAAATGTGGGAAGAGAAAAATCAACAAATCCCACCTCAGCTGTCTCACCTTCCCCACAGCACCAATGCCCCCCCACACACCCCTCCCTCTAATCAACAGCACATCTGTCCATCCTCATCACTCCACTAGCAGTCATGCCCTACTTAGGTTCCATTCAACTAACTGCACGTAGCCTAGAGGCTGGGTCCATAAGACTGCACTGCCCAGTGACACTGTAGCTATCTTTGTATAAGTACATTCTCTTGATGTTCTTACAAGAATGAAATCACCTAACAATGCTTCTCAGAACTTGTTCCCATTCTTAAGCAATGTGTGACTATACGTTGTTACTTTTTCCATGTTTGTCTTGTCTTTCTTTTTTAAAAATATTTATTCTTAAGTTTTAGGTGGGCACAACTGTGGGAGACCAACCTTACAAGTGACTGAGTCACATTCCCTGGCTGGGTGCTGAGGCGCTCAGTCACAGAAATGTAGCAGAGCTTTCCCCACCCTTGGGTCACTGTCTTGTGCATGGGTGTGTCTTGCTACAGCCCCATGGGTGAAGCTATGCTCACCTGTTCCTTTGTAATCTAACCCCTTGCCCTGTTTAGGAGAGAATCTTCCATGGAAGTGCCTTGTATGTGTCCCCTTCTCTTACTGTGCCCCTGGGTGTGGCCTATCCAGGTGTCAGTCAACCTGCTGACAGTGGACATCATGAAGATAGACTCAGCCCCCTGAAACCTGACCCCTTGCCTCATTTGAATAGCTTCTTCTCAATAAAAGGGGTCAGCACCATGCTCTCGCTCTCTTCCTGTGGACCCTTAAGGTCAGAGGAACCATCACAGCGACCCCAAAGAAAAAGGTATTTGTGTCTCTTGTGGGGTTAATTTGTGCAGCCCAGTTAGCCCAGTTCAACTGGAGCGACTCCTGAGCCTTTTAGTCACGAGAACAGAAACCGGGCACATAATATTTTTATTTTACATTTATGTGGTGCTGAAGATCGAACCCAATGCCTCGTGCATACTACGTGAGCACTCTACCACTGAGCCACAACCCCAGCCCCCTTGTCTTGTCTTTCAACAAACAAATAAACAAACCAAAAAAGGTGAGGTCCCTCAAGAGCAATAACCACATATTCCTTCACATTTCCTCCAGGGAACCAAGCAAAGGAAGCATTTGGTTATATTAATTGTGATAGGTCTCGATTTATAAGTTAGGCAAAAAAAAAAAAAAAAAAAAAACACAGATAACAAATCAGATTAAAAACATCAAGAAATTCTCAGCCTGGCACAATGTCCCATGCCTGTAATCCCAAGGGCTCAGGAGGCCAAGGCAAGAGGATCTCAAGTTCAAAGCCAACCTCAGCAACTTATTGAGGCAACTCAGCAAGACCCCGTTTCTAAATAAAACATAAACAAGGGCTGGGGACGTTGCTCAGTGGTTAATGGCTCCTGGGTTTAATCTCTGGTACCAAAAAAAAAAAAAAAAGAAAAGAAAGAAAGAAATTTTCCAGGCGTCTAAGGTTTAGAAAAACACTTTAAAAATGCCTTTCAAGGGCTGGGGCTGTGGCTCAGTGGTACAGTGTTTGCCTGGCATGTGTGAAGCACTGAGTTCAATCCTCAGCACTACATAAAAGAAAGAATAAACAAATAAAATAAAGTTTTATAAAAGCCTTTCAAATTACCCCTTTGAAATGAAGACTTGTACACCAAGGCACCATGCATACTCAACCGAGCTGTCCCTGGTCACACAGCTGAATCCCTGACTCCCCTCTGCGGAGAGAGTTCTGGAGGCTCTGATGGCTACTGGAAAATACAAGGTGTCTGTCTGCTTTCCCAGCCCTGAAACATGGCAGGAAGTACCTGGACACTCAGCGAGACCAGCAAATGGAGCCAGGCAGCGTTGGATAGAAGTATGAGTACGCATTTGGGGATGAGACAAAAAGAGATGGAAGATAACATCCTAAAGGCCTGGAAAAAACATGACTTTTAGGTGAAAAGGCTTTTAAAACACTCCTCGGGTGCTAATTCACTACACTCCATTTGTCTTAAGACTGAAACTAAACACTCCTGAGGGAAAGAAAACCATCACTAGTTCTATAAAAAACAGTTGACGGGGGCAGGATTGACATTCGTCCAGGCTGGGGTCTCGCACAGCAGCGTGTGGGTCTGGGGGCCGGCCCTGGCCAGCTCGTGACACCCCAGCACCGCTCTCGGCTGGCTAGCGGGGGTCCGGAGAACTGGGAAGCGCGGCTCTCTGCAGAGTCCCCGCGCCGGCCTGGCCTCCTTCCGCAGAGAAGGGGAAGAGCAGAGCGGGTGGGGGGCCGGCGCGAGGGGTCCGGGGACGCCGGCCGCACGCATCCAGAGCACACGGAGTGGACGTCCCTCGGCCGGGCCGGGAGCGCCGGCCACCTGCAAGTCACGAGCCCTCGGCCTGTCGCTTTCACGGGGACCGGGAAGCCACCGAGACCAAGTCCCCTCCCCAGAGCGTCCCACCTCCGACCCGGCTGGGACCCTCGGCCCTCGGCTGCGCGGCCTCCCGGGCTGCGGAGGAGCGTCCGGCCCGGAGCCGCAGGGCCGCAGGGGACGGGGAGCCGCGGCGGAGACCGGGCGGGTCCGGGGAGGGCGCCGGCGCAGATGCCAGAGGGCTGGGCCGGAAGACAAAAGATGGAGGGGCGCGGGAGAGCCGGGGCCGCAGCCGAGGAGGGGTCTGCGGGCGGCAGGTGCCGGGGAGCCCGCACCAGGGGACCGCGGACTGCGGGAAGCCCCAGACGCCGCTCCGGGCCCCGCGGCCGGGGGTCCGGGCCGGCGCCGACGCGCAGGGGGCAGGGGCGCTCACCGGCAGTTTGGGGCTGACCTCGCCTTTGCAAAAGTGGCAGAAAAACCGGTGCGCGGCCACCGCGGCGCCCGCGTCCGCCCCGGCCGCCGAGGCCTCCGCCATTTTCCTCCCGCCGCGGCTGTCGGAGGGCGAGGGCAGCCGGCCGGTCCCTCGCCAGGCCGCTACCTCGCTGGCTGCGCTCGCCGCCGCCGCCGCCGCCTCGGCGCGGCCCGTCGCTCCAGAGTCCGCGTGGGTCACGTGAGTCTGCCGGACCCGGAGGGCGGCGGCGCGGAGAGGACCCGGCGGCCCGCCTCCCGGCACCAGAGAGGCGTGGGAAGGAGAGTCCGCCTGCCGCAGCCCGCCCGCCGGCAACTCCAACCACCCCTCGCCAGTCCTCCAGCCTTCCAGCGAGAAGAAAGGAAGAGTGTCCCCGGAAACCACCGACACTCCGGGTAGAGCGGCACCCGCGGCGGGGACCATCTGCTTCCGGGAAGGTCCCCGGGGCGGCCCGGGCGCGGCGACCACCGGCGGGCGCCGGGAGCCCACGTGCGGAGGCGGCGGCCTGGGGTTTGCCGCTGGTGGACTAGCACTGACCCCGAGGTTAGTGGGTCCAGACGAGGCGGTTCTGACTCTCGGCCGAGAGACCGGATCCAGAACCGGAACCGGTGTGAAGCGAGCGGAGCGCCGTGGGCTGGAGTGGAGCGCGGGCCCAGGGCGCGGAGCTGCTCGGAAGCCGTGAGCGGGGGCTCGGGCCGCGGAGGCCGGGCGAGACCCGCATCCCGCGGGGCTGGAGGATTGCGGCCGCGCTGTGGGGGCCGCAGCCGGGACCGGGAGTCGTCCCGGAGGCAGCCCTCCGAGTCTGTACGGTGAAGGGGTCGAGCTCAAGAAGTCAATTCTGCTCCGCAAGGATCTGCAGCTCCCCGTTGAGACACCCCGTTGAGAAGCTCTGCTTGGCCCCGTTTCTGTTAAGTTTGATTCCCTTAAAGGACCGAAGGAGAAACTGCCTGTTCACCCGCTGAACAGTGGGGACTCCTTGTAGAAACTAAGGTCTGGAGCAGAAAAGTCATCTGCACCCAGTGTTTGTTTGTTTATTCATTCATTCATTTTCCTTTTTTGGTACCCGGAATTGAACCCAGGGGCGCTTGATCACTGAGCCACACCCCCAGCCTTTTTTTTTTTTTTTAGTTGTTGATGGATCTTTAGTTTTTTTATATATATATGTGGTGCTGAGACTCGAACCCAGTGCCTCATACAGGAGAGGCAAACACTGTGCCACTGAGCCCCAGCCCCAGCGCCCCCAGCTCTTTTGGTGTTTTGTTTAGAGACTGGGTCTCACCGAGTTATTCAGGGCCTCGCTAAATTGCTGAGCTTGAACTTGAAATCCTCCAGCCTCAACCTCCTGAGCTACTGGGGTTACAGGCATGCGCAGCCTGGCTAATCATCTACACTCAATCTTTAAAGAAAGTTAGAATGACACATAATCCCATAAAACCTGACATACAGACTTCCAATCTTTTTTTGTACATACATGTTTTTTATTTTTCTACAGTAATTGAAGTTTAGGCCCGTTTTCTTTGTGATTTGTTTATATTAGGAACTATTTTATACTAGTATGTATTGTACTAAACTATTTTAAATGTTAGTGTATATACCTTTGTATAAGTGTAGTGGCACCCCATCCACAGAAAATCTTAATTAAGCTTCTCCAGAAATCTTCCCCATAATTGATTTTAAGACTATGAGCAAAGGAGTTCAATGTAGTTAAACTTCCTATTTCCTGTTGCTCTGTCTTATTTGGCCAGCGGCCTGAAAGAGATCAGCACTCCAGGTGCTGAACATCTGTTTACTAGTTTTTTTCACAAACATTTATGAACTGTCTATTATGTGTGTATCAATTTGTAAAGTTTTTACTTAGTTTTTTTTTTTTTTTAGTTGTTAATGGAACATTTATTTTATTTATATGCAGTACTGAGAATCAAACCCAGGGCCTCACACATGCTAGGCAAGCGCTCTACCACTGAGCCACAACCCCAGCCCAGTTTGTAAAGGTTTTCAAGGGAAGTGTGCCTGCAAATGCAGAGTTGATAAGAAAAACAGATTATTTTAACTAGGCATCTGGCTTTGGGCCAGAGCTTCACACAGATGTTTATATTTCAAGGAGAAAAGGTTACTAATTGGGCTCCATGGTAACAGCTGGCAGGGGGAGGGAAGAAAGGGGAGAAGAAGCTCTCCCCTTGTCAGTCGCTGACTTGAAGAGTTAACTTGCCCAGAACAGTGAAAGGAAAAGCTGCTTCTGTGTGAACTTCTGAGCCCTTCACCTTACACACTGGGTATAAAGTTCTGAAATTGCCTGAACTTGAGTTTCAGGGGGATTAGTTGATTACAGCGAAAGCTGTGCCCTCTGAACCTGGCTGCAGCCAAATGAACCTGCTACCTGTTTCCTATCTAGTGTCCTGCCTCATGTGTACATAAGTATACCATAATTTGTAGTTAGATATTGGGTTGTTTCCATATGTCAGTATTATAAAGAAAATGAACGATGTCTTTATTTCCTTGGAACACTATCCAAAATGAAATTGTGAGGTCATATGTATGTAATATTTTAAAGCTTTTCATATGTATTGTCAAATTGCCCTCCAAAAAGAATACATGAATTTACATTCTTGTTTTTCTTAGTTCTGAGACTCCCCAGTACAATGACTCAAGCAGAAATTAAACTGTGTTCTTTGTTGCTACAAGAGCATTTTGGAGAGATCGTAGAAAAAATTGGAGTTCACTTAATCAGAACTGGCAGCCAGCCACTTAGAGTAATTGCCCATGACACGGGAACATCACTGGATCAGGTATGTTTAGGTAACATCATTTTGCTATCTTTAATTTCCTTCATTAATGTCTTCCACCAACTTTTGGAATATTTTTGCTTCTTATCCTAAAAAGTTGAAGTGGAAAAGCCTACTCTAAGATATAACAATGTTTCCTGTGGGGACAGAGGGTAATACTTCAGCCCTGAGGTTTTGCTTCTCAGAGTGTTCCTAGATCACTGTGGCTACATAAATCTTTATTCTTTCCATGCTACATCTCATTTTTTCATAATCAATCTACTAATCTCAGTACTACCTTTAAGTAATAATAAGAATGATAGAAGGAAAGTAAATCGTTATGTGAAAGCTAAAGATCAGAGAAAATATATACATCATAGAAAGGAATCTTCCTGATTTCTTCTACTGATGTTTGATTGTTATTAGCTACTCCAACAGAGAGGAAATAAGAACAGAAATTCTTATCTAGCCATCCCCTGATGTTTAGTAAACTATAGGGAAAAAAACTGCCAGAAGTTATGAGCTCTGTCTCCAGGTCTTCTCTTTTGAAATCTATCTAGGTGAAAAAAGCCCTTTGTGTCCTGATCCAACATAACCTGGTGATATATCAAGTGCATAAACGTGGTGTGGTGGAGTATGAAGCTCAGTGCAGCCGGGTGTTGCGAATGCTTAGATATCCCCGGTACATCTATACTACCAAAACACTCTACAGCGACACTGGAGAGCTGATTGTTGAGGAGCTGCTGTTGAATGGCAAAATGACAATGTCAGCTGTTGTGAAGAAAGTGGCAGACCGACTCACAGAAACCATGGAGGGTAAGTACAGTATGCATATCTGTTAGCAAGAGCATCGGTTGGCTGACTAAAGGAATGAACTGTCATCCTAGGCCATCTGACCTCCCTCTTTCCTTCTGTTGTACAGATGGCAAGACCATGGACTATGCTGAGGTATCAAACACATTTGTGCGACTGGCAGATACACACTTTGTACAGCGCTGTCCCTTAGTGCCTACCATTGAGAATTCAGATCTTGGACCACCACCACCTGCCCCAACCCTTGTTGTTAATGAAAAGGACATGTACCTGGTTCCTAAATTGAGCTTGATAGGTAAGAGATTTTGAACATAGAACCATAATGCCCTAATGGTGGATTCTTATTTAATAAATGTTAAATGAATGAATCAATTGAGCATTTACCAAGTATTCACTCAGTGCCAGACATTGTGATATAAAATAATGAGAAAACCATGATTCCTACCCTATTGGAGTTTAAGTCGATGTATAGGAGATATACACTAATCAAACAATCACATAGATATATAAAAAAAAACTGTGATAAGTACTGTGAAGGAGAAGTAAAAGATGTTAATAAATATATAATGGGAGAGTAGAGTTATGCATGGGGTTAGGGCACATGTTTCTTTGAGAAAGCAAAATTGGAGCTTAGATTTGAAACAAGATTTTGAGCTAAGATTTGAAACTAACCAATGAGGTAATAGAGGATAAGCATTTTTAACAAAGGGATTAGTATGGAATAAGGAAAAAAACTGGGCATTTATGAAATAAAAGAAAGTCAGTATAGCTAGAACAAGGTGAGCAAAGTAAAGAGAAGTATCAGGTTAGAGCAACAAGCAGGGGCCAAGTCAAGCAAGACCTTATACAGCACCTGTGCTTTATTCTAAGGATTTTTAAGCTTGGAATTAACATGTCCTAATTCACATTTTGGTGGGGGCGAGGGGCACCATGGATTGAAACCAGGGTCACTTAACCACTTGAGCCCCATCCCCAGCCCTTTTTTTTTTTTTTTTAATGTTTTATTTTGATACAGAATCTCACTAAGTCCTTAGGTCTTTGCTAAGTTGCTGAGGTTGGTCTTGAACTTGCACCTCCTGCCTCAGCCTCCAGGATCACTGGATCTAATTTACATTTCTGAAATATTTTACTATCTACAGAAAGGATAGGAGGATGAGGCAAATGGTAAACGAAAACAGACTGGTGAAAAATTGAAGTAGAAGTAGTGAATTACTCAGGAGGCTGAGGCAAGAGGATCCCAAGTTCAAGCCCAGCCTGAGCAACCTAGCAATACCCTATTTCAAAATAAAATGAGCTGGGATGTAGCTGAGTGGAAGAGCACTTGCTTAGCAGGTGTAAGACCTTGGGTTTGATTCCTGTTATCTCAAAAAAAGGAAAAGAATAAGAAACAGTTAAAAGAGAGAGGTATCAAAAATAACATCTGTGTGTCTAACTTGCACATGTGAGAGGATATTGATGCCATTACTGAAAGGAAGCATTGGAGGAGGACCAGTTTGAGGGAAAAAGAAAGCATTTCTTTTAGTTCTTCAGCCTCTTAAACAACTCTAACCTACAGGTAGCCTTTGGGGTGAAAATACACCTGCCCTCATGTTTGGTCATTTCTCTCATCAGATGGTATATAACCTAACTGTTGATTTGTTTTATTTGGCAGGAAAAGGTAAAAGGAGGAGATCATCTGACGAAGATGCTGCTGGGGAACCCAGAGCCAAGAGACCAAAACATACCACAGATAACAAAGAGGTAATGGAGCTTCTTGATTAGACTTCTCACCCTGAAGCCGGCCAGAAAGAGCACACAGATAACAAACCCCAAGAGAGCTTAAAGGTCCCTAAGCTAAGAGGTAGTAGGAGTAAATGTCAAATATCACTGGTCAGGAGTGACCCAGTGAAGGACGAGAACCGTTGTGTCTTCCTTCTGAGGTTAACATACTTCATGTGTTGAACAATGCAACAGTATATGCAAAAGTATGGCTAGAACATGTAGACACAGGGGCCAATAGTGAGAAAGACACTTAGGCCTAAACTCCTATATTTATATGCCTTCTCAACATTCCTATAAAGATTTTTAGTAAGTGTCTCAAAATTAGTATGGCCAAAGCAGAATAGTTGATATCCCCCTCCCAGATATCTGCTCCCTCCAAGCTTCCTCATCTTGGTAAAGAACACCATCACCTAAATTTTTTTGTTTGTTTGTTTGTTTGTTTTTTAATCACTCACTGGGCACAGTAGTGCACATCTATAGTCCCAGCTTCTCAGGAAGCTGAGACAGACCAGCCTGGGTGATTCAGTGAGACCTTGTCTCAAAATAAAAAATACAGAGGGCTGGGGAGGCAGCTCAGTGGTAGAGTGCCTGCCTAACATCATGAGGCCATAGGTTCGATTTCCAGTACTGGGGTTGGGGGGGGGGGGGGCAGCAACTGGACTCCTTTAATAGCTTCTCATTATCTTACAAGAAATGCAGACTACAGACTGTCAAGCCTTATGTGATCATTCTCACTTCTTCCCAACTCTCCCTCTTGATCACTGTGTTCTATCTACTCTCTTTCTGTTCCTTAAACACATGAGGCTTTCTCCTTACTATTCCTCCTGCTTCACATGTTTTTTACCACAACTTCATGTAGTTGCCTCTTTCATCATTCAGATCTAAGCTTAAATGCTCTTTTTCTTGGAGTTCAAGACCGTTGCCCAGCCCTATTACAGTCTCTACACATTTTTCCATTTCCTTATCTTCCAGCATTTATATTCATGTTTGACATTATATATTGTTTATGTATGTGTTTGTTGTTGTGCCCTCGGTAGGGCAGCATATGGAATACTAGCACATGTTGATCAACTAAGGTTTGGCCTGTATCCTGAAGGCAGGAGGATCTGTTAATGTAGAAAGATGTATAGCCCGTTGTTCACACAACTTGTCTGGCTCCATGGAAGATTCCAGAGTCCACTTGTACTTGTGCTCATGTGCATATTTTAGTGGACCTCTCCGTAGCTTTCATCTGATCCTTTAGCGGAACTGTGACCTAAGAAGATAAAAGCATTCTTAGGAGAAATGGGAGAGTGGTGCAAAAGCCACAAGATTAGAACCAGAAAATCCCGGTTACTCCCTTAGAGAGAGAGAGAGAGAGAATGAATGTGTATGTGTTTTTTTGTTTTTTTGTTTTTTGTTTTTTTTTTAGTGAAAATCACCAGGGTAGGTGGTGCACACCTGTAATCCCAGCAACTTGAGGAGGTTGAGGCAGGAGCATCATAAGATTGAGGTTAGCCTCGGCAACTTAGTGAGACCCTAAGCAATTTATACCCTTAATAATTGTCTCAAAAATAAAAAATAGAAAGGACTGCTTAGTGGTAAAGCACTCCTTAGTTCAATCCTCAGTTGAAAATGAGTTAGGAAGCTATTATAATCCAGTTGAGCCATGATTAGAACCTGAAATACGGTTAACAACATTAAGGATAATGAAGAATAGACATCTCTGAGGTGATAGATAATGCCAGTTTCCCTGATCTGATCATTACACATTTTATACATGTATTTAAATATTTCACTGTACTCCATAAACATGCACATAAACATGTCAAAAATTAAAATACACAGTAGAGATCTGGCTGGGGATGTAGCTCAGTGATAGAGCATTTACCTAGTGTGCACAAGGCCCAGAGTTTGACCCCCCTCCACACACCAGTGCTACCAAAAAAGAAAAGAAAAAAAAAATTTTAAAGCAAGAAAGAAAGAGGATGTGTGCACAAAGTCAAGTGAGTTTTTACTTAATGACTTCTGATTTCTCTGTGAAATCAAAGGCAAGATCATCAGCTAAAAGTAAGAAAGAAAGAATCAAGTAGGAGACTTGAGATAATGGAAAAGAGTTAAAATAGAAATAGATTGGAGATTAGTGTGGAGAACTAGTTTGAAGCTAGAATTTATCAAGACACTAATTCATATGATTGAATGATTTTTCTCCAACCAATTTAGTTGTTATAGTAGAGGAAAAGAAACAGTGAACAGTCAAATCCAAGCTCCTCACCAGAAAACTCTGCATTGTTTAAACGTTTCTCTCTAATAATACTTTTCTCCTCTTCAGCCCATTCCAGATGATGGGATTTATTGGCAGGCCAACCTTGAGAGATTCCACCAACACTTCCGTGACCAAGCCATTGTGAGCGCAGTTGCCAACAGGATGGACCAGGTCGTATCTACATGGGGGTCTGTCAGTGATCATAGGGAATAAAGTAATTCAGTTGCCAGATGTGGCCCTTGGCACATAGCCAGATCTGGGGCAACACAACTAATTCTGAATCCCAGTTTACTTTTCAAACCCAGACAAGCAGTGAGATTGTGCGGACCATGCTCCGGATGAGTGAGATTACCACTCCCTCTAGTGCCCCCTTCACCCAACCATTGTCTTCCAATGAGGTGAGTTTCATGTTTTTGTGCTAGCTTCTAAGACTTGTGGATATTATAACAATTATCATACGTGGAGCCTAGGGTCTAGGCCCAAGCTTTGAAAGAAAAGGGTTTTTATTACTTAGATTACCTTCAAGTGGTGAGCACTGAAATACTTGGTCTCTTGGGATCCAGCCTTTAAAAATCTACTTATTTGTCATATATAACTTATTCCTAATTGTTCTAAGAATTCACTAGCAGTGTGTGTAGTGTGCACCTTGTAGTCCCAGCTACTGGATAGGTTGAGGCAAAATAATCACTTGAGGCCAATCTAGGCAACATAGTTAGATCCTATCTCAAAAAAATTAAAAAAGAATCTTTGAGAACCTTGGCATTTGGGCATTATTTGTATTTGACCCCTTGTGTTTGAAGTGTGTGTGTGTGTGTGTGTGTGTGTGTGTGTGTGTCTGTCTGTCTGTCTGTCTGTACTGGACGCTGAACCCAAGGGTACTCTACACTGAGTTATATCCACAGCCCCTGTTGTTTTTTTATTTTGAGACAGTGTCTTACTAAGTTGCCCAAGCTGGTCTTGAACTTGTGATCCTCTTGTCTCAGCCTCCCATGTAGCTGGGATTACAGGCTTATGCCACTATAACCAGCTAAATTTTGTATTATCTTTAAAATATTAATGCTTAATATATCAAATATATTTATATTTCATAATTTATTTAAATTGAATGTTGTGGCTAAATTTTTTAAAGTTACCATTTACCCAAAGGTTCAAGGGTGGTAGAATGTTCTTTATTGTGCCTGGTAGTTACATGGGTGTATACAATTATCAATACTGATCAAATTGAACCCTTAAGATCTATGCTTCTTATTTTCTGTAATATACATCAATTTAAAATATCCATAATTTTACAGAATCTTAGCCCCAGAGATCCCTGTTAATAGTTTGATATATATGTTTATTCGGAGCATTTTTTAACATATAGCCTAACATATATGTAGATCTATGTATTTTTATTTTAACCCAAAAAAATGAGATTGTACTCAATTTTTTGTTTTGTGGTGAAGGGTCAAACCCATGACTCTCACGTGCTAGGCAAGCACTGTACCACTGAACTACATCCTCAGCCCTACAACTTACTTTTTTCATATGACAGTATAAGACTTCTTTTATCCCATTAATGCCCATGCTGTAGTTTATTTTAATTCCTTATTACTGGACATTGGGTTGTTTCTTATTTTCTTACTCTTAACAATGTTACAGTGAATATTTTTTGAACATTTTTTAATACTTGGGATAGCTAGAATTAAAACATCTTTATTAATGTTAGCAATCCTAAATTATCAAGCCCATTTTCAGTGTCCCCTTTTGCTCCATAGATCTTCAGATCCCTGCCGGTTGGCTATAACATCTCTAAGCAAGTTCTTGATCAGTATCTCACTCTGCTGGCAGATGATCCAGTAAGTCTATTTTTGCACTTTTTTTTTTCCTGCTCCTCTGTTTACAATTTACTTCTGCCACTGACACCTAGTATCATTCTCCTGTAGCCTCATTCTGTACTAGCCAGCTCAGACAGTTTCCCCACCATCATCTGATAGGAAAGGTACTTGCTGCAGACTCTTGGCCAGATTCACTCCATTGGAAACAGAATCACTGGACTCTCCATTCAGTTAACATTCTTTCTCTTTTTTTTAATAGCTAGAGTTTGTTGGAAAGTCTGGCGACAGTGGTGGAGGAATGTATGTCATCAGTATCCTTACCAGTTATTCTTTTTTCATTAAATTTTTTTAGTGGTTGATGGACCTTTATTTAATTAACTTATTTCTATGCAGTGCTGAGAATCAAACCCTGTGCCTCTCACATGCTAGGCAAGCTCTCTAGCACTGTGCTACTCCTACCAATTATTCTTAGTTATTACGGTACCCTGAGCTTTAAAGCAGAATGGTGACTTATGAAAGAAAGATTTGGTAATGTTTATTATACTAAATAAATTAGAAAATTGAAGTAACTTTCTATTTTTCTATGAATTTTCAATTAACTACATTAATGACAAAATAAAAAGAAATTTTACTCAACCAAATTTTAGTTAAGCAAAATTCTTAAACATTTTCATTAATTAAAATTTTAAGAAACTTACATACCATAAATAAAACTAATGTAAAAAATAAAATGTCACTTAAATTTTAATTATAGGGCTGGGGATGTGGCTCAAGCGGTAGCGCGCTCGCCTGGCATGCGTGCGGCCCGGGTTCGATCCTCAGCACCACATACCAACAAAGATGTTGTGTCCGCCAAGAACTAAAAAATAAATATTAAAAAATTCTCTCTCTCTCTTCTCTCTCTCTCTCTCTCTCTCTCTCTTTAAAAAAAAAAATTTAATTATAAATTAGAAACTTAGGAATAAAACTGTCAAAATGACAAGGCTAAAACATTACTAAGTGACCTTAATCCTCTACATAAAGACCTCCATAAGGCATTAGCATCTCTAGCCACAGCGACTCTGGAATCCATCGTACAGGAGAGGTAAGGGGGTCATTCTGATTGGGATTGGAGCTAGACACTTCCTATCCATACCTCATTTGAACAAGCATTTAATCATTATGTAAGTAATCAGTAAAGGCACATTTTGCCCCATTTTTCCACTGAATAGCTATGGACCCCACCTACTACTACTCTTCACTCCCCCCCCAAAAAAAAAAAAAAAAAAAAAAAAACACTGTTTAATTCCTGGTGATGCAAATTAACCAGCCTCTTTAAAGTCTTGTAACACAATAACTGTGGCACTCAAATGAGTCAGCAGTTGGTGACTCCTTTATGATGAACAATACCATCACCAGCCTGTGGAGCTGTGAAGGAATTCTCTGATTGCTGTTCTTTTGGTCCTGGCTCCACTTGTGGACTAGGACAACAACCATCTAAGACCAGGAGCTAATGTTGATTTTTTTTTTTTTTTTTTTTTGTATTGGTATGCTATTTACTTTATTTCTTTCTAGATTCGGATCTCGCTGTGCCAGAATATTCCGTCTAGTTTTGCAAAAGAAACACCTGGAGCAGAAGCAGGTGGAGGACTTTGCAATGATTCCTGCAAAGGAGGCAAAGGATATGCTATATAAGATGCTCTCAGAAAATTTCATATCACTCCAGGTAGCCACGCATATAAATGCCAACCAGCAAAACTGTCCTAGAGTGAGAAAAACTCTTGAAGTAGAGTTTCAAGCAAACTGAGTCCCCAAGCAAACTCTGAATCCAACTATGAGACAGAAAAATTTATTAACAAAGATATAACAAGCACTTAAAGTATACTGTGGAGCTTTAACTGGCCTAGTAAGAAAGGTAGCCAAGGAATTGCCTTAACACCATGCTTCCCTTTTTTCCTATCATTCCTGTCCTTTCCTGAGCCTTAACTCTATCAATAGCATATGTTGGGTCTTTGCAAAGCCATGTCAGAGACGCTATCGGGAAGTAGGTAGAATAGGTTTTAGAGCAGATCACAGCTCTGCCTCTTACCCAGTTACATTGAACAAGTCACCTACCATCATTAAACAATGGTGACAGATTGTGGTCATAAGAACATGTGTGGTTGTCAAGATCAAATATAAGCCACCTGGCATGTTGAGTTTGCTCAGTAAGTATTAATTGCCTTCCCTTTCTTTCCCACTCAGGATGCTGATAGTCAAATGAAAAAATCAGGGCTATGCAGTCTTCATGTGGCTGATTGTGTCATAAACAGAGCGACTAGATGACTAGGGAAGGGGAAAGTATTAGTGAAAGAGAATTGAATGACTCTGAATGGGATGGGTGCTTACTTTGCCAATTCTGAAAAAAATCGTACAATTTTTCTTATTTTTCTTTCTATGACAAATAGGAAATTCCCAAAACACCAGACCATGCCCCATCTAGGACCTTCTATTTATATACTGTGAATGTCCTATCAGCTGCCCGGATGTTGTTGCACAGGTGCTACAAGGTAACCTCGTGGTTTCTTCCCATTCCCTTCACTGAGACGTTTCATCCTGTGCCACCTCTACCCACTTTAAATAATACAACTATATGCATTTCTATTCTTTCTTCTCTTTCCTCAGAGCATAGCCAACTTAATAGAAAGGAGACAATTTGAAACCAAAGAGAACAAGTGAGTAGCATTTTCATTTGTCATTTACATTTTTCAAGATCAAAGGCCTAAAGGGAATTTTCTATAGAAATGGAGACAATTATCCAATAACCAGTCTAGTTAATTGAATCATTGTTTTAGGTTGGCATAAATCGTGCATTAGTCTAGACTTTTCCAGTATACCCCCAAATAATTTTGCAGAGTAAGTCTATAGAAAATGTCTTTAAAGGTGCTGTTATCCACTTTGATCAGGAACATGGTGAAAGGGGAACTTGTGCCTCAGGGAGAAAGGGTAAGAAAACCTCAGAGTTAAGGAAGATGCCTCAGAGTTGTGTCTGTCTGACAGGCGTCTACTAGAAAAGTCTCAGAGGGTAGAAGCCATCATTGCATCTATGCAGGCCACAGGTGCAGAGGAGGCACAGCTACAAGAAATAGAAGAGATGATCACAGCTCCTGAACGTCAGCAGCTGGAGACCCTGAAACGGAATGTCAACAAGTAAGCATCATAGCTTCAAGCTATATTTCAAAATACCTTCCAGACAAATCCATCGCAATATCCTGCCAGACCTCAACTCACCATCATCTTCTTCAGCTCAGTTACGTATCCCAAATATGGCCTTTCATCCTAGTCCCCGTACAGACCTTCACACATCTCTTCCAGACCTTCCCATGACTTCCTCATGCAAACCATCTCAGAGTGCTTTCAAAGTTATCATCTTTAAAATGGTTGATAATATCACTATTTCAGATGATTTATTGACTACCTATCTTTATGGTATAAAGACCAGACTTTGTGTGACATACAGTGAATCTCACAATTTCATAGCAGCCTATAGTTCCTTCATTTCTTCTTACTCTGCATCACCCACCTGAATCAGGATAAGGATGCACATGCAGACTGCCTTGGGGAGCACTGCCATCTTAACATTTAAGTCCTCCACCTGTGCGCACAACAGGCATGCTGCCCATCTACTCAGGTCATCTTTAAGTTCCTTCAACAATGAGTTACTGTTTTCTGTGGTCAAGACTTCACCTGTTTTGTCAGTTTATTCCCAAGTTTTTTGTTTTGTTTTGTTTTGCTTGTTCTTTACCTATGTGTCCCTATTTTAGATCATTCATTGCTAGTATAGAGAAAAACAACCAACTTGGGGGCTGGGGTTGTAGCTCATTGGTAGAGCACTCGCTTAGCACAGGCAAGGCCCTGGGTTCAATCCACACTACATAAAAATAAGTAAATAAAACAAAAGGCATTGTGTCCAACTACACCTTTTTAAAAAAAAAAAAAACAATTTTTGTGTAGAAGTGCAAGAACAGACATCCTACTCTTGCTCCTGATCTTAGGGGAAAGCTTTCAGGTTTTTCACCATTAAGTATGATGTTAGCTGTGGTTTTTCCCCTAGGTGGCTTACATCAGGTTAAGAAAGTTCCCTTCTTTTCCTAATCACCACTAACATTACGCTTCAGCCACTCTTAGCTTCTCACGATTTTAAAATACACTAGCTCCTTTTACCTACACCTTTATGTGTGCTAGTCTTTCTCTTGGTTGCAAGTTAGGCTAAACTCCCTAAAAACGGAGGCTTTATCTTGTACACACTCAGCAGCTTCCACAGTGCCTGGCACATAAAAGATGCTCAGTAAATGAAAAGTGATTTATTGGTTCTTCTGCTTTCCACCCAGTATTCTCAAGGGTAACCAAGACACTACCCGTCCTCTAAATTTAAATATACTAACGAACATTCGGTCTGGGCAAATGCTTTTACTTTTTCATTCAGGTTGGATGCCAGTGAGATCCAGGTAGATGAAACAATCTTCTTGTTGGAGTCATACATCGAGAGCACCATGAAGAGACAATGACTCAGAAGAAGCATCTTCCTCAAAAGATCTGGGGAGATGGAAAGAAAAATAAAGGAGGTGCCTGGATGCATTCTTTTAAGCGGAATAAGTTGCAGATTCTTATACTGAAAATTCCTTTATGAAAATAACCTGGAAAATTTTGACACATTTTTTTCAAGTCTGCTGACTTGTTTACACCCATCACTATATTCTCCCCTCATCAAATCTTGGCAGTAGAAAGAACCTTAAATGATTAAAATTAATCATCTATAAGATTTATCAGTTGTTATCAAGAAGTTAGCCACGCCTGTGTTTGAACGTCTCTCACAATAGAAATTTCTCCCTAAGCCATCAGTTCCATTTTCAAAAGTCTGTTGTTTATTTCATTGAGCTGTAATTTTTAACACATACACACATTGTGTAGGGAATATGGAAGATTACCATGAAGTGGAGGGAAAGCCTATTTTTAGGGCTAACAGGTGGATTGACTCAAGCAGTCACATTTGGGCTTCTAGTACATCTGAAAATATGAATGTAGAACACAGCACGATGCCAGGCTTCTCATAAGCAAACAGTAAATTATCGCTTTCCTTTTCACATGGTCTCTGGAAAATGAGAACTCTAAATTCTCTCTCACTATCATGGATATAATTTGTCCCAGCAGCTTCAATTCATTTAAAGCAGTTACATGTTGTTGATGATCCAAACCAGTGTTTGTTCTGATTCTTTAAACAAGAGTGCTAATTAATACAATATACAAAATTTAGTAAAAGCCCATCTCTGCCCTCAGCCCTCCCACCATAGTTAACTTAGTACCAAGAACTGAGCAAGACCTTAGGGATACAAAGAGCCGAGTACACGGAGAGCTGAAGTGGAGGAGTCTGTGCCAGGTGCACAGAGGCAAGAAAGGAAAGGGACAATCTGTGGCTTGAGAGGTGAGGGTTGTTCCAGGTGAAAGGGGTAGAGGCTGGGTTTTGTGCAAACTACAAATAGCGAGGATTAGAAAATAGGGCGCGGGTGGTGCCAGAATGTAGGCTAGAGAGACTGCAGGGGCCAGGGCTGACGGTGGGTCAGCTGTGCTGGGCGAGGGGAGGCAGGGGGAGCCGCCCGGCCTCAGCAGGCCCCCCGGTGGGCAGTACGGGTAGGAGGCAGTGAACTCCACCACCGTGTGATTACAGTGAACCGACTTAAGCTCATTCTGGCTCCTTGCAGAGGACGACCTGGGACAGGACCTGGGGACGTGCGGGAGGGAGGAGGGCTGGGAATTGGGCTCTGCAGGCCCAGGAGAGCGAGACGTCAGATTCGGGGAAGTTTAGGCCACAGCACCCGGGCACTCGGTTCTGAGGGAGGTGAGGGAAGGTGGCGGTATCCCACGTGGCCCGAGTGACTTGGGGACGGACGTCATCGATTCTAAGGGGCGTGCACAGAGCGGTGGCGGGAGGTGGCAAGACCCCGGGGAGCGTCCGTGCGGGGATCGTCGTCCTAAGCGGAGAAGTCGGAGGAGGGGAAGCCGGGGGCCTGAGGACAGCAGCCCGGGGACCGGCCCCCACAGGACGGGGAGCACGCGGGGCCGCCAGAGGGCGCGCGGCGGAAGGCGGCGACCCACGACCGCGCGGCCTCCCGCGGGCCGGGCCCTCCCGCGCAGGCCCTTCCTGGGAGGCTTCGCGCGACTTCCGCTCCAGGTCGGGAAGGGGCACCGGCGGGGACCACGGCCAGGACGGGGCTGGCCGGCCCATCCCTCCGAGCGCCCCCGCCCCGCGTGGCCCTGCTGGGCCTTGGCCTGCCGCCCGGGGCCTCTGGGTGTGGGTCCTGGGGTGGCCGTCCGTGCAGCCCCGCGGCCAGTCTGCCTCCTTGACGTCTTGCTGACACGTACTCTCGGGGCTCCCCGCGAGCCGGCCCAGGCCAGCGAAAGCTGCTTCCTCCTTCCCCCACATGCCCTTCCAGCCTGGGAAGGGTAGAGGAGCGGGCCCCAAACTGGCTCGGCCACGGCCCCAAGGGGCCGCAGCGCGCCCTGCGCACTGGGGTGGGGTGGGGGGCCTCGCCGAACTCCACCTCCGTGCCCTATGGGTTGCACTTTCTGCAGGTGGACATGTGGAACTTGATCAGCTGACCCGCCTGCCCTGAGCCGAGAAACCCAAGTCCGGGTCCACCCTGGGCGTGGGTAAGGGAGGAAAAGACCAAAGGACTTTCGCCTCTGACCTGCCCTCCGTGACTCCCAGCTGCTGACGGAGGACTTGGAGAGCTGTGGGAGGAGACTGGACTACAACTGCCCCAGGGCCACTTGTCTCGGGTCCGTTGGGATTATGGGAGCTGAGACAGGGCCCTGGAAGAGGTCCTTCCTATTTAACTGAGACCTCAGCGACCCCCAAAGTCCACAGAATAGCCTCTACCTGCCTTGGGCACTGGGGAACCTTGGGTGGAGTGTGGGTAGACTGGAGTCCTCAAGCCATGACAACCCTCCCCACGTCCCTCCTGCACCACATTATCCACTTTCTCAGCTTCTAGCCAGCATTTTGTTTCATCCTAAAACTATACTTATGAAGTCTCAAAACCAGGAATTTCTCACTTTGGCCGTCTTCTTCTTAGTCTGCCTATCCTAGGTGAGCTGGGGTTTCCCCAAATACCATCACGTCATTCTTTATCCACCTGTGATCTCCCAGGAGTCACGGCAGCAGCTGCAGGTAGGTCTGGCAGTGGAGGAAGAAAATGGAACTTAAGACTCAAGGGAAGCCAACCAACATGGTTCCGACTGAGTGCGATTAAGGGTGTGGGAGGAGGGAGAAACAAGAACAACCAGGAGCATCTCTCTTGCCCCTGCCCCATGTCTCTCTCCATTCCACCTGTGGGTCTGCTGTGCTCAGAACAGGCCAGGGAGAGGCCATGGCTAAGGAAATCAACATGTCTAATCCCAGGTCGGGATCTAACCAAACCCAAGTAAGGTGAGCGCCTTTATGTGGCTGGAACCAGATACAGCAGCTGCAGTGGGTGCCACAGCCAGGAGGCCAGGACCGGGCTGGATAGGACAGAAACACCCAGAGATCTCCCTCAGGACCTCCCATCCTCTATCCTGTAAGTGAGAGCTTCTTCCTTAGCCTCCAACATAACACCACTTACACACTGAGAAACTCAGTTCCCTTCTTTTCTTTAGAATGGAATTTTGTGGTGTAGAGAAGATTTAGGGAGTTGGTTCACTGATGATTGAGAGAGACATGAGATCAAACTCCAAGGGTTCTGGCTAGAAATGAGGACCTAAGTTTGACCCTCAACTAAGGGCACCCTCCTTGAACCTCTTGCCTTTCTGTAAAATGAGATTAATACCCAACCACCTAACATAAAGAAGTTTTTTCTAGGGGCTGGGGTTGCGGCTCAGTGGCAGAGCACTTGCCTAGCATGTGTGAGGCTCTAGGTTCGATTCTCAGCACCACATACAAATAAATGAACAAAATAAAGGTCCATCAACATCTAAAATTTTTTTTTAAAAAAAAAAGTAGTCCTTTCTAAGCTCTAAGGGACAACTCAGACAAGAGCTGTCACACTGCAGTGCAGTAGAACTAGAGGAGGATGGAGGAGCCCAACCTCTGGTCCCACGTCCACACTGCTGTGGACAACCCCAACCACAGAGGAGGACAAGGAGAGGATCAGCACTGGAGCCAAGTTTGCCCTCCGGCTATGGCTGCAACATCTGCACAGGTAAAGATGAGGAACGACTTGAGGGCTCCACGGCATTGGGGCTGGAATGGTCTAGGGTTCTTATGGGCATGCAGGAGAGGAAGGGATAAATAATAACTGCTCTTGAAGTCCTCAGAGTAACACGCCATCAGGTGAAAGTGGAGCTTATGTGGATGTAGGGCATCAAAGGAAGAATGGAACATGGACCCTCTTCCCCCAACCCAGGGATATGGAAAGTGAAGTGCCCACCCCCTCCCTAGCCCACCTCCATGACACTCAGAACATTCACAACCTTTATTAGGGTGAGAACTTTGCTACAACTCTGAAAGTAAAAAGTAAAATTACAACATAGGTTCCAGGCCCTTGAGGAGCCAGAGAAAAGAGATTGGGAAGGAGGGCACAAGGGTCCTCCCACCTGCCAGGAAAGGTGCAAAATGAGCCAGGGCGAAGCCCAGGGCCATGGCCTCGAGAGGCACAGGCCCCAGGCTGGTCAGTGTTCAGACCTGCTGTGAACTTAAATATATAAATAGAGAGGGACCCAGGCAGTCGCTGGGCCCTCCCTGTTCTCAAACCCTGGGGATCTTGACTTAAGGCCTCTCTCCTACTCAGTCATACTGGGAAGTAGGGGCAGGAAAGTCATCTTTGGAGTATTTGGGAGTTTTCTGTTTATGTACAAAAAAATCCACAACACAAAATAGAGGTTTTTTGTCCATCTCTGAAACTGCCTGTCTGTCCTGCCGCCTGTGTGGCCAAAGGGAACGGAATGGACTTGAAAAGTATGAATGGTTGGGCTTGGGGGACGGAGAGGGCATCTCACAAACAAAAAAAAAAGGCCCCTTCCCCAGGAGCCTCCAACCCTTCCCCAACTGCTACCCCATCTCATCTGCTCCCCACTGCCTAGGTTAACACAGCAAAGGAACATGCCACCATCTAAAGAACAGTCCCCAGTGTCCTTTAAAAGAAGCTGAATATTGACCTTTTGCTGCTGGCTTTGTTAGGCAGAGATGAGGCCAAAGTAGGTGTCCTTGAAGGTCTGTGTGGCCTTTGGCCAAAGCCCCCGAGGGATGAGAGTGGCCAGGGGCTGGGGTCCACACAGCGTATTTGCTCAGTGTTGGAGGACAGTGAAGGTTCCATAATCCAAGGAACTCAGTCCAGGGAAATGATATCTGACCGACAGCCAGTCAAAGAGGGACCTGAAGGCAGAGGTCCTCCATGTCCCTCCCTCAAGGGCGCCCCAGGAGCCACAATGCTGCTGACACGGCCAGGAGAGGGTGCTGGAGTGGAGCTGCGGTGAGAGCTCCCCAGTGTGGGGGCCAGTGGGCCCAGAAAGTGGGAAGGGGTCCCCCGGTACTGGAAGAAGTGGCCAAGGGCATCCTGTTCATCTAGCGAGGTGATGACGGAAGGACCATAGTGCTGAGGAATCAAGGGCACAGTTTAGGGTCTATCCCAACTCTCCCACCTCCCAAACTCAGCTCAGAAATGTCCCATGGGGTCAATGAGCCCCTGTGGGTTTCCAGGGCTCTTGTTTCTCGAGAAGTAGGACCTCTGTGGCTCTGCCTGCTCTCCCACACCCCTCCCTTTCGCGCTGCCTGGAGACAGCCCCTCCAGCACACCAGGTTCTTGGCCTTGAGGTGTCTGAAATGTGGGGCCTGGGCGGCAGCGGGGTACACCCAGTGCTTTAAGTGCACAGGATGTGAGAAGGCGAGCAGGCAGGGGCGGAACGACACTAAAAACCCTCAAAGAACAGTGACAGGATCCAGGAAAACATGTAGGAATCTGAGGAAGTACTAGTGGGGGCGGAGGGGGAAATAGCTACCTTTATCCTCCCTCCCTCACAGAAAAGATTGAGTTCCCAGGGACAATGGCAGAGATCAGGGTGCCCTCAGTGCCTAGAAAGGAAGCTTCAGAGCTCTCAGATCTTCATGGAGAGAGGAACCACTTACCTGACTCTCAGTCTGAAGAAAAGAAAATAAATCTAAACCTGGCAGGAAAAGAAAAATCAAAATCAACTTCCTATCTGACCCCTTCACTGCCAAAAGACAAGTTCTGTGGATGGTGGCTTCTCAGAGGAGACCCAGGAGACTTTGCAAAGGAGCAGGGTCCCATCTGTGCATCAGTGTCATACCTTGGATATCAGCCCCCAGGGGGAAGGCAGGTGGGTACTCAGGTAGTGGGAGACCAGACAGGAAATCACTGCCCAGGGTGCCCATGGCAGGACTCCGTAGCACCGAGGAGGGCTGGTGACCAGGTGTGAGGACTCTGTAAGGAAAGCAGGGGCTGGGGCAGCTAGTGGACCACACTGTCCCCCAGGCCGACTTCCCAGGTCCCCTCTACCCTCTCCACCTTTCCCAGCCTCCGGGTTTGATCAGAAAGCATTCCCGACTCTTCCATTGTCCCTTTTGCTGTAGATTCTCTTACCCTTTGCTTCCAGGTAGTGTTGGGATGGCAGCTGAGGTGACAGGACAGTGCTTCTTGGTTGGGGGCAGATCCTCCTCATCTGATGAGCTTTCTATTGTCAAGTCAATAACTTCAACCTTCTTCTTATTTTCTGAAGGATTTCCCTCTTGAACTGGGCTATATTGGAGGCCTGTAGGTGGTAAGAGGACTGTCTTAGAAAAAGGGCCATCTGAGATTTAGCTCAGCTGGGGGACGAGGGGTCACTCACCATCCAGCCCATACCCTGGCGGGGGGCAAACCTCAGATGCCTCCTTCTTGGGTTTCATTGGGCACCAGGATCCATCTTCCATGAACTGGATCTCATCACAATCCGAACAGGAATTAAGAATCTCCATGAATAAACTAGAGGAAGGGAAAGATGGGCATTTATGAGGCCCGTGAGATGGCTGCACAGTACTCAGTTCTGTGACTCACCTTCCTGTGACTCAGTTTCCTCATCTGTAAAATAGGGATATCCACCCTACTAGACCTCTGAGTCACTGTTGAAATCAAAGTAAGTATATATGTAAAAGAACTTTGCAAACTTTTGCTGTTAGGTTTTAACATAAATACAATCTGAGCACTTGTTAGGTATAATCTAGGAACAAGATAGAAAAAGAGATACAGAACTCCTTAAACCATCTCAAAAAACACACTGCAAGCAAGACCCATATGAACACTCTAGAAGATGGATAAGATTAACTAAGAAAAAGAAATTCTTTGCTTATGAAAAAAAATCTTTACTTGTGGGAAATAAAATATTCTTTGCTTGTAAGGAAAAAAAAATCTAACTGGATTAGCACACCCAGACCCTCAAATGAACTTTATTGCTATGCTCAGTGGAAGGTGAGATAGTTGTTAAAGCAATATGTTATAACAATTTGGTTCAGTTACAACTGCGCTACTAACAGTATAAACTTGAGCAAGACTCGATCTCTCTAAGCCTCAATTTCCTCTATGGTACCTATCTCACAGGGTTATTAGGAGGATTCAATGAGATAAGGCACACAAAGTGCTCAGCACTAGGCCTCATACATACATGTTCCTTAATATTGTCACACTCACACACGTGCATGTCTGCATGTATGTACATTTGTGAATGTACAGCTAAAGGGGACAGAGCGAGAGCGGGAGTTCATGTGACGGGAAGTTAAGCCATTTATGTCAAGAGGGTCCTGGTGGATGCCTAGCTAAGAGGAAGAAAAATGACCCTACCCATCAATAATAAGAGATTCGTAGGGAGCCTTCTTGTCACACACAGGACATGTCCATGTTGGCTTCTTCTCATTCATCTGTAGATAAAGGGCAGCATCGAAACTCTGCAGGTGGGCGCAGGTGAGAGCACGACATGGGACAGTCAGGCGCATCTTCCCTAGCTGAGGAGAGAACTTTCTAGTCAGAGACTTCACTCTGGTTTCATTCCAGAAAACCTCACTCTCACTCCCTAAGAACACTCATCAGAGTCCAGAGGTTCAGCCCAACCTCCCTCCCCTTTCCCTTCTCCCCTTGTACCCACCGGGCACATGAGTGACACCCGGAGACTCGTAGTAGCCACCTCACTGTCAGGGTCAGCCGTCAATTTCTCCTTGACTGAAACAAGAGTGAGGCCAGAGCCATAGGATCAGTAAGGCTGAAGGAAGCCCCGGGGTTGGTGAGGCCGATGCAGATGCCTGGCTAAGGCAGCTGGGTGGAGAGTCTTTGGGGATCACTGGACTGGTCACGTGGATGGTTTGAGATCTGGGTTACAAAGGCTAGGTGTGAGGGAGAGACTTCCCAATTCCTGAAGTGGTTTAAACATGGCTACATTAGAGATGACCTAGAAGGAACTGAAGCTGCTTTCCAGTCCAGAGAACCAGATCCCATCCATCCTGGGAACGGTCTGGCTTCTCAACGTGAAGACTGGTAGGGAGTACAGGAGAGAGTTGGAGTTCGTGTGAAAAGAGAAGGAAGTTGTCACAAGAAAGGTATTATGAAGGCTGGAGGGCCAAGAAGACTGAGGTCCAAATCAGAGGAGGAAGAGGAAAAGGATGCTACTCACTCAGGGCCCGAGAATGGTCTGGGTTGCGGATGCCCTTTGCTCTCAGTTTCTGTAGAAGGGTCCCTGCAGTCAGCTGCCTCACCAGGTACACAGACAAGGAGTAATTCTACTTGGAGGAGGGAGTCGGGGGGAGAAAATCAGCTTCAGCTTCTCATACCACCACCACCACCCTCTTTTGTCCCATGAAGAACAGAGATGATTTCCCTTCATCTCCTATAGGCCTTTCCGGGCACCCTGTTTTAGTTTTGCTCACCCGTCCGAACTCAGATGACCAATTAACCACAATGGTGTTGGGAACAGTGGCTGAGAGTCGAGCCAGTGGTGTGATGTTGATGGGGCGGCTGGGCCTCTTAGGTTCAGCCCCATTCTTGGTGGGAGGAAGGTAACCCTGAGGAAGGGAGGAGCTGGTCAGTAGAGAGGTGGCTCTGGGAAGGGGCTCTGCTATGACAACAAAAGACACCTTGTCTCAGGTTGCTGACCACCTGGGGGAGAGGTCGGCTCACTCATGACCCACTCAGTGACACACAAAACTGGGATATTACCTAAGGTTGTGTAGGGGTTCATGCCTGGAAACAAAGGGGAGCTTACTTACTGACCAAGGAAATCCGAACCCACTCTCTAAGTCCTTTAGGAGGAAGAACAGGGACACTCACTCCCTCTACACAGAGCTCTAGGGCTTTGACTTCTAAGTCTTCCCTGCTAGGCACCATGGTGCACACCTGGAATCCCAGCAGCTTGAGAGGCTGAGGCAGGAGGATCACGAGTTCAAAACCAGCCTCAGCAAAAGTGAGGCACTAAGCAACTCCAGTGAGACCTGCTCTAAATAAAATACAAAATAGGGCTGGGGATGGGGCTCAGTGGTTGAGTGCAGTGAGACCTGCCTCTAAATAAAATACAAAATAGGCTGGGGATGGGGCTCAGTGGTTGAGTGCCCCTGGGTTCAATCTCCAGTACCCCCACCCCACACAAAAAAAAGAAGTCTTTCCTGAACCTTTGGATTGAACTAATGTCACTTCTCTAGTCCAAATAGAACTTTTGTTTAGCTGTATCTTTTTTCTTTTTGGCAGTATATGACCCAAGGGCATTATACCATTCTACTGAGCTGCATCCCCCACACCCTTTGTGTGTGTGTGTGTGTGTATGTGTGTGTGTAATACGGGGATAGAACCCAGGGGCCCTTTACCACTGAGCTACATCCCCAGCCCTTTTTTTTTTTTTTTTTTTTTTTGAGACAGGTCTCACTAAGTTGCTTAGAGCTTCACTAAGTTGCTGAGGCTGGCCTTGAACTTATGATCCTCCTGCCTCAGCTGCCCAAATTGCTGGGATTATAGGCCTGTGCCACTATGTCCAGTCCTATTTTAATAAGCTCTAGAGTATATCAACTCTATCAATAAATTGAGTGCCTACTATGTGGCAGACACTGTACTGGGCATATCTCTCTCATAATAGATTTATAGTTGTTATTTTTGAACTAAAACAGGAATGGGTTACTGTCAGGAGATGGAAAAGGCATTTACCGGAAGGGGGCACAGCTTCCCATTGACCTTGACAAAGAGGTTGGGGGGAAAATAATCCTCCTGGGGGCAGCTGGTCTCACAGAGACAGAACCTGGTGAGGGGTGACAAAGATAAAAGGTGGGAGGCAGTTACTGGAGGTGAATCTGGCAGAGAGGCAGGGAACCTCAGAACCTACAGCCCTAAGCATCCAACAGTCCCAGGGCTAGAGGAAGGAGAAGTTGTGCTCCGTTTGTGTACAATGTGTCGAAATGCATTCTACTGACATGTATAACTAATTAGAAGACAAGTGGACAGTGGCAGAGCAAGGCTACCTCCTAGGAATATCTATCAAACCCCTATTTCACTCCCACCCTACTAGGAGCCCAGCAGGGTAGAGAGGGAATATTAACTCACCTTAGCTGCACCTGTATGGTATAATCACATTTGGCCCCTGGCAGAACCTCTCTGTAAAAGGGAGAAAGGTATCAGCCTCCAGAGGGAGGGGTGAATGACAGAGATAAAGTTGATGTCCAGAGAATAGGGAAGAAATATACAAATGAAAGACAAGCATGCTTATAGGAGGATGAACAAGGAGGAGAACAAAAAAGAAAGAAGGCAGAGTCCAAGGATAAGGGAGGAGGACTAAGAGAGAGGTACCTGGATGTAAGAATCTGCTGCACTTGCTGAGGTGTAAGGGCAAAGGTAAAGTGCGCTTCCTCAAACCGCTGGCTAGAAGTGGATGCTAAGGACACAAAGGGGCAGTTATTCCCAAGTCCATGCACAGGCAGCCACAGAAGTTGCTTCCATCCCAGATTTCTAATCCCACAGAACTGAAATCTAAGGAAGGAGTCCAGCCTACACTGGAGTCCAGGAAGACTGAGGGATCACAGAGAGCCATACCAAGGGTGGTGGGCCGGATGAGTTCCCCGTAGACTTCATAGAAGGGCAATGGTTTCATGGTGACATCAGGGTGCACGGGCTGCGGTAGAGGGGGATGCAAGTCCACCTCACGCTTGGGGCCCAGAAGGGTGCCAGGAGCCAAAAGGGCTGGGGGAATGGGAGTCAGAGGGCCAGGGGAGCCTACAGGAGAGGTGCCAGGGGGCAAAGAGAGCAGAGAGAGATCAGAGGGCCCTAGGGTCTTCCGGGGAAAGCGACGGCGGTAAAGTTCTTTGATCTTCATCTGGACACTGGGGGCACAGCTGGATTTGAGGAGGTGTAGGGCCTTGGCTAGGAGTTCGTGCTTCCGTCCACTCTTGTTCCGGCCAGCAAAGCCAAGGAGCACCTGCAGCTCAGATACCCGGAAACTCATCACCATGTGCTGTGAGAAGAAGAGAGAAGCTTGGGAATCCCACCGTGCACAAGCCTGTTAGCTTAGAGCACTGGGTTGCGGCTGCCCAGCGAGCAGTGCCTTTCCCTCCAGGGTTAATGGAAGGTGCTTCACAACTAGTAGATTACTGCCAAGCAGCTGTCCTGGCCCAAGGGACGGGTCAGTCCACTCAGCCACACTCAGCTCAGCCTCACCACCACCACCTCTTCCCAGAGCCAGAGCGACCCTCTCCACACCCCTGGAAACTGGACAGTGGCGGCAGAGGAAGGCCTCCGACTCCATCCCGGCCTCTAGCCTAGACTCCCCTTTAAGCTGCTTATCTCCTCTTCTGCTCTTTCTCAGACTTTCAGACCCATCCCAGCCTCCTGGGAAAAGGACAGAAGGCAGGAGAATGAGGGGGAAGACAGATTCGGGTCAGGCGGCCCACAGAGGAGAAAAGGGCCAGTGGCTGGAGCACAGCGCACCCTGCTCCTCCCTCCCCTGCCACCTCAGTCCCCCCAGGTATCGACCCCAAGCTTCTGGGGCTTTATGGCCAGGGTTTTCGGTCAGAGTTCACTGCTCATAAGTCCCCCAAGTCCTTTCTTGGCATCATTACGTAGCCACCTCCGTCATTCCTGTTCTCTGGGAGGGAAACAGAATCAAACCTGCGGGGGAAGGGTTCACGGGGATCACCAGCCCAGGTACCCTGCGGACCACCTGTGGACGCCGCCTGCTGGCCTCCCGGGAGGACCGAGGCCCGCCCCCCACACCCCCTCGGGGACAGGCGGCCGGGAGGTGGGGGCTCTCCCCGAGGGCTGGAGCCCGGCTCGGCGGGAGAACACCTGCCGGCCCGCGGCCCGGGTCTCGGGCGGAACCCAGCCGGGAAGCAGGGGAACCGGCGTCCAGGCGCCGAGAGGGCCGCAGAGGGGTTACCTGAAGGGTCTGCGCGGTGGTGGGCGCAGGTGCTCTCCTAACGAGACCCGCGTCGGGGGGCCTCCGAGACGCACAGGCAGGGGCAGGCCCTGCGCGCCAGCCCTCCCCACCGGTCCCCTCACCCCAGGCGCCGTGCTGGACCCCCTCGGGGGAACGCGATGGCAAACTTTGTTCCACCCTCCTCCCCATCCCACGCCTCCGAGGGTCTCCTTCTCCCCGGCTCGGCCGGGGCCTTCCCTCCTCCCGCCCCGGCTGCCCAGGACCGGGGCTCGGGAGGTCCGGACGTCCCGCTCAGCCCCAGGCGCGAGGCTCGGTCCGCGGCGCCCCCCGGCGGCCGCCTCCCGGAGGCGCGCGCGCCCCCCCCCCGCCTGGCCCCGCCCCCAGGCCGCCCTCCGCCCTCGCCGCGCGTCCCCGGCCCCCAGCCTGCGCGGCACCGCGGCCGGCTCCACCCAGACCACCCCTAGCCGCCGGCCACCTCCGCCCGCGTCCCGCCCCGCGCCGCGGCCCCCGGCGGCCCCCGGCCCCACCCTCCGCGGCCCGCAGCCCCGCCCCCGAGCCGCCGCAGCCCCTGCCTCGCCGGCCCCAGCAGCCGGTCCCCGCCGCCGTCCGCGCCCGGCGCGCCCCCCGGGGCCGCCGCCCGGGCTCGGCCGCCCGCCGGGCTCCGAGCGAGGCGCGGAGAGGGCCGTACCTTTAATTCGCCCAGCTCCGCCATCTTGAGACATCGCAGGCGCCCAGCCCGGGCCCGAGCTCAGGCCCAGGGACCGGCGCACAACTCCCCACCCGGCGCTGGCCGCAACTGCCGCCCGCTCCGCCCCGTCCGGCCCCTACACCTCCCCTTCCCAGCCCCGCCCGCCCGGCTTCGGACGAGCCCGGCGCGGCCCCTCCTTCCGCAGCGCCCCGGCCCCCGCACGTCTTCGGCCGCTGGGCACCGCCGTAGAGCGGGAGGGAGTGCCCTGCGCCACGACCGCGGGGTCCTCGAGGGTACCCGAGGAGGCGGCCGAAGTGCCAGGGGAGGGCTCTGCCACGCCCGAGCTGGGGGGAACGAGCATCCGGGGAGCCACGGGCACGGGAAGGATGCAGGAAGGTCTGGGAACCGCGGGGCGCAGAGCCGCGGGGAGGGCAGCGCGGTGGGCGCGAAGGTCCTCGCTCTCCGTCCCTAGAGTCTGACTCCAGAATCAAGGTCCTGCCAGCGCGCGAAACGGGCGACGCGGCCCACTTTGGGGAGTCGTGGGCAGTTAGAGGCTGTCCCCGTCCTTCGCCTCGCCTCCGTCCCCCCAGCACACCAGCGACGACCCGGAGCGTGCTCCAACTCGGCAGCGGAAAAGTTTGGTGCGGGGAGCGAGACTCACCAGCGCCGTTGCGGGAGCGAGGCGGGGCTCGGGAGGCCCGAGGGTGCCTGGTGTCGGGAAGGGGGCTCGGCAGCCCTCCGACGGGCTCCGCGGCTGGAGACGGACGGCCGCCGGACGCGGCACCGCAGCTCGGCCCGGCCCAGCTCCCGGCTGGGGCCGCCCCCTCCAGGGTTAGCTCGCCGGGCTGCGGCCAGGGGAGGGGGCGGAGCCGCAGGAGGGAGGGGAGGCGTCGGAGCGGGGCGCGGGGCACCGAATTCCTGGTGCGGGGGCCTCCGGCGGGACGCGGTCATGGCACCTCGGCGTTCCCACCTCCTCCGCGACCCCTCGCAGTGCTGCGCAGGATAGGGGCGGGCGGAGACCCTGGCGTGCTAAGAGGTTCCTTCTTGGATTGAGACCTCTTTCTCCCGAGGGGAAGACCCAACCCTTAGCTCTTCTGTGGACCTCCATCCACTGCCCCAAAGCCAAATGTATCCCACACCTTTGGTGCAGCGAAAATGAACATAGGAAAGATTTTCTTACAAAAGTAATCTTTCTGGCCCTCTCAGAACTGCCTATACGCCTTCCTCCAGAGCCTTGGATCCTCCAGAGGCCCTAAACCCATTATTACTCGCTATTGCAGAGTAAATCCGTTTCTATATCCAGGGAGATAACGACCTTAGGGCAGTGTATCCATACTTCAGTCTGGAAAAACTTGCAGCATTTTATAGTTGTCTGGGGCCTAAGGAATAATGTTATTTGTTCAATAATTACTTTCAAAGGGGGGGGGGCTATAAATACTTGAGTGTTGGTTAGGGATTATTAGGTGTGAGGCTATAAATATGTACCTTGCAAGAAAAACTCAAGTATTAGCAAAGACATGTCTATAATTGGCCTTACAAATAAAAAAGCTTTAATAAATATTAGAAATAATCCCCCCATTTAGCCTATGCTTTCAATGTAATCATTCCCATGTACTCCAACCCAAGCCATAAGACTGAAGGTGCTAGCTTAGCAGTATTCCTAATTACCTGTCAAGTGGACCCTGCCCAGCTACTTGGTGGTGTTCCTAGGGAAGATAGCCACTCTCTCCTGACACTCAGGTCTTTCCTTCCCTGTACTGCTGCTTGAACTGGCGGGCCCCTCGAGTTAAACTTTGGCTAAGTATTTGGTTCTAAATCCCAATTGTTTCCTGCAACATCTGAGCCTTCTTCAGCCCCAAGTTCATTTTTTTGTTGTTCTGTTCAGTCCTCTAAACTCAAGTTACTATGGATTAGTGTTTTCTAGAATTTTCAGTAGTTGTGGGGTGGAGAGAAGGGAAGATTAAAAAAGGAATGGTGCCGGGTGAGGTAGCTCTCGTTCGTAATCCCAGCGACTCTAGAGGCTGAAGCAGGAGGATTGTGAGTTCAAAGCCTCAGCAAAAAAAAGTGAAGCGCTAAGCACTCAGTGAGACCCTGTCTCTAAATAAAATACAAAATAGGGCTGGGGATGTGACTCAGTGGTTGAGTGCTCCTGAGTTTAATCCCTGGTAACCAAAAGGGGGGGGGGATTTTTGAGCAATGGTTATCTTCATTATTTTGGTTGTATGGTAATTTTGTGGGACGCACACACACACACATATAAAACATGTCAAATTGTATACTTTAAATACACGGAACTTATGTAGGTCAATTATACCCCAATAAAGCTGTAAAAATTTAAAAGAAAGTTAGCCTCACCTTGATTCTTAGTGATTTCATAAAGGAAGAATCTCCTTTAAAAATAATTTGAGGTTGGAGACGGGGTGTAGCTCAGTGGTCGTATTTGTCCTTAGCATGCATGAGGCCCTAGTTTCAATCCCTAGCCCCACACACATACACACACGTTAATCTGAGGTTATAAATTCTAGCCATCCTACAGGACAACACAAAACTGGGGACCTGAACCTCATCCTCCGTGCAAGCTCTATTAAGACAAAACCCATTTATGTGCTGTTCATACTCTGTCCCCAGGACTGAGCATATAGGAGACACCTTGGATATCTGTTTTATAAATTAATGGGAGGGAAACTGCCAATCAAGACCAAGTTCCAGATTAAGAGCATTCAAAAACATAGTCTGCACCTCATCCTGGTTTGGTGGCCCACCAGGCTCCACCTACTCTCACCCACACGCTCCTACTATCTGAAGCAGGGAGAAGGAGGGGAGTGGAAGGGAGAATCATAAGTCCCTACTAAAGTCTTATTAAACAGGAAGGGACATTAGGGTTATAGTTACTTTGGGGGAAAAAAGGTTGATTTATGAAATCAAGGAAAACTTCAGGGTTTGGAGGTGGGAATAACACTTCATAGGATTGTATGGAAGGAGACTATTTCAGAAAACCAGGGACTGGGGAGGGTTCCACTCCTGTTAACAATATCACTCACCACTTCTGTAGCCCAGCCATCCTGGGATAAGCTTCCAGAAGCCCTGGAGGGAGCCAAAGACCTGGCTTCCATTACCAAAGCTGTTTCCTGACTCATACTGAACTTAGCCAAATGATCTCCCACTCTCTGGATCCTTCTCTCTGCAGTTTCTTCATTCTTCCCATCCAGAAACCCCATATATAATGAGGAACTTAACGGTTCTTTGATAAACTTTGGTAACTCTAAGAGAAGGAAGGAAAAGAGAAGCTCTGTTCCCCTTAAATGACTCTGACTCTTTTGATGCTCTTCCTTGGGCAGCTGCACCCCTTCTCCCTACATCTCCATCAATCCCTCCTCTTTCCATTCTCCCTCTGCCTTAAAGCAATCCTATGCTCATTCACATAAACTCTAAAACTGATCTGCGCCTTCTCTAGGATCTGATCTACACATTTCAGATGTTTTCCCCCCTCAGCCAGTCTCTGCGGCCCTTGTGAAGCACCCCCTCCCGTTGCCACAGAAACACCTCTCCCCACTCTTCCCTCAGTCCAGTGTCTTTACTGCCAAACCGCTGCTGTCTGACCCAGGGTAACCCAGCAGAGGGCGGGCTTGAGAGATGGAATGGGGAGGGATCCTGGTGTTAGCCACCAAACCAGGATTCCAAATTTTGCAAGAACTCAATCTCACCTAGCAGCCTGGCTGGAGGAGGGGAAGGAAGGAGTGGATACTGGGGGAAGTGGCTGAGAGATAGTCTTTCAATCCCAGAACAGAACCAAAAAGAAGCTGCCTGGAACAAAGAAGAGTGATCACTTGAGGCCATATGTATCAAACTTAGACACATTGTTTAATACATGATAGGATATTTTAAATTGAACATCTTAAAAGAAAATCTAGTTCTCTTGACCTCTCTTTTAAAAAGACTGTGGATTGGGGCTGGGGATGTGGCTCAAGCGGTAGCACGCTTGCCTGGCATGCGTGCGGCCCGGGTTCCATCCTCAGCACCACATACAAAGATTTGTGTCCGCCGAAAACTAAAAAATAAATAAATAAATAAATATTTTAAAATTCTCTCTCACTCTCTCTTTAAAAAAAAAAAAAAAAAGACTGTGGATTAAGCAGGGCACAGTGGTGCAGGTCTGTAATCTCAGCTACTCAAGAGGCTAAAGCAGGAGGTGTTACAAATTCAAGGCCAATCATGGCACCTTAATGAATCTCAAAAATCAAAAAGGTCTTGCTGGGCATGGTGGCACACACCTGTAATCACAGTGTCTTGGGAGGCAGGAAGATTGCAAGTTCAAAGCTGGTCTCAGCAATTTAGCAAGGCCCCAAGAACTCAGTGAGACCCTGTTTCTAAAAGTAAAAAAAGTCAGGGTGGGGGGTGGGCTAGAGATATGGCTCAGTGGTTGAGGGCCCTGATTCAATCCCTGGTACAAAAACAAAAAAGGCCTGAGGTATAGCTCTGTAGTAGAGTACCCCTGGTTAAGCCCTCAGTAGTTCACTTACACACACACACACACACACACACACATCAAAACAAACTACTATAAACTATTACATAAATAGTGAACACATGCCATTACAAATTTGTCTAAACCCATAATATATGCAACACCAAAATTGAATTCTAATGTATTACCCCTGATGGATTCTGGCTTATAATGTGTCAATGTAGGCTCATTACTTATAACAAATATGCCACTCTAGTAAGGGATATTGACAATGTACATAGACTCTATATACATGTGGGACAGGGTACACATAGGAAATCTCTGTACATTCTGCTCAGTTTTTCCATGAACCTAAAAATGCTCTAAATATAAAGTCTGCTTTTAAAACTTGTTTTTAAAGGACAGAGGAATGAACAAGATTTCATCCCCCACCCCTTTAGACAGAAAAAAAACAATGACACCCAGCGTCATCCTGCCTCCTGCTTTATTTTCCATAGATACCCCTGGTTTCCACCCACACCTCTTGTTTCATCCTTGCTGATTCCAGGATCCATATTTTCAGGTCTGGGGGTCCATACGTCAGGAGAAGCCCCACCTGCACCACTCCTAATGACCAACCCCCCCCCCCACCCACCACAGCTTGATGGAGTCTCTGTAAACCAAGGATGCTCTTATTCCCTGAAAGAAGAAATTCAAGAATGAAATACACACACCTCCATGTCCTCGTCTCCTCCTCCCCATGTCAACATGCTAAAGGGAACCCTTATCTTTCTGGCTGAAGGAGAAGGTCACCTTCATAGAGGTGGGGAGAAGATAAGGGAATAACTGCTCTTTGAATGAAGGAGAAATTCTGGAATTTGTAGAGTCCTGCCCTAAACTGACACCACTATTCCACTTTCGGTCCTTCACTGGCATCTCCATACCCCAGACCTTAGGAGAATCACCCAAGTTCTCTTTTCCATCTCCATTTCATAAGTCTGCCCCACACTCCACCTGCTCAGATTCCTGTCTCCATCCAGTGATTTCCCACACTGTCTTCTCAAGTGACCTTAACTCACATGCTCTATGCTTCATAGAACTCTGCAGTGTCAGTCACCACAGGGGTAAAAGGAGACTCACCAATTCCTTTCCATAAGCCTCCTTTCCCAGTTCATTTTTCCCAAGCTACATCCCTCTTCATCCTCAATCCACAACTCACAACAAAGAAATCCCATTCTCTCTGAGGGCACATAACAAGGCTGCCTCACTCCTCCTGTATGCTGAGGATTCGAAGTAGGATAGTGTACACATCCTGTTCCATGTAGCCCTGTAGGCAGCAGGAAAGACACAATGGAGATGGAGAACAGACATCAGAGACACAGGTAAAGGAGGTGTTCTGTGGAATCTGTAGACAGTGGAATGCCATTTACTGGTTATCTTCACTTATAACTTTATCTTTTAAAGTAGTCAACTTTTCCATGGCTGTCTCCTGCCTTCGTGGGAAGATACTGACATCTATTTTCAGGATTGCTGTGAGGGTTACAACTATGAATGTGAAGCAAGGCACCTGCTACACATTCTACAGTGTTCCACTCTTCATAGTTATTATTCCTCATAAAGGAACAAGCCACCTAGCTTTTCTTACTTAATTATGGTTAAGTAGCCTCAGGAGGAAACTGAATAGGGGTATCAGGGACAGGAAAAGGCTCTACAATGGATCAGGCAATTGAAAAGGGGTTGCAGGGGCTGGGGTCGTGGCTCAGAGGTAGATCACTTTCCTAGCATGTGTGAGGCACTGGGTTTGATCCTCAGCACCACATAAAAATGGGTAAATAAAAGAAAGGTATAAAAAATGTTATATCTGTTTAAAAACTTTTTTTAAAAAAATGAGACACAAATATCTCTCTTTTCCTTTCACATTCATGAACAATCTCTTTTTTAAAAAAAATTAGTTGTAGATGGACACAATACCTTTATCTTATTTATTGATTTTTATATGGTGCTGAGGGTCCAACCCAGAGCCTCACACATGCCAGGCAAGCACTCTACCACTGAGCCACAATCCCAGCCCCACAAACAACCTTTATTGATCTGCCTAATGAGATCCAGAGATCTGGCAATGGATCCAGCTCTCTGAGAAACAGCAAAACTGTACAGGAATGAGAAGAGACCTCAAATGCAACATTCCCTACCAGCTTTGTGTCTGCCTCCCTCAAAACTCTACCATGCTCACCCGAGCAGCATTCAGCAGATGATTCCTGTAGGTGGAGATGACCTCTTCATGGTTTTTCTGGGAATCCTGGAAATGAGTATCAATGGGAAGTCATGTGCCCACCCTCTCAACATTCACCCAAGCCTAAGGAACAATAAAGGAAAATGATCAGCTTTACTAGGTTAGCTCAGTCTGGACCACTGCCTGGCTAGGCCTCTGCAGCTCTCAGAATGTCTCCCACATACCCATCACTTCCACTGTCCACCCTCTTCTCCAGCAATATCCATTTTCCTGAGGGTCAAAACATACCTGCAACTGTAAGGCAAGGCGAGTATTTTCACCCCGAACTGCAAGAACCTCCTCTGAAAGCTGCTCCAACTTCTTCAACAACTCCTTGATCTGAGGCCAAAAGGAAAGAAAGGGAACCAGTAAGGACCAATTCATTCCTCTCCTCCTACCCCAAATGCCACTGAGGAAAAGATCACCTCCTTTTATTGGATATTTAATATGTGTCAGATACTTTTACACACATTGTCTCATTTATACCCAATACAACCTTTCTTCTGAAAAGAATAATACTTCAGAAGTAAATATTATTATCTACATTTTGTAGATAAGGAGGTTGAGTTTAGTAATTTGTCAAAATCATACAGCTAATAAGTGATAAAATCATGATTCGCATCAATATCTCTTTGATTCCATAGTTCATGTTCTTAACTCAGTACTGGATCCTAACCCACTTTGGCTATTGACACCTGATGAAAGTGAAGATGAGTCCTTTGTGTCTCAGGAGGTAGAGACACAAATGCAGTAAATAGTAACCAGCAGTAATAGGCATGGTGATAGTAGGAATAGTAATAACTACTCTTTATTGAGTACTTACCATGTGCCAAAAATTATTCTGAGCATTTTAGATAAATACTTTATTTAATGTACTCCTCACAATTACACTATTATGAAGCTCATTTGGTAGAGGAGAACACTGGGGCTTAGAGATGTTAAATAATCTGCCTAAGATCAGACAACTATAAGGAGAGTTTTTTGTTTGTTTGCTGTTCTAGGGGTTGAACTCGGGGCCTTGTTCATGCTAGGCAAGTGCTCTACCACCGGTCTACAACCCCAGCCTGAATTTTGAAACTGAAATTCAATCCAGACAATCTCAGTCTAGAGAGTCTTAACTACCATTGAACCATGTCCCCAGCCCTATTTTGTATTTTATTTAGAGTCAGGGTCTCACTGAGTTGCTTAGGCCTTGTTTTTGCTGAGGCTGGTTTTGAACTCCAGATCCTCCATTCTCAACCTCCCAGCCATTGGGATTACAGGCATCCATCGTGCCTGGTTCCCCAGTCCTTTTTTTTTAATTGCCAATGGACCTTTATACGTGGTGCTGAGAATCAAACCCAGTGCCTCTCACAGGGTAGGCAAGAGCTTTACACTAAGTACAACCCCGGCCCTCCCCAGTCCTTTTCATTTTTTATTTTGAAACAGAGTCTCACTAAATTGGTGTTGCGGGGGGGGGGGGGGGGGGGGGGGGGGACGACTTGCAATCCTCCTCGGGATACAGGAATGTGCCACCGCAACCCAATTTGTGAAACCATTTTGAAGTGGGAGGGAAGAACAAAGCTGAGGAAAACCTCAGCAAGCCATTAAACTATAAGGCTTCTTCCCAAGTCAATACACCATTTAAGTCAAAATGCAAATAATCCCAAGTCAATACACCATTTAAATCAAAATGCAAATAATTCGAGACAATGCACACGCGATCCCCTGAGCACAGTGTTTCAGAACCCTGAGTCCTAAATTTGAGTACTAACCCACTTCTGTCTTTGTATCTACCTTTCCTCACCTCCAATTTCAACTCCAACCCCCTTAGTCCCGGGAAAGCATAATGTGGACCACGCAAAGGATCAGTGCTGTGTTGGGGCTTCAATCTGACCAAAGGCTTAATCTGGATTCAGATTAGCAAAGCCCCGGACTCACGGAAACTTTCCCCGACGCGCTCTGGTGCCCCCTGCTCACCTTGGCCTCCTTGTCCCGGCAAGCCCCAGTGAGATGCTCCACCTTCTCTTTCAGATGCTCAACTGTTTTCTCCAGCTGCTCTGCACGCGCGCGCGCCTCGCTGGCCTGGCGCTCCTGCTCAGAGGCCCGAGCCGCCAGGTCCTGGCTCCGGCGACGTTCCTCCGCCGCGGCCTCGCGCAGGCGACCCATCTCGCGGCAGACCGTGTTATACTTCTCCAGGACAGCCTTCAGCTCCTGGCCCCAAGCCTGGGCCTGGGCCACCAGCGAACCCCGAGTCTTCTCGTGCTGCCTCAGGCTGGCCGCCTCCCGGGCCCGCAGCTCGGCCACCTCCTCGGTGGCTTGGTACAGCAGCTGCTTCAGCTTCCCTATCTCCTGGCTCTTCCCGCTCATGGTGGCCTGAACCGCCCTTAGTTCCTCCTCCAACTTCCCCAAATCCTGCTCCAGAGCGGCCACTTGGGGGGATACGGGGACCTCAGAGAGGGCGCCCAGCTCTCTACTGGGGGTCAGGGATCCCCGCAGCTGCTGGTTTTCTGCCTCCAGCCGAGCCAGCTTGTGCTGGGCCTGGCGGTGCCTCTCCGCCAGGGTGCCGACGCAGACCTGCAGCTCCTCCAGGGGCTCCGAGGCTCTGGTCCGGGCACTCCCCTTGCCCACCAGGTCCGGGGGCAGGCAGTCCCACAGACCCCGGAGGCCGCTGCTCTGGGAGGCCAGGTGCTTGCGCAGCTTCTCCGTGGCCTCCTTCTCCATGGCCAGTTCATCCATCAGCAGCCCTACACTCCGCCGCAACTGCTGCAGCTGGACCTGCGCCTCGGGCTTAGGCACAAACTCCCGCTGCAGCCGCTGACTCAGGGACTGCAGCTCGCCCTGCAGGCGCTGCCGCTCGCGTCCCAGCTCCCCCAGCTCCTCCAGCAGGCTGCTGTTGCTCAGTCTCAGGGCCGACACCTCCTTCTCCAGCTGCGCCTTTGCCAGGCCGCCTCCTGGGGCCTGCTCTCCTCCAGAGTCCCCCAGAGGCTCTCTGCGGGCCCCGGGAGCCTTCGTCTCCTCAGGGTGCTCTGTGATGCACGCTGGGTCTGCCTTGGGGACACCCGTTCTGTCCTCCTGGACAGGGGCCTCAGGTCTCACCTCTAGTCCCGCCTTGGCTCGGTCCAGCCTGACCAGCACCCTCTCCAGCCGCGCCTCCATTTTCTCCCAAGCAGCTGCTGCAGCCTCAGCTCGGGGAGTTCCCAGGGCTCCCTCCAGAATGGGCCTTGACAAAGCCCCTCGGGCTGCGTCCTTTTCTCGCCACACTGCAGCCAGCTCTTCCCTTAGTTGGAGCAGGAGTTGGTTCATGGCTGCAGTACCCACTGGTTCAAGGCCTGGGGCCTGGGCTCTCTCTCTCTGGCCAGCACACAGCTGGTTAGTGTGATCAGGGCCAATGATCTGTCCCTGACTGGTGGTCAGTTGCTGTCCTGTGGCTTTCCCAATGACCTCAGACATTGGGCTCTGGGCTGACCCCTGTTCTGGTTGAGACCTTCCACGGACTTCATTCTGGATCTCTTCTGGGGTTGACTCTTCAACCCTTTTGGGAGCTAATGGGTTTGCTGTGGCTGCTGCCTGCTGCTGCTTTAACTCTTGTATACACTCAGCCAGCAAGTCCAGGGGACGGCCCTGCTCCATACCATCCCCTCCAGGCCAGAGAGTAGCGCTCTGTCCTCCTGAAACTCCAAGCTCTTGGGAGAGGACACCTAACTCCTGCACCTGCTCTCTAATCTGGTTCTCCAGGCCCAAGTAGGCTGCTGCTTGAGCCTTACACTCTTCTGTCTTTCTCACCAGCTCCTGCTCCAACTGAGAAACTTTCCTCCGCTCCTCTTCATATTTCCATATCCATTCTTCTAAGCACGGGTCTTCATCCTCCTCTTCCTCCTGTTCCTCCTCAGGCTCTGCTCTCCATGAGCTCTTAGGTGGAGAACCCACCTGGGGCTCAGATGGAGAGGCCTAGGTCAAAAATAGAATAGTGACGTGAAGCCCAGCAGCTCACCAGCCCCAGGAGGGCTTTCTTCTCCTAGAACATCTTGTCTTGATGCCCAAGGACATTTAGGAGAGGGTCCCAGTGGGATGACCTGGGGTGGATCAGAAGCCAAAGGGAAGACATGTAGGGTCTTACCTGGGAGGCAAGATCTGGGTGTAGAACCAGCCCCTGACCTATAAGAAAAGACATGGGGCAAATGAGAGAGAAGAGAGCTGTAGGCTTCCGTCCTACACATTATCTCAGACTTTCTCTGAAATGAGCGGCCCTGCAGTGTGATGACCCTTAGCACAGGTCTTCCCAGTGCCAGGAGCTACCTTGTTCATCAGGTCCCTAACTATCAGTAACTTTAGTTTCTGATCCCAGAGATAGAGCCACTCCTTCATTTTGTTCCCTCATTTATTTATTGACCACTCTGCCAGGAACTGTTATAGGCAGTAGGACCTCAATGATGAGGAAAATAGAGGGGTTGACAGTCTAGTAGGAAAGAGGGATATTGATCAGCAAATCATACCAATGAATGTACAATTCCTGCATTAAGGAATTCATGACTGTGCTTTTAGGAACATGGGGTTATCTCACAGTAGTAGCAATAAATAAGTAAACTCTCAAAGTGGCAATTGTTTTTCAGGTGGATTACTTCCATGGGAACAAATGAGATACCAAGAAGTTTCTTTGATTCTTTGGCTATTGAGCAGAATCTTGAAATCACAAAAGGGCTTTTACCTCCCTGCCGGCGCCGCTGCCAGGCCTGCCGCAGCAGCCCCCACAGTGCCTTGTCCTGAGTGTGCAGAGCATAATGCAGAGCATCATGCCCCGTTCTGTCCACTGCCCCTGCATCTGCTCCATGGCTCAGGAGCAGTTCAGCCACCTCAGCACTGCCCTTCTCACAGGCCAGGATCAGAGCAGATCTGTAGGTGAAGAGGAATCTGAGCATAGGCTTTCTCTGTGGAATCCAGGAGTCCTGGTTCCAGAAATCCCGCTCCCAGGGTGAGCTATCACTCAGTCAGGTAAGAACAAGATACCAACCTTAGCCAATGAGGAAGCATTAGGTAAGGTCAGAACTTTTAAAATGTCATTTCTAGGAGCTACAGCGTCAGAAAGCAAGGGGTCAACTCAAAGGGCTCCATTTTTAGCTGTTTTATATAGTATAAAGGTTCTGGATAAAATTTTTATTAGAAAAAAGGATCACATTTTTCAGAAGATAGCTTGAGAAGCAGTACATTAAACCAATAGCTCCAGAGGCATCCATTCCAGTTCTGGGATCATTTATGCGAGGAAGATGGTCATGGAAGCAGGCAGAGCTCTTCTAAACCATCACTAGGAAAGGAGATTCCCAAAGACAGAGAGCACACTGCCCTCTTCTTCTACAACACAGATGGACACACGCACACCTGCACACACACTATGCCCATTGACTCCTTTCTGGATTCAGGGTCTAGAAACTGGCATGAGAAGCTGGGGAAAGCTCACTTGTCATCCTTGTCTGTGACATTAACTCGGGCACCTCTCTGCAGCAGCTGCGAGCAGATAGCTGCGTGACCACCCAGCGATGCAATCATCAGGGGTGTACGTCCGTCCTGCACACATGGTGGGAAGGGGGTTTATAAGGAACGAGGAAGAGTCATGGGCTCCACACAATCCTCCCAATGGCCCTCTCTCCCACCCCTTCAGGAAAAAGTCCAGGTCTCAGGGCTAAATACCCGCTTTCAAAGAGTTAGAAGCCCTCCAGAAGATAAGGCTTTAACTTCTCTGTGAGGAAGAGGAGGAGAAATAGAAGGAGAAAGAATGTAGCAGAGTAGTAGTGTACAATATGGGTCATGGAATGTAACCAATCCAGCTCAGAAAGAAAAGCAGTCTCCCAGGCAGAACATTACCCACCTGCCATCTGATACTTACATTATCTAACACATCCAGGAAGGCTTCATGGTCACACAGCAGAAGCACACTTGAGGCACAGCCAGAGGAGGCTGCGGAAGGTGGAGGGATGATTGGGTTAAGGTGAAATATGAAGGACATCTACATAGAACATGACCCTACTTTCCCTCCGACCATTCCAGCAGTTGGCCCTGGCTGCCCTTCCCACCAAATGTCATCCTCTCCTCCCCTTTCCCGCCCTACAGTTCCTGCAACCCTGTTCCCACCAGTTCCCCAGCACACACCTGCCCAGTGTAAGGGACTACGGTTTTCTGCATCCACAGCATCTTCATTAGCACCATGCTGCAAATAGCCACAAAGGGAAGCAGCATGGAGCTTGGTGTTAACATCCTCATCCCACACCCTCTACTGGGCCACCAACTTCTATCTTAATATGGGGAAGGCAACTATTAGTCAAGCTCAGTGTATTCTTTTTTTTTTTTTGATACCAGGAATTGAACCCAGGGGCACATAACCACTGAGCCACATCCTCAGCACTTTTTCTTTTTTATTTTGAGATAGGGCCTCGCTAAGATGCTAAGGCTGGCTTTGAACTTATGATTCTCCTGCCTTAGCGCCCCCCCCCCCCAGTCATTGGTATTATATATATGTTTGGCAAGTCTATTCCTTTTGTGTGTTTGTGGCAGGGGGGTACTGGAGCTCAAACTCAGAAGTGCTCTACCATTAAGCTATACACCCCCAGTCATTTATTTACTTATTTATTTATTTTGGCAGTGCTGGGGATTTAACCCAAGGGTGCTCTACCACTTATTTACATCCCCAGCCCTTTTTATTTTATTTTGATACATGGTCTCAGTAAGATGCAGAAGCTGGCCTCAAAGTTGCAATCCTCCTGCCTCAGTCTCCTGAATTGCTGATACTACAGGTGAGCATCACCATGCCTGGCAAGCCCAGTATATTCCTTGCAGATTCCTTGGATTTTAAACCTAGTTCCTGAATACAGAGCCTAAGAAAAATTAGATGCTAGGTAATAAACATGCTAGGGAAAATGACACCCAAATTCATATTCATGGATGGTACTTAAGGATCATAACTGTGAGATTTGGAACAAGTTAAGAAGAACAAAAGCAAAGCAGCCATATGCTCAATGGTTGAGCCTTTTGTACTTTGGGGACTCACTTATAAATTGTCTGCATGTCATTTCACATGTGTATCTCTCTTTATACAACTGGATCATAAACTCCTCAAACACAGACAGTAGGACCTTGGCTTAATTTGAACATGACTGCCCTCCTTCCACCTGCCTGTCATTGTAGCAATTAGTTTCTGCAGTCTAGGCTGGCTTTGAACTTGCACCACCTCAAGGGAAGTATCAAGCTGGTATCTATTAAATAAAAGTTTGTGGATAAGTGATTATCAGTTCTCGTCCTGGGGCTGAGGGAGGTCAGTTTAGCTAACTATTTCTTGTAACTACAAAACAAAGTTAGGAGGCTCTGGGTCCATCTCTTCCCTTCATAGGAGTAATATTAAGACATTGCTCTTACCTGAAGCAGGACCTTGACACACTGTGGCTGGCAAGAGATGGTGGCCAAATGCAGGGCAGTGCTTCCTGGAAAAAGAAAGAGGGAGAGAAGAAGGGTGGGTGACCCCATACATGCAGATGACTCATAGGGAGGGAAGGAAGGGACGCACAGATAATCAGAGGGAGATTAGAGAGAGAAGCTCTCAGCCACATGGGGCCAGAAATTCCTGTTCCCCAAGCACTCTGTACCTCAGCTTCAGGGAGGGAGATGCCTGGAGGGATACTGGCTAAGGCTCACTGAGAAGAGAAGCAAGCGTCTACAGTTGGAACCTCCAGCAGGGACCAGCAATGGCTGCCACTGCTGCTATAAAAGGGACAAGCCAGCAGTATGGTCCAGTGCTCCGTCTAACTCACCATCCTCGTTCTTGCTGTTGATGTTAGCCCCATTTGCAAGAAGTATAGTCAGACACTCTGTCAGTCCTTTGGAGGCTGCCAGATGAAACCTGCAGAATCAAAGCCAAAGGCACAAGGATGAAAGGACCAGGGGTGAAGAGGGGGAGAATCTTAACAAACACTGCTTGCTACACTTCCTACCTCAAAGTCAATTCCAAAAGCAGAAGAGGGAAGCTCCCCAGCCTGACTTCTTGAGAAAGACAAGGCCATATGGCTTGAGTCATAACATCAGGAAGCTAGAGGCAAAGCTGGAACTAAGAACTATAGGTCTCAAGGAATCTCAAGCTATTGCAGGGGTATGCAGGGGACACATAGTGACAGGCCTCTCTGAGCATAGAACCCTTAGTGGAAATCAAAGCGTTACAGAAAGAATCTGCCAGAGCAGAGCAGAAGGCTGGACATTTGAAGCCATTTAGGGCAGCAACAAGGGGTGATATTTCCCTTATTCTAATCACTCCCTCAGGTCCTGTGACTCCCATGGCTACCACTTCATTCCTAATTTCCCAAGGATACACACCCTCCTACTTGTGCAATGAAGAAACTACCTATCTAGCATATTAGTTTTCTGTTTGTTTAATGAGCTTCGTATCCTTCTCAAGTCAGTGTTGTCACTGTGGGTTGTGAGGAGGATGGAGCTCAGGAGTAATATCTTCTTCCCTCTCTTTGTGCTGCATTTGATACCAAAGGTTTATTGATATGCTTACTAATTATGACTACAAAAAAGGGCTTTGAAGTTGTAGGCATTTCCTGGTCCTACATCATATTAGAGTTTGGGGCTTTCAAAAGGAACCATGTACTAGGGGTGGGATCAAGAGGACTTACTTACGGGGACTGGCCGTTTGAGTTTAGCTTGGTGGGTCGGGCAGACTTCCTGGAGGCCAGGGCAGCCACGCGTCCCACATCCCCTCTCTGTACCGCCTCCAGCAGTTTCTGATCACGACGGTTCCATCTCTCCACCTGGTCCAAAACCACAAATTGTGTGAACATGGAGGATGGGGATGGTGTGGAAAAAGATAGTTTTATGCCAACCAAGGCAAAAGAAAAATCTCCACAGTCCTTTCACTGTTTCACAACTCATTCAGCCTAGACCATTTGGTTCTTAGGTGGGCCAACTAAATACTAACCAACTCATATGCTACCAATAAGTATTGGCAGTACTGCCAGCCCAGAACCTAGAGGTCACTGGACCACTGACTGAATTAAAAATTATCTGTGGGGCTGGGGATGTGGCTCAAGTGGTAACGCACTGGCCTGGCATGCGCAGGGTGCTGGGTTCGTTCCTCAGCACCACATAAAAATAAGGATGTTGTGTCCACCAAAAACTGAAAAATAAAAAAAAAAATTTATCTGTGAGTGCTGAACATATCGTATTTCAAGTGTCTTCTTAGCTTTTTTCCCCAAATTATTTTCTTTCTGTACTTGGGATTGAACCCAGGGATCTGTACCATTGAACTATATCCCCAATCCTTTTTTTTTTTTTTTTTTTTGAGCCAAGGTCTCTCTAAGTTGCTTAGGCTGGCTTTGAACTTGCACCACCTGCCTCAGCCTCCAGGTAGCTGGGATTACAGGTGTGCCCCACCACACCTGTAAGAGTCACTATGATTATTGTTGTTAGGTGCCTAGCCTCAGAGCAATGCTAGCGACGACTCCTTTCCTTTTTGGTCTCTAGGTCTTGGTGAAGAAAACTGCACCCACTTGACTACTTATGACTGGGCGCACACTGCCTCTCACCTCTTCCTGCTAATCTGAATTTTGTCCTTAGTTGCTAGAGAAGTAAATCAAGGCACCTAGCATCACATCACAGCTAGGAGTCCAAAAAGCTAACAATACTATCTCTACCCATTGGCTTTAAGCCCCCAAATTGGGAGGGAAATCACAAGAGTTTCTATTTTCCTAACATAACTATTTATGCACTTTGGATAGTCTCTTTCCCTTCCATGGAAATAATAACCAAAAGGAAAAAACAGGGCCTTAGCTATTTTTGAGGAGACAGCAAGAGGAAGAGGCAGAAGACTCCCCTCCTCCTCCCTTTGAACCCTCCCAGGCTCCCCGGCAGGGAGCAGCTGTCCCAGGCAGCAGCCACACCTGAGCACGCATTGTTCTCCCATTGAGCTTGAGCTTTTCGGGTGGAGGAGTAATTACAGTCATTGAAGTGTCACAGGGAGCGAAAGGGAAAGACTATGTAAAAGCACCTCAGACTGAAAGCACAGAAAGCCTTGTTTGGTCTAGAAACAGGAAAGGAAAGGAAGAAGGGATGAAAATGCTATAAAGGGTCCCAAATGAATATCTTGTCAGCCAGACTGTTTGGGATCTGGTTCAGCTACATTCTTGGCTTTGTGACCTAGAGCAAACTATTAAACACCTCTAACCTGTTTCCTCATCTATAAAATGTAGGAAATAATAACCACCTCATCATGTTGTGAGTATTAAATAAGGTAAAGTATATAAAATCTCTTTGTAAACTGTAGAGAGCCATATAAATATATGGCATCCTTAAAATAAAACAGGAAGTAGTGAGAAAGTATTGGTAGCATATTGCATTTTATAAGGTACAACCTCTACAAGAAAGAGGTAACAGGAGGAGGTAAAGAAAAATAAGGTCCACAGAAGCCCAATAACACATTTTCAAATATTGTTTTTATAGCCAGGGCAAATTGTTAATCAACAACAGGAAAGATTTAGGTGTGCAAACCATAAAACTCTCTAGGGTAGATGAATTCAGAGGTCATACTCCTGTACAACACTCGTAACTCCTCATGGTCCTTTCAAGTGATATTTCAATTTCCAGGGGTATCTCAATATTCCTGGAAAATAGGGCTGATATTTGTTTTTATTTCATCTCTTTGACAGAAGAAGAATCAAAAGCACCATGAGGTCAGATAAATTTCCAGGATCACACAAAAGAGGGCTAAAATTGGGATTAAAACCCAGACTACCTAATGCCCAATCCTATTCTCACCACGAGACCATACTACTACTGAGCTATGTAAAAAGGTTCATTTGTTTCCAGAGAAGTTTAATTATTTCTCAGACTGGCTCCAAGGCAAGCCACCCACCCTCATATGCTATTCCTTTTATGGAGAAGAGTCTCCAAACAGGTCAATTCTCCAATGACAAAATAAGCAAAATGACTTCTCCACATACTAACAGACTCTCATGTAAGAATACATTTTCCAGTACCCCCTGGGGAGCAGGACAAGCCTGGAAAACAGAGAACTGGTCCATGCCTTCACCACATAGGGCTGCCATCAGCTGACCTCCCCCTGAAGTTCTCTGTTTAAAGTCTTGATTCTAACACTTTCTGTCTTTGTGAATGTTAGGCACATAAGAACTTCTTTGAACCTCAGTTTTCTGATGATTTAACAACATATAAAGCACCTTTTCAGGTGTGTTGACACATGCCTGTAATCACAGCTACTCCTGAGGCAAAAGGATCACAAGTTTGATGCTAGCCTGTTTCAAAATTTAAAAAACAAAATTGGGGATGGGACATTGAACTCAGGGAGGCTTTACCTCTAAGCTACATCCCCATCTTTTTTTTTTTTTTTTTTTTTTTTGAGACAGGATCTCACTAAGTTTGCTTAGAGCCTTGCTAAATTGCTGAGGCTAAACTCAAACTTGAGATCCTCCTGCCTCAGCCCCCAGAGTCATCGGGATTATAGGTGTGTGCAACTGCCCCCAGCTCACAATTAAAAAAAAAAAAAATTAAAGGACCGAGGATGTAACTAAATTTGCCCTTTTGTTCAAACCCCAGTACTGTCAAACAAACAAAAACATATAAACCTTCTATCGCTGTGTCTGCCACATAGTAGGTTGACAATAAAAGTTAATTCCAATCCTCATCCTTCCTAGCTTTGCTGGACATAGAATTCTCCAGCTAGGGGAATGGAGGAAGGCATCTTGCTTATATCAGCCAAAGAACAGCCAGGCTATATAGATGGTAAAGGTGGTTTTGTTTGTTTTGGTTTTGTTTTTAGTTTTTTTTTTTTTTTTTTTTTTTTTTTTTTTTTTTTTTTTGAGAAAGGGTCTCCAGGCTGGCCTTGAACTTGGAATCCTCCTGCCTCAGCCTTCCAAGTTGCTGAGATTACAGGCATGTGACACTGTCCCTGGTGATAAAAGTGATAAAGGTGTATTTCCAGCAAGGTAGATACTTTCTTTCCAGTTAAATAGTGCTAAATATACTCAAGTGACTTTTTTTCTGGAGGTACTAGGATTGCCTCATAGGTGCTGGGCAAGCAATCTACCACTGAACCACATCCTTAGTTCCAATTCACTTTCTAAAACCTCATTATACTAAGAGTCTAAAATGGGTGGAAATTCTTCATGTCTAAACCTCTGCAGAGCTGGAATAATAAAGGACAAAAGAAGGATGAGTCCATTGCTCACCTTAGCATCTTGGAAAGGAAACACTGGATTATCATCAAGCCCAAGGGAACAATCACCAAATTAATCAGTAGACTAATAACAAGGAAAAGCTTTGTTATTTCTGTATCTGAGATTAGGGGAAATTTTGTAGGAGTCACTGTACTCTCTCCTATCTCTGGCTGTGAACCTGTAAGCACCCTGTCAGGATGGAAGCACACCAATAGGTAGTATAAGAGAAAGAGAGTGGCTACTGCTGCAGAACAGGTGAATGGAAATGGAAAGACTGCCCGTAAGGAATCAGGACCTGCCTCTCAATATTTAAATGCAATAGAAATTCCTCTACTCTGATTCAGGATCAGCAGTTTAAAGTTATTTTCTGTTCTACTTCTTGGTCTGCTTCCTACCTAGGCAGAATAAGCTCAAATGTATGATACCTTCTATTTGACTACAATAAAATGAGACTACAGGAGATGGATTTTTGCTTGTTTGTTTTGCTTCCTATATAGGGGATAATATAAATTAATTTAAAGATGATCACAGATTTTTCAGAACTTACCTCAGACTAAGAACACAGGGCTCTGCCCCTGGATTCAGGGGTATGTATAAGTTGGGATAGGGAGGGGCAGACTTCAGGCAAGACTTGGAAAAGCCAGGCTTTTGGAGTGACCAGGAAGATTGTCACATAATTTCTCTGATAAATAGGTCTGGCATGGCTAGCTACCCAGAGGAGTGGAGGAAATTATGGGAAGTACGTGGAAGCTTTGTGAGGAAATAATGTGCTGCTGAAACTGACCTATTTTCAAAGCTTTCTGCAATCCCAGTCTAAGGAAAAAGTTTTCCTTCCAGTTAAATAGTTCTAAATTTCCCAATTTAGCTCCTATAATCTCATTGTACCAAGATCTTATTTTACTAAGAAGAGTTTAGAATGGGTTAGACATTTCTCACAGCCAAACCTCTGGAGAACTAGAGTCAAGAAGGAAAAAGGAATGGTTCTAAATCCCAAGTTCTGGACCATTACTCATTCTAGCACCTTGGAAAGGAGACACTGCCCAAGGATTGAAGAATCAGGAAGAATGCTGGGTTTCCCCATTCCTAAAGAAACAGCAAACTCCACAAACCAGAAAAGGGAAGGGCAATGTTGAGGACTTTGGTATCTAGGGAAGAGTCTACATGAATAAGAAAATCATTGTGAGTTAAGACAGAATTTGGATAGCCTCAGTTTCTGGTGCCTATAATCGAAAATGGTTTTGTGTGTGTGTGTGTGTGTGTGTGTGTGTGTGTGTGTTTTGTTTTTTGTTTTTTTGTATTGGAGATTGAATCTAGGGCCTCTCATAAGTAAGCACTCTACCACTAAGCTATATCTGCAGTTCCTTTGGTAACTACCTTTTGACTAGTTTATCAGTATGTGGAAACTTAGTGGAGAAGCAAATGCAAATGGGACAAGGACAGGCCTCAACAAAGTTCCTACTTTTGCCTCATAGCTTTCTTTCAGAATTCTGTGGTCTGCCCATGCAGAAAGAGTAAGCTAACTGAGAATTTCTCATATTTGCTTTTAAACAACATCACTAAATCAAGGTAACTAAGCAATATTACTCCAAGTAGCTGGCTAATTCACTTCTGATTTATAACCCCAACCTCCACAAGAAAGGCCATCCCCAGATAGGAGGTCTTTCTGTAAGAGATCATTAGCAATCTCTTCTGAGCTACTACCTTCTGCAGTCTTCTTCCTTCTGCTTTGTTCTGGGGGAACACAGAATGACTTCTGTTGTGGATTCTCATGATGATCCACCCTAACCTCCTCCCTTCTCCTCTCCTTTCAACATCACTTTCCTCAAATTCAATCAAAAGAAACAAAAAATACAAGACCTAAACAACTGGATGAGGGTTCAGAACAAAGGAAGAGTCTAGGGAGAACCGGGAAGAACGCTTTTGACTGACCCCCAAGAATCAGTCTGATATCCAGACACTGCAGTGAACTAGCCAGGGTGGATTCTGCAGGCAACTCACCCAGTCCCTTGGGGAGCAGCCAGGCAACTGTGCATCCTCTGGCAGTGCCTGTCAGGCTGGCTAGACTGCAAGATTAACCCACAAGTGAGCGGACAGAAGGCGGTCCAGGCAAAAGAGGGAGAAGTGGGACTGGGTGACCACTGGGCAAAATGGGAAAAGGGGGTGGGGAACAGAGGCTGCTGTTGTGGGAGCACCAGTTGGAAAGAGGTTTGGAGTGATGTCTGAAGTTCAGTAGTGCTAATAAGAAAATGGCAGTGGAAGTGGCATGGGGTGGAATGAAGGCAAGGAGAGAGGAGACTGTGAAGAAGGGCTAGGGAAAATGCAACTTGTTGGGATGACAGAAAACACTAAGGATGGGCCACCTGGCAGGGCAGGAACATGAGAACTGGGAAGGGATGGACAGTGAAACTCTTGGATAAGAATTAGGGTGGTTGAACGAAGTCAAGGGCTGGGCAGGGACTGGATCAGATACTTGTGGGTGGTTTGATACTGAGAGACAGAGTAGAGGTAGAACTTGGGAAGGGGACAGGGCTGCAGAAGTTGGGGGTGTAGATGCTAGGAGGACAAGAAAGAGGCTAAGGAAAAGAACCTTGGGTACAAGGCAAGATGGAGGCTGGGGGACAGGTTATAAACGACCTCCACTAAGTTAAGTTAGCAAGGCCAGTGGGCTGCATTGCGGTTTGGGGGTCTCTGGAAAGATCCATGAAGAGATAAGGACAGACGATGAAGCATGGAGATGGGATTCAGGACTACTGTCAACACAGGGCTTGGACCCCAGCCCCATACTCCCACATGTTTTTGGCACCTACCGCCACTTGTGAACTGGAGCAGGAGAAGATGCGCTTCATGGCCGGGGCCAGGGCCACAGAGGGGACGGGGACGCGTGGAGAGCCGGGCCACAGGTTCCCAAACCCACCGGACTCGGCCGCGGCGGCTCGAAAGACAGCTGTCAAAGAGCAGAGAGGGCCCCGCCTCAGGCCCCGCCCCGGCCCCCCGCTCAATCGGAGGCCAGAAGTGGGAGGCTGGGTCGCCAGCCCCGCCCCGGCCCCGCCCCACGCCCCTGCAGAGGGAGAAAGCCCGCAGTCTCCGGCGGCGACATGGGCCGGCTCTCCAGCCTCCCCGCTCAGTCTGAGCCCGCCCACTCCCCCGCTCCGACCTGCTCCATCCGAGAAGGAACCCCGCGGACAACGGCTGAAAGTCCCCTCGGGCCCCGCCCACCTCCGTTCCGGGATGTGGCCCCGCCCCCAGCCCCGCCCCGGCCCCGCCCCGAGTTCCCGCGCTACTGCAGCCGGAGCCGGTCCGCGCTTCTCTGGATGGCCTTGGCTCTTGCCTACTGCCTGCTTTAACCCTAGTGACGGCGCTTTATTAGATCCAAAGACCTTTGTCAGTTATTCTGCTTCGCTCCCCCCCCCCAAACTCCAGCCCCCAAGAGGATTTAAAGAGAGCAGTTTGACACAGGAGGAGGTTGTAGTGCTAAGCAGCGGACTGAGCACGGATAAAGTGGCCCACTGCACCTGGGGACAAAACCTGAGGGAAAGGGGATCACGCTCGATTTCAGAATTAGGAAAGGATAAGAAGAAATTTTTTATTTTTTAAGTATTCCCTTTCCGGAACAATTATCTTCCCTATTTCCACTACCCTTCAATTCAGATTGCAGTAATTCTTGCTTGAAGAATCAATCGGGCGCAACCACCTGGTCTTCCCAGCTCTCTTAACTCCCTCATGTGGCTCCAGCAAACCCGCTGTGAAAACCTAAAGAACAACTGGGGACATAAGTCAGTGCTGGAGCTTGCCAGAGGCCCTGAGTTTGATCCCCACCACAGCGCCAAAGGAAATGTGTGTGTGTGGTCTGGGTAATGAACCCAGGGGCCCTCTACCACCAAGCTACATCCCCCCTTCCCACTGTCTTTCTTTCTCTCTTAATTTTGAGACAGGGTCTAAGTTGCCAAGGCTGTCCCTGAACTTGTGATCTTCCTGCCTCAGCCTTCTATATCTCTGAGTTTAGATTACAAATACACGCCACCAGACTCTCAAAGAGAAAAATTCTTAATTTGGTTTGAAAGCTCTTCCAAAGCAGGACTGTCTCTTCATCCTCAGTGTCTTCTCTCATTACTTTTATAAAAGAGCCCAAACTCAAACTGCTTTAATTTACTACAATTCACTTTGCAGCTGGCAATTAATCCTCCCCAAAATCCCCTCTCACATTCAGTGAGGCCCCAGGTAAAGTTTCTGTTTTTGTCTTTTTTCAGTTAAGTTTTCCCTTAAAATCTTGCTACATTGTCCAATAAAGTATGCCTCTTGTATGTAACATACTCCTACTACTTAATGGTATATTAAAGTACTCTATTAATTATAAAGAATAAAATATTGAGGATAAAGGATTAGATGAACCAATATTCAAAAAAAAATCTACTTTCCTTCGGAGGAAATCGGGGCTGGAGATGTGGCTCAAGCGGTAGCGTGCTCGCCTGGCACGCGTGCGGCCCGGGTTTGATCCTCAGCACCACATACAAACAAAGATGTTGTGTCCGCCGATAACTAAAAAATAAATAAAATTAAAAAAAAAAAAGATGTAAGGAAATCTGTTAACATAAGTAGACTTCAGTTCCAGTCCCAGACTCCATGAAGATTGATCAAGTTCGAGCCAATAAGAAGTGCAGCTCCGGAGGGGCTGGGGCTGTGGCTCAGAGATGGAGTGCTCACCTAGCTTGTGTGAGGCACTGGGTTCGATCCTCAGCACCATGTAAAAATAAAGATGTTGTGTCCATGTATAACTAAAAAATAAATATTAAAAAAAAGAAGTGAAGGGAGGGTCATCATGGACTATACTCTTACAAAATAACCCACAAATGCAGATGGTTTCCCTCCCTAAAAAGCCAGTTAGGCCACCTGATCTCTATAAGGCCATTAAATGCATATGTTCTTGGGGATACTAAAACTCTGGGTGTCTCAAGAGGAGTCTAGAAGACACCTAGACATATAAAGAAATAAAATAATTTGATTTCTTTCTTTTTTGGTCCTGGGGATTGAATTCAGGAGCACTTAACCACAGAATCACATTCCCAGTCTTTTTATTTTTTTATTTTTATTTTTTTTTAAAGAGAGAGTGAGAGAGGAGAGAGAGAGAGAGAGAGAGAGAGAATATTTATTTTATTTTTTAATTCTCGGCGGACACAACATCCCCGTTGGTATGTGGTGCTGAGGATCGAACCCGGGCCGCGCGCTACCGCTTGAGCCACATCCCCAGCCCCCAGTCTTTTTAAATATTTTGTTTAGAGACAGGGCTTCACTAAGTTGCTTAGGGCCTCGCTAAATTGCTGAGGCTGGCTTTGAACTCATGATCCTCCTGCACCAGTCTCCCAAACTGCTAGGATTACAAGTATGTACCACCATACCTGGAATAGATTTGATTTCTACTATTAGAACCTTAGGCTAATCAGTTAACTATCACTTTTGAGGGCTCAGAAACATTTGAAAGGGGTGAGGCATAGAAAAGATTTAGTGGAAGAAGATAACAGCACATAGAAGAAACAAATCTTCAGGGTCTGGGAAAGAATCACCAGAACAGGAGTATCACTTGGTGCTTCAATATACTTTCTCACTAAATCCTCATAGCACATGATAAAGTAGATTATTTTATAATGAAACTTTTTTTTTCAGCACTGAGGATTGAATCCACAGATGTCTTACCACTGAGCTACATCCTCAATCCTTTAAAAAAATTTTTTTTAAATATTGAGACAGGGTCTTGCTAAATTGTGGAGGCTGCCTTTTAACTTACTATCCTCCTGTCTCAGATTCTAGAGTCATTGGGTTTACAAGTGAGAGCCATGGTGCCTGATATATAACAAAATATTTTTATCATTATAGTTACCATTTTTGAGCACTTACTATATGCTCACTTTTCTTGAACAATCTCACAACCCTAATACATTTAAAGGAGAGAAGTTAAATCTGTTCTAAGACAAACAGGTTTTAAGCAGTATAACCTGGATTTAAATCCAAATCTGTTTTCATTCCTAATCACTGTACTACACAGACTTTTATTGTTATCTTAGCCTGAAGGAAGTTATAATTTGGTTAAGGCCCGAAGCTAATAAATAGCAGACCTGGGGTTTCACTCTATGCCTCCATGCTTTCCAAACCTACACACTTTAGACTCTATGGTCACTTAAGTAGGTGAGAATTTCAGGAGGCCAGAGCAATCTCCAGTGAGAGAATCACAAAGAATATCCAGACTATTTCATAACTTTGCCTTCCAGGGACTCTACTATATATACAAGGTCTCAGGCAAACCAGTAATTTACTTTTCACTATTCCTGACAGTCTATATCCTAGGGAACTCAAATTGAGCCAGAAATCACCTGACACTGAACTTTATTTATTCTGACCACCTGATACATTGTCCACCCTGCTGGGAAACAATGTTCAGGAGGGTCCCTGTCTATAGCAGACAAGAGACATGCCAAAATAAACAATGCACCTAGGACTCAATAACAGCCTGGGAGGACAGGTTTTGTGGCTGCTAGTCAACTGCCCAATCAGTTGTCTTCTTTCTTTTCAACTCTAAATGGGTGTTGATTCTTCAGTGGTTGTACTCTCAGACCAGTAACTGACTCTGGTATCCATAGTCTTGATTACAAAGAAACAAAAGTTTCCCAGTGTGTATGATAATCCAATTGCCTTTAATGGCCATGACCGAAATATGGGATGAGGGTGGGGTAGGTCAAAAATTTACTTGGGGATTTCCAGTAAACAGCAAACAAGGTCTGATAAACTGATTCCAACAGAGAAACCCTACAAAGTATGATTGGGGTTGCCCCAGAAACATTTTCCTAAGAGCTATTTGTGCTACAAAACCAGTGCTGGGCAAGAAGGGGCTTGCTCCCTAGAGAACTCATGCCACCCTCTTTGACTTCTCAATGTACACCCTACTTGTTCGGAGCCCATGGGGCTGCTGCTTCCCAAAGCTGGTAAAGCAAAAGAGTTACCCACCATCCAGCAGTATTCTTCTCTTGGCTTTCTGTGAGACTCCAAGGAGGGCTGAAGAGAGCAAGTAAGGTCAGAGAAGTAGAGAAAACAAAGCTTAACTACCTGGTCTTCTCTGCTATTCTAGTTTCAGCCACCTGGGGGCCCCTGGCTCCAGAAAATCAGGCACCAGGCCCTAGCTTTGCTCCCAGGGAAGGGTTGGGAAGCCCATGCCCAGCAAGCCTGGGGGCAGCTCTGTTTCCCCAGCACCTGAGGGCTGGCCAGTGCACCACAGAGTCTCAGGTTTCAGGGGGGATGGCAGTTGCCTGTCTAAAGGCTTCTCTGTTCCTTGGAATTGTACAGAGTGTCTCTTGTGGCTTTTCCTCCTCCCTCCTTTTTTCCTGTTGACTCTCCCCATCCGGCTCTATGAATCACTAGACTCCACAGGAAAGCAGCAGATGTTGACTTTACATCTTGCAAGCCAATGCCAGCTCCCTCCTGTGGAGTGGGGAATAGGCAGGAAGGTGAGAGAGTGGAGGAATGGAGGAGGATAACACTCATCCTTTCCAGGACAAAGGGTTCTGGAAGGAGAGAGAACTAGGCAAAAAATTCTTTTGTTTCTGGTGGTGATGGGTGGGAGGAACAGAAACCCCAGTATTGGCTGTGGAACTGGGATCATGAGGAATAGGGAAGCACAGGGTGGGAGTGTTGCTAGTTCTTGTGCCAGCCTTTTTTTTTTTTTTTTTTTTTTTTTTTTAGGTAAAGCTTCATCTCTTGCCAGCAACATTCTCAGGACTCAAAAGTCAAGTCAAGCTGCAGGTCTGGGGAGTTAGTCCAGAAGCATCTTCTTGTCCCCTCTGAGCCTCCAAACCTCTCCTCTGACGCAAGTCTCTTGAAGAAGCTGCCAGGGAGGACTTTCTAGAGTCTTATTTTACATTCATTGCTCCAGCTTCTCTCCTCTTTTTTCTTCCTCAGGGATTTTCTTACGTGCAAAGAAGCCAAGCTGTAGAGGAAAAGATAAGAGGCACGGCCAGATGCCCTTACTGGGGACCTTGCCAATAGCCCTCAGACTTATCTGAGGTTTTCACTTTTGCTCTGCTTCCAAAAACGGGATTCAATTTTATTTTAATTGGCTTAGTTTAATCCAACCAACATTTGTGGAGTACAGTGAAGATCTGGGCATTAAACCTACAGCCTGTTTAGCTGCCCAGTACAAAACCTATTCTCCCTGTTATAGTCTAGGATCCCTCAGCTGGTGGGCACCAGGTTCCCCACTCCCCACTAAGCAGTGCTTACCTTCCACAGACAGAAGACAAGGAGAGCAAGCAGGAGCAGCCCTCCCAGGGCACTGCCAATGAGGATCCACAGGGAGACGAGGACAGGGTGGATCTGAATCACCTCCAGGAGGCTCTATGTGAGGGGAAGAGTTGGTTTTTACATGTGCCCTTTAACCCCACCAGCCACCCCCCCCACATTATAACAATGCCAGCCTCAAAATAGAATAAGGAGATTCTTTCTACTCGAAGGAGAAAAATTGAGATAGGAATGGAGGCAGTGGAACCCTAGAATCCTCATTTATCATTCCTGACTAAAAGGTCACAAGTGTTCTATCCCACTGGGGACTGAACTCAGGGCCTGGGGCATTCGAAGCCAGCACTCAACCAATTGAGCTACATTCCCATCCCCCATCACCATTATTTTCAAATCTGTCAAACTCAGTCTCTAGTCTTACCTCACTCCAACTGGACGCTTCAGTTAGCTGTAGGACGCTGCCTTCCTCAGTTCCCAGCCCAAAGGTACTGACCACTATCACAGACTTGAACTTGGCCTGTGGAACAAGTGGATGGGAAGGCATTTAGTGAGCCATCATCAGGTGGTGTGGTGCAAGAACAATGTCTAGCCTGAGTGGTACAACTCCAGGGCCCTTGAGACCAGAAGAGGTGGAGGCCAATGGGAAAAGAGAGGAAGGGAAATAGATAGAAGCCTCTGGACCTTCAAATGTGCTATTTATCTGAAATGCATTCTACTCTCCTTTCATTTACCCCTCTGGGAATTAGGAAAGTGTTTCCTCCTAACTATGGTATTATGGTTTTGATAAATTTTGATATATTTCTCAACAAGTCTTCATGTGTTGAAATTCAATCCCTGTTGTGAGATTAAGAGGGAAGACACTTTATCCATCTATGGTTTTTAGAAATGAGCCCTTTGGGATATGATTAAGATTAAAGTCATTAGGATGGAGCCCCTCTTGAATTGAATCTCAGTGGCTTTATAACAAGAGAGGCCAGATGACATGTTTGTATGCTCCTGCCATGACGTGACGTAGCCAAGAGGGAGCTCATGAGAGCTGAGCACATGCCAGTCACATGTCCCTAAACCTAACATACCTGGTGTTTACTTTTTCCACTGAACTATAAGACCCTTGAGGTTAAGATTTGTGTTTCACTAACCATTGTGTCTCCAGTGCCTAGTGCCTACCACAGTGCCAAGTGTGTAGCAGTTTCTTAATAAATCTTTGTTAAGAATAAATAAAAGAGTAAAAAAAAAATATCAAAGAAGGATAAAGTGAGAACCAGACTTGGAGACATGTGGTTTGATAGACTTCCTCCAAACGTATACCTACATCCCTGGGATCTGGTATTATTCAAAGTAGGTGGTATATGGAAATATAAAAGGGCTAGGGTTGTGGCTCAGTGGTAGAGCACTTGCCTTGCAAATGTGAGGCACTGGGTTCAGTTCTCAGCACTGCATATAAATAAATGAATAAAATAAAGGTCTGTCAACAACTAAATAAATAAATAAAATATACAATATAAAAAACTTCTAGTGCTACATAGCTATTTATAATTAAGATGTCATTTCTGGGGCATGGGGTTGTGGCTCAGTGGTAGAGAACTCGCCTCACACATGTGACACCATGGGTTTGTTTGATCCTTAGCACCACATATAAATAAATAAATAAAGGTATTGTGTCAACTACAATATATATATATATATATATATATATTTTATATATATATAAAATCTTACTTCCCTCACTACCCCCCAAATACAAGTCCTACATGTAAAAATAATTATTTTTATCCATTCATTTAACAAAAATGTAGTAAGTACCTACAATGAGTTAGGCATGATGATAAATGTTGGGGACATTATCCTCAGTGTTGATTGACCTAATACCAATCTTTTACATAATAAGCATTCGATGGATTATTAACTGATGAAGTTTAGGTGTCCTATAAATGTTGATTGATTATTAATACAGCACTAAAAGATGATAAAGGAAAATAGAAAAATAATAACTAGGTTTACTGAGTGTTCAGCGTACGTCCAGCTCACTATTTTTTTTTATTTACAAAAACTCCATAAAATAGACACTATCCCATTTTACTTTAAAGATCAGTGAAAAGAAGCTCATGGTCAAATAGTTAGTAATAGGCAACAGTAAAATTTGAACATGGTTCTGTCGACCTCCAAAACCTATATTAATGTCATAGATAGGAGTACAAAGGGAGACTAATAGGAAAGGGAAGTATTACCCTCCGGAAAAATTCATTGTGAACGAGCCTCAGGAGTCCAACAGAGACCTCGGTCCCCTTTGCCAGCTGCCCAAGGTGGCACCTCACAACTTGACACCAAGTATTGCTGACATTCTACCAGAAAAGAAAGACAGATCAGGGTCCCAGAGGAGAAAGAACCCTCTTCCCACATATACCACCCACGCATGCGTGAGCGCACTCATACACGCACATGCACACAAACACACACACACCCCTCCATCACAGGTAACTGACTCTATTTGTACTCCTGCTCTGGTTACTCTCTTGTGACTCATACCAGCCTGTTTGTGTGCTGAAGCTCCTCTGGATGCACAGGGGGGCCTGGGGGCTTGGTCAGGTTCTGCACTGTGCAGTTTGCCTGCAGAGGAAGATTTCACCCTCAAAGACCTGCTGCTAAGGGAGGCCAGGTAGAGCAGGGTACTTCCCACATTCTTATGGTCTTTCTATGTAAAACCCCTTTCTTTCCTCTCAAAGGAGCCACACATGTAAAAGAAATGTCCCCAGGAAGTAGAGCTCTGAGGGTGCTGGGCCAACAGACAGGGAGCTGGTATGGTATCCAGCTTCAATGAGTCCATCAGCTCCAGATGACAGGATTCCGCAGGCTCCAGCCCAGACTCACATTGTTAGTGATGACTTGAGATAGTGACAGGAAGTAATTGCCTCCCTGGGCTACAGCTGGAAGAAGAGCTGAGATGATGAGGCCACTGACCACATAACAGCCAAGGTTCTGAACCTGAGAGGAAGATTGTAAACAAGAAGAGGTGGGAGACAGAAGACCCTTCCTCATTGGTTTCCCTTCACCCTAGACACCATTAAAATCCAAGAGAGTCTCTGACCGTCCTTTTCCCACAGTTTCCCTTTCCCACAGTTATTGTCCTCCCCACTCCCTGCCCCTGTCATGGCAAGGCCCCTACAGCTTCTCACCCTAAGAGTAGTTTTGAATTCAGGGCCAGGACCCACTGGGAGGGTCCTATAGGGGTGAACCTCATAGCGGTGCAGGGTGGACTCACTGTGTGGACAAGTCAGGAGATACAAGGTCACCGCCAAGACAGACACAGGGGCACATGATCAGCACACAGGCATGGACTCAGAGAAATAGGGCCAGCACATGGATAAAGTGATGGGGGTACGTGGAGAATAGAGAAACGAAACATGACATAGATGCGAAACAAATTTTATAGCCACATCCCATATTCCCTCATCCCAGGGGAAATGCAAAGTCTTATACCTAGAAAAGTAAGATGCTTAAAAGAGAAATTTCCTTATGGGTGAGAGCGAGGACAAAAAGAATGAGTAGCCCCAAGGTTTTGTGTTTCTGGGAACACTGAAGCATGTGGAAGGAGAGGGAAGAAACATGAGTCCGGCATAGGAACTGAGTCCCAGCTAGGACGGGGCCATACCTAGAGAATAGGAGATGAGGCTCATACTGGATGTAGGCAGAGGTCTGGGCTGTGTTATCTTGAAGGGTCCCATTTGTTTCCAGGCTACTGCTGTAGGGCCAGAGGGGGGAGGAAGGGCTCACATCCCAGTCCCTCCTCAGATATCCCTCCATGCTAGTAGAAGAGTCAGGGCTGTTCCTCGCCCCAACCCCCAACTCAATACCAAAAGAAGAGAGCTGAGAAGAAGTTCCCTTTGTTCTCACCTACTGGCATTCAACCTCACGAAGATCTGGCTCAGGAGTGAGGAGCAGCTAAACTCAAACTCAAGCAGAAAGGTCACCTGGGGGCAGGGGACATTGTTAAGGTACATTCTTCTTCAAAGAACAACAACGGAGGAACAGGAATTCTTGTGTACCTCCTCCCCTGACTTCCCATGCCCCACAGACTACAGTCTCTGTTTTTCCTGAACCCCTTCCTCAGCCTGGGCCCCAACTCACCTTGGCTCCAGTCTGGAAGACAGGATGCCCCACACTGCAGAGCCGAGCATTAGGGGAAGGAGCTGCACATTCCACCTTTACTGAGCTGTCCCTCTGAGGGCAGAAGAATAGGGGTGGAGGCTGGGGCTGGGCCTGCAACTGTTCCCCTACCCACAGCCTCCCTCTAGCCACTAACCACTGAACATTTCTCCAGAGCACCTCGCAGTCAAAGCCAGTACCCCAATCTTCTTCCTCCTCCTTTCTCCCCTCCTCCCCTAACCCCTTTCTCCAAAGGCACCTGAGTAGTGAGACTGGCTAGGTGGAGGTTTCTAGAAAAGCTGAGACTCAGGCTAGTGTTGTAGGCATTTTCCTTCCTGTTTTCCAAAGTTGCTGATACCAGCACTTTCCTCCGGCCACCTCGAACCACAAATGGGGCCTTCCTGGGAGTGGTAGATAAGGGAGAGACCAGGAATTGAAGGAGCACCAAAATCTCACTTCTGTTATCCTTGTAAGAAACAAATCCCCAACTCCCTTTGAGCTCCTTCCCGTCTTTCTCAGATCACCCTGGTTTGCCAGCTCATGTCTATCAACCTGGAGCCTCTGATGTCCATATTAGCTTGAAGCACCAGGTCTGTGATGCATTCATTGTCAGAGCCACAGTCTTTGGAGAAGGGGACCTGGAAGAGAGAAAAAGTCCTCAGGGATGAGAGGAAGGCAAGGAGAAAGGCATGTTCTTCGGGGAAAGCAGAAAGAGAAGAGTGAATATACTTCCATTAGAGGGGTCCATGTCAGCTTTCAGCATAAAAATCTCATGTTTCCCCCTCCCCTTCCTCTTGAATTCACTGGGAGAGCAGTGTTGAGACCCAAGGGTAGGGCAGGGCTTGGCACTGCTAACCAATTTTCGTATAGAGGTGGGTGAACCTTCATCCAGCACAGGCCCTGGCTTTGTGGTGTTGTCCAAGGCAAAGGTCACAGTCAAGGCCACTGGCCGGAGATAATCTGATGTATCCTGAAGGAAACCAGAGTTAAGGATTATGGGAGCCAGAGTTAGGTATGAAACCCAGGCCCATGGAAGAATATGATAATTATAGTGATCATTCAGGAAGCACTTTCTGTGTGCTGGGTACTATCTTGAGGTTTTACCAATACTATTTTGTTTTGTTTTGTTTTTGCAGTGCAAGGGCTTAAACCCAAGGTCTTGATAGTACTGGGTTCTACCACTGAGCTATATCCTTAGGCCCTGATCAATACTCTTAAATTTGATTTTAATACAACTCATATGATATAGTTATTATTATCACCACTCTGCAGACAAGAAAACTGAGATTTGGAAGAGAGTGGCTTACCAGAATTCATGGTAGTAAATGGCAGAGGAATCAAACACAGATTAACCTGATCCCAGAGCCTGAATTGTCTTACTTTCCCTGTTTCAGCTTTCTTGCTGATCCAGTTGAAATTCCTCCTCTGACCCAGCCTTTTCCTAGCTCTAAGGCATTAATGCAAAGTAGTTCCTGCCCCTTTCTCACCAACACATGAAAGTGCAGCTGCTCACAAGTGACATTCCCCACGCTGAGCTGGAGCTGCCGAGGGGGCATCCTCTGACCAGAGCCATCAAATGCTGCACGTGCCCCTACCATCCACTCATCTATTGTTGCTGTGAAGTACACATCTAAATGAGAAAGGCAAAAGTGAGGGTAAAGAGGAGTTCAGAGACCAAGGCAGCCAAGGGTTGAAGTTTGCACTCACAGAATTGGTGATCCCAGCGTCCAGCTGTGCGGGAGGTCACTTGGAAGCAAAGGGCTGCAGTCAAGCATGCTGCCTCCTGGCCTCGCCGCCTACAGTCCCTCTGGACCACACTGATGGCAGGTGGGGTCACCTCCAGTGATGGGGCCAAGTAGACAATGGGCCGGGAGCTAGGAACAGGGTAGACACGAAATTCCAGAAAGAGGAGGTAAGCCCTTTAAGAAGTGCCACCCAGTGTTTGCCTCCCCCTCATTAAAATAAAAATGTGGGGCTGGATGCACAGGGTCACCCTTCCCTGAACTCTATGACAGAAGTCACATGATAGATTCAATTCAATAAGCACTAACGGTGCTTAAAACTTAACATGGATGATCCCATGTGAGCCTTACAATAAACCAAAAAGGCAGGCAGCATGCTTATAAACTAGGAATGGAGGCACAGAAAAAGTTGTTCCAGAAACCCAAATCTAAGCCCTTTATCTTAACAGATGTGCTGCGCTGTCCACCGCTACCTGAGTTTGGGCTCCTCACCTGAGCAGGATGGCTGCCCCCTGAGCACCCACAGCCACATCTACTAGATCATCTCCATCCAGATCTAGCCGGCCATCCACACTTCGGCCAAAGTAGCTAAGGGCCTGTGGCATGGTGACAGCAGCAATTCTCTAAGAGAAAGAGAGGGAGAAAGATTGAGGCAGGGACTCATACATCTGGTTTCTCAATCCTCCTGCCAAGTTCCTTCCTGTCCAATAGGGGAATAAGAGAAACTTGTCTGTGTTTAGCAGTCCCTTGGTTCAGAAACCTAAATCCCACTGCACTACCTCACTGTTTTACCTACTGATTAAGCACTTGTTTGGTTTGAGACTCAAGCAAGGAGACTACAGATAAGCAAAGAGCATACCTCCCTCGTGCTTATACCACTGTATCCCTGCTCATCTGGGCATTTCTGACCTGGGCAGGATGGGGCCTGACTCCTTTCTGGGTTCCATGGTACAGGTATAGTGCTCCCTGGTGCCCATCCTCCAGGGGTGCCCCTACAGCCACATCAGCAAATCCATCTTGGTTCAGATCAGGAAGAGCACCCATGGCAAAGCCAAACCGAGCATCCTGGGGAGGTTCTGGCTGAAGTATTCCTTGGAGTGTTAGCAAAGTCTGCTGGTGGAGGTGAGAACAAGATAGAAGATAAAAATCTGGTTGCCCCAACCTCTCAGCAAACCCATCCATCCCCCAACCCTGATAAATCCCAGGGGTCCCAGCAAGTCTCACCTGGCCCACCAGATACACATAAACACGTCCTGTCTCCTTGTTCTGGGGTCCCAGGAACATGGGGGCAGCCACAAGTAAAATATCAGTTGTCCCATCCCTATCTGTATCCAATGGGCAAAGCTCACTGCCAAAGTATGAACCAATCTGGAGAGTGGTAGGTAGTGATGACCCCAGAAAAAAGAGAGTGTGGATAAATGGACTCAGTGGGATGTACTCACCAGTCTGCCAATCTGGCTCTTATATTCCTGACATTCTGATAATCAGAATTTGGAGACATTTTTTTTTCAGTAGTGGGGATTGAATTCTAGGGCCTTATGCATGCCAGGCAAGCACTCTACCACTGAGCCACGTCCCTAGCCTAGCATAGAATTTCTGGGCCTCTCTCCTGCCCTATCTCATTCTTTCCCATCAGTCTGGAAGCCCCTGAAGATCTAAGGGCCCCACCCTCACTTGATACTCTACCTGCTCCCCCTGGAGGCTCTGGGCGACCCTCACAGCCCCATCTTTCTTAAGTTGGAAGGCGATGACTTTTCCTCGGTGTCTAAACCTAGGAGCCCCTGAGAGAAAGAGGCGGCGTCCACCCCGCAAAAGCATGGAGGAAACAGAGTAACCTAGAAGCAGGTAAGGCATCAGAGGTAGAAGGGAAAGAAGATGAGATCAGGGTGGGGCTCCCTAAGGGCACAAGAGGAGGCCCCAAGGGAACCAGAAAGAGACTCGGGGAAGCTACGTGAATTAAGAGAGAGCACCTCATACCCCACACTAGGAACGCATCCTTTCCTCCCACTCTCCCATTCCTGCAACTTCCTGCTACTCACCCAGGTAGGCTGCATGGTTCTGCAGAGCAGAGGGAAATTCATCTTCCAGGGCTGTTCGTGGGGGGAAAAGGCGATGACCTTCTTCAAGCCATAGCACTGAGCCTCCCCAGTCATAGGCCCCCACCATCCCAAAGAGAATCCCATCCTGTGGGGTTAGAACCAGAAGGGGTCACTGAAAAGACAGCGGGGAATAAGGAGTAAATAAAAAGAGAATCACTACAGGTCTGCTATAGTCACTTAGAAAGGCACTGAGGCTCAGCATGGAGGCTGGTTAGAGCGGGAGTCTAGAAGGGACAAGGGTTGAAGTTGTCTGAATCAGTGGCTGGAAGGAGTCATTGAGGAGGTCAGAGGCTGGGAGATGTCATGCAGGGGTCAGAGTCTGTCCAACCTTTAGTCGATGAGTGGAGAAACCAATCTGAGACATTTCCAGCCCAAAGGAACTTTCATTTTCTCCATGAGACCCTTGGACATGAGAAAATATCAATGCACAATCAAGGTAAGACAATTCTCTCTTTGACCTACTGAATTTACTCAACTATATTCCAGAATTCCCCCATTCTTTCCTTCGTTTCTCCAGGGTAATCATTACCCTCAAGGCCAAAAATTCGGTCTCCTAGTGCATCTACAATGTCAGTCAGTGCAGCCTCATCAGTAACATTGAAGAAGAATCGCTCATCGGGATCACTGGCAATAGCTCGAATTTCCCGTAGGAAAGAGCTGGGATCTCGCTGACGCCGAAGGTAGTGACCAAGGACCTGAGGTCAGGAGATCAAGATGGCATCTATTATATGTGTTAGAGCTCATAGAGAACATAGTCAACTAAAATGAAGGAAGGGAAATGTGGCTGAAGTCCAGGAAGTAGATAATACCCCATTTTCTTCAAGTTCCTGGTCCTCAGAGTCTTCCCCTGCCAACCCTTCTAGATCCAGAGTCAATTCTCACCGCAATCCCATAGCGTGTCACTCTTCCAGCCTCACAGGCCTTTAGTGCTGCTGGAAGCTCTTCTCCATCATGTGATTCTCCATCAGTGACAACCACCAGTAGCCTGGCAGCCTCTGGTCGGCCTCCCCGGGATTGACTGAACCCTTCTGTGCTAAGAAGAGGGAGAAAAGAATGAAGTATGATCAGATATATCATATATACAGGATTTAACAATGTCAGCAGCTCACTGAGATCAATCATCTTGCCTTTTAGGCCATTTCCCAAAAGTAACTTTGGGATTAGCATACACTTAGAACTCAAATGTACAAATGCCATAGAATATACATTCAGTTCAAATAAAGCACAAAATTTATCCAAAATATTGCATTTGGGAAGACAAATATTAAGGAAATGCAGAATAAAGAATGGTTGTAATCCCAATGGCTCAGGAGGCTGAGGCAGGAGGATCACAAGTTCAAGGTCAGCCTCAGCAATTTAGTAAAGCCCTAAGCAATTTAGTGAGACTCTGTCTCAAAAAGAGGGCTGGAATGTGGCTCAGTGGTTGAGTGACCCTGGGTTCAATCCCTGGCAGAAGAAGGAGAAGGAGAAGGAGAAGAAGAAAGGAGGAGGAGGAGGAGGAGGAGGAGGAGGAGGAAGAGGAGGGGAAAGAATTGTCAGGTCAGGGGGGTCTTCCTAGAGATGAATTTTGAATCATGTTTGGGAAGAGGGGTAAGATATGAGTGGTGGAGAACCTGATCAAAGCTGGAGTGAAGATATACAGAGAGATAGAGTTCTGTCTGCAAAGATAGAGCAGAGACTTGGAGAGATACAGACATAAACACTTTGTAGAAATGCAGCAAGAGGGAGTATAATGACGGCCAACTTAGACTTCTTCCATGCATCACCCATATGCATATAAAAATAAGCATGCAAGACATCTTGGGATATACACAATATATTCCAAACCCACTTGTAACCCTTCATTACTCTGCCTCCCCTTCACAATGCCTCACCAGGCCACCATTATTGCTTGGGCAGTCTTTGTTTCTCGTCCTTCCCGCCGGCTGAGGTTCCTGGCTGCTTTCACCACTTCTTCCTTGGTTTGGAAATCTCCCAGGGACCACTCATGTACAGGACTTTCTCCATACTGTACTAGTCCCACCTGAGAATAAAGTGTGTACCCAAATGAAATGTTTTGGGAGAGGAGAGAGGAGGGAGAGAAATACCTGATACTACTGAAGATACCACCTTGTGTCTATCTCTTTCCCTCCAAGCCCATCTATGTTGCCTTCTCTTACCTGAATCTGCTCTGGATCAATAAACAATCTTCCTACCAGCCTCCGCAGGAAAGTCTGAACTTCAGACCAGGGGTAGATGCTGTTGGAGCCATCCAAGACAATGACAACATCCATGTAGGTGGGGCAACCTAAGAGGAGGGGTATGGTGATAGGAAACAAATAGGTAGAGAAATACTGGGCTGGGGTCAACAAGGAGGACACAGGAGGTCACAGGAGGACACATTCAACTAAATATTTATTAGGTACCTTCTTATATGCAAGTAAAAAACTGTGCCAGGCCCTGGATAAGTTATAAATGACAAGAGAAGAGGCAGGAATATATACTATTTAGTAAAAAATGGAGGAAAGAAGATGCCAGAGATAAACAAAGCACCACTTTGCTGTGAAGAGTGAAGAAGCCTTTTTTCATTCATACTCAGCACATGCACTTCCACTGAGCTACAGCTCCGGCCCCAGAGAGTGGATTCTGATTGAAAGTCAAATGGGGGAGCAGACAGGAAGGTAATGGGCTGGGGCTGTAGCTCCGTGGTAGAGTGCTTGCTTGCCTGGCCTACAAAAAGAAAAAGGAGAGGAGAAGGGGGAAGAGGAAGAGGAAGAAGAAGATATTTGAAGTTTAAAGATGTTTGAGGAGAGGAGAGTATAAAGAAAGGCATTTGAATAGAGAACGAACACTTATAACAAGGGGAAACAGAGGTGCGTGAAGAGAGATGACACGGATAGAGTGGTGAGAGGAATGCTATGGTCAAGGCCCAGGGTATATGAAGGTATAAGTTGGGTTTCTGAAATTAGACCAGATCACCAAGTCTTTCTGCCTTGGTAAGGAATCCAACTCTAATCTGTTAGGAAACAAGGAGCTTTTGCAGGTACATTAAGTAGCAATGAGGATGGCCAAGCAGACCCTCTGCCAGACATCAGAGCTTTTTGCCCCATCTTTCTCCCACCCAGCTTCCCTTTCTGGGAACTGAGTCTTTAGGCTCTTCCTCCAGCTCACGTTGGGCAGTGGGTGCCAGGCTTCCCTGGGGCTGGAACGAAGCATCCACACGAGCACATATTCCAGAACTGAAGACAGAGCTGCCACAAGCACGAGACCAGAGAGGGGCACAGGCCTGGGGACAGATGGGAAACAGTTACTCCCATGTTTGAAGAGTACCCTCAGAACATGCTCCCACACACTGAGACTACTCCCTGGGAGGCCCTACCTTTCTTTCTAGCTTTAACTCCTTGACCCCTCCACATAGACTATCTTCCCTTACCCCAATGTTCTTTTTGTTTTCTACCACAAACCTTCGGAGACCCTGCCACCATCCTTTCCTTAGCTCACCATGAATCCCCCATCATCATCTGTCTCTAACAGAGACATGCCCAGGTGCATATTCACAGCAGGATGAGATGAGTTTCCCAGTTGATAATCACCTGGTTGGAGGGGAGTGGAAGAGAATGAGATCATGAGGTCACAGATGGCATGACTGAGTTCAAGGTGGCTTTAGAAGAGAATGTGAAGGGGAGAGGGCCTATGTGGATTATGGAGGTGAAGAAGCTAACAAGGGGTCAAAGATACTAGGGTATCAAAGGGTTAGGAGGGGAAGGGTCAGGCATCTTCTTACCCAAGTGGCCTTTGGCACATGGGGCATTGTGGGGCCCCCCTACAGGGCAGCGATAAACGTCTCCCCTCCGGTCACCTGAAGGCCCATCCCAAGGAGCGCCCACCAGCATCCTGGGAGGAGGATGTGAGTAAGCATAGGGTGAACATGACCCTTATCAGGGGTCAGAGGGAAAGTACATGGAGGTGGCAAGTTTAGAGCCCCAGTCACTTTGCAAAAACCAGACGAACGTGGAATCCCATCTATTTTGCCTCCCCTTTATTGGCACCATCACAATCCCAATCCCATCGCTCTCTGGTTTCCTCCTCACCATCTCTGTCCACCCCCAATGTGTTGTAAGACACTGTATCCAAATTCAGCCTCTGGTGGCCCTGCGAATAGGCGTGGGTGATGCACATCCAGATTAAAGGGGGAGCAGAGACCTGTCGGGCCAGGATCATAGGATTAACATGAAATGCTCAGTCATGCCTGGGATGCACAGCCAGAGAGAAACCATGAGGTAGCATCTGAATCTCAATCTTTCTGCCTTCTTCTTACTCGTAAGCTCTCCTGGACTCTGTCAATGTCATAGATTCAGAATCTCCAAAGGAACGATCCCTTCCCGTGTTTGGGTCCTGTGGCTCTCGGCCATGATGATGCACAACTGTATTTCCATTTCCACTCCTGAAATCTCATTCACAGATGTGTCTGGAAAGGTCAGATTACTCTTTTTCACATCATTCCTCCTACACATCTTCCTCTCCAAACTATGAGAGTCAAAAGAGGGAGAGGACCTTTCTACAACCCCAGAACAACCATTTCTTCCAAATTCCCCCAAAACTCAGGACCACAGGCAGAACAAAAGCAATATAAAGTGCATTGTGTGTCTGGGTCTCTCCTCTCTCTCTTTTTGACTCCCAGTGACATTGTCACACTCTCACTCTTTCTCCAATGTCTAGGTTGCTGGTGGTTCCAACCCTGGAAACCTCAATGGTAATTAACTGGGTGGGGCCACCCGCTTGCCCACACAGTTTGCCATCCATCCTTGCCAACGGACCCATTACCCCAAAGTTTCCCTTAATCTGCTTTCTTTTTATCTCATTCAACTGCCCCTTGCCTGCCTCCATGGTTTCCTCAAACTTCAACACACTCTAAAGGCCCCAATCATGTCCTTGTTGACTCTTTCCTTCTGACCCCAATTCCTTTAAAATCAGAGCTTGTATTTTAGGAAACAAAGATTATAGGGTACCATCAAGGAAAAATCCAGTTCTCTCGTCCCTCCCATGTTGCTCTTCCCAACTGTGCTTACTCCTTACTTTCAAGCAACCCCCCTCCCAGGCTACCCCACCACCAACACTACCAGTGACTATAGACAGTTTTAACCCAAACCATGCTTACTTTCAGAAAGGTGTTTTGTATGTGAACCTTTTGCATCCAGGAAATTGGCAGGGCTGTATGATCAGGGACTATGGATCATTGGTTAGAAAAACCCAGAGTTCTGACCACATAGTAAGGCAGTTATGTCTCAAGCCCCATGTACTACCAAGCGTAGGGAGAAGGAGGGAGGGAAGGAAATAATAGGAATCAGACTAGCCACGTGACCTTTCACGTCATGTTGCTCTTCTGTCTCCTGACTCCCACAGGGTTAAGGAAAGGTTTTAGATAATTAAGTACAAATCTTAGGCAAGGCCCTAGTCAACTTCAGCCTCTGCTAATCTCAATATCAAAGCAGTCGCCTGTAGGAATACACATGGAATACTGAATCCTATTAACCTCCTACCCTAACTCCCAAAGAACTTTTATACCCCAATTGACCCAATTTCACACAATTCATACATCTTTCATTCCCACCAGAAGCCAAGAAGTTAACGTCCCTCACCTGACAGGAACATCAGGGGCAAGAACAGGTGAGGGAAGAGGGGGAGCTCCATGCCTGGTTGTTCTGTCCTGTGTCAGAAGTCCTCTGTGCTTCTGACTTTCTCCTTTTCTGCTACTTTCCCTCCTATCCTGCCCCCTCCCACTGGTAGCTAAAAATAAAGTTGGAAGGAATGGGAGGAGTGATGGGGGGAAACTGTGGGGAGTCCCAGACCAAGGAGGTATAAGTGATCTTGGTTTATTTCTCTGTCTTGGTGCTGCCCCCTGGAGGCCTCCTTCCAATATCCAAAGAGAAAACAATTTTTGACCATTTCTGCCACTTCTCTTTCATTCTACTCCTTTTATTTGTTGACAGATCAACAACGCTTTCTTCAGATTTAGAACAGGAAGCAGGGGTGGGAGACAGATTATTTTCATCCCCTATTTATCTCAACCTAGGATATGCAACACAAAAGAGAAGTGGTACCATTTACCCACCCACCCAGGAGAGTCCGTCCCAGTGTGTGAAGGCACAGCCCCCAAATCAAGTCTTACCAATCTCATTCCACTTAGTTCTGTTCATGGATTTTTAGCCTGTGCTGCCTTGTAGGGCTATAGTTTTTGGAGGGACTATAACTATGAACTGGTAATGATGTGTGTTTTGTGGAGCCAGAGTAATTACTTTAGCTAAGACCACTTCTCCCCCAACTCTTCAACTAAGCTATAAACATCTCAAAGGACTGTGGCACTACGGAGCTTCTTAGCTTTTGACATGTTCACTACCCAGTATTTTGCCCTGCATACTATAGGTGCTCAATAAAAATATGTGGGTAGTGATGGTAGTGGCCAATTCCATGGAAAATCCAAACCACAGTGACAGGAATAGGGGCCATTGAGTGACCAGAACATGAGGGAGCAGACCAAATGTCAATGAGCAAACTGATCTTTAATTTGCTGACCTGGAAGGCTTGCTCTTCACTGTGGGCGTGGGCAATGGCTATTTACAAAGATCATTGTACAGTATTTACAAGATGCTAGACACAGCATCCATATGGATAGGCAAAGATGGGGTAAGACCCAGCTGGGGAACATAACTCTGAAATCAAGTGCAAGCAGAAATCTGAAGGTGTGGATACAGAGAAGAGTAAGGGCCAAATCATAATGGAGGTTGGTGAGGTAGATACGAGGGAGGAAGAAAAATTATCAACCTGTGGTACAGAGATAGGAGAAAACACTGGAACATAAAAATTATGACTTTGAGTTGAAAGGAGAAAACCTGCCATAAGCTACCTCTCTGAGAATAAAATGGCAGTTAGAACCTTTCAAACCAAATCTTAAACTTCTCCTACCAAAAAGCAATCCCATTTTAAATTTCTGGACAGAGGTCTGAGAAGGTAAAAAAGATACACAGAGACAGACTCTTAAATTGACTTAAGATTGATAAATTACATCAAGAGAGACACAGACAATGAAAAAATAAAAGAATAAAACCTCAGGCATAGCTGTGTATTAGAATCATTCTATTGGCAAGTCATCTGTCCTCACCTCATCTTCCCCAAAGTTCCTTCCTTCACCCCCAAATCTCTGAATTTTAACTTCAATTAAGGAGTAGAATTGGAATGAGGATGATACAGGTGGGGGGGATGCAATCTAAAATTCCACCTCACTAGTTTAGTTCCCCTCCTTATCCTATACCAGAACATCAGGGCTTGAGTCGTAGCCAGGGGCAGATTAGGGTGAGAATAGACAGGATGGAGGACACAAGACCACAAAGCCCCACAACCCCAGGGCCACAACGCCAGAGGCCTAATTTGTCCAGTGGAATGAAGAGATCGCAGGCATTTCTGACCACATCCAGCAGAAGAGGGGGATGCCCACGAAGGACCCGAGCCAGGAGCAGGACTCGGAGCCGAAGCTTCAGAGCCAGTTGGGGCAGGCCTCCTCCTGGAGTCCCTGGGCCCCCAGGTCCCCCAGGTTCAATTCCTCCTGGGACTCCTCCTCCTCCAGAACCCTTCATTCGCCGGCTACCAGCTGAAGACTCTTGTTCCATCAGTAAGCGAATCTCATAAGCATCACGGCTCAAATTCATGATGAGAGAAAACAGATAGTACCTGAGATACACAGGGCAGAAGGTTAGAAGGGCATGCATACCTACCTAACGTGTCCAACATACAAACATTTACTTCTCATGTAGAGCAAAGGGATTATACATTAGAATATCAGAAGTGAATGTTATAATCTACTATTAGAAATGTCCTCCCTTCAGGATATTATGCTGATTGAAATAAGCTAGACACAGAAAGATAAATACCACATGATCTCACATACATGTGGAAACTAAACAGTCTAATTCATAGAAGCACAGAATCAAATGACAGTTGCTAGAGGTTTAGGGGTAGAGGAAATGGGAAGATGTTTGTCAAAGAGTATAGAGTTTCTGTTATGCAAGCTGAGTAAGTTCTGGAGCTCTAACATATAGCATGGCAACTATAGTTAACAATATTGTTTTATATATTTAAAATTTGTTAAGAAGGTTTATTTTTCCTTTTTGATACTGGGAATTGAACCCAGAGGAGTTTTAACGCTGAGCTACATCCCCAGCTATTTTAATTTTTTATTTTGAGACAGGGTCTTTCTTTGCCAAGGCTGGCCTCAAACTTGTGATGTTCCTACCTCAGCCTCCTGAGTTGTTGGGATTACAGGCATGTACCACCATGCCCAACTAAGAAAGTAGATCTTAAGTGTTTTCACTATTGGAAAAAAAAAAAGGTTACTATGAGGTAATGAAGAATATGTTAACTAGCCTATTGTGGTGATCATTTCATAATGTACACATACCAAACATCACACTGTACACCTTAAATGTATACAACTTACATTTGTCAAGTATATCGCAGTAAGAATAAGAAAAGAAAAAGTCCCCTACCTTTCTGTAACCAGTATGTGTTTGTGTGCACCTTAAGATTCAGTCTTAAAATTCATTATCATGAAATCTTTAAAGGTCAACCTAAAATTACACTTTTTTTTTTTTAAATATTTATTTATTTTGGTTTTTGGCGGACACAACATCTTTGTTTATATGTGGTGCTGAGGATCGAACCCGGGCCGCACGCATGCCAGGCGAGCGCGCTACTGCTTGAGCCACATCCCCAGCCCTAAAATTACACTTTTGAGGCAACCCCTTCACCTATACTATATTCAACTTTTGTCCCATAATAATGCAAACTTAGGCTGGGCGCAGTGACACATGCCTGTAATCCCAGTGGCTCAGGAGGCTGAGGCAGGAGGATAATGAGTTTAAAACCAGCCTCAGCAATTCAGTGAGGCTCTAACCACTCAGCAAGACCTTATTTCTAAATATAAAAAAAGGTTGGGAAGGGGGCTGGGATTGTGGCTCAGCGGTAGAGCATCCCCCTAGCACGGGCGGGACCCAGGTTCGATCCTCAGCACCACATAAAAATAAAGGCATTGTGTTTTATCCATCTACACCTAAAAAATAAATATTTAAAAAAAAGGTTAGGAATATTGCTCAGTGGTTAAGCCCACTGAGTTCAATCCCTGGTATGTATGTATGTATGTATGTATGTATAAATAAAGCAAGCAAGCAAGCAACCAACTTGTTTTCAAAGAACAAACTTTAGTTACTGGAGAGACACATACATATTATAGATCAGCTAAATCCAGTTATTTTTTTTTAAAAATGTTTAAAAAGAGGCCTAAAGGTTTTAAGTAATTGCCAAATGTGTTAAGATCATAAATTCCTTAAGTACAAAATTTGTTTTTGATTGTTAACCCACTCTGACAACATTGGTCTGTACTCAACAAATCATCCTACCTCCAAAATATATCCTGAATCTAATAACTCTGCTTTAATCTTTTGACTAGTCTCTCTATAGCCATTTGCCCCACAACAATTTCATTTAATAAAGTATTTAGCATAAATATAAATCACATCACTACTCCTGTTCTTAAAACGTTCCACAATTTCCTTCCTATCACATTTACAATAAAATTTAGATACCTTAAACAGGCTTCCAGACTCAACATATCTGGCCTCTGCCTCTCTTGAACCATTCTTTCCTCAATCACTATGTTCCAACAATGTTGGTTTCCTTCTATATTTCGATCCCATCCAGATTGTTCCCGTCTTAGTGCCTTTGTATTATCTACTTCCTGTACCTGGAATCTTCTCTCTTGAAAAACTTCACATGGCTGGCTCATTTTTGCTCTTCGGGTCTGAGCGTAAACGTTACATCTTCAGAGAGGGTTTCCTTGACCTTCAGTCTAAAGCAGTGAGCCATTTACTATCTACCACATGATTCTATTTCAATTTTCTTCATAACACTTGCCATTATCTGATATTCTTCTTATTGTCTGATCTGTCTCCCTCATTACACTGTACGTTCCATAGGAAGGAGGACCTTGTTTGTCTTTAACCACTATATCCCTGTTTCTAGACCAGTGCATGCAATATAATATGAGCTTAATAAATATTTGTTGAATAAAATGAATAAATATAGCATATATACTCTTCTAGGGAGTTGCCTTTCAATACCACTCCAGTCATGTCTCCACTCTCACCATCATAAACCATTTTGGAGCTGTGACTCACTGAGAAAGATTCAAAGCAGGGCGGAAATGGAGATGGAAAGATGCTGATATAATGAATAAGAAAAGAAAAAGTCCCCCTACAAAAGACAAATAGAGATGATATGTACAGTTATCCTTCAGAATCTGAAGGGAATTTGTTCTTGAACCCTTATCCCTACAGATACCAAAATCTGCACAAGTTTAAGTTTCTTATGTAAAATATATGCATAGTATTTGCGTATAACCTGTGCACAATCTCTTGTACACTTTAAATCATCTCTAGATTCATTATAATACCTACACAATGCAAATTCTATACAAATAATTATTATACTATATTGAGGAACCATGGCAAGGAAAAAAGTGCATACAAGTTCAAAACAGATGCAATTTTTTCCCCTAATATTTTTTGATCTGTGGTTCGCTGAATCTGCAGATGGGGAATCAACTGTAACAGGAAGATTTTTTTTTTTTTTTTTTTTTTGGTACCAGGGATTTAACCCAGGGGCACTTAACCAATTTTATTCTCAAATCATATTTTACTTCACCCACTTAGTCCATGCCAATATCATTTCTTGCCCACAATTGATCATCTCCTCCCCTTTGGTTTACTATAATCCATTTTCCACATCACAGCAAGATAGGTGTTCTTGGCCAGGCATGATGGTGCATTCCTGTAATCCTGATGGCTTGGGAGACTGAAGCAGGAGAATTGCAAGTTCAAAGCCAGCTTCAGCAACTTAGTAAGGCCCTAAGCAACTCAGAGAGACTTGTCTCAAAATAAAAAATAAAAAAGGGTTGGGGATGTGGCTCAGAGGGTTAAATCCCTGGTAACAACAACAAAATGTTCTTTAAATACAATTCAAGTCATGTCAAATCCCTTTTTTGAATCCTTCAATATGTATGCAGGATAAAATTTAAACAATAACAACAACAAAAATCTTACCTCAAAGGCTCTGAATAAGACTGGCTCTTATCTCTCAAGTTGAATTTATGCCCTTTACGCAATACTATTCATCATCTAGCTTTTTATTATTTACTACATATGCAATTTTCTGTTTGGAAAGACCTTTTCTGTTGTTTCTTTTGTCTAACTACTATTCAGACTTCAAGTTTGAACTAAAATATTACTTTCTCAAATAATTCTTCCCTGATCCTTGAATCTAAGTCAGCTCCCCTTGATACATTCTCTCATAACACCCTGTACTTTTCCATAAATATAAGTGAGTGGTTGTTTTAATATGGCTCTCCCATTAGATGGGAAACTTCCTGGGAATTGGTACTACATCATGGAAGAGCATGTGTCTTCCATGTGCCCACATTTATTTTTCTCTGACAGTTTAGGATCTAAATGAAGATTTGAAACCAAGTGATTAAGACACATATAACTGTCTTTGGTATATAGTTTCCCTTTGGGGAATTGGTTCAGGATACTCCTTGGATACCTAAATCCTACCAAAACTCCACAAATGCTCAAGTCCCTTTTATAAGTTGGCATATTATTTTTGTTTTGTTTTGTTAATTTTTAGTTATAAATGATGTACTTTGGGGCTGGGGATGTGGCTCAAGTGGTAGTGCGCCTGGCATGCGTGCAGCCTGGGTTCAATCCTCAGCATCACATACAAACAAAGATGTTGTGTCCACCAAAAACTAAAAAAATAAATATTAAAAATTCTCTCTCTCTCTCTTAAAAAAAATGATGTACTTTGACACATCATACATACATGGAGTATAAATTCCAAGTATTGTAGTTATATATGATACGGAGTTACAATGGTCATGTATTCATATACAAACATAGGAAAGTTATGTCTGATTCATTCTACTGTCTTTCCCAGTCCCATCTCCCTTCCTTTCCCCTGTTCCTCCATTAAACTGGCATAGTATTTGCATATAACCTACACATATCCTCTCATATACTTTAAATCAACTCTAGATCATTCTCTAATACTACAATGTATATGCTATGTAAAGAGATGCTATACCATATTATTTAAGAAATAATGACAAAAAGACTGTTCAATACAGATGCATTTTAAATCTGTGGTTGGTTGAATTTGTGGAACCCATGGATATGGAGGGACAACTGTGCTCTGGGAAGATCCTGAGAGATTTTTTTCTCTTAAAAGGCAAGCTCTGTAGTATGGAGGCTACCAAAGGTATTTCAAGAAAAAAGGGTAACAAACCTGAATGAACGCTGGGCCCACTTTTCCTGATCCACACGGGGAGCTAGTCCAGACTTTCCAGCCCATAGGACGTTGTCACAGGCAAAGTACAAGGCTCGATTGAGGTGACTAACAGTGATGCAGAATCTCAGGACAACGTCTGACAGGTGCACAGCTCTTTTGGCTGATTCAAGGGCGTCTGCTGAGTGGCCCAAGCGCAGAACTTGTGGAGAGAACAAGGGAACACAAGGATTTGGAAGTAGAGTCAGAAACAAAACACACAACAAAGAGAGGTGAAAGTTGAACAAGTGATAGTAACAACGATTTCTAAAAAGAGCAGAATAGTTCATTATTCTTTACTTCAAATTTTAGTCCTAGTTTTCTCAAGTTTGCTCTATTCTCTCCAACCCTCCCTTACTTCCTTATACCTGCCCTCATCTCAGTTGGACACATTCAGAGAATAAGTGCAAAGTCAAAGGAGGGAGAAGTGGTAAAAAACAGGAGCGGGTCAGGGGGAGAGCAGGTGAGGGTGGAGGCTGGGCTGACTCACGCTTCCTTCCGAGGCTCAGATGGCCCTCCAGTTGTCGGATCTGTTTCTGTAACTCGGGGCTGGCCCCGTGTCTCTGCAGTGCGTGGCCGAGAAGCGAGCAAGCGTACTGGGCGGCCCTGGAGGAGAGGCCAAGTGAGGGCGGACCCTCCCTCCCCTCCCCTCGAAGCTTCTCCAAAAACCGAGGCTGGACTGCGGCCCGCTCCTCCTCCGCGTCTCTCCAGGCAGGGGAGGGAGAGGCTGAGCGGTCAGAGGAGCCTACAAGGGTGGGGAAGGATTATCTAGAGCGTGAGGTCCCGGGCCATGACGGCCCGGAGGCGCCCGGAGGAGCCGGGTCCCGGCGACGCGTCCGCCCGGTGTGCACACACGACGCAGAGGGGCAGAAACTGGACAGCCAGTCTCACAGGTGACTAAGACAGGTCAGGCTCGAGGCGGAGACCACGAGGGAGCGGGGCCGAGGCCCTCAGGTGACTGCACGGTGGGGCACCGAGAAACGGGCGTCTCCTCGGCTCTGGGCAAAAGCCCGGGTCGCTGTCCACCGCGGGTGAACGCTCCGCGTCCCACCAGGGCCTAGTGGGCAAACTGTTGATCACCTGTGGAAACCACCCCCCCGGGCGGCCGCCCCGTGGCCCACTCGTGCCTCAGTTTTCCCATCTTTCCTGTGAGTCGGAGAAGAATCATCTCCTCACAACCAGCTCAAGTCTGTGCCTCTCTGTCCGTCCAGGCCCCCGTAGCCGGAGTTGACCCTCTTGGACCCCCGTACCTGCAGTGACCCCCGCCTCACGATAATGTTCTTCTGCCCACCCTTCCCTATTCCTGTTTTGGCCGCACCTACACAGCCGCTCCCGGGCCTGGCTCTGAGCACTGAAGCGGACCCAGGCGTCCATGACAGCGGCAGCCCCGCCTCCACTGTCCGCTCCCGCCCTCATCCCAGCGCCTAGTCACGCCTCCTGGGCGATCCGACGGTGCCTCGCGAGGGACACACAGAACAGCGAGAAAGCGAATGGAGCCGGCCCGGGAACGGAATTTCAGGACGCCAGCGTTTACCTCGTGGCCTACACTTCCGTGTTGTGAGGCTTCTCGGTCAGCGGACCCCTTATGGGATGGTCTCTATCCCTGAAACACGCCTCCAGCAGCACTTCGAGATCTAAATATTCAGGACCATGGCCGGGGCCTGGAGGCACGGAGGCTGGACGGAAAAGGCGCCGCGGGATGGAAGTCGCGGCGGGCGGACTCCGCGGACCGCCCCACGCGCGCACACTCCCGCGTGCACGCGACGCTCCGGCCGAGTCCAGTCGTCTAGGCGCTACAGAGGTCTTGGCAGTACGAGGTCCCGACTGATCGAACTGTCCAAGCGGCAAAGGGCGTGATTAGCACCAGGTTCTTGGTGTCCTCCAGAACAGATAGAGCGTCTCAAGGGACAGAGCCTTTAGTGGACGACATCCGCAATAGCCCTCGTCAGGTCCTGAAAAGGCGAGCGAAGAATCAGCCAGCGACCGGAGCTCACTGCTGCAGACCCCACGTCCTCCTCCCCAGCCTTCCCTTCCAGGCCACCATGTCTGCTGGCAATGGCACCCCTCGCGGGTCAGCAGTGGGGGAGGAGATATGGGCGGGATCAGGAGTGGAGCTGGAAGACTCAGAGCTCCCCACTTTCTCAGCTGCAGCCAAGGTCCGAGTGGGGGTGACCGTGGCGCTCTTCGTTTCTTCAGCTGGCGGTAACTTGGCCGTGCTGTGGTCTGTGACCCGGCGGCAATCCAGCCAGCGCCGACCCTCTCCCGTCCGGCGACTCTTCGCCCATTTGGCAGCTGCCGACTTGCTGGTCACTTTTGTGGTTATGCCCCTAGATGCTACCTGGAATATTACTGTTCAGTGGCTGGCTGGGGACATCGCATGTCGGACACTTATGTTCCTGAAACTAATGGCCATGTATGCTGCAGCTTTCCTGCCTGTAGTCATAGGACTTGACCGCCAGGCAGCAGTACTCAACCCGCTTGGACCCCGCTCAGGTGCAAAGAAACTTCTGGGGATAGCCTGGGGACTTAGTTTCCTGCTTGCCTTGCCCCAGGTGAGTGACTTGGGAATATGGGCTGGGCCGGACGAGAATTTGATTACGTTGTATGAGCCTTGAGTGTCAAAAAAGAGTTCCATTGGCCACGTTAGCCATTAATCTTCCTTGGGGGCGCCTCTTATCTCTGGGGCAAGTTAAGATCGTTTGCATGTTAATTTACATCTGGTAAAAGCCTACTTTTGAAAAGCACTACCCCATTATAGGGGCCTCTTCCTTTAGGTTTGCTTTACTGAGCATGGCTTCCACCTCTGTGCAGCTTACCGTTTCCACCTTCTTCAGGAGATTGGTGCAGAAAAACTCTAAGGCAGGGAGGAAATGGGAATCTACTAAGAGGAGGGAAGTCAGGGGCTTTGGGTAAAACTTGGAGGTATTCATTCACAGATTCAAAAAAAAAAATACATGTCATCTCTTGATACTCAAATGCTAAGGATATAGCAACAAAAGTTCTGTCTTCAGAAAACTTATAACCCGATGTGATAGAACATGCTTGTAATCCCAGTGACTCAGGAGGTAGAGGCAGGAGGATCAGAATTTCAAGGCCAGCCTCAGCAATTTAGCAAGACCCTGGCTCAAATTAAAAGAAATAAAAGCACTGGGAATGTAGCTCAGTGGTAAAGCCCCGGGGTTCAATCCTCAGGACCAAAAAGATAGATAGATAGATAGATAGATAGATAGATAGATAGATAGATATAGACTCATGCAGCAGACAAATTGGGCTATTACACTAGAGTGTGCAGTCAAAAGTATTATGCTAAAGGTAAGGAGTTAAAGAACAATGGAGAGGGCTGGGGTTGTGGCTCAAGTGGTAGCGCGCTTGCCTGGCATGCGTGCGGCCGGGTTCGATCCTCAGCACCACATACCAACAAAGATGTTGTGTCCGCTGAGAACTAAAATAAATAAATAAATTCTCTCTCTCTCTCTCTCTCTCCCCCTCCCCCCACCTTTCCTCTCTCTTAAAAAAAAAAAAAAAACAATGGAGAGTGTCTGACCAACTTTTGCAGTCTGAAAAATTTAATTCTTGAAAAATAGAAAGGTATTAAACAGGTTAAAAAAGGAAAAATGCTGAAGATGGAGGGTGGAGGATCCCAAGAGGTTGCTATTCAGGGAAGTACTAAATTCATACTTTATTCTGAGAGCAGTGGAAACACTAAGGTAAAAGAAGAATGACATAATCAGTTTTGTAATTTTTTACTCTGGCTTTACTGTAGAATGGGTGTTAAAACTGTAAACAGGGGAGCATCCAAATTTGAGTACTGGTTAATCCAATCTCAATTCTGTAGAAATCTAGAAAAAAGCTAAATGTTGAGCAATTCCTTCAAAACAAAAACGACTAACCAAGAGACTGTAGAATTAGGACTATGTCAGGAGACTGAAAAGGGTCTATGACTTCAGTCTGTGGAATAATGCATCATAGTTGGATTTAAGGTTTGATGTTTAAGTTCTCAAATATTAGAAATTTAACTATCAAAAGTCTGACTACAGTACTAAGGGACACACACGCAGGCACGAATGCACGCACGCGCGCACACACACACACACACAATCTTCCACTGTTTCAAACAGTATCTTTACCACCCCAAACAATAAAAAGAAGCCTGCAGGCTAGGGATATAGCTCAGTGGTAGATTGCCTGCTTTACATGCTAAACATAATAGGTTCACTCCCTGGCACTGTTAGACCAGGACGCAAGACCACTGACTCCAATTAAAATCAAATTAAAGCAAGCTTATTATTTCAACCGGCCAGGCTGCCTCTCCCTCCCCAAACGGCAGGAACAAGACAGCACCCCAGCTTTCCTGCAGCCCAGCTTTATAGCCCAGAAAGTTACACAAAGGGGGGTTACAGATAACAGAACTCTGACAAGCATCACATCACAGTTTACATTTTTTGCTGACCCCAACATCAGAATTTATGAGGACCATTAGAGCCTCAGAGAGGGTCGTTGTCTGGCCAGGGAAGGCCAATATTTATGAGGTGTCACTAAGTTTCAGAGAGGGCTGCTATCTGGTCAGAGAGCCAGGCATGGGTGAGTTCAAGGCACGGGCAGGCATTCCAAGCAGGTTCAGAATTTGCAGTAATTTATAGTAAAGCCGAAATTAGCTTTTCATGGCTTTCTGGCGAGATGCCCAATTTTAAGAAAAGATCAGGTTGGGTCTATCTGGCACCACACAGAGAATTAAGAGGCCTGTTGCCACAGTGCAATAGAAATTGGGTTTGTTTAAATAAAAGTTTAGATGTGGGGGATGACTGTTATTATTGTATTGTTTGACTCTTTTACTTTGCTTTTTTTCCCCTCCCAAGTCTAGGCTCTACCACTACCTACCTTATGCCTTTGGCTGAATCCCTTAAAATTCATGCTGGCACAAGATGATGTACTAGTAAATGAATTTAATTCTTTTTCGAAGTTTGGCAATCTGATAATTGCAATCTTTGTTTCAATGGCAAATTTGTAGTGACATGTACATATGTAAAGAAGATGATTAGTCTTGAATAAATTCTGTACTGTCCATATCCTGTATTTAAAATATTAGTTTCCCTAAAAAATTATAGTGTGATGTAAGAGTAGAGAGGGAGTATTAGGTATAGCTAGAACTTCCTTTTTTTCAGGCTCAAAGTTCCAAGTTTTAAGTAGTTGAAAGGAATATTTCTATTGTAGGTGGTAAGTTAACATAAAATATGAAAAAGGAGAGAAGCAAGGCTATGGACCAAACTTGTAAATTTCAAGGGCTTTGACTATTTTTATAGTCCTTCTCATAATTCTCAAAGTTCCTCATGTTTGCTGAACTCACTTTCCTAAAAAAGGCTGAGTATCTAGGAATCCGACACCTACTGGGCTTACCTCTTATCAAACAGTGACTCGATTGATTTACATTACTAGAATAAAGGTATTCTAACCCTGCAACTGTAAACTGAAAAATATTCTACTGATTCAACCCAAACCCCAGCAATTTACCAAAGGGAGGAGGGGCAGTCAATAGCATTTGGAAAATATTAAACTGCCAAGGCAGGAGGATCACAAGTTCAAAAACAGCCTCAGCAACTTAGTGAGGCCTTTGCAAGATAAAAAACAAAAAAGGGCTGGGCATGTTGCTCAGTGGTTAAGTACCCCTGATACCAAAAAAGAAAAAAAAAAAATTTACCACAAATATACCAGAGAAACCATGCGGGTAAAATGGTGGTGTTACCATTCTTTCATAAAGTGCAGTGTTAAGCTAGTATTTGAAAAGGCAGGACTCTTTTTAAGTTCCAGGATTTTAACAAGTTGCATGCTAAGCACCCTATTCAAGCTTAAGGGAAAGACAGGCATTTTCAAGATACATTTCTCACCGTTTTAAAGTAGTACTATGGATGAACCACTACCCAGTGCTGTACTATTCCACCTGGAATTAATAACGATCAATTGGGAGGAGCTATTGTGACACAGGTGAGTAGGTTGGATGGTGTGGGAACCAGTTCTAAGAGTCTCAACTTCATTCCAGCTGTTCCTGTTCCATACTGTCCGCCGAGCTGGCCCAGTCCCCTTCACTCAGTGTGTCACCAAAGGCAGCTTCAAGGCTCAATGGCAAGAGACCACCTATAACCTCTTCACCTTCTGCTGCCTCTTTCTGCTGCCACTAACTGCCATGGCCATCTGCTATAGCCGCATTGTCCTCAGTGTGTCCAGTCCTCGAACCAGAAAGGGGAGCCAGGGTGAGACTTCAATTCCCAAGCCTTAGTCTTATTCTCAGAACTGTTGCCTCTAGCTTCATTTATTTATCTACCCAACAGCTATATATCAGCCACTAAACCAAAGTAAGATGCTAACCATATCTCTAGCACCTGACACTGGAGATAAACTTTATTGAATGCCTTCAATTCTAAACTGCCTCTAATTCAGTTGAGTAAACTAGGCAGAAATAGAGAAAAAGGTCATCAGTGTTCTTTAACATCCTCAAGTCGACCTGAAGACCTGGTGGCTTCACCTAACAGCATCTCAAACCAAAACCTCTCACCATCATGGTGGCAAATGCCTGTAATCCCAGCTACTAAGACAAGTTTGAGGCCAGCTTGGCCAATTTAGTGAGACCCTGTCTTAAAATATAATTTACAAGAAGGTCTGGGTATGTATTTCTGTGATAAAGCACTTTCCTAGTATGCGGGAAGCTCTAGATTCAATTCCCAGTATCACAAACAAAAACACCTTTTCTCAAGCATGTCTGTCATGTCATAGTGCCAGGTTGGGGAGGGTAAGAGGATTTACATCATTCTCTTCCTTGGTGGTGAGGGTTCCATTTCACTATCTGCCCTTCCATCAGTTCACCCTACACACAGTTCAGAAGCTGAGTAGTTCTGAATTTCAGTATATTTTCTAAATTCCCAGCCCCTGCTGATGAATTTACCCTACGCCGCTCCTTAGACACTCGCCCCCGTGTTCGTCTTCGGGCCCTGCGACTGGCCCTCCTTGTTTTGCTGACTTTCGTCCTCTGCTGGACACCTTATTACCTACTGGGTCTGTGGTACTGGTTCTCCCCCACCATGCTAACTGAAGTCCCTCCCAGCCTCAGCCATATCCTTTTCCTCTTTGGCCTTCTCAATGCTCCTTTGGATCCTCTCCTCTATGGAGCCTTCACCCTCGGCTGCCGGAGAGGGCACCAAACACTCAGTAAAGACTCCTCCCAGGAAGGAGGGTCTGGGAGAATGCCCCAACAGGAGAGTAAAACCCTCAGACAGCTGAAAATGCAAACAATTGTGACATCAAGAAGAGGAGAAACAAAAGAGACATTCCTATAACATCCGTTTTCTCACAACGGAGTATAAAGAATAGTCATTACTCCTGAGTATAAATAGTCATTACTCTCCAATACCCTAAGAACATCTCTCTGCTGCCCCTGCTTTTTTAGCTTCCAACAAAAGAAGTGCTGAGAAGAACTGTGTTTTGACCTGAGACTTGAGACTATGTCTAAAGCAGAAACTCACAGAATTCAATCCTTAATAGAAGTATCTCCACAATGACCCATATTGCCTTACTGTAAATAGTGCATCAGAGCTTCACTACTACAACATGAAAGTAAGTTTAAATGTAGAAAACCAAAAACTAAAAAGGGACATTTATTCATGACTCAAAAGAAACAGCAAACAGGATAACAGTTTAAATATAAACAGAGTGAGTTCCACTTCAGCCCTATTTGTTGAGGCTTGCATAGCCAAATGGAATCTTGGAGAGACCACCTGGACAAGAGAGGAACTGTCAACGACGTCTCCGGTCTGGACTCCTGCTGCGCCTTCGGCCACCTCTAGGGAAAAAGAGGAAGGCAGGGAATTCATCATAGGATATAATAAAATGTCCTTGTTCAGTTTTATTCATGTTCCCTTCACCAACAGTGTTTGCCCTCTCCATTTTACCTTCTCTTGCCTTTGGGTGGACCTCGAACAAAACACCAATCTACGCTGATCTGCTGTCCCATCAAATCCTGGCCATTGAGTCCTTCCATAGCAGCCTGGGCCTCTTTGTATGTTTCATATTCAACTAGAGTATAACCCTGGGTAAGTGAAAAGTAAGATGTTAAAACCTTCCTGTTTTACCAAGCATCAAGTATCCTCATCCTCAAATATAAATTCATACTTAAAAAGAAAAATCTAAAAGCTTCACACAATGAATGTACATCGTATGTCCCTACTGTACACAGGTGTCTGTTTTGTTTGTCTCCGTCTCTTTTCTTTGTCCAACAAAATCAATTTCCTATGTCATTTTATTTGAACCGCAGCAAACAGAACCACCAAGGCCAAGGGGAAAGGAAGGCAATAACGGGTCGCTTAGGATACCTTCAGGTATCCTGTGCGCCTATCCAGGTTAAGGTGGATGTTTTTTATTTCGCCATATTCTGCAAATTTGTCATGAATGTCTTCTTCAGTGGCTTCCTCATGGACTCCAGTGACAAAGAGAATCCAGCCTTCAACAGCTGTTGGGGAAGAAAGGGTAGCTGTGTGCGCGCCTGGGACAGGGGAATGCACTAAGTGCAGACTCCGGAGTGAGTCTCATCTCGGGGAGCTCGGGTTTTAACTGCCCACAGACACGCTCTCCGCAGGCTCCACCTTACTCACAGCGTTGTGGTCCAGGCTCATCGCCGTCCTGCTCCACACTGTCATAATCCTCTCGCATCCGCGCTCGGGACCCCTCTTCTATAGAGAACACAACCAGATCACGGAGACTCTCCCCGGAGTCCCGGGCGCCCCAACTCCGCTCCCGCCGACAAGCCTCTCGACCTCAAGTCCCCACACTCACCTGAACCAAAGCCGCGGCCCTTCCTTTTCTTCGCTTTTTCTTTAAGTTTGTGGATACTCTCTGAAGCCCCAGAGGAGAAAGGATGGGTAACAAGAGAGTCATTTATGACAACTGTATCCCAACACGCCGAGAGCCTAAGCCGCCGCCAGGCGGTCCCCTCCGGGCCCGCCCCGTTCCTTCCGAAGGGGGAGGAGTCTCGCACCGAGACCGCACTCCCCACTCCCATCCGTCCGCCCCAGGACCTTTTTCCTGTTACACTCTTCTCTCGCACCTTCCCCGCTTCCCGTAGCCGCCTCCACTGTCCTCACCGTCCCCATCCTCATCCATGGCGAAATCCTCGCCTCCGGCCTCATGAAGATCCAGCACGTCAGCCATCTTGCCTCTGTACTAGCGCTCGTCCGGACCGCCGGGGAACTAGGCACCTCGGCAGGCTGTCGCAGAGGGGAAAGGTCGCCAAGCTGACCAATCACAGCCCACCTTTAAGTCCCGTCCTCGGCGCGGTAAAAATACGCACTAAGGGCGGGCCTAGTTCAAAAAGATGCCGGAAGCATTTGGTAGCCATCTTGGTAGGTCACGAGCCGAGACCAGCTGCATTGGCAGGGACAAACTAGGAGGAGTCAATGGCTTCCGTTTAATCTTGAGACCGGGCCTAATTCCTTGCTGAAGGGCAGCTTTCATTCCAAAGTAGGGAATGGAAGAATTTAAAAGTTTTTTATCTTAAAAATTCTAGGCCTGTACCCTGTTCTGAGAAGCACCCCATCCATGATAGAAGCCTTAAAAAGAAAAGAGACGAGGTTCAGATCAGGGCTGGGGAGGTAGCTCGGCGGTAGCGCGCTGGCCTAGCAGGTGCGAGACCCGGGAGTCACATCCCACGCCGCAGAAAAAGTTTAGCTGCTCCAGGCCAGAGGCTGAGGCTGGAGGATCACAAGTTCGGAGCCAGCTTCAGCAACTTAGCGGGGCCCTGAACAACTCGGTGAAACCCTGTCTCTAAGTAAGTCATAAATAAGGGCTGGGGATGGGGTTCAGTGGCTAAACGGCCCTGGGTTCGTCCCTGGACCAAAAACAAAAAAAAACAGAAACAAAACACCTCCCAGAACGGACCGCCAGCCCCGAATTTCTTCCCAAGAAAACCAACACACAAGGCTGCGGTTGAAACCCGGCTGTAGGGGATGAAACCAGGGGCGCTTTACCACTGAAATACCTCCTCAGACCCCTTTTTACTTTTTATTTGGAGACAGATCTTGCTAAATTGCTGAGGCCATCCGCATACTTAATCCTCCTGCCAGCCTCCGGAGTGTCTGGGATTACAGTAGTGGGCTAACCATGCCTGGATATATATTTTTTTAAAGCTATATCTTTCAAACGCTCCCTGCCACCCTCTGGAAATTAAGGAAGAAAAGGCATGGCCTTAAATAAAATAATGGCTTTAGTTCTTTGATGATGGAACAGGTGTTCTACCTTCAAAAACCTAGGAGTTGAAGTAAAACCTACATTGCCCCCAAGTTCTAGAATCCTTATGTACACCTTCAACAATAGCAGGCTGCAGATTCACTTATTAATCAAATAGTTATGCCTATATGTGTGTCTAATATTAGAAGAAGTGCTGGCAAGAGGATAAATAATTGCATTGATAGCACTCACTATATATAGTACACTATGAAAGTGATAACTGCTATCATAATGGCAGTATCAAGAACATTTCTGGGACTAAGAGGGTTTAGCATTTTAACTGGGCCTTTGGAGATGAGTAGTTTTCCATGCAAAACAGTTGTATACAGCAGTTGTATACATTACATAGTCTAATCTTTAAAAGTCATCTGGTTACATTCCTATTTTAAAAGTCCTTCCCTTGATTTTGTTGCACTTAGAATAAAATTAAAACTTACATAGCTAACTGTCCCTATGTCTCCAGTTTTGTCACCTGAGATTCTCCCTCACCCACTAAGCCCTTCCTATACTATCCCTTAACTCATCTCTGGGCATTTGCAACTTTCTGTTCCGATGCTTTTCCTCCAGCCCTTCACATGGCTGGCTCAACCTCATTCTTTAGGTCTGAATACTACTGTCACTAAGGGGTTTTCTTTCTTTTCTTTGTGGTACTGGAATTGAACCCAGGGGTGCTTACCCACTGAGGTGTATCCCCAGCCCTTTTATGTTTTATTTTGAGGAAGGCTCTCACTAAGTTGCTTAGGGCCTAAATTAGTTGCTGAAGCTGGCTTTGAACTTGTGATCCTCCTGCCGTAACCTCCCAAATTGCTGGGATTACAGGTGTGTGCCACTACACCAGGCACCAAAGGGGTTTTCATCCTTCTAGGACTTAAGTTATCTTGTTTACTTTCAACCTTGTGTATTGCCTCTTTTTTTCCCGTTAGCTTGTAATCCTTTTGGCAGAGATGCTTAGTTAGAATTATCTGCAAGTTTATCCCAGTACCAGGCTCATAGTAGGTGTATGGTAAATACTTCATGAATGGATAAATATCAAATGGAAAGGAGAAGGAAAACTGCTGATTGGTAAAGACTACAGAAGGTGGAACCCAGTTCTAACAAATGTCAAACAGCAATAAATTTGGGGGCAGCATCGTTTCTTTTGTTGTTCTCTGCTTGGAGATCTCTCTCTCTCTCTCTCTCTCTCTCTCTCTCTCTCTCTCTCTCTCTCTCCTCTGCCTGACTTAAGTCCATAAGATTTGTCACATTCCTCAGCAAACTACCTATTATCTGTAGGAGAAATGAAGACCCAAAATAATGTGGATGAGAGAGAGAGAGAGGGAGGATATTCTGTACTTGAATTTTACTTTACTGTCACTTTATTTTCCTTTATAAGAAAATTCTCCTACTAGGTTTTTTGTGTCTAAATTTCCTCTTGTCAGGACACATGTACAGAGGTTTGGAGCTTCAGGTTCCTACCCTCCTGTGACTGTGTCACAGAAAATAATCTAATGACCCATTAGATTTTAGGAAAAAGGAAGAGCATTGTTAGTAAGTGAAAGGTGAAGGTAGACATTCTCAGAGAGTGAGCAGTAGTCTTGGGCTCTTCTTTGAGGGGGAAACTTTGTAAGGTATGAGTATAGGGTGGTGGCCTGTGGATGGTTCTGGTCTGGTGATATCAAGATGGTTTTTGGTGGTCTGGCCATTCTCAGGATCTTCAGGTCGATGTTTCCTCTATCTAATCAATAGATGATGTTGGGAATGTAGCTATGTTATAGGTGTCTTAAAATATTGTATCTCCCTTTATTCTAAAAATACATGTACTAGTATGTTACATAGGCTAAATAACAGTGTCAGAGCAATTTTCATTAAGAATGAATTTATAGTAACTAAGATTTTTGAGTCAATTTACAGTAACTTTAAGGTTTATAGATCTCTTGGGGTTGGTTGGGACTGTGGCTCAGAGGTAGAGCACTCGCCTCATATGTGCAAGGCCCTGGGTTCGATCCTCAGCACCACTTAAAAATAAGTAAATAAAAAAAAGGTATTGTGTCCAACTACAACTAAAAAATAAATATTTTTTTAAAAAAGATTTATTGGGGCTAGGGATGTGGCTCAAGTGGTAGCATGCTTGCTTGGTGTGCGCGCGGCGCTGGGTTCAATCCTTAGCACCACATACAAATAAAGATGTTGTGTCCGCTGAAAACTAAAAAATAAATATTAAATTCATTCTCTCTCTCTCTCTCAAAAAAAAAAAAAAAAAAGATTTATAGATCTCTCAAAACTGGGAGTGACAAGCCTAAGGGAAAAAAACAGCCTGGGGAGAAAAAAAATGTCTGAGAAACTTTAGCAAAATGCTTTCAGATTAAAGTTACAGTCTATTTTTCCTTCCCTTTTGTCCTCTTTCTATTTCTCTTTTATTTCTTTTCATTCCTACCTCACAACAGCCTCAGTTCCTTCCTCGAGGCCCCATTTCCTAAGTGTTCCACCACTTATGATAGCATCACAGGCCAGAGACCAACTTTTCAACCCCTGAGCCTTTAGAGACATTTAAGATACAAACCATAACAATTTTCAAGCATTGAGTTGTGTTGTTGTTCTTTTAATCTGTGTTATTAGTTTATAGGTTTATTGCAGTGTGCATTATGTCTAAGAAATGTCGCTTGTACTGATTTCTGCTTTTTGAAATCATTAGAGGTCTCCTTGTCGCCTAGAATAAGATCGATTTTGAAAAGAAATTCATTATTTATCATAAAAAAGGTATATCAAGCACCCCCAAATCGAGTTCAATGTTCAGTATATAGTAAAAAATTGTTTTTTTAGTGAACATGAACACTAATTAATTTATCTTGTGTATTTATTCAAAGTCTCTCTGTCATTGATTTTTATGGTTTTATTTATCAGCCAGTCTCCTAGTTTATATTTTGCTTTCTCCCCTAGCCCTTTCCTGAATAAAATAGAGTTAGGGCAGATGTGTTAACATCTTCCATTTTGACTAGAGTTCTGGCATTTTTCTTTGACTTTCAACCATTTGCATTCTAGCATTTTCATGCTGTGTTACACAGGACATAAATATTTATGTGTACTATAATTTCACTGTGGATTGCATTAGACATCAGAGTAATAAACCTCTTTGCCTCCCCCCGCAAAAGAAATTCTGTATGCCTGATGCTATGTGACTGGGAAATAAGTCTGGAGGCATAGTTTAGGGTCAAATTGCCATACTAAGTATTTTGAAATTTTTCCTATAAACAAATTTCTCTACTTCAAATATTTTTTGAATACTCATGATTTTTAATATTTGCAGGTAGTCCCTATATTATTTTTGCTTACTATTCTTCCTTAAATAGGCTTTTGTAAGCACAAATTTACACCAACAGGAAATTTTAATATTACTTCCATAAGTGAAAACCAATATTTTTCTACTATAAATTCAGATAAAAGCATAATTATTGAAGACTAATAAAAAATATAACCTAAAATCATCTCAGGTAACATTAATGGTTCCCATCTAAAACTTTTGGAAGTATTCCTCAAAGTAAAAACAGCTAAACAATGGTTTAAGGACATGAATGGCAGTAGTATTCCAGTAAGGAATATCAGAGTAAAATGAAGGATATTAAGTGCTGAGGGCCATTACCAAGTAGGAAATTTCCTTGCCAGCGTACCCCATGTTAATTTCGCTGTTGACATTGCATGTTAGGTGACCCTGCCCAAGGACGAGGGTGGATCCAGGATTAGGGTGTATCCTGCAGTTTGAGGAAGTATCCCAATCCTTGGGTTTAGGGCGTTCCCGGTTTAAGGCGTTCCCAGTTTAAGACCTTGGATTTTAGGGAAGTTCGATGTTGAGGATTATTGCTGCTGGAATTAGGGCGTTCCTGCTGCCTAAGCTCCTGTTGAACTCTCGTGAGATTCAGAGGGCATTTTGGGAAATAGCCTCGTGGAGTAGGTGAATTGGGTGGCAGCAGAACTGGGATTGCCCCAGAACGTGTGTGGAGGCCGGTGTGAGTTCGGGAAAAAAGAATTGCTGTTTGAATCTACAAAGCTGTGTGGTGGCTCGTGATTCTGTGCCCAGCCGAGACTGCGGCAATTAAGGAACATAAAAACCAGTTAGGAAGCTATTGCAGTATCCAGTCCAGATATGAGAAAGAAATGAACTATATAGGAGGTAGACTCCAGAGTAGTGTCTGGCCAGGTGTGGTGGCATGCGCCTGTAATCGCAGCCATTTGGGAGGCTGAGGCAGAAGGATTATGAGTTCAAAGCCAGCCTCAGCAATTTAGTGAAACCCTAAGCAATTCAGTGAGAACCTGTCTCTAGATAAAATATTTAAAAAAAAAAAAAAGGCTGGGGATGTGGCTCAGTGGCTAAGCACCCCTGGGTTCAAACCCTGGTACCGGAAAAAAGAGTAGTATCTGATTGAATGATGGACCTAAAGTTTCTAGCTTAGAAAATTAGGTAGATAATAATTACAATAACAGATTTAGAACATCAAAGAGGAGCAAGTTTGGAAAAATGGGCTCTACTTTTGATATGTGATGTCATGGTACTCCTGTCACCTCCAGGTAGTGAAGTCTGGTATGTGGAAGTATAGATGTAAAAGCTCAGAACAAGTTGGGATGGAAGAAATAGATTGTAGAATTGTGTGTATAGAGGAGTTTAAATCACTGTAGTTGTGAGAGAATGGGAATGAGTAGAGCTGAAGAGAAAGGGCCAAGGACAAAATTCAGGCTCCATTCCAGGCACAGTGGCACACGCCTGTAATCCCAGTGGCTAAAGAGCTGAGGCAGGAGGATCAAAAGTTCAAAGCCAGCTTTAGCAACTTAGTGAGGCACCAAAGCAATTTAGACCTGGTCTCAAAAATTAAAAGGGTTAGGGATGTGGCTTATTAGTTAAGCACCCCTGGGTACTATCCCCAGTACCAAGGAGAAAAAAAATCAGACTCCTTAAATGTCTAGAGAAGGGGAGGCAGAATGACTTTCCCCTGCAGTGCAATTTTATTTTTACCACTCCCAAAATACTCAGAATTCTTCTGTAATGTGTAAATGAATGGAGCCATTTTAGGCTTCTCTGATATATAGGTCTCAAGAAAGAGTCATTCTGGCTCACTAGACAAAAATCTATTTTAATTGTATAAAATTATACATATAAAATACATAGAAAGCATTAGAAGATAACTAAAATCTTTGACAACAAAAATGGACAGATAAGGGAACAATTTTTCTCAAATTCTTTGGGATTTGGGGGTATCTGATAAAAAGAATAAATCTAGGAAGTACAAGGACAATTCTTCCCAAAACTCACACCCTTAACACTTCTTCCCAGAGAAAGGAGCACAGGAGAAACTGGAGGGTTTATGATTGGGGGGGTTATAAATATAAATAAAACCAGATATACCTATTATTTAATGTAGGAGCTCTACTCCAATATTACATGTGTTTCATGGAATATAAAGATGGGGCTTAGAGAATCAAGGAAGCCACTTTCAAGCACTAATAAAATTGTAGCTGGATTCTTTATCTCTGATTCCATATGTACTGGTCACCAAGATGATTCCAAAAGCAAGAAATCTGCCTTTCATCTTGTTATCTAATCCAAAGAGCAAAGTGGTCTGTTTCCTAATCTACTTTTAAAAGAAAATTCTGTATAAATAAAAAGTCCAAATGCAGAAGCATTAAACTTCCCAAACTCAGTTTGGAAAGTGCACTGAACAATAATATAGAAAGGAGATCACAGAAGCAAAGGGGGAAATCTATCTCAGCACATATAGTTTTCCAAAAGGAGAATGCTCTTTCTGTACTCTAGATCACTTCTTACTTTACCCAAGAAAGAGCTGGAGAGAAGAACCATATTAAAACACAAATAGCTGATCATTGATTCTCTTTCCCCTCTTGCAGACTCCTAAGTTTTCAATTAGGAAGTACCAAAATGCCAAAGGCTTATCTTATTTTCCTAATCAACTCGTGTTCTAATAATCAATGTGGAGGAAAAGGAAACGAAAGAAATAAGAATCTAAGCTACGTACATCTAAGGCAGTAAACAGTACCAATTTGGTGGTAGGGAGAGAAATCTGGCCCTCACTTACCAAATGGAACAGATATTACTTTTAAAGAGCAAAATAATGTGGATGGTGGTCGGGATAGAAGTTTACTTTCTACCAGTCTCTGCAGGTAGAAGGTTTAAGGTTTAACTAAGCTAGGCGAGCAGGGGAGAAGTGAAAAGGGGATACTGAATGATAACCAGCCTAACCCCTTACCCCCATCTTACTATAGAGTATTTCTAGAAATCTGGACTTCCAAAATCATATAGATAGAGACTGCTTCCAAGCAAATTAGGAAGTAACCCCATGAATTGTGTTTATAATTCCTCTTGTATTGATGGGCAATTTCTCAGGAATGATTTAAAAATAATAAACCAGATTTTCACTCCTTTCTGAATAATAGGGTAGGGAACCCTCAAAACAAAGGGTTAGTAGAGACAAAGAAAGGAGTAAGGTAGTGGTGCGGACGGGGAGATACCAAGCAGATCCAGCTCAAGATAAACCAAAGCCAAAGATTTCTTACTCATACCCTGTTTGAGACCAAAAAAAAAAAAAAAAAGCAAGAATGAGAGTGAGGGTGGGGTACATAGGTATACCCGTTATTTTAAAGGGAGACATGAACACTTGATCATACTGTGTTATTGAAATGACTATACAGAATTAATCTGGAAGTGTACAAGCTCCAAAGACAGCCTGCTCTTTCTCATAAAGTGAATGGAGAGGTCCCCAAACCTGGAAGTTAGAAAAGAGATCTCCTAGCAAATGGGAATCCAGGTGTGGTTTATACATATATATATATATATATATATATATTTTTTTTTAAAGTATAAAATTGAGTAAGTATGTACAGAAATCATCCTAAGTCTTAGAGAGGAGACATACAAAAAAGGTCCAGGAAAGGAGAGGGAGTATGAAGGTAGATGCCTAGCAGTTGGAAGAATGCATATTGCCCAACTGCCCAGCAGCCAGCATGAGAATATCTTTCTTCTCCTTGTGGAAGCGCAGCTCCTTGCCTGCCAGCCGGGCTTCATCCAATTCCCGTTCAGTGGAGGCCAGCTCTCTAGAAAGTGCCCCTGGCACACTCTGCTCCCGGCTCACCCAGTCCAAGGCCATTTGGTGGCGAATATCGTCATCTAGGGCTCGGTGGGAATAATGAGCCAACACCTCCTGGTTGCAGAGAGGAATTGAAGATCACTGAGAAGATAAAGGTTCATATCATACCACACAGACCCACCTGGGACTAGGTCTCTTAGCTTTGGAGTCCTCACTGAAGCAGCACCTAAGGCCCTCCAGGGAGATTCCTAAGGAAAACTTCCTGGTGGAGTGAAGTGAAGAGGGCACTGAAGGCTTTCAGCGTTCGCCACCCGTACCCACAGGCTTGCTTCCCTTACCACAGCAGCAGACCCTGTCCCTCTCACTCGTGAGATCTCTTACCTGCCGAGAGCACTGTCTTTCCCTCATGGCCTTAAGGCTGCCATTCCAGTGCAACAGTTGAAACACTGTCATTAGCTCCTGCGGGAAGAAGATATGTAGTACCAGGACAGTGATTTTTTGAAAAAAAATTTTCCTTTAAAATTCTTTTTCTTAGTTGTTGATAGATCTTTATTTTATTTATTTATACCTGGTGCTGAGAATCTAACCCAGGGCCTCACACATGCCAGGCAAGTGCACTACTGCTGAGTCGCAACCTCAGCCCAGGACAGTGACTCTGATATTGGTAGAATCACATGGGAAATTTTTTTACAAGATATATTTGTGGAAGCATCTCTAATCACCAACTCTGATATATCCCTGGGGGAAGGAAGTATTTATATTTTGAAAAATATTCTACTTCCTTTTCCTTCCTTTTTAAAAAGTCTAATTATAGTAGAGATTAGTAGGAGGCATTATGTGTACATTAGCAGTCTGACCATGTTATTAGAGCCAGGGAAGTAGTGGAATAGTACCTGGAACTCCAACATTGACTTGCCCTTGTTGGATTCTAACATAAATCGGAAGGCACCAATGCCTGTATTTGGGTTGTCAGCTTCCTCCCTGTTGCCCTGGTAACAGAGGAAAAGAAAAGACAAATAGATTTCCAATTGGAATTATCATCTTGAGCAGCACTATCCAACAAAAAAACATGAGCCACATATTTAATTTTAGATTTCACAGTTGCCACATTATAGTAAAAAAATGTTTTAGTTGTAGATGGACAGGATACCTTTATTTTATTTATTTATTTTTATGTGGTGCTGAGGCTCGAACCCAGGGCCTCATGCGTGCTAGGCGAGTGCTCTACTCTGAGCCAGAACCCCAGCCTTTTATGTGCTTTACATTTTTTGAACCAAGTTTTTGAAACATATTTTATACTTAAAATACATCTCAATTCTTACCCAGAGGTACTTTACCATTGAATTACATCCCGGTCCTTTTATTTTTAAAAATTATTCCCAACACATTAAATTGGAGGCTTTAACTGGAAGGGAAAATGTAATCTTTAAAATTAGGTTTTAGTGGGGCTGGGATTGTGGCTCAGTGGTAGAGAGCTTGCCTAGCATGTGTGAGGCACCGGGTTCAATTCTCAGCACCACTTATAAATAAATAAAATAAAGACCATTGACAACTAAAAAATATTCTTTTTTTTTTAAACTATTTATTTAATTTTTAGTTTTCGGCGGACACAACATCTTTGTTGGTATGTGGTGCTGAGGATCGAACCTGGGCCGCACGCATGCCAGGCGAGCGCGCTACCGCTTGAGCCACATCCCCAGCCCCAGTTTTCAATCTTTTTTAAGAATATTTTTTAGGGCTGGGGATGTGGCTCAAGCGGTAGCATGCTCGCCTGGCATGCGTGCGGCCTGGGTTCGATCCTCAGCACCACATACCAACAAAGATGTTGTGTCCGCTGAGAACTAAAAAAATAATAAATAAATATTAAAAAAAAAAAAAAGATTGAAAACTTAAAAAAAATTAGGCTTTAGAACTCTGAAGCAAGTAACTATTTTATTTGTGCCAGTAATTGTTCACTGTGACACCTTATTCAGTGCTTACCAAACTTTTCCATGACATGGCACATATGAAATAATCCTTATCTGTATAGCTAACTGAGTATACGGAAGAGGTTGCTGGCAAGCACAGTGACTTCAAACAGAGGAGTCCATCCATCCCAGGCATTGCCCAGTCTCCTGAGAGCTGAGGGGTTCAAAATCATGGCACACCTGTAATCAATCTGGAATATATCAGACTAGATGGGATTACAGGGATACACCAACACACTTGGCTCGCCTGACTCCTTAACTCCTCACCTCCCAAAATGGCGTCTTACTATGTTGCCCAGGATAGCCTCCAACTCCTGGGCTCAAGTTATCCTCCTGCCTCAGCATCCCTAGTAGCTGGGACTACAGGCACGCATATCATGACCAGCTGTAGATATGATGACGTTCTTTTTTTTCTTTTTGCACCAAGAATTGAACTCAGGGGCACTTGGCCACTGAGCCACATCCCCAGCCCTGTTTTTAAAATTTTATTTAGAGACAGGGTCTCACTGAGTTGCTTAGCGCCTCACCATTGCTGAGGCTGGCTTTGAACTTGCAATTCTCCTGTCTCAGTTTCCCAAACTGCTGGGATTACAGGCATGTGTCCCCCGCACCCAGCCATGATGATATTCTTGATCCATGGAATCAACCAGTCATGAAATCTGCCCTACTTGTAGACTTCCTGTCATTTTAGATAATGAATTTCCTTTCTTTGCTAATTTCCTTAATTTTCTGTTACTTGCATTTAAACTGATAACGTGCTAAGTGCTTAAATATCTGTTTTATCCATTAACCTTATGTGTCATGTGTAATTTTTAACCTATTTGGTAGATGAGGAAACAGACTTGATGAGATAACTTGTTCAAAGTTATATACCTGGTAGAACCATAATTTCAATACAGTAAATTCAGAGCCTATATGCTAGTGCACATCCTGCTTTCTATAATCCAAACAAATATTTTATTTTATAATACCATTAGATGAAGAGTGGCAAATGCACTTTCCTGATTTTGAACTGACTGATTTAAAATGATTTTTATTAATCAGGTAGTGGTCAAGTCACTCAGGATTCTGAGGCAGGAAGATCCCAAGTTCAAGGCCATCCATAGCAATTTAGCAAAACCCTAAGCAGTTTAGAGAGACCCTGTTGCAAAATAAAAATAAAAAGGGATGGGGATGTAGCTCAGGGGAAGAGCACCCCTGGGTTCAATTCCCACTATCAAAACTGTAAGAAAATAAAATAAAATTGTTATTCTCTAAGGATGCTGTTGATTAGGACAAAGAATAATGGGAGGAAAACAGATGGGTTCTAAGTAATAGAGGAAAGACAAATTGTGATTTACAGTGTTCAACAACTAATCTATAAAATTCATAAATAAAGCATGTGGAGAGCCATTCTGACACGTGATTGGGTGACTCCCGTTAAGGGCCTGAGGCGCTCTGGCTGTGTCGGAGCTTTCCCGACCCTTTCCTGATGAGAGAGACCATCCTTGTGGGGGTGTGCCTGACCACTGACCCCGGGGACCCAATCACTGACCCTGACCTTGGAGTGCAGCCCCCCCTCAACCTTCATTGGATGGAATTCTCCCCTGAATCTCTTGTTCCCCCAAATAAAAGGCTACTCCCAGGCGTGTTCGCGCTCTCTCTCTCTCCTGCTAGCCCAGAGTAATCCTCGCTGCCCTGCTGGGCGGCTAGAGGCGGGAACCAGGGAGGCAAGCCGTCTCGGACCTAGCAATATAAATAAGGTAACTGGCTTGTGTGTTTTATTTCGATCTCTTCTAACTAACTTAATGCCTAGAACCTCATTAATGAAACCACTGCGCAGGCCGCGTGGTAGAAAAGCAGTTTAGCGTTATGTAATTACACCTTAACTAAATGTAAACAGAACAGAAACAGAGAATCAGTCTGACTTTTTCACCCTGTCGGTGGTTTGTAGAGAGGAAGGACGAAAGCAGTGTTCTTTCCTAGGAGGCATCCCTCAGCTAGATCTATCTGTATCCTAATCGTGGTGTATCACTTACTCACTATATCACTTTAAGCAAAACTTCACTTCTGTGGTCTTTTCATCTGTTAAACAGAGGTAATAATAATACTTATACTTCCAGGGTTATCGTAATGATCAAATGAGATAAAGTACATAAAAATCCCTTATACTGGTCCCTGTTATTTATGATTATTATCACATCACCATGATAATTTGAAAGAACAAATGTTCTTTTTAAAAATATTTTTTAAATGTGGATGTATAACCGATGTGATTCTGCAATCTGTAATTGGGGTAAAAATGGGAGTTCATAACCCACTTGAATCTAATGTATGAAATATGATATGTCAAGAGCTTTGTAATGTTTTGAACAACCAATAAAAAAATATATATAATTTGATCCTTAAAAAAAATATATTTTTTAGTTGTCAATGGACCTTTATTTTATTTATTTATTTATATGCAGCACTGAGAATCAACCCAATGCCTCACACATGCTACGCAAAGCTCTACCAGTGAGCCACATCCCTAGCCCCTAGATGTTCCTTTTAAAGAAAGTAGATAATTTGGGGTTGGGGCTGTGACTCAGTGGTAGAGCACTCGCCTAGTGTGTTCGAGGCCCGAGGTTTGATCCTCAGCACCACATAAACATAAAGAAATAAAATAAAGGTTTGTGTCCAACTCTAACTAAAAAAAAAAAAAAAAAGAAGAAGAAGAGAAAAGGAAGTAGATAATTCTCCTGTTCCTAAAAGGGAAAATGATAAAACATTGTATAAAAAAAGGGGTTCTTTTAAAAAATATATTTTTATTAGAGCTGGGGTTGTGGTTTAGCAGTAGTGCACTTGCCTGGTTTGTGTGAGGCACTGGGTTCAATTCTCAGCACCACATATAAATAAATAAAATAAAGGTCTATCAAAAACAAACAAAAAAAAATCTTTATTGAACCCAGTACCTCACACAAGCTAGGCAAGTGCTCTACTACTGAGCCACAACCCCAGCCCCTCCAAATAGGGGTTCTTTTTCTTTTATCAGTATTTTTTTTTTAATATTTATTTTTTAGTTATCGGCGGACACAACATCTTTGTTTGTATGTGGTGCTGAGGATCGAACCCGGGCCGCAGGCATGCCAGGCAAGCTCGCTACCGCTTGAGCCACCTCCCCAGCCCCAGTTTTTTTTTTTTGTTGTTGTTGTTTATTTATTTTTAACTCTATTTATTTATTTATTTTTTATTTATTTATTTTTTTTTTATTTTTTAGTTCTCGGCGGACACAACATCTTTGTTGGTATGTGGTGCTGAGGATCGAACCCGGGCCGCACGCATGCCAAGCGAGCGCGCTACCGCTTGAGCCACATCCCCAGCCCTATTTATTTATATTTTATGTGGTGCTGAGGTTTGAACCCAGGGCCCCACACGTGCTAGGCAAGCGCTCTACCACTGAGCCCCAGCCCCAGCCCTATAAAGGGGTTCTTTATTAATAAGTTGAAGTAATGGAGGAGGGAAACAAGTACAATAAATGCAGTCATATGGGATAGAACAGCTCTCACACACTTCCTCTTGCCATGTAATACCTGGTACCACCTCACCAGCAAGAAAGCCACCTCCAGATGAATCCCCTCATCCTTGGACCAAAATCATGAGTCAAAATAAATGTTCTTTTCTGTATAACTTTAAAAAAAAAAAAGGTCTTGGGGTGGAGCTCAGTGATAGAACACTTGCTTAGCATGTGTAAAGCCATGCTTCCATCCCCAGCACCACAAAAAAATATAGGGGAAGGGGTATACCTCAGTGATACAGTGCTTGCCCAGCAGACACTCGGTTCAATCCCTAGCACCACAAAAAAAAAAAATCCTCTTTTTTTAGTGAAAAATTATAAGTGACTAGGGTTTTAAATCAAAATTATGAAAAACAAAATTCAAGCTCAATTTTCATTTATTAAGGAGCTCTAGAATACCATAAATCTTCAATTAAATGTTTCTAGACACCAAAAAGATACAATGAAAGAGACTACACAACAAAAAAGCATATAAACATAGGTAAGAAATTAGGGACAGAGATATAAGGAGCATATGACATACAAAAAATTAACAGATAATCAGCAGAACAGAGATGTAGACAGAAAAGAAAACAAGGAACCAGTTTTCCCATCCCCTACTCTCCTTCCTTCCAGTTCCAAGTACTTACATTGAAAGATGCCAGGGCCTCAGAGACACTCTTCTCAATGAACTCATCAGTGATTCTTCGGGAAGGATGTTCATTAAACACAGAGTTCATTAATGCAATCTTTGCAGCACTCCTCCTGGCCTCCGCTTTTGTGGGGCAAAACTAGGCAGAGAAGAGAAAGTGAGAATATGTGTACATGTGTATCTGAGAGAGAGGAAGAAACAGTGGGAGGGAGACACTTAAGATAGAGAACAAAGTGGACACTCTTTAGATAAATCACTTGTGTTCAACACACTTTACAATGTTTTTATTGTAAAATGATTGGGATGTTTGGAAACAGACTTTTGATTCAACATCCTGAAGTCATTAAAGAACTGGAGGGGCTGGAGATGTGGCTCAAGTGGTAGCGTGCTCGCCTGGCATGCGTGCGGCCCGGGTTTGATCCTCAGCACCACATACCAACAAAGATGTTATGTCCGCCGAGAACTAAAAAATAAATATTAAAAATTCTCTCTCTCTTTCTCTCTCCTCTCTCACTCTTTCTTTAAAAAAAAAAAAAAAAGAACTGGAGACGACTACAGCTCCTAGAAAACTGAATCAGAACTAGTAAGGCCACTGAAGTCAGCACATGACCGCTAGACTTGAAAAATACCTCTGTTTAAACTGTCAACAATTACTCCAAAGTCAGATTCTGGCCAGCTTATTAGAAATCTGTATCTTGTTCTCTTGTTCTCTAGACAAGCAAGATTTTTGGATTCCTCTAGATAATCCAAGATTAGAACAAAGCTGTCTGTAGGCTGCTTCTATGAGGCACCTATCTGGGATTCATGGATTTCACTTTCAGCTATGAACAGGCATTTCCCCCGATAATGTCATGAGCCAAAGGACTTATCCCAGAAGAGGTCTGAGTAAATTTAGCCTTCTTCCCCGCATTGGAAGCAAGGAGAATAGAGGTGGCTAGGAAAGGAAAGCAAGAAAAACTTAAAAATTAACTCATGTTTTTACATTATTTCTAACAGGTTATTGCCGCAGTCTTGGCTGGCCACTCACAGCTTTGTAGATTCAAACAGCAATTCTTTATTCCCGAACTCACGTTCTGGGGAAATCCCAGTTCTGCGCGCAATACACGTCCCAAAATACTTTCTCAATTCCAGGAGAACTCAACAGGAACTCAAGGATCGGGCGTGCCTGAGGCAGCAGGATACGCCCTATCCCCCCCCCCCCAGGGTACACCTTAAACCTGGAACTTCCCTAAACCCAAGGACGGGATACTCCCTAAAACCTGATCAGCTCTAAACCCGGATCCGCCCTGGTCCTTGAGCAAGGTCACCTTACTAAAGCATACATGCAATGTCACAGCGAATGTCCTCTAAGCAACATGGGGGACGCTGGCAAGGAAATTTCGATGCGTCATTCCTACTTGGCAATGACCCTCAGCAGGTTATCACAGGGAAACTTTGGTTTTCAAAAGTCTTAACTCTTTCAACTTCACATTTCTGGCTACCAGAGTATTCCTTTATAATCCACCTTTGCTGGCCGCTTCAAAGACCCCTGTGCCCTTGTCATTTATGTTTTAAGATTAGAAGAAGGACAGTTAATGTTGCAGTTTTAGAAATTAGACCAGGATATGTTCAGCACTTTGCCATCCTTATTATCATTAAATGTCTAACTTCCTTTAGCTGACAGTCCTCTCTGGAACAATATATGGAGCTTCACACATTAACCCTAAGTCTTTTGACTTCTTTAGTTTTTCTGTTTCTACTTTTCTATTTCTAATCTGCTGCCCACTCCACTCATTAGTGCTTTTTCTGAAAAAGTTATCTGTGAAGAAAACCACCAGGAAAAATTTCACCTACCAAAGTGGATATAAAATATGTAAGCTAAAAAAATCCAAGATAGATAATTCTACTCTTTTAGAAAATAACAGAAATCAAATCACTATAATTGTTCAATTATGGGCATCATCATAAAATTATTAAATCATTATTTAGCATTGTGATAAGGTGGGAAAGAGGAGGAAAGATATTTTCTCTAATAAGAGAAAGCATAAGCCAGGTGCAGTTGCACATGCCTGTGATCCCCAGCTACTCAGGAGGGTAAGGTGGAGAGGCACAAGTTCAAGGACAGCCTGGGGCAGCTTAGTGAGAGGCTCTGTTTAAAAAAAAAGGGGGGGTTGAATATGTAGCTCCTGGTAGAGCCTCTGGGTTCAATCCCTAGTACCATTAAAAAAAAGTATAAATATTAGTTATCTGGGACATATATTTATTTCTCTGAAGTAGCTGAGGTTCTGAGGGAAAAATTTTTAGTCACCTGATTTGAAATGTTTCTGTTTGAGGCAGGAATTGAGCTGCAGTGGCTCTCATTCATGCAACAGATTTATCAGGTACCTACTATGTGCTGGGTTCTGAATCTGGTAATGGGAATCCAGTAGTAAATAAGAAAGTAGACTTAGCATGCAGAATGTCCTGGGTTTGATCCCTGGCATCACAAACAAACAATGATGACAACAAAAATACCCAGAAAGAAACAACATATCATGTCTCTTTCATGTTATAGATGGGAAAACTGAGGCCAGAGGGCAATCAAGAGAATGAAAATTTAATCACCTAACTCTTAGATGATGGGGAGCTCCTTACCTCACCATAATCAGCCACTCCCCTTTGATCTCTCAGAGAATTCAAACATTGCTTTCTTTTGTAAATACCTGTGAAAAACTACTGGGGGGGGGTGGGAGGAAAGGGAATATTGATCTATATCCTCAACAAGACACAGCAAGAAGTTGGAATGCAATAATGGACCCAGATCAGAATAAGGGTCGGATGCTAATAGTCTGATATATTCAGTGTTTGTGCAAAATCAAATTTGGTTTGAGGGGCTGGGGTTGTACCTCAGTGGTAGAGCACTTGCCGAGCATGTGTGAGGCACTGGGTTTGATCCTCAGCACCACATATAAATAAGTAAAATAAAGGTATTATGTCCATCTATAACTAAAAAATAAATAAATAAATAGGTTTGATTTTTGCAGGCTGAAAGAAAAACATGATACTGATGTGATTTTGTGATCCAATGAGCTTCAGATGCTTGTGAGAATGATTTTTCCAGATTGGCTTAAGTTCTCAAATATGTGATTTCATGCAGAAATGTAATGGCCAAAGTGATAAAGTTCTTATTAGCACCTAAGATTCAGCTTTACCACTGCTGCCTCACAACTCTTACCTGGAAACTCCCAAAGCAACTTCCCCCAGGTAGGGTGACATAGCAGACATAGGGAGGGCTGTTGGAGGGAACCATCTCATAAACCACTAGAGCCCCATTTTTCAAGTCAGCCCCACGGGACTGTTTCATCTGCCAGAATTCCTGAAGCGCCTCCACCACATTCACTATAAAAAAAGAAGAAGAAGAAAGAAAAGTTCAGCAACAATCACACCTCTAAGTGGTGCTATACTTCAGTATGGTACCTGTAATCTGCACATATACTAAGAGTTCCTTAACTTCCTATCTTTTGCCACTTAGACCCATTTAAATTGGGGCTGGGGATGTAGCTTAGTGGTACAGCACTTGCCCTGGGTTCAATCCCCAGCACTGCAAAACAAACAAGAAAAAAAGTAATTTAAATTAATAAACGTAGAATATGATCAAGCTAATTTGTATAGGAAGACCAGATTAAGCCTGTCCTCCTCTCCTCCACTCTCCAGATCACACTTTGATTTGTCCTAGATACCAGAAGAAAATAACTTAAAATCAGAGGCATAGTTTCCAAGGTCAGCAGACCATTCTCTCTACCTAATCAAGTATAAGTGGATTATTCTACAACTGGTCAGCTGCCCTGGGACAATAACAACCATCACAATAATAAGTGTTAACATTTATTAAACACTGATTGTATGTCAGGCATTTCCCTAAGTGCTTGGCTCATTTAATCCTAACAACCTTATGAGGTACATACTTTTGTTATTCTCATTTTACAGATGAGGGAAATGAGGCATAGTGGGGTTAAATAACCGGCCCAAGGTTATAAAAACTAGAAGGTAGCAGAGTTAAGAGTCAAATTTAGGGAGTCCTGTTTCCACAGTCAATGTCCTTAAACCACTGGGTAATACTACTGCTTAAGGAAATATGGCTATTAGCCATTCTCAAGCTTATGCTTCTAGTGAGCAAACCAATGACCAGATTCCCTTTCCAGCCTGGAATAATATGTGTATACTATGAAACAAAGTGAGGAGACCAATTCTCTTCTGAATCTTTAATTGGGTAAAAATTATTTGTGGAGGAACAGTATGTTGGGAAGCACTCCTACAAGGGTCTCTTCTACTCCTTTAAACCTTGCTGAGCATGTCAGGAGTGTAAAGTCCTGACTGCACTTAACTTGGACCATTTCTCAGGACTGTGTTTACACCAATGGAACTTGAGGGATGAGGTAATGCCTCCCTCTAAGACAAAGAACAATCTTGCTACTGCTTATAATAAAATGGCAGTTTCCCCAAGTTCAGTGTTCCTCTCATGATATAACCTATGGCCTGTGTAGCATCCACCTGAGTCCTCCACATAAGACTCGGGAGACAAGGGGAACTGATGCACCACAATGCTCATGTTACCTGCTGTGCTATGAGTAATAAAGTTCTTTATTTCTGACCCAGAAATCTCTTCTGCCAACATCTAAGAAAGAGTAACTGGCTAACTTATTAGATTGAAGTAGAGTAAAATCAAACTCCAGACCTGATCCTGTATTCCAGAACACTTCCTACAAGTATTTAGCCCACAAATAGGCAGCAAGTACTTTCTCTATGCCAGACTGTTCTAAGCTATAATAAATAGTAGAATACATTCTAAAGAGGGAATGTAACATGTACACAGCGTAAAGAGGAAAAAAGATGTTAAATCATCTCAAACATACATAAAATTCCAACTGTGATAAGTGCTAGGAGAGGCAGATAGTGGGCAATGTAGGAATATCTGCTCTAGTAAAGAAAGTTACCCTGAAGAGTTGATATCTAAGCTGAGGTGTGAGCAGGAATCCACCAGATAAAAAGTAAAAGAATAGTGCCCTGAGCATAAGAAACAGCACGTCCAAAGGCTGTATGACAGCAGGGAACATGGTAAATGAAGGGACTAAAAGAAGGCCAATGTGGCTACAAAAGAGTGAGGGGAATGGAATGCAAGATGTGCTTAAAAAGGGAGGTAGGAACCAGACCAGGTAGGGCCTAAAGGCCCTGTCAGAGCACTAGCTTTATCCTAGGGTGAGATGGGAAGCAACTGAAGGATTTTAAACAGGGGGAATGAGATCATTTTACCTTTATAAAACATAATTTTTCCTTTGACTCTAGGGTTCCAAACGTTTCAAATGGCTTCAAGGCCTCATAATAAATTGTCAAATGTGCTCTCCAATATATTGCCACATGATCACTTTCTCACTCTTACAAACAACAAGGACTCATTCATTCTTTCATATTGTGCTAATTCAGGTCTGCCAAGAAGACATCAAAATAGGATAGACATGTAAAAGATTTTCTAGAGAGGAAGTAGGAGAAGGCAGGGAGAGTCTTCGGATCACAGTGAGGGTCTGATACATATAGAAGAGAGGGAAAGAAGGAGGTTTATATGTTTCAGACTGCAGGTTGTTCCAAGAAAGGTTTGGTCAAGCCAGTGGGAAGTCCTCATATCAAAGGAATCCCACAGTCTTAACAAGGTGTGCCTGCATTAATACTCCTGTTATGCTCAGTCATTGTCTGGGAGCAGTGTACAACAAGATTGGCCTCGGTACAAATGTGGTGATGGACTTAGAGGGGGCAGGAGCTGAGGCTGTCAGTCACTTAGGCTCCCTACAGCAGGAGATCTGATCTGCACATTTTCATTAAGCAAGAACTAGAGATTTAATAGGTACCCAGCTCACTGTAGTCATTAGAGATACAAAGAATAACACAATCCCTGCCAGCTAGTGTTCAAAACCTAGTGACAAATAATGTTATGTCACCTGCTCTCAAACTGAAACAAGGACCCCATATTCTAGCCGGAGTTTGAAAATCAGAATAAGCTCTTCTCTAATACCTTATACTTAACTGACTTTTTAGAATGTTCAGTCTTCTATTAAAAGGGAGCATGAAAAGGAAACATTCTCTTTCCCACCCTTAGTTTTGGCAAGGGCTCTTTAAAGGTCACTTCTGCCCAGAAAGCTTATCCATCTTTGTTCTTTCCATTGAGATCTTTTCAGCCCCAGTTCCCTCTTTGAGACAATCTAGCACAATGCACTGAGTGACAGCTTTCCTGACATGCAAACAACAGGGAGAACAGTGGAATAAAGAAGAAGGGGAGGAGGCCACCATAATTGGGAAGGTCCTAGTAAAAAGCATGTCTATTCTATATCCAGTAAAATCCCTCTCTTCACAGAGTATAGGACTGTTTTTTTAAAATTATCACTCAAATCCATAGGAAATGGGAAGTCTTACTTCAGAAATGTGAGTATGAAATGAGAAACTACACAAAATGGTCAGGAAAAAAAGCAATTAATTGTGATCTGCACTTGAAAATGTTCAGGGAGTGATTTTTAGAGCTGAGACTAAGGAAGGGCAGATGATTTGCTTGAGGTCACACAGATGTAACAGTCGGGGCATGAATCTACATGTCCTTATGCCAATGTTCTTTCCAATTTGGGAATCTTAATCCAGGGTTCGGGATCCTGTTCACAGCTCAACCTCATAGGGTTCATAACCCCCATAAACCTGGTAAGTAATGTGTGCGTGCACATGCGCGTGCCTGCATACATACATGTGAGCATTTCTGGGTGTGGGAGTGGTGTCTGTAGTTTTATTTTCTATGAGAAATCATGAATATAATGGTTTACATATGAGTAAAGAAGAGTGAGGGAGGAAACAGACACATTGGGCAGATACGATTGCTTTCTGGTTGGCAATGACAGATGGGTTGAAGGGCATCAGAAAGACCAAGACACGAAGAATGTCTATGTCATAACATTTAATGACAACACAAAAGAGAATGATTTGTTTTCTACCTTTAGAAGATGAAATATTAGATGCATGTCTAAGTGGTATGAGAGGTAAAGATCATTTGTCCACCAGAATGGAAACATTAAAACAACACCTGGGGGCTGGGTTGGGTGTATCTCAGTGGTACAGATGCTTAGTATTCTTGAAGCCCTAGGTCCAATCCCCAGCACTCAAAAACCAAAAAGCAACAATGAACTACAGAAAAAAAATTTATATTACAATAATAAATATAATATTGTGGTAAGGAAGCAGGGATAAATAGATAATAAATAGCTAAAGAAATTGAGAGATTAATAAAAAGGTTTTCCCTGATCATACATGTTTGTGAGAGTAGGCTGGCCTACCTTCGTTCAAGTTATTATGGAAAATAGTCAAGGTAGTTAAAAATATTCTGCTCTATTTCATTTTTTAAAGGGAATAGCTTTAAAATTAATAAGCTTATAATGCACAGTCTCTTTGGAAGGGAGGGATTGTAAAGTACCAGTGACTTCAATAGGGGACTAGGCTAGGCTGAATAATACCTTCTGCCTAGATGTATGTCTAATCTCTGGGACCTGTGAATATTACCTTATGTGACAAAGACTTTGCAATGTGTTTAAGTTAAGTAATCTTTGGTGGAGAGATTATCCTAGATTATCGTGTTGGGCCCTAAATGCAATCAAAAGTGTCCTTATAAGAGGGAGCTCAGATTTGGCAAAATACAGAAGAGGAAAGGCATGGAGGCAGAGATTGGAGAGAGAGAGCCACAAGCCAAGGAATGTCAGCAGAAGCTGGAATCGGCAAGGAATGGACTCTCCTTTAAATTTCTGGAGAGAACATCTCCTTGCCCACACCTTGATTTGTGGCTCAGTGATACTGACTTTGGATTTACTACTAACAGAGCTGTGGGCGAATAAACTTCTGTTGTTTTAAGCAGCAAAATATGTGAGAATTTGTTACAGCAGCTGTAAGAAACTAATATTGGGATTAATCTAACATTTCTAAAAACTGGTAATATTCAGACCAATCAGTGTAATTCAATCACTTTTAGAAAAACCTGTAGTGAGGAAGAGGAAAGATTAAACAGAAAATATTACATAAGATTCATTTAGTCAGCGCAGTAGAGTAGGTGGGCAAAATCTCCAATTACATAGCCCTATTGTAATATAATGGGAGAGCAATAATTCCAAAACAAGAGGCTTGCAGATGGAAATATAACAGTTATAAAGCAAGGAAAGTGACTTGCTCAATCATGCCAGTTTAGGGACTGCCAGATGTTAAACATGAGAGAAGATCTACATGCTATGTGGAAAAAAGGGGAGAGAAACATGGTAATGTGAACAATGCCCATCATATGTACAGTTTTCAAAGCATTTCCAAATGCACAGTAATAGCAATCACTCACTGAGTACTATGTGCTGCATGCTTGACATTCATGTTTTCATTTAATTCACACAAAACTATCAAAATAGGTATGATAACATCCATTTCACTAAAAGCAAACAAGGAAAAGGCCAGAAGTAGCAGAACAGGGTTTAGAAAAAATATTCATTTGTTTACAAAGCCAACCCTTTTTATTGTACTATCCTGCTTTATTATACCATTAATCCTCACATGATCTGTGAAGCAGACTGTGAACTCCATCAAGAAGACTGCCTTGTTCACCACTGCATCTGGTAATCAATAAATATTTGTTAAATGAATAAATAAAATAGATGAGGCATAGAGAGATTAAGCATTTTCTCCAAGCTGCACAGCCATTATTTGGCAGGGCCAGGTTCTCTGATCCCAAATTCTCTCTCTCTCTCTCTCTCTCTCTCTCTCTCTCTATATATATATATATATATATATATATATATATATATATGTATGTATATATATATATATATATATATATATATATATATACACACACTTTAAACTGATTAAGATCCACCAGAAGGGCTGGGGTTGAGGCTCAGTCATAGTGGGAGGCAATAGTTTCGATCTTCAGCACCACATAAAAAGAAAGAAAAGAAAAGAAAGGAAAGGAAAAATATATATACATAAAAGATCCAACAGCAAACAGAAATATGTGTGTCTCTCAGGCAGGTGAAGGGCATGGGGAGATAAAGGACAAATAGGAAAAGAACCTATAGAGTGAAATTGTATTGAGTAATTTGAGTGAATAAAGCATTGAATAGAGGCAAAAAAAAAAAAAGACAAATAGGTAAAATAAGAGAAGAGCTTTTTTGCTTAAATGCTGCGATCCAATATGAGTGGAAAATGAATCTAAAGACTGAACTGAAAAGGATGAATTTGGAGTAGACAGGAAGAAGATGAAGGATGTGGATTGAAGATGATGTGCAAGGCATTGTTGGATCAGAAAATGATTTGGACAGAGACCAAAGTAAATTGTTTTCAGGGGAATAGAGCCATCCCCCAATTACCATGCCATCAGTCACGCGGGTATGTGGGTACATGCCAATGGCAGCTTCGCCTATTAATCAGAGCAGAATAAGTGGTTCCATGTGGTGAAGGACTTTGAGCCAAATCGGCAGAGATTTTGCTTGCCTAAAGCTGAACTATCTGCCAAACTCTGGCTGGACACCCAGACTGGAAATGGGTAACTCGAGAATAATGAGGACTGTGATGGGAGGCGGGGAGACTGGAGGAGAGAATCACCACAGAGTCTGAAGCCTGAGTGACTGCTCTTTGTCAGCACAATCTCTTTGTTCCCTCATCCTTTCTGAGGAAATTAAGGTTTTATAAGACACCCAGTTTGGAAGCCAAACCAGAGGCTTTCCAGGTAACATAGACAAGGAAAAAGGGTACACCTCTATAATTTTAATGAACACCAATAAGTTTCCCAGAGGAAGAATTCAGATTTAGGTTGATCACTCCTGGCTATTCCTATGCCCAGAGGCAAAGACTTTCCCTTGGTCTTGACTTAAAGAGACCCGAACAACAGGATAATGGCTGATGGCCATCCCATCACATAGCCTTGTTAAACCTACAAATTAAACTAGAAACATAACTGTATGGACTCTTGATGAATTTCAGAATCACATCCATTTGTATATCCAGCATCTTACAAAGTACCTGCTCCATGGTAGGAGTACAAATTGTATGAAAAATGAAGAGAAACTAATAGTAAATTAATGATTAGGCACCGACAGCAAACTGGATCTAAAAATCTGTTTTCATTGGACTCTCTGGGTTTACAACATCAGGATTTAAAAGTGGGAGAGACACGGTCTTAAGGAAATATGAATCAATGAATTTGAGATGATAATAAGAATTATAAGTACCCATTATATTTTCAGTTGCAATTTCTCAATCCACATCATAACCCCTGAGAAAGGTGAAGCTCAGTGTGATTGTTTCTTTCCCCAAAGACAGAGCTAGCAAGTGACAGAAGTCTATGAAGCCTGTACACATACGTGTTCTTTTCACTATACTCTCTCAAAAAAACAAAAACAAAAACCTCATTATTGTCTATAGAGAAAGCTCTGCAAATTTTCTCTGTATCAAACTAGAAAGTTAAAGACATAGTTACTTCTGGATCAAACAGGACTTGGCCAAGCCAAGAAGTGATGTCTTGAAAATTTCAGACTTAGATTCTGAATCCCACACCAGTCATATATTCCTTGTTACTTAAACTATAAATTTGGAACTAGAACTCAGACAAGAAACTCTACACTAGTTAAACAAAAACAACAAAGAAAATCCTCACATTCCCCTTCCTAGAAATCAGGCATCTTTAAGCTGAAGATTTCTAACCGAAATAGGGTTTCTACCTGGCTCATTTCCACAGAATTTAGCATTCAGAGAGCCAAGGCCTGGGATTTATCCTCAGTTCCTGGGCAAGGGCCAGGAAAGCAGAGCCAGACAGACAGAGGCCAGAGTTGTGAGACTCCATGCTAAAAAGACAAAAGTGAGCTACTAAGTCACAGGAAGCTGGCATGGGCTCAGCGGTATGGGTCCAGATTTAAAGGCACAATTCCTGTGACTTGTGAAGGCACGAACTCCTCAGCAAATCAGAAGTTGCACTGGAGATGTCAGAGTGAAGTCAAAGCTAAGGAGATGGAGTCCCTTAGCAGGGCGGTCCAGGAATCACTGGCATCCGAAAGGCTGAAAGGATACATAGATGAGAAGTCGCTCAGAGCTGAGATAAAGGATGGGATCCCACACAATGAAGCCTGAGTCTCAACGCTGGAGAGACGTTAAAACATTAAGTCAGCTACAGAAAGAATTCCATTTCGGACAGAGAAGGTCGAGGGGAAAAGAGGGCTATCTGGAGGTAGGGGACCGGACAAGGTATCATAATTCCATAGAGTGCCTGAGTGTGCGCCTGTGCTCGTGTGTGGAGCCCAGAGGGAAACTCCCCAAAAGGAAATGCAGGGGAGGGCTTCTCGCCAGGGAAGGGGCCGAAGGCCGCGGGGCCAGGCTCCCGGGAAGAGGGCGTCCGCCGAGCAGGCTCGGACTCACCTCGGCCGTAGCCCTGCGTGTGCTTGGCGAAGCTCCTCACCACGGCCTCCACCGCCTCGCGCAGCACGGCCGGGCTGCCGGCGGCGCCGGGCGGCAGGGGCATTCCGGGGGCCCCGGACAGGAGGAGCGGCGGCGGGGGCGGTGCCGGGGGCGGTGGGGCCGGCGGGGGGCCAGCTGGGGGTGTGGCGGCGGTGGCCGCGGCCCCAGTCACCCCGGGGCGCAGCGCTCGAAGAGTCCCCCTTCCGCTGGTGCCCACTCCGGGCTGCAGTCGTTGTGCTCGCATCGTCTCCATCCCGACGGCCAGCGGAAGAGGGCCCGGAGCCTGCCAGCCTGGCGAGCTAACGGTCCCAGCCAGCCCAGCCAGCGAGCGCCGGGGCCGGGGCGGGGCCCGGGCCGGGGCCCAGCTGTCAGTCAAGTGGAGGCGGGGAAGAGCCGGGTCCCGTGCCAATCACCAGCGAGAGGGAGGGAGGGGGCGGGCTCTCAGGCCACGAGAAGCAAATCACTGAGGAAGTTGGAGGTGCCGAGAACCAATGCGAAGAGGGAAAAACGATATCCTCTGCCAGGGAGAGCAGAGCTTCGGAGCGTCTTGGGGAATCCTGCGGCGAGCACTAGAAATCCGCCCAGACCCCTGGGGCGGGGCTTGAAGGAAAAATAGGCCTGGATGCCAGGCTGGGATGAATGGTAGACACAGTGAGAGAGCTCATTTGTCCCATCACCTTATTTTATCGATGTAGATGAGGAAACTGGCTCGGAGAAATGATGTGACTTGCCAAAGATCACATGGTAATTGGTGATGGAACTGAAACAAGAAAAACTACTGACATTTAATGAGCATACAGTATGTCATATGCCTTAGTGCATTGTTGTACTTAATAATCACAATCACAACCAGTTTTTAATATTATTTTATGAATAAAGAAACTGACACATAGGGAGGTTAAATTGCCCAAAATTAAATAGCTAGGAAATGACAAGGGGCAGGGAGGCGGGGAGGCTCAGACATAGGTATTCTGATGCCCAATATTTTCATCTTTTCACCATGTCACATTGTTGGGTAAATTTCTGACTCCACCAATCCTAAGGAAGAGAGTAAGATAGTAGAGCGGGTGTCTCCCTTTATCCCACTGGAGTGAGAAAAAGCCTGAATATATGCAGAAAAACCAGTAAACTGAGAAATTCAGGAAACAGGTTAGGAAAGGCACCCTTCTTCAAAGAGTCTGTGTGGATTCCTCTTTTTACCTCACACATGGACACACATCACACACACTACACATCACTTGTCAGCTGACTATGTACCATTTTTACTTAGGTGAAGTTTTTGCTAACCACCTCCCCGGCCCAAAAATCTCTCCTACAGTGACTCAGAAATAAAGATAGCCCATAGAGGTAAAAAGTAGAAGAAAATGAACGCAAAAGACTTAGTGAAATGAAAATTAGTCCCCGAGTAAAAACCGAGTCGACAAGAAATAGGAAGCTAGAAAAGGAGACAGTTCATCTACTGAACTGTACTGTTGATGGTGGAGGGAGGCACTCTGTGTAGGAATCTTAAGGAATTTAAGGGTGGACACAGGGGAGACTGGAGGAAATGACAGCCTGTCAAATGCTTAAAACCTTCAGGACCCCTGCCTTTTCTTCTACTGTTGATCAATTGGTCTCCTGAAAAGACAGTAACTATAACCTCTGAGTAATCTCCTGGATCATTGTAGCTATACGTTTGTATCACCCTCCCTCCACACTTCCTTATTCCCCACGCCCCAGGCAGAAGTGACAAAACAGAGACTTCTGAACACATTTATTTGATATGTCAAGTGGAGTGAGGAGTGATTTAGAACTACTCTCCACTTCTACTTGTGGGAGTGTTCATAAGCTCAGACCGACAGTAGAGCAGCTTAGAGCCCATGACCCACCCCTTGGGAAAATGAGACAACCTGTTGTTGTGTTTGAGGGAACAGGGTGGGAATAAAAAGTAGGAAGTTGAGAGCAGGAAAGAGCAGCACTGAGACTGGGAGTTGCTGCAGGAACCCCAAGAAGTGAAGCGATATCCTGAAAAGTGTTTGGGGTTGGAAGCAGGGTGTGAACAAGGAGCCAGGCCTGGAGAGAGAAGCAAGACCTGCAAAATGGAGTGGAAAATTCATGAGAAAGTAGAGTGTGCAAAATCATGATAGGCTGTGTTGCAGGGCATACATGGAAAGCAAGGGAGTGCTTCTGCAGGAGGGCAAAGATATAGGAGAATACCCATAAGTAGGGGTCCTTACTGCTTCTGAACAAATGTGAGTGAGTTTGGACCCTAGCACAAGTGGTCCTCTGTGTTTATTGGTGTGCTGTGCCTGTGGGTATTCAAGTAATCCCACATGCTTGTGAAATGACCAGGGCATGAATTCTTATGTCTGTAACCCAGTTAATGGAGTACTTATCCTTCCTTGCTAATAAGTTTGCTGTGCTTGTGGACACGTTTACCCATGTGTACGTGCATCGTGCCATAAGCACATGCAAGAGATCCCTGTGTCCAAGGTATGCGTAAGAGCTGGTTCTCCAATCTGTCCCATCAATGTCTGATCCCCGCCCTCCTTGGCTCCTCCCACTTATCTCAGCGCCCTGATTCCCCTGGCCCGCCTAGGCTTTGGAAGCCCCCTAGCAGGCGGATCTGCTCAGTCTGCATGGAGTGGCGTCTCACCAACTTGCGCTTGGTCCTGGGAGAGCCAGGCACCCCGGGGTGGGGAGGGGCAGGCAGTGAAGGCGCCCGACCTCCGGGTTGGGGGCGAATGTCGGGGATGGGGGGGTGGGGACTGACGTTGAGTGGGGGCAGGAAACCCGGCCGCGTTTGGGAGATGTGGTCCAGGAGCAGCGTCCCTGAGCCCCTCCGTTCCAGCAGCCCGGGACTCCGCCTCCGCCCGCTCAACGGAGACACAGCCCCGGGCAGACTTTCCTGGGACTGACGCGGGGAGGGAACCGAGCCGGCTGGAGGGAGGGTCAGCGGGGAGGCGCTGTATCGGCGACGTTCGAGGGACAGTCGACTGGACTCAGGCGAATCAGGGCAAAGATGTCCGGGGGTGTCGAGCTCCACCGGCTCCATGCGGCTCAGTTTTTGGCGTAGCCCTGAAGAGGGACCAGACTCTTGAGCCTCGGGCGCCGTGTTTCGGCGAGAGAGAGGACCTCCGCCAGTCACTTTTTCCGCCCAAGGGGGAGGATCCTCTGGGCCTTCCGTGCTGTGACGTCGGGAAAGACGGGGTCGACCCGTCAGAGTCAGACCATTGAATTCCGCGGTCAGGCGCTCGATCCCGGGTCTTCCTTCGGCGGGAGGGACAGGTTGAGGCGGAGCCACTAGGCCCCAGGGCTCGGAGTTAAGCCTTTTGAGTGGTTTCGGGGGGTGTCGAGGCGGTTTGGGGAGCGGCTCAGAAGGGGAGGGGTCATCAGGAGGCTTAGGAAGAGGGAATTCAAATACGTCCCGCTTCTCCTCTTCTTCCTGGGCGCGAGGGGATAACAACCCTCGTCCTCCTGCAGTTTGCAATTGGATTTCCGAAGGCGACGTGCAGACCCCCGGGCTAGGAGGAGCGGGAGCAGGGTCCTCCACCCCGGGGGACGGTGGGGAATTGAGATACTGCCGGGTCTTCTTGGTGCCCGAGGGCGAGGTATCCGTGGTTATAATGATGACCTCCGTGCCCTTGGCCTTGCAGGCGTCCAGGAGTGTGGCAAGGGTCTCGCGGTCTCCGCGGTCCAGGGCATGGACAAGCGCCGAGGCGCCTGCGTGATCTCGGACTGAGGGATCTGCGCCGTGGGCAAGGAGCAACGAGGCCACTGCGGCACCCCCACCCCCGGCGCAAGCGTGCATGAGAGCGGTGCGCCCTAGGCGGTCTGCGATGTTGGGGTCTGCGCCTTGCTCCAGGAGGTAGCGTACCATGCGCGCCTTATTCTGGGGGTCGTCGTAGCGGGCCCGACAGGCCGCCATTAGCGCAGTCTCCCCCTGGGCATCACCCTCATTCACGTATGCTCCTCCCTCCAGAAGCAAACGGGCCAAGCGTAGCTTACCCTGACCCACGGCCCGAAGAAGAGCGTGTCCTTCGGTGTGCAGCATAGCTGCGGCTGGGGCGAAAGCACCGATAGAACCGGGACTGGGACCTGCCGAGGATGGCTAGGGATCTGGGGCTTGTGGCTGGCAGAGGCCTGAGGTCTCAGTGGTGAAGCCTATCCCTGCGAGAAAGAGATTTTATTGACAGATTCAGCAGGGAAACTGAGGCACCGGGTGTGAGGCGGAAGAAATCTACAAAGCTTACAGCCCTTCCTCTAACTCCTGCCTTTGAGCCGCCCCTTCCCTCCAGCGCATGCCTGAGGAGGTGGGAAGGAGGCACCCGCACCAAAGGATGAGCGCGCGTGCAAATATGTACGTGCACGCGCAGGGATATTCGCACCCCCAACCTCACCCCTCGGCTTATCAGACCTTTCCAGCATCCCCCTTTTCTTAACCACACTTGGAATCCCCCTTTCTAGGATGCTGAACGCCACCCACCCACACATATGCACCGGTACAGTCACACACCACATTTCCATTTCTAATCTTTTTTAGGTTGCCACAACCCCTAAAATTGAGTAGGGGTAGGAAAACATCTTGCGTTTAAGACCTAAAAGGGATGGAGGAATAATTGCGGGTTTCTATTGCCCCTGCTATATTCCCCATCACTCCATGCTCTTTTCCCTTCCAGATTGTGAGCCCAAATAGATACCTGAATGTCCGCAGAATTTCTGCCAGGCCAGGATTGGAGACGCGGCCATGGAGCAGCTGGAATGCAGGAGCCGAGTTCCAGGGGGCTCATATGGCGTGGGGGGGGGGGTGCCCGGATTCCCCTGGTGTCAGTATCTGCGCCCCAGCGCCGGATCCTGGTTCCTCCTCCCGGTGCGCCCCGGGCACAGCGCCGGCTCCGGAGGAGAGAAGCTGGGGGGGGGGGGCGGAGCTCTGCTGTGCTATTTATAGCCCAGTCTCTGCGGGTGGGGGCGTCGGCACCAAACCGCTCCCCACCCATGCACACATAAACCCTGAAAAACCTAGAGACTGCAGTCCTGACTTCCCTTTCTCAGCCGACCTCCCCTCAGCCCCAACAAACCTAAGCATTCCTTAGGAGACTCCTCTGCGACCTATACAGCGAGCGTTCGGATTCTTCGCGGAGCTTCAGCAGATCTCCACTCAGTGTGTTTATGCGCTCCTGTGCACCAGACCTGACTGCCACACACTGCATATGGCACACTGTTGCAGAGGGGTGGAGGGAGGCGATTAAGATCCACATCGGCGTCCACACTGCAGAGAATCTGGTTGTCTTCATGCCAGGGAAACATGGTCCAGCCTGGAGTTAGACACAGCAGTACAGCCCCAGTCTAGTCCTTCCGAAACAGAATACTCACCACAGAGAATACACACCTTCAGCTCCCTTATTTAGAGCTCCTAGATAAGTGTGAAGATGATGGATATCCAGGGCATTTTTAGATAGGGCAAGGGTCATTCCCAGACACCTCTTCCCCCTGCGCGGGAAGCGGGGGCGGGGATAGGAAAGGGGCAGGAAGATGAGCAGAGCATGTACCGCACACCCACTTTTATTGTATCTCTTTGCTCTTGATCTTGCTTAGACTCATTTTTCCATCTTGTTGGAAGGTCCCTGTCCGAATCACTCTGTCTTCTCTATTCCTGTTTGTCACTATTGGTCTCTCTCACTGTCTGCCTCTCCTTGCCACCTGCCCTGTCTCCATGGTTACCACAGCTTCCATCTGCATATTTTAGGAATGAGTTTGTGTCCAGCTGGAAGACACCAAATGAAGTGGGGGATGAAAAAAATCTGAAGATTTGTAAGGTTCACCAGGGTCCTAGATAATTCGGAGGCTGGAGGCCCCCAGACAGAAGACACTAAAAATAAAGTTCCTGGGTAAAGGAGAGAGAAAAATATTTACAGCATAACTATCGATTTTTACTAGTTACTGATGGCAAATATGTACCAAGTGCCTCATATATCATATTTCCAATTCTTCACAACTCTGTAAGATGGGAGCTACAATCTTCTTGTAAAACATGATATAACAAGGTTAAGCAAGGTCTCCGGAGCTTCCCAGCTACGTTTTTGTTCTATTCCAAAGACGGCACTTTCCATTTCACCTACCTACAGCCTCCCAGTCTATTTTCTCTGATATCTGGGATATTCTTGTAGACTGACTCCTAGATTCTATCTCCACTACCTTCCCTCGGTGTCTGTCCTCTGTCCTCCTCCTTCGCCCACCGCCCTTTACTAAGGGGTTTGGAAAGCAGTAGAAAATGCAGAAAACACAGGCCTTTACCCTAGTTCCCCAAACCTTCTTTCCACCTTTTCATAGACTTGGCAGCAACCCATAGAAATAACGTTTTTAGAAAAAGAAGCGTCCACTGGCGGCGCTGGAGAAGGTGGTGTAGGATTGAAGGGAAGGTTGGAATAATGGAGGAGAGGCCATTTGTGAAGTCAGAGTCACAAAGAGACTTGATTCCTAAAGAGTAGCTTTCAAGGGGTTCGTTTCTCTTTAGAAGCTTTCCTTTTTCGGCCTCTCTTGGTGCCTCCCTCAACAGAGTCCCTCGATGATATATGAGAGGGGGTTCTCTCTGAGAACGCCTGCTGGCCAGGCGCACCTCTAACTGCGGAGAAGACGGCAGTAAATGACCCCCGCTAATTCTGCAGCCGCACCCCTCGGGGCGGCCAGCTCCCGGGCCCTAGTTCCGGCGGCTCGCTTCGCCCCCTCCCTCCTCCGTCTGGGTTTCACGGGGGCGGCCCTCCCTCCCCGGCTTCTACGAGATTGGCCGCGAGGACCCACCAATCGCGAGCTCCGGGAGGACCCACCAATCGCGAGCTCCGCGAGGACCCACCAATCGCGAGCTCCGCGAGGACCCACCAATCGCGAGCTCCGGGAGGCGGGCTCAGAGCGCCGCCGGTTTGAGGAAGACAAGCCAATTTCAAGTTGACCGCGCCGTGCGCTCCGCGTGCGGGAGGGGCAGCAGGCGAGGTCCGACCCGGCGATTGGCCGCTTGGGTCCCACGCTCCCAGAACTGGTTCCCCGGGCCGGCTGGGACCGACGCCGCTTCCGGCAGCCTGTTGGGTCGCCCTCTGGCCCCTGAGCTCCTCTCGTGGGCGCCGGTGGCTGTGTCGGTCGTAGGGCAGAGAACCGTAAGTTGTACCTCCTTCATGGGGAGGGGGCTGAGGCCAAAGTGGAAAGGCTCATCCTTGTGTCTCTTTGCTACGGCCTCAGCTTCCGTGAACCTCCTGATATTCTCCCCTAAGAGCCTGACTTTTTTTTTTTTTAATCCATCAAGACGTAGCTCTCACCTCCTACCTGTGGCTTTCCTGGACTGCTTTTCTTGCAGAACTCATTTGTCCCAGTCGATGGTAGTATTTTACGCATGTCTCTATTAGGGTGCACTCTCTTATAGTGTTTCTGTTTTAAATCATTTGATTTGATTTGATTTCAGTTGTTAATGGATCTTTATTTTATTTATTTATATGCGGCGCTGAGAATTGAACCTGTTGCCGCACACATGCTAGGCAAGCACTCTACTTCTGAACTGCCATCCCTGCCCCTCTGATAGTGTTTCTGTTCCTCTTAGATCATAAGGTTTTGTAGGGCAGGTTCTAGTACTTAATACATAGTGCCCAGTGAGCGTTAATTGAATGGAATTGATTTCTGGAAACTAGCACTCTCGGGGAGGCAGAATTTAAATTCCTTATATAATTAGGGAACAATAAGAGACACTACGGTACATAATTACGGGCTTTCAAATTAGTGGTTCATAGTATTAGCGTTTCATAATTGCTTTCAGAATCCAGAGAAGAAAGAAGGCAAGAACTTGAGGGGAGTCTTTATGCATCACAAGGTCTCAAATTTGGAGAGACTATAGAAATCATGTATTCATTCTACAGATATTTATTGAGTGGCTACTATATGCCAGAAAAATGTTAGACAATGAGAATCATAGTGAATTATTTACTCTAGTTATGCATCGTTCTTTTGATAAACCCTTTTTAATAAATTGTTATTCAGCTTCTATGTAAACATCTTTGGGTGGAGGACAGGATTAAAGGCAGGTCCTCCTGAATGCTAAGCATGCACTCTGCCACCAAGCTACACACCCAGACCCCCCCTTTTTAAAAATATTTTTTTCAAGTTGTTGATGGACATTTAGTTATTTATTTATATGCGGTTCTGAGAATTGAATCCAGTACCTCACACATGCTAGGCAAGGGCTATACCACTGAGTGGTCTGTCACGGTGCTGGCTCCCCAGTGTTTTTAATGTTTTATGTAGAGACCAAGGTCTTGCTGAGTTACTTTAGGACCTTGCTAAATTGCTGAGGCTGGCTTTGAACTCACCCCAGCCCCAGACCCTCTCTTTAATAAAAGAACTCCCTATTTTTCTTTGCAGGTCATTCCATTTCTTTTTATTGTATTTTTTAGTTGTAGTTAGACACAATACCTTTATTTATTTATTTTTATGTGATGCTGAAGATAGAACCCAGGGCCTCACACATGCTAGGCAAGTGCTCTGTGGCTGAGCCACAACCCAAGCCCTAGTCATCCCATTTTTGATATTTGTTCTTCAGTCAATATCCAACAAATATTCTAAATAATATGTAGCTCAGGAGACCTATCCTAGTTGTAGCACCCTTTTTTTTTTAAGAGAGAGAGAGAATTTTTTAATATTTATTTTTTAGTTTTCGGCGGACACAACATCTTTGTATGTGGTGCTGAGGATTGAACCCGGGCCGTACACATGCCAGGCGAGCCCGCTACCGCTTGAGCCACATCCCCAGCCCCTAGTTGTAGCACTCTTAAAAGAAAATCATTCCTTTTATTTACTGATTATAGAAGTTATATTCGTTTATTTCAGAAGATTTGGAAACATAAAGATATAAAGAAAAATGCCCATTATTTCATGGCCCTAATATTAAATGATAAATATTATTAATATTTTGATATGTACGATTTCAGTTTCTTTCTCTGTGTGTATATACATATGCAAAATTGTGTGTGTATACATACATATGTATCTTATACATAAATAGGACCATACAATAAGTAGAACTTTATATTGTTTCCCCCCACTCTGTATCGTGAACATTTTTTTGCTTTTATTTACTTTTATTTTTTAAAATATTGTTTAGTTGTTAATGGATGTTTATTTATTTTTTTTTTTAAGAGAGAGAGAGGTAGAGAGAGAGAATTTTTTTTAATATTTATTAGTTATCGGCAGGTACAGCATCTTTGTTTGTATGTGGTGTAGAGGATCGAACCCGGGCCGCACGCATGCCAGGTGAGTGCCCTACCGCTTGAGCCACATCCCCAGCCCGGATGTTTATTTTTTTATTTATGTGGTGCTGAGGATCAAACCCACTGCCTCACACATGCTGGGCAAGCGCTCTACCACTGATCCACAACCCCAGCCCCCTGCTTTTAAATATTATTTCAAGTTGTGATTTTTATGGCTACATAATAGTCTAAAATGCTATTTGAGTTTTTTAATTGTTCATTTATTACTGCACCATTGAGGTTATTTCAAAAATTTTGTTATCATAAGTAGCTCTTTGATGAACATATTTGTATATCTGTTTTTTCTTTTTTTTTTTTTTTTTTTACCAGAGATTTTACCCAGTGGTGCTTAACCAGTAAGCCACATCCCCAGTCCTTTTTTTTTTTGATACAGGGATTGAACCAGGGGCTCTCGACCACTGAGCCACATCTCCAGCCCTGTTTTGTAGTTTATTTAGAGACAGGGTCTCACTGAGTTGCTTAGGCTGGCTTTGAACTCGTGATTTTCCTGTCTCAGCCTCAAAGCCACTGGGATTATAGGTGTGCGCCATGGTGCTGGCTTCCCAGTACTTTTTAATGTTTTATATAGAGATGGGGTCTTGCTGAGTTACTTTAGGACCTTGGTAAATTGCTGAGGCTAGCTTTGAACTCACAATCCTGCCTCAGCCTCCTGAGCCGCTGGGATTATAGGCATGCACCACCATACCCGGCTAACTGATGATTTCTTTAGGATAGTTTTTAAAAGTAGGATTATGTATTAAGAATATAAATGTTTAAAAGGCTATTAATTGAAGTGATCCAATTGCTCCCTTGAAAGATTGTTTATAGTCTTTCCAATGAGGTATGAGAGTGTCCTTTCAAAAAAAAAAAAAAAAAACTTATAACAGGCTAAGTATCACTTACATCTTTGTTACCTTTGTCAATTTGATAGGTGCAGAAAGTCTTTATTGACTTTTTTTTTTTTTTGGTCAATTGCCTGTTCATCCTCTTTGCCCATTTTTTTTTTTTTTCCTGTTGGGATGATTTTTTTTTTCATTAGGTTTCCCAAGAAATATAATATAATAACAGTGTTAATTTTTTACCTTATTTATGACAAATATATCAACTGCAAATATTAGAGTGCCTAGGGGCTCAGTCCCTGGATCAATTCCTTTAGGGATCTCACAGTTTAATGGGTTGAAATATCATTTATAGGTTAGGAATGGTGGTCCATGCCTATAATCCCAGCTATTTGGGAGTCTGAGGCAGGAGCATCATAACTCTGAGGACAGCCTTAACAACTTAATGAGACCCTGTTTCAAAATAAAAACGGCTGGGGAAGTAGCTCAGTAGTAGTGCTACTGGATTCAATTCTCAGTACCACAACAAACAAACCAGAAATAATCATATATAGGCTTATGACTCCACCAGAATAAACTCCACATAAACCTTGTGGGAGCAGCAGTTTTGTTTTTTGTTTTTGGTCCTTTTTGCTCACTTTTATATCACTACCACCTAGAACAATGTCTGGTACATAATAGGCATTCAATAAATATTTATTGAATGAAATAAGGTTATAGTATTTATTAGCCCCATTTTATAGATGAGGAAACAGGTTTGGAGATAATAAATAAATTGCTAACATTTATACCCAGGAAATGACAAAACTGGGATTCAAATCCATGTTCTTACTCACTACAGTTACTGCCTTCGTCATCTCTGATGTATATGTTGATGTCTTTCTGTATGTGTTGTTGCAACTTTCTTTTTAGTAACTTCTACCACAATACACAGTTGTGCGTTACTGGGAATGAGAAGAGCATATATGAGATGTTATCATTTGGGGGAAGGCTGAGTACAAGGTAAGCACTAGAGAAGGTCCATGTTAAAGGGGAGAGGATTGGAACCAGATTATGGGAGACCTTAAATATCCTCAAGAATTTAGGCTCTATCCCTGTATTAAGTAAGTAGAGACCCATTATAGATTCCTGAACTGAATGGAGAGATGAATGGTTTATAGTTTCCAACTACCAGTTTATAGCCTAGAATAAATAAATTTTGTCTTCTCTCTGAGCCTTTCCTCCCAGCGTCCTTGGAGGTCACTCATTTAAATGGAAATGGAGTCACATTTGTCTAACCTCCAAGCTCATGGCCTTGTCTTGACTCCTCACTGCTTTGCAATCAGTGCAATTCCCACCTCCTCCGCTAGAACTGTCTGTCAAGCAGAAGGGTCCCTAAACCAGTGCTTTTTCCCCTGAAAGGGACTGTAGATATGATGAGAAATTCTTATTCTCTCTCTAGTCTCCATGACACCCTCCCTCCCCTAGTATGTTCTCTTTGAATAGATATAATTTTTTCCTCATATTTTTATGTAATTTTTTCCTCACTATTTATGTATAAGATACGTATGTATGTATATACACACAGAGAAAGACACTGAAATAGTACATATCAAAATATTAATAATACTTATCACTTAATATTAGGGCCATGAAATAATGGGCATTTTTCTTTATATCTTTATGTTTCCAAATTTTCTGAAATAAATGCATTTTACCTCTATAATCAGTAAATAAAAGGGATGATTTTGGGGCTGGGTTTGTGGCTCAGTGGTAGAGCGCTTGCCTAGCATGCCTAAGGGTTCATTCCCAGGAACCACATAAAAATAAACAAATAATATAAAGGTATTGTGTCCATCTACAACTACACAACTATTTTTTTAAAAAGGGATGATTTTCTCTTAAGAGTGCTACAATATAATTTTTCCCTTACATTAGGCTTAAAACTTTCTGGATTACCCAGACACATTTTCCCGTCTTTTCCTTCCAGCTACAGATTATTAATCTTACCAACTAGTTGGTAAGTATGTTTAAATTTATCATTACAAAAGCAGTATTTATTCAATATAGGGAAAACATTTAAATCCATATAACTAAAACAAAAATCCCCATCACCTCAAATAAATCAATGTTAATTTTTAGTGTATATCTTTCAAGAACAACTTTTTAAAAAATATGTATATTTTTTAGTTGTAGATGGACACAGTATCTTTATTTAATTTTTATGTGGTGCTGAGGATCAAACCCAGTGCCTCATGCATGCCAGGTGAGCCCCAGCCCCAAGAACAACTTTTTAATTTATTTGTCTGTATGTATTTTTGACAAAACAGATTATTTTCTACATATTGTCTTTTTTTTCATCAACTAATCTTTTGGTGAATTTCAAGTTGCTACTCACTTTAATGAAATAGATTTTACTTTTAGAACAGTTTTAGATTTACAGAAAAACTAAGCATATAGTATGTAGAGTTCCCCATATGTTCCTGACACATACTTTCATACTTTCCTTATTACCAGCATTGTACATTAGTATAGTGCATTTGTTACAATTAATGAAACAATATTGATATGTTATTATCATGCAGGTCAGTGTGTGTACACACACACACACACACACACACACACACACACACTCTTTTCATGTATCAGGATATTAGTTGAAATGTCTCCTTAGGCTTCTCTGGGCTGTGACAGTTTCTCAGACTTTCCTGTTTTTGATGACCTTGACAGTTTTAAGGAATAATAGTCTGGTGTATTATAAGATGACCCTCTGTTGGAAGTTGGTGTTTTTCTCATATTAGACTGAAGTCATGAGTTGTTCTGTTGTCGTTATTATTTTCTTCCAGTACTGGGGATTAAACTCAGAGGTGCTTTACCACTGAGCTACATCCCCAACCTTTTTAAATTTTCTACTTTGAGGCAGGGTCTCACTAAGTTGCTGAGGCTGGCTTCAAACTTGCAGTCCTCCTGCCTTAGCCTCCTGAGTCATTGGGATTACAGGTGTGCATCACTGCACCTAGGGAGGTGATGGGGTTTTGAGGGGATAATCACAGAGATAAGAGTACCATTTTATCATATCATATTAGGGACACATCTGTCGACATGATGACAGTTGTTGATGTTGACTTTGGTCACCTGGCTGAAGTAATACTTGTTCATCTCTCTATTGTAAAGTCATTCCCTACCCTCCAGCTTTCCAGATGGTTTTGAACAAAAATTTCTATGTAGAGTCCACAATTAAGGAATGAGGAGTTATGCTCCTCTCCCTTTTAGAGTGGAGTATCTACATAATTTATTTTTGGAATTTTGCATGAAAGATTTGTCTTTTCTCCCCCATGTATTAATATATTCAGTCATTTATGCTCTTATAGATTCATGGATAATTATTTTATACTTTGAGGTTATAATCCAATATGAATTTATATAATTTCTCAAATTATTCCAGTTTTGGCCATTAGGAGCTCCTTTAGTTGGATATCATGCCCCTTTGACAGCCCCATCAATGTGTGTGTGTGATTGTGGAGCACTTCTTACTTTCTGGCACCTTGAGATATTCCTGGTTCATTTTATTTCTTTCCTGCCCCGTCCTAAATTCAGCCATTTCTCCTAGGAGCCCTGTTTTTTTTGTTTTTTTTTTTAATGGGAAAATGGTATTAGAAACCAAGATCGGAGTGTTGAGTGTGCTTATTGGTGCGAGATATGGTTAACCAGCCTAGCTACCTATGACTGGCTCCTCAGGATTGATAGCAAGAGGCAGAGTCCAGTTCAGTACAAAGAGAAACTTTCTATTCATTAGAGTTGATTCACACTGGAAGGAGCTACCTGGGGGAAGAATGCATATCTTCTCTTTAGGAAAATACCACCAGAAACTGAATAGTAATTTACAGAGTGGAGTTGTACATTGGGAGGGGTTTGGATTAGATGACCTCTAAGGGTCTTTCCAGTTGCAAGTTTCTGTGTGCTTACAAGTGCTATTCAAAAGATCAGTTTGAGCTGGGTGCAGTGGCACACGCCTGCAATCCCAGTTACTCGGGATGCTGAGGCAGAAGGATAGCAAGCAAGGCCATCCTGGGCAACTTCCCAAAACTGTCTCAAAAAGTACTGTGGGTGTAGCTCAGTGGTAGAGTGCATCTAGGTTCAATTCAGTGCTACAATAAATAAATAAATATATGAATAAATAAGATCACTTTGATTATGTCTTTCTTCCTGTGGTTGACAACGAGATTCCTCTGGTGATTCGATTCATTCTTTTGTCCCCACAGTGCTTGGCACACTACCTTTTACATGTTAAATACTTAATGAATGTTTTGCTGAAATGCATTCCAGTGGATTAAATTCAGACTTGGTTAGGTTTGAAGATCAGGGAGAGAAATAATTCAAAAATTATATGTAGAAATATAGGTAATGATATACCCCAAATTGTCTTAGGGATTTATGGAAGTTTCATCCAAAGATCTAGTCACTTTCTCCTTTGTGCAGCAATTAGACTAACTAAAGTTATCTGTCCTGTTAAGACTATGTCTCATCCATGTTTATATTTCCAGAAATACCCTGCCTGACATTGTGTCTTCATGGTCAAAACTTGTGGAGTGACACTGACTTTTCAGGTGTCAGGGAGAGGAGATTGCCTTGCCCATCCTTTGCTTCCTGACTCTTCTGTTGTGCTTCTTTTTCTCTTTGTTTTTGTTTTTATCAGGTTTTTCTCACTGGATCTCTGACAATCCAGGCCCCCCTCCACCATGGCCAGCCGGGGTGGGGGCCGGGGTCGTGGCCGGGGCCAGTTGACCTTCAACATGGAGGCCGTGGGCATTGGGAAGGGGGATGCTTTGCCCCCACCCACCCTACAGCCTTCTCCACTCTTCCCTGTGAGTGTTCCCCTCCGTTCCCATGACTCCCATGTGCCCCTGGCTGACTCTACCTGACCCTAGATTCCTCCTGGGCCACCATAAAACTGTCCTCCTCCCTGCCCTCCCCACCCTCCGCCCTGTCTCTATACTTTGAACTCACAGGGATGTTTTTTAGGCCAAAAAAGTGTTTCTTCTTACTTCCCATACTCACAGCTTCCCAGCTTTCAAAATGCTGGGGTGTTCACCCTTTTTTTTTTTTTTTTTTTTTTTTTTTTTTTTTTTTTTTTGCCTCTGCTTATTCAGTGGGAGCTTGGATTAAATTGAGGCAAGAAGCTCTCATAAGTATGTCCTCCAGAATTTTCTCTCTGAACTGACCATGGCTCCTGCCTCCTTAGCCCTTGGAGTTCCGCCCAGTACCTCTGCCTTCAGGAGAGGAAGGGGAATATGTCCTGGCACTGAAGCAGGAGCTACGAGGGGCCATGAGGCAGCTCCCCTACTTCATCCGGCCAGCTGTTCCCAAGAGAGGTCAGTTGACCTGCTAACATCATGTTTGGATGCTTCCCATGGGCAGTGCCTGTGCTCAGCACCAGCACCGGGAGCTAGGGGAAGTATACTAACTAGGGAGATGATGGTAATCACTTCTATGTCTAAAATGCATCTCAGTGTGATTTGTTTTGAGTCTTACCATAGTCCTGGGACTGTGGGAGGTTGAGTATTAAGATCTCATTTCACACGTATAAATGAGGTGTGCATTAAATTTTAAGCAAAATTTAATAAGCCCCAAACAATCAGAAGGATGCAGGGTCTTTGAGCATCCTTCCTAGGTAAAATAGTAACCCTCTGGCTCGCAGGTCACAGGAGGTAGGTATGGGGGAACTAAAAGAGGAAACTTGGAAGGCTTGGGGCAGTGACCACTTACCAACTGGTATGCAAGGACGGTGTTTCAGTGTATTGACAGCTGGTGCTTTTCTGCTGGAGTCCTGAAAACTGGGGCTCAGAGAGGTGAAAAACTTACTGAATTAACCCTGTTAGCAAGGAGAAAAAGACTGAAACACTGGTTTCTTGCTTGGTATACTTTCCAGTTCACTACTTTATCTCTTAATATGGTAATGCCTTTGAGCTAAGGGAAAAAGAAATATCGTCATAATTTCAAGTGGCAGAAGGGCAGGTTAGAAGGTAATGAGGTCCTCACTGAAGCTGACTCCCTGGGCTGTGTGTTGGGATGAGAAGACCATTTCTTAATGTTGAAAGGGTGAACCCTCAGGAACAATCCTGTTTAAGGGCTCTAAAGGGATAAACCCTGATTCCTTATGTGGAAGCTAGAGAGAAAAAAGGAAAAGAAAGGTGGTGATAGGATCTCATAAAAATCAGAGGGAGGGGCTGGGGCTCAGTGGTAGAGCACTTGCCTAGCATGTGAGGCCCTGGGTTCCATCCTCAGCACCACATACATACATACATACATACATACATAAAGGTATTGTGTTTATCTATAACTAAAAAAAAATTGAAAGAAAAGAAAATCAAAGAGAGATCAGTAGAATTGAGGAAAGAGGGTGGGGCAAGGAGAAATATTAGGGAGTGGTATCAGTTACATTACATTATTGTAGCATGTATACGTTCAAATATGTAATGATGAATCCCACCATTATGTACAATAATGCACCATTAAAAAATATGGAGGAGCCAGACATGGAGGCACATGCCTGTAATCTCAGTGACTTGGAGACTGAGGCAGGAGAATCTCAAGTTCAAGGCCAAACTCATCAACTTAGCAAGACCCTCACCAACTTAGTGAGACCCTGTTTCAGAATAAAAACTAAAAAGGGGCTGAGGATGTAGCTCAGTGGTAAAGCACTCCTGGGTTCAATCTCCAGTACAGAAGTAAAAGAGAGATAAAACTCTGACCCTTGACCTCTGACTCTTCAGATGTGGAACGTTATTCAGACAAATATCAGATGTCAGGACCAATTGACAGTGCCATTGACTGGAACCCTGGTAGGTGGTGAGCTCTTTCATTGACTGCCCTTCTTTTAAATGCTTGATATGCCTCAAACCACCACCCCACCCTCACCCAAATGTCCCTGTATTCCCTTCCCTATGTAGGTCTACTAACTAGAACTTTACATAGGCTTCAAAACACTCTAAGATTTTTGTCCCCCAAACATCTCATAAATAACCCTCACTCCTCAGGAGGCATCTAACCCTCAATTTTGTCCTGAGAAACTTTAACCCAACCCCTTCCTTCCTTCCTGTCCTTTAAAACCCTCTTTTCTCCTTTAATAGCAGTCATTCATTATTCATAGATGACTCCAGGCAGGGTCCTGTTGACACTCACATTTTCATCATTCCCAGATTGGCGGCGTCTACCCCGAGAGCTGAAGATTCGAGTGCGGAAACTACAGAAGGAGAGTAAGTGTATCTGTAAAAGGAGGGAGAAGTTTCTTCTGTCCGCTAAAAGGTCTTTTCTCCTAATTCCTATCTGGTCCTAGAGTTTTTGTTAGGTGTCATGATGGCCACATGAGGGCAGCAGAGTGACAAGTTCACTGCAGGAGAGTAGAGTCCACGGCAGCCACTATGTGCTTTCTGACCCTTCACCTCTCGATCCCCCCACCAGGGACCACCATTCTGCTCCCCAAGAGGCCCCCTAAGACCACAGAAGATAGAGAAGAAACAATACAGAAATTAGAGGTGAGGAAAAATGTCAATAGAAAGCTCCTGGGCCCTAGATTTACTCTCTGTCTCTTGGCACATGTTTGCCGTGATTTTTTTCCCATCTGTGAACTGAATCTGAGTCTCTTCATCTTCATATGAGACCTTGGAAAAAAAGGAGGAAGAAGTGACTTCAGAGGAAGATGAGGAGAAAGAAGAAGAAGAAGAAAAAGAAGAGGAAGAAGAAGAGGAGTACGATGAAGAAGAGCATGAAGAGGTGACAGGGACCTTCCACTTCAGTCCCCCTCCCTTCCTCTCTGGATCCTCAACTCTTCACACTGCAGATGTTCTTCTCAGAGGGTTACAGGGCCAAAGGAGAAAATGCCACTGAAGGACAGGGGTCCCCTTCACATAGTGTATCCCCAGGCTGTACTCAAAAATGAACTGCAGGTTGGGTGCAGTGGCACATGCCTGCGATCCCAGCAGCTCAGGAGGCTGAGGCAGGAGGATCACAAGTTCAAGGCCAGACTTAGCAACTTAGCAAGACCTGGTCTCAAAATGAAAATAAAAAGGCCTGGGAGGTAGCTCGATGGTAGAACACCCGTGGGTTCAGTCCCCAGTATGGCAAAACAACTACGGCTAGAAGGGATGCTCCAGACCTGGGTGGGGTGATTGGGAGTAAAGGGTCCTGGTACAGAGGGAGGAAGGAGAATGCTGAAGCATGTCTGACTTTTACTTTTTCCATTTCAGGAAACTGACTATATCATGTCATATTTTGACAATGGAGAGGACTTTGGGGGTGATAGTGATGACAATATGGATGAGGCTATATACTGAAGAAAAGCTTGAAACAACACCCTGGACCCTCATATTTTTCTTGATTTGGAATAATTGTCCCTATTATTTAGTTTTGTGGACAAAAGAAATCATTTGGTCAGAGTCCACATTACCTATTCAGTCCCTGGAGAAGGAATGATGACCCATAGCATTCTTTTTTACCCCTCTTCTTCTGAAACTTTGTATCACTCTGATTCTTGGGGAAAGGGGCAAGTATCAATGAAGGGAAAGGAGAATGGAAAGAATAACCAGGTTAGAGCTGAGATAGCTGTATGCATACCACTACCTGATTTTTAGGTTTGGTTTTGTTTTGTTGGGGGTGTGTACATAATTGGGGGTGGGAACAGGAGGAATAAGACCAATTTTATATTTTTAAATAAAATGTTTTTTATCTGTCTCCAAAATGATGTCTGGTGAAAGGCTGAAGGGGATGCGCGGCTGAACCTGTCTCTACCTGACAAGAGTCCAGTGGGTACACTGAGTGTTGTAGCCTTCTTGACCCTTGTTTCTTCCCTCCCTATGCAGGTGGGACGCATATTCACTATCTAGCCCTGCCAGGGAATATTCAGAAACTCACCTACAGGGGCTGGTGGTATAGGTGTGAGACCCTGGGTCAATCCCCAGCACCACATGAAGATAAATAAACAAATAATAAAGATATTGTGTCCATCTACAACTAAAATAACTTGAAAGAAACTCATCTGCAGGACTGGGGGCGAGTTGCGGAGACTAGCCCCTACTCTGAACAGACTGGCCAGCTTCTGAGTTTCGGGTCTTCAGGCCAGAGCTACGCGATCACCTCTGTTCACATGTGTTCACAAGGACACAGGCCCTGGCTTTCCCACACTTGACCTTGATCATGCCCTTATTTACAAAGAGTGATTACAGCTATTTTTGTAGGGAGAGTCAAGAAAGCCAAACGTGGGGAGAGAGGAGGGGCTGACTGTTGTTCGGCATGCTCAGTCCTCTTTGAACAGATGTGTATGCCCAGGGAGCTCCCTAAATATCCTAATCTCCGCTGGCAGAAGCCACGGTGTCTCTTTTGGTCTTTCAGTTGTAGAATTCAGCGTCTTCTCATTCCCTTCTTTGAGGAGGGGGTGTAGGCGGTATTGCTTTACAGGAAGTAAGGAGGGTGGAGAGGAAGGGAGTGACTTAGGGACAGTCAGCTCTGAGAGATGCTTTCGCCCACACAGCTCTCCCCTGGGTGAGGTCACTTCGCTAGACTCTGATTGGCTCCTGAGAAGCCTTAGATGAGCTGATTGGTTCCAGCTACTTGCCACGCAGCTGTCACGAGTAAACTGCATGTCCAGAATAGGAACTGAATAAGGAGAAGGGCGTACCTATCTGGGTTGCTATAATAGCGGCCCTACTGAGCATTTGAAAGTCGTAAGGTGTTTGTAGGAGAACCTTCAAGAAGTTCCCCGACTGCATTTAAGCAGGCCATTCCCTGTAGCACCAAGTGGTAGAGATTGATAATCGGAGGTCAGATGTTTCTGACCCCTTTGTAAACCATGAAGAGGAACTATGACTTCACTGAGGGAAGCACGCACCTTAAAACTCTAGTTTCAGGAGCTGGGGTTGTGGCTCAAAGGTAGAGCCCTCACCCAGCATGTGTGAAGCACTCGGTTTGATCCTTAGCACCACATAAAATAAAGATATTGTGTCCACCTATAACTAAAAAATATTAAAAGGCATAGTTTCAACGTGGTAGTGTTAAGATAGAAGCAGCCAAGAAATTAGAAAAGGGAACAGGACTAGAAACAGAACATTCCAGAGTTATTGAGCAATTCGTGGTGCTTGGTGTGTTTTCTTTTCTAGTTCTCTGAGGTATTGTATGAGTGGAGCAGGGGCAGGGCAGGGGATCTGTCACTGGGGTTTTTCATAACTACATTTCAGCCTATGATTTTGATTAGGGAGAGCGCAGCAGAAAACAAAAGTAAAAGACCCTGAATTTTTTTCCTTTTACCATATTCCGTATATGTACATACACACTGCACACACCCAGCAGTCCTAACCTGCTCCACTATATCTGTAGCTATGGTGGGTTAGAGCCATTCACTAAATCCTGTGTAACCGAGTCTGGGAACAAAGAGTCTGGACCATGAACAGTGGAGAGGTTGAACCCCATCCCTACCTGTACCTCTACACATGCACACATCCTTTTTCACCAAGCTGGGGAAAGCAGGACAAAGGTTGGAATGACCACTTGGGATCAGTTGTACTGCCTCAAAGACAAAGTGTCAGAAAGATTCTTGAACTCTACTCTGTCTGGCCTCCTGCCCTTCCTGGCAGGTGACCTTGTTGGGCAAAGCCAGAGACAGGAGACCCGGCAGCTTCCCCAGATTCCAGACATAAGCTAGAGTGTTTCCATTGACCTTTCTCCGACTTACCATAGGTACTACTGGGCGGGCAGAAGCTAGAGTCCAATGCCAAGTACACAGAACTGCCGTTCCCTTGGAGGAACACTTGCAGAGGACTCACACAGTGCTTGTCAGCCCGTACTGTGGTCAGCTAGGGCCTGTTTGTGTGGAAGAGATGGTTTCCATGCCCACAACCTGGACCACACTGGCCCAGGCAGAGTAGGTTGTAAGACAAGAATCTTATTTTTCCCTACCCATGCTCCATCCCTTACCTTCCTGGTCCTCTCCCACTTTGGCAGGCAACTTGAGAACCAGGTCTGCAATCAAGTATAAGTATAGGTACTCAAAAGTAGTTTGCGGGGGGCCTGAATGGGAGACCTCGATATAAATTGCAACTTAGGGGCTGGGGATGTGGCTCAAGCGGTAGCGCTCACCTGGCATGCGTGCGGCCCGGGTTCGATCCTCAGCACCACATACAAACAAAGATGTTTTGTCCACCAAAAACTGAAAAATAAACATTAAAATTCTCTCTCTCTCTCTCTCTCTCTCTCTCTCTCTCTTAAAAAAAATTGCAACTTAGGATGTGAGTGGAGACCAAAAAAAAAAAAAAAAAAACTAGAGAGTCAACCTGGGTATGGTGGCATGCCTTAATTACAGCCATTTGGGATGCTGAAGCAGGAGGATCTCAAGCTCAAGTCCTGCCTGGGCAACTTAGTGAGATCCTGTCCCAAAATAAAAAAAAAATAAATAAAAATGGAAAGGGATTAACTTCAGTGGTAGAATACCCCTGGGCTCAGTCTCCAGTACAAAAAAAAAAAAAAAAATTGGAGAGTCAAATGGATAAGGTGATTGAATGCCCATGATTTAGTAAGAAAAAGACAGTTGTTTTCTTTAATTGATTTTTATTGTTGTTTGAACTTTGAAAGAAAGAAAGGGAGGCATGTAGGCATAGGCTGACTAAGAGGTAAGTTCAAGGGAAGAAATGCCATCTCAATTGGGCAAAACACTATTTTATTGTCCTAGTTTCACTACTTCATAGTTTTGTGCCCTGGAAAAATCATGTGAAGGTTCCATGCCTCAGTTTCCTCACTCTGATACGTGAATTTGGACTCCCCGTGTCCTCTGGGAACCCTTCCAGCTCTCACACAGTAGGACTGATATTGATCCACCTGCAAGAGTCCATATGGCTCTGAGAACAAAGGCAGGATGTGTTTGGCTTTTGCTAAACACATTCTATCCTCTGGATTTTCCCACCTTATTTTTGGCCTAGGCTGGCTAAAGATACCTCAGGCATCTAGCCAGCCATTCCCAAGAGTAGCAGGGAGATCAGAAATTCCATCAACTAACAACCAAAAAAAAAGGGGGGGGGGAATCCCTAGAGTTCAAGGTCACAGTCTGCAAGTCCCAACTCAAATCAGGCTGACTATTAAGATTTCTGACCAAGGAAGGGGCTGGCAGTTAAGGTCTTCTCTAGCCTTCTCAAATACCTCATCTGGCCTGTGGACAGAGAAGATAATTGAGCTAGACAGAAATAGCTCAGTTAGATAATCTGGCCAAACCAGTTGTAACCTTTTCTCTACTGACCTTTACACTACTAAGTCCATCTATTCCCCAAGGTTATTGGGGATCACAAATCAGGAAATAAGAAATTTCAGCTTTTTAGCATCATCTTGGAAAGGGCGTTGCCTATCCAACGGACCTAAATTTGCCTCTTTGAAACCTAAAAGGAAGGGAGGTTCTACCTCGACCCTAATAGGAGTCAGTGAGGAGATGCTGATTGATCCCTATCTACTGGACCTGAGAGGCCAAGTGCTGTTACCTTGAACTCCAAGAGCTAGGGAAGGAATCCAGAGTGGATTCCTGACCAATGTTCCATGATCTTGGAGTCTAGGACTATTTTCCACTCTCAAACGTCCCTTCCTCTCGGGAGCCTCACTATGGACTATGTTCCCCAAGTTTAGACCTCTGCTTCTTCCTCAGGGGTCCCCATCCCGTGTTTCCTTTTCTCTTGGTGTACAGTAGAGAAGGGGAAATGTCCAAATTCTGTCTAGCACTTTACTACACTCAGAACAGCATCGATAGTATTAGAATAGAGGGGGTCAGTTAGACCTATGTTTGTCTTTCTGAAAAGGGTGGGAGGAGGAAGAAGCCCACCAAAGTCAGGGACACAGGTTTGAGGTCTTTCTCTTCTTGGAAGGAATAGTTGAAGCCTCCTTTGGACAGAGAAAGAAACCCTCGTTTTCATCCTCCTTTTGCTCAGCTATGGCCAGAGACATAGCCATCTTGGAGAGGAAATTCCCTCATCAAGTAAATGCTTCTCCCTTATTTTTCTCGTGTAGGGTGCTAAGAGGAAGTGAAACAGAGATGGACCGTGGAAGAAAGGGGAAATGCTGACCAGCCCTTTTCTGAACACTTCATTTCCTTTCCCCAGCCTCTCTCCTGAGGCGTGGGCCTAGCTCCTGTCCTGGGTCTTGCTTTCCACCCTGAGCTACCCCTCTAACACCTGTGCAGAGACATCAGGGATGTCTGCACACATCACAGAAGCTGATGGGGCCAGGCAAGCAGCGGTGGCTCAGGACCAGAAGGAGATCTGATCTCTCAGGCTCCTTCCTTCTTGTCTTACAAAAAAAAAAAAAAAAAAGTTCCCCATCTTGAATCTCTCCCCATGTCTGTCTCTCCATGTCTCTCTTTGCTTCATGCCTTTCTACTGTGCTGCTTGAGTTGGTTTTTCCATGGGAGGATGTGGTAAGAACTATTTGGAGCCACAGAATATACCTGGCATATCTTCCTTAGTGTCAGTTTTACTTTGAAGATTTGGTGAGAGACAAATCACTTTTTATACTGAAACCAACACAAGTATACTATGTAATGTAAATCAAAATTTGCATTTTTAAAGACAAAATAAGCACATCAAAGACATTTCTCGCTTGTGACAGGTCTACTTTGGACTCCTCTGAGAGCCCTGAGGAGAATGGTTCATTCACTGTCCCAAATCTTAGGGACTTCAAATCTTAGAAGTCCTCCAGAGGAAATTCTTAGAGCAGCGATGACAACCCTAGACAAACTAAACAGCAGACAGAGGGCAGGTATGAAGAGATGAATTGGGTAGGGTGATGCCACAGAGGGAGGTGAGAACTGGCTAATCAGAATTTTCCTGGATTGATGCCATGACCGAATGTGACTCAATATTACCAAACATGGAGGCTTTTAATGAGAAGTTTGACAGTAGGTTTGAATGGAATCTGTTTTGGTTATATTGTTTCTTGACAGTGCAGGGGAGTGAATGATTTTGTGCATGCTAGGCAGACATTCCACCACTGACATTCCATCCCTGAAATCTGGTTTCTAAAGGTTCACAACCAATTTAAATTTTTAGAAAGAAACTGCATCGTGTCTAAATGTTTGCAAGCTGGTGCAGCCTGTAAGACTTCAGTTTGCCTCTGGCTCAGAGTTTCCTCCGGCTGTTTCAGTTCATCAACCTCAGCTAAAATCAAGACAGGAGGAGCAACATGAACCACAGGGCAATCTCTCTTCCCTACTTCTACCTCCCCACTGAGTTCCCATTAACCTTGGAGTATCTATGTCAGGAATACCCTTCCCCACCCACAAAGCAGCGTGGATTATATCAGAGAAGCTGAGCTATAGGAAAAAATGAGGGAAGAAAAGTTTGAAGAGAAGGCCAAAGGAAGATGAAGCCCCAAATGAGGAACTCTGGTAACTTATCACTTCTTCCCTACCTCCTTCCCTAACTTGCAGACCTCCCCGACAGTGAAAAGGAACTTACAGCCTCACCAATGAGCTGCCTCTCTCCTAGCCCTTCCAACCCCTGGGTGACAAAGTTTGCCAAAACCAGAGATAGCAAAATCTGCCTGGTCAGACTTTGTCACCATTTTGAACCCCTCTGACCTCCACAAACATTTCTTCTACTTTCCAAAGTTATATGAAGCCCAAACCTATGTTTCCAAGGTCTTCGATCATGTTCCTGAGAGTTGGGGCCAGTGGGTTGCATGAAGTCGCAGGAGAGTCTGGAGCCCTCCCGCAGGACAGCCTGAGGAGGCAGAACTGCAGAGACGCCTCTGAGGAGGACTGCACTTCTCTCTACCGGGAGGAAAGGAAGCACTGGTCCCTACCCAACCACTGTCTCCCTGATCTAGAGGAATATGAAGGTAAAACATCTTAAGAGCCTGAAACAGAAAGCAAAGCTTCTGCAGCTGAAAGGTGAGGCAAACATGAAAGACCAGGAATAGAAACAGACCAAGAGACAAAGAGGTAACCAGGAGTCTGGATGGATGAAGGAGGAAGCGAGAATTAGACAGGTGAGGTGGAAAGGAGGGGTCTTTAGTCATAGAACCATATAAGGAAATCACAATTTTCATGCCCCTAAACTCTCCTTCCCCTCCCAGCAACTGAAACCCTTTCTTTGACCATCTGTCCAGGAGGATAAAAATACCCATGCTGAGCACCTCGCCAAATATTTCCAAGAACCTGTTTACTGACCATTTGATTGACTTGGAGAGATCTGGTCAGCAGCTCCATCACCCAAAAAGGACTGAGAATGAAACTTGCTTGACATCCCAGGTCTCAGGCACATGGAATTCACAACCCTGTCCCCATGACCGCCCATCTTCCTCCTTCTCCCATCACTCTGTTGCCTGGAGATGGCCAATCAATGGGTAGTCAGAAAAATCTCAGCCTTCGAGTCTGCTCCTTCTTTTCTCTTTACATAACAGGTCCAGCAGAGGGTAGGAAAGGGTCAAGCCAAGGGAATGGTCAGGATTGAAGAGAAGCCTTGTAAAATAGCTCATCGATGGTCTTGCTGCCACTGACCTTTGTGCTAAGCAGTCTAGGCCACTTCAGGAAAAAAGATCAAAGACATGCAATATGTTCAAATAAGGAATCCAAGAGTTACTGCAGCATGGCATTGTATATTCCAGCATTCTCTATTCCTCAGTTTATCACCTCAAATGGTGGGAAGCTTTTCCCCACTGCTGTGTGCTGAAGAGTTAAGAAGGTTCAAGCAGGGTGCGGTGGGTGGCACACTCCTGGAATCCCAGCTACTTGGTAGCCTGAGGCAGGGGATCACACTCTAAGGCCAAGCTGGGGCTACTTGGTGAGACCCTGTCTCAAAGCAAACAAAACAAAACAAAAACAACAAAAAAACGCTGGGGATATGATTCAGAGGTGGAGTGCTCTTTTAGGTTCAAATTTCTAGTACTGCAAAAAATTTTTTTTCCAGTTACCAGAGTGTGACAGGCCTCTAAAGCATAATAGGAATATGAAAGAGAAAGTTTTAGGACTCCCAGAGTTCTATTATGAGATGCTGGTGTGGGGGGCGGGATACACAAGGCCCAGTCAGCGCCAGGGAGTCCCCATGGTGCCCTGCCGCCCCCTGCCACCTGAACTCCAGGCAAGTCAGCTCCTCTACCCTGTGTTGCTGCCCCCAGAGGGGAAGGAAATCCTCTTTTATTTTAGATTAAAAAAAACAACACTTAATTGACCTTGTGCTGATACTGCGCATGTGTGAGGGGAAAGTGAGGAACGAGAGACGGTAAGTGAGAAATGAAAGATGGAGACCAGGCAGAGACACCAGAGAGAGTCTGTTCCTCAGAGTTGACAATGAAGGCCATCTTTCTACAGGAGAGAGAGGCAGCCCAGGCTTGGGTTCTGGATTTTCATAGGGAGGCTCAGGAGTCAGAGCTGGGCAGGCCCTAACATGGGTGGTGAAGGGTCGTGTTGGTATGAGGGAGTGGGGAGCCTTTCTCAGAAACGCCTTTGGGCTGGACAGTGAAACTTTTTCCTTAAAATGGCCATTGAGAGGCTAAGCAAGGACCTTATAATGCATACTTTTTTAATCCTTTCAACAGTGTTCTGAGGTAAACATGGTTATTTAACCCCCCATTTTACAAATGAACTGTAGCATAGAGAGGTTAAACAAGGTGCTTAAGGTCACAAAGCTGGTTAAGTGGTAGAAGCAGAATTTGATTTTAGAAAGTTTGGCTCTAGGGTCCACAGGCTTACCTACTATTTCTTCTGAAGAGCATAGGAGGCCTAATCCCTGAACCTTTTCCAGGTTCTAGACTCACCTATTGGACCAGGACCTGCAACCGTGGATCTGTAGCCATCACTGAGAGGAAACTTTCAGTTTAGAAAATGGAAGTGGAGCGGGGCGTTGGCCCATGCCTGTCATCCCAGCAGCTTGGGAGGCTGAGGCAGGAGGATCACGAGTTCAAAGCCAGCCTCAGCAATGGCAAGGCACTAAGCAACTCAGTGAGACCCTGTCTCTAAATAAAATACAAAATAGGGCTGGGGTGTGGCTCAGTGGTTGAGTGCCCCTGAGTTCAATCCCCAGTACCCCACCCTACCGCCCCCCAAAAAAGAAAAAGAAAATGGAGGTGGATGGAGAACAGGAAAATCTTTTGATCTCCCATTTTATAACTATCGTGGTCATGGGTCTTTAGGACAGGGACTGGGGCCTTTGGAGGATCAGTAAAGTATTCCATATCTACTTTATGCATTCTATCACCTCCATGTGGTCCAGGAAAAGAATTCTAGGAGGGGTCTGTAGACTATTGAAAGAACTGTGAAAAGATCCTCTTCTTCACCCTACTCCACAAAATCAACTTCTATACGATGGTTTTTACTGACCATATCCTTAGTCACATCCTCTCTCCACACTTTGCCTCCTCAGTGCCCCAACCCAAATTAGATTCTTGTATTTCCAATTTGTTCAAAGTAGCCATGGTAGACCAAGACCCTGGTCAGGAAGTACGCGCTTCTTTCTTACAATCTTCATTCTCTTTAGCTGTTTTCTTACTTTAGATGATTTTCTTCCTGACTTTTCTCAGATCTTCCTATACTAGACTGGACCTAACTAGATCTCCTCTAATGGCTGTATGTGTAGGTTACAGCTCGTTAAAAAATTTGAAGGCAGAGCTGGGCACAGTGGCCTGTCTCAACAACTTAGTAAGACCCTATCTCAAAAGAAGAGGGGACTGAGTTCAATCTCTGGTACCCCCCCACCGCCCCAATCAAAAAACGGGGGTGGGGATTTGTGTGCTGAGGGCATAGCTCAATGGTTGACCATCCCTGAGTTCACTCACTGCTGAAATAAATAAACAGCATGTGAGAGAACATGGGAAGAGCCAGACTAACCCCCCATTCCAATGCTGTGCTGACACCCAGGGAAGTGTCCAAGTTACCCCTGCAGACAACGTCCTGGCTGAGGTAGACATTGTACAGAGAAGGCCAAAGGAAGTCGAGAGGGGCCTTTGTGCTGTAAGGGAGGGGGGGTTTCCTCTAAGGGAGCAGTTCTAGCTACTTCCTTCCTCAGATTTTGCTGTGCTGCGGAATATAGAGGCACTAGTCACATGAAGCTACATTAAAAAAAATTAAAATTCAGATCATCGCCACAGTAGCCATATTTCAGAGTTCAATTGCCACATGTGGCTAGTGGCTGTACTGGACAACACAGATGCAGAACGTGTCCATCATATAGAGAATTCTTTAAGACAGTGCTGAATTAGGGATTTTAGGGTATCGGGAGGAATGCATATGTTCTGGCCCTTTCAGGACCCAATCTCTAAGAGGCCTTGGGTGTAGATTGTCTGTCTTCTCCCTGCCTGTAGCCAGACTGTGTGCACAAGCCGCTTGCCTGCGAGCTCCTGGGCCTCTTTATCCTTTTGTCTTGCTCTCTGGTCGGCTCTAGTCCTTGCTCCACCCTCCTAGTCCCTGGAAAACAAGCTGCAGAAAAAACTTTTCCATCAACTTTGACCTAGTTTCCTGGTCACAGATTCAAAAGGGGAGGAGCCACTAAATTTTTAAACAGGTGAAAAAGAGGGGGAGGAGTTCAGGTGAGAGTCACCTTGGCAACAGGGAGAGCTCTAGATAGACACAATGGTAATGAAAAACAGATGGCTAGCCAGGAAAGGTGGCCTTCATCTGCAAACCCAGATTCAGGAGGCTATGTCAGGAGGACTGAAAGTTCAAGCCAGCCTTAAAGAGACCGCACACACACACACACACACACACACACACACACGCACGCGCGCGCGCACACACACACACACACAAAATAGGGCTGGGGTATAGCTCAGTGGTAAAGCATCCTTAGTTCAACCCTGTTTCAAAAGGAGGGAGCAAGCCAAGAGAAGAAAGCAAAAGAGCTATGGAGAATGAAAGATTAAAAAAAAAAGATTGAGGTGAAAAAAATCTTTTTTCAATTTCATTTTCTACTCAATTCACATTATTTTTAATACCTTTTTAAAAATATTTATTTTAGTTGGACCCAATACCTCTATTTCGTTTATTTATTTTTACGTGGTGCTGAGGATCAAATCCAGAGCCCTGCATGTAGAAGGTGAGTATTCTACCGCTGAGCCACAACCCGAACCCCAATAGCTTTTTTTTTAATATCTATTTTTTAGTTGTAGTTGGACACAATACCTTTACTTACTTATTTTTATGTGGTGCTAAGGATTGAACCCCGAGCCTTGCACATGCTAGGTGAGTGCACCACAACCCAGCCCCTGATTTTAATACAGAACTTCTAGGAACCTATTTGGAATTGGTGTGTGGACATCCAAAGAAAAGCCAACCCCCAAGTATGGACCAAGACTGAATCTGGGGCCATGTATAAATAAATAAAATAAAGTTCCACTAACAACTAAAAAAACATTAAAAAATGAATCTGTCTTAAGATTTAAATGAATCAAAAAATCAGAAAGTACTGTGTATTGACCTCTGCCATCTCAGTTTCTCACCTGTCACTCCTTCGAGAATAAAAATCATTTCAATTAGTGGTGAAATTTAACCTATTATTAAAAATATGTGAAATAAATAGGAATTACTGAAACATTCTAAGGGTGGGGTTAAAATTTAGCAAACATTTTCTGAGTTATGAGTATGTGCTTGGATAAGAACTGTGCTAGCAAGATAGCCGCTTCCAAAGAGTGTGATACTAATAGGTCTTCAACTCTCAAGTTCTGAATAAAGGTTCTCCTTTATGAGCATGTAAACTACATTTATACTGGGAAGAACTTCCGTCATGCAAAGTAAATTATGAAAAAGCGAACCTCATCCCTTCCCTTTCAAATCCCCTCTCTCTCTGTTTAAAATTCATGTACTCCAAAAGTGGAGGAATTTTATGGTTACCTATGGATGTGAAAAACTAGCCTAGACAACTAGAAGATTCCACTGCAATTCTTTAGTGAATTGGAAAACAGACTAAACTAGCTCAAATCCCTTCCTGCTTCCCTCCTACCTGAACTCTATGTTTTTTAGAATAGGGAGTGTTCTTTCCACAATGTTTTTAGTAGTATCAATTGTGAGGAAGAGAAGTTTCTTTAGGAATACCTTTTTTCTAATAACTTTCCAATGCCACCGCGCAACAGACAAGAGACAAGAAAAAAATCTGCAATTAAAAACTTTATTTTTTTTAAACAAAGAATACCCCTCTGGGGTGAAAATATATCTGGTTAAGTACAAAATATAGTTTTTATCATACAAAAAGATACACAATTAAAATACAAAAAAACTGAAATCACCTTTAGCCCACATAGTTTCTGGCTGCAGTAATTCTCAGAAGAGGGTGGAGCTCAGTGCTCTGACACAGGACAGCTGGACAAAGTGCTATGGCTGAGGGTGACTGGCCAAGTGCTAGTGGCTGCAGTGAGGGGCTGACAGCCCTTCCTCCTAAGGCTGGGCGGAGGGACTTGCCCCAGCTTCTCATGGCAGTGTCAGGAGGCTCTGATCACAGTCCTGGGGCTTCTAGATGCAGAGTCCCTCCAAGTTTAGTCACAGTGAGCAAGGCTGAGAGCAGCAACTCATTCATACAATTAGAGTGTCAGGATCACGTAATTCCAAACACTGGGACAAAGTCTCAAAAGTAATAATACTAACACTTGTTTTGAGTGTGTCATTATGCTTACCCCTAAAGACATAGTAGACCAGTAGCTTACATTTGAGACAGAGAGAAAACAAACAAAAACAAAACCTGACAGGAGCTAAAGTGCTAAGAACATCACCTCAGAATCAATTCCAAGGAGTCGTATAAAAAGAAAAACATTCTCCTGCATGAATACATTTCAACAGGAGAACACCAGTGCAACAGGCTCTAACAATGGCTTTTAAGACCTTTGGTGGGGCACAGTTACTACTGCTTTAAGCAAAGTTAAAGTTCATTTTAAGCAAAGACACCTCAAAGCAGTTTTCCTATAATTCATGGGGAGGAAGCACCTCTCTGAAACCCAAACCAATTCAGCCCTGGAGAGTTTTTCGTTTATAAGGGTACAAAACAGAGGAACACCAGTTTTAAGAACTTTCTTTTCCCCAAGTTTTGGCCATGGTTTTCCCTTTCCTAGTGTGCTAAATTGGCTCTGGTTCCATTTAACAGCAGTTCAAGATCTGAAGTTGTTATAAATCTGTAACTCCCTTCGATAAACCTTGGGAAGACCATACCATAAGGCCATTTCTATCTCGGAACTCAAAACTACTGAAAATGCCTCAGTTTTCAAGGAGATCTGAAAAATCGGATCGGCCTGAATTTTTCCAAACCCATCTAACAAACACTCCCATATCACAACATTGGCGCTGGTGGAGGACGAGTTCGCACCATTTGAGGCCTGAAGATTGCCTGCTGATCACCTCCTACTTTGGGGAGTCAGAGGCTGGAGTGGATCCACACCTCACTGTAGAGACTATTTAGTCTCTAAAAAAGTGAGAGTCCAGGAAGAGAGGTGGAAAGAAACAAGTAGGTCCCGCTGCTTCTTTTCTCCCACATGCTCACTGCACATTGTTGTTAAGGATGCAAGGATCCACCTGAGAGGAAGAAAGAAGAGACTATTTTAATTTGGGTAAGAACTAGAGCAAGAATCTATTTAGCAATCTCTCCAAGTCAACTTCCTATGGAAGGCTTAGGACAAATGTTAACAGTAAAAATGACAATTCTCACCTCAGTGTATGTGGGTGGTGGCATGAACTGGAACTCAGGAGCATACATAAAGATAGGGCTGTCTTGAGAGCCATCTACATCATCTAGCAGAGGAGTTGTAGGGCTCTCCAATCTGTGATCTTCAGGAATGATATCCATGTAGCAAGGAGGAGCTATAGAGAGAAAATAGGGGAATAAGAAGCCTAGCCAAGAAATGCCATATCATCACAAACTTACAAGGCCAGAGGGAAGAAAAGACATCAGGTGTGGCTCACCTTCTGGGGTATCAGGGATGTTTAAATCAACCCAACTCATTTCAGAGCTGGTTTGGCTGGCCATGCTCGATGTCCTGCTGCTTAGACCTGACCTGCTGCCGATTACCAGGGGTAGGTCAAGGATGACTTTCTTGGAGCCTGGTACACTAACATAAATCTAGAAAGAAAGATGACAGTATGTTAGATGAGAAGTCTGGAGAGAACACCACTGTTGTGACAGATGAGCAATTACCGTGGCAGAGCTATCCCCACCCACTCACCAGTAAGAAATATTCAACTCGAAGGATGTTGCAGCCCAGGATGGATGGCCTGATCTTTTGCACCCGAAGGCTCTTGCCACGCCATGATGCACATGCTCCTGAGATAATATGATTGCCTCTGACCGATGACAACTTCTGAGTCAGCACCTTGGTCTGGCCATTGGCAAGGTAAGTGTGGCGGGCCACAATGGCTGCTTTGGGGACTACAATGCGGGAACAAGTATTCTCAAAGTCAGCATGGATGGAAATGTCATCACCTAGCAATGAAAAAGACAAAAACATATTAACTGATACTCAGTACAGTTAATGATATCTCCTTTGCCCCATCCCAAGTTCTCAGACCCAAACCCACATTTCTTGTTATATTTGTCCACCATTTTAAAATTAGGTTTTTACCTTCACAGAATCCTTTTCTGTCAATTCGAGCAGAAACAGACACTCGCCCATCAGGAATGAACATACAGGAAACTTTTTTCTCCTTTTTAGCAGATACGGGTGCCTATGTACAAAGGGAAAAAGTGTTTTGAAGTGATTCAATGTAATGCCTAAGATACCTAATTTACCATCCTGTGACCAAGGAGAATAGAATATTAAAAATGAACCTCACCATTAAATCAGGGGTATTGACATCCACTAGATCCATCACTTCAAAGTTTTTCTTTGTCTCTTGAGTTGGCTGGCTGGGGCGATCAAGAAAAGCCTTCACCCAGTAGTCTACACAACCATATTTTCCTTTGAAAGATGTCCCCAGAGGCCTATGTCAAAACAAAACAAAAAAAGGAAATAATTTTAAAATGCTCTCCAAGAACAGTAAGTGATCACAAGAAAGAGATTTTTTTTTTTTTTTTTTAAGACATGGAGAGTCCAAAATGCATTTAACTGATACCTACCCTTGAGGAAGCTCAAAGCCGAATTTGTACTCATATTTGTTCCCAGGTCTCATGATCACCATCTCATTCTCACCTGAAGAAAGAGAAAGAAAGCAAAGTTCCATTAAGTTTCTTGTTACACTTAAAAAGCGTTTATGTGATGAGGAATGCTTGGGCAGCATACACCCCCATTTTCATCCCTTACAATCTTAAGTGAAAAGAGATTCTGATGCATTTTCTTGCAAAGAAAGTTGCAAAGCTCTGCAATGCTGAAAGGCTCACCCAGGATGGTTACCCCAGGAATCAAAGAATGAACAATCTATGTATTCAGCTCCCTCAAGATCATCTCTAAGACCCAACACGTAAGAGATTGTACAGATCACCCCTTTTGGAGGGTAGGAACACGTTTGCAAATTGAAACTTAAACAGAAAAAGCAATACTTAATTCAAACCACTCAAACTGAGCAACTTAAAAAATTCAATATGAATTCTAATCAGCTTTCACCCTCCAACAAAGAACTGGGCCATCTACCTGTGGGCTGGTCTTCCAAGAGAAGTGTGTCTTCGTAGCGGAGGTAGTCCAAGGTCTGTTTGCATTGCTGGGATCCCTGCAACCAGAGGACTTTTGCCACTCCGCAAGCCAGGATCCGGACGGCTTTGACTCGAGTCACTTCACACACTTCCACCGTCACCCGGCCAGTCACCTTCTCCCCACTGCCGTACACTTTTTCAGGGTCGTTAAAGAGCACTTCAAAAGACTTGATCTTCTTGAACATCACCATGATTGGGCTGAGTTGGCTCAAGTGTCAAAAACGAAGGGAAGAGGGCAAAAAAAAAAAAAAAAAAAAAGACCCTAAATCCAATAGGGCACTTTACAGGAAATTTCGGTCTTCCTAAGGAATGGGGGTGTCCTTAGCAGGTTGGGCTTTAAAAACAAAATTTAAAGAAGCCCACAAAGGGATTTTTAAGTTCTCGAAAAGGTGCCTAAAATTTTCAAGTTGCTGGCAGTGCCAACTCCTTCCTTCCTTTCCTCCAGCGGCCGAGGAACAGCTCCCGAGCGCGGCAGGAGGCAGTCGGCGAGCGCACCAGGAACCCAGAGGCGTTTGCAGCCTGAGCCGGAAACGGCTCTATATAGGGGCGCGAGCCCGCGGGGCCACGCGAGCGCGAGCCCGGAGGCTCGTGCTGCCCTCGTGCACAGCCCTCCCATTGGCTGCCTGCTCCTTGTTTACCGGGAGCTCGGCCAATCAGCCAGGCCCGGCGGCGCGTGGACATGGTGTGCTGCTGCGGGGGGAGCGGTGGTGGGGCGAGTGCGCCGCCCGCGGGGGCGGGGGAAGCCGGCTCAGGAGGCGCGCCCCGGAGCCGCGCGGTCCTCGGGGCGCCCGGACTCGGGGCGCTGTTCCTGTTTCTCCAGGTAAAGGAGAGTGTGCCTGTGAGAGGCGGCCGCTGGTGCCCGGCTCGCCCACCCTGGCTCCCGGAGCACGGGGAGGCCTGTCCTGCGGCTGGTCCCCAGGAGGCCGGCCGCACCTGAGCCCCCTGGACCGCGGGCGTGCGCCCCGCGCCCCCCCCAGAACCGAGGGACGGAAACGGCCAGAAGCGCCCACATCCTGTTGTTGTCCCCGCGTCTGCTTGAGAAGTCGGGGACACGGTGTCCCCCGCTTGGCCCAGGGCCTCCCTCTGAGGCGTGACCTCTCCCTCCTGCTTCTCCAGGAAGGAAAGAGAAGGGGCTTTAATGAGGGAAAGGAAGCCTCGCCCTGGCCTCTGTCCTCCGGCCTTCCTCCCCTTCCCCGCCCGCCACAGCGAGTGTGCGGTGGCCAGGGTGCGTGTGTCCCACCCTCTCAGCCTTCAGGTTGGTTCTCCTGTTGGTCACTGAGGTCTCCTGCAAACACGCCATACGCCTGTGTGAAGGGACAGTCTCCCCCCCCCCCCAAGCTGATCCGAAACCCCAAAGGAAAGAGAAGGTAGGGTCACAGAGCACTGTTCAAGCCAAAAGGGACCCTGCTCCTGTGTGGGCTTCGCCCAAGCAACCGCTGACTATGGTGCCTGAGGAGCTGACTGCCGAGAATGTTTTCCTAAATGTAATAGGGAAACTGGTCTGCAGAGAAAGAATCCGCATCCCCTTCCTTCTCTCTCTCTCGCTCTTTTTCCCCTTTTCTTTTCATAGTGCTGGGGATTGACCCCAGGGCTTCAGCGCATGAAGGGAGAACACGTTGCTGCTGAGGCCCATCCCCACCTCAGCAATTTTGTGTTCTAGTTTTCAGCTATTAGGGACTGAAATGGGGGTAGGGAAAGTGTTTACCATTGGGCTACATCCCCAACCCCCACGTTTTTGTTTTGTTTTGAGACAGGGTATCAAGGCCAAGTTGCCCACACTGGCTTTAACCTTGTGATTCAGCTGTCTCAGCCCCCCAAGTAATTGGGATTACAGGTGTGTACAGCCACACTGGCTCTAACTCACTTGGCTTTAATTCCTAGATTCTTTCCTTATGTGTACTGGGTTGTCAGGAGGTTATTACTTCATTCCTTTTGCTGTCCCTACACTTGAGATGGTGACGTAAATAAAAAGTACTTAAAAGTTCTACCTTCTTAGGGGGGGAAAAAGGCTATTCATTGCTATTAAGAATCCCTCTTCCTTCCTCATACACCCTACCAGGGTTGATAGCCTAAGGCTCACAAGTTACAACTCAACCCTAATATTAAGCAAGCTCAGAATCTGTTGGAAAACACATGCAGCACCCAATTCCAGGAATATGTTGATCCGTGGTGTGGGTTGGCGGTGGCACCTTGTTCTAGACAGTTAACCAGCAAGGCTTGAGGTATTTTCAGTTGATAAACAATATTGATTATTATGAGCAGGAAAGGTAGGGCTCTCACTAAAGTGATTTTATTTGTTTATTTATATAGATATTGGGGATTAAATTCAGGGGCTGTCTTCTACTGAACTATATTTCCAGTCCTTTTTATTTTCCATTTTTTTTTTTAAAGAGGGAGAGAGAGAGAGAGAATTTTAATATTTATTTTTTAGTTTTCGGCGGACACAACATCTTTGTTGGTATGTGGTGCTGAGGGTCGAACATCCCCAGCCCCTTTATTTTCCATTTTGAGACAGGGTCTCATTAAATTGCCCAGGCTGGCCTTGCATTTAGGATCCTCCTGCCTCAGCTTCCTAAATTGCTAGGATTACAGGTATACACCACTGTACCAGGTATACACTACTATGTAACTTTGGAGGGAAGGTAGCTAGTAATAGATTAGAGTGGTTTTGATTGAGACATCTTAAAAGGGGAAAAAAAACCTGATGTTTATTTATTTGGGGACATCTATGAAGTAGTGAATTTTTGAGTTTCTAAAAATCCTTTTAACAGTTCTCTCCTAAGTTTCTACTTTGGGTTCTAGTTTTTTCTTATGTTCCCATTTTATGGAGCTCAGTGTAGACCACTTGTTTGCTCTGTGTTATGCCTGGGTTTCCTTGGATGCCAAAAAACTGTTTATCTTTGGCAGCAGCAGCTGCCTGCCTACCAGGCCTGTAGCCAAGGCATGTTCTGAAATGGAGGCCTCCTGGATATAGTTGTTTATAACCTTTCACCTTATAACCTGGTATTCTGATAGATATCTGTCTCTTAATTCTTCTTTTTCAGTTTTTGAGTCAAAGAAAAATATCTGGTAAATTCCTATTGATACCGCTGTTGACCGGTGACGAGTCCTTGCTTCCCGATGTTGAAGAATAACACCAGAGAAGCACTCAGAGTAGAAATTAGAAGTTTATTAAAGGACAGCAGAAAAGACTTCTCCCGGAGGAAGAAGGGGACCCAAGAGGTGGAAACCGTGGAAGTGCGGTTGTTTCCTCTTCTTATACTTTTGGGGATGGAATGTAGGTTGGAAGGCCCAAGGGGTGGGACACTTCTTTGTGATGGGCTATCTTTAAGTTTGCTGGGGGCTGTTCATTAACACTTCTTTGAGGTGGACTTTGGCCTAGGGCCTTTTCGGGACTTCATTAACATTCCATGAGTTGTTCTGTGTTTTCCCTGAGTCATTCCCAGCATGGCCTCCATTTTAGATTTCACTCGGTATTAGACCCGATTTACCTAACTACACTGACTACCTAACTTTAAATCTGGCTTCACTATCTTAAAGACAGGGTACGAACACTAGAGTAGAGTTTGAAGAAAAGGACAGACCCAGGAGGAACATAAAAGTAGGGCTCAGTCCATAGTTTTTAAAGTTAGGTCATATTTTACCTGCCCCTTCCTCACCCTCTTTATCCCAGTGCCAATAGGGAACTAAGTGGTGACTGTCATTCGTTGGCTTTACTGTAGATGACAGAGCCAAAGTTTTCAGGGAGGATAGTGCCTGATGGCAGATAGAAACAAGGCCCTGATTGCCTTCTCTTCTCTTTAACCTCTGGCCTGACAAACATTTAGGACTCTAAAGACTGAGTTCCCAAAGCAAAAGAAATCCCTTCCTTTGTCCTTTTAATCACTTCTGTCACCTCCACTCCTAAACTTTTCTTTATCCTTACACACTTTCAAGTAAGTTTTGAATGAAAATGTGGGATTGAAAATTATAACTGTGTATATGGCCCCAAATCATAGATAAATAAGAATACACTAACAATTGTACAGCATCTTAGAGTAAAAAGTGACTTTAAGTAATTGTCATTTTTGAGCACAAATAAAGAACCCAGTTCTTTAGCTATTTATGTCAATATTATTTATAAATTACTTATCATTTTGTTCCAGAAAATATTTAAGGTTAGGTTATTTCATTTAACTCTCACAATAACCCTGTGACTCCATATAAATTTATTCAGGCTCAGAATGGTGAAGTAATTTGCCTGAGGTCACAGATTTTGTAAGTAGAGTAAGATCTTGAACCCAGGTCTGTTCAGTTAAAGTATGTTCTATGTTCCTTTTTTTTTTTTTTTAATATTTTTTTAGTTGTAGATGGACCTTTATTTTATGTGGTGCTGAGAATTGAATCCAGTATCTCACACATGCTAGGCAAGTGTCCACCACTGAGCTACAACTCCAACCTCATCTATGTTCTTTTTAATGTGTTGTCCTGGCTCTCAGTGGTTTGACATGTAGTATCTTGTTTGATCTTCATATGGTTTTATAAAGGATTCAGGGCAAGACTCAGAGAATGGGGATTTTAGTAGAATGTTTTTGTTTTTAAAATCATTTCCCTTATTTTGGTTAAGTAACTTGTTTTAGGATACAGCTAGCATCTGGTGGAGCTACTCTTCAAACCCAGGATTGATTTTTTTATTTTTATTTTTTGAGTACCGGGATTAGTCTCAGGGGCACTTTACCACTGAGCCACATCTCCAGTCCTATTTTGTATTTTATTTAGAGACAGTATCTCAGTGAGTTGCTTAGCACCTCTGTGTTGCTAAGGCTGGCTTTGAACTTGAGATCCTCCTGCCTCAGCCTCATAAGCGATTGGGATTACAGGTGTGTACCACCATGCCAGCCTGGATTCTTAGTACTAGAATTCTTGTCTCTAGGATGCCTTGTGAGTGCTCTTTGATGTTTAAATTTATCTTTAATTATAGTACTCCCCCTTATTCAGGGGGAATATATTCCAGTACCCAAGTGGATGCCAAACTAGATCATACTGAACCCCATATATCTTGTTTTTTTCTTATATATACCTATGATAAAGTTTAATAAAAAAATTAGGTAAAGTAAGAGATTAACAATAATCATACATAGAACAATTAGAATGATAATATACTGTGATAAAAGTTACATGAAAGTGATATTTCTCTGTTTCAAAATACCTTATGGTGCTGGCACTCACCATTCTTGTAATGATGAGATGATACAATGCTTAAATGAGAAGAAGTGGGGTGAATGACAGAGGCACAATAACCACAGCATTAGGCTACTATTGACCAGTGACTGTACTTAAATTTCAGACCACAGCATGGTTGTTGGTGGGTAACTGAAATTAGGACTAGTAAAGCAGGTCTATTGTATTAAAAATACCTCATTTGGAAGTCCACATTTCAGATTTAATTGAGGTTCTTTTGGGTTGTGTGGGGCAGGGGACAATGGTTGAATTCAGGGTTGCTTTCCACGGATCTATATCTTCAGAAGGGTCTGTTTTTTATTTTGAGAAAAATTCTTGCTAAGTTACTGAGGCTAGCTTTGAACTTGGGCACCTCCTGCCTCAGCTTCAGAGACTGGGATTACAGGCATATGAGATGGTGTCAACTATTGTCAAATTTCTACGAGAATAACGTATACCAGCTTTCTCTGTTGACTAAACTTATTTTTTATACTCTGGCTTCTGTTACCCCTAAAAGGTTTTCTCCAAACTTTGGAGTTTTTTTTTTTTTTTTTTTAAGGCCTTGTTCTCTTTTACTCCTGTATAATTTGAAAACTACCATCTTTAAAAAATTTAGACAGACATCTTTGCCTTTGTACTTCATGCTTTCCTTCTGTGCTAGCAGTTTTCTCCTTCCTCTTCTACTCTTCTCCTTCCTCTCCCTCCTTCACCTCTTCCTCCTCCTCCTAGCTTTTCTCAAGGGCTTCTCCTTAGCCCTCCCCTTTTCTTTTTTTTTTTTTTTAAAGTTTTACTCTTCATTTTACCCATCACTGTGTATAAATAACATTAAAATATATACTATATCTTTAGCCTGTTTCCAAAGTTCCAGCTAGCATCTCAAATTCAATGTGTCCAGTAATTAATTCACAAATATTTCCCCTGTCCTCAAACTCATTTCTTTTCCTTTAAGAAAAAAAATAGAATTCCCCTTGTCATCAAGTTAAAATCCAGAAATTGCCTTTGATTCCATCCTCTTTGATATTTGCCCACCCAATCAACTGCCAATTTCTTTCTTTTTTTTTTTTTAAGAGAGAGAGAATTTTTTTTTTTTTTTTATATTTATTTTTTGGTGGACACAACATCTTTGTTTGTATGTGGTGCTGAGGATTGAACCTGGGCCATACACGTGCCAGGCAAGCGCGCTATTGCTTGAGCCACATCCCCAGCCCCCAATTTATTGTACAGGAGGTCTTTCTAGAATCTATCTCCTGTTTCTTATTCCACAACCACTACTCTTTATTACTTTTGCTTAGATTATCTTTTTTTTTTTCTTTTTGATACCAAGAATTTAACCCAGGAGCTCTCAACCACTGAGCCACATCCCCAGCCCTTTTTATTAGTTTAATTTTTTATTTTGAGACAGGGTCTGAGTTGCTTAGGACCTCACTAAATTGCTGAGGTTGGCTTTGAACTTGTGATCCTCTTGCCTCAGCCTCCCAGACTGCTGGGATTATAGGCATGTACCACTGTGCCCACCTCTAGATTACCTTAATAGCTTTTGACTCATCTTTCTGTTATAATCTATAGACTATACCTAGATTAGTCTAACACAATTTTATTCCTGTCTGCTCCTGTGATACCACAAAATCCCTTACTTACTGAATCCTATTCAAATGCTTCAACCTGGCATTTAAAGCCTTCACAAAATGACCTCAACCAAAATTTCCAGCTTCATTTTCTACTACTTCCTCATGTATGTACGCTATACCTCAGCCAAACCTGAGTACTGAGTATTCCCCTAATATATACTTCTCTGCCTTTGTGTCTTTGCTTATTCTTTTCTCTCTTCCTGGAATACCTGTCCTTCCTTCCACAGCTCTGCTTTTAGAAATCCTATACCTGCTTCTGAAGATAGCCAAATGACTTTTCCTCCATCAAATCTTTTTTTTTTTAAGTTGTAGATGGACAAATACTTTTGTTTATTTATTTTTATATGGTGCTGAGGATCGACCAGGGCCCCACACGTGCTAGGCAAGCAAACACTCTACCACTGAGCCATAATCTCAGTCCCAAATCTTTTTTTTTTTTTTTTAAATATTTTATTAGTTGTTGGTTATTTATTTTTATGTGGTGCTGAGAACTGAACCCAGTGCCTCACACATGCTAGACAAATGCTTTACCGCTGAACCACAACCCTAGCCCCTCTGTCAAATCTTGATTCCCAGACTTTTTTTTTTAATATTTATTTATTTATATATTTAGTTAGTTTTCGGCGGACACAACATCTTTGTTTGTATGTGGTGCTGAGGATCGAACCCAGGCCGCACGCATGCCAGGCGAGCACGCTACCGCTTGAGCCACATCCCCAGCCCCGATTCCCAGACTTTTAATCTTTTACTTCACAACTAAATATGATTGCATTCTCTCCTTCTTTTCTCTCTTTTTTTGGTATTGGGTATTGAACCCAGGGGCACTTTGCCACTGAGCTACATTTCTAGCCTTTTTAAATTTTTTAAATACCTTTATTTTATTTTATTTATTTTTACGTGGTGCTGAGGATCGAACCCAGGGCCTCGCACATGCTAGGTAAGCACTCTACCGCTGAGCCACGACCCCAGCCCCGCCCCTTTTAATTTTTAATTTTGAGCCAGGGTCTCACTAAGTTACTCAGGTCCAATCCATGTTGTCTAATGGCATGAACTTGTGATACTCTGGTCTGAGTCAGTGGCATTATAGGTGTGTACCACAGTGTCTGGCTGATTCAACCTTTTTTGAATATTTCATAGCATGTTATTTATATTTCTCATATAGCACTTACATATAAGTTGCATTTTCTTTCTAGACAATGAATTCCTAGAGAGTAGGAGCTATGTCCTTTTTTATTTTTGTGTTCTAGCACCTATTAAAGTACATTTCACAGAGTAAATATACATTGAATTAATAGGTGTCTTTGGAGTACAGTATGTCACTAACTCAGAACCTAGAATTGTTTTGTGTTAGTGTTGGGCTTTAAACCCCAGTTTCAGTTCCTTCTACTATACGGTAACATGTATAACCAGTTCTCTTCAAAGCCAATTGCCCAATTATGTATCAGAGTTAAGGGGCAGTAAGAGAAGATGGTTTGTTTTTCTACGAAGGGAAATTGGACTGTGTTGATGTTTATAAGTGTGAGGGACATTGCGTACTCAGCCCAACTTCCCCTTTTCTGAGAAATTCTTTCTCCATCAGTTTAGGAATCCAGTTGGCTCAGCTCTGCCACTCAGTGGGTGGTTTAATGTACTGTCAAGATCCTTGTCCAAGAATTTTCTCAAACACACAAGCTTTTCTGAAGACTGGTAAAGATGATTCTTAATTATAAGAAGATACTGATGAAGGAAATATAGTACTCATAACTGAGAGAAAGAAACTATATATTAAAACAGCTTTCTATTTTTAAAAAAATCCAGAATAACAATCTACAGTACTTTCTTTGTTTACTCTCTTTTTCTCAGTTATAAAGCAATTGCACAAATATTTGATTCTCACTAAGGGACCAAGATAGTTTGCAGAAAGAAATGCAAATGCTTAAGTGACTCACGCAGCTTGAACAAAATCCTATCTGACTTATGGTTCAAAGATCTTTCCACTAGTGCATTTCTGATTCTTGTGGGGGTGGGGGGATCCTCTCTTTTGTAAAGCTTTCTGTGATTTCTTCAAGCACATATAATTCCCACCTTCTTTGTATTCTGACAGCATGTTGTACACACTTCTGTTTATCATTGATATTGATCATTTTGTCTTGTGTTTACCTGTTTCTTCACATTAAACTGAACTCTTCAAAGATAGGATCTTTGTCTTATGACCTGGCATAATTTAGGGGCTTCAAAAATTCTAAAGAAATGTCAAAATTAATAAAATCATTTTTAGTTTGACCAGCTAATGTGTTAGTTATATAGCCTATCCCCTTGCTCATCCTGATGGTGGTTTTCTCTCCAACCCTGTTGGTATTCACCCCAGGCTGTAGGCTTGTTGTGATAGATAGAGGGCAGTTCATTGCCCCATAAAGAGAAAATAAAACCATGACAAAAACTTTCTGTTTCAGAGGCTGTAATTTTAGCAAAGAGCCTTTCAGTTTTGGGCTGGAGTGAGATGAGGTGGGAGGGCAGGATGGAGAGACTTATTAACCTAATTTAAAAAAAATATATATATATATATAGATAGATATGACTTAAATAGTTATTTAACAGTAGGAATAGAAGTTCTGTATCAAAGACACACCACATGAAACCCTTGCTATTAAAGACATTTGTTCTGGGGCTGGAGTTGTGGCTCAGTGGCAGAGCGCTTGCCTCACACATGTGAGGCACTGGGTTTGATCCTCAGCACCACATAAAAATAAATAAACAAAACAAAGATATTATGTCCATGTATAGCTAGAAAAATATATATAAAAAATGTTGGTTCTAGTCTAGTTCTAGCCTTAACAAGAGCAGTTTCAAAATAAAATTTACAAAGGGCTGGGGAGGTCCCTTTTCTTTCTGAGAAGACCCACCCTCTCCCTTGAGAGTGTCCCCTTTCCCTTTTCCTGTCCCTTCAGTAAATTCATGCTTGTTACTAAAAAAAAAAAAAAAAAAAAAAAAAAAAGAAAGAAAGAAAAAAGAAGAGGGCTGGGGATTCGGGAATGTAGCTCAGTGGGAGAGCACTTGCCTACCCCTGAGTTCATTTCCCATTTTGGGTTGGGGTTGGGGTTGGGGAAATCATTCCATGAACCAATAGCAGAGAATGATTCCACAATAGCTTTGATGGTAGAAGCAGAATCTAGTTATCCTTCCTGATTTCTCTTTCGCTTTCTCAAAGCCCACCCTCCATTTATAACCAGTTTTATCTCAGGAAACATATGTAATGTATTCCTTCCTACTAATTGTTGTGCAGATGGTGAATAATTTGGTTTGGAATTAGGCAAAAAAATTGAGAAACGCCTTTTATTTTCTAATGTTCTGCCTTTTTTCCCTTCCTTAGTTCTGGTAGTTTTCTGGCACTGGTTTTTAGAATTGTAATTGCTGGGCCATGGATATTATCTCTGTTTCCTTAAGAAGAAATGAGGGAAGGAACTTGCCATGAAAGTATGAAGAGCTGGGTGGAGTGGGGAGGGAGGTGTTTGGTTGATCTGAGAAATGGTGGAGGTAGACATAAGTTTAAGAAGTTAAGGGGAGGATCAGGGATGCCACTCAGTGGTAGAGCAATGGTGGGAGGCCCTGAGTTTGATCCCCAGCACTTAAACAAACGAACAAACAAAAACATTAAAGAGAAAAGTTCAGACCAAGGTAGAAATGGCTCACCCCCTTTTTTATCAAAATAATATAAAGTAATAAAAAATTACACAATGTTAAGTGTTTATACAAAACAATGCAGTTCTCAAACCCTTCTACTGAGATTCTCTTCTAGTTTGTTCAGCTTTTCCTCCCTTGTTCAGACATTTTATTTGAATTTGATAATGATGGTTAGTGATTTGATTGAGATGCCTTATAGAGAAGTAACCTCTCTTTCAGCTTTTTCATATGGTGTTTGCTTCATATTTCAAAGTAAAAAGTTTTCTTTCTTTTTTTCTTTTGAAACAGGGTCTTGCTAGGTGCCTTGGGGCCTTGCTAAATTGTCTAGGCTGACGTGGAACTTGGGATTTTCGTGCCTCAACTCCTGAGTAGTTGGGATTTCGGACCTATGTCATCCTCTTTTAAAAAAAATTAGGAATATTGGACATATCTACCATATTTTGATTATAGACTGAAATTTTAACATTTCTTTTTTTTCTTTAATTCTTTTTTTTTTTTTTTTTTTGGTAATCCTAGGGGTCAAGTCCAGGGCCTCTTACATGCCAGGCAACTGTTCTACCACTGACCTTATCTCATCTTCCCAGTGGAGTTATACCATAGTTTTTGTTAGGCCAGTAGTGGCTGTTCATATTATTTTCACTCTGTAAATAATATTCGGTGTGATGTCAAGGAGTGAATTTTGATTGTTTCATGTCTTGAACAGCCCTTTGTTTTTTATGAAGTTATAATAATTAATTTAGTTTACTATGCACCAATTCTATCAAATGCCTATTAATACTTTCTCTCAAATGGCCAACGTATCAAATAATCTTTTTTTAAAATATTTTTTTATTTGTAGATGGACACAATATCATTATTTATTTTTATGTGGTACTGGGGATCAAACCCAGTGCCTCATACATGCTAGGCAAGTGTTCAACCCCAGCCCTCAAATAATCTTAAGAAATTAAATATCCTTCTGGAGGCTTGTCCCAATGCTCTACTAAATAACTTTTAGTAACCAGCGCCATCTGCTGACTATTGATGAAGTAGAAAAATCAGAATTAAGAGTCACATGGTTAGCCTTTGGGGGAAGTGGAGAAGGCCTTGTAATCCCATAGACCTGGAAGGCTGAGGTAGGAGGAGGATGGCAAGTTCAAAGCCAGCCTCAGCAATTTAGCAAGGCCTGAAGCAACTTAGAGAGGCCCTGTCTCAAATAAAAAAAAAAAGGGGTTGGGGATGTGGCTCAGTAGTGCTTAAGCACCTCTGGGTTCAATCCCTGGTACCAAAAACAAAAGTGTCAGGATTGGTGTTTTAACTGGTAAATATCATGGTTTCTGACCTTCTAAATGACATTCTGGAGAAAGGGATATGGACCTTATGTTAGGACTAGAGAGGAGAATCTAAAAATAATTGACTATTCTTTCTTCCCCTTGCCTTATCATTGTACTCTGTTTTCCTAGAAAGAAAGTCTGTGTTCAGATATTTCTTTTCTAAGCCTTCTGTCTGATCTACCAAAGGAATAAGGAAAGGTGGGCTACCATTTTTAAAAAATTACATTTTAGTTTTCATATACTCGATATATGATAGATTATACATATTTAAAGCGTATAATTTCATTGGTTATCTGTGAAATGACTGCACAATCAAGATAATAAACATTTCTGTCCCTCCCCAAAGTTCCTTTTGCCTTCCATTCATTTTCTCCACCCCCCCTTCTTCTTCTTTATAACTTAGGTGCATTTTATTAGTTTTCTTCCAAAATCCTATGAAAGGGCAAAGTTAATTGGGGTGCGGTGGTGCATGCCTATAATCCCAGCAGCTCAGGAGGCTGAGGCAGGAGGATCACAATTTCAAAGACAGCCTCAGTAAAAGTGAGGTGCTAAATCATTTCAGGGAGACCCTGTCTCTCAATAAAAAATACAAAATAGGGTTGGGGATATGGCTCAGTGATTGAGTGCCCCGTTCAATTCCCAGTACCAAAAAAAAAAAAAAAAAAAAAAAAAAAGAACAAAGTTTAAAACCAAGACACTGGCAAGCAGATGAGAATCCTTCCTCACCCCAGAAGCTGTCCCTCATTCCCGTGTCCCCTAGTTGTGTCACTGCTGCAGTTCACAGGGGTGAAGCACTTGCTACTTTTGCCCATCATCAAACCCCACAGGGGAAAGAACTACTACCCATTTTCTTCATCCCAGCTCCACAAGCTGATCCAGATGCAGAAAGACATGGTAAGAACTATTGAGATCTAGCAGGAGTTCTGAACCCCAGAGGGCCAGAGTCAGGGCATAATCTGTGAAGAAAAGCACATCCTCCTCTGGCTTGGTGGCCCCTAAGAATAATGCTGGGCCTAGTACCTCACTCCCAGAAACCAGTTGAACACTGTTAGGTCAAAGAGGACCAGAGGCTGGGGTTCACTGGAAGCTGGTATAGATAGATGCAGTCAGATTTGAAAGGGCAACGGCCACTCACCTCCCCCGCTCCCCCATGAAGAACCGGCAGCCGATCTGGCTGTTCTGAGCCTTGAAATTTCTATTGAGCTGCTCCTTCTTGATTCTCCCCACCCCAGAGCTTGTGGGGAACTATGTAGCTGGAATGGACTTGGCCCTGGGGACATGACACTGACTTGATGACATCTAGTGGGAAGTCCTGAAGGTGGTTCTGCCAGGTACGTAGGCAGTCCAGGCAGTGAGCATGGGTACAGCTGAGCAGGATGCCAAACACCAGCTGAGCTTCTGGCTTGTCCCATACTTTATCCATGCAGATGCCACACACCACATCCCAACTGCCCTGCTTTCTCTGCCACTCCTCAAGGCTCAGGCTCTGAAGTGAGGCTGTCAGCTCCCAGACAAAGTCAGACTGTGGCTGAGATTACTGGAAATGGCTGTGATGCCCATCAGCAGATGATAGAGACGGGCTTCCTGGAACTGCCACTAGCCTCCTGTAGACCAGGCTCCATGTCCCAGCAGGTCCCAGCCCAGGCCCAACCTACAGCCATAACCATGGAAGGCAGGTAGGTGGACTTGGAGCCCCTGGGGGTGATGGGGTGGCTCTGAATGGCAGAGCCTTCCAGCTGGGGCTCTGGTGGGGTGATATGTGGCTCTGAATGGCAGCGGTCCTATTCTGGGGGATTAGGTGGCCTCAGGTGCTGACAGCTGCTTTGGTCTCCATGGAAGCAGAAGCCCCGCTGGAAGTACCTGCAGACCTGGGGCACCTTTCTGTCATAAGCATGGCAACTTGACCCCCAGTGATCATCCCTGAATGGCAGCTGGGAATGGGGCTTGCTCTCCCTACCATGACTGTAGTCATCCTACCCTGCAGCATCCATCCCAGCTGCAAGTCCCTGTGAGCCTCCATTCGTTTTCAAACACCCATTGATCAGTTTGCATTTTATGTGATTTTATATATATAGAAACATACAGCATGTTCTCTGTTTTGGTTTGGCTTTGCTGTATGGTTTGGATCTGGCTTGTCCCCAAGAGTTCATATATTGGAGGCTTGGGTCCTTAGTGTGGCAGTGGTGAAACAGTGGGACTTTGTAGAGGTAGGGCCTTGTGGAATGTCTTTAGGTTATTGGGGCTTTGCCACAAGAGGGATTAAAGTAGTTTTCCTGAGACCTGAGTTAGTTCTAAGTAGAGCAAATCACTCTAAGAGAGACCAACCTGGAATCTCTCTCTGGCTTCCTATGTCTCTCCATGTGATCTTGCCCTCTCATATTGCACTCTCAGCATTGTGATGCCCTCTGTCACAAGTTCCTCACCAGAACCAAGCCAATGCAGGTGCCAGACCCTTGAACCTTCAAAATTGTGTTAAATAAACCTCTTTTCTTTATGAAGTTATCTAGTCTCTTGAATCTCACTAGAGTAATAGAAACAGAATACTACATGGTTTCTTTCACTGTGTTATTACTTTGAGATTCATCCATGTTGTTGTGTGTGTCAGGAGTTTATTATATTTTATTGCCAAGTATTATTCTATTGTACAGATTTATCACAATTGTAGTGTTCTTCACTTGTTCATGAACATTAGGGGTGTTTCCAGGTTTTGGTTATTACATATAAAACTATTATGGACATTTGTGTACAAGTTTTTGTGCAGACACACATTATCATTATTTCTGAGTCAAAACCCAGGAGTGGAATGTCTAGATCGTATGATAAATTTCCACTTACCTTTTGAAAATAACTGCCAAACTGTTTTATGAAGTGCTTGTGCCATTTTACATTCCCACCCTAGTGTGTGAAAGCTGTACATCTTGCCAACATGTGATATTGTCAGTTTTTTTATTGTAATTTTTAAGTTTACAATGTTTTCTCATTATAGTTTTAATTGGATTTGCATTTCCCTAGTGACTACTGATGTTGAACATCTTTTAATGTGCTTTTTTTGAGCTATTTGTTTTAAAATACTTCCTAGGTAATAGGGCTAATGCTTAATTCTCAGCGAAGGATGAGTGTTACACAACAAGTGCCATGAAAAAAATCTCATTCACCAGTTGACTATGACATTTTTAAAAATTCACTTGAAATTCCCATACCTGAGGGATACAGTTACTCTTGAATTAAGAGCTCCAATACAAGAAGTTCTTTGAAATAAGTTTTGCATTAAAATGTATATATCATCCCTAAATTAAGGGTCAGCCCAGAATAGAGTACTCCCTCTTCCCCATTTTCTTCCATTAGAACAGACTGTTTTCTAGATTTGCTAAAGGTTATTTCAGAAAACACAGAATCTGTGCTTTAAGGGAATGGCTGAGGTCCTTAGAGAAGGATAAGTAGGGGATGAGGAATTGCATAGGAAAATGGAAATAGCAAACTTGTTAGGACACTTGTCTGGTAAACAATGGGAAAGTGTTCAGGGAAGTATTATCAGGCAGATGGGACTGAGAGAAGGTGGGGAGGATAGTGATGAATACATGCTTAGATCCCTGAGGGCAGGCCCCAGATGAAAGAGGACCTGAAGGGGGAACAGGAGATCAGTCACTCAGTAAGATACTAACTATACAAGTAACTTCTTCATAATTTTGTGCAGAGAAGCACCATTCTTAGAATACCTGCACGACGACGGCTTCTCTTCTCAGTCTTTTTCTAGGAACCAGATTCCCCCCACATTGGGCTTTTTCTCCTTTCCCAACTCTTGTTTTTTTTGGATTCATATGAAAAAAAGAGAATGGCTTTTGTAATGGCCTCCACTGCTTGAGCTCTCTTTTTCTGCCCACCTCCACAACCAACATTTTTTTTTAAATATTTATTTTTTAGTTTTCGCGGACACAACATCTTTGTTTGTATGTGGTGCTGAGGATCGAACCCGGGCCGCACTCATGCGAGGCGAGCGCGCTACCGCTTGAGCCACATCCCCAGCCCACAACCAACATTTTTAATTGTTCTGTTTCCTTATTTTGTGTAGTGGTTGATAGTTAAGTTTCTGAGCTGGGTTCAGTGGCTCAGATGTGTAATCTCAGCAATTTGGGAGGCTGAGGTAGGACAATCACAAGTTTAAGTCTAGCTTGGCAAGACTTTCTCAAAATTAAAAAAAGGGGGGATTTGGGGGGCAACTGGGGATGTAGCTCAGTGGTAGAGCACTCCTGTGTTCAATCCTAGTACTGCAAAAAAGGAAGAAAAAGTTAAGTTTCTGGATTCTAACTGCCTGGATTTAGTTTCTGGCTCTGCTATTTATTAGCCATGTAGCTGAGGGAAAGTCAATCATCTGTATCTCTATTTCCTTATGTAAAAATTGAGAAAAGAGCCAGGTGTGGTGGTGCACGCCCATAATCTCAGCAGCTGAGGAGGTTGAGGCAGGAGGATTTCGAGTTCAAAGCCAGCCTCAGCAACTTAGCAAGGAAGGCCCTAAGCAAGTCAGTGAGAACCTATATCTAAATTTAAAAATTTTTTAAAAGGGGTGGCGGTTGGGGATGTGGCTCAGGGGTTAAAATGCACCCTTGGGTTCAATACCCAGTACAAAAAAATAAAAATTGAGAAAATACTACTACTTTCCTTAGAGAGTTATGTGAATTTTGTTATTATTTTTGCAGTGCTGAGGTTGGAACCCAGCGACTCATACATATTACATATTAGATAATACCCTAACACTGAGCTTCATTCCCAGACCTAAATGAATTAATATTTTTAAAGTGTTTAGAACATTGCCTGGCAGAGTTTCAAGCTCTCAGTAAATGTTAGCTATTAGTCAGATTTTAACTGTTTGACCCCACTTTCTTTTCTTTTCTTTTTTTTTTTTTTTTTTTTGGTACTGGGGATTGAACTCAGGGGCACTCAATTACTGAGCCACATCCCCAGCCCTATTTTGTATTTTATTTTAGAGACAGGATCTCACTGAGTTGCTCAGTGCCTCGCTAAATTGCTGAGGCTGGCTTTGAACTTAAGATTCTCCTGCCTCAGCCTCCTAGGCCATTGGGATTATCAGCATGCACCATTGCACCCTCTTTGATCCCACTTTCAAGGTGCTTCATAACCTCTATCTAAACTTCTATCCCATTACTCCCGTCTACTTCACTTGAATTTTGCTGTTTTCCTCACCAAATCTTGAACCTATGCATAACTTCAAGTGGAAAGCCCTCAACAATTCAAATCCTACGCAGTCTTCAATGCTGTCTTTATAAGCCATCTCCTCTATTACCTTTTACTACTTCTTATTACTTTAGTTCTTATCAACTATTTTTTTTTTTAGAATTTTAATATTTATTTTTTAGTTTTCAGTGGACACAACATCTTTATTTGTACGTGGTGCTGAGGATCGAACCCGGGCCGCACTCATGCGAGGCGAGCGCGCTACCGCTTGAGCCACATTCCCAGCCCTTTATCAACTATCTTCCCATCTGAATTCACAGCACCACAGAATTGAATGAAGAATCACACACTCATGATTCCTTCGTGTGAATCAGTTGTTTCTCCAATAGCTTATAAACTCAAGGGAGATAGAAAAAATAGCTGATAACTTCTGAGCCCTCTTTCAGTGGAGTGAATACATTTTCTTTATTCCATTTTATGAAATCTGTAGAGAGGTTCAACAAAGCAACAGAGGGCAGTCTGGGAAATTTATAGCTTTAATAGTAGATTGATTGGAAGTGGGGTGATAGCTTCTGTCCTAGCTGTGCCATTCTCTAAACGTCAGCTTTCTTCACCTAAGGTCCAGACAATGCCCACTTCATCTATGAACAAAGAAAACAGAACACACTTTATCCATATATATATATATATATATATATATATATATATATATATATATTCATTAAATAGAATAGTTTCCTCAGATATTTTCTCTTGAATTTCTTTTGGATAATGGTCATGTTTTTCTCTTTCAGTTCTTGCCTCTTAGAAACCTCAACCTTTAAATTCTTTACTGGCCTTTAGCACCCCCCATAATGTGTAAGCTTATAGGAGTGATCTCATGAGTAGATGGATTGGAATAATCTGCTCACTCTAAGTGGGACTGGGAAAAATGGTGAGGAGCCCCTACTGAGATCTGAAATGCAACAACCTTGCCAAAAATCCTTATTCTGTGATCATGTCAGCCTCACTGGAGCTTCATCTGACTGGATAAATGTCACTGTTCCATGTATCTCTAGTCCCCACTGTTTCCTTTAGCAATTCTTTGTGTTCTTCCATGACAACATTTAGTCCCAAATAATTTCTAAACTAGTCATGGGATTGCTGGCCTACTTACTGAATGCAAAACCACAGAACAAAGAGTCCTGAAAGAAATGAAGTTAGGAAGGTTGCTGGGGAGAGAGGAGCCCCTGCATCTGAGGGGAAAAGATGCAGCTTCTCTAAGTCTGGCAGGAAGGCTCGAGCATCCTCCAGAGCTGCCTGAGCCGTCACAGTAAAGTTGGGGTCACCAGAGATGGAAACATCAAAGACACAAGATTGGAAGTAAGCATCTTCAACTGGAAGCCCTTCCTTGCACAGCTGTCTGGCAGTATCTACAGTTATTGCTCCCCGGCGGTTGCGCTCTAAGCGAGAGAGTCTCTGACTTGGAGGGCACCCTCCAACACAGAGCTGCAGGTCCTGTTCAGCTGAGAAGGCCCTGGCCACATCTTCTGCTACCTTGATGGAGAAAGAGAGCTGCCCAGCTGTCTGCCGAATGATTATTGTTGTGCCAATATAGGCAGCTCGGATCTCCACATGGCTCCCAGGGTTGGCAGTTTGAATGGACAAACTTGAGCCCCCAGGCCGGGCACCTCCATTGATAGAACCATCTTCAAAGGCTGCAGGAAGATTGTCCACCTCAGCCTGATAGACCTTCTGATCAATGCATTCCTGCATGTTCTTAAATATGATGGTAAGCTGTGAGGGCAAGACGGAAAAAAGAGTTCATTTGGGGCTCAATGCATCCTCCCCACAATCAGACCTTACAGACAGTCAGGGATCTGACCCGAGCAGAGATGCAAGGTAGCCCCAATCCTAATCCCTTCTGTTATGTTCCACCATTGCCTCATCCCTACTCAGTCTTTCTGTCACAACCTCAACAACTACCAAAGAGAAGAAAAGTATCCCTTCTGAAATTCCTTAGCTCTGCTACCCCCAGTTTTCTCTTCAGTGTCTCCTGCATTTAATTTACGGGAAATTAATTTACAGGAGCAAATTTTGGTAGGAGGAAGTGATTCAGGATGGGAGAGTGGTGGGCGAGGAAAATAGGAGCAATTCTGTGAAATAGTAGGGATGGGGAGGAAGTGTACCCTGGGGTGACCGTGAGAGGATCTCAAGAAATGGAAGCAGGGCGGCGGGGAAGGGGGATTGACTCCCTGACCTTCCGTGTGGTGGTAGCGTTGGCCCCCGATGCCACGGGGGAGCTGGTGGCCTGAACAAAAAGGAAGTCATTATCCAGCAAGGGCCAAGCTCCTTGGACACGGCACGTGTGAAAGTGGTGGTGGAAGCTGCGCACGTGGGGGTCTCCAAAGGAGGCGCAATGCAAGAAGCCCGGGGGGCGGCCGTGCAGCCTCGAAAACCGGCCTTCATAGTCACAGGGGTCTGGGGCTGGGGGGCCAGGGCCAGCGCCTGGAAGGGCGGGGCCCCGGGGTGGAGGAGGGGCCGTAGGGCCCTGGCGGGAGCAGTTGTGTTGGATCATTAGGTCTTCTATTCCGTGTACCGCTGAGTGGAAGGCAAGGTCCCCACGGCAGGTGCGGGCAGTCCGGCGAGTGCAGAGCGCGTAGGAGCGGAGGGCTCGGCAGAAGCCGCTGGAGCCCACCCCTCCACCCCGGCCTCCTCCTCGAAGGGCTCCTGGTGAACCCCCACCTCTAAGGCTTAGGGTGGATGATACATATTCAGCATTGCAGCGGAGGATCTTGCACTGAGAATGAGCTGAGGGCAAGAAGGGAGACGATTGTGAGAAGGTCCCCAGATGCTCCTCTATCAGTTATGTTCTTAACTCCCCCAAATATAATCAAGGAATTCCAGTCGGTCCTATAACCCAATTAAAAGCCTTCCCCAGCCCCCAACCCTCAGCTCCCTAGGCCTGTCCTCTTTCAGGGTAAACCGTTAGATCTCTTCTCCCTACCAGCCAAGGGACCTTCTCCAAGTTGAATGGGAAATAAAACATGCCTATTTGAGAGTGGGGCAAGTGTCTGGGACTCAGTACCCATTTCTCCTCACTCACATGCTTACATGCCCACCCCTACATAGCAGCCTACCCTCTAGATTCCCCCAAACCCTTCCCTGGCCCTTCCTTACCATGTCCACAGAGGAGCAGCAAGAGAGTGAGCGTGCTTAGAGTTGGGGGACTGCGATGGGGGGGCCGGGGACTAGGGGACTGGCCTGGATCCCCCATACCTATCCAGCCAGGTCCCCCCCAGGCGCTGGTTCTTCCCAGATGATGACCCTCCTACCTAGTGAATTTTGACAGGCGGTCCTGTAAGTGACTGGAAAAAGAAATTTGGCTGGGCATGGGGAAAGAGAAGAGTTGGAGATTGGTCAGGATGCTGTGGAGAGGATCTGGGGAGAAGAAAAGGGTGAGCAGGCTGGAATTAGGAGAAATGAGGTTCCCCAAACCATATGTGCGGCTGGTAAACTCTGTGCCTTGCTCCCAAGGCCATTTTCAGGTCCCTTGTGCAATCAATACTCCTAAGTGGGGGCGGAGGGGAGGTGCAGTAAACTGGTGGGCAGAGTCCACTGTATTGCCCCATCCTGAACTACCAAATAGCAGATATGTAAAAATCGAGGAATCATGGGACAGGTCAGATATCAATCATCCTAGTGGGCTCTCCAATAGAATTAGGATCTGAAAATACTTCAGAAACATACCTCTTGTTTGTCCCCCAAGAGAAGACACCCTCCAGGAGTCATTCATCTCTTTTCCTCCTTTGTGTCAGAAGAACACAAAAAGGAGAAAGGTGGAATACCTTTGCCTTCTAGAACATCAATATTCAAATGTAAAGGGAACTGGTCTCTTTCATCTGCTCTAGAGTGTTGCAATTATAATCTCTTTGGAGAACAATGGAATGCAAACCAAGCATGCAAATATATTTTTTTCTAAGTCAGTACTTGTATTGTTCCAAAACTAACTGAAGAACCACTCTTTCCATTATTTTCCCCTTCACATCTTCATCTTTTGAGGAAGACAGGGATTTGGAAGAACCTAACTCCTTCCCTCCCTCCTGCCCAACTGTCCTCTTTTGTGGTAAAAATGATTGCGGGAAAAGTCCAAAAGAAGTAGAATAAGATAGAGGGATTAGAGTTGTGAGGAGAAATAATTTATAACAAGAAGCTCCACCCTGGGAAGCCCAACAAAAAGGGCTGCTGAGTAGGTAGGGTAGAAGAATGTCAGTGACTAATCATCTGATTACCCATTTGGCCTTGGTGAGAAAAGTACAGAATAGAGGGTGTAGGGAACTCCTAAAACTTCAAAGTCTTGAAGTGAGTTTTGGGGTACAACTCAGTGGTAAAGTGCATGCTTAGCTTGCACAAGACTCTGGGTTTGATCTGCTAGCACTACCACAATCTAAACCAAACCAAATCAAAATAAACGAAAACACAGAAATCCTTAAGGTATCACAGGTAAAGAGGGAGCTAAGACTTCCAGAGGAGAGACAAGAGTATTAAACTTCAAATGGCGGGAGATCAGAGACCAAAAAAAAAATGAGACCAGAGAAAGGGAGGTTGTGGCACCCTTGGTAGGGAGAGATTCTAGCTTTGGGACTGCAGACACACAAGAAGCTATCTGTAATTCTATAAAAGTCAATCCAGAAGCGTATTAAAGCAGTTGCAATTTCATTTTGACTTACTGTTTCCAGAGGTCAAACATTACTCTGCTATCCAACTCTCCTGCCATGGTTGCCTATTCTGTCAGTCTGCTGCAGCCAGGGGGTCCCCTGTCTCTTTCTCCATGCTCCCCATGTTCCCCAGACAGGCTACAATCTCACTGAGGTCAGGGAGTCAGTCAGAGAAGGTTTGGTGTTGGGGGAAGGGGGAGTATATGGCTGGCCAGAATATTGGACAGCTGAGCGGGGGAGGGAGGTGGCTACTGAGTTGACAGTTTTAAAAATAGCTAAGTCCAAAATTCCAGGAACGTGGGTGGCAGTAGGGTGTGGGAGTGGGGGCAGTGAGGAGGGTAGGAATATTAGACAGAATATGGATACTGGGTGCTGGGTAGGGGTAGGGAATAGAGAAATAAGACAGGTAAGTCAGATATCCAATTCCAGCATATGTGACTCTATAATCACTGCCTACTCCAGGCAGCCCTCCAGCATTCTTGATAATGAACTCCTGGCCTTTATAGTGGGCAAGTGGATACCTCTCATTTCCCACCCTCATCCCTGCTAGGTTGAGTATTACATTTAGTTTCTATATATAGTAGCTAAGGGGTAGCATAAGTAGTTCACAGCCCCTCCCCCATCCTTGCAGAGTATTTCAGAAACTAAAAAAGCCAGCTGTCCAGAGAAGAAATCTGATCTCTGAGTTGTTTAGGATGAGGGTTTGTTCAGTCTATCCAGTTCAGATCCTTGCAGCTGTCTATCGCCCTACTTCTTCCATTTTCATTACCTTAGTTTGGATAGCAATTCCTTCTCCCTCCCTAGTCAGTCCAAAAAGTAAGCTGCTGAGTTATTGGGAAAGAAGGCTAACAAAGCCATGGGGGTGAAGAAGGAATAGAGAAAAAACTTTTGAAGGCTACTGATCCACAGGGGAGGGGAGTTGGAGAGATAACTGAGAGAAAAAGATTTAGAAACATGTTTTGTAGAATAACATAATCTTGAGACATTTTAAGATATTGCCACCAAGGAATTTAGCCATGTTATGTTTTTGCAGCCATAGGCATAGCTGGATCATCAACTTATAGTACTGCCCAAGTAAAATTAACATAAGGATTGATTGCAAATAGTGTCACTAATGCATCTGTACATCTGTACCAGTCCACTCTAGATTTAATTAAAGATTTAATTAAAAATCTTTTTTTTTTAAAGAGAGAGTGAGAGAGAGAGCATTTTTAATATTTATTTTTTTTAGTTTTTAGCAGACACAACATCTTTGTATGTGGTGCTGAGGGCCGCACACATGCCAGGCGAGCGCGCTACCGCTTGAGCCACATCCCCAGCCCTAATTCAAAATCTTGAGGCCCATACAAATACTCTTCTCAGATATACCCACATACATACACATTTTAATGGCAAACTTAGTTTTTCTCTCAACCACATGAGGCCATATCAAAGAGAAGTTTATTTAAAAATGTAAAATTCCTCCAACCCAATTAATCAAGTGACTTTTTTTTTTTTATACTGGGGATTGAACCCAGGGGGCTTTACCACTGAGCTACATCCCCAGCCCCAGCCCTTTTTATTTTGAGACAGGGTCTCACTAAGTTGCTTAGGACCTTGCTAAATGTTTAAGGCTGACTGTGAACTTGAGATCATCCTGCCTCAAGGATGGGATTACATGCTTGTACCACCATACCTGACTTAAGTGACTTTAAAACAGTAGTTTGTTACATATAAAGTGAGATATATTTTTTTAAATATCTTTTTTTTTCAAGAGAGAGAATTTTTTTAATATTTATTTTTTAGTTTTCGGCGGACACAACATCTTTGTTTGTATGTGGTGCTGAGGATCGAACCCGGGCTGCATGCATGCCAGGCGAGCGCGCTACCACTTGAGCCACATCCCCAGCCCTAAAGTGAGATATATTCTAATTACAAAAAATAAGTGCAGAAATATTTTTAAATAATCATTAGTGGTAGTATTGGTATTGTTCTGAAACTATTGTGAGATAAAACAAATGGGTACTAATGTTGGTATTTTTGAGAATCAGGATTAAAGATAAAGAGGTACTGATTTATGTTGATGAAGTTAAATGAAAACTCTATAATTTAAAATTTAAATTGTAAGGCTAATTGAGTTCATGCTATATTTTATCCAAAATGTTTTCTTTGCCTTATCTTGAAAAGAACAAGAAACAATGACCCAATAATAGCAATGAATGCCTCCAGTGTCCAGATGGTGATATTTAAACACTATCTCCCAGTATTTCCTACTAAAAGGGACTCTAGGACTCCTTGGAGAAAAAGCTGATTCCAGATTTGGAATTGTCCAAGATAAACTAGGAAAAATACAATATAATATAATTTTAATAGTTTTTTAAAACTATTTTTTTAAGTTTTTAAAAATGATTCAGGAGGCAACTAGAATACAATAGTTACTACCAACCAAAGATGAGATAATTTGATTATCAAAATGGATTGAGACACTTCAAATATGTTTAAATCCATGAGTTCACAATGATACTTACAAATATAAACTCATTGATCATTTTTGGAAAATATTAGCAGATCATCTCATTATTTTGAAAACTGCTAGTATTTGGAAATAATCAAGTATTTATCCTGTTTTTCTTATGGGAACCATATCTGAAGATGACAGGAAAATTTCTCTTTATAGAAGTATTCCAGAAGGAATAACATAATTAGAATACCAGCATTTATAACTTTAAATGAGTTAGTATATCTAGGTCATGAGCAACAATGGCTATTAATTCATCACAAAAAGAGAGGTAAACATTATGTCCTCCTGATTATAGGTGCAGTTCACAACTCCACCTTGAGTGAAGTAGTAGCCTTGCAAAAACAAAACAAATTAAAAAAGACTTCAGTCTGAATTTGATTAACCCCTAGTCTAGAGCTGACTAGTAATTCACAGGAAATGCTGGAGACATCAAATGGCATCTCAGAGGTTCAAATTCATATTGGGAGAATAGTATACAGCACAAATGACCTGGATTCTTAAAACAAAACAAAAAACCAAACTTGAGACATCAAACAACTGCAGAATAATGGACTTTATTTGATCCTAATTCAAGAAAGCAAAATAAAATTATGAAACAACAGGAAATTTGAATGCTGATGAATATTTACCTCATACTTGATGATTTATAAGGAATTGTTGGTTTGAGGCCAGCGATATAGCTTAGTTGGCAGAGTGCTTGCATTTACATGCATTAAGGCCCTGGGTTCAATTCCTGGCACCCCCCAAAAAAGTTTTTGGTTTGAGAAATGGTGCTTTTTTTTTTTTTTTTTTAAAGAGATAATATATTGAAATATTGCAGATGAAAAATTTGCTTCCAAATAATCTGGGGTAAGGAAGAAGTGGGTGGGGTAATAATAAATAAGATTGAAACCTAGAAACATGAAATTGATAATTGTTGAAACTGTCAGCAAAATGAAAACAAACTGACAGGATGGAAGCAGATTATTCTGATATTTTTCTAGATCTTTGAGTTATATATCAAATCTAGGGCTGATCATTCCACACTTTCTTAAACTTGCCTATGAGATTCACAGTAATTTTCCTCACTCTGTAATCATCAGTAATTTCAAATACACCAGTGTAATCATGGACAGTGACTTTGGAGCATAGCCTAAGAAGAACCTGGTGTTTGCCTCCCTTTTTGGAATTATTGGTTTCTTGAGAGCATCAGCCAAGGCATTCATGAGCTCTGTTATGGCAGCATGGAAAGATGGTGGAAAGAGCTAATATATATTCACATATAAATATATGTAAAGAGTTAAAATATTCATATCTATGTATATATAAACACAAAAAATGCACACATGCATACTTTCAGAAGAGAGGTTATTTGGTCATTGTTGTGATTGCAGAGTGGGTCTTGACTTGATCATTAAGAACCCAGTTTTAGGGCTGGGGATGTGGCTCAAGCAGTAGCACACTTGCCTGGCATGTGTGCGGCAGCACCACATACAAACAAAGATGTTGTGTCTGCCGAAAACTGAAAAATAAATATTGAAATTCTCTCTCTCTCTCTCTAAAAAAAAAAAAAAAAACTTGCAGCTGACTGGCACCTGATCCCCCAACCTAAAGGGTCAGCTGCAAGTTTCTTAAAAAAAAAAACAAAAAAAAAAAAACAGTTTTAGGGGCTGGGATTGTGGCTCAGTGGTAGAACCTTTGCCTAGCATGTGTGAGGCACAGGGTTTGATTCTCAGCACTGCATATAAATGAAATAGAGGTCCATTGAAAACTAAGAAATATTTTTTAAAAATAAAGAACCAATTTTTTTTTTAAAGAGAGAGTGAGAGTGAGAGAGAGAGAGAATTTTTAATATTTTATTTTATTTTTTTTTAGTTCTCGGCCGACACAACATCTTTGTTGGTATGTGGTGCTGAGGATCGAACCCGGGCCGCACGCATGCGAGGTGAGCTTGCTACTGCTTGAGCCACATCCCCAGCCCTGAGAACCAAGTTTTAAAGAAAAGAAATACACACACAATCCTTTGTAACCCCTAAAACAATGGTCTTCTGAAAGATTGTTCCTATTTGTTCTGATCTGAGCAGAATCACAATAGGATCAATTTTGTATAAATGTCTAGACCTTTTTTTTTTGTATTTTGTATAAATGTCTATCTAGCTAGAGCTCACAGTTTTCAGGCAATCAAATCTTGTACATAAGGATAAAAATCAAAGAACTGTCAATAAATGCAGCAACTTTGATATTTCTATTGTATTTTTCTAGAAGAGAATGAAGAGGATTACAGACATCTGTGAAAGAATAAGCTTTGCTTCATGATTTCTGTTCCTCACTTAAAAAAAATGCTGGACTATGAAAACTAAACTGGTAACTTGAAAATCAACTACCTGGCATATATTTTAAGACAATTGTTCAATATAAGAAGGCTAAGTTTGGAATAGGTAAGACTGTTTTTTTTTTGAAATATGGAATAAATTATACTAGTAATAATTACCAAACTTAGACTTCTATTCTCAGATAAACTATTATTCCGGATTTAAATATAAGTAAAACATGTTCAAACAAACCAAAACTTGAAGGCATTTTCCACCAATAGATCCTTACTAAAAGAACCGTTGGGAGCTGGGCATGGTGGCTCTCACCTGTAATCCCCACTACTTGGGAAACTGAGGCAAGAGGATTGTAAGTTTGAGGTCAGCCTTAGCAATTTAGCAAGAACCTGTTACAAAGAATAAAAGGGACTGACATACATGTGTATGTATGTGAATATGTGTATGTGTGTGTGTATGTGTTCTGCTGTGTCAGAATATATATATATATTTGAGCTGAGTCTCATTATGTTGCCCAATCTGGCTCCAAACTCTTGTGCTCAAGGGATTCCTTTGTCTCTACAGGCACATGCCACCTCATCTAACTAAAGAGATTGTTATTATTTTATTGAGGCTTTGATTATGTTTGGTAGAGCCAGCTCACCAGTGGCTCCTGGGAGCTACAGACCTTAACAACATCTGAAAAAAAGTATTATTCCTTACTGATGAGACCTTGATTGTGAAGGTGGAATGTGAGTACCTGGTAAAGGTACTTGGCAGTGAAAATAATGAGAGAGAGAAACAGTAAGGTTACTTAGAATTCAGTTGTGGCAGAATATATTGAGATGTGTCATGGAGACCTTGAATATAGAATAACCCAAATCTTTAGGCTTTCTTGTCTTCAGGGTTCCTCAGTTGGGCCCCATTGACATTATGGGAGGGACAATTCTTTGTTTACCATGCAGAACATTTAGCATTCTTGTCCCCTCTCCCCCACCCAGTGCCAGCTGCATGTGCAGACACTGTAAATCTTAAAAGTGATTCAATATAGCTCTTTTTTTTTTCTTTTGGCACTGGGGATTGAACTCAGAGGTGCATTATCACTGAGCCACATCCCTCGACTTACTTTCTTTATTTATTTTTGAGACAGGGTCTCACTAAGTTGCTTAGGGCTTCGCTAAATTGCTGAAGCTAGCTTCAAACTGGTGATCCTCCTGCCTCAGCCTCCCGAGTTCCTGGGATTACAAGTGTGCACCATTGTGCCCCATTGATTCTATATATTTCAACCTACCTACCTGCTTGAAGAAGTTAATACCACTCAATAGAGGAATACTACTAGCTATTGTCAATCCTAGATTTCTCACACTGTGACCTAAACTGGCTTAGTAGAAGTTTTTTCACTGTATGGAAGACTTTAGAGACAGTTTATTCTTTTGAACTTTAAGGGTATGACCTTCCAAATACTCTCACATAACAGAGGTGGTTATTCCTCTTAATTTATATACTTGGCTTCTCTCTGGAGCCGCTCCAGAAAAGGACCACACAAAAGTAAACTTCAGCCTCTTTACCTGAAGAATCTGGTTTTATTAAGAGCTCTAGGACTTTCTTGCACCCTAGTCCAACCATAACAGCGCTGCTTTGAGCTGTTTGACACTTTGGGTGTTGTGGTATGAATTCATATTAGGAAAAGGGGCTTTATTACTAAAATGGATTGAAAGCTCAATGGATTTAATATATAATTCTTTTTAAAAATATTTATATTTTAGGTATAGATTGTCACAACACAATACTTTTATTTTTATGTGGTGCTGAGGATCGAACCCCAGTCTCGCCTGTGCGAGGCAAGCTCTTTACTGCTGAGCCACAATCCCAGCCCTAGAATTCTTTTTTTAATATTTATTTTTTAGGTGTAGTTGGACACAATACCTTTATTTAATTAATTATTTTATTTTGGGTGCTGAGGATCAAACCCAAGGCCTCGCACGTGCTAGGCAAGCCTTCTACACTGAGCTACAACCCCAGCCCCAATATATAATTCTTGTTTGTTTTGTTTCATGGTACTAGAGATTGAAACCAGGGACTTTCACATGCTAAGCAAGCACTGAGCTACATCCTTAGCCCTTGTTAAGACTGGATGTCACTAAACTGCACAGGCTGGCCTTAAATTTATGATCCTCTAGCCTTAGCCTCCTGAGTAGCTGGGATTACAGGCATGGGCTACCAAAACCAGAAGATTAATTGAAGGTACATTTTTGGTGCCAGAGTCTTTTTTTCTCTAAATATTTATTTCTTGGTTGTAGTTGGACACAAAGAAGAAGAAACTTTATGCTGTCTTATGCTTTAATGAGAGCCTCTCCTTAAGCTTTTTATTTTTCATGGTTTTAGTTGTAGATGGATACAGTATTTTTATGTGGTGTTGAGGATAGAATCCAGTGCCTCACACATGTGGCTCTACCACTGAGCCCCAGCCCCAGCCACAGCCCAAGGTGCTAGAGTCTTTATAATGAAAGTACTTCTCCTGTGCCCTCATCTCAGAAGAATTCATATTATCTTGGAAGTTGGGTGGGCATAGAAGCCATCTAGGCTGTTAAATCACACAGCAGGATATCCACTCAATATGTCAGGCATTTTAGGTTCCTTGGATATAGATTATTCCAATTTTCAGAGTCTATGAGATACAATGAGGTGAACTCTAGCCTGTCAATTACACCTATTGGGTTTACTTGCTGAGTTTTTAGTTATATGGTATAGAATATATCCACCCAGTCATTCCTCAGAAGGACTTTGGGATTTCAGGACTCCTGGGTATATACAGTCCTGTTCTCTTGGAGAGTTCTTGATAGACTTATTATAAGTTGTGGATAAAACAACCACATCAGACTGGCAAGAGAAACTGCATGAATAACTAAGGCCATTAGAATTGACCTCTAATGCTTTTTGTTTTTTTGCCCCCATTTATTGCTAATAAGAAAAATTTGTGTTATCTAGGACTGTATGTTAGCCACTATTAGGAATAGTGTCTGTCATTCTCATCAAATGTTGGTTTTTATCTTGTGTTCCACCTTAGATGTGTGTGTGTGAATTACTGGAGATTGAACCCAGGGATTGAGCCCTTTTGTTTTTATTTTGAGACAGGGACTTGCTAAATGGCTGAAGCTGAACCAGAACTTGTGATCTTCCTGCCTCAGGCTCTCCAGTTGTTAGAATTACAGGTAGGTACCACACTGCTCCCAGCAGACTTGGACTATATTAATTAACCAAAATTAACTTGGATCTTGGTGCCATTCCAGGAACATTCTGTTAGTTGGCCCAATTCAATCCTGCAAATGTTGGCCAATCACTTAAAATTTGCTAAAAATATGTAACAGAGTAACAGAATTAAGGCCTTTCAGGATGTCTCAATCTTTCCATGGAGACAAAATAACTCAACAACTGAATGTGAGACAAAAGTAATAATAATAGTGCTTCCTGGAAAAAATACACTTTTTTTTTTGATGCCAGGGTTCAAACCCAGGGCTTGCATGCATGCTAGGCAAATATTCTACCAATAAACTATACCCCTAACTCCCTTCATTGTTTTTTATTGTGTTTTAAAAACATAAAGTTCACATTTTTAACTGTTTTAAAATGTATAATTCAATGACATTTAGTATAATGAAAATGTTGTGTAATTATCACCATAATATTTTCATCACCCCAAAATAAAACACTGTATTCATTACTTTGTCACTCTACAACCTCTGACAACCACCAATCTGCTTTCTCTATATATAGATTTACCTATTCTGGACATTTCATATAAATGGAATTGTATAAGAAGTGACATTTGTGTCTGGCTTCTCTCATTCAGCATGATGTTTCTGAGATTTATCCAAGTTGTAGTTGGATCACTACTTCATTCCTTCTTATGGCTGTATAATATGCCATTGTATTTATGTAACAGTTTGTTTATCTATTCATCACTCTTTCTCTCTCTTTTATTTATTTTTTGTATTGGGGATTGAGCCTAGGGGCACTTTACCATTGAGCTACATCCACAGCTTTTTTTTTTAATTTTGAGACAGCATCTCTCTAAATTGCTGAGGGTCTCCCTAAATTGCCTGACCAGGCCTTTAACTTGGAATCCTCCTTCCTCAGCCTCTAGAGTCACCAGGATTACACGCCTTCACTGCCTTCACCACTGTGCCTGGCTTACTCATCTCTTTAAGAACATCTGGACTGTTTCCACCTTTCAACTATTAGTAGTAGCACTGTTGGAAACATGCACATACAAGTGTTTGTTTGAGTACCTGTTTTCAGTTCTTTGGGGTATATACCCGGAGTGGAATTACTGAGTCATATTCTATATTTAGTTTTTTGAGGAACTGCCAAACAGTCTTTCAGGCAGCTGCACCTTTTATATTCCCACAAGTAGTACACAAGGTTCTAATTTCTCCTTATCCTCATTAGCACTACTTTCTATTTTTTAATTTCTAGCCATCTTGGAAGGTATAAAGTGGTATCTTATTGTGATCTTATTTTAATTTCTCTAATTCCTGAACTTCTTCTCATCTGCTTTTTGACCATCTGAATGTCTTTTTTTTTTTTTTTTTTGAAACAGGGAAAAAAGAACACACAAAATTTATTACATGCCTAAGATATGGGAGTATTAAATTCCATTTGAATATACTAAATAGACATTGGAAAAATGTCTACTAAAGTCCTTTGCTCGTATTAAAAGTCAGGCTGGGGCTGGGGCTGTGGCTGTGGCTCGGGGTAGAGTGCTTGCCTGGCACATATAGGGCACTGGGTTCGATCCCCAGCACACATAAAAATAAATTATAAGGTATTATGTCCATCTACAACAAAAAATATTTTTAAAAAATCAGGCTATTTGTCTTTTTGTTGGTGAATTATTTTCTCTTCATTCTTAAAAAATATTTTCACTATATCTAGGAATCTAGGTTGACAGTCTTTTCTTGCAGTACTTGAAAAATTTTGTGTCTTCTGGCCTCTATGGCTTTTAATAAGAAATCTGCTGTCATTCAAATCATTTTTCCTCTCTGTGCTTTCAACGTTTGTTTTATTACTTTTAGCTTTTGACGGTTTCTCTGAGGTGCATCCATTTGTTTGGGGTTATTCTGTTTGGGTTTCACTCAGTTTCTTGAACCTGTAGGTTCTGTGCTCTGCCAAATTTGGGGAGTGTTTAGACATTATTTCTTTCAGTATTTTTATCAGCTTAGTTTCTCCATCTGGAAATTTTCTTTTTTAAAGAGAGAGGAGAGAGAGAGAGAGAGAGAGAGAGAGAGAGAGAGAGAGAGAGAGAGAGAGAGAGAGAGAATTTTTTAATATTTATTTTTAGTTCTCGGCGGACACAACATCTTTGTTGGTATGTGGTGCTGAGGATCGAACCCAGACCGCACGCATGCCAGGCGAGCGCGCTACCGCTTGAGCCACATCCCCAGCCCTCCATCTGGAAATTTGATGACACAGATGTTAAATCTTTTGTTGTAACCTCACAAGTCCCAAAGTCCGTTTGCTCTGTTTTTAGATTGGATGACATCTATTGTTATCTTTTCCAGTTCACGGATTCTTCCCCTGTCCCCTCCATTCTGCTTTAAGCTCTTGAATGAGGATTTTTTTTTTTTTGGGTGGGGGAGGAGTTATGACTTTAACAATTAGTGGTTAGTTCTCTTTTCAAAGTGAGAGAGAGAGAGAGAGTTTTCGGTGGACACAACATCTTTGTTGGTATGTGGTGCTGAGGATCGAACCCAGGTCGCACGCATGCCAGGCCAGTGCACTACTGCTTGAGCCACATCCCCAGCCCTATCTTTTGTTTCTGTACTGATATTTTTATATCTTTGCTGGAAACTTCTATTTTTTTTCATTTGTTTCAAGCATTCAAGCATGCTCATAATTGTTTGTTGAAGCTTTGTTTTTCACTTTTGTTTTCCTGTGCTAGGGATCAAACACTGAGCCTCAGTCATCCTAGGTAAGCACTCTACCACTAGGTTACGTCCCAACCCCTGCTGAAGCATTTTTATAATGACTGCTTTAAAATGTATGTCAGTCCATTGTGGTGGTATACACCTGCAGTCCCAGCTCCTTGGGAGGCTGAGGTAGGAGGATCATGAGCCTAGGAGTTTGAGGCCAGCCTGGGCCTTGAACTAGACCCTGTGTCAAAAAAGAAAAAAAAATTCAGATAATTCTGTCATCAGTTTGAGATTTTCTTCATTGTTATTGTGATGAATGCTTTTTGAATGAAACCTGGGCATTTTGGGTATTATTAAAACGCTGGACCTCATTTAAACTTTTGTTTTGGTTAGTTTCTCTGATATTGCTCAGACAGAAGAAGGATGGTGTGCTTGTGCCAGGTAGGTAGGTAGAAATCAAGCAGTTATTGTTCAAATGTTTTCTTTTGCTATGTTGCCTCATTTGGCTAGAGAGCTTTTGTTAGTTAGTTTTTTTTTTTTTTTTTCCTTTTGGCTGTTCCTTTTGGTACTTACAGGTTGCTGTCTTCTTCAGTTCCAAATCTGGAACATGAGGAAAAAAGAAAGCCAGGGAAAAACGTGTTATGTCTTTCCTTGGATTCTGAGGCCCCTAGCTGGTCTGCCATCTCTTTCCACCTGAGGTTTTTTTTTTTTTTTTTTGGGGGGGGGTTATTTTTTGTATGTTGTGGTCCTGGGGATTGAACTCAGGGGAGTATTACTACTTAATTATATCCCCAGACTTTTAAGTTTTATTTTGAGTCAGGATTTTGCTAAATTGCCCAGGCTGGACTCAAATTGAGGATCCTCCTGCCTCAGACTCCAGAGTAGATGGAATTACAGGCCTGGCCCCTCATGTGCAGTTTATGTTTTTATGTTATGTTCAGGTTTTTTACTTGCATTAGTAGGAGGAGTAGGGAAAAAAAAAAAAACATCTACTCAATCTTTCCAGAGCTATACTCTTTTGTTCATATTTTTTTTCACTAGCCTTTAAGCTATGTAATATCTATTCTAGCACAGAATCTAAGTGTTTGAAACCAGGACAAAAAGAAACAGGATGCAGAGTGAAATAAATTAATCATTCATTTCTCCCATCCAGTTTTTGGTATGGTGCCAAAAAGAAGAAGAAACTTTATGCTGTCTGATGCTTTAGTGAGAGTCTCTCTTTAAGCTTTTTAATTTTAATTTTTTTTGTTTTTAGTTGTAGATGGATACAATATTTTTATTTTATTCATTTATTTTTAATGTGGTGCTGAGGATTGAACCCAGTGCCTCACACGTGCTAGGCATGCGCTCTACCACTGAGCCCCAGCCCCAGCCCCAGCCCAATCTTTTTTTTTTTTTTTTCATATTTTTTATGCACTATAGTTGTACATTATGATGGGACTTGTTACAAGTTGTACATGCACACAATGTAACAATATAACTTGGCCAATATCACTCCCCAACACTTGCCCCTCTCCCTCTCCGCCTCTAAGTAAACCTTTCTTTCTTCTTCTTTTCCCCCCTTCTTCTGGTGCCAGGGCTTAAACCCAGCCTAGCACTTGCCAGGCAAGGCCTCCACACCGAGCATCCGCAGCCCTCCTGACCTTTGGTGCGGAGAAAGGCTGAGAGCCCGCTCTCCTCGTGTTACAAACTTACCGGTAGGCGGAGATAGCCAATGAAAAGGCAATGTGGACCAAAACAGGCTGTGTCCTGCCTGTGACAAAGGGGAATAAATCCCACTGCACGTACCAACCCAGAAACGTTGTTCTGAAGTTGGTATAGCCGCCACCCCCACCGCACCCATGACACCGCCTCCCTCCGACTGTGGCAGGGTGGCTGTCCAGCGGAACGGTGGGGTGGAGCAGGAGCTCTGTGGACTCCTCGGGAAGTGGGGCTCTTGGGCTCCCTGAAGACAGGATTGCAGGAGTCTTGAGTGTTTGTGGAAAAAAAATGTGCACCATTCAGTTACTCTTCCCCCTAATTTCTGGCATTTAATCTAAGGCCATAGGAATGTAGAGATTGCATGAATGAAATATTTTTAATATTTTAACACTGATACGTTAAAAGTAAAACAACAAAAAGACCCCCCCCCCATAATCCTACATATCTATGGTCATTGTTTTGTATCAGGCCCTGCAGATCTGTACACATCACTGATGATTCAATTTTTTAATACTAGTTTTTATTCATTATCAAATTATTTTCTGGGTGTCAGTGACACTTTAAAATTTTTCTGTTTGAACTGGAGCACAGAGATAGTCACTTTGTGGTCATCTGACATTACACATACAGAGCACAATTTTTCATATCTCTGGTTGTATACATAGTGTATTCACACCAATTCGGGTCTTCATACCTCTACTTATAATAATCAAGTTCTTGTTTTTAATTTTTTTTTTCAAATCTACAGGGAAGTTGGAAGTATTATATGATTATGGCGCACCTTTGATCCATTGCCAACATTTTGTCACATTTGCTTCTTTTTCTCTCAAAGAGTTGACTGCAGTTCCTTCAGGTTGGCACAGTCCCGAATATTCTTTCTTCCCCCCACTCCCTTTCCTCTTGGAGCTCAGATACAATGCATTTCTCTTAGTTTTCTGGAGTTAGAACTTTCTGGGTACCAAGAGCCTTAGGCTTAGGCTGAAGGACTTTCACTTATTCATTCACACCCAGGATTGGACTCAGGGCCCTTAAGAGCCGCATCCCCAGGCCTTTTTTATATCTTTTTTAGACACAGGGTCTCACTGAGTTGCTTAGGGTTTCGCTTCAGTTGCTGAGGCTGCCTTTGAACTCTCCATCCTCCTGCCTCGGCCTCCCGAGCCGCTAGTTTACAGCTGGGTCTAAATTCACACCGCAGGAAACCAACAGCAGCAGTAACGACGAACTACAGGAGGCCCGGGGTCCCGGGCTGCTCCCAGCACATCCCTTCTGTGCCCCGGTAGTTTTAAGCAGACGCAACGGGGGAACCTTGCTTTTCCACGGAGGAGCTGGAGCTTTCTCTCCAGAGTTTTTCTCTCGGAGGTCTTGGAAGCTGGATCTGGGTCCGCAGTGCTCTCCTGGCTCCAAGAGTCAAGTGAGGATTCTCTCAAGGGCTTTACTACTTTAAGAAGTGGCGGGGAAGCAGCCTCCAAGCCCAAGCCTCGCAGCTCGTGCCAAATAGGAGGCGGCCCGAGGGCGTAACAGGAGTATGCATTTCCTTAGACTCATATAACCGGGCTCGCTACCAGCCTCCCTGGTGGTCTAGTGGTTAGGATTCGGCGCTCTCACCGCCGCGGCCCGGGTTCGATTCCCGGTCAGGGAAGGGACTGCTTTTATTTCCTCGGTTTCTTGTAGAAATTTGAATATTATTTCTTCTAGTCACTTCTCCCATCTACCAGAAGCTTAAATTTTGAAAATGTACAAAAACGCAAAGGAAACCACAGCTTATAATTCTACCTACCTGAAACTGTGTTTAATACCCAGTTTAGGAAACAGAAAGCGAAGAATTTGTGCTGTATAGGTACTATTTTTATTACCTGCTATTTTACAGTTAACAATGTATTTCTAACTTGCCAGTAGAAATAAATATTCAGAAACATATTTATCTAAGTTTTGAAAAGATGAAGTGTTTACTAGGTTTGGAATTCAAATTTACACAATAAACCTGACTTTCAATCTACTATCTATTTTCCCTCTGATAATGCAACCACTGTTAAATTTCCTGATTATGTCACAGACTTTGTGCAAATGTTAAGTTCGTGCATATATACATACCTACGTATATATTTACATATCCTTTTCCCTCTTGCACAAACGGGAGCATTCTATCCACACTTCTCTGCACTGTCTTTTCTATTTAATAATATATTTTAGAAATAGATAAACTTTGTGTATATCCCTATATATTCCTTAGGATAAATTTCTAAAAGTGGAATTACTACCTCATACCACCTATTCCATGGTTAAAGAATTAAACACAAAAACAAACTATTTTAAAAACTACAAGAAAACATTAGAGAATAACGTTTTAATTTTAGGCTAGGAATGACTTTTTCAAGATAAAAGCAAAGCAGAAGTCATAAAGGACAAAACGGATAGAATGGCCTATAGAATAGAAAAATTTGCCTATCTAAAAATATCATAAATAATATTAAAAGACAAATAATAAACTGTAGTCAGTAGAGAAAGCATAATACCCAATAGAAAATAGGCAAAATACATAACAAATTTCAAAGCTGATACAAATAACTGGTAAGCTTATGAAAAATCTTCAACCCTAGTAGTAATAATGCAAACCAAGGTAGGAACCCTTTTTAAAGGTGAAGGAAAGACGAAGCCTTTGAGGAATGTGGAGGTGCATCGTGTCTCCGCGCACGAGACCCGGGAAGGTCTCCAGAGCTCTGCAGGCGCCCGTCTCCCCCGCAGCCTTCAGTCCCAGCGTCGGGCTGAGGAACCTTCCGAGTGGGTGAGGCGGCCGCAGAGCCTCGGCGGGTCCGCTGGATTTCAGATGCTCCCTTCGCGAAGATGGAAGGAACTGGGATTGACTTTCCTTAAATCTGTCAAGTTTCTCTTCGCTTTTCTTTGGCTTCCTAGTGGAAATTTCTCTTAATGTCAATCTCAAAATGAACAGGAAATTGCGGAGCAAGACCGTCCCAGGGAGTTCTCATAGGGCGACCAGGGAGGAGAGGCGCCAGAGCGCGTTGGTGGTATAGTGGTGAGCATAGCTGCCTTCCAAGCAGTTGACCCGGGTTCGATTCCCGGCCAACGCAGGCTTTCGCTTTTCCTGCTCCGGACCGAACAGCAACCTCCTTTGTCCTTGTCCCCTATCTCGGGCAAGCTGGCTGAGCCACAGTTCTCCTAGGGCCCTCCTAGGGGATTTGTCTGAAGTAGTTTGTTTTTCTGACTCTTTGGAGGCGTTCCTAATTCACTAAGGGTCAGGACAAGTCCTTGGACACAAGTGCTCAGGCCCGCGAGCTTGGGCGCTGCTTGCCAAGGTGAGGGCGGGAACCGGCGCTCAGGAGGGTCCCCGCCTGCCCCGCGGCTCACCAGCCGCTCTCCTTCCGATGCCCCCACCCAGGGCACAGGCCTGGGGCTGAGTAGGGAACTGCGGGCCAGGCGGCTGGGTCTTTGGAGAGGTAGAGGAGGGGAGCTTCTCCCTCCCGAGCCTCAGTCGGTCGGGGTCTGCGGCTGCCGCCTCCACCTCAGGTCAGCACCTGGGGGCGGCGGCCCCGCCCAGGACCTCAGAATCCTGCTGGATGTGGCAGCAAGACCGTTGCAGAGGAGCTGCCAGTGCGCGGAGGACTGGCGGGTGGGGTGGAACCGCGGGGGCAGGGCTTATATTTCAAGGAGCGCTAAATCTGGCCCCAGTTCGCTGCCTCGAGAGTGGCGCGCCGTGATCGTATAGTGGTTAGTACTCTGCGTTGTGGCCGCAGCAACCTCGGTTCGAATCCGAGTCACGGCAGGTGGGTACGAGCCAGCGAGGTTCTTTTTTTTTCCCCCTCCTTTGATCAAAAAAACCACTCAAGATTGTAATCACTCGAGGGCCCTTTACTTGACAGCAGGACCCGGCAACGCAAGCAATGCGATAGCAGAGGAAAGACAGACGTCCCTGCACTCGCCCCGCCCGCCTCCCAGCCCCTGCGTTCCCACAGCAGAGGCTGGGAGGCAGGCAGGGCCGCCAATCCGCCACAGCTGCGGGCTCCGCTCCTTCATCGCCTCCCGGCCTCAGGGCTCTCAGAGGAATTTGGTTTCAGTTCTTCCTATGCCGCCTTCAGGAGGAAATCACTCCGAAGCAGGAAAGGACACCCAGGCGCCCGGCTAGCTCAGTCGGTAGAGCATGAGACTCTTAATCTCAGGGTCGTGGGTTCGAGCCCCACGTTGGGCGCGTGGCCTCCCTTTTTGGCAGGGTCAGCTGCTAAGAGTGTCTGACTGTGAAGCCCAACCACAGCCCCTGTTGTTTTGAACTTAATTTCGCTATTGTCCACAGATCGCCTCCACCTGCCCCAATTTCCTCCAACTGGACTAGATGCCCCAACTGCGAAGACCTCAGTGCTCCTGCACATCTGGCCTCGGGGGAGGCAGGCGGGGCTGGCAGCCCGGCGCCCTCTGCCCCTCCCAGGAAGGCCGGGCTGCGCGCCTCTTCCGCGGTGGGCGCCACACGTTCTTCACCACGTGATTAGGGGAGGCGCTCAGGTGAGGGCGCTGCTGGGAGCCAGCGAGCCTGGGTCCCACGGGAGGGTGGCTGCGAGGGGAAATTCGCCCTCGCACCGTGTGTGCGCAGACACGGCTGGAAGGGTAGGAGGTCCACTGAGAGCCCAGCGCCGGGGGAGCAAACCAGACTTCCGGAGAGGGGACAAAAGGAGTCCCCCGGACTCTAAGGGACTGAGCTACGCTTAACGCCGACAGCCGGGACTCGGGGTGACTTGGGCATTTCCACGGGCTTGGCGCTTCCGCTCGGTGACTACCAAGAATCGACCCACGTCAGACAGATTCGGGTTTCTGGGTCTGTGGCGACGTAGGGGACAGCATGCGCTGTGGGGAGCCAGGGACAAGTCTGTTCCAACGCGGCGCCTTGGTGGAGTCCACCCAGAGGTGGGAGGAACACTACTACGCGCGACTCGGCGAACCAGCAGCCGTCGTTGGCGCGGGAGGGCTCCTCCCTCAGCAGCAACTTGGGCAGTAAAAGCAGGGTTCGCAGACCTGAGCGCAGCCGTTCCACCTGACTGTCTAGTGAAGGACAAGTCAAGCGCGCGGACAGGAAGACCTTTTCGGACGTGAGTGCCCCACAGTTTGGCCTCCCGCCAACCTTTACAGAAACTGTTGAAAAAGAAGGGGTGAGCGAAGCCCGAGAAGTACGTGACAGCTCCGGGGAGGCCTGAGGACCGAGGTCCCGACCCGAGCAGAGGTCTCTTAGGGGAAAAAGGGTACCGTTTCATTGTGCTGAGTGCAGATTTACAGAACTGGGAGAAATTGGTTATAGTTTGATAAAATAAATACCTGGGAAACTTAGCAAATGGAAAATCAAGATGATTATCACTGCCAAGGGAGAAATAGTGTACAAAAAGTGATGTGGTTCATCTCTTAACATAATTTAAAAGAATATATGTAATTATATATTAGTGTATTTAAAAGTATATCAGTATATTAACATAACAATGTGGGATGACACAATATTAACATGTATGATATAGTATAAGCATTAATTGCATCAAAATTATAAGTTTATTAGTACATTAGAGCTCTTGATAGAAACCCAACTCATAGTTTATATGTATTGGAGAGGGAGGGATTTACTTTAAGGAATTGGCTTACATGATTGAGGAGGCTGGCAAATCCAAAATGTGCAAGGGTGGGCCAGCAGGCTGGAGACTCAGGGAAGAGCTGATCTTAAAACTTGAATCTGAAGGACGTCTAGAACCAGAAGTCCTTTTTTCTTAGGACATCTGTCTTTTTCCCTTTTAAGTTCTTCAGCTGAATGGATAAGGCCTGCCCACATGATAGAGGATAATTGGTTTTACTCAAAGACTACTAATTTAAATATCAACCTTCACAGCAACATCTAGACTGGAGTTTGGCCAAATATTTTGGTCCCATAGGCTGTCAAGTTAACACATAAAATTAACCATCAGAATTGGGAAGACAGAAGAATGGGAAATGTATATGTATATATGTAGTGATAACTGTATGAGAAGCATACAAAAGAGATAAAAGTGCTTAAAATTAGAACACCAAGAAGTAATAATAATTATTTTTAGAGATGGAGATAAATAACCAGTTACTGATACAAATAATTTAAAGTGGCTACCTCTAGTTCCCCCCAAATTAAAACTAGAGTGGGATGTCGCTCAGTGGTAGAGCACTTGCAGTATGCACAAGGCCCTGCATTCAATCTCCAGCATAACACACACACCCAGAATAAAAATAGGACTACCATATGATCCAGCAATCTCACTACTGGGTATACATACAAAAGATATTAAATCAGTATGTCTAAGAGACATCTGTACTCTTGTGTTTATTGCAGTACTATTCACAATAGTTAAGAAACAGAAAACTTAAGTATCCATCAACTGATGAATGGAAAAAAAAAAGGTGGTACATATATACTATAGAATACTATTCAGCCATTAAAAGAACAAAATCCTATCATTTGTAACAATAACATGGCTAGGACTAGAGATCATTATGTTACGTGAAATAAGTTAGACATAGAAAGGCAGTACCTCATGATCTCACACTTATGTGGAATCTAAAACCTCTCATAAGGGCTGGGGATGTGGCTCGGTGGTAGAGCATTTGCCTAGCACGTATGTATGAGGCACTGGGTTCAATTATCAGCACCACATAAAAATAAACAAAATAAAGCTGTTGTGTACATCTACAACTAAAAATAATTTTAAAAAACAATAAAAAAAAAACCCTCTGATCGAAGTTGAGAGTAGAATAATGGTCACCAGAGGTTGGAGAAAGTATGAGGGAGAGATGGGGACAAATTGGTCAATGGGCATTCATTTATAGTTAGGAGAAATAAGTTCTTATATTTCATAGAAGCACAGTAGGGTGAATACAGATAACAAAAATGTACCATGTGTTTCAAAAAGCTAGGAAAAAGGAATTTTTTTCTTTTGGAACAGGGGATTGAACTCAGAGTCACTTGACCACTGAGCCACATCCCCAGCCCTATTTTGTATTTTATTTAGAGACAGGGTCTCACTGAGTTGCTTAGGGCCTTGCTGTTTGCTGAGGCTGGCTTTGAACTCAATATCCTCCTGCCTCAGCCTTCCAAGCCATTAGGATTACAGGTGTGCGCCACCACACCTGGCTTGAATTTTTAATTTTTAACAATGACAGGATAAATATTTGAAGAACGATGTGATGCTTCAGAGTTGTATTGAAACATCACATGGTGCCCCATAAACATGTACAGTTTTTATGTGTTAATTGAAAAAATAATCATAAAGTAGTTACCTCAAGGGAGCAGGAAATGGGTAAGGGGATCAAAAGACAGTTGGTTTCCATTAAAAGCTTTATAAGAGTGTTGGGTTCGCTAAACCCTATGCTTGCATAAGCCTGATAAAAAGAAATACTAAATAAAATAATCCTTTTTTGTATGTTGTGGTTTTTTTCAAGTTATAGAGATCCAACTTGACATGAGTACGACCAGTTTAGTCATAACCACCATCTTGCTCACTAGATGACCCTCATACCCATTTCAAACCCTATAGGATGAACAGGCATTAAGATAGCCCACAATTTAAAAGAAAAAAAAAAAGAGCCCAGATCCCAAGCACCACAGATAACAATAACAACAAAAGAGTACTTTACAGTTTGTTGTCTTTTGAATTTCACAGGGGAATGGCTGTGTTGTGATGCCAAGTGACCTCCTCAGATTCACATAGGCCATGAAGGCAAATGTTCAGACTGAAGCCATTTGAGTCTTACTACCCAGTCTACGGTACTTTATTATAGCAACCCAAGATGATTAGGACACCATCTTAAACTCTGAAAGGATCAAAATAAGACTTCACTTATTTTTAGTTAAATCTATTTGAGAATCTAACCTCCACTTCTGTTGTTTTGTGTGTGTGTGTGTGTGTGTGTGTGTGTGTGTGTGTGTTACTGTGGATTTAACACAGGATGATCTACCAGGGAGTTAGAGTACTTGCCCTGTTTTTAATTTTTATTTTGAGACAGGGTCTTCCTAAATTGCCAAAGCCAGCCTTGAACTTGCAATCTCCCCACCTCAGCCTTTAGAGTAGCTGGGACATGTTTGTGTCTCTGTGCCCAGCTTGGCTTTGTCTTGCTTTTCTTTTTTTTTTTTTTCTTTTGAGAGTAAAGTAGATTTATTCAAGGAGGGCTATGGCAGTAGTTTTAGGGACAGATGTAACAGAATCTTCCAGTGAGGTAAAGAGATTGGACTCAACTCCATTTACTTTTATTTACTATGAAAAATTCTCTCTGGCTACTTGCCCACCTTGCATTTCATAGCAAATACACATATCAGCATTGTTGGGTGCAGAGCAGGCTGAACTGTGTTGTCTGCAGGGCAGTCTGAACAGATGTTGGCTGCAAGATAGCCCACGAACTCAAACCCCCCTCTATCTGGTCCTTTATCACCTGTTTGCCTCAAGTCTGAACATTCAACCCCGCTCAAGGCTGATCACTTAACCCCCCCCCCCCTTGGGCCAACAAGGCAGCTTGCAGACCCAGAGGCCCCATTAGATTTGGGCTATAAAAACTCCCTCCTACCAAGCCCCCCTCTCTCTTGCTCTCTCTCTCTTGCTCTTGCTCTCTCCTTCTTCATATCTCTCTCTCTCTCTCTCTCTCTCTCTCTCTCTCTCTCTCTCTCTCTCTCTGTCTCTTTCCTTTTTTCTTTTCTCTTTGTTGCACTGCTGCAATAAAGATCTTTTGGTTGCTTTGAGTGTTGTGGTCACTTCTTTCAAGCATAGACCAAACAATTCCCTAAGAGCAGTAGAGTCACTGAGTCAGGAGAATGCAACTCTCCCTCTTGTTGCCACAAGAAAATAAGGAAAACATCCATTATCTAAAGTCTCAAAACGATGAAAAGTTAAAGTCTTCTCTTTCCACATTTTATTTGGCTCAGGACTGACCATGAAGGTCACACTCTGGAAGGTGAACTGGGTCTGGGCTCTCTGTCACAGGCCCAGAGGTGCAAGGTTACCTGGGGAGCACCTCCATCAGCCACGCGACCAGCACGCTAGCTTCATAACAGAGGTTCAGAACATAAAACTAACTAGTGAGTTTAAAGAGATGTGACTCTCCATACCTTATTGCCCAGCTCAGAGAGGCTCCTCCTAGCTCCTCCAGCCACCTAATGCGGTGGCGAGGTTAACACGGAGGCCAGCGAGAGAGGGGGCACGCCAGGGAGTGAGCTTTTATTGGGGAACAAAAAATCCAAGGGAAAATTCCATCCCATGAAGGTGGAGGGGGGCAGCATTCCCAGGTCAGGGTCAGTGACTGGGACAGGCCCGAACCCCTGGGACAGGGTGGGGAAGGCCCTGACTCAGCTGTGCCTGACCGGCCTCCCACCCTCTGTGGTCACAAGAATGCGACCTCCAGTCTCTTGTGAGCCACTTTCCCTATTCTCAGGCTCAGCAGAGCCTCCCCGGAAGACGGAGAGCGACGGGGGCTGGGGGCAGTAGCCCGTCGGGTTTGCCGTCTGACATCGCCTGGATGAGGAGGCACGGAGCCTCCTCGGAGTGGGGCCGCGCGGACGGCCGCTCCGACGGTGAACGTCAGAAGGGGCCTCACGTCCTCGGTGGAGGGACGTTCCAACACGGGGGTCCACCGCAGCCAGGAAATGACACGCAGCGAACCACGCGAACGCTGCCGCTGAAAAAGACGACAGTGGCTGGGGCTCCGCGGTCCCCACTGGTCCCCACGGAGGGAGGGCCTGCTCCGCGGCGAGTCCTGACTGACCGGGGTCCAGAGGACTCTGCCGCGGAAGGTCGTGGACAGGTGACCTGAGATCACCTTGAACAGAAAAAGAGCGCGTCCCTGGGTGGGCTCGAACCACCAACCTTTCGGTTAACAGCCGAACGCGCTAACCGATTGCGCCACAGAGACCCGGGGCTCCGCGTGGCGCGTTCCTGTCCCCATCTCGGAAATGCGAGCTGCCCCGGGTTCGGGACCAGCCCCCGCGGCCGCCGTGCTGTCGGCCCGTCCGGACGTGGCTCCGGGCTGCGGTCCCCCGGGTCTGGCTGCCGGCCGCCGGCTCGAGGTCCCGCCCCGCTCCCCGCGGACGCGCAGGGCCTGCGGGGCCCGAGCCGACCGGCAGCTGGAGAGGCGGAGGAAGGGGGCAGGAGCGGGGACCTCGGGCGTGCGTGGGGCCGGATGGCCGGCCGAGGACCACAGAGCACGGAAAAGGCCACGAGCCTGGTTTTTCCCTCTCGCCGCCCGCCGCGCCTCCTCCCCGACGGCCTCGGCCGCGGCGGGGTGGCAGGGGCAGCGCTGGCCCCGCTCCTCTTTGATCACGAGGAGGCGCTGCCAGAGCCCGGGTGGAACTCGGAAGCTGAGCCGTCCGAGTGACCCGAGCAGGGCTGATGGCACAGACCGCGCGAAGGACAGGGACGGCGGCGGCTTCGGTGCGACGTCAGGGAGCCGACCGTCTTCCAGCGCTGGGGACCGTCCTGGTTCCCAGCGAGGAGCTCGGCGAACCCCGGGCGCAGCCGCAGGCGCGTTCCTCTGGGCCCAGAGAAGAGGCGCAGAACCTGCGGGGCTGAGGCTCCTGGGCCGCGTGGCACCGCGTTGCCCGGCATCTGCGTGGACGGTCACCCGGGCCTTGGGCCTCGGAGAGTAGCAGCCGCTAGTCAGTGACTTTGTAGGAATCTAGCCTGACCTGACTCAGTCATCTTGGGTGCACCTGCCACTCTGCTGGTTAGGTGACCCTGGTACGCCTTCCAAACTCTACAGAATAAAAGGATTCGTGTGACACCCCGACGCCCCACTGTTTCCTAACTGACCTTTGACACACTCCTGGTTTTGACAGACAAGGCCCCCTTTGTCTAGCTCAGCAGATCAGTGCCCTCCTCCTGCCCGAGTCGGGGTGCGCCTTGTCTTGCTGCTACCCAAGACGGTTCTGTGCCTAAGAGTCACACCTTGTGCGAATCTGAACCTGTCGTCCTCTTTCTCCAGTCCCGCAGCACCTTGTGCGACACCAGGATTCCGGAAAAGATCGTGGCACGTGGGACCTCTGGGGGTGGGGGGTTGAAAAAAGATCCTTTTATCCTGGATGTCCCTTCCTTCTTGGTTTCTTCTGGGAGGAGAGAAACAAGGGGAGATCCGGGAGAGGCTGGAGTGGCTTCCCCAGCATCTCACTCCATGCAGCAGTTTTTGCCCACTTGTAATCAGAGCCTGAACCTGGGCTGAATGCCCACCGGCTCCAGGAAGGAGGGACTCGGTTTAACTCCGCAATTCAACAATGACCTGAGGAGGTTGCCTTCAGTCTTGACTCGGATTCTTTACATTTGAACAGCTGATCTCGTGTTTCTAGGGAGAAGATAGGGCAAGGTTTTGTTTCATCCTGCTTAGTTTAAAGCTCCAATATCTTGTAATTTCAAGATTTTGAGCATTGCCCAGAGTTCAGGGTATTTTTTTTTTCAGATTGGGTGCTGAAATTGTAGGGATCCCCGGTGGCCACAAGGAGGCGTATGATCCTTCCTTGGGAACTATACTCTCAGAAAGTATTAATTAGCTAGTAATGATGTCCAGTAGTTGCAGTTTCCCTGAGGCCAGGGAAAACCTATAATAATAATAATATTATTATTATTATTATTATTATTATTATTATTATTATTATTATTATTATTATTATGTGTGGGAAGCCATTCTCACACGTGATTGGGCACCTCCCTGACTGGGTGTGAGGCTAAACTGTGTCAGAACTAATCCCCACCCTTTCTAGGTGCCAGAGCCCATCCGTGTGGGGGTGTGACTGACCACTGACCCAGAGACCCATCACTGACCCTGACCTTGGAATGCTGTCCCCCTCGACCTTCATTGGATGGAATTTTCCCCTGAATTTCTTGTTCCCCAATAAAAGGCCACTCTCTGGCGTGCCCTGCCTCTCTTTCCTGCTAGCCCTGAGTAAGCCTAGCTGCCCCACCGGGTGGCTCCAGGCAGGAGCCAGAGGGGGAGTGCTGAGGGCCATTGCCAAGTAGGAATGACGCATGGAAATTTCTTTGCCAGCGTACCCCATGTTGCTTAGAGGAAGGACTCGAGGAAATGGACTTGCCTTGGACATTCGCTGTGACATTGCATGTATGTTTGAGAAAGGTGACCCTGTTCAAGGACCAGGGTGGATCCAGGTTTAGGGTGTATCCTGCAGGTTTTAGGAAGTATCCCGCTCCTTGGGTTTAGGGCGTTCCCGGTTTAGGACAATCTGGGTTTAGGGCAGTTCCAGGTTTAAGGTTATTCCTGCTGGGAATAGGGCGTATCCTGCTGCCTGAGTTCCCATTGAGTTCTCGTGGAATTCAGAAAGTATTTGGAAAAAAGCCTGGTGGAGGACGTGATTTTTGGGCCCAGAACTTGGATTTCCCCAGAACGTGTGTAGAGGCCGGTGTGAGTTCGGGAATAAAGAATTGCTGTTTGAATCTACAAAGCTGTGAGTGGCTCGTGATCTTGTGCCCAGCCAGACTGCGGCAAGGGAGCCTCTCAGACCTGGTCAAAGAAAAAAGGTAAATTGAGTTTTGTGTGTTTATTTTGATCTCACTAGTTAACTTCTATGCTTAGAACCTCTAGTATGAAGCTAGCAGGCTGGTTGCACGGCTGAATTTTGGTGCCAGGGATTGAACCCAGGGACGCTCAACCACCAAGTCACATCCCCAGTCCTTTTTATATATTTTTAAAATTTAGAGACAGTCTCACTAAATTGTTGGGGCTGGCTTTGAATTTGTGATTTTCCTGCTTCAGCCTCCTGAGCAGCTGGTATTAAAGGCATGCGCCACGGCCCAGGTGGAAACCTAGAATAATTATTTTGAATCACCTCAACTCTAGAATCGTCTAGGGTCAAGGCCCGAAGGGTTGGTGTATGAATTCAGCCTCTTCCCTCTTATTCTTCCTCATTCTTTCCACTGTGGCCTATGAAAGCTTCACAGCTTAAAGAGTACTCTATTTCCTTTGTAACTCTAAGCATTGTACTGGTTAAAACCACTATTTGGGGCTGTGGATGTAACTCAGTGATAGAGCACTTGCCTAGCACCTGTGAGGCACTGGTTCAATCCTCAGTACCATAAAAAAAATACATAAAAGATATGTAAAAAAAAATTTGGACTGGGAGTGTAACTCAATTGTAACACTATGTAGCACTCACAAGGCTCTGAGTTTGATCCTCAGCATCTCTTTATTTTTTTTTCCCTGTGGGTCACGCCTGTAATCCCAGCGCCCGGGGAGGTTGAGATAGGAGGATTATGAGTTCCAAGCCAGCCTCAGCAGTTTATCGAGGCCCTGTCCAAACAAACAAACAAACAAACAAAATTCTGACAGTTGTTGTGAAGGCCTCAGCAGACTACCAAAAGGGTCCTCTCGAATGAGGGTATGCGCACATGGGGTAGATTTTAAAGACTTCCGGGGACCAGACCCTGGGCTCTGTGGCTCAGAGGAGGAATTGTGCCAACTTTCAGAATGCATTATTCCACATTAAGGTATTACAGGTAGCACTGCTTCTGACCAAGAACTCACTTGACAGTTGTAACGGGCTTTTGCCCATTGGTTTTATCCTTAGCTACATGGGATGGTGGAATGTCTTCTTGAAGATTCAATTTCAGTACCAGTTGGATGACAATACCTTGAGGACCTAGGTACTATCTCTCAGGATGTAGAATATGCTCTAAATCAGTGACAAATGTTCAAAATCAAATGGTGAAACTTGAAGCAGTTCCTCTCATTACCACCAGTGACGCATTAATGGAAATTTTTTTTCCTATCACTCTTCCCTTGGGCTCTGAGGATCTAAGAAAATCTTCGGTCTCAAGAGGGAAACCCTTTGACCAGTAGATGCAATAATGGTGTTTAAAATGGGCGTTGAGACTGCCATCTGGCCATCTTGGACTCCCTAGGACAGGGATTAGATTTCTTCCTTTTCTTTTTTTAATGTGGTGCTGGGCATTGAAGCCAGGGTCTTGTGAATGCTAGGAAAGCACTCTACCGAAAGAACTATATCCCCAGCTCTCACAGATTTCCAGCTATGAATATCCAGCTATGTCCGGTGACAACTGCATAAATGAGGACTGTGGTGCAATTATATTGTGTTAAATTTGCTAAAATGGACGTAAATGCTCTGTTGTAGGGACAGACGAAGCAAGGCACAGAGACAGCAGGAAAGAGTTTTATTTGGCTGCAGCCAGGCTCAAAGAGCACAGATTTTGCTGTAATCAATCAATCCCCTGAACCCCGAGTTCAGGTAGTTTCAGACAGAGTTTTATACCCAGTGTGTAAGGCGAGGGGTTCAAAAGTTCACAGTCTGAGAAGTTCACATAAAAGCAGCTTTTATCTTTCACTGTTCTGGATAAGTTAACCCTTCAAGGACAACACCTGAGGAGGGGAGAGTTTCCTCCCCCCTGCCTTTCCTCCCCCCCTGCCTTTCCTCCCCCCCTGCCTTTCCTCCCCCCCTGCCTTTCCTCCCCCCCTGCCTTTCCTCCCCCCCTGCCTTTCCTCCCCCCCTGCCTTTCCTCCCCCCCTGCCTTTCCTCCCCCACTGCCTTTCCTCCCCCCCTGCCTTTCCTCCCCCCCTGCCTTTCCTCCCCCCCTGCCTTTCCTCCCCCCCTGCCTTTCCTCCCCCCCTGCCTTTCCTCCCCCCCTGCCTTTCCTCCCCCCCTGCCAGCTGTTACCATGGAGCCCAGTTCACTTAGGCCACAAGAAACATTTACTGAGAGTTGTTGAGCTTCTCATTCTGGGTCTGGGGAGTATTCTGGCCCATGACGAAGAAGCGCCCCCTGCCGGACCCTCCTTTCATTAAGGTTGGAAGATCCGGAAACGGTTGTGAGAAGACCGGTCTGCCCCGACGTTTGCAACCCACCCCCTCGGCCGCAGCAGAAGCGTCAGCCTAAGGTGACTAGCAGGTATTAAGTCCCACCGGGACAGTGAACATAACGGAAAAGCCAAGGTAACTTACGGTAAGCCTAGTGTAGGGAAAACAAAGAAACGACACCCAAAACGCCAGCCACGTTAGCGGAACAAAAGGGAGGACTAACCAAAGACAACAGCTGCTTTTTGGTACCGAAAACGCCAGGGGAAAGCGCGAACGCAGTCCCCCACTACCACAAATTATGCAGTCGAGTTTCCCACATTTGGGGAAATCGCAGGGGTCAGCACATCCGGAGTGCAATGGATAAGCCTCGCCCTGGGAAAACCACCTTCGTGATCATGGTATCTCCCCTGCCAGGTAAGTATGAGTTGCTCGCCTTCTCGCCCACCTCAGCCTCACACGCCCTTCACTGTACACACACGGTCACTTTACTTCACGCACTTCCGGGCTCTCTTGGCCATTACACACAGCGGATACGACCCGTCTCGAGCAACATTCCTGCACTTGCTCCCACAACACGGGGAAATGCACCGCGTTTAAGCTTCAGGTGCCCAAACAGCAGCCCCTGCGCTGTCTTATCTACATAAACCACGCCCTATCTATGGCGTCACGCGTGGCGCCCTGCCCTACGCTACACGCCCCGCCCCTCGTCCGCTCCTCCCTCTTCCGCACGGTCCACCCGGCCTAGCACGCGCAGCTCCGGGCGGGGCAAGTGCCTTCGGCCTCAGCCTCTTTCCCTCACGCCCCGCCCGGTGTCAGGGCGGTGCGCGGAGAACAACTCCAAGACTGTGTGCTTCCAAGTCGTGATCAAAAAGATCGATTTGAGCCGGGCGCAGAGGCACACGCCTGGGATCCCCGTTACTCCGGAGCCCGAGGCAGGAGGATCGCTCACTGGGCCCTGCAGCTTGGAAACTTTACAATGCCCGGTCATTTACACTTTAACTTCAATTTCTTTTACTCTTACAGTCCCTGTTTCAAAATAAATAAAAGGTTTGGAATGTGGCTCAAGTTTAAGCACCTCTGGGTTATAATCCTTGGTACCAAAAAAGAAATAAAGACAAAAACTTGAGTAGAGGGCTGGGGATGTGGCTCAAGCGGTAGCGCGCTCGCCTGGCATGCGTGCGGCCCGGGTTCGATCCTCAGCACCACATACCAACAAAGATGTTGTGTCTGCCGAGAACTAAAAAATAAATATTAAACATTCTTTCTTTCTCTCTCTCTCTCTCTCTCTCTCTCTCTCTCTCTCTCTCACTCTCTCTTTAAAAAAAAAAAACTTGAGTAGAATTTGGTTAACGTGAGAAGCTTTTGGGTTAGGTCTGGAGCTCAGTGGTAGTGTTGTATCTGCTTTGGCATTTGAGTCCTCAGGTTCTGATACTGGTTTTGGAGAACAGAAACTGGTCCCTGTTCCCCAGTGTTGAAGATTGAACACCTGAGAAATGCCAAGTCAATCAGAGAAAGCAAGTTTTATTTAAGAAAGAAAGTGATAGTGACAGACTCTTCCAAGAGAAGGGGCCCAAGAGGTGGGTGTCCGTGGGAGGAGGAGCATCTCACTATTTTTTAGAATCCCTCTTTTAATTATCGTCTTCTCTTTCCTTTTCTGGGTCTGTGCCTAAGAGCGGGGAAGCAGAAGTTAATTGTTAGCATTTTGGAGTGCCCAGGAGCAGGATCACAGAAGCTAAAAACCCATGCTCCTGTTTGGTAACCAGTGATGATCACTCACCATCCTCTCTGTGTTACGGCTGTTTACCGGTGACAGTCCTTGCTTCCCCAATGTTGAAGTGTAACACCAGAGAAGCACGCAGAGGCAAGGTCAGAGTGGAAAGTAGAAGTTTAGTAAAGGACAGCAGAAAAGACTTCCCCGGAGGAAGAAGAGGACCCAAGAGGTGGAATCCATGTCTCCCCTTTTTATTGCTAAAGACTTCTTTAGGGCTGGAGATGTGGCTCAAGCGGTAGCGCGCTCGCCTGGCATGCGTGCGGCCCGGGTTCGATCCTCAGCACCACATACCAACAAAGATGTTGTGTCCGCCGAGAACTAAAAAATAAACATTAAAAATTCTCTCTCTCTCTCCTCTCTCACTCTCTCTTTAAAAAAAAAAAAAAAAAAAAAAAAAAAGACTTCTTTAGCTTTCCCGCATTTCGGTCACATTCCTGTCCTTTGTTCTGTCAAGGGTGGGGCCCAGGTGAGCCAAAGGGGTAATCTGGGCAGGAAGGACTTTTGGGTCAGCATCTTCAAGTTTGCTGGGAGCTGTTTCATTGACACTTCTTTGGGATGGGCTCTGGGCCTTGGGGACATTAACATTCCAAGAGTTCTTCTGCTTTTCCCGGACTTCATTCCCAACATGGCCTCCATTTTGGATCTTACTCGATATTAGACCCGATTTATCTAACTACACTGACTATCTTTAAATCTGGCTTCATCTGGACCCCCCATCATACCTTAGCTACCCTGACTGGCATTGGTCCTCAGCCTCAGGCCAGGAGGAGGTACGGATATTGCTTTTGGGCAGAGAAAGCATGTGGGGGTTCCACACAATAGGCTCATTTCACAGATTCTCTGAACTTCGTGTTCCCACCATTCTCTTCTACCCGTCTTCTTACAGTTGGATGCTGGAAGAACATAAACTCAAAGACCCATTTGGGGGAATGCTAATTCTAGGGGCCTAGAATTCATTGGCTGCTGGTGAATTCCAAGTGAATAAAACCGTGCGTGTTTTCAGTTCTGAAAATCGTACCCAGGGACACTCTGGCCCTGAGCAACATCCTCAGCCCTTTTCATTTTGAGACAGGGTCTCGCCGAGTGAGCGATCCTCCTGCCTCGGGCTCCGGAGTAACGGGGATCCCAGGCGTGTGCCTCTGCGCCCGGCTCAAATCGATCTTTTTGATCACGACTTGGAAGCACACAGTCTTGGAGTTGTTCTCCGCGCACCGCCCTGACACCGGGCGGGGCGTGAGGGAAAGAGGCTGAGGCCGAAGGCACTTGCCCCGCCCGGAGCTGCGCGTGCTAGGCCGGGTGGACCGTGCGGAAGAGGGAGGAGCGGACGAGGGGCGGGGCGTGTAGCGTAGGGCAGGGCGCCACGCGTGACGCCATAGATAGGGCGTGGTTTATGTAGATAAGACAGCGCAGGGGCTGCTGTTTGGGCACCTGAAGCTTAAACGCGGTGCATTTCCCCGTGTTGTGGGAGCAAGTGCAGGAATGTTGCTCGAGACGGGTCGTATCCGCTGTGTGTAATGGCCAAGAGAGCCCGGAAGTGCGTGAAGTAAAGTGACCGTGTGTGTACAGTGAAGGGCGTGTGAGGCTGAGGTGGGCGAGAAGGCGAGCAACTCATACTTACCTGGCAGGGGAGATACCATGATCACGAAGGTGGTTTTCCCAGGGCGAGGCTTATCCATTGCACTCCGGATGTGCTGACCCCTGCGATTTCCCCAAATGTGGGAAACTCGACTGCATAATTTGTGGTAGTGGGGGACTGCGTTCGCGCTTTCCCCTGGCGTTTTCGGTACCAAAAAGCAGCTGTTGTCTTTGGTTAGTCCTCCCTTTTGTTCCGCTAACGTGGCTGGCGTTTTGGGTGTCGTTTCTTTGTTTTCCCTACACTAGGCTTACCGTAAGTTACCTTGGCTTTTCCGTTATGTTCACTGTCCCGGTGGGACTTAATACCTGCTAGTCACCTTAGGCTGACGCTTCTGCTGCGGCCGAGGGGGTGGGTTGCAAACGTCGGGGCAGACCGGTCTTCTCACAACCGTTTCCGGATCTTCCAACCTTAATGAAAGGAGGGTCCGGCAGGGGGCGCTTCTTCGTCATGGGCCAGAATACTCCCCAGGCCCAGAATGAGAAAAAGCTCTGTTAGACCTTAGATCCAGAAGGACCTGCGGTTGCTCCTGGCCTACCTGCCTGGCCCTGCCCTTCCAGGGTGTAAAGAGTAGGCGGTTTGGGCTGGGGAGGTGGCTCAATTGGTAATGCGCTCGCCTGCATGCGCGGGGCGCTGGGTTCCATTCTCAGCACCACATAAGATAAAGATGTTGTGTCCACGGAAATCTGAAAAACAAATATTAAAAATTCTCTCTCAAAAAAAAAAATGAGTGGGCGGTTCGCAGAAGCCTGAATTTGCGCAATGGGCGGTAATCTGTAGTGCGGTTACTTGGTCTTTACTGCAGCGTATGTGATTCTTGCAATGAGGGGGAAACGCCCATCTGTAGAGACTTCAGGAACATTCCGAAGTCCCCAGGGCACAACTAATCTAGTTGAGCAAAGCAGAATCTGTATCTAGAAATAGTTGACTTTTCTTGGAAAGAAGGTATTGACTTGGGATACTTGCAGTGATGGTTCTAATAGTGGAACTAACAGGTTCATCATGTGTACAGGAACAGCCCCGCCCTGATATCTTGCGATCTTGCTCATATTCTCAGGACACCCGGGTCACAATTCTCTGCTTTCTTCTCAGGAATATCTAATAGGAACTCTTGAACAGGAGCCAGGACCACATTCATCTCCTGGGGCTTCCACTAGGGCAGTTTTCCTACCGACCTCCTCCCTTTCGTCAGACTTCAGTGATGGCTGCCTCGCTAGCACATCCTATGTCCTTTTCGGAAATGCCTTTAGACATCATTCTAAACCATCCTTTACACCTAAAGCCACCTCTTCAAATTTAAGGTTTCTTTTTCCTTCCCATCCCCAGCCCTTGCTTGTTGCCTTCATAGTCAGAAAGGAGTGCTACCCTCTCAGTCTCATTTTCCCCTGATATGCATCAGTGGCCTGACCAATTGTGGATGTTCCTTGGTATCCCTTCTCCTCAAATGGCAGTACAAATTGTAAACAGTTATTCTTAACTGTCGGAAGTCTTTTTGGGGGGTGAGGGTGGGGGTGGGTGGGAGCTGGCATCCTGGCTCATGCCTTATGCCTATAATCTCTTTAAACTCCAGAGGCTAAGGCAGGAGGATCAAAAGTTCAAAGTCAGTATCAGCAACTTATGGAGGTCCTAGCTAACTCAGCCAAACCCTGTCTCAAAATAAAAGGGCTGAGGATGCGGCTCAGTGGTTAAGTACCTCTGGGTTCAATCTCCAGGAAGAAGGAGAAGGAGAGAAGAAAAAAAGTATTGTTTTTTTCCCCCAACTGAAAATGCCTGAGGGGTCAGCTACACTTCGGTGTTGGTGGTTGCCAGCATGTTGTCAACCTCTCTCAGGTGTTTGGTGACCCCCTCCTCACTGCTCTGAAACCTAGCCTAATGGGAAAGGCATGACACCATGGCAGGAAGGAGTGTGGTGTTCCCCGTGCCTACTCAAGTACCAAACTCAGGTCTGCAAAGTCCCAGAAGGTTCTGATATCCTGGCAGAGCAGGAGGCAGTTCTAACATCAGTAGTCAAAGAAAACCACTTAGAGTCACAGGAAGCTCAGCAGGAATTTAGGACATTGCCAGTAGAAGCCATGAGTCCTACAAACTGATCTGGTGTAAGGGTTCTGGCTGTGGAAATGTACACGTCAGAGAATTCCATCTGGTGAGCAAATTCCCGAGGAATAGCAGGTGTTTTGTTTTCCACTGTTGGAATATTCTGCAGTTTCTCCCAGGAACTAGTAAGATAACTAATGCATGTGCAATGCCTAGCTGCTGTGGCAATGCCTTCCATGAGGAGGCTCAGCTAGAGTCTTATCAGCCTCAAAACCTTGATCTCAAACACTCAGCTCCTGGGAATAAAGGAACTCTCTTGTTAGACAACCATATGTTTCACTGTGTCTGAACCTGTCCACATAACAGTAACTTTATACAATGGACATTATTGAGAGCTACACAACGCTCCTAACATTGCACTTGCAGCTTAGTATGTACCTAAGGAATAAGCTGCATGATGTTGCCAACTCTGTGACCTGCTTGGTGACATAATGAACAATATGTACTAAGGATGCCAGTGACTGAATGTAACCTATTGATATGAATACGGCTGGCTCCTGGGGGGCAGCTTTGCTTTGCCTCTGCACTTTGCTTCTCTCTGCCTCCTTTTGCTTTCCTTGCAATCTAGTTTGATGAAGAGCCATCTATTTTTCTCCAGCAGCAGGAGGAGGCTTCTTTGTTCAAATGTAAGATACATAAGCCACAGCTGAAGTCAACTTTTACTGCCTTGCCAAGATGAACAGTTTTTTAGAGTGTCAGCCACAAATGCTATGGCTGGGAACTGCGTGGATACTGGTTTCCAGGCCTATCGGACCAACGAATATTATGACAAAAACATTAGGTTTTGTCTGCCTTTGGCAGGGAGGGCCTCCCTTATGATCCTGGAACCACCAGTTTCTTCTGTTTGACCATGGACTGACTCTTTCAATTTGCTAGGCCTCAATTTTGCAAGTGTCATTTGAAAAAGAATATCAGTACTTCAAAATTGTTGCATAAATCAAATGAGACAATATAATAATACAATTAGCCTAGTGTGTGCAGCCTATATTAAAGATAGGCTAAAAGGAAACTAACCAAGATAAAATTTTTCCCTTTAATTATGAAATATAGAGAAAAGTGCAGAGGGTTTTCAAGATGAAGGAATAGAGGAGATTGCTTTCCTGGCTGCTCTGTGGTGAAACCAAGAAGACAGGCAACTTCTCAGCAAGTTAGGTACTGGAAAGCTTCAGGGACACCAAGTGCATAGGGTAGAAATTCTGCTGCCTCAGATCCACACTGTTAGATGGGTAGACACACAAACAACACGAAAAAGCAAGGGGACAAATCACCCCAAATAAATCAAGATATTCCAACAACAGAATCCATCAACACCCCAGTGGAAGAAGTGTCAGAGAAGGAGTTTAGAATGTACAGAGTTAAACGACAAAACAAAGGATGGTACAAGGTGCCGCACGTGTTCGGCGAATGGGCCGAGTCCAGCGGGAGACGTCGGGATTAAAAAGACACAGGAGTCCGAGGTCCTTCATCCAGGGGGAATTTGACTTTATTATCTCAGCTCATACTTATATATTTCTTTCAGATAGAATAGAAAGCCACTAGTAGGCGGGAGCAAGGAGGAGGGGAAAACAGGTGGTTCATGTCGACTCATAATGAGCCTTCAACCAGGAACCTTATCAGACCCAAGCAGGTCAGGGCGTCCCCACATGACCATTACAGGCTGAAATAATATGAAAACAGACACCACAAATCCTTCAAGGCCTTGTGAGCTCCTTCAAGGCCCTGTGAGCTGGCCTCTTTGACGTGCACAAAAATCAGGGCTGGATCCAAGCCCTGGGGGCCGGGGGGAGTCCGTGCCAGCAACAAGGAGTGAAATCAGAGAAAATACAGGAAGTGAACATCACTTCAATAAACAGAGATTCTAGGAAAATAAAAACAAGCAGAAATCCTTGAAATGAAGAAATCAATAAACCAAATTAGAAATTCAATGGAAAGCTTTGCCAACAGACTAGATCACTTGGAAGACAGAGTTTCAGGCAATGAAGACAAAATGTATGATCTTGCCAGGCATGGTGATGCATACCTGTAATCCCAGCAGGTTGGGAGGCTGATGCAGGAGGATTAAGAGTTCAAAAGCAGCCTCAGTAACTTAGTGAGGCCTTAGGAGACTCAGCGAGACTGTCTCAACATAACATGTAAACTAAAAAGGGCTAAGGATGTGGCTCAATGCTTAGGCACCCCTGGGTTCAATCCCTGGTACAAGAAAAAAATATATGCATATATATATTTTAAAACATTTTTTACTTGTTGATGGACCTTTTCTTTATTTGTATGTGGTACTGAGAATTGAACCCAGTGCCTCACACATGCTAGGCAAATGCTCTTCCACTGAGCTACAACTCCAGCCCTATGCATATATATATATATGTATATACTTTATAAAAAATATGGTTTATATGTGTGTGTGTGTGTGTGTGTGTGTGTGTGTATCTTGAAAACAAAGTTGACCCTGGAGAAAAGATGTTAAGAGACCATGGACAGAATGGCTTAGAAATATGGAGTAAGGGCTGAGATTGTAACTCAGTGGTAGAGCACTTGCCTAGCATGTGTGAGGCACTGGGTCCAATTCTTAGCACCAAACGTAAATAAATAAAATTAAGGTCAAACAACAACTAAAAAAATATTTTAAAAGAAATATGGAATAAACTGAAAAAACAAAATTAAATATTTATTGGGATAGATGAAGGCTCAGAGATACAAAGAAAAGGAATGCACAATCTTTTCAATGAAATAATATCAGGAAATTTCCTAAAACTAAGAATAAAATGGAAAATCAAATACAGGAGGCTTACAGGACCTCAAATATACAAAATTACAACAGACCCACACCAAGCCACATTATTATGAAAATGCCTAACATACAGAATAAGGATAGAATTTTTAAAGACTTCTAGAGAAACACAACAGGTAACATTTAAAGGAAAACCCAAGACCCTCAACCCAGACCCTCAAAGCAAGGAGGTCTTAAATACCAATCTCTGAAAGAAAATGGATGCCAGCCAAGAATACCCAGAAAAAATAAGCTTCAGAATTGATGATGAAATAAAAACCTTCCATGATAAGCAAATGTTAAAGAATTCACAACTAGAAGGCTTGCACTATGAAACACATTCAAGATATTTCATGAAGAAGAAATAAAAATTAAAAGTGAAACCAGCAAAGAGAGGAACTACACTAAAAGAACAATGAGTCAATGATAAACTAATTCAAATTAAAATAAAATGACAGGGAATAAAAATCATATATCAATAGTAACATTAAAAGTAAATGCCCTAAACTCATCAATCAAAAAAGATGCAGACTGGCAGATTTGATTGAAAAATAAGACCCAAGAATATGCTGTCTCCAAGAGACTCACCTCACAGGCAAAGACAACCTCAGGCTGAAGGTAGAAGGATGGGAAAAAACATTGCCACAAAGCAATTCTTAGCAAATAAAAAAAAAAAAAAAGAGGGAGGGAGGGAGAGAGAGAGAGAGAGAGAGAGAGATAGATAATACCTTTCATCCTATCAGATAATGGAATGAAATTAGAAATCAATGATAAAATAAAAAAATAAAAATAAAAAATAGAGGGGCTGGGGTTGTGGCTCAGTGTAGAGTGCTTGCCTAGCATGGGCAAGGCCCATCCTCAGCATCACATAAAAATAAATAAATTAATTAAAGTTATTGTATCCAACTACAACTAAAATAAAATAAAATGAAATAAAATAAAATAGAAGCTACCCTTAACACCTGGAGACTACAAAATACACTATTGAATGATCAATGGATAGCAGAAGAAATCAGGGATGAAATTCAAAAATACTTAGAGGTAAATGAGAATAATGACACAACATAGCAAAATCCCTGGGACACTATGAAGGCAGTGCTAAGAGGAAAGTTCATTGCACTGAGCACACTCATTAAGAGAGTAGAAAGTTGGGGCTAGGGTTGTGGCTCAGAGGTAGAGTGCACACTTAGCACGTGCAAGGCCTTGATTGATCCTCAGCACCCCATAAAAATAAATCAATAAAATAAAGGTATTGTGTCCAACTACAACTAAAAAATATTAAAAGAAAGAGTAGAAAGTCAACAAATAAATAACCTAACATTATATCTCTAGAAAAAGAATAAACGTCACCAAAAGCAGAAGAAGACAGGAAATAATTAAAATCAGAGCTGAAATCAATGAAATTGATAAAAGAAATAATTTAAAAAATTAACAAAACAAAAAAGTGGTTCTCTGAAAAAGTAAATAAAATTGATAAATCCTTAGCCAAACTAACAAGGAGAAAGACAGAGAATATTCAAATTACTACTATTTGTGATAAAAAAAGGAAATATCACAATGGACACTACTGAAATAAAATAATCTATTATTCAGAACCTATTTTGAAAATTTATACTCCAATAAAATAGAAAATCTTGAAGACATAAACAAATTTCTAGAGACATATGATCAACACAAATTGAATCAGGAGGACATAGAAAATTTAAACAGATCAATGCTTGAAATTGAAGACACCATCAAAAGCCTACCATGAAAGGAAAGCCCAGGACCCGATGGATTCTCAGCTGAGTTCTACCAGACCTTCAGAGAAGAACTAACACCAGTCCTCCTCAAATGATTCCATGAAATAAAGAGGGAAGCATTCCAAACTCATGCTATGAAGCAAGTATTACCCTGATACCAAACCAAACAAAGACACATCAAGGAAAGAAAATTTCAGACTAATATCCCTGATGAACATAGACGCAAAAATTCTTAATAAAATACTGGCAAACTGCATACAAAAGCATATTTAAAAGATAGTACACCACAATCCAGTGGGGTTCAACCCAGGGTTGCAAGGTTGATTCAACTTATGGAAAACAATAAGCATAATTCATCACATCAGTAGACTTAAATACAAGAATCACATGGGTATCTCAATAGATGCAGAAAAAGCATTTGACAGAATACAGCATCCATTCATGTTCATAACACTAGAAAAACTAGGGATAGTAGGAACACACCTCAACATTGTAAAAGCTATCCATGCTAAACTCAATGTCAACATCATTCTATTTTTTTTTTAATTTTTAATATTTATTTATTTATTTTTTTTAATTCTCGGCGGACACAACATCTTTGTTGGTATGTGGTGCTGAGGATCGAACCCGGGCCGCACGCATGCCAGGCGAGCGCGCTACTGCTTGAGCCATCAACATCATTCTAAATGGAGAGAAATGAAAGCATTTGCTCTAAAACCTGGAACAAGACAGGGATGCCTTTTTTCACGGCCTCTGCTTAACATAATCCTGGAAACTCTAGCCGGAGCAATTAGACCCAGGAAAGAAATTAAAGGGATACAAATAGAAAAAGAAAAACAAAACTAACCCTATTTGTTGATGACATGATTGTATATTTAGAAGACACAAAAATCTCCACCAGAAAACTTCTAGAACTCATGAATGAATTCAGCCAAGTAGCAGGACATAAAATGAACACCCATAAGTCAATTGTATTCCTGTACATCAGTCAATGAATTGACTCACACAGACATTAGGAAAACTATCCCATTCACAGTAGCCTCAAAGAAAATAAAATACTTGGGAATAATATTATATATTACTATTATAGTAATGCAGCCACATCAACAAAAGAGGTGAAAGGACTCTACAATGAAAACCACAGAACACTAAAGAAATACATTGAACACTTTAGAAGATGGAAAGATCTCCCAGGCCCTCAGATAGGCAGAATTAATATTGTCAAAATGGCCATACTATCAAAAGCATGACAGATTTAATGCAATTCCTATTAAAATTCCAATGATGTTCTTAACAGAAATAGAAAAAATAGTCATGAAATTCATTTGGAAAAATAATAGGCCCAGAATAGCCAAAGCGATCCTCATCAAGAAAAGTAAAGCAATACATCAATTGATGAATTGACTGAAAGAGACATTAGGAAATCATACCACAGAGCTGTAGTAACAAAAACAGCATGGTATTGGAACCAAAAACAGAACTGAAGACCAATGGTACAGAATAGAAGACACAGGGAGAAACCCACATAAATACAGTTATCTCACACTAGACAAAGGCACCATAAACATACATTGGAGAAAAGACAGCCTCTTCAACAAATGGTGCTGGGAAAACTGGAAATCCATATGTAATACAATGAAATGAGACCCCTATCTTTCACCCTGCACAAAACTCAACCCAAAGTGGATCAAGGACCTAGGTATTAGACCAGTCACCCTGCATGTGCTAGATGAAAATGTAGACCCAAGTTTCCATCATATCAGCTTAGGAACCAACTTCTTCAACAAGACTCCTAGAGCACAAAAAGTAAAATCAAGTATCAATAAATGGGATGGTATCAAACTAAAGAACTTTCTCACAGCAAAGGAAAAATTAAGAACATGAAGAGAGAGCCTATAGAATGGGCCATATGCACCTCAGATAGAGCATTAATCTCCAGGATATATATATAAAAAACAACATAAAAAATGAATAACCCAATCAATAAATGTGCAAAGTGTCTGTTCACAGACACTTTCCAGAAGAAGACATACAAATGGGTGATAAATATATGAAAAATGGTCAGGATCTCTAGCAATTAGAGAAATGAAAATTAAAATGACACTGAGATTCCATCTTGCTGTAGTCAGAATGGCAATTATCAAGAATACAAGTAACAATAAGTGTTGGCGAGGATGTGGGGGAAAAGGTACATTCATACACTGCTGGTGGGACTGCAAATGGGTTCAACGGCTCTGGAAAGCAGTATGGAGCTTCCTCAGAAAACATGGAATGGAATCACCATTTGACATTGTTATCCCACTCCTCTGCATATACCCAAAGGACTTAAAATCAGCCTATTATAGTAATGCAGCCACATCAATCTTCATAGCAGCTCAATTCACAACAGCTATGGAACCAACCTAGGTGCCTTTAAAGAGATGAATCAATAAAGAAAATGTGATACATATACACAATGGAATATTACTCAGTTTTAAAGAAAAATGAAATTATGGCATTTGCTGATAAAACTGGAGGCTATCGTGCTAAGTGAAATAAGCCAGACCCCCCAAAAAACATCTTATATGCAGATGCTGACTCACAATAGGCAGGGTGGGTTGGGAGAGGAGTGGAGGTTCACTGGGTTGGACAGGGGTAGGTGGGGGGAGTGAAGGGGGACTAGGAATAGGAAAGAGAGCAGAATGAATCGGTCATAACTTCCCTATGTTCATGTATGAATACAGGACCACTGAAACCCCACATCACATGCAACCACAAGAATGGAAAGTTACACTCCATGTATGTATGATATATCAAAATACATGCTGACATGTCATGCATAACTAAAATGAACAAAATTTAAAAATCAAAAAGAAAGAAAAGTGAATAGACTTCCACCTTGGGGTTTCATAATATTCAAATGAATTTTGTGTTTATGAATAAAATATCCATTCACAAACTAAGTTAGCACTAAAAAGAAATTTAAAATGGGATTTATAAAACGTGTCCACAAAAAGGATTTCTTGTTAATAGCTTTCTTTGTGATAGTCCCCAAACTGGAAGCAATTCAAATGTTCTTCAAGAAGTGAATGAGGGGCCGGACTGGGGTTCAGCGGTAGCACACTTGCCTGGCATGTGTGAGGCACTGGGTTCCATTCTCAGCACCACATATAAATAAAGATCTGTCAACAGAAGGAGGGGGAGGAGGAGGAGGAGGAGGAAAAAAAAGAAGTGAATGAAATCTGGGTGCAGTGATGCAGGCCTGTAATCCCAGTGTCTGGGGAGGGTGAGGCAGGAGGATTGCAAGTTCAAAGGCAGCCTCAGCAATTTAGCCAGGTACTAGGCAACACTGTCTCTAAATATAATGCAAAAAAGGGCTGGGGATGTGGGTCAGTGGTTGAGTGCCCCCGAGTTCAAACCCCAGTACTTAAAAAAAAAAAAAAAAGATTGGAAGAGAAAGAAACATATAAAGATGTTAACATAACAGTAGTTAATGGTGGGGATATGGATATGTGGTTATTATACACACACACACATTAGTTGTAGATGGACACAATACCTTTATTTTATTTCTTTACTTTTATGTGGTGCTGAGGATTGAACCCAGGGCCTCACACATGCTAAGCAAGTGCTCCACCACTGAGCCACAACCCCAGCCCACATTGTTGTCTTCTTTAATAAATTTACATATTTTTAAAATTTAAAAATGAATGATCCATAGGGCTGGGGTTGTAGCTCAGTGGTAGAGCACTTGCCTCACAAACCTGAGGCACTGGGTTCGAACCTCAGCGCCACATAAAAATAAAGATATTGGGTCCATCTACAACTTAAAAAAAGTTAAATATGAATGACCCATAAATGAAAGAACAGAATAGTTATGGGAGGAGTGTTGCAGGTGAGAGGAATGTGTAAAGAGGAGGGAAAACAGTTCTGGAAAAAATTTTAAGATTTTAATTTTTTTAAAAATTGTAGTTGGACACCATACCTTTATTTCACTCATTTATTTTTATGTGGTGCTGAGGATGGAACCCAGGGTCTCGCCGGTGTGAGGTGAGTGCTCTCTGCTGAGCCACCACCGCAGCCCCAGGTTGAAGACTTTTGAGGAGCAGTAACTGGGATAAGAAAGTCATTTGTAGGGAGGAAGGTGGACCTTGAGCATATTTGGGAAATTTTATTCCTGTCTTATGATTCTTCTTTTGGTGTTTATACAAAGGGAATAACATGCATAGTTCCATTTCTTTTCAAGATCATTTCTCTTTTCTTCGGAGCAGTACCCACACAGTGGTTCTGAACATGTCTTTTGGAGCAGGCTGCCTCAGGTTCAAATTCCTAGTTTGAATTCTTGACTCACCTTCTGAGTGGCCTGGTTAGGTTACTTAACGTCTTTGTCTGTTTTCTCATATGTAAAATGAGGACTCTGAGGCCACTGACCTGTTGTAGGGGTCAAACGATGGGCTCTGGTGTACAGTTCGTGGGCTGTGGACGCGACAAGGTCCTCTGCACCTACTCACTGGGCGTCAGCTCTGGCTCTGTGGGTGGAACAGCGCACTAACATAGTACGTGATAAAAACCGATCCTTAGTTGGCATCTGGAACGTCCCCAAAGGCTCATGTGTTGAAGGCTTGGCCCCCCAAAGCAGTGGTGTTCAGAGGTGAACCAATTTGGGGAAAGTGACTGCATTGCGAGGGCTCTAACTTCAGTGGATGGATCCATTGATGGATTCATCATTTAATGGCATTATTGGGAGTGGTGGAACCTGTAGAAGGTGGCACCTAGTAGAAGGGAGTGAGTCCTTGATGGCATGCCCTTGGGGACTATGTCCATGACAATTTCCTGTTTCTGTTTGCCAGAGGGTGAGCAACTTTTCTCTGCCTCACCTTTCTGCAGCAATTTTTCTGCCTTCTTCAGGTTAAAAAAAAAAAAAATCCACTGACCACGGACTGAAACCATTACAGATCCTAAAAGCTGACTAAACGATGATTTTCTTTAAGTTTCATCACTTTTCTAAGGCAGGGGATTTCAAAGGGAGAGTACAGTCCTCCTCTCTGCGCAGCAGTGATCTGCTTGCAGGAAACCCCTCAATGTAGGGTAGGCTTGCTCCTCAAGGGAGCTACAGATTGCCAGCCTTAGAAACCACGTGTCTCGCACCTGGAGAAGGCTCTGCGCAGTGATGGGGTCCGCCAGGCTCCAGGCTCCTCTGCCAGCGAGAAGGAAGTCGCCTTCCCACGCAGCGGTGGCCGGACGCATCCTCTCCCTGGAGCCCAGCGGCTGCGCACAGAGGCCTGCAGACCGCAGGTGAGGACTTCCACGCCACCGCTCGCTGGAGGGGTCCGGCTTTGTGCCCAACTGGGAATCGGAGTGAGATTTCCCCGAGTCACCTCCACAGCGGCTGTCACCGCGACCTTCGATGTCCACGGGGACACCGGTGCCGACCAGTGACCGCCTGGAATAAAAGCAGCCTCTGCATAAAGCACAGGCCTCGGAGCAAAGGCCCAGCCGTCCACCCTCCGAGTGCGAGGCGCTCCCCCGGCGGAGCTGACGCGTCGTGCCGAGAGCGCCCCGGGCTTTCTGGGGGTGGTGGCCGCCGCCTTCTCAGCGCAGGAGGGTCCGCCGACAGGGCTGGTGCCGGGGTCCTCTGTGGGGTCCCTCGGAGGGCCTCCAGGTCTCCCTCTAAGCCGCGGTCCCTGCCTCGGTGGCCAGTTCCCCTGCTGAGCGGGGACTGCTGCACCGCCTCGTTTTCCTTCTTGGCCTTTCCACGTTTCCACTGCCCAGGGGAAGTCCTGTCCGACACGAGTGGACCTCCTCGTCCTGGGCCACACAGGACCCGGGCCCTCCGGGAAGAGACAAAGGGTCACCGAGGAGGGGCGGTGCCAGGGAGCCGTTGGTCCTTCACATCCTCGGGCGCAGGTCGGGGTTGGGGAGAGAAGTTCTATTACAACGAACCCACGTTCCGGGAGAAGGGGCTCCGCGCACCGCCCGAGCCCCCGGCGGGACGCGAGTTAAGGAGGGAGCGGCCGCGCACTTCCCGCAGCGGCTGCGGGGGCGCAGTTGGGGCGAGTGGACCGCTTAGGGCGGGGAGCGGCGGACCGAAGGAACGCGAGGCGCAGGTCCGGGGCGGGGCTACTTCTGTGACGTCCTCAAAGGGGCGGGCGTATGTAGATAAGGGGGCGCGGGGGCGGCAGAGCGGGCCCCCGCAGCAGAAAGGCGATCCATGTGGTGTATGTGGGAGCAAGCGCGCGACTCTAAACAGGGTCCACTCGCTGTGCGTGAGGACTAAGGAGGCCCGGGATTGCGGGTGTGAAGTGACCGTGTGTGTACAGTGGAGGGCAATGAGGGTGTGCAGCGAGGGCAGGCGGGCAAGTCATACTTACCTGGCAGGGGAGATACCATGATCACGAAGGTGGTTTTCCCAGGGCGAGGCTTCTCCATTGCACTGCGGAGGTGCTGACCCCTGCGATTTCCCCAAATGTGGGAAACTCGACTGCATAATTTGTGGTAGTGGGGACTGCGTTCGCGCTCTCCCTGTCGTGTTTCTGTTGGCTAAAAGTAGAGCTTTGTGTGCCGTGCAGCGTTCTCTTGCAATGCTGTTCTGGTCGTGGAAGGAACTTTTGCTACCACCTGGAGGGTGAAAATAGTTTTCTGAGGAGGTGAGAACAGTGTTTCCGTGCTGTCTTTTGGTTTCTAAAGGAGTTTCCCCTACCGAAACACATACCTGTCTGCTCCCAGGTTTCTACGCTTCCCACCTTTCCCTCCATTTACTGTAGATGGCGATGCGTCTGGCTTGAGCAATCTTTCTGAAGATAAATCCCCAGTGCTATATGCTGCCTGCTGTCGGTTGGTCATTCTTGTAAATGACGGATGGTCTGTAGACTGATTTCTGTAGTTCTATCGAATACGAATTACCTGCCCAAAGGAGGACACTCTTCAAAGGCGCGTTCTCTACCACACTGGTCCCCCTCTGTTGGTACCTCTGGGACCAATTCCAAGACCTTCAAGCTCCCAGATAGTCCTGATATGATACTTAGGGGGCATAAGGTGGCAGCGCGGCTCTCTCTACACATCCCTCGCCCCCCCCCACCCAAAAAAAAAATAATAATAACACCACCACCACCCAAAACCTAGATGCACGGGGTTACCAGCGGAGTATTCAGAACACTGCAAGTACAGGTCTGCAGTTCTACAGACTGATCTAGTTTGATGAAAAGCCTTCTCTTCTACTCTCCAACAGCGTGGAGGTTTCCTTCCTCATATAAGATTCGTGGACCACGACAGGTCAACTTTTAGCGCCTTACTGAGAATACTTGAGTTTGAAAGTGTCCAGGAATTTCCTTTTCTCAAGGCTCTTTTCACTACTAAGGCTCTAGATCCTTGATGGAGCACCTTCTGAACAAAAGCAGCCTTCCAACGCAGCCTCTGGAAATGGCGTGAGTAGCACCGAGTGTGGGATTGGGTTCCCTAGAGACTTAGGAATTTGAAGAATGAAATCCACTGGGGGGGGGGCGGTGACAGCAAAGTAACAGGATTTATTAGAGTAGTAGAAAGAAGATGGAGCTCACAAAGGGAGGGGGGTCCCAAGAGAAGCATACCAGAAAATGGCTATTATCTAGTGGTTTATGTGAATCTACACGAGCTATTTGAGCTAGCCCCCACCCAATCCTGAGTAAGGCATTCCGTGTCCACGGTCTCTTCACCTGTTCTTTGATCCAGTCAGGTTACTGTGTGTCCCTTTATGATGGGGGTCTAGGAACCAGACAGCAGGTGTCTTACCAGTTAGTTTGTTTTTGTTTCACTTTTCTCTGCTAACCCCGAAGTAGGCCTGGCCTGGATGAAGCCTGCCTTGTGTCCCTAGTTTCTCAGCCCTGCTGAATAAAAACCTGACCTTCAAGGAGTCCAAGTCTCCTACCTGCCCATTTTAACCCTTTCTCCTGCCTCACTAGGATACTGTCAGACAAACTGACACTACTACAATAGCATTGTTTTGTCTCCCTTTGGGAAGCTCATTCTTTTGGTCCTGGATCCACCAGTGGCCCATGGGCTGGATCTATGAGTGTGCTATGCCTCAATTTTCCAAATGTCTTATGAAAAAAGAATATTAAGTACTTCATGGACTTGTTGCATGACTCAAATGTGATAATCTAGTGCAGCCTGCATTAAACCTAGGCTGGAAGGAAACAACCTCCAAGCTAAGTTCTCTCCCGTTAATTATGAAATACAAAAGAAAAGTGCATAGGATTCTTGTTAGCTGCAGAGTGGGCTGGACACAGGACGCCAATCTGTCTGCTTCCTTATGGCTTGTTTGCCTCAAGGCTGAGCACTCATCCCCACTCAAGAGTGAACACTCAGCCCCACTCAGGGGTGAGCACTCAGCTCCCACTCAAGGGTGAACACTCAGCCCCACTCAAGGGTGAACACTCAGCCCCACTCAGGGGTGAGCACTCAGCCCCACTCAAGGGTGAACACTCAGCCCCACTCAAGGGTGAACACTCAGCCCCACTCAGGGGTGAACACTCAGCCCCACTCAGGGGTGAGCACTCAGCCCACTCAAGGGTGAACACTCAGCTCCCACTCAGGGGTGAACACTCAGCTCCCACTCAGGGGTGAACACTCAGCCCCACTCAGGGGTGAACACTGAGCCTCACTCAAGGGTGAACACTCAGCCCCACTCAGGGTGAACACTCAGCCCCACTCAAGGGTGAACACTCAGCTCCCACTCAGGGGTGAGCACTCAGCCCCACTCAAGGGTGAACACTCAGCCCCACTCAGGGTGAACACTCAGCCCCACTCAAGGGTGAACACTCAGCCCCCACTCAAGGGTGAACCTCAGCCCCACTCAAGGGTGAACACTCAGCCCCACTCAAGGGTGAACACTCAGCCCCCACTCAAGGGTGAACACTCAGCCCCACTCAAGGGTGAACACTCAGCCCCCACTCAGGGTGAACACTCAGCCCCACTCAAGGGTGAACACTCAGCCCCCACTCAAGGGTGAACCTCAGCCCCACTCAAGGGTGAACACTCAGCCCCACTCAAGGGTGAACACTCAGCCCCACCCAGCCAGGGCAATGGAAATCCACATCTGACACCTGCACCGCTCCCTCTCCCCCTTTCTTTCTCTCTCTCTCTCCTGTCAATCAGACACCACTGCAATAAAGACCTCCTGGTTGTTCCGAGTGCCATGGTCACTTTCCTTTCACTTCTGCTTTCACAACATTTGAATGAGTTTGTATTTCTGAATGTAATATTCATTGACAGTATTAAAGTATAAGGAATTTAAAATGGAGTTTACAGAACATGTCCACAAACAGGATTTCTTGTTAATACATGGTGTGTGTGTGTGTGTGTGTGTGTGTGTGTGAGAGAGAGAGAGAGAGAGAGAGAGAGAGAGAGAGAGAGAGATATGCTGGAAGTAACTCAAATGTTCGTAGAGAACTAATGGTTACACTGTGATGCATCCAGCCAGTGGAACAAAACCATGCAATATAAGAGATTAATGAGACATTCAACAACGTGGATCCCAAAACATCACAAAAAGAGTAGATTTAGTGTGCTCCATGGAAGTGAATGGAACATCACTTTTTCTTAGATTTTCTGGAGTCACTTCCACAGCAGCTGTCACCATGGCCTTCAGTGTCCATGATGGGGACGTCAGAGCTAGAAATTCTGAATATAAAGAATCAAAAGATGGTGGAATGAACCTGATATAACTTTCCTATGTACAATAGGAATGCACCACAGTGACTCTCCACAGCATGTACAACCATAAGACTGGGATGCTAATGAGAGTAAGATGCACTGCAGGTTTGGATAAATAGGTCAAGATGTGCTCTACTGTCATGAATGACTAAAAAGAACAAGTGGGAAAAAAAAAAAACCAGTGACCACCCAGAATTAAATAAGCTCTCCGCCCAAAATACAGGACTTGGAAAACTATCCCTCCCATAGTAGGACACAATCACACCTAAGCTGATGCCATCACAACTTCTCCAATGAACAATTTACCCAAAAGATGGTGAGATTACAAGGTGTCTGGGGCAGAGGATTTGGTGGCCACCACATTTTCAGTGCAAGAGATCTTCTACCCTGCGGTTCACAAGAGGACTGGGTTTGGCAGGGATGAGTAGGGGTCCTTGTTGGCTCTCTGGGTACCTTGGCGGCAGGGATAGGGAGATATCTGAGGATGGTTTAGTCACCCAAATTCGATATGTCCAATCCCCTGTGGACATGGCCTTTCCAAGAACCTGGCCACAGGGACTCCAAATCTTGAGGAGCTGGCAAAGCAGGTGACAGATGCCTAGCACAATGACTGGGGACCAGGAGGAACAGTGGGGATCTGGTGGAGACCTTGCTCAGAGCAGCTTTCTTCCCTGGACCACAAATCAGGATGTGGAAGCAGAAATCCAGAAAATGAACTTTATCCAAGCTAGACAAAACGTCCCGCCCAGACTTGAAGTCAGGTTGCAGGATTCAGAATACAGAGTGCGCACACTGACTCCCTGGAACACACTCGCAGGGAACACTCAAACATCATCAGAGATGTGTAACGACATCCAGCGACACTACTGACTAACCCAAGGATCTCACTTCCACCCAGAAAATGTGATAAAGTCACCTTTTGGCTCAGAGCAGAAGAAGATACCTTCCCCCCAGGTTTCCAACATGGGCCACATTTGCTCCCTTAGTTCACCAGTTTCTCATCCTGAGGTGACATTTTATGCAAACTATCATATTATTTTCCTTTCTTGGCCTTTATACAACTCTCTGGACCAACCATGACCCCATGATCATCAGGGTGACACTTGGGACTCCTGAGCTCCTTGGACACATAGTACATACTACACTTCACCTGAGCCACCTTGTGATAAAGATATGTCACCAATGCAAGATTGGGGTGCCGGAAAACTCTTTCATGTATGTTTGGGATTGTTTGTGTATTTGTAAGATGAGGGGAATATGGGGTTTTTTTTTACACTGAATATTTGTTGATTTAGAATAAAAAGCAATCAAACGTGTTTAATATTTATATTGATACTCAAACCAGACCATACTCACCTGCCTGTCACTCAAAATCCACCATACACGGCCTCACCAGGGAGCAAGGCTCTGACACTTAGACACGTTGTTTTCCTGAGAGTTGGCCAAGCTGACTCCATTCCAGTGTCTGTATCAGGACCCTAAAGTTGGGCTGGGGGGCATGGTGGCCCACACCTGCGATCCAGGCAGCTGGGGAGGCTGAGACAGGAGGGTAGTGAGTTCAAAGCCAGCTTCTGCAAAAAGCTAAGCAACTCAGTGAGATCCTGTCTCTAAATACAATTCAAAATAGGACTGAAGTTGTGGCTCAGTGGTGGAGTGCCCCAGAGTGTTCAATCTCCAGTACCACTCTGCCCCAAACAAACAAACACCCTACTGTTGGATGGTTTTTATTTTATTTTTATTAAATTTATTTATTTTTACAAGCTGGATGGTTTATAAAAATCCCCCAATGTAAAGGAATCCAACAGCACTCATTCCAGGGTATGTGCACCCAAGTTCCCTTACATTTTATACAGTGTTTATGTGAACAAAACACTGCAATATTAAATAGGTTCAAATATAGTCAATAAAAATTGATAAGGCATCTCAAAATAATCTGTATGCATTGCAGGAAAGCTCCTCTGGCCTCAGATGTTAAAAAGAAACCGGAGAGCACAATATAATTTAAAGAGCAGGAGAAGTAAAAGAAAGGTACTGGGGAGTGAGATTGATGGCGTTATGTACAGGTACAAATGTGCCCTAATGAACCTCTCTACTAGGGATACCTCTAGTGCATCAGTGAACAGTTTAAAGAGCTTATTTGAACATTTAGTGCTTCAAAAATGGGGCTGACTGTAAACAACTTAGCACTCTGCTGGGAGTGGAAACAAAGGAAAGGTGACAAATGTTCATGGGAAGCAGAAGAAAGAAACATGTTTGGTTGGTTTCCCAGGAAGCTGCCTAGCTAGAGATGAGTTGGCGGTTTCTGGCTGGGAGGGCTCAAGCTCTATTTCACTGTCCACACGTGGCTTTGGCTTGCTCATGTAAGAAGGCAAAGCTCCAGGCCTTCACCCTAATAATAGCATGCCAACAAAACAACTTTGTGAAAACAATTCCTCCTTTCCTCCTGACTCTCATTGATAAGAAATTGACCAAAATTTGGGCACAGGCACCACTCTCTGTCGTCATTATGGTTGGTTACTCTCTGTCTCAGTGAGGAATTCATAAATCACCACGTCAGACTCATTGAAGGAAAATTCCTTTTGTGATTCATCTTGACTTTTCTTGCTCTAATCACAATGGAACCTTCCGGCATACAGAGCAACTTCCAAAACAGAAACCGACTTGTTAAAAATGTGTTAAGAGATAGGTTGTTACTACGTTGTCCAGTGTGGCTCCAAACCCCTGGGATCAAGCAATCCTCCTGCCTCAGCCTCCAGTGGAGCTTGGACTACAGGACTAAGGCATGGGCCACCGTGCCCAGCAAGCAACATTCCCTTAAATGGGAAGATACACAGATAAATTACAAGTAAAAAGGTGGAGAGAGATATACTAGGCCAATATTGATTGAAACATAACATTTGTAGCTATGTGAGTTTCAGGTAGAGAAAACTTCAAGACAAAGAAAATCATTGGGGGTAGAGAAGGATATTCCATTACAATAAGGGGGTCAGTTCCTCAAGAAGATAAATATAACAATCCTTAATAAGCATGTCCCTAACAGGAGAGTGACAGAATGTGTCAGGCAGGACCTGAAAGAACTGCAAGGAGGTAGAGACAAATGCACACTCTAGTTGGAGACTTCAGCCTCTCTCAAACTGTAATTGACAGATCCAGCAGGTAGAAAGTCAAAGAGGGTAAGGTTAAACTGGAAGTGCCACCAGGTGATAGGATCCACCTGAGGTTTAGAGATTACTTCTTTCATTCCCAAACATGATCTGCCCTAAATGGCCCATAAAACATATCTCAACCAAGTTAAAGGAGGGAAAACCATATACACTGGCGCTCAACAAGCAATCACTAACAGAAAGACAGCTGGAGACCCCAAATTGGGTGATTAAACAACATACTTAAGTATAACAGATGCATCAAAATAACATTTCTAGAGAAATTAAATATTTTGGACTAACAATATAAATACAATCTATAGAAAGTTATCAATAGAATCAAAGCAGTATATACAAAAGGAGACATAGTCTACTTAAGTCTTCACGTATTTAAAACTGGAATCAACAACTCAAAAGCTTGGTAAACAAAGCACCAAGTCCAGGTAGTTTTTTTTTTTAAATTTTATTAATTCTACTAAATAGGACGGGGGGGGCGAGAGAGAGAGAGAGAGAGAGAGAGAGAGAGAGAGAGAGAGAGAGAGACCGACCGGTGTGTGTGTGTGATACCAATTCCCTGTACAATTTCTTCCAGAAAATATAAACCAAGGGACAACTTAACTATTTTATGAGGCTAGTTCTAGTTCAGTAAAAAAAACCAATAAATGACCCGGGGTGTTGAAATAATCTGGGTTGCTGCCCAGCTCTTCAGAATCAACCCTGGAGGGAGTATAGGAGCAAGAAGGAAACGGAGCCTTCGGGACTTTATAGGAGGGGGAGGAGGATGTACAGGAGAAGAGGGAGAAGGAGGGGAGGAGGAGGAAGAAGAGGGGGAACCAGGGCAGGAGGAAGAGGAGGAGAAGGATCAGGGGCAGGAGGAGCAGGGGAGGAGGAGGGGGGCGGGAGGGAGAGAGGAACCAGGGCAGGAGGAAGAGGAGGAGAAGGATCAGAGGTAGGAGCAGCAGGGCAGGAGGAGGGGCGTGAGGGGGGCTGGGGCAGGAGGAGGAGGAGGGTGGGGGGCAGGAGGAGGAGGACAGGAGAGCTTCCCCGCAGACTGGAGCCAATTCTTCTCAGTTCTGTTGTCCTGGCGTCTCCCTCCAAGCTCTTCCCGAAGCCCTTTCAAGAGAGTAAAGGACCGGTGGCCCTTGGCCAGTGCGCTGGAGTGGGCAGCACTTGGACTGGCTGCGACCCACACAGGCTTGAGCAGGCGAAGAGCCGGTGAAAACAGGCCTCGTCCCTTGGCTCCTCCTCCAATCCCAGGCGGCCTGAGGCCATGGGGGGGGCGGGCTACAGAGCCGCAGGGGTTCCAAACTCTGCGCAGAAGACGGTGCCCGTCGGGGGGCGAAAGCAGGAAGGTTAGAAGGGCGTCCCCTTCGCCGCGCTCAGGGGCCACCCTGAATTTCCCCAGACGCCGCGGACTGACTTTGACCGGGACCCCAAGCACAAGGGGCGGCTGTGCGCCGGCCGCGGCCACGCGCAGAACCCGCGGAGCGAGTGGGTCTGGGCTCCGCGCCTCCCGGGCGTCGTGAGCACCGGGTCCCGTGGCACTGCCATCGGGTGTTCCCTTCCGGATCCCCTTCTGCACGGAGAAGGGGCCCAGTGATCTGTCCAAAGTGACCTGTCCAAGTGCAGGAAGTGAATCCGTGCGCAGGAACCTCCAGATCCGAGGAAAAAGGGTGGCACGGGTTTGCAGAGCACAGACGCGAGGGAGCGGAGGACAGGCAAACCACACTGCGTAGTCAGCCTGTGTGTGCCTGCCGAGATCCCTTCCTGTGTGGCAACTGGGAAATGACCCTGAGGTCGTGGCCTTTGTGGTCTTTCCTGACCAGGGTTGCAGGAGACCACGGGAGGGAAGGCGAAAGGAGGGCTCCCAAGCGCTAAGAAAAGGCGTGCATTGGCCGGGAATCGAACCCGGGTCTCCCGCGTGGGAGGCGAGAATTCTACCACTGAACCACCAATGCCCCATGTGGCCCTGACGTTTTGGGCCAGTTTGTTAAAGTTTGGAGACGCGCTTCTCAACTTTACAAGAGACGTGCTTCGACCTTTGGATGAAGCGATCTCCCCCCCAATAAAACATTAAAAGGGGCTCCATGGACTTTCTACGACGCAGGACATTTTGTATCACTTCATCTAAGAGATGGTTACTTCTTAGCAAAAGTCCTGTGCTCTCGCACTGAAGATCCCTGCGCTTTAGCCTGTGTTGCACTGGAGTCATTTACTGTTGGCAAAATAAACGCTAAAAATTGCTGGCGCTGAGCTCGGTGGTAGAGCGGTGCCTGGCACGCGTGAGGCGCTGGGTCCGGGCCGCAGCACCACACAGAGATCAGTAAGGTTACAGTGGACATGGGTCAGAGTTGACCTAAAATATCCAGGTAGCCTTGAATCTCTCTTCTCACTTCTCAGAATTTGGTTTAAGAAAGGCCCCACTGAGGTGGCAAACCCGAACAGAACAAGCTGGTTGGCACCTTCGGAGGACCCAGGGGCAGCGCCTCACTCTTTGAGGCTTGCGCTTTGGGGAGGACTGGCCCTGTCACCTCTCGGGCAGGGAAAGGACCGCTGCAACCTGTCCTCTAGGCCGAGGCGGGATACGCCCGGTAGGCTTTCCTTTCCCAGACCGCAGAGAACTCTGGAGCCCAGGCAAGTGTCGCACTGGCGTCGCAGGTAAGTGGCCCAGCGCCGCGGAGGTCAGAGTGGATGGAAAGAAAAGGGAGGCCACGTCCGCGGAGGGCCCTGCGCGCTGGGATCCCGGCCGAGGCTGCTGCGGACCCCGCGGAGCGCCGGCCTCTGCGCGCTAAGGCGAACCGCGCGAGACGGCTGCTCCTCCGCGTCCTGTCCCCGCCGAGGAGCTGGAATATGCGGCAGCTCTGCGGGGACGGCCGCAGGTCGTCGCCTTTACCGCCGGTTCACGCCTCTGCTCTCCCCTTTCTTCTCACTCGGCTGCGGTGGGAACCGGTTCCCGTCTCCGGACGTCGGACCTAGGCGACGCGCACCTCGGCCCAGCTCCCGTCGCGGGGTGCAGCGCCACGCCGCCGCTCCCCGCTGGCCGCCGCCTCCTGAGGCCACCCGCTCCCGGCGAGGCCACTCACCCACCCCAGCCCCGGGAGCTCCGCCTGGGACCGCGCAGGCCGTGCGCAGGGCTTCCCGCCTCCCGGGGTTACCGGGAAACCACCGCGAGGGGAGCCTTCTAAAAAGAACCTCGCCTTTGCTGAACTCTGGTTCTTCGGGGGACTCCAACTTGACGACGTCCCTGGCTTAATCCAGCAAGACCTAAGAGAGCGCCCGAAGACGGCCGAGTCCGGGAGTCGGCGAGGGGACCCAGGACCACGTCCTCGACCTGTGCCACTGTGGAGCCCCACTGATGCACACAGAAATCCGAAATGCAGGGGCGAGCGGCCGGTCGTGTGGGCACAGGACTTTCCCAGGGTGATCGTGGCGCAAAGAACAGAGAAGGCCACCACTAGGACCCACCCGGCGTCTCCACGGGCTGCGACTTCTGAGACGGGGTGACTTAGCGACTGGCCAAGGCCGTTCCGCGGCCCTTCTGGCTCGGAACCCCGCAGTCGCCAAGTCTCCTAGGCGACAAACACAGCGATTCACGCTTTGAATCCCTGGATGCTTTGGCTTTGGAACTTGGACGAGCGCCCTGCAAACACATAGGGCGCGTCCTCGTTACTCCCCACCACCTAGAAGGCCGGCTCAGTGCCGCGTCTCTGTGGTGCACCCGGTTAGCGCCTTCGGCTGTTAACCGGAAGGCTGGTGCTTCAGTGCCGCATCTCTGTGATGCACCCGGTTAGCGCCTTCGGCTGTGGTTCGAGCCCACCCAGGGACGCCAGCGAGCTCATTTTTTAACTTCCTTCCTGCTCTCACGCAGCGGGACACTTACAGAGCACGACCTCCTCCTGCCATGGTCATCCCACCGGGCCTCCCTACAATATCTGATGGCCTAGTGGTCTGGCACCTGAGACACTTAGACATTGAATACCCAGGGACAGGAGGCCAGGACGACTAATGTGAACCCTTTCATCAGCAACCTGAGATGGACATTAGTATCCTATCTCCACTGGGAGCCTGGATTTGGATTTGCTGATTGCTCTGTCAATAATGAGATAATCAATTCTCTATCTCTGTCTCTTTTTTTTTTTTTTCAGCCTGTCTTCCTTAGTGTGTGATATGACTATGAGAGTCTAGTAGGTGCAGTGCTTAGCCAAGGGGCTTTCCATCAGAAGGTCCCAATGGACAAGACACATACACATATTCCGAGGCATTTTCTGAATAGCTGAACTTCCTGGATGCTTTAAAGTCCTCCAATAACTAGTTGTTTTCTGTGGTGGCCTAGTCAGGGCTGGAGAACTCTGGCCCAAGTGACCACTGTAATAGCTTTCTGACAAGCCACCTATCCAAAGGAAGTGTGTGAGTCAGCTGTACATTGCTCTGACAAAATACCTGAGAAATCAACTTAGAGAAGGAGACATTTATCTTTGGCTCCCAGTTTCAGAGGTTCCAGTTCATAGTTGCTTGGGCCCATCATCGTTGGCTTATGGGGAGGAAGAAGGGCATCCCAGTGGGAAACACTTGACAGAGCAGAACCCTTCACCCCAAAGGTGCTGGGAAGCAGAAAGAATGAGAGTATTAAGAAGGGTCAGAGACAAAACATACCCTTCCAGGGCATGCTTCTCTGGCTAACTCCTAGTTTCCGCCACCTCCCAATGTCCATTTAATCCTGGACCTATCAATGGATCAGTCAGAGCCCTCGTGATCCAGTTGCTTCTCAAAAGCCCCACGTCTGAACGTTGCTGCCCTGGGGACCAAGAGTTTAACCCAGATCCCAGCTACAACAGGAGGAATACCTTGGTGCTTCTAGCCAGGGTTTTCCTCCTCACCATTCCTCTCTTCTTTATAAATAGGGGTTTGGGTACATGATCGCGCCAGTGCTCCCTCCTGTACAATGCAATGAATTAGCATCCAGATAAGTGTCACTCTATTTTTCTTTAACAGAAGTAGAGATGGCCTTAAAATTAGCCCATCCAGTACACATCATTGGCGCCAAGAGAATCCTGCCCCCTGTAACAGGTACCCGAGGGCTGTTGGATGACTTTCCTCAGCTCTCCTCAATATTTGAGCTCTTGGATTGTACATACTATGTGTGGTTAATGAACAAGGAATTTGTCTCTCTCTTCTCTTGGCATCAAATGATGGATGCAGGTTACAGCTCTCGTGATCTGATCATTTCACCTCCTGCTCACACAGGTGCTTTGGGGATACCCATCTCCAAGCCATAAGAGGACTTGAACTTGGCCATCACTTCTCCTGGATCTCCAGCTGGCTGACTTCTCATCTAGGACTTTTGGTCTCCATAATCATGTGAGCCAATTCCTTTCAGTAAGTTTCTCTATACATATCATATTTGGAACTTATTGGGTTTGTTCTCTGAAGAACCCAGACCAAACACAGAATTTGCAGCAGTTTTGTTCACCATACTTTGGAAAAAGGAAAAGAAAAGAAGAAATTGTGGACAGTTCTCAAGAGTAAGGATCGTGTTCAACATTTCCTTCAAGACAAAGTGCAAAAACTATTTTATTGAACCTATTTCAGTAAAATAGTTTTAGCCTTAGTGTCTTCTTTCTTGTCTATTTCTTTGTTTATTTATTTATTTATTTACTGTGCTGGGGATAGAACCCAGGGCCTGTGCATAACCTTAGTGTTTTCTAAACAAAGTTCAAAACAAAGAGAAATATATTTTATTTGGCAAATACATTTTAAACGTAATTCAGATATAATCTTAAGAAACCATAAGAGAGATCCCCTGTGGCTTCTTTCCCAGTTTGCTCCAATTGTAACTTCATGGTAATATTTGAAAAATGGTGTGGCGGCAGTTAGACATGCTTATACTGTAGTACCAGGACATAGCCATTGGCACAACCAAGTTACACAACGTCTTCATCACCACAAAGATCCATCACCTTTTTAATGGCTCTCTTCAGGACCGCCTCTCCTTTCCTCTTTAACCTCTGGCTACCACCAATCAGTTTCCATTCCTGTAACTTATTCATTTAATCAATGGTAGGTGAAGGGAATCCTATACAAAGCCCTTGGAACTACTGTTTTTCACTTAGTGAATTTCTCTGGAGAGCCATTCCAGTTGCTGCATCAACAAGTTGTTCTTTTTGTATTTCAGTAGCTGCACACTTTGCCTTGCTGCAGATAAATTTGTCTACCCATTCACCCAGAAAAGATTATCCACATCTTTCTCTTTTGGGGAGATATTAAGAATCAAGTTGCTATAAACTATAGTACACAGGTATTTGTGTGAACATAAGTGCTTATCTCTCTGTGATAAATACTGGAATGCAATTCCTAGGTCCTATGGCAGATGCATGTTTACCTTTAAAAACAGACCATAAAAATATCTCCTAGAGTGGCTGTAACATTTGGCATTCACACCAGCAATATAGGTGTGATCCAGGCTTCCTTGAATTCTTGCCAGCCATTGATGTTGTCATGCTTATTTTGGTTTTTGGTGTTTTGTTTGGTTTGTTTTAGTACCGGGGATTGAACCCAGGGGCACTCAACCACTCAGCCACATCCCCAGCCCTATATTGTATTTTATTTAGGCACAGAGTCTCACTGAGTTGCTGAGTGCCTTGCCATTGCTGTGGCTGGCTTTGAACCAGCAATCCTCCTGTCTCAGTCTCCAGAGCCACTAAGATTAATATTTTTTTTAATGAGGACATCCTGATTGGTGCGTATTGATATCTATCTATTTAATTATCAGATCCTTAGTGGCTGATGATGTTAGGACTTCAACCAGTGAATCTGGGTTTGAGGGAGGGCACAATTCAGCTCATGATAATATGCATTCTGTTGCTCCAGAGGATTCTAAAATTGTCAATTAAGTTCTGCTGATGGATTGTGTTGTTGGGTTTCCTGTATCCTTGCTGATTCTGATGGGTTGTTCTATATGTTGTTGAAGATACTGAAGTCTGAAAGGAAAGTGACCACAACACTCGGAGCAACCAAGGGATCTTTATTGCAAAAGAGGAGAGAGAGAGAGAGAGAGAGAGAGAGAGAGAAAATGAAAATGCCAGAGGGAGGGAGACCAAGAGCAAGAGAGACAGAAAGAGCCAGAGCAAGAGAGGGGCCAGGCAGGAGGGAGTTTCATAGCCCAAATCTAACGGGGTCTCTGGGTCTGCAAGCTGCCTTGTTGGCATAACAGTGATTGGATCATACAGTAGTGTCATCTTCTGCCTTCAGGGAGATGGGGCAGAGGTCATTTGTGGGTTTCCGGACGGGTGGGGGTCGTGTGTTCAGCCTTGAGTGGGGTCCAGTGTTCAGAATTGTTGAAAACAGGTGATAAAGGACCAGACAGAGGGGGGTTTAAGTGCGTGGGCTATCCTGCAGCTAAAGTTTGTTCAGCCTGCCCTGCAGACAACTTAGTTCAGCCTGTCCTGCACCTAACGAAATATCCAATTGTAATTGTGAAATGCTCTATGTCTCTGTTCATTTCCATCAGTTTTTGTTGCATATGCATGTATGCCTTCTGTTATTTTTTAAAATACTCTTTTAGCTGTCAATGGACTTTCATTTTTATTTATTTATACGTAGTGCTGAGAATTGAACCAGGTGCCTCACACATGCTAGGCAAGCACTCTACTGCAGAGCCATCAGCCCAGTCCCTCTTTTATCATTGTGTAATGTCCCTGTGGGTCACTATATCTGATCTTGATACATCCAGTGCTGCTTTCCTTTGCTTAATGTCTGCAGGACATGGTATATCTCTGTCCATCCATTCTTTGCTACCTGCCTATATCATTATATTTGACATTAGTTTCTTTGTAACCAGAATATACTTGCTTCATATCTCTTAATCCACTCTTCTAATCAGTCTTTGAACCATTTACATTTAACATACTTTTTGAAATGAGCAGGCTTACGTCTAACATTTTTTTGTTGTTGTTCACTTTCTGTTTGGAACGTTTCATATGTTTTCTGGGACCATTTTCTTTTCCTTGCCTCTCTGTGGGGGCTGCAATATATTTTAGAATTACACATTGCTGTATCCATAGTGTTTTTGATAAGATTGGTTTATATAGCGGTTTAGGTTTCTGTCTATATAGAGAGACACAGCACATCAGTGTCATTATTTTACCAGTTCAAGTGAGCTACAGAAAACTTACATGCCTTTTATATGTCTTTACCCTCCCTGTTTAAAATCTCATTATTTTAAACACTTCCTTGACATAAATGCAGAACCATGCCAAACAGTGTATGAATTTTTCTTAAACCATTAAACATCATTCAGGGAACTCAAGAGAAGGAAATGTGGTGTTGATTATTTTCCTCCTTTCTTTCTGACGTCTCAGATTGCCTTCTGTTATTTCCTTTCTGTTTAGAGAGCTTCTAAGGGCCATTCTTTTATGATAGAAGGGTGGGTGACAGGTTCCCTTGGGTTTCCTCAATCTGACAATCTTCTGATTTCCTTTCAATGCCTGAAAGGTGCTTGTTGCTGAGGAGGAGCTTGGCTTGACCCTTGTTTCCTCCATACTTGAAACATTGTGCCACTTCATTCTGTCTCCACGTTTTCTGATGAGCACTCCACTGTCATCTGAATTAGTTTCACCCTGTAGATAATTTGTTATCCTGTTTTTCTTTGTAGGTAGTTTCTTTGTCTTTAGTTTTTGAAAGTTGGATTGCTATGCATCTTGTCATAAAGTTCTTCTTCTTTTTTTAATTCCATTTGTGTTTGTGCAACATCTCAAAACTTAGGTCTGTTTCTTGCCAAATTGGTCATTTCCTTGCTTGGCTGCGCTTTCAGTCTTGTCCTTCAGTCTTTGTTCCACACTCTGGTAACTTGAACATTAGACCTTTTTACGTTGTTTCCCAGGTCCCCGTGGGAGGGCTCCGCTCTCTTCCACAGGAACCCTGAGGACAAGGCTGGGGGGCAGGCAGCTCCAGGACGAGCCCCTGCGGCTACAGGGTCCTCACCCGGCCCCAGGGTGAGGATCCCCGCAGTTCCGGAGACCAGGCCCGGGCTCCGCGCACCGCCCCGACGCCGGGTGGGGCAGGGGACCAGGACCGGAACCAGCGCTTTCCACACGCACTGCCAGGGCTCCCGCAGGCGCGCGAGGGACCACGCAGGAGAAGGCGGACCTAAGGGAGCCGCGGCCAGCGCCCTGGGGCGGGGCGCGGCTCGTGACGTCCCAGACGGGGAGAGGCGTATGGAGATGAGGCAGCGCAGGGGCTGCTGCGTGGGCACCGGCCGCTCGCACGCGGAGGCTTTCCCGGGCTGTGGAGCCGAGGCAGGAGTGCTGCGCGAGGGGGCAGGATGCGCTGCGCAAGGGCTACGAGGACCCGGGAGTGTGAGGTCGAAGTGACCGTGTGTGTACAGTGGAGGGCGCCCGAGGCTGTGTTGGGCGGGAAGGGGGGCAGGGCATACTTACCTGGCAGCGGAAACACCATGATCACGCAGGTGGTTTTCCCAGGGCGAGGCTTCTCCATTGCACTGGGGAGGAGCTGACCCCTGCGATTTCCCCAAATGTGGGAGACTCGGCTGCATAATTTGTGGTAGTGGGGACTGCGTCCGCGCTCTCCCCAGACTTCTCTGAGGCTCTGTGAAAGAGAGAGAAAGAGACAGAGATGATGGAGCCAGCTCTACTCCTTTTCTTCAGCCTTTCCCTACAGCTGCGTCTTCCACACCAGACTCTGGTTCTGACCCCGAGGGTTGTGCTTCCTGGCATTAAGGGGCCTAATTTTTGCTTGGCATTATTACTGCTTTTTGTGTGTTGTCGCAGGTGTCCTGCTGGTCATTTTCTGTCTCTCATGGTGTTGAGAGGAACCAGTTCTTTCCAAACTCACATGAGTGCTTCTATGGGCAAAGAGCATGCGTGGAGCCGACAGAATGTTCCTTTCCACAACCATTTTTAGACTCTGCAACCGCGATAGGAGACCTGCCAGTATCTACAGTATTTATTTATCTACTTACTTAGAAAGAAGGCATTGACTCGGATACCATCATTCCTGGTCCCAGTGGTAGAAGGAACAGGCTCATCATGTGTGCAGCAACAACAGCTCCACCGTGATTGATATCGTGGGATCTTGTTCCTATATTCAGAGGCCACCCGAATCGGAATTCTGTGCTGTCCTCCGAGGGGCATAAAATAGGAGCTCTTGTACAGGACTCAGGACCACAGTAGTGGACCGTAATAGTGGGATTCCACCAGGGCGGTTTTCCATCCCACCTCCTTGCCTTTTAAGTAGATCACCCTTCCTCAAACTTCATTTCTCATGTGATTGCTGACTTGCTTGATCTCTTGCTGTCACACACTATATCTGTTCTCAAGTGACTTTAGGTATCACACCGACCCATCCTTTCCAGCCTCTTCACATTCACGATTCTCATTTCCTTACCGTCCCCAGCCCTTTCCTCAGGCCCTTGCTTGTCACTTTCATTGTCAGAAAAAGGACTGTTCTCTCAGACTCTGCTCTAGTGTGCTCCACTGTCAAATTATAGAGGCTTCCTTCCTACATACCCCCTCTCCTCAAATGGCAGAACAAATTGTACATAGTTATTCTTTTTCACTGTCAGAAGTCAGGTCTTCTCCTTCAATCCCAGCACCCAGGAGGCTGAGGCAGAGGAGGATCCTGAATTCAAAGCCAGCGTCAGGGAAAGCAAAGCGCTGGGTGAGACCCTGTCTCTAAATAACACACAAAATAGGGCTGGGGATGTGGAGTGCCCCTGAGTTCAATTGCCAGTGTGTGTGGGGGGGGAGCCAGAAAGAAAGGAAGAAATTTATTTTGCCAGGTGTTTTGTTGCATGCCTGTAATCCCTGTAAACACCTGAGGCTGAAGCAGGAGGATCACAAATTCAAAGTCAGGGGCAACAAGGTCCTAGGTAACAGAACCAGATGGTGTCTCCAATGAAAAAATGAAAAGGGTTGGGGATACAAGGTAGATGAACCGCGACCGGTCAACTTTCAGCACCATACAGGGGAGAATACTTTGGGAAGTGGAGTGTCCAAGGAATTTCCTTGTTCTCAGGGCTGTGATCACTACCTTATGTTCCAGATCCCCGAGGGAGGAGTTTCTGACCAAGAGCAGCCCTCCTGTATGGCAGCTGGGAACTGCTGGCCTAGGGGTTTCCAGGCCTATCTGAAACACTGATGTTACTTACCGCAAAGACGTTGGGGTTGTCTGTCTTTGGGAAGGACATCTTTCCAGTCCTGGAGCCACCAGTTGCCTTCTATCTGACTTACAGTCAGCTCTTTCAGTTTCCTTGGTCTTAGTTTTGGAAGAGTCATACAGAAAAAAGTAAATAAAAATAATAATAAGAGGGGCTGGGGATGTGGCTCTAGTGGTAGCACGCTCGCCTGGCATGCGCGTGGCCCCGGTCGATCCTCAGCGCCACATACAAACAAAGATGTTGTGTCTGCCGAAAACTAAAACTATTAAAATTCTCTCTCTCTCTCACTCCCCCCCGCCCCCTTGAAGAAGAAAAGAATAATAATAAGAGAATGTTAAGTACTCATACAATTGTTGCATCAATCAAATGAGATGAGCTGGGGCTGTGGCTCAGAAGTAAAGTGCTCGCCTATCAGGCGTGAGGCAGTGGGTTGGATCCCCAGCACCACATACAAATATGTGTCCACCTCTAACTAAAAAATAAATATATATAAAAAATCAAATGAGATAATCTGGTAATAGACCTAGATGTGTGCAGCCTACATTACAAATGGGCCAAAAGGAAACAATATCCAAGATAAAGTTTTCATCTATAATTATGAAATATAAAGGAAAGTGCATAGACTTCCGCTTTCGGCTTTCATAACACCTGAATGAACTTGCATTTATAAATGAAATATCCATTCGCAAAGTAACAAAGTAAGTTAGTATTGAAGGATACCACATTTAAGACAGAATTTATACATTTCATATGCACAAAAAAAATGATTTCTTTTTAATACATTCTTTTGTGACCTCCCCCAAACTGGAAGCAATTCAAATGTCCATCAAGAAAGGAATGGGTACAGAATGATGCATCCATCCATTGGAACACTGCCCTGCAACAACAGGCAAAAGTAACTTATAGTGACAGTATTTTGGGTGAAACTGCACAAAAATAGATCGTGGGCTGGGATTGTGGCTCAGCGGTAGAGTGCTCGCCTAGACGTGCGAGGCCCGGGGTTCAATCTTCAGCGCTGCGTAAAAATAACTAAGTGAAGATATTGTGTCCATCTACAGGTAAAATGTACAATCCTTTAAAAGCATAGGACATGATGAAAACCAGTCGTGAGGTTGGTATCTGGAACGTCCAGTCCACAAAGGCTTGGCCCCAGTGCAGTCCTGCTCAGAGGTGAACCAATTTGGGGGAAGTGGTTGGATGGCGAGGGCTCTAACTTCACTGGATTGATGCATTGAGGGGTTCACAATTTCACGGCATTATTGGGAGGTGGTGAAATCTGTAGAAGGTGGCACCTAGTAGAAGGGAGTGAGTCCTTGGTGGCATGACCTTGGGGACCCTGTCTTGTCCCTGACCCTTTCCTGCTTCCTGTTTGCCAGAGGGTGAGCAACTTTCCTCTGCCTCATCCTTCTGGGGTGATGTTTCTGCCTCACCACAGCTCAAAATTTTAAAAAGGAAGAAGAAAAGAAACAAAAATAGCCTCAGCTGACCATGGACTGAAACCAGACGCCGTGAGGCAATATAAAGGTTTCATGCTGATTTTATTTAAATGTAAGTTTCATCACTGGAGCTTTTTGGAGGCCGAAGACCCTCAGAGGGAGAGTGCAGTCCTCCTCTCTGAGCAGCAGGGGCTCCTGCTCCCAGGAGTGTCCCAGGAAAACCCCTCAACCTATAGTAGGTTTGCCCTGAAAGGAGCTATAGAGAAGGAGCCATAGACTTCCTCGTACCTGGGAATTCCTCTCGTTTAAAGGGGGACATTCAATCAAATTATTGCTTCAAAACTGCCTCCATAACGTGTCATAGTTGCACGGTGGAAGGCATTTTTACATGGAGGGCAGGGGAAATGCTCATTCCTCGCCCATCCTCAGCTCATGGCCGAGGCCTCTATACAAAGAAACAGAGTAACAAGAGGAAAGCATGCACGTTTATTTAGTCACAAGCTTCTCCTGCCACAGTGCCTTCCTTCCTAAGGAAGAGAGGGGAGTAAGCTGTGGACCCAGAGGTGTTTTCTACATTGCATTGTTGAAGAGCAGACGGCAGTTAAGGAAGACGATGCCACAAAAGGAGAGTGATCTAAGGTGATCAGCAAGGAAAAGAAGCAAGGCCCACTGGGTTCATGTCGTGTCCCTGGCTCAGAGATAAGATGCTTCTTTCCTCTGGGTTCAGGGGGATCCCTCTCACGTGAGGGTCTTAGGACCTGCTTCCATGGAGAAGGGGGGTGGGGGTGGTAAACTTTCCACTCTGTTCCCCAATTGCTTTGACTTCTGTCATTCAGTGTGCCGGTGCCTTGGAGCTGGGGTAGTGTTCCATCGCAGGCCTGCAGACCGGCCTCAGGGAAAGCGGGCTTCGTGCGTTTCCTTCCTGCACTCCAAACCAGGGAGCCAGCAAGCCGCGGGCCTCTGCCTCCCTGCGCTCGACCCCCTCCCGCCCGCCCAGAAAGGAAGGCGCGGGAACCCAGGCCCGGCAAGTGCTGGGCTGCGTCCCGGGCGGCGTGCCCGGAGGAGCCACAGGCGGCGACCTGGGCTGCGCTGCGCCGCCCCCTGCGCCCTGCCCTTCCCGTTTCTGCTCGGCCTCCCGGGGCTCCGCGGCGCGGCCGGGGTCAGCCCCTCCGTGGCTCGACGCCGCAGCGCCGCAGAACACTGTGGGCAGTGGGCCGGACCCGAGCCTTGCCCGCAGCTCGGCTTTAGGGAGCACCGCACTTGGGCCCCGGCCGCGGCCCGACGCCTCCTCTCCCTGGGGCCCGGCGGGCTGCGCCAGGGCCCCGCGGCCTCGGCTCGCCGCCTGGGCTGCAGCTCGTGTCCCCTGGCGACGGGACCTCCACGCCGCCGCTCGCTGGAGGGGTCCGGCGACTCCGCTCTCCGCCCGGGGTCACCTCCGCAGAGGAGCCAGAAACTCTGGACAGAATCTGCCTCTGCAGAGCCACCAGTGGCCGCCTGCGTCGAGCACAGGCCGCGCAGCGAAGGCTTTCTCGGGGTGGTGGCCGCCGCCTTCCAGCTCAGGGTCCGCGGAGGACAGGGCTGGTGCTGGGTCCTTACTGGGTCCCTGGGAGGCCGGCTGGGGACTTCCGACAAGGAAAAGGGAAAGGTCCCACCGAGATTTGAACTCGGATCGCTGGATTCAGAGTCCAGAGTGCTCACCATTACACCATGGAACCCACGAAGGCGGCATCTGAGTCGTGCTCAGAGGTGCCCAGGGACCAACGGCATGCCTAGGGACCAGTGCCAGGGACTTCATCTGCGCTACAAACACGCGGGGCCAAATGCTCTTGAGGCTCCTGCAGAGGAAGGACCCGTGCGGCGCCCATCTTTCTCTGCCTCAGGTGACCACTTTCCTACCAGGTGAAAGTTCTGCAAGCGACACTGTGATTTTCCTTTCCTGGTCTTTCCACTTTTCCCTTGACCCAGGGAGACCCCAGGATTGTCAAGATGGGACCTGGGACTCCCGAGTGCCTTGGCTCACAGGTCGCAAATTAGGTAAAGGTGTATCATCAAGGGAGGATTGCTGTGCAGGGAACTCGCTTTTTCATATAATTAAGATAGGTTTGTTGGTCTGGGAAGGGGATATATTCTTTTTCACAATGAATGCAGATTTGTTGAATTAAAATAAAAACCAGTCAAACATGTTTTTTTTTACTTCTTTTTAGATGTTGATGGACCTTTATTTGTTTATCTGTTTATTTATGTATTTATATGTGATGCTGAGAATTGATTCCAGTGCCTCACACATGTGAGGCAACTGCTCTACCACTGAGCCACAACCCCAGCCCTCAAACATGTTTAATGTCTGTTTTTGCTTTTCCTTGTTCCCAGGGATTGAACCCAGGAGCACTGAACCACTGAGTGAAACCCCTGGCCCGTTTTAGTCTTGGAGACAGGGTCCCCCTGAATTCCTTAGGGCCTCACTAAGTTGCCAAGAGTGGACTGGAACTTGCCATCCCACTCTGCCTGGCCTCCTGAGCCAATGGCATTACAGGTCTGTGCCAAACCCTGCCAACGTTTGTATTACCACTGAAACAAGAACATACCTGCCTGTGACTCAAAATCCACCATACACGGCCTCGACAGGGGGCAGGGCCCTGACACTTAGACACACTGTTTCCTGAGAGGTGGCCAAGCTGAATGCATTCCAGTGTCTCTGCCGGAACCCCCAAAGTTGGGTGGTTTTTAAAAAGTCTCCATGAATCAGAGTACCCGAGAGCACACACTACTGCATCTAGGGTGTGTGTACCCAGGTTCCCTCACAGTTTACGCAGTACTTATGTGCTCATAAGTACTGCATAAAGTTAAATAGTTACACAGATGATCAATAAAGATGGATATGACATCTCAAAATAACGATGTGCGGGCATCACAGGAAAGTTCTCCGGGGGCCTTCGTTTGTGAACCCTAAACCTGGACACCTTAACATTTTAAGGAGTGGGAAGAGGAGGGAAATAAATGAAAGGTACTGACGATGAGGTTGATTAAATTATGTGTACGTACAAATATGGCCTAATGAATCCTGCTATTAGGTATAATTATAGTGCATCAATAAAGACTTAGAGAACTTATTTGAACATTCAGTGATTTAAAAATGGGGCCTACTGTACAAGCACTCTGCTGAGGGGGCAAGAAAGGAAACTTGATAAAATGCTCATGGAAAACAAAATAAAGAAATCGTATTTGATGGTCACAGCAGAAGGTTAGCGATTAGTTGATGGTTTCTGGCTGGTAGGCCTCAACTTCAGTTTGACTGTTGTTTGCCTGTGTGAATCCAAAGCTCAAGGCCTTCAGCCTAATCGCATGTCGACAAAACAATTCCTCCTTCCTGTCCCCCAGTCTCTCCTTTATAGGGATGGACCAAAAGTTGGGCATAGGCAACACTCTCTGTCATCATGATGGCTGGTTTCTCTCTGTCTCGGGAAATCATAACGGACCACGTCAGACTCACTGAAGAGATACTCCTTTAGTGGTTCATCTTGATTTTTTTTGCTCTGATCACAAGGAGACTTGCTGGTATACTGAGCAACTTCCAAACCAACAGAAACCTACTTTTAAAACAAATTAGGAGATAGGTGGTCACTGTGTTGTCCAGTGCGGCTCCAAACCCCTGGGATCAAGCAATCCTCCTGCCTCAGCCTCCAGAGGAGCTTGGACTACAGAACTCAGGAACAGGTCAACCTGCCCAGAAAGGAACCTACTTAAATGTGAAGAAGCACAGATAAATTATAAGTAAAGACGGGGAAAGTGAGAAAGCAACGAGTAAGATGGAAGATGAGCTCTCTCCCTGAGAGCTGGGAGGAGGCCGAGGGCAGGAAATCCAGATCTTCTGCCCAAGTGCCCTTTGCGATTCAAGAGGATAGCCTTCCCACAGTCCCCTCCACAGACCCACATCCTCTCCAGGACCACCAACAGTGGTGTGGACAGCAGCCCCAACTCCAACACTGGGCCAGCCCTTCAGGACAAGTCCCTGGCTCAGCTGGACTGAGAATGTGCAGGCCCTGAAGCGCATGCTGTGCAGAGCCAGCCCCAAGGAGCAGGAGAAACCCAACTGTGGGGAGCCATTCTGACACGTGATTGGGTGACTCCCGTTAAGGGCCTGAGGCACTCTGGCTGTGTCGGAGTTATCCCGACCCTTTCCTGATGAGAGAGCCCATCCGTGTGGGGGTGTGCGTAACCACTGACCCTGGAGACCCAATCACTGACCCTGACCTTGGAGTGCAGCCCCCCCTCAACCTTCATTGGATGGAATTCTCCCCTGAATCTCTTGTCCCCCCAAATAAAAGGCTACTCCCCGGCGTGTTCGCGCTCTCTCTCTCTCCTGCTAGCCCAGAGTAATCCTCGCTGCCCTGCTGAGCGGCTTGAGGAGGGAAACAGAGAGGCGAGCCGTCTTGGACCTAGCATTAAAATAAGGTACTGTCTGTGTGTTTTATTTTGATCTCTTCTAACTAACTGAATGCCAGAACCTCATTAATGAAACCACTGCGCAGGCCGCGTGGTAGACCCAACCCCCACAGGCCAACCAGGATCTCCTGACCCAAAGACAGCAGGCAGCCCAATAATGGGATCAGAGAGCCTTTGGGTCCTGAGGGGTCTCAAAGCCTCCAAGACAAGGAGGCCCATGCTAATTGAAAGACAACTGGAGGAGCGATGTTCATTCCAGACAGAGGTCTTCAGGGTAAGGAAAGTCGTCAGGGGTAAAGAAGGGTATTACTTAATGATAACGTGGTCAGTTCCCTCAGGAAGATGCTGCGGTTCTTAATAATAGGGCCCCTAACAGGAGAGTGTCCGAATATGTCAGGCAAAACCTGAAAGAAGGGCAAGGAGGTATAGACAAATGCACGGCTAGAGTTGAAGACTTCAGCCTCACTCAATGGGTGGTCGACAGATCCGGCAGGAAGAAAATCAAAGAGGATAAGGTTGAACTGGCAGCACCATCAGAGGTTTATAGATCACCTCATTGGACAAGGGAGAAACATGTTCTTCTCTAGCTCATGTGAAATACTCACCACGATCTGCACATTTTGGCCCATAAAACACACTTCAACAGATAGAAAGCAGTAGAAATCATGCAAAGCATGCTCTCAGGAACAATGAAACTCAACAAGAAATCTCTAAGAGAAAGGTAGCTGGAAACGCCCAAATTTGCAAAGAAACATAACCCTTCATTACAATAGATGCAACAAAATATCTCAGGAGATATTGAATATTTGTAATACATGACAATGAAAATACAAGTGTGTCAATAGAGTCAGGCCCAGTGGTGCTCCTGTAATCCCAGACACTTGAGTGGCTGAGGCAGGAAGATTCCAAGTTAAGGACAGCCTAGGCAATTTAGGGAGAAGTTGTCTCAAAATAAAAAGTGAAAAAAGGGTTCAGGATGTAGCCCAGTGGTAAAGTGCTTCGGGCTCAATCTCTAATGACGTTAAGTAAATAAGTAAATAAACAGCAATAGAACAAAGCCAATGCTCACAGGTGCATTCACAGCAATGAGTGCACACGTCAACAATGAAAACATCCAAAAGTATCATCTAAGCTTCCGTTCAAGATCTCTAAGCAGAAGAGCAGATTTAATCCCAGATATGCCAAAGAAACCAAGATTACATCAGACGTCCTGAAATGGACAAAAGAGAAAGTGTAGAGAAAACCAGTGAAACCAAAAGGTAGTTCCTTGATGATCAACCAAAATCCACAACTTCTCATTGAACAACCAAGCATTGAGAAGACACAGATTGCCAATATCCAGAAGAAGGAAAGGGGCCAAACTACTGATGTCACAGGCCTTGACAGGAGAGTAGAGGCCTATTAAAACAACTCTCTGCTCACCATGCTGACACCTGCGATGACACAGTCTACCAAAGCTCACAGGCCACACAGACCATCCACATAAGTCCTCACATATTAAAGAAATTGAATCTGCAAGGAACATCCTCCCAAAACAGAGCCGGGGGTCTAGGTAATTTTGATTCATTCTACCAGACACTTAAAAAAGAGGTGATAGCCAATTTTCTCTACAATCTCTTCCACAAAATATAAACCCAGGACAGCTTCTTAACTCTTTTATAGGCAAGTTTTAGCACAGTACCAAAACCAGAGAAATGACCCAGGGTGTTGAACTAGCCTGGGCTGCAGACCACCTCCTCAAAATCAGCCCTGGAGGAATGATTCACCCAGCAAGGAAACAGGGCTCCCAGGACCTGTTGGAGGAAAGGGAGGAGGGGAGGAGGAGCAGGGGCAGGAGGAGGAGGAGGATGGGGGAAGAGGAGGAGGAGGGGGCACAAGGGGAGGAAAGGGAGGAGGAGGAAGAGGGGAAGGAAGGGGAGGGGGAGCAGGGTCAGGAGGAGGGGGAGGGGGAGGAGGAGGAGGAGGAGGGTCAGGAGGAGGATGAAGAGGGGAAGGAAGGGGAGGAGGAGGAGGAGGAGGGTCAGGAGGAGGATGAAGAGGGGAAGGAAGGGGAGGGGGAGCAGGGGCAAGAGGAGGGGGAGGAGGAGGGGAGGGGGAGGGGCAGGAGGAGGAGGAGGACGGAAGGGAAGAGGAGGAGGAGGGAGAGCAAGGGGAGGAAAGGGAGGAGGAGGAAGAGGGCAAAGAAGGGGAGGAAGAGCAGGGGCAGGAGGAGGAGTAGGGGGAGGAGGAGGGGGAGGGGCAGGAGGAGGAGGATGGTGGAGGAAGAGGAGGAGGAGGGGGAGCAAGGGGAGGAAAGGGAGGAGGAGAGGGAGAAGGAGGAAGAGGGGAAGAAAGGGGAGGAGGAGCAGGGGCATGGGAAGGAGGAGGAGCAGGGGCAGGAGAAGCAGGGCAGGAGGAGGAGCAGGGCAGAGGAGCAGAGCAGGAGGAGAGCAGGGGTAGGAGGAGGAGGAAGAGCTGGTGGAAGAGGACGGGGAGGAGGACCAGGGAAAGAGGAGTAGGAGGAAGAGGAGGGGGAGGAGGACCAGGTGCAGGAGGAGGAAGAGGAGCAGGAGGAGGAGGGGCAGGGGAGCTGGGGCAAGAGGAGGAGGAGGAGAGGCAGGAGTAGAGGAGGAGGAGGAGGGGCAGGAGGAGGAGGATGGTGGAGGAAGAGGAGGAGGAGGGGGAGCAAGGGGAGGAAAGGGAGGAGGAGAGGGAGAAGGAGGAAGAGGGGAAGAAAGGGGAGGAGCAGCAGGGGCGGGAGAGGGAGGAGGAGCAGGGGCATGGGAAGGAGGAGGAGCAGGAGGAGGAGGAGGAGGAGGGGCAGGAGGAGCAGGGCAGAGGAGCAGAGCAGGAGGATCGCAGGGGCAGGAGGAGGAGGAAGAGCTGGTGGAAGAGGACGGGGAGGAGGACCAGGGAAAGAGGAGTAGGAGGAAGAGGAGGGGGAGGAGGACCAGGTGCAGGAGGAGGAAGAGGAGCAGGAGGAGGAGGAAGAGGAGCAGGAGGAGCAGGGGCAGGGGAGCTGGGGCAAGAGTAGGAGGAGGAGAGGCAGGAGGAGAGGAGGAGGAGGGGGGCAAGAGGAGGAGGAGGAGGAGGGGCAGGAGGAGCAGGGCAGAGGAGCAGAGCAGGAGGATCGCAGGGGCAGGAGGAGGAGGAAGAGCTGGTGGAAGAGGACCGGGAGGAGGACCAGGGAAAGAGGAGTAGGAGGAAGAGGAGGGGGAGGAGGACCAGGTGCAGGAGGAGGAAGAGGAGCAGGAGGAGGAGGGGCAGGGGAGCTGGGGCAAGAGTAGGAGGAGGAGAGGCAGGAGGAGAGGAGGAGGGGGGGGCAAGAGGAGGAGGAGGGGCAGGGACAGGAACAGAGGGTCAGGAGGAGGAGGAGGAGGAAGAGGAGGAGGGCAGGAGGAGGAGGAGGAGGGGGAGCAGGGCAGGAGAGATGCCCTGCAGACTGGAGCCAATTATGCACTGCGTAAAGGACCGGTGGCCCTTGGCCAGTGCGCTGGAGTGGGCAACACTTGGACTGGCTGCGAAGAGCGGGTGAAAACAGGGGGGTCCACAGACAGGACGCAGCTTGGCTGGTCCCAGGCTCCTCCTCCAATCTCAGGCGGCCCGAGGCCATGGTGGGGGTGGGGGGGGCGGGCTGCAGAGCCGCAGGGGATCCAAACTCTACGCAGAAGGCAGGGCGCCCGTCGCGGGGGAAAGCAGGAGGGTTAGAAGGGTGTCCCCTCGCCGCGCTCCTGGGCCACCCTGAACTTTCCCCAGACGCCGCGGACTGACTTTGATCCCGACCACCAGGCACAAGGGGCGGCTGCCGGCGGTGGCGGCCGCGCAGAACCCGTGGCGCCAGTGGGTCTGGGCTCCGCGCCTGCCGCGCGGTGTGCGCCACTGGTCCCGTGGCGCTGCGGTCGGGCGTTCCCTTCCCGGTCCGCTACGCTAAGAAAAGGCGTGCATTGGCCGGGAATCGAACCCGGGTCTCCCGCGTGAGAGGGGGAATTCTACCATTGAACCAAAATGCTTGGGGACACAGGACTTGCTCCACACTGGTGACGCGGAAACCCATAATATACGGGCGTCACTATGAAGAAAACCATCTGGCTTCAAGAAGCCCAAGTCTGCAGCGGGCTCTGGACCACCGGGTGGAGACCCGCTAGAGGAAAACAGCAGAAATTCACCCGTTTTCGGTGCCTGGTCTTCATCTGCAGCGAACCTACGGGAAGGTCATGTCCTCGCTTGTTAATCTATATGGCCCCTGCCCTGCCACGGCTGGCGGCTGCGAGGGGCTGACGAGTGGCGGGAACTCGAGGGTCCGGGAATAATGCCACACACAGGCTCCACTGTGCTGATTCGCGTAGGCTTTCTTTTTCCAGAAGCAACTTCCCTGCAGCCCTGCCTGACTTCCATGGCCAGGATCTGTCAAATTTCTCAGCGAACTGCCTGCCATACCTGCAGGAGAAACGCAGCGGAAGTGAAGTCCATAAGAGCAGCACAAGTTACCCTGGAGGGGGGGCTTTTCTGACCCTTTCAACAGGCGAGGCTCAGAACTCAGGGAGTGAAGGATAATTCCCTCTAATCTTAAAATCTTAACAATTTATGACCAAGGGTCCACTTAGAAACTGTCAGCATGGGCCAAAGTGACCTAGAGTTGTCGTGGCAGAGGGGACGTGCCAGTCTGATGTCATTCTACTGTCAGTCAAAAGTGAAGAGGTGGATCTGAGCGGGACTCTCAGGATCCCCAATAAACCTGGAATGCAGGAGAGGCACTCTGTCCCTCTCCTCTCTGAGGGGACCCACTCCCTCTCTCGCCTGACAGCATTCCCTTTCTCTTTTCCTTTCCCTTCCATAAACTCAGGGTTGTTTGAAGGGGTCTTCACAGGGCCTCAATTTCCCGCCAGGCCCCAACCCTGTAACACTGCCTCCCAAGCCCCATCCTCCTGACCTTGAGACCCATGTCAGGTGTTGGCCCCAAAGACCTTCAGAACCCAGCTGCACTCTTGGCTGTGTCCCTGGGTTATTCTGCATCTGAGTGGTAATGGAGCTTCTCTCCTCCCTCCTTCCCTTCTGCATCCCTGGAAAGGACCAAGGATTGAATCTTGCTTTAGATTCTCACGTCTTACAGAGACTTACACAAGAGCCAATAAAGGACAGTTCCCAGGAATTCTGCCCTCCCCCACACCCTCTTTGGCCCCCCAAGAGGCTGGTTCAGGGAGGAACAGTGGATGGTGGAGCCATAGGATGTTGTTCCTCTTTCTACCAGCCATTTGCTTTGGTCCAGTGTTCACCCTTGTGCTTACAAGCAGCCTGGTAGAATGGCACCGTCTTATGGTCTGATCTTTTTCTGTCTGATTAACTTCTACAGCTGGAATTTGCTTTTATATTCAAAATGAGTGAACTAGGTCGATTCTGATGGGCAGGTGTTGTGTTGGGGATTCGTGGTCTACTTAGACCTATTTTTACCACCTCATCGTGTGCTTCCTGTTTTTTTAATGTAAAATTTCTTTGCATGTCCTTAAATCTCTTTCTGCCTTTTATAACTAGACTGTTCTGCTTCAAATGACTTGATGTTTTTCTATATCAGTTCTAAATTCCATATCCCTGATCAGTTAAGATATTTCTTGGATCTTGGGTGCACAGGACAAAGGAAATCCTCCTTAGTTCAGGACACATGACACTGGTTTCTCTGAGCAAGGCTCTCTTTGTCTTCCATTATCTCCTGAGTGTATCCTACTCCTAGTAGCAAATGTATTTATGCTTTACTTGGGACAGAGGTATCATTCTAATGTAAGATGTTGAAGGCTAGGGGAAGCTGGGTGTGGAGTGTATAGAAATTCTGTGTACTGTCTACTGTATCTTTCACAAATCTAAATGTGTCTAATAGTAAAAGGTTATGAAAAAAGAGGGGAAACAAGGTGGGTGTGGGGACCCAGGCCTGAAATCCAGCAACACTAGAAGCTGAGGCAGGAGGATGGCAAGTTTGAGCCCTGCCTCAGCAACTCAGTAGGGCCCTAAGAAACTTAGTGAGACCCTATCTCAAAATTTAAAACATAAAAAGGGCTGGGGATGAGGCTCAGTGGTAAAGCACCCTGGGTTCAATCCCTGGTAACAAAAAAGAAAAAGAAAACAGAAAGGAAGGTGGAAAGACACTGATCAGCATCTCTCCAACAATATTTCTACATAACCAAAAGAAATAAGAAAGGAACTCAATATCATTGCTCATTCAGGAAAATAATGGTAATATACCCTTACACACCCACCCGAATGGGTCAATTTTAAGAGATAGTTAAAAACATGATGGACACCTGACACACCTGCGACAACACACAAAAAGCAGTAATAATGTCAAGCAAAAATTAGGCCCCTTAATGCCAGGAAGCACAATCCTCGGGGTCAGAACCAGAGTCTGGTGTGGTGTAGGGAAAGGCTCGCTCTCTCTCTCTCTCTCTCTCTCTCTCTCTCTCGCTCTCTCTCCTCTCTCTTTAAAAAAAAAAAAACAAGAGCTTACAAGAATTTGTATCTTCTCTCCCAATGGGAAAAAGAAAAACTCAAATTATCCTTGTTTGCTGAGGACATGATTCTATGCACAGAAGACCCAAAGAACTCTACCAGAAGACCTCTAGGACTCATAAATGAATCCAGCAAAGGAGCAGGATATAAAATTAACACCCACAAATCAATTGCAGTCCTATACATAAATGATGAATCAATTGAAAGAGGCACTAGGAAAACTATCTTCAAAAAATAGAGAGAGATTCCCAAGTATATGCATATACATATACATTAGACCGCTACAATAGAAACTACAGGACACTAAAGAAAATAATTGAAGAACACCTTAGAAGATGGAAAGTTCTCCCATGTTCTTGGACATGCAGAATTAATATTATCAAAATGGCCATACTACCAAAAGACATACAAGAGAGGTCTTTCACCTCTCTCGAGATTCCCTCCTGCTCCAGTCAGAATGGCAATTATTATGAATACAAGTAACAACAAATGTTGGTGAGCATGTGGGGGGAAAAGCACATTCATATTTTGCTGGCAGGACTGCAATTTGGTGCAATCATTCTGGAAAGCAGTATGGAGATTCCTCAGAACACTTGGAATGGAAACACCATTTGACCCAGTTATCCCACTCCTTGGTATACATCCAAAGGACTTAAAATCAGCATACTACAGTGACAGAGGCACATCAATACGACAGCAATTCACAACAGCTAATCTATGAAACCAGCCTAATGCACCCTTCAACAAATGAATGGGTAAAAGGAAGGTGAAAAAAAAATATATATATATGTATTTATATAGCATTAGACAAAGGGGAATGAAGGAAAGGGAGGAGAATGGGAAGAGGAGAGTACAAGGAATCAGACCTAAGTTTCCTTTGTTCACATACGAATACACAACCATTGTAACTCCATGTCATGTACGTCCTCAACTGTGGGAAGTTACACTCCAGGTATGTGTAATATGCAAAAGACACTCTACCATCATGTATGTCTAAAAAGAAAACAAAGTATCAAAAATGAAAACATAAAAATAATTAGTATCTTTTCTTGTGGTGAGAGAGGAAGACAGTGCAAACATCCTGAAAACCCTTGCTAGCTTCTCATGAAGTTTAAAATACACCTGCCCCATGACCCAGCAATTCCCTCACTAGGTTTGTACTCTAAAGAAATGAATGCTCAAGGCCTCAGGGGACCCCTAGGGGAATGTTCATAGCCACCTTCTTCTCCAGGGCTGCAACTAGACATAACCGGTCTCCATCCACTTTACTTTATTCACATTTTGGGACAATACCAAAACACTGATCCTGACAACAAATGGATGCATAGCAGAAACTTTATGCTGCATTAAAAATAAAAAAAAAAAATGCAAAGCACTGGCCAAAAAGTATGGTATTTGATCGAGAATTTCAAGAATCAAGCAAAACTAACGCTGGAGATAGAAAACATAGTGGTGATTCCCTTCAGTGAGGTTGTGGGGATGGACGGAGAACAGACTCCACGGACTTCCTGAGCTGATGGAAATTTTCTGTCACTTGCCCTAGAAGAGGGTTCCCCTTGGACTCGATCCACCGGGCCATGAACTGAGGATGGGTGCAATTTAATCTGTGAGCCACGTGAGTGTAGGGCCGGCTGTGACTCGGCTTCGAAGCGCGGTTGCTGCGGCCACAGCGCAGAGTACTGACCACTAGACGGTCAGGCGCCGCGCGGGCGAGGACGGGCGGCGCCTTCTCGGTCCGGGTGGTGGACGCAGCTCGGCGGCCCCCCCTCCGTCCCTGTGGTGGACGTCGCTCAGGGGTGCAACTCCGTGGCTCCCTGTTCGCAGCAGCAGGTCGTCGCCTGTCTTGCTCGCCACCGTCCGTTTCCCCCTCCTTGGCTCTGGTTCGGACACAGTGAAACTCAGTTCTGGTCCCTGGGGACCCGGCCCTGACGCAGCCTGCCCTCTCGCTGAAGTCTCCCGCCGGTCGGGCCCCTCCGCCCCTTCGTGCTCCTGGCCGAGGCCTTCGGCCGCCCGGTCGCTGCTCTTGCCCGCGCCCACCCCAGCCTCCGTGAGCCCCGGGACCTCGAGGGCGCTCGGGTGCACCGGGCCTTCCCGGCTTCGCCTCCGCGGAGGCCTAGAAACTTGGCCGAGCCGAGGCTTCGTGCAAAGACCTTGGCCTGGGATAAAACGCTCGCGTTTCCGTTCTCGGGGTCCTTTAAAGGGCTGACCCTGCGGCCCGTCCCAGGGCGGCGCGCTACGGTGGGGACAGGCCCACTCAGGGCAGGACGAGGAAGAAGCCTCGACCCCGGAGCCCAGCGGGCATCTCCCGGGCGTCAGCTTTTGAAATCAGCGCCTGGCAGCTCGGGGTGGAGGCCATTCTGCTGTCCTCTGGCCTCGGAATCCGCCGATGGTCAGCTTTTCAACTCACCGCGCCGATCGGGCGGCTTTTCTGAGCTGTGGGGATTTGCCCCGGATTCTGCAGGAGCCGCTGCGCGTAGCCTGGGGGGAAAAGCGGCTTAGTGCGCACTGGAACCTATGGACTCTAGGTAGGGGAACCGCCGCGTCTCTGTGGCGCAATCGGTTAGCGCGTTCGGCTGTTAACCGAAAGGTTGGTGGTTCGATCCCACCCAGGGACGCTTAACCTCCGTTGAGCTCCTTAGCGATCAGCTCTTTAGCAACCGCAGGGCGCCAGGGACCGCTCCTCACTGCAGTGCAGGGCCATCTCATCCTTGTTCTACCTTTCTGCACAGGCTGCCACCACTGAGGTCGATTCTGGGATGGTTGTCTTCCTTTTCATCAGCAGCATAGTGGACAGGTACACTAGTACCCTAGCCCCAGGAGGGGGTCACCAGTGCCATCCCCAAAATGATTGCCCTCTTCCTTTAAAGAAGGGGAAAAAAAGACAACCTTTCTTTCTTAGTTTTTGCAGTTTTCATTGACCTTTTTCCAAATGGTTTTGAAATTGGGTTGCTTCGAGATTTTATGTTGAAAAATAATGCTGCCCATCATTCTTGCACCACTACATCATTTCCGTGGTGCAGAGAACTGGCGGTGCAATTGCTGCACCACAGTGTTTACCTGATACTCCTAATTTTTGTATATTTTACAAATTTATCTCCCCCAGGAATGAAGACAAATCATAGTCCAAGTTACTTCCAACTCTATCCATCGCCCTTTCTTTGTGAACTTGCCAGGGTGGCAGACTTTCTCTTCATCTACCTATCCATGATTTTCCAGTAAGGGCAGTGCTGAGGCCTGGGGGGAGGGCCACATCAGAAGGCCCCAGTGGACATCACACACAGATATGCTGTTGCGTGTTTTGCACAGCTTAACTTCCAAGATATCTTAGAGTCCTCCAATAACCATGATCGTTTCTTGGTAGTGACCTACTCACTCAGGTCAAGAGAAGACTGGCGGCTGTTGCAGGGTTCTACCAAGCCACCTGTGCAAAGGGAGGGTGTCAGCTCCTCCGTGTGGTGACAAAACACTTGAGAAAATCTGCTTAGAGGAGAGAAGATTTTTCTGCTTCACGGTTTCACAGGTTTCAGCCCACAGTTGCGTGGCCCCGTGATAGTGGTCTTGTGATGAGGCAGAACATCATGGTGGGGAGCGTGTGGCAGAGCAGAGCTATTCGCCTCATGGTGGCCAGCACAGAGCGGGTGGGGGGCTGGAGAGAGACAGAGAAAGAGAGGAAGGGCCAGGAAGAACGCATACCCTTCCAGGGCATGTTCCCAGTGACCTACCTCCTTCAACGAGGCCTCACTTCCTACAGTTTCAATGGGTTCCCAATAGTCCTTCAGTTCCAAACCCAACAGTGAATTAATCCATCGAGGAGATCGGAGCCCTGTGATCCAGTCATTTCCCAGGAGCCCCACCACTGGACTATGGTGCCCTGGGGACCAGGCTTTCAACACATGAGCCTGGGGGACATCCCAGATCCAAACTACAGCAAGGGGGAAATCTGGGGGCTTCCTGTCAGGTTTTTCCCTTTCTCACGGTCCTGTTTTCTTATCAAATCTTGGTTGGACTTTTCTAGTATGAAGGAAAACCCACACATGCCAGTCCTCCCTCCAGTACCAATGGGGAATTAGCATTCCGAAGATTACCTCTATGTTATTCCTTGCCGGAAACAGCAGTGGCCACGTCCTTAAAAACCAGCCCGTCTGAGGCCCAGGATTGCAGCCAGTGGCACCCTGCCCCCAGCAGGCACCTGGGGCAGACCTGAGCCCTGAGACTCTCAGGTGGCTTTGCGCAGTTCTCGTCGGTGCTTACATGTGAAACGTGGCTCCTCTCCTCCCCTCCTCTGCTATCAGTGTTTTGTTGCATCAATGGCGTCCCTGTGGGTTTCTGGCTTTGGTGCTATGAGGTGAACTTGGGGATGATCTCTGTGGGGCTGTAGTTGACAGGGACCCATTCTCTGTGGGGTGGTACATGACCTCTAATCCAAGCCATTAATCTGTTTTGATTGCCTACTGTCCTGATATTTGAGGTCGAGAGATTTTTCAACTTTCCTTTCCAATATTTGGAATATATATAAACACACACACACACACACACACACACACACACGCACATGCATATCTGCAACGTTGTCCATTCCTGCCAAACTTGGGTACAGTTCCTATGGTGAGGATGATCCAGTATGCAATGGTCCTCCTGTTCCATACAAACTCTTAGCCCTCATAAATTGCTGTAGCTAATGGGGGTCTTAGTGCTGGAAGAAAATGGAATATCTAACACGTAGGGAAGGGGCGGCTCTCTTGCATTGGTGTGACCATTTTGGTAGCATGCTTTGGGGATATATGTGTTCACATTTCAAGGGAAATAAATCCAAACAAAATTACTGGGTTCTGTTCAGGGCAGTGGTGTCTTTAATTTTCTGAGAAACTTCCATATATGAGAAAATGAGTTGTGCTACATCACAGTCCAAATGACACCACGCAGCAATAGTGTACCCAGGTAGAAGGGGAAGGGGGACAACCACTGTCATAATCAGTTTTTCTATATTTCACTTCTACACCTTGTCCACATCCTTAATGGCATCTATTACAGTGGTCGTGGTCACACCGAGTGTCACTACCAGCCTATCCAGATGGGACACAGAACCGTGGCCCAGCCAAGTGTCTGGCTCAGAAATGCCAGGCAGGAAGAGATGCCCATGGAATGACAAGGGCCAAGTGATCCCCCCTTCTCCTGTCCTCTCTTGGCAGAAACTGTGTCACTAAAGCTATTGTTTGCACTTCCTTTGCCAAAGGGCAACAAAGCTGGGCATTAGCTGAAGCTGGGAAGACATATTTCATTGAGTGATTACTGACAGCATAGGACAGAGCTGAGCTCCCCTCAGATTAGTGCAGGGGTGACAGGGCATTCTAAAGGGACAGTGACTTAGAGAGAGAGCCGGGAACACACATGAAAAATGACAAAGGGCTGGTCACTGTAACCATCTGACTTATCTGGCCAGCTGTGTCTCGGCCACCTGGCAATTATTGGGAACTTAGGATTCTGTCCTCCCACAGAGACCGGGAGAAAGAGGTTCGCTCCCTCCTGGTGAAGACATTTTAAAAGACGGGCATAGAGATCCTTGAGAGAAACACGCCGAGACTGCAGAAGATGCACACCAGAAGAGAGGAAGGAGTTGGTGTTCAGTAGGAGCTCTGGGAAGGACGCTGTGTTTACTTGCAATCAGGTGTTGGTAGAACCACCCACCACCTCTCCCGTCAGGCTGAAGCTTTCTCAGACAGGTATTCTCAAGGGAGGATGCTCTGGAGTCATCTTAGGAAGGTGGCCGAATACTGCTGGAAGTTAGGCTGGATTGTTTGGTTGCCCCGGGCACAAAGGTTTGTACAGAGTCACGTGTGCTGAGATTTCAGTAATTCCCACCTCCCAACCCTCTGTTCCATGGCCATGATGCTGACCAGACTCCCTCAGATGGTCATGGCCACAAGGCCGTCCTGAATGACATTAAGAGGCCAGGCACATCTGGTGACCTGGATGGAAGTATGAAGGACACCGTTAGATGAAGAGTGGACACCATAATAGGTATGTCTTATCCATATCCAGGGATCTGGTCAAAAAGCATTTTAAGGCTTGGTCAAGATGGAAAGTCACTTGTGCAACTGGCCTGAAGTTCAGACTGACATTAGCAAAGTCCGCAGTGTACTGATATTTTGAAAAAACAAAGCCACGCCAACAATTCACTGGTGGTAATGATGGTAGGGGCTGGGGTGAGACTACATGAGGTCAAAATGAACCCCGTGTTCACTGAAAGCCCAACATATTACTACTGCAAAGGAGAAGCCAACGTTATGCTGAAATATAGTAGCTGTATTTTATAATTGGGTAAGACGTGATGCTAAATGTATTACTCGGAGTGATTGAGGGTATAGGAGTAGTTAATTTTACATGTCAGCTTGGATAGATCAGAAGGTGCTGTGACATTTGGTAAAACACTACTGAGTATGTCTCCAAAAGTGTTTCTGGATGAGATTAACATTTGAATCCATAAACCTAATAAAGCAGCTTGCCCTCCTCCATGTCTATGAGCCTCATTCAGTCAACTGGAAGCCCTGGATTACAACAACAAAACGAGAAGAAGAAAAATAAAATAAAAACAAGGGTAAGGAAGAATTCTCTCTCTCTGTCTCTCTTTTAAATACACATCTTTACTTGTCAATGGACCTTTATTTAATTGATTTATTTATAGATGGTGCTGAGAATCAAACCCAGTGCCTCACAGTTGCCAGGCAAGTGCTCCACCTCTGAGCCACAAGCCCAGCTCCTCTTTGTCTCTTCTAGACTGTCTTTGAGCTGAGAAATCAGTTTCTGAACTACAGCATGGGCTCTCCTGGATCAGATGAGGTCTAGGATTTCTCAGTGTCCATGATCACGTGAGCCAATGCCTTTTTATAAGCCTCTCTATTCAAATAATGTTTGAACCATATGGGTTTTGTTTCTCTAAAGAATTCAGACCGGTACAATCTTTAGAGTAGTTTTGTTCTCCATGCCTTTGAAAAATGCAGAGGAGAAAAGAAGAAATTGTGGACAGTCCTCAAAGAAGAACAGTAGGGATCAGTGAACATTTTACACTCTTCATTTTAAAAAAGGTGCAAAGCCTGGTGTTATTGGCGCTACCTTCAAGGGTATCAAGGGTGCTGGGAAGTTTTGTTTGCCTTAATGTTTTCTAAACAGCGTCCAGGACAGACAAGGAGAAATATACTTAGATTTCATTTAGTACATGTGATCTTTTTTTTAAAGTAACTCACATACTATCTTAAGAACTGATACAGAGAGGTCCCTTGTAGCTTTTACCCAGTTTCCTCAAGTTGTAACATTTGGTGGTATTTACAAAACGGTGGTGTTTTTTTAAATATCGCATGTAGTATAGTACCAGGACACTGACATTGATATAAGCAAGAAAATTTTCATCACCAGGAAAGTCCACCAGGAGGCCCCCTATTTTTAAATTAAACTTTATTTTTTTTTTAGTTGCTGATAGAACATTATTTTTGTTTACTTATATGTGGTGCTGAGCATCAAACCCAGTGCCTCACACATGCTAGGCAAGCATTTTACTACTGAGTTGACACCCCAGCCCCCTGGAGGCCCTTTTGGAATGATAGTCTCATCTCTTCAGGACCGCTCCTCCTTTCCTCTTTAACCCCTGGCCACCTCTGATCGACTTCCATTCCTGTGATTTATACTTTTTAACATGATGTATGAATGGAACCCAGTGTTTAGCCTTTGGGATTACAGTTTGTCACTGTGAGTTTCTCTGGAGAGTCATTTCGGTGGCTGAGTGTATGAATGGGTTGTTCTTTTTGTATTGAATGCCTGGTACTGTTCCATGCTATGGATAGATAAACCATAATTTGTTTACCCAAAGGTCATCCACCTTCCCTCCCGCTGCCACCAGATATTAAGAATACAGTTGCTGTGAAACTTACCATACAGGTATTTGTGGGAGCCCCAATACTTACCTCTGCCTGGCCTTTGCTCATTGTACAGAACAAAGGAGTTGGCCACTATGGACTGAGACTTCTGGAACTGTAGCCCCAAATAAAGTTTTGGTCTGGTTTAGTCAAGTATTTTGATCACAGCAACACGGAGCTGACCAAAGAGTGGCTTTGATGCTTCCTATTCACCCCAGCAATATATGAGTGATCCAGGCTTCCTTGAATCCTCATCAGCACTTGATGTCGTCATGCTTTTATTGAGGACATCCTGATAGGTGTGCACTGATATCTCACTGGGACTTTAATTATCATATGCCTAGTGGCTGATGAAGTTAGCACTTCAACCTGTGAATCTGGGCCCATGACTGTATGCATTCTGCTCTTGCAGAGGTTTCTAAGCTTGACAATTGTTTCCTGCTTATTGATTGTGTTGTTGGGTTATTCAAGATCCCAGCTGATTCTGACTAGTTGTTCTCTGTATTATTAAAGTCTCCAGCTGTAATTGTGAAATTGTCTGTTCAGTTCCACCGAGCTTTGTTGCACTTGTTGGACCAACCCTTCTACCATTGCCTAATGTCCCTGTGGGTCTCTGGTTAGTGTCTTTGTTCTGAACTTTCTTTATCTAATATTAATACAGCCAGCTCTGCCTGCCTTTGCTTAATGCTGCATGGTATAGCTCTGTCCATCCGTTCTTTCCCACCTGCCTGTATCATTATATTTGACTTTGGCTTCTTTGTAACCAGCATGCACTCTGGTGGGTCACACCTCTTAGTCCATTCCTCTACAGTCTGTCTTTGAATGGATGTAATCAGAAAACTTGCATTTAAAAATGAATACTTATTAGGGGCTGGGATTGTGGCTCAGGGGTAGAGCGCTTGCCTAGCATATGTGAAGCACTGGGTTCGATTCTCAGCACCACATACAAATAAATAAATAAAAATGTAAAAAATAATAATACTTATTGAAAGGAGGGGGCTCGAGTCTGCCATTTTATGTTTCATTTTCTGTGTGTAAAGTTTCATTTGTGTTCTGGGACCGTTTTCTATTTGCTACCTTCTTGTGGGGACTGGAATATATTTTGGAATTGCATATTGGAGTATATGTAGTGGTGTTAATACCATCTGTTCGTGGAGCTCTCTTGGTCTCTCGAGATGGATATATTTTTATATCTATGTCTATATTTTAACATGGTACACTCGTGACGTTATTTTCCCAGTTCGAGTGAGCTATAGAGAACTTAGCTGCCTCTTATATTTCTTTGCGCTCCCCATTTGTAATGTCCTTCTTTTAAATATTTCCTCTACACCAGTTTGGAACCACGCCAAACAGTGTATGAATTTCTCTTAAATCATCAAACGCAATTCAGAGCACTTAAGAGGAGAAGGGAATATTATTTTGTTTACTGTGTTTTTCCCCTTCCTTCCTGATGCCTCAAATTTTCTTCTGTTTTTGTTTGTTTGTTTGTTTGTTCTTGTTTTCCTTTTTGTTTGAGAGCTCCTAGCGGCCATTCTTTTGTGGTAGAACTGTGGGTGACAGATTCCATTAGTTTTCCTCAATCTGAGAATCTTTTAATTTTCCTTTAGTTGCTGAAAGGTGCCTGTGGCTACATAGGAGTGTGACTTGATCCTTGCTGTCTTTAGCCTGGGAAACACTGTGCCACTCTCTCCTGACTCTGGATTCTGATAAGAAGTCTGCTGTCATTGGAATTATTTTTACCTTCTAGAAGAAACTGTTACTGTTCCGTTTTTCTTTGTAGGTTTTTCCTTTGTCTTTAATTTTTGAGAAGCTGGACTTAGTCCCCACCTTGCTGGAGTGGAGGGGAACCCTGAAGAGGCCTGGTCCAGTGGGAGGTCTTGTGGTCACTGGGGCATGCCCTCCAGCGGGGATCATGAGATCCCAGTCAAAGCCCCTGTTCTACACTTCCCTGCCCTGAGGTGAGGAGCTTTGCTCTGCAGGTGATGTGGCCAGGATGCACGGCCTCCCCACAGCCCAGAAGCAACGGGGTCAGCCAATCAAGGAGTGAAACATAGAAAACCGTGAACCATAATAAATCTTGCCCCTTTGTAAGTTGATAATCCCAGGGATTTTGTGACAAAATGTGGCAGAGAGGCGACCAACACCTTCTGTCAATGTTTTCTGCCTTCCTCGGCTGCCCTCTCTCTTCCTGATCTTTTGGCTACAGAGACAGGATCATTGGGGGACTTCTGATCTGCACCCTTTGGCGTTCCTGGGGCAGCTGTACCTCTGAGCTATACCAGTGAGAAGAAGAAAGCCCTGTGGACAGTCCATCTGAACTTCCTGGGTCCTGAGATCCTTTGGTGATCTGTTTTGTTTTTCTCCTCACCAAGGGTCAGAGCCTTCTAGGTTTGTTTTCTGTACAGTGCCCAGGGGCTTCTGTCTGTCTGTTTGTCGATGGTCATTGGCAAGGACAATGGGGAAGAGTTCACCTGTCCCCTGTTCTCCTTGCGGGCCATTTCTCTCCCTGCCTTTCCCGACTGCTCTCCGTAAGTGCTCACCTGAAAGCCCAGTGGTGAGAATGCACTTAAGTGCTCTGACCTCAGTCTTCAGGTGGCCCACGTTGGCTCCCTGGACCCAGAGTTGTAGAGGTCAACGATGGACCCAGAAAAGATTTAAACACAGGCGAGGCTTTATTAGGGAATTCTGTTCCTTCCAGCCGGAAGGGAGACAGCACTGGGGCGACCGAGACCTCAGGTGGACTCCAGCAAGGAAGGGGGCAATACTGTCCAAGCAGAAGGCAGACCGCACATAGAGGACAGAGGCCCCAGACGGACTCAGGCAAAGACTAAAGGGGAGCGGCCTCCGTGGCATCTCTGGACCCGGCGGCAACGTCATCTCTTGATGTCAGTACACATCGAGGTGGGATCTGGATGGCCACTGTCCTCTTCTCCATCGGGCTTCCGTGTGCCTCACATCTCTCATGACCATCGTGAGCCTCCACCTAGGACTGGAAAACTCACTAGGTTAACAGGGTAGAAGTGACTTCGGTGACTCTCCTAGGCACGCGTTTTCCCCTCACCACCTGGAGTTGCACTTATCACCTGGGAAAGTCTCTGCTATTATTAGCTTCAGGACAGTGTAGACTCTGCTTAGTCTGGATTCTGCTGGCCCTTCTGCTGACCACCTAGTCTCAGGAGGCTGAACTGACTTTCCCAGCCTCCTGTCTCCTGGTGTGTCATCTCACACTCACAGTCTTGACGACCCATGCACTTTTATTTATTATCATTATCTTTTACTTGTTGATGGACCTTTATTTATGTATTTCTATTTATGTGGTGCTGAGGATGGAACCCAGTGCCTCCCATGTGCCAGGCAAGTGCTCTACCACTGAGCCCCAGCCCCAGTCCTGATGTACTTTTTAACTCCGGATTCTCTAGTATGGCTGTTAGCCCCATAAGAGTGAGAGCTGGCGTGGCTGTCCATCAAGTGTGTTCTCCCCTTAGTCCTAAGGGGTCCTTTCTCTCATGGGGGCCCATTTTATGTCACTAAAGGAAAGACATTCAGTCTTTCTCCTTTAAGTGTGAGGTCAGACTATTGGGGTTTCTTTCTTTGTTTTTGCTAGCTGTTCTTCATAATCTTGAAAAACGTTCCTTTCTCTTCCCACTTGTCAAGGCGGTTTTCACCAGGAAAGGGGTGTCCAACTCTGTCAACAGCATTGTCTTTTTGTCTTTTCTTTTTGGTGGTGCTGGGATTGAGTGCCACTGGCTTTCTATCCGTGGATTGGTAGATTTATGTGGGTTTTCTTCTGGAGACAGTTTTCAAGTTCTTCTGGAGAACCAGCCCTGTACCCCTGGAAAAAACTCCACGTGGTCATGGTTTATAATTCCTTTTCTATATTGCTGAGTCATATTTGCTAATATGTTGTCAAGTTGTTTTTACATCGATATCCATTAGGGATATTCGTCTGTAGTTTTTGTTGTTGTATATTTCTTTGTCTGGTTTTGCATTCAGGGCCAAGAAAGCGTCAAAGAAATAGTTGGGAAGTGTTCCCGCCCCCTCCATCTTCTGGAAGAGACTACACAGAACTGGTGGTAATGCTTCCTAAACCCTTGGCAGAATGCTCTAGCTTAATCACCTGGACCTGGAGATATCTTTTCTGGCTATTTTAAAAGTCAGAATCCAATTTCTTCCATCATGGTGGAGTGCTCCAGATGATCTCTTGGGTATTGTGGGAGATGCGGTAGTTTGTAGTTTTGAGCAATTCCCCCAGTTCATCTAGGTGGTCATATTTACGAGTACAGACAATGTTCCAAAGTTTCTCCTTGTTATTTTGTTAGCATTACAAGTCTGTAGTGCCTGGAGTCTCTGTTTCATTTCTGATTCTCTTAATGGCTGTGGTCTTCTTTTCTTTATTGATATTATCCATCTTTTCAAAAAATCCAGCTCTGTTTCTTTGGTTTTCTATTATTTTTCTCTTTTACGGGCATTGATTTCTGCTCTGACCTTTATTATTTCCTCCCTCGCCTTAGCTTTGGATAGTGTTTCCTCTCCCCGAGCGTTGTTTCTGGAGGTGGGGGCTTAGCCTGTGGATCTGAGACCGTCCAGCTTTTCTAGCTTAGGCGCCCAAGGCCTTAAATCCCCGCCCCCACACCCGCGCCCGCCCTGCCTTAGCTCCCTCCCTCCTCTAAGTTTTGAAATGTTGAAATCTCATCGGATCTTTAAAAGCAGCCAAACCCCTTTGCTGCCCGTGGTGTCCAAAACCGCCAAGGCGCGATTGAGTCGCAGACTTCAACTGGGTCGGAAAGAATAAGTGACAGTGGCAGGAACTCGTCGGGGTTTCCTTTGCCGGGAGGGCGGGGAGGAGGCGCTGAGCAGCGGGTACAGGCTTTGGGGAGTGGGCAAGAGGGCGGGGGCGGAGGACCCTGCGGTGCCGGGTTGGACTGGGAAGGACAAGCATTTGGCCAGAGCCAAGGGTACCAAGGGCTGACGCTGCGGGAACGGGCCTGCGAGGCCCGCAGCTCGCAGAGGTGGCGAACACATTCCGGGAGCCCCGAAGCCACCGGCTCCTGCAGCTCCGACAGCGGGAGAGTGGGCCCCGGAGCTCCGTGCGCACGGGGCGTACTCGGGAGCTGGAAGCCCCGCAGGGGGAGCTGAAAGCCCCGCAGGAGGGCTGGAAGTCCCGCAGGAGGAGCTGGAAGCCCCGCAGCGGGAGCCGGAGCGCCGGCCCCACCCCCACCCCGGGTCCTTGGCTTCCCCGTTGGCGCGGAAGCCCTACACCAGGGCTCCCCCGGAGCCCATCGTTGTCCTTGCTGTGGCGACCACGGGTGCTTCGCCGGGCCTTTCGCCACCAACACGTTGCTGCGGGGGGGGGGGGCAGAACCTCGAAGGGCAGTCGCCTGTGTTCTGTCGTCGGCAGCCGCACTCGGGCACAGGCAGCGCCTCGGTTTCGGCGTGGGAGCCCTCGAAGGGCTCTTTGGCGTAGGTGTCCTGGCCCGGAGTCCCGGGAGGGGACGTGCTCGTTTTCCCGACAGGTACTTCTCAGGCAAACAGTCGCTGAGCGGGAAGCGGGAGGCAGAGGAGGCAGGGGAGGGGAGGAAGCGGGAGGAAGGGAAGGAGGCCCCGGGAGGCCGGCGAAGGCCGCGGGACCGGCGGCGTGCGCGTCCATCAGCGGCGGAGAGGGAGCCACCGCTCCCTGCAGCCTCGCCCAGCACTGGCACCCAGGCCCGCCTGCTGGCCGTGAGTCCGGCGGAGACCGGGCGCGGACGGGCGGAGCGGCGGGAGCCGCGGTTGGGGATCGCGCCCTCCCCCGCGGCCCCGGGACCTCTCCAAGCTGACCGGCGTTGGGGGCGCGAGCGCCGAGGCGCGCTGCTCGCGGGGCGCTAGGGCTTCTCCCTACTTCGGGCTCGGTGCGGGCCCGCCGGTCCGCGCGACGGGACGCGCGAAGACCGAGCGCAGGGACTCGAGCGGCAGAGACGTCCTGCGCCGGCGTCTGGCTCCGCGCTCCTGAGCCGGCGCCAACGGCAAGTGCCCCCGGCGCGGTGGGCGTCCGGAGCCGGCGAGTCCCGAGCAGCCCCGACCTCCGCAGGGCGAGGACTCGGGGCTCGCCGCTCGCCGAGGGCCGAGGAGGCCGATTCCGGGCCAGAAGCCGCGGTGGCGACGAGGGTGCGCTCGGCGCTGGCGCCAGGCTGTGCGAAAGCTGGACCGGGCGGAACCGGGGCGGGCTCCTGTGCTTGGCCTCCGCCCGAGACTCGCCCAGGTCTGGGCGGGTGGGAGGCGTCGCGGTAGGGCGGTGGCGGACGCGCTGGCGGCACTGAGGAGTCGCGGGCCCCGCGGCTCCAGCCTTCCCAGGGGGCGCCTTGGGTTTCGCAAGTGCCTCCGGCGGACAGCAGCCCGCACGAGGAGGCGCACCTGGGCAAGCTACCCGTCTCTCCCTGGTGGTCTAGTGGCTAGGATTCGGCGCTTTCACCGCCGCGGCCCGGGTTCGATTCCCGGTCAGGGAACCTCTTTTGCCCGGGCCTCGTCGCACCCCAAGGCCCTGGCCGGCCGGCTGGGCTGTGGGGCGGCCACTCCACAGCTCTCCCCTGCGCTCCCTTTCCCTGTCCTCACCGCAGCCCCAACCTAACGCGGCGCTTCCCATCGCTCTTTTCCGAAAGAAAACCCAAACCAAGGTCACTCGGACTCCGACGCCGAGATCGTCAGGACAGCGAAATGCGCGGCCCTCCCCGCCCCCACCCGCCGCCTTCCCACCTCTGCTTCCTCTCCCTGTTCCCTCCCTTACCCGCTGCCCACCCGTGGACAGGCTCTCCCGGACACCCCAGCACCCTTCGGTGGATGGCCTTCCTGCGAGGTCCCCCCGTCCCTTCAGGAGCCCCACACCCAGGGGTTCAGGCTGGTGGCGAAGCCCAGGGGGTTTCCGTGGCGCTCTCCCGACAGAGAAGGCCGCAAGACTGAGCCCAAGCCTCGCGCTGCCCACAGCGAAAGCCAGGCCGGCGGCGTTTCCAGGCCAGACGAGCCCCGCGTGCCCGCCCTGCCCCGGCTGCTCCAGCGGCGGCGTCCCGCAGACGCCCGGGTGCCCACTCCCCGCGCCTGGACCGCGGGCGCCCTCTGCCTGCTCCGCCCGCCCCCCGCCGGCCGTCCGCGGGCTCGCGCTCCCCGCGCTCCACTCGGCTGCGGTCGGGGCGACAGCGTGGCGGGCGGGTGCGGGAGAGGTGCGGGCGGTGACGCCCACCACTCCCGGGGGCCGGGTGCTGAGGTCGCGGCAGAGCTGCAGCGAGGGCGCTGGCCTTCATCTGCGCGCTGCGGGCACAGGCCCCCTGCCCGGCGCCGTCTGCACCGCGGCCAGGGCGCAGGACGTGGATCCGGGCTCCTCCATCAGAACGAGGGCGAGCGCCGCCCTCGGCGCCGTGCCTGTGGCGCGCCGTGATCGTATAGTGGTCAGTACTCTGCGTTGTGGCCGCAGCAACCTCGGTTCGAATCCGAGTCAGGGCAGTGCAGCTACTGCTTGAGCCACATCCCCAACCCTGCACCTACGTTTTTGAGGATGTGGTTTTTTCCCCCTTATGAACCCAATAGAACTCAGACTGGCACTGTTCCTGGTAGAGACAATTTGGGTCCTGCAGGGAGCAGTCCCAGCTGGCTAAATAAAAAACTCCCTAATTTGGACAAAATTCAGACTGAGATGTTTTCTGAGAGATTCAACCCACAACAAAGCTTGCTAATACATTACTACTGCTCCTGTTTCCACCTTAACTGATATTACTTCCATAGATGGTTTCTTTAGAAGCTCCACCAGTTTGATAAAATTCTTTCAGACATATAAATACATTATTCTTAGGAAATTGATACGTTCTTTTCCTGTCTGAAGTGAATAGAGAAATTAGATCTCTAAAAATTTAGAGTTACTGCCCTGATTAACTTAAGCAAGGTAATGATCACTTACATAAACTTAAATTTTAAAAAAGTTACTAAAAACCATTTTACTAAGCCAGGTAGGATAGCACACCTCTGTAATCCCACATACCTGGGAGTCTGAGGCAGGAGGCACCTCATCCAGTTAGCAGGACCCTTTCTCAAAATAAAACTTTAAAAGGTGGAAGATGTAGCTCAGTGGTGAAGGATCCCCGGGTTCAATCACTAGTACTGAAAATTTTTTAAAAAGCGGGGGGTTAACTACTTCTTGTACCTTACTTTTTTTTTTTTTTTTTTTTTTTAGAATTTTAATGTTTATTTCTTAGTTTTCGGTGGACACAACATCTTTGTTGGTATGTGGTGCTGAGGATCGAACCCGGGCCGCAGGCAAGCCAGGCGAGCGCTACCGCTTGAGCCACATCCCCAGCCCTTCTTGTACCTTAAATGTGATGTTTTCTTAACGGAAATTTTTGTTCTGAATTGTAGCAAGGAAAAAAATGATTGTAGATTTGTAGATTAAATCAATGCTTTCAATTGTTTGGTCCTAGAAAGGAAATGATATAATGTTGTTGATAGCAGGAAGGAATCTTGAATACTTTTTTTTGGTGGGGGGGTGGGGTGGGGGGGTGCTACAGGGTATTTAACCCAGGGCACTTCACTACTGAGCTACATACCTCAGCCTTTTTTATTTTTTATTTTGAGATAGGGTCCCACTAAGTTGCATAGGGCCTTATGATGTTGTTGAAGCTGGGAATCTTGAATACTTTTATTTAAAGAATTCAAATATTTAATGTATAATCTCATTGAAAAAGTTTGTTATAATTTATTTTTAATCAAGGTAGATCCTTAGACAAATTAGAATAGTTGTTTGATTTGATCTACAAACCACTGTATATTTCATTTCAGATTCTCTCCTAATGTAGAAAATAATAATAGCATAATATTCTGGCATATACAAGGCTTGGGTTTATTTTGGCTGTACAATCAAATTTACTTCCTAAATTTCTTATGATGGTCAAATAGTCAAATAAGTGCATCTGTAAGGAGCAAAACATATAATTACAAAAGTATAAATGCAAAGTACAAATGAAGAACTTCAATCACTTCACATATACAAAATATGAGCTTTTTACCCACTATACATTTTTCTCAATTACATGTCTGAAGCAGCTTGAGAAAAATAGAAATTTCCTTCTCCCGTCCTACTTTTCTTCTAAGGATAGCCACAGCTCAACTCATGCAACCTCTTAAATAAACAGTGCTTTTCCTCGGTGTTCGTGTTATCCATCCCATCCCTGCAGACCCCTCCTCAAGGGAAAGAGGGGTTTGTGTGTTTTCCTTCCCGCCCTTTCACGCCAAGGGAGCCAAAAAGGTGCCTGCCCTCGTTTTCACGCGCTGGCAACCACCAACCCACCTCCCTCCGACCCAGAACGGAAAGTGCAAGAACACAGGCCAGACTAGGGCTTCGCTGCGTCCTGTGTAACTGCGTTGCCAGGTGGGTGCCTACGGGATGGAGGCTCCAGGGGCAGGAGCCCTGGCCTCCCAAACCCGGCGAGGCTGTGCGGTCGGTTCTCGCGCTTCGGTTCTCTGTCTACCATCCTCCCCAGACTCCTCTCCCACCCGCAGCTGTCAGTCCTTCGCGAGCTCCACGGGCGCTCCCCGCGTGGACGGCTGCTAGGCAAGCCCTGGTGAGCGTTCTCACTTGGAAAGATGAAGCCCTGCGAGGCCCTGAGGCCTGGAGAACGCTCTGCGCAGTGCTGGGGTCCTCCGGGCTTCAGTCCGAGGCTCTGCCAGCGCGGAGGAAGTCGCCTCTCCACCCGGCGGCGGCCGGACGCATCTTGTCCTTGGAGCCCGGCCGCCGCCGGGCTGTAGGCACGTGTCCCCTTTGGCCCAGGAACGGCAGCCTGCAGAACGCGGGCGGGGACCTCCACGCCGCCGCTCGCTGGAGGGGTCCGGCTTTGTGCCCAACTGGGAATCGGAGTGAGATTTCCCCGAGTCACCTCCACAGCGGCTGTCACCGCGACCTTCGATGTCCACGGGGACACCGGTGCCGACCAGTGACCGCCTGGAATAAAAGCAGCCTCTGCATAAAGCACAGGCCTCGGAGCAAAGGCCCAGCCGTCCACCCTCCGAGTGCGAGGCGCTCCCCCGGCGGAGCTGACGCGTCGTGCCGAGAGTGCCCCGGGCTTTCTGGGGGTGGTGGCCGCCGCCTTCTCAGCGCAGGAGGGTCCGCCGACAGGGCTGGTGTCGGGGTCCTCTGTGGGGTCCCTCGGAGGGCCTCCAGGTCTCCCTCTAAGCCGCGGTCCCTGCCTCGGTGGCCAGTTCCCCTGCTGAGCGGGGACTGCTGCACCGCCTCGTTTTCCTTCTTGGCCTTTCCACGTTTCCACTGCCCAGGGGAAGTCCTGTCCGACACGAGTGGACCTCCTCGTCCTGGGCCACACAGGACCCGGGCCCTCCGGGAAGAGACAAAGGGTCACCGAGGAGGGGCGGTGCCAGGGAGCCGTTGGTCCTTCACATCCTCGGGCGCAGGTCGGGGTTGGGGAGAGAAGTTCTATTACAACGAACCCACGTTCCGGGAGAAGGGGCTCCGCGCACCGCCCGAGCCCCCGGCGGGACGCGAGTTAAGGAGGGAGCGGCCGCGCACTTCCCGCAGCGGCTGCGGAGGCGCAGTTGGGGCGAGTGGACCGCTTAGGGCGGGGAGCGGCGGACCGAAGGAACGCGAGGCGCAGGTCCGGGGCGGGGCTACTTCTGTGACGTCCTCAAAGGGGCGGGCGTATGTAGATAAGGGGGCGCGGGGGCGGCAGAGCGGGCCCCCGCAGCAGAAAGGCGATCCATGTGGTGTATGTGGGAGCAAGCGCGCGACTCTAAACAGGGTCCACTCGCTGTGCGTGAGGACTAAGGAGGCCCGGGATTGCGGGTGTGAAGTGACCGTGTGTGTACAGTGGAGGGCAATGAGGGTGTGCAGCGAGGGCAGGCGGGCAAGTCATACTTACCTGGCAGGGGAGATACCATGATCACGAAGGTGGTTTTCCCAGGGCGAGGCTTCTCCATTGCACTGCGGAGGTGCTGACCCCTGCGATTTCCCCAAATGTGGGAAACTCGACTGCATAATTTGTGGTAGTGGGGACTGCGTTCGCGCTCTCCCTGTCGTGTTTCTGTTGGCTAAAAGTAGAGCTTTGTGTGCCGTGCAGCGTTCTCTTGCAATGCTGTTCTGGTCGTGAAAGGAACTTTTGCTACCACCTGGAGGGTGAAAATAGTTTTCTGAGGAGGTGAGAACAGTGTTTCCGTGCTGTCTTTTGGTTTCTAAAGGAGTTTCCCCTACCGAAACACATACCTGTCTGCTCCCAGGTTTCTACGCTTCCCACCTTTCCCTCCATTTACTGTAGATGGCGATGCGTCTGGCTTGAGCAATCTTTCTGAAGATAAATCCCCAGTGCTATATGCTGCCTGCTGCCGGTTGGTCATTCTTGTAAATGACGGATGGTCTGTAGACTGATTTCTGTAGTTCTATCGAATACGAATTACCTGCCCAAAGGAGGACACTCTTCAAAGGCGCGTTCTCTACCACACTGGTCCCCCTCTGTTGGTACCTCTGGGACCAATTCCAAGACCTTCAAGCTCCCAGATAGTCCTGATATGATACTTAGGGGGCATAAGGTGGCAGCGCGGCTCTCTCTACACATCCCTCGCCCCCCCCACCCAAAAAAAAAATAATAATAACACCACCACCACCCAAAACCTAGATGCACGGGGTTACCAGCGGAGTATTCAGAACACTGCAAGTACAGGTCTGCAGTTCTACAGACTGATCTAGTTTGATGAAAAGCCTTCTCTTCTACTCTCCAACAGCGTGGAGGTTTCCTTCCTCATATAAGATTCGTGGACCACGACAGGTCAACTTTTAGCGCCTTACTGAGAATACTTGAGTTTGAAAGTGTCTAGGAATTTCCTTTTCTCAAGGCTCTTTTCACTACTAAGGCTCTAGATCCTTGATGGAGCACCTTCTGAACAAAAGCAGCCTTCCAACGCAGCCTCTGGAAATGGCGTGAGTAGCACCGAGTGTGGGATTGGGTTCCCTAGAGACTTAGGAATTTGAAGAAAGAAATCCACTGGGGGGGGGCGGTGACAGCAAAGTAACAGGATTTATTAGAGTAGTAGAAAGAAGATGGAGCTCACAAAGGGAGGGGGGTCCCAAGAGAAGCATACCAGAAAATGGCTATTATCTAGTGGTTTATGTGAATCTACACGAGCTATTTGAGCTAGCCCCCACCCAATCCTGAGTAAGGCATTCCGTGTCCACGGTCTCTTCACCTGTTCTTTGATCCAGTCAGGTTACTGTGTGTCCCTTTATGATGGGGGTCTAGGAACCAGACAGCAGGTGTCTTACCAGTTAGTTTGTTTTTGTTTCACTTTTCTCTGCTAACCCCGAAGTAGGCCTGGCCTGGATGAAGCCTGCCTTGTGTCCCTAGTTTCTCAGCCCTGCTGAATAAAAACCTGACCTTCAAGGAGTCCAAGTCTCCTACCTGCCCATTTTAACCCTTTCTCCTGCCTCACTAGGATACTGTCAGACAAACTGACACTACTACAATAGCATTGTTTTGTCTCCCTTTGGGAAGCTCATTCTTTTGGTCCTGGATCCACCAGTGGCCCATGGGCTGGATCTATGAGTGTGCTATGCCTCAATTTTCCAAATGTCTTATGAAAAAAGAATATTAAGTACTTCATGGACTTGTTGCATGACTCAAATGTGATAATCTAGTGCAGCCTGCATTAAACCTAGGCTGGAAGGAAACAACCTCCAAGCTAAGTTCTCTCCCGTTAATTATGAAATACAAAAGAAAAGTGCATAGGATTCTTGTTAGCTGCAGAGTGGGCTGGACACAGGACGCCAATCTGTCTGCTTCCTTATGGCTTGTTTGCCTCAAGGCTGAGCACTCATCCCCACTCAAGAGTGAACACTCAGCCCCACTCAGGGGTGAGCACTCAGCTCCCACTCAAGGGTGAACACTCAGCCCCACTCAAGGGTGAACACTCAGCCCCACCCAGCCAGTGCAATGGAAATCCACATCTGACACCTGCACCGCTCCCTCTCCCCCTTTCTTTCTCTCTCTCTCTCCTGTCAATCAGACACCACTGCAATAAAGACCTCCTGGTTGTTCCGAGTGCCATGGTCACTTTCCTTTCACTTCTGCTTTCACAACATTTGAATGAGTTGGTATTTCTGAATGTAATATTCATTGACAGTATTAAAGTATAAGGAATTTAAAATGGAGTTTACAGAACATGTCCACAAACAGGATTTCTTGTTAATACATGGCGTGTGTGTGTGTGTGTGTGTGTGTGTGTGTGTGTGTGTGAGAGAGAGAGAGAGAGAGAGAGAGAGAGAGAGAGAGAGATAGATAGATATGCTGGAAGTAACTCAAATGTTCGTAGAGAACTAATGGTTACACTGTGATGCATCCAGCCAGTGGAACACAACCATGCAATATAAGAGATTAATGAGACATTCAACAACGTGGATCCCAAAACATCACAAAAAGAGTAGATTTAGTGTGCTCCATGGAAGTGAATGGAACATCACTTTTTCTTAGATTTTCTGGAGTCACTTCCGCAGCAGCTGTCACCATGGCCTTCAGTGTCCATGATGGGGACGTCAGAGCTAGAAATTCTGAATATAAAGAATCAAAAGATGGTGGAATGAACCTGATATAACTTTCCTATGTACAATAGGAATACACCACAGTGACTCTCCACAGCATGTACAACCATAAGACTGGGATGCTAATGAGAGTAAGATGCACTGCAGGTTTGGATAAATAGGTCAAGATGTGCTCTACTGTCATGAATGACTAAAAAGAACAAGTGGGAAAAAAAAAAAAAAAAACCAGTGACCACCCAGAATTAAATAAGCTCTCCGCCCAAAATACAGGACTTGGAAAACTATCCCTCCCATAGTAGGACACAATCACACCTAAGCTGATGCCATCACAACTTCTCCAATGAACAATTTACCCAAAAGATGGTGAGATTACAAGGTGTCTGGGGCAGAGGATTTGGTGGCCACCACATTTTCAGTGCAAGAGATCTTCTACCCTGCGGTTCACAAGAGGACTGGGTTTGGCAGGGATGAGTAGGGGTCCTTGTTGGCTCTCTGGGTACCTTGGCGGCAGGGATAGGGAGATATCTGAGGATGGTTTAGTCACCCAAATTCGATATGTCCAATCCCCTGTGGACATGGCCTTTCCAAGAACCTGGCCACAGGGACTCCAAATCTTGAGGAGCTGGCAAAGCAGGTGACAGATGCCTAGCACAATGACTGGGGACCAGGAGGAACAGTGGGGTTCTGGTGGAGACCTTGCTCAGAGCAGCTTTCTTCCCTGGACCACAAATCAGGATGTGGAAGCAGAAATCCAGAAAATGAACTTTATCCAAGCTAGACAAAACGTCCCGCCCAGACTTGAAGTCAGGTTGCAGGATTCAGAATACAGAGTGCGCACACTGACTCCCTGGAACACACTCGCAGGGAACACTCAAACATCATCAGAGATGTGTAACGACATCCAGCGACACTACCGACTAACCCAAGGATCTCACTTCCACCCAGAAAATGTGATAAAGTCACTTTTGGCTCAGAGCAGAAGAAGATACCTTCCCCCCAGGTTTCCAACATGGGCCACATTCGCTCCCTTAGTTCACCAGTTTCTCATCCTGAGGTGACATTTTATGCAAACTATCATATTATTTTCCTTTCTTGGCCTTTATACAACTCTCTGGACCAACCATGACCCCATGATCGTCAGGGTGACACTTGGGACTCCTGAGCTCCTTGGACACATAGTACGTACTACACTTCACCTGAGCCACCTTGTGATAAAGATGTGTCACCAATGCAAGATTGGGGTGCCGGAAAACTCTTTCATGTATGTTTGGGATTGTTTGTGTATTTGTAAGATGAGGGGAATATGGGGTTTTTTTTTTTTACACTGAATATTTGTTGATTTAGAATAAAAAGCAATCAAACGTGTTTAATATTTATATTGATACTCAAACCAGACCATACTCACCTGCCTGTCACTCAAAATCCACCATACACGGCCTCACCAGGGAGCAAGGCTCTGACACTTAGACACATTGTTTTCCTGAGAGTTGGCCAAGCTGACTCCATTCCAGTGTCTGTATCAGGACCCTAAAGTTGGGCTGGGGGGCATGGTGGCCCACACCTGCGATCCAGGCAGCTGGGGAGGCTGAGACAGGAGGGTAGTGAGTTCAAAGCCAGCTTCTGCAAAAAGCTAAGCAACTCAGTGAGATCCTGTCTCTAAATACAATTCAAAATAGGACTGAAGTTGTGGCTCAGTGGTGGAGTGCCCCAGAGTGTTCAATCTCCAGTACCACTCTGCCCCAAACAAACAAACACCCTACTGTTGGATGGTTTTTATTTTATTTTTATTAAATTTATTTATTTTTACAAGCTGGATGGTTTATAAAAATCCCCCAATGTAAAGGAATCCAACAGCACTCATTCCAGGGTATGTGCACCCAAGTTCCCTTACATTTTATACAGTGTTTATGTGAACAAAACACTGCAATATTAAATAGGTTCAAATATAGTCAATAAAAATTGATAAGGCATCTCAAAATAATCTGTATGCATTGCAGGAAAGCTCCTCTGGCCTCAGATGTTAAAAAGAAACCGGAGAGCACAATATAATTTAAAGAGCAGGAGAAGTAAAAGAAAGGTACTGGGGAGTGAGATTGATGGCGTTATGTGCAGGTACAAATGTGCCCTAATGAACCTCTCTACTAGGGATACCTCTCGTGCATCAGTGAACAGTTTAAAGAGCTTATTTGAACATTTAGTGCTTCAAAAATGGGGCTGACTGTAAACAACTTAGCACTCTGCTGGGAGTGGAAACAAAGGAAAGGTGACAAATGTTCATGGGAAGCAGAAGAAAGAAACATGTTTGGTTGGTTTCCCAGGAAGCTGCCTAGCTAGAGATGAGTTGGCGGTTTCTGGCTGGGAGGGCTCAAGCTCTATTTCACTGTCCACACGTGGCTTTGGCTTGCTCATGTAAGAAGGCAAAGCTCCAGGCCTTCACCCTAATAATAGCATGCCAACAAAACAACTTTGTGAAAACAATTCCTCCTTTCCTCCTGACTCTCATTGATAAGAAATTGACCAAAATTTGGGCACAGGCACCACTCTCTGTCGTCATTATGGTTGGTTACTCTCTGTCTCAGTGAGGAATTCATAAATCACCACGTCAGACTCATTGAAGGAAAATTCCTTTTGTGATTCATCTTGACTTTTCTTGCTCTAATCACAATGGAACCTTCCGGCATACAGAGCAACTTCCAAAACAGAAACCGACTTGTTAAAAATGTGTTAAGAGATAGGTTGTCACTACGTTGTCCAGTGTGGCTCCAAACCCCTGGGATCAAGCAATCCTCCTGCCTCAGCCTCCAGTGGAGCTTGGACTACAGGACTAAGGCATGGGCCACCGTGCCCAGCAAGCAACATTCCCTTAAATGGGAAGACACACAGATAAATTACAAGTAAAAAGGTGGAGAGAGATATACTAGGCCAATATTGATTGAAACATAACATTTGTAGCTATGTGAGTTTCAGGTAGAGAAAACTTCAAGACAAAGAAAATAATTGGGGGTAAGAAGGATATTCCATTACAATAAGGGGGTCAGTTCCTCAAGAAGATAAATATAACAATCCTTAATAAGCATGTCCCTAACAGGAGAGTGACAGAATGTGTCAGGCAGAACCTGAAAGAACTGCAAGGAGATAGAGACAAATGCACACTCTAGTTGGAGACTTCAGCCTCTCTCAAACTGTAATTGACAGATCCAGCAGGTAGAAAGTCAAAGAGGGTAAGGTTAAACTGGAAGTGCCACCAGGTGATAGGATCCACCTGAGGTTTAGAGATTACTTCTTTCACTCCCAACCATGATCTGCCCTAAATGGACCATAAAACATATCTCAACCAAGTTAAAGGAAGGAAAACCATACACACTGGCGCTCAACAAGCAATCACTAACAGAAAGACAGCTGGAGACCCCAAATTGGGTGATTAAACAACATACTTAAGTATAACAGATGCATCAAAATAACATTTCAAGAGAAATTAAATATTTTGGACTAACAATATAAATACAATCTATAGAAATTTATCAATAGAATCAAAGCAGTATATACAAAAGGAGACATAGTCTATTAAGTCTTCACGTATTTAAAACTGGAATTAACAACTCAAAAGCTTGGTAAACAAAGCACCAAGTCTAGGTAGTTTTTTTTTTAAATTTTATTAATTCTACTAAATAGGACGGGGGGGGGGCGAGAGAGAGAGAGAGAGAGAGAGAGAGAGAGAGAGAGACCGACCGGTGTGTGTGTGTGATACCAATTCCCTGTACAATTTCTTCCAGAAAATATAAACCAAGGGACAACTTAACTATTTTATGAGGCTAGTTCTAGTTCAGTAAAAAAAACCAATAAATGACCCGGGGTGTTGAAATAATCTGGGTTGCTGCCCAGCTCTTCAGAATCAACCCTGGAGGGAGTATAGGAGCAAGAAGGAAACGGAGCCTTCAGGACTTTATAGGAGGGGGAGGAGGATGTACAGGAGAAGAGGGAGAAGGAGGGGAGGAGGAGGAAGGAGAGGGGGAACCAGGGCAGGAGGAAGAGGAGGAGAAGGATCAGGGGCAGGAGGAGCAGGGGTGGAGGAGGGGGGCGGGAGGGAGAGAGGAACCAGGGCAGGAGGAAGAGGAGGAGAAGGATCAGAGGTAGGAGCAGCAGGGCAGGAGGAGGGGCGGGAGGGGGGCTGGGGCAGGAGGAGGAGGAGGGTGGGGGGCAGGAGGAGGAGGGCAGGAGAGCTTCCCCGCAGACTGGAGCCAATTCTTCTCAGTTCTGTTGTCCTGGCGTCTCCCTCCAAGCTCTTCCCGAAGCCCTTTCAAGAGAGTAAAGGACCGGTGGCCCTTGGCCAGTGCGCTGGAGTAGGCAGCACTTGGACTGGCTGCGACCCACACAGGCTTGAGCAGGCGAAGAGCCGGTGAAAACAGGCCTCGTCCCTTGGCTCCTCCTCCAATCCCAGGCGGCCTGAGGCCATGGGGGGAGGGGGCGGGCTACAGAGCCGCAGGGGTTCCAAACTCTGCGCAGAAGACGGTGCCCGTCGGGGGGCGAAAGCAGGAAGGTTAGAAGGGCGTCCCCTTCGCCGCGCTCAGGGGCCACCCTGAATTTCCCCAGACGCCGCGGACTGACTTTGACCGGGACCCCAAGCACAAGGGGCGGCTGTGCGCCGGCCGCGGCCACGCGCAGAACCCGCAGAGCGAGTGGGTCTGGGCTCCGCGCCTCCCGGGCGTCGTGAGCACCGGGTCCCGTGGCACTGCCATCGGGTGTTCCCTTCCGGATCCCCTTCTGCACGGAGAAGGGGCCCAGCCGCGGCCGGCGAAATGGACCGAGTCCGGCGGGAGACGTCAGGGTTAAAAGAATTCACAGGACACCAAGGTTCTTCATCCAGGGAGACTCTGTCTTTATTCTCTCAGCTCATACTTATATATTTCTTTCAGACAGAATGGAAAGTTACTGGTAGGCGGAAGCAAGGACGGAGGGGGGCAGGTGGTCCTTGTCGACTCATACTAAGCCTTCAACCAGGAACCTTATCAGACCCAAGCAGGTCAGGACGTTCCCACATAACCATTATAGGCTGAATAATATGAAAACAGACACCACAAATCTTTCAAGGCCTTGGGAGCTGGCCTCTTTGGCGTGCACACAAGAAACCAGGGCTGGGCCCAAGCCCCGGGGGCCAGGGGGAATCTGAGCCAGCAGGGCCCAGTGATCTGTCCAAAGTGACCTGTCCAAGTGCAGGAAGTGAATCCGTTCGCAGGAGCCTCCAGATCCGAGGAAAAAGGGTGGCACGGGTTTGCAGAGCACAGACGCAAGGGAGCGGAGGACAGGCAAACCACACTGCATAGTCAGCCTGTGTGTGCCTGCCGAGATCCCTTCCTGTGTGGCAATTGGGAAATGACCCTGAGGTCGTGGCCTTTGTGGTCTTTCCTGACCAGGGTTGCAGGAGACCACGGGAGGGAAGGCGAAAGGAGGGCTCCCAAGCGCTAAGAAAAGGCGTGCATTGGCCGGGAATCGAACCCGGGTCTCCCGCGTGGGAGGCGAGAATTCTACCACTGAACCACCAATGCTCCATGTGGCCTTGACGTTTTGGGCCAGTTTGTTAAAGTTTGGAGACGCGCTTCTCAACCTTACAAGAGACGTGCTTCGACCTTTGGATGAAGCGATCCCCCCCCCCCCATAAAACATTAAAAGGGGCTCCATGGACTTTCTAGGATGCAGGACATTTTGTATCACTTCATCTAAGAGATGGTTACTTCTTGTCAAAAGTCCTGTGCTCTCGCACTGAAGATCCCTGCGCTTTAGCCTGTGTTGCACTGGAGTCATTTACTGTTGGCAAAATAAACGCTAAAAATTGCTGGCGCTGGGCTCGGCGGTAGAGCGGTGCCTGGCCCGCGTGAGGCGCTGGGTCCGGGCCGCAGCACCACACAGAGATCAGTAAGGTTACAGTGGACATGGGTCAGAGTTGACCTAAAATATCCAGGTAGCCTTGAATCTCTCTTCTCACTTCTCAGAATTTGGTTTAAGAAAGGCCCCACTGAGGTGGCAAACCCGAACAGAACAAGCTGGTTGGCACCTTCGGAGGACCCAGGGGCAGCGCCTCACTTTTTGAGGCTTGCGCTTTGGGGAGGACTGGCCCTGTCACCTCTCGGGCAGGGAAAGGACCGCTGCAACCTGTCCTCTAGGCCGAGGCGGGATACGCCCGGTAGGCTTTCCTTTCCCAGACCGCAGAGAACTCTGGAGCCCAGGCAAGTGTCGCAATGGCGTCGCAGGTAAGTGGCCCAGCGCCGCGGAGGTCAGAGTGGATGGAAAGAAAAGGGAGGCCACGTCCGCGGAGGGCCCTGCGCGCTGGGATCCTGGCCGAGGCTGCTGCGGACCCCGCGGAGCGCCGGCCTCGGTGCGCTCCGTGCATCTAGGTTTTGGGTGGTGGTGTTATTATTTTTTTTTTGGGGGGGGGGCGAGGGATGTGTAGAGAGAGCCGCGCTGCCACCTTATGCCCCTTAAGTATCATATCAGGACTATCTGGGAGCTTGAAGGTCTTGGAATTGGTCCCAGAGGTACCAACAGAGGGGGACCAGTGTGGTAGAGAACGCGCCTTTGAAGAGTGTCCTCCTTTGGGCAGGTAATTCGTATTCGATAGAACTACAGAAATCAGTCTACAGACCATCCGTCATTTACAAGAATGACCAACCGGCAGCAGGCAGCATATAGCACTGGGGATTTATCTTCAGAAAGATTGCTCAAGCCAGACGCATCGCCATCTACAGTAAATGGAGGGAAAGGTGGGAAGCGTAGAAACCTGGGAGCAGACAGGTATGTGTTTCGGTAGGGGAAACTCCTTTAGAAACCAAAAGACAGCACGGAAACACTGTTCTCACCTCCTCAGAAAACTATTTTCACCCTCCAGGTGGTAGCAAAAGTTCCTTCCACGACCAGAACAACATTGCAAGAGAACGCTGCACGGCACACAAAGCTCTACTTTTAGCCAACAGAAACACGACAGGGAGAGCGCGAACGCAGTCCCCACTACCACAAATTATGCAGTCGAGTTTCCCACATTTGGGGAAATCGCAGGGGTCAGCACCTCCGCAGTGCAATGGAGAAGCCTCGCCCTGGGAAAACCACCTTCGTGATCATGGTATCTCCCCTGCCAGGTAAGTATGACTTGCCCGCCTGCCCTCGCTGCACACCCTCATTGCCCTCCACTGTACACACACGGTCACTTCACACCCGCAATCCCGGGCCTCCTTAGTCCTCACGCACAGCGAGTGGACCCTGTTTAGAGTCGCGCGCTTGCTCCCACATACACCACATGGATCGCCTTTCTGCTGCGGGGGCCCGCTCTGCCGCCCCCGCGCCCCCTTATCTACATACGCCCGCCCCTTTGAGGACGTCACAGAAGTAGCCCCGCCCCGGACCTGCGCCTCGCGTTCCTTCGGTCCGCCGCTCCCCGCCCTAAGCGGTCCACTCGCCCCAACTGCGCCTCCGCAGCCGCTGCGGGAAGTGCGCGGCCGCTCCCTCCTTAACTCGCGTCCCGCCGGGGGCTCGGGCGGTGCGCGGAGCCCCTTCTCCCGGAACGTGGGTTCGTTGTAATAGAACTTCTCTCCCCAACCCCGACCTGCGCCCGAGGATGTGAAGGACCAACGGCTCCCTGGCACCGCCCCTCCTCGGTGACCCTTTGTCTCTTCCCGGAGGGCCCGGGTCCTGTGTGGCCCAGGACGAGGAGGTCCACTCGTGTCGGACAGGACTTCCCCTGGGCAGTGGAAACGTGGAAAGGCCAAGAAGGAAAACGAGGCGGTGCAGCAGTCCCCGCTCAGCAGGGGAACTGGCCACCGAGGCAGGGACCGCGGCTTAGAGGGAGACCTGGAGGCCCTCCGAGGGACCCCACAGAGGACCCCGGCACCAGCCCTGTCGGCGGACCCTCCTGCGCTGAGAAGGCGGCGGCCACCACCCCCAGAAAGCCCGGGGCGCTCTCGGCACGACGCGTCAGCTCCGCCGGGGGAGCGCCTCGCACTCGGAGGGTGGACGGCTGGGCCTTTGCTCCGAGGCCTGTGCTTTATGCAGAGGCTGCTTTTATTCCAGGCGGTCACTGGTCGGCACCGGTGTCCCCGTGGACATCGAAGGTCGCGGTGACAGCCGCTGTGGAGGTGACTCGGGGAAATCTCACTCCGATTCCCAGTTGGGCACAAAGCCGGACCCCTCCAGCGAGCGGCGGCGTGGAGGTCCCCGCCCGCGTTCTGCAGGCTGCCGTTCCTGGGCCAAAGGGGACACGTGCCTACAGCCCGGCGGCGGCCGGGCTCCAAGGACAAGATGCGTCCGGCCGCCGCCGGGTGGAGAGGCGACTTCCTCCGCGCTGGCAGAGCCTCGGACTGAAGCCCGGAGGACCCCAGCACTGCGCAGAGCGTTCTCCAGGCCTCAGGGCCTCGCAGGGCTTCATCTTTCCAAGTGAGAACGCTCACCAGGGCTTGCCTAGCAGCCGTCCACGCGGGGAGCGCCCGTGGAGCTCGCGAAGGACTGACAGCTGCGGGTGGGAGAGGAGTCTGGGGAGGATGGTAGACAGAGAACCGAAGCGCGAGAACCGACCGCACAGCCTCGCCGGGTTTGGGAGGCCAGGGCTCCTGCCCCTGGAGCCTCCATCCCGTAGGCACCCACCTGGCAACGCAGTTACACAGGACGCAGCGAAGCCCTAGTCTGGCCTGTGTTCTTGCACTTTCCGTTCTGGGTCGGAGGGAGGTGGGTTGGTGGTTGCCAGCGCGTGAAAACGAGGGCAGGCACCTTTTTGGCTCCCTTGGCGTGAAAGGGCGGGAAGGAAAACACACAAACCCCTCTTTCCCTTGAGGAGGGGTCTGCAGGGATGGGATGGATAACACGAACACCGAGGAAAAGCACTGTTTATTTAAGAGGTTGCATGAGTTGAGCTGTGGCTATCCTTAGAAGAAAAGTAGGACGGGAGAAGGAAATTTCTATTTTTCTCAAGCTGCTTCAGACATGTAATTGAGAAAAATGTATAGTGGGTAAAAAGCTCATATTTTGTATATGTGAAGTGATTGAAGTTCTTCATTTGTACTTTGCATTTATACTTTTGTAATTATATGTTTTGCTCCTTACAGATGCACTTATTTGACTATTTGACCATCATAAGAAATTTAGGAAGTAAATTTGATTGTACAGCCAAAATAAACCCAAGCCTTGTATATGCCAGAATATTATGCTATTATTATTTTCTACATTAGGAGAGAATCTGAAATGAAATATACAGTGGTTTGTAGATCAAATCAAACAACTATTCTGTCTAAGGATCTACCTTGATTAAAAATAAATTATAACAAACTTTTTCAATGCGATTATACATTAAATATTTGAATTCTTTAAATAAAAGTATTCAAGATTCCCAGCTTCAACAACATCATAAGGCCCTATGCAACTTAGTGGGACCCTATCTCAAAATAAAAAATAAAAAAGGCTGAGGTATGTAGCTCAGTAGTGAAGTGCCCTGGGTTAAATACCCTGTAGCACCCCCCCACCCCACCCCCCCACCAAAAAAAAGTATTCAAGATTCCTTCCTGCTATCAACAACATTATATCATTTCCTTTCTAGGACCAAACAATTGAAAGCATTGATTTAATCTACAAATCTACAATCATTTTTTTCCTTGCTACAATTCAGAACAAAAATTTCCGTTAAGAAAACATCACATTTAAGGTACAAGAAGGGCTGGGGATGTGGCTCAAGCGGTAGCGCTCGCCTGGCTTGCCTGCGGCCCGGGTTCGATCCTCAGCACCACATACCAACAAAGATGTTGTGTCCACCGAAAACTAAGAAATAAATATTAAAATTCTAAAAAAAAAAAAAAAAAGTAAGGTACAAGAAGTAGTTAACCCCCCGCTTTTTAAAAAATTTTCAGTACTAGTGATTGAACCCGGGGATCCTTCACCACTGAGCTACATCTTCCACCTTTTAAAGTTTTATTTTGAGAAAGGGTCCTGCTAACTGGATGAGGTGCCTCCTGCCTCAGACTCCCAGGTATGTGGGATTACAGAGGTGTGCTATCCTACCTGGCTTAGTAAAATGTTTTTTAGTAACTTTTTTAAAATTTAAGTTTATGTAAGTGATCATTACCTTGCTTAAGTTAATCAGGGCAGTAACTCTAAATTTTTAGAGATCTAATTTCTCTATTCACTTCAGACAGGAAAAGAACGTATCAATTTCCTAAGAATAATGTATTTATATGTCTGAAAGAATTTTATCAAACTGGTGGAGCTTCTAAAGAAACCATCTATGGAAGTAATATCAGTTAAGGTGGAAACAGGAGCAGTAGTAATGTATTAGCAAGCTTTGTTGTGGGTTGAATCTCTCAGAAAACATCTCAGTCTGAATTTTGTCCAAATTAGGGAGTTTTTTATTTAGCCAGCTGGGACTGCTCCCTGCAGGACCCAAATTGTCTCTACCAGGAACAGTGCCAGTCTGAGTTCTACTGGGTTCATAAGGGGGAAAAAACCACATCCTCAAAAACGTAGGTGCAGGGCTGGGGATGTGGCTCAAGCAGTAGCTGCACTGCCGTGACTCGGATTCGAACCGAGGTTGCTGCGGCCACAACGCAGAGTACTGACCACTATACGATCACGGCGCGCCACAGGCACGGCGCCGAGGGCGGCGCTCGCCCTCGTTCTGATGGAGGAGCCCGGATCCACGTCCTGCGCCCTGGCCGCGGTGCAGACGGCGCCGGGCAGGGGGCCTGTGCCCGCAGCGCGCAGATGAAGGCCAGCGCCCTCGCTGCAGCTCTGCCGCGACCTCAGCACCCGGCCCCCGGGAGTGGTGGGCGTCACCGCCCGCACCTCTCCCGCACCCGCCCGCCACGCTGTCGCCCCGACCGCAGCCCAGTGGAGCGCGGGGAGCGCGAGCCCGCGGACGGCCGGCGGGGGGCGGGCGGAGCAGGCAGAGGGCGCCCGCGGTCCAGGCGCGGGGAGTGGGCACCCGGGCGTCTGCGGGACGCCGCCGCTGGAGCAGCCGGGGCAGGGCGGGCACGCGGGGCTCGTCTGGCCTGGAAACGCCGCCGGCCTGGCTTTCGCTGTGGGCAGCGCGAGGCTTGGGCTCAGTCTTGCGGCCTTCTCTGTCGGGAGAGCGCCACGGAAACCCCCTGGGCTTCGCCACCAGCCTGAACCCCTGGGTGTGGGGCTCCTGAAGGGACGGGGGGACCTCGCAGGAAGGCCATCCACCGAAGGGTGCTGGGGTGTCCGGGAGAGCCTGTCCACGGGTGGGCAGCGGGTAAGGGAGGGAACAGGGAGAGGAAGCAGAGGTGGGAAGGCGGCGGGTGGGGGCGGGGAGGGCCGCGCATTTCGCTGTCCTGACGATCTCGGCGTCGGAGTCCGAGTGACCTTGGTTTGGGTTTTCTTTCGGAAAAGAGCGATGGGAAGCGCCGCGTTAGGTTGGGGCTGCGGTGAGGACAGGGAAAGGGAGCGCAGGGGAGAGCTGTGGAGTGGCCGCCCCACAGCCCAGCCGGCCGGCCAGGGCCTTGGGGTGCGACGAGGCCCGGGCAAAAGAGGTTCCCTGACCGGGAATCGAACCCGGGCCGCGGCGGTGAAAGCGCCGAATCCTAGCCACTAGACCACCAGGGAGAGACGGGTAGCTTGCCCAGGTGCGCCTCCTCGTGCGGGCTGCTGTCCGCCGGAGGCACTTGCGAAACCCAAGGCGCCCCCTGGGAAGGCTGGAGCCGCGGGGCCCGCGACTCCTCAGTGCCGCCAGCGCGTCCGCCACCGCCCTACCGCGACGCCTCCCACCCGCCCAGACCTGGGCGAGTCTCGGGCGGAGGCCAAGCACAGGAGCCCGCCCCGGTTCCGCCCGGTCCAGCTTTCGCACAGCCTGGCGCCAGCGCCGAGCGCACCCTCGTCGCCACCGCGGCTTCTGGCCCGGAATCGGCCTCCTCGGCCCTCGGCGAGCGGCGAGCCCCGAGTCCTCGCCCTGCGGAGGTCGGGGCTGCTCGGGACTCGCCGGCTCCGGACGCCCACCGCGCCGGGGGCACTTGCCGTTGGCGCCGGCTCAGGAGCGCGGAGCCAGACGCCGGCGCAGGACGTCTCTGCCGCTCGAGTCCCTGCGCTCGGTCTTCGCGCGTCCCGTCGCGCGGACCGGCGGGCCCGCACCGAGCCCGAAGTAGGGAGAAGCCCTAGCGCCCCGCGAGCAGCGCGCCTCGGCGCTCGCGCCCCCAACGCCGGTCAGCTTGGAGAGGTCCCGGGGCCGCGGGGGAGGGCGCGATCCCCAACCGCGGCTCCCGCCGCTCCGCCCGTCCGCGCCCGGTCTCCGCCGGACTCACGGCCAGCAGGCGGGCCTGGGTGCCAGTGCTGGGCGAGGCTGCAGGGAGCGGTGGCTCCCTCTCCGCCGCTGATGGACGCGCACGCCGCCGGTCCCGCGGCCTTCGCCGGCCTCCCGGGGCCTCCTTCCCTTCCTCCCGCTTCCTCCCCTCCCCTGCCTCCTCTGCCTCCCGCTTCCCGCTCAGCGACTGTTTGCCTGAGAAGTACCTGTCGGGAAAACGAGCACGTCCCCTCCCGGGACTCCGGGCCAGGACACCTACGCCAAAGAGCCCTTCGAGGGCTCCCACGCCGAAACCGAGGCGCTGCCTGTGCCCGAGTGCGGCTGCCGACGACAGAACACAGGCGACTGCCCTTCGAGGTTCTGCCCCCCCCCCCCCCGCAGCAACGTGTTGGTGGCGAAAGGCCCGGCGAAGCACCCGTGGTCGCCACAGCAAGGACAACGATGGGCTCCGGGGGAGCCCTGGTGTAGGGCTTCCGCGCCAACGGGGAAGCCAAGGACCCGGGGTGGGGGTGGGGCCGGCGCTCCGGCTCCCGCTGCGGGGCTTCCAGCTCCTCCTGCGGGACTTCCAGCCCTCCTGCGGGGCTTTCAGCTCCCCCTGCGGGGCTTCCAGCTCCCGAGTACGCCCCGTGCGCACGGAGCTCCGGGGCCCACTCTCCCGCTGTCGGAGCTGCAGGAGCCGGTGGCTTCGGGGCTCCCGGAATGTGTTCGCCACCTCTGCGAGCTGCGGGCCTCGCAGGCCCGTTCCCGCAGCGTCAGCCCTTGGTACCCTTGGCTCTGGCCAAATGCTTGTCCTTCCCAGTCCAACCCGGCACCGCAGGGTCCTCCGCCCCCGCCCTCTTGCCCACTCCCCAAAGCCTGTACCCGCTGCTCAGCGCCTCCTCCCCGCCCTCCCGGCAAAGGAAACCCCGACGAGTTCCTGCCACTGTCACTTATTCTTTCCGACCCAGTTGAAGTCTGCGACTCAATCGCGCCTTGGCGGTTTTGGACACCACGGGCAGCAAAGGGGTTTGGCTGCTTTTAAAGATCCGATGAGATTTCAACATTTCAAAACTTAGAGGAGGGAGGGAGCTAAGGCAGGGCGGGCGCGGGTGTGGGGGCGGGGATTTAAGGCCTTGGGCGCCTAAGCTAGAAAAGCTGGACGGTCTCAGATCCACAGGCTAAGCCCCCACCTCCAGAAACAACGCTCGGGGAGAGGAAACACTATCCAAAGCTAAGGCGAGGGAGGAAATAATAAAGGTCAGAGCAGAAATCAATGCCCGTAAAAGAGAAAAATAATAGAAAACCAAAGAAACAGAGCTGGATTTTTTGAAAAGATGGATAATATCAATAAAGAAAAGAAGACCACAGCCATTAAGAGAATCAGAAATGAAACAGAGACTCCAGGCACTACAGACTTGTAATGCTAACAAAATAACAAGGAGAAACTTTGGAACATTGTCTGTACTCGTAAATATGACCACCTAGATGAACTGGGGGAATTGCTCAAAACTACAAACTACCGCATCTCCCACAATACCCAAGAGATCATCTGGAGCACTCCACCATGATGGAAGAAATTGGATTCTGACTTTTAAAATAGCCAGAAAAGATATCTCCAGGTCCAGGTGATTAAGCTAGAGCATTCTGCCAAGGGTTTAGGAAGCATTACCACCAGTTCTGTGTAGTCTCTTCCAGAAGATGGAGGGGGCGGGAACACTTCCCAACTATTTCTTTGACGCTTTCTTGGCCCTGAATGCAAAACCAGACAAAGAAATATACAACAACAAAAACTACAGACGAATATCCCTAATGGATATCGATGTAAAAACAACTTGACAACATATTAGCAAATATGACTCAGCAATATAGAAAAGGAATTATAAACCATGACCACGTGGAGTTTTTTCCAGGGGTACAGGGCTGGTTCTCCAGAAGAACTTGAAAACTGTCTCCAGAAGAAAACCCACATAAATCTACCAATCCACGGATAGAAAGCCAGTGGCACTCAATCCCAGCACCACCAAAAAGAAAAGACAAAAAGACAATGCTGTTGACAGAGTTGGACACCCCTTTCCTGGTGAAAACCGCCTTGACAAGTGGGAAGAGAAAGGAACGTTTTCAAGATTATGAAGAACAGCTAGCAAAAACAAAGAAAGAAACCCCAATAGTCTGACCTCACACTTAAAGGAGAAAGACTGAATGTCTTTCCTTTAGTGACATAAAATGGGCCCCCATGAGAGAAAGGACCCCTTAGGACTAAGGGGAGAACACACTTGATGGACAGCCACGCCAGCTCTCACTCTTATGGGGCTAACAGCCATACTAGAGAATCCGGAGTTAAAAAGTACATCAGGACTGGGGCTGGGGCTCAGTGGTAGAGCACTTGCCTGGCACATGGGAGGCACTGGGTTCCATCCTCAGCACCACATAAATAGAAATACATAAATAAAGGTCCATCAACAAGTAAAAGATAATGATAATAAATAAAAGTGCATGGGTCGTCAAGACTGTGAGTGTGAGATGACACACCAGGAGACAGGAGGCTGGGAAAGTCAGTTCAGCCTCCTGAGACTAGGTGGTCAGCAGAAGGGCCAGCAGAATCCAGACTAAGCAGAGTCTACACTGTCCTGAAGCTAATAATAGCAGAGACTTTCCCAGGTGATAAGTGCAACTCCAGGTGGTGAGGGGAAAACGCGTGCCTAGGAGAGTCACCGAAGTCACTTCTACCCTGTTAACCTAGTGAGTTTTCCAGTCCTAGGTGGAGGCTCACGATGGTCATGAGAGATGTGAGGCACACGGAAGCCCGATGGAGAAGAGGACAGTGGCCATCCAGATCCCACCTCGATGTGTACTGACATCAAGAGATGACGTTGCCGCCGGGTCCAGAGATGCCACGGAGGCCGCTCCCCTTTAGTCTTTGCCTGAGTCCGTCTGGGGCCTCTGTCCTCTATGTGCGGTCTGCCTTCTGCTTGGACAGTATTGCCCCCTTCCTTGCTGGAGTCCACCTGAGGTCTCGGTCGCCCCAGTGCTGTCTCCCTTCCGGCTGGAAGGAACAGAATTCCCTAATAAAGCCTCGCCTGTGTTTAAATCTTTTCTGGGTCCATCGTTGACCTCTACAACTCTGGGTCCAGGGAGCCAACGTGGGCCACCTGAAGACTGAGGTCAGAGCACTTAAGTGCATTCTCACCACTGGGCTTTCAGGTGAGCACTTACGGAGAGCAGTCGGGAAAGGCAGGGAGAGAAATGGCCCGCAAGGAGAACAGGGGACAGGTGAACTCTTCCCCATTGTCCTTGCCAATGACCATCGACAAACAGACAGACAGAAGCCCCTGGGCACTGTACAGAAAACAAACCTAGAAGGCTCTGACCCTTGGTGAGGAGAAAAACAAAACAGATCACCAAAGGATCTCAGGACCCAGGAAGTTCAGATGGACTGTCCACAGGGCTTTCTTCTTCTCACTGGTATAGCTCAGAGGTACAGCTGCCCCAGGAACGCCAAAGGGTGCAGATCAGAAGTCCCCCAATGATCCTGTCTCTGTAGCCAAAAGATCAGGAAGAGAGAGGGCAGCCGAGGAAGGCAGAAAACATTGACAGAAGGTGTTGGTCGCCTCTCTGCCACATTTTGTCACAAAATCCCTGGGATTATCAACTTACAAAGGGGCAAGATTTATTATGGTTCACGGTTTTCTATGTTTCACTCCTTGATTGGCTGACCCCGTTGCTTCTGGGCTGTGGGGAGGCCGTGCATCCTGGCCACATCACCTGCAGAGCAAAGCTCCTCACCTCAGGGCAGGGAAGTGTAGAACAGGGGCTTTGACTGGGATCTCATGATCCCCGCTGGAGGGCATGCCCCAGTGACCACAAGACCTCCCACTGGACCAGGCCTCTTCAGGGTTCCCCTCCACTCCAGCAAGGTGGGGACTAAGTCCAGCTTCTCAAAAATTAAAGACAAAGGAAAAACCTACAAAGAAAAACGGAACAGTAACAGTTTCTTCTAGAAGGTAAAAATAATTCCAATGACAGCAGACTTCTTATCAGAATCCAGAGTCAGGAGAGAGTGGCACAGTGTTTCCCAGGCTAAAGACAGCAAGGATCAAGTCACACTCCTATGTAGCCACAGGCACCTTTCAGCAACTAAAGGAAAATTAAAAGATTCTCAGATTGAGGAAAACTAATGGAATCTGTCACCCACAGTTCTACCACAAAAGAATGGCCGCTAGGAGCTCTCAAACAAAAAGGAAAACAAGAACAAACAAACAAACAAACAAAAACAGAAGAAAATTTGAGGCATCAGGAAGGAAGGGGAAAAACACAGTAAACAAAATAATATTCCCTTCTCCTCTTAAGTGCTCTGAATTGCGTTTGATGATTTAAGAGAAATTCATACACTGTTTGGCGTGGTTCCAAACTGGTGTAGAGGAAATATTTAAAAGAAGGACATTACAAATGGGGAGCGCAAAGAAATATAAGAGGCAGCTAAGTTCTCTATAGCTCACTCGAACTGGGAAAATAACGTCACGAGTGTACCATGTTAAAATATAGACATAGATATAAAAATATATCCATCTCGAGAGACCAAGAGAGCTCCACGAACAGATGGTATTAACACCACTACATATACTCCAATATGCAATTCCAAAATATATTCCAGTCCCCACAAGAAGGTAGCAAATAGAAAACGGTCCCAGAACACAAATGAAACTTTACACACAGAAAATGAAACATAAAATGGCAGACTCGAGCCCCCTCCTTTCAATAAGTATTATTATTTTTTACATTTTTATTTATTTATTTGTATGTGGTGCTGAGAATCGAACCCAGTGCTTCACATATGCTAGGCAAGCGCTCTACCCCTGAGCCACAATCCCAGCCCCTAATAAGTATTCATTTTTAAATGCAAGTTTTCTGATTACATCCATTCAAAGACAGACTGTAGAGGAATGGACTAAGAGGTGTGACCCACCAGAGTGCATGCTGGTTACAAAGAAGCCAAAGTCAAATATAATGATACAGGCAGGTGGGAAAGAACGGATGGACAGAGCTATACCATGCAGCATTAAGCAAAGGCAGGCAGAGCTGGCTGTATTAATATTAGATAAAGAAAGTTCAGAACAAAGACACTAACCAGAGACCCACAGGGACATTAGGCAATGGTAGAAGGGTTGGTCCAACAAGTGCAACAAAGCTCGGTGGAACTGAACAGACAATTTCACAATTACAGCTGGAGACTTTAATAATACAGAGAACAACTAGTCAGAATCAGCTGGGATCTTGAATAACCCAACAACACAATCAATAAGCAGGAAACAATTGTCAAGCTTAGAAACCTCTGCAAGAGCAGAATGCATACAGTCATGGGCCCAGATTCACAGGTTGAAGTGCTAACTTCATCAGCCACTAGGCATATGATAATTAAAGTCCCAGTGAGATATCAGTGCACACCTATCAGGATGTCCTCAATAAAAGCATGACGACATCAAGTGCTGATGAGGATTCAAGGAAGCCTGGATCACTCATATATTGCTGGGGTGAATAGGAAGCATCAAAGCCACTCTTTGGTCAGCTCCGTGTTGCTGTGATCAAAATACTTGACTAAACCAGACCAAAACTTTATTTGGGGCTACAGTTCCAGAAGTCTCAGTCCATAGTGGCCAACTCCTTTGTTCTGTACAATGAGCAAAGGCCAGGCAGAGGTAAGTATTGGGGCTCCCACAAATACCTGTATGGTAAGTTTCACAGCAACTGTATTCTTAATATCTGGTGGCAGCGGGAGGGAAGGTGGATGACCTTTGGGTAAACAAATTATGGTTTATCTATCCATAGCATGGAACAGTACCAGGCATTCAATACAAAAAGAACAACCCATTCATACACTCAGCCACCGAAATGACTCTCCAGAGAAACTCACAGTGACAAACTGTAATCCCAAAGGCTAAACACTGGGTTCCATTCATACATCATGTTAAAAAGTATAAATCACAGGAATGGAAGTCGATCAGAGGTGGCCAGGGGTTAAAGAGGAAAGGAGGAGCGGTCCTGAAGAGATGAGACTATCATTCCAAAAGGGCCTCCAGGGGGCTGGGGTGTCAACTCAGTAGTAAAATGCTTGCCTAGCATGTGTGAGGCACTGGGTTTGATGCTCAGCACCACATATAAGTAAACAAAAATAATGTTCTATCAGCAACTAAAAAAAAAATAAAGTTTAATTTAAAAATAGGGGGCCTCCTGGTGGACTTTCCTGGTGATGAAAATTTTCTTGCTTATATCAATGTCAGTGTCCTGGTACTATACTACATGCGATATTTAAAAAAACACCACCGTTTTGTAAATACCACCAAATGTTACAACTTGAGGAAACTGGGTAAAAGCTACAAGGGACCTCTCTGTATCAGTTCTTAAGATAGTATGTGAGTTACTTTAAAAAAAAGATCACATGTACTAAATGAAATCTAAGTATATTTCTCCTTGTCTGTCCTGGACGCTGTTTAGAAAACATTAAGGCAAACAAAACTTCCCAGCACCCTTGATACCCTTGAAGGTAGCGCCAATAACACCAGGCTTTGCACCTTTTTTAAAATGAAGAGTGTAAAATGTTCACTGATCCCTACTGTTCTTCTTTGAGGACTGTCCACAATTTCTTCTTTTCTCCTCTGCATTTTTCAAAGGCATGGAGAACAAAACTACTCTAAAGATTGTACCGGTCTGAATTCTTTAGAGAAACAAAACCCATATGGTTCAAACATTATTTGAATAGAGAGGCTTATAAAAAGGCATTGGCTCACGTGATCATGGACACTGAGAAATCCTAGACCTCATCTGATCCAGGAGAGCCCATGCTGTAGTTCAGAAACTGATTTCTCAGCTCAAAGACAGTCTAGAAGAGACAAAGAGGAGCTGGGCTTGTGGCTCAGAGGTGGAGCACTTGCCTGGCAACTGTGAGGCACTGGGTTTGATTCTCAGCACCATCTATAAATAAATCAATTAAATAAAGGTCCATTGACAAGTAAAGATGTGTATTTAAAAGAGAGACAGAGAGAGAGAATTCTTCCTTACCCTTGTTTTTATTTTATTTTTCTTCTTCTCGTTTTGTTGTTGTAATCCAGGGCTTCCAGTTGACTGAATGAGGCTCATAGACATGGAGGAGGGCAAGCTGCTTTATTAGGTTTATGGATTCAAATGTTAATCTCATCCAGAAACACTTTTGGAGACATACTCAGTAGTGTTTTACCAAATGTCACAGCACCTTCTGATCTATCCAAGCTGACATGTAAAATTAACTACTCCTATACCCTCAATCACTCCGAGTAATACATTTAGCATCACGTCTTACCCAATTATAAAATACAGCTACTATATTTCAGCATAACGTTGGCTTCTCCTTTGCAGTAGTAATATGTTGGGCTTTCAGTGAACACGGGGTTCATTTTGACCTCATGTAGTCTCACCCCAGCCCCTACCATCATTACCACCAGTGAATTGTTGGCGTGGCTTTGTTTTTTCAAAATATCAGTACACTGCGGACTTTGCTAATGTCAGTCTGAACTTCAGGCCAGTTGCACAAGTGACTTTCCATCTTGACCAAGCCTTAAAATGCTTTTTGACCAGATCCCTGGATATGGATAAGACATACCTATTATGGTGTCCACTCTTCATCTAACGGTGTCCTTCATACTTCCATCCAGGTCACCAGATGTGCCTGGCCTCTTAATGTCATTCAGGACGGCCTTGTGGCCATGACCATCTGAGGGAGTCTGGTCAGCATCATGGCCATGGAACAGAGGGTTGGGAGGTGGGAATTACTGAAATCTCAGCACACGTGACTCTGTACAAACCTTTGTGCCCGGGGCAACCAAACAATCCAGCCTAACTTCCAGCAGTATTCGGCCACCTTCCTAAGATGACTCCAGAGCATCCTCCCTTGAGAATACCTGTCTGAGAAAGCTTCAGCCTGACGGGAGAGGTGGTGGGTGGTTCTACCAACACCTGATTGCAAGTAAACACAGCGTCCTTCCCAGAGCTCCTACTGAACACCAACTCCTTCCTCTCTTCTGGTGTGCATCTTCTGCAGTCTCGGCGTGTTTCTCTCAAGGATCTCTATGCCCGTCTTTTAAAATGTCTTCACCAGGAGGGAGCGAACCTCTTTCTCCCGGTCTCTGTGGGAGGACAGAATCCTAAGTTCCCAATAATTGCCAGGTGGCCGAGACACAGCTGGCCAGATAAGTCAGATGGTTACAGTGACCAGCCCTTTGTCATTTTTCATGTGTGTTCCCGGCTCTCTCTCTAAGTCACTGTCCCTTTAGAATGCCCTGTCACCCCTGCACTAATCTGAGGGGAGCTCAGCTCTGTCCTATGCTGTCAGTAATCACTCAATGAAATATGTCTTCCCAGCTTCAGCTAATGCCCAGCTTTGTTGCCCTTTGGCAAAGGAAGTGCAAACAATAGCTTTAGTGACACAGTTTCTGCCAAGAGAGGACAGGAGAAGGGGGGATCACTTGGCCCTTGTCATTCCATGGGCATCTCTTCCTGCCTGGCATTTCTGAGCCAGACACTTGGCTGGGCCACGGTTCTGTGTCCCATCTGGATAGGCTGGTAGTGACACTCGGTGTGACCACGACCACTGTAATAGATGCCATTAAGGATGTGGACAAGGTGTAGAAGTGAAATATAGAAAAACTGATTATGACAGTGGTTGTCCCCCTTCCCCTTCTACCTGGGTACACTATTGCTGCGTGGTGTCATTTGGACTGTGATGTAGCACAACTCATTTTCTCATATATGGAAGTTTCTCAGAAAATTAAAGACACCACTGCCCTGAACAGAACCCAGTAATTTTGTTTGGATTTATTTCCCTTGAAATGTGAACACATATATCCCCAAAGCATGCTACCAAAATGGTCACACCAATGCAAGAGAGCCGCCCCTTCCCTACGTGTTAGATATTCCATTTTCTTCCAGCACTAAGACCCCCATTAGCTACAGCAATTTATGAGGGCTAAGAGTTTGTATGGAACAGGAGGACCATTGCATACTGGATCATCCTCACCATAGGAACTGTACCCAAGTTTGGCAGGAATGGACAACGTTGCAGATATGCATGTGCGTGTGTGTGTGTGTGTGTGTGTGTGTGTGTGTTTATATATATTCCAAATATTGGAAAGGAAAGTTGAAAAATCTCTCGACCTCAAATATCAGGACAGTAGGCAATCAAAACAGATTAATGGCTTGGATTAGAGGTCATGTACCACCCCACAGAGAATGGGTCCCTGTCAACTACAGCCCCACAGAGATCATCCCCAAGTTCACCTCATAGCACCAAAGCCAGAAACCCACAGGGACGCCATTGATGCAACAAAACACTGATAGCAGAGGAGGGGAGGAGAGGAGCCACGTTTCACATGTAAGCACCGACGAGAACTGCGCAAAGCCACCTGAGAGTCTCAGGGCTCAGGTCTGCCCCAGGTGCCTGCTGGGGGCAGGGTGCCACTGGCTGCAATCCTGGGCCTCAGACGGGCTGGTTTTTAAGGACGTGGCCACTGCTGTTTCCGGCAAGGAATAACATAGAGGTAATCTTCGGAATGCTAATTCCCCATTGGTACTGGAGGGAGGACTGGCATGTGTGGGTTTTCCTTCATACTAGAAAAGTCCAACCAAGATTTGATAAGAAAACAGGACCGTGAGAAAGGGAAAAACCTGACAGGAAGCCCCCAGATTTCCCCCTTGCTGTAGTTTGGATCTGGGATGTCCCCCAGGCTCATGTGTTGAAAGCCTGGTCCCCAGGGCACCATAGTCCAGTGGTGGGGCTCCTGGGAAATGACTGGATCACAGGGCTCCGATCTCCTCGATGGATTAATTCACTGTTGGGTTTGGAACTGAAGGACTATTGGGAACCCATTGAAACTGTAGGAAGTGAGGCCTCGTTGAAGGAGGTAGGTCACTGGGAACATGCCCTGGAAGGGTATGCGTTCTTCCTGGCCCTTCCTCTCTTTCTCTGTCTCTCTCCAGCCCCCCACCCGCTCTGTGCTGGCCACCATGAGGCGAATAGCTCTGCTCTGCCACACGCTCCCCACCATGATGTTCTGCCTCATCACAAGACCACTATCACGGGGCCACGCAACTGTGGGCTGAAACCTGTGAAACCGTGAAGCAGAAAAATCTTCTCTCCTCTAAGCAGATTTTCTCAAGTGTTTTGTCACCACACGGAGGAGCTGACACCCTCCCTTTGCACAGGTGGCTTGGTAGAACCCTGCAACAGCCGCCAGTCTTCTCTTGACCTGAGTGAGTAGGTCACTACCAAGAAACGATCATGGTTATTGGAGGACTCTAAGATATCTTGGAAGTTAAGCTGTGCAAAACACGCAACAGCATATCTGTGTGTGATGTCCACTGGGGCCTTCTGATGTGGCCCTCCCCCCAGGCCTCAGCACTGCCCTTACTGGAAAATCATGGATAGGTAGATGAAGAGAAAGTCTGCCACCCTGGCAAGTTCACAAAGAAAGGGCGATGGATAGAGTTGGAAGTAACTTGGACTATGATTTGTCTTCATTCCTGGGGGAGATAAATTTGTAAAATATACAAAAATTAGGAGTATCAGGTAAACACTGTGGTGCAGCAATTGCACCGCCAGTTCTCTGCACCACGGAAATGATGTAGTGGTGCAAGAATGATGGGCAGCATTATTTTTCAACATAAAATCTCGAAGCAACCCAATTTCAAAACCATTTGGAAAAAGGTCAATGAAAACTGCAAAAACTAAGAAAGAAAGGTTGTCTTTTTTTCCCCTTCTTTAAAGGAAGAGGGCAATCATTTTGGGGATGGCACTGGTGACCCCCTCCTGGGGCTAGGGTACTAGTGTACCTGTCCACTATGCTGCTGATGAAAAGGAAGACAACCATCCCAGAATCGACCTCAGTGGTGGCAGCCTGTGCAGAAAGGTAGAACAAGGATGAGATGGCCCTGCACTGCAGTGAGGAGCGGTCCCTGGCGCCCTGCGGTTGCTAAAGAGCTGATCGCTAAGGAGCTCAACGGAGGTTAAGCGTCCCTGGGTGGGATCGAACCACCAACCTTTCGGTTAACAGCCGAACGCGCTAACCGATTGCGCCACAGAGACGCGGCGGTTCCCCTACCTAGAGTCCATAGGTTCCAGTGCGCACTAAGCCGCTTTTCCCCCCAGGCTACGCGCAGCGGCTCCTGCAGAATCCGGGGCAAATCCCCACAGCTCAGAAAAGCCGCCCGATCGGCGCGGTGAGTTGAAAAGCTGACCATCGGCGGATTCCGAGGCCAGAGGACAGCAGAATGGCCTCCACCCCGAGCTGCCAGGCGCTGATTTCAAAAGCTGACGCCCGGGAGATGCCCGCTGGGCTCCGGGGTCGAGGCTTCTTCCTCGTCCTGCCCTGAGTGGGCCTGTCCCCACCGTAGCGCGCCGCCCTGGGACGGGCCGCAGGGTCAGCCCTTTAAAGGACCCCGAGAACGGAAACGCGAGCGTTTTATCCCAGGCCAAGGTCTTTGCACGAAGCCTCGGCTCGGCCAAGTTTCTAGGCCTCCGCGGAGGCGAAGCCGGGAAGGCCCGGTGCACCCGAGCGCCCTCGAGGTCCCGGGGCTCACGGAGGCTGGGGTGGGCGCGGGCAAGAGCAGCGACCGGGCGGCCGAAGGCCTCGGCCAGGAGCACGAAGGGGCGGAGGGGCCCGACCGGCGGGAGACTTCAGCGAGAGGGCAGGCTGCGTCAGGGCCGGGTCCCCAGGGACCAGAACTGAGTTTCACTGTGTCCGAACCAGAGCCAAGGAGGGGGAAACGGACGGTGGCGAGCAAGACAGGCGACGACCTGCTGCTGCGAACAGGGAGCCACGGAGTTGCACCCCTGAGCGACGTCCACCACAGGGACGGAGGGGGGGCCGCCGAGCTGCGTCCACCACCCGGACCGAGAAGGCGCCGCCCGTCCTCGCCCGCGCGGCGCCTGACCGTCTAGTGGTCAGTACTCTGCGCTGTGGCCGCAGCAACCGCGCTTCGAAGCCGAGTCACAGCCGGCCCTACACTCACGTGGCTCACAGATTAAATTGCACCCATCCTCAGTTCATGGCCCGGTGGATCGAGTCCAAGGGGAACCCTCTTCTAGGGCAAGTGACAGAAAATTTCCATCAGCTCAGGAAGTCCGTGGAGTCTGTTCTCCGTCCATCCCCACAACCTCACTGAAGGGAATCACCACTATGTTTTCTATCTCCAGCGTTAGTTTTGCTTGATTCTTGAAATTCTCGATCAAATACCATACTTTTTGGCCAGTGCTTTGCATTTTTTTTTTTTATTTTTAATGCAGCATAAAGTTTCTGCTATGCATCCATTTGTTGTCAGGATCAGTGTTTTGGTATTGTCCCAAAATGTGAATAAAGTAAAGTGGATGGAGACCGGTTATGTCTAGTTGCAGCCCTGGAGAAGAAGGTGGCTATGAACATTCCCCTAGGGGTCCCCTGAGGCCTTGAGCATTCATTTCTTTAGAGTACAAACCTAGTGAGGGAATTGCTGGGTCATGGGGCAGGTGTATTTTAAACTTCATGAGAAGCTAGCAAGGGTTTTCAGGATGTTTGCACTGTCTTCCTCTCTCACCACAAGAAAAGATACTAATTATTTTTATGTTTTCATTTTTGATACTTTGTTTTCTTTTTAGACATACATGATGGTAGAGTGTCTTTTGCATATTACACATACCTGGAGTGTAACTTCCCACAGTTGAGGACGTACATGACATGGAGTTACAATGGTTGTGTATTCGTATGTGAACAAAGGAAACTTAGGTCTGATTCCTTGTACTCTCCTCTTCCCATTCTCCTCCCTTTCCTTCATTCCCCTTTGTCTAATGCTATATAAATACATATATATATATTTTTTTTTCACCTTCCTTTTACCCATTCATTTGTTGAAGGGTGCATTAGGCTGGTTTCATAGATTAGCTGTTGTGAATTGCTGTCGTATTGATGTGCCTCTGTCACTGTAGTATGCTGATTTTAAGTCCTTTGGATGTATACCAAGGAGTGGGATAACTGGGTCAAATGGTGTTTCCATTCCAAGTGTTCTGAGGAATCTCCATACTGCTTTCCAGAATGATTGCACCAAATTGCAGTCCTGCCAGCAAAATATGAATGTGCTTTTCCCCCCACATGCTCACCAACATTTGTTGTTACTTGTATTCATAATAATTGCCATTCTGACTGGAGCAGGAGGGAATCTCGAGAGAGGTGAAAGACCTCTCTTGTATGTCTTTTGGTAGTATGGCCATTTTGATAATATTAATTCTGCATGTCCAAGAACATGGGAGAACTTTCCATCTTCTAAGGTGTTCTTCAATTATTTTCTTTAGTGTCCTGTAGTTTCTATTGTAGCGGTCTAATGTATATGTATATGCATATACTTGGGAATCTCTCTCTATTTTTTGAAGATAGTTTTCCTAGTGCCTCTTTCAATTGATTCATCATTTATGTATAGGACTGCAATTGATTTGTGGGTGTTAATTTTATATCCTGCTCCTTTGCTGGATTCATTTATGAGTCCTAGAGGTCTTCTGGTAGAGTTCTTTGGGTCTTCTGTGCATAGAATCATGTCCTCAGCAAACAAGGATAATTTGAGTTTTTCTTTTTCCCATTGGGAGAGAAGATACAAATTCTTGTAAGCTCTTGTTTTTTTTTTTTTAAAGAGAGAGGAGAGAGAGCGAGAGAGAGAGAGAGAGAGAGAGAGAGAGAGAGAGCGAGCCTTTCCCTACACCACACCAGACTCTGGTTCTGACCCCGAGGATTGTGCTTCCTGGCATTAAGGGGCCTAATTTTTGCTTGACATTATTACTGCTTTTTGTGTGTTGTCGCAGGTGTGTCAGGTGTCCATCATGTTTTTAACTATCTCTTAAAATTGACCCATTCGGGTGGGTGTGTAAGGGTATATTACCATTATTTTCCTGAATGAGCAATGATATTGAGTTCCTTTCTTATTTCTTTTGGTTATGTAGAAATATTGTTGGAGAGATGCTGATCAGTGTCTTTCCACCTTCCTTTCTGTTTTCTTTTTCTTTTTTGTTACCAGGGATTGAACCCAGGGTGCTTTACCACTGAGCCTCATCCCCAGCCCTTTTTATGTTTTAAATTTTGAGATAGGGTCTCACTAAGTTTCTTAGGGCCCTACTGAGTTGCTGAGGCAGGGCTCAAACTTGCCATCCTCCTGCCTCAGCTTCTAGTGTTGCTGGATTTCAGGCCTGGGTCCCCACACCCACCTTGTTTCCCCTCTTTTTTCATAACCTTTTACTATTAGACACATTTAGATTTGTGAAAGATACAGTAGACAGTACACAGAATTTCTATACACTCCACACCCAGCTTCCCCTAGCCTTCAACATCTTACATTAGAATGATACCTCTGTCCCAAGTAAAGCATAAATACATTTGCTACTAGGAGTAGGATACACTCAGGAGATAATGGAAGACAAAGAGAGCCTTGCTCAGAGAAACCAGTGTCATGTGTCCTGAACTAAGGAGGATTTCCTTTGTCCTGTGCACCCAAGATCCAAGAAATATCTTAACTGATCAGGGATATGGAATTTAGAACTGATATAGAAAAACATCAAGTCATTTGAAGCAGAACAGTCTAGTTATAAAAGGCAGAAAGAGATTTAAGGACATGCAAAGAAATTTTACATTAAAAAAACAGGAAGCACACGATGAGGTGGTAAAAATAGGTCTAAGTAGACCACGAATCCCCAACACAACACCTGCCCATCAGAATCGACCTAGTTCACTCATTTTGAATATAAAAGCAAATTCCAGCTGTAGAAGTTAATCAGACAGAAAAAGATCAGACCATAAGACGGTGCCATTCTACCAGGCTGCTTGTAAGCACAAGGGTGAACACTGGACCAAAGCAAATGGCTGGTAGAAAGAGGAACAACATCCTATGGCTCCACCATCCACTGTTCCTCCCTGAACCAGCCTCTTGGGGGGCCAAAGAGGGTGTGGGGGAGGGCAGAATTCCTGGGAACTGTCCTTTATTGGCTCTTGTGTAAGTCTCTGTAAGACGTGAGAATCTAAAGCAAGATTCAATCCTTGGTCCTTTCCAGGGATGCAGAAGGGAAGGAGGGAGGAGAGAAGCTCCATTACCACTCAGATGCAGAATAACCCAGGGACACAGCCAAGAGTGCAGCTGGGTTCTGAAGGTCTTTGGGGCCAACACCTGACATGGGTCTCAAGGTCAGGAGGATGGGGCTTGGGAGGCAGTGTTACAGGGTTGGGGCCTGGCGGGAAATTGAGGCCCTGTGAAGACCCCTTCAAACAACCCTGAGTTTATGGAAGGGAAAGGAAAAGAGAAAGGGAATGCTGTCAGGCGAGAGAGGGAGTGGGTCCCCTCAGAGAGGAGAGGGACAGAGTGCCTCTCCTGCATTCCAGGTTTATTGGGGATCCTGAGAGTCCCGCTCAGATCCACCTCTTCACTTTTGACTGACAGTAGAATGACATCAGACTGGCACGTCCCCTCTGCCACGACAACTCTAGGTCACTTTGGCCCATGCTGACAGTTTCTAAGTGGACCCTTGGTCATAAATTGTTAAGATTTTAAGATTAGAGGGAATTATCCTTCACTCCCTGAGTTCTGAGCCTCGCCTGTTGAAAGGGTCAGAAAAGCCCCCCCTCCAGGGTAACTTGTGCTGCTCTTATGGACTTCACTTCCGCTGCGTTTCTCCTGCAGGTATGGCAGGCAGTTCGCTGAGAAATTTGACAGATCCTGGCCATGGAAGTCAGGCAGGGCTGCAGGGAAGTTGCTTCTGGAAAAAGAAAGCCTACGCGAATCAGCACAGTGGAGCCTGTGTGTGGCATTATTCCCGGACCCTCGAGTTCCCGCCACTCGTCAGCCCCTCGCAGCCGCCAGCCGTGGCAGGGCAGGGGCCATATAGATTAACAAGCGAGGACATGACCTTCCCGTAGGTTCGCTGCAGATGAAGACCAGGCACCGAAAACGGGTGAATTTCTGCTGTTTTCCTCTAGCGGGTCTCCACCCGGTGGTCCAGAGCCCGCTGCAGACTTGGGCTTCTTGAAGCCAGATGGTTTTCTTCATAGTGACGCCCGTATATTATGGGTTTCCGCGTCACCAGTGTGGAGCAAGTCCTGTGTCCCCAAGCATTTTGGTTCAATGGTAGAATTCCCCCTCTCACGCGGGAGACCCGGGTTCGATTCCCGGCCAATGCACGCCTTTTCTTAGCGTAGCGGACCGGGAAGGGAACGCCCGACCGCAGCGCCACGGGACCAGTGGCGCACACCGCGCGGCAGGCGCGGAGCCCAGACCCACTGGCGCCACGGGTTCTGCGCGGCCGCCACCGCCGGCAGCCGCCCCTTGTGCCTGGTGGTCGGGATCAAAGTCAGTCCGCGGCGTCTGGGGAAAGTTCAGGGTGGCCCAGGAGCGCGGCGAGGGGACACCCTTCTAACCCTCCTGCTTTCCCCCGCGACGGGCGCCCTGCCTTCTGCGTAGAGTTTGGATCCCCTGCGGCTCTGCAGCCCGCCCCCCCCCACCCCCACCATGGCCTCGGGCCGCCTGAGATTGGAGGAGGAGCCTGGGACCAGCCAAGCTGCGTCCTGTCTGTGGACCCCCCCTGTTTTCACCCGCTCTTCGCAGCCAGTCCAAGTGTTGCCCACTCCAGCGCACTGGCCAAGGGCCACCGGTCCTTTACACAGTGCATAATTGGCTCCAGTCTGCAGGGCATCTCTCCTGCCCTGCTCCCCCTCCTCCTCCTCCTCCTGCCCTCCTCCTCTTCCTCCTCCTCCTCCTCCTGACCCTCTGTTCCTGTCCCTGCCCCTCCTCCTCCTCTTGCCCCCCCCTCCTCCTCTCCTCCTGCCTCTCCTCCTCCTACTCTTGCCCCAGCTCCCCTGCCCCTCCTCCTCCTGCTCCTCTTCCTCCTCCTGCACCTGGTCCTCCTCCCCCTCCTCTTCCTCCTACTCCTCTTTCCCTGGTCCTCCTCCCGGTCCTCTTCCACCAGCTCTTCCTCCTCCTCCTGCCCCTGCGATCCTCCTGCTCTGCTCCTCTGCCCTGCTCCTCCTGCCCCTCCTCCTCCTCCTCCTCTTGCCCCCCTCCTCCTCCTCTCCTCCTGCCTCTCCTCCTCCTACTCTTGCCCCAGCTCCCCTGCCCCTGCTCCTCCTGCTCCTCTTCCTCCTCCTCCTGCTCCTCTTCCTCCTCCTGCACCTGGTCCTCCTCCCCCTCCTCTTCCTCCTACTCCTCTTTCCCTGGTCCTCCTCCCCGTCCTCTTCCACCAGCTCTTCCTCCTCCTCCTGCCCCTGCGATCCTCCTGCTCTGCTCCTCTGCCCTGCTCCTCCTGCCCCTCCTCCTCCTCCTCCTCCTGCTCCTCCTCCTTCCCATGCCCCTGCTCCTCCTCCCTCTCCCGCCCCTGCTGCTCCTCCCCTTTCTTCCCCTCTTCCTCCTTCTCCCTCTCCTCCTCCCTTTCCTCCCCTTGCTCCCCCTCCTCCTCCTCTTCCTCCACCATCCTCCTCCTCCTGCCCCTCCTCCTCCTCCTCTACTCCTGCCTCTCCTCCTCCTCCTCTTGCCCCAGCTCCCCTGCCCCTCCTCCTCCTGCTCCTCTTCCTCCTCCTGCACCTGGTCCTCCTCCCCCTCCTCTTCCTCCTACTCCTCTTTCCCTGGTCCTCCTCCCCGTCCTCTTCCACCAGCTCTTCCTCCTCCTCCTGCCCCTGCGATCCTCCTGCTCTGCTCCTCTGCCCTGCTCCTCCTGCCCCTCCTCCTCCTCCTCCTCCTGCTCCTCCTCCTTCCCATGCCCCTGCTCCTCCTCCCTCTCCCGCCCCTGCTGCTCCTCCCCTTTCTTCCCCTCTTCCTCCTTCTCCCTCTCCTCCTCCCTTTCCTCCCCTTGCTCCCCCTCCTCCTCCTCTTCCTCCACCATCCTCCTCCTCCTGCCCCTCCTCCTCCTCCTCTACTCCTGCCTCTCCTCCTCCTCCTCTTGCCCCAGCTCCCCTGCCCCTCCTCCTCCTGCTCCTCTTCCTCCTCCTGCACCTGGTCCTCCTCCCCCTCCTCTTCCTCCTACTCCTCTTTCCCTGGTCCTCCTCCCCGTCCTCTTCCACCAGCTCTTCCTCCTCCTCCTACCCCTGCTCTCCTCCTGCTCTGCTCCTCTGCCCTGCTCCTCCTCCTGCCCTGCTTCTCCTGCCCCTGCTCCTCCTCCTTCCCATGCCCCTGCTCCTCCTCCCCTTTCTTCCCCTCTTCCTCCTTCTCCCTCTCCTCCTCCCTTTCCTCCCCTTGCTCCCCCTCCTCCTCCTCTTCCTCCACCATCCTCCTCCTCCTGCCCCTCCCCCTCCTCCTCCCCCTACTCCTCCTCCTGCCCCTGCTCTTCCTCCCCTTCTTTGCCCTCTTCCTCCTCCTCCCTTTCCTCCCCTTGCTCTCCCTCCTCCTCCTCTTCCCTTCCGTCCTCCTCCTCCTCCTGCCCCTCCCCCTCCCCTCCTCCTCCCCCTCCTCTTGCCCCTGCTCCCCCTCCCCTTCCTTCCCCTCTTCATCCTCCTCCTGACCCTCCTCCTCCTCCTCCTCCCCTTCCTTCCCCTCTTCATCCTCCTCCTGACCCTCCTCCTCCTCCTCCTCCCCCTCCCCCTCCTCCTGACCCTGCTCCCCCTCCCCTTCCTTCCCCTCTTCCTCCTCCTCCCTTTCCTCCCCTTGTGCCCCCTCCTCCTCCTCTTCCCCCATCCTCCTCCTCCTCCTGCCCCTGCTCCTCCTCCCCTCCTCCCTTTCCTCCAACAGGTCCTGGGAGCCCTGTTTCCTTGCTGGGTGAATCATTCCTCCAGGGCTGATTTTGAGGAGGTGGTCTGCAGCCCAGGCTAGTTCAACACCCTGGGTCATTTCTCTGGTTTTGGTACTGTGCTAAAACTTGCCTATAAAAGAGTTAAGAAGCTGTCCTGGGTTTATATTTTGTGGAAGAGATTGTAGAGAAAATTGGCTATCACCTCTTTTTTAAGTGTCTGGTAGAATGAATCAAAATTACCTAGACCCCCGGCTCTGTTTTGGGAGGATGTTCCTTGCAGATTCAATTTCTTTAATATGTGAGGACTTATGTGGATGGTCTGTGTGGCCTGTGAGCTTTGGTAGACTGTGTCATCGCAGGTGTCAGCATGGTGAGCAGAGAGTTGTTTTAATAGGCCTCTACTCTCCTGTCAAGGCCTGTGACATCAGTAGTTTGGCCCCTTTCCTTCTTCTGGATATTGGCAATCTGTGTCTTCTCAATGCTTGGTTGTTCAATGAGAAGTTGTGGATTTTGGTTGATCATCAAGGAACTACCTTTTGGTTTCACTGGTTTTCTCTACACTTTCTCTTTTGTCCATTTCAGGACGTCTGATGTAATCTTGGTTTCTTTGGCATATCTGGGATTAAATCTGCTCTTCTGCTTAGAGATCTTGAACGGAAGCTTAGATGATACTTTTGGATGTTTTCATTGTTGACGTGTGCACTCATTGCTGTGAATGCACCTGTGAGCATTGGCTTTGTTCTATTGCTGTTTATTTACTTATTTACTTAACGTCATTAGAGATTGAGCCCGAAGCACTTTACCACTGGGCTACATCCTGAACCCTTTTTTCACTTTTTATTTTGAGACAACTTCTCCCTAAATTGCCTAGGCTGTCCTTAACTTGGAATCTTCCTGCCTCAGCCACTCAAGTGTCTGGGATTACAGGAGCACCACTGGGCCTGACTCTATTGACACACTTGTATTTTCATTGTCATGTATTACAAATATTCAATATCTCCTGAGATATTTTGTTGCATCTATTGTAATGAAGGGTTATGTTTCTTTGCAAATTTGGGCGTTTCCAGCTACCTTTCTCTTAGAGATTTCTTGTTGAGTTTCATTGTTCCTGAGAGCATGCTTTGCATGATTTCTACTGCTTTCTATCTGTTGAAGTGTGTTTTATGGGCCAAAATGTGCAGATCGTGGTGAGTATTTCACATGAGCTAGAGAAGAACATGTTTCTCCCTTGTCCAATGAGGTGATCTATAAACCTCTGATGGTGCTGCCAGTTCAACCTTATCCTCTTTGATTTTCTTCCTGCCGGATCTGTCGACCACCCATTGAGTGAGGCTGAAGTCTTCAACTCTAGCCGTGCATTTGTCTATACCTCCTTGCCCTTCTTTCAGGTTTTGCCTGACATATTCGGACACTCTCCTGTTAGGGGCCCTATTATTAAGAACCGCAGCATCTTCCTGAGGGAACTGACCACGTTATCATTAAGTAATACCCTTCTTTACCCCTGACGACTTTCCTTACCCTGAAGACCTCTGTCTGGAATGAACATCGCTCCTCCAGTTGTCTTTCAATTAGCATGGGCCTCCTTGTCTTGGAGGCTTTGAGACCCCTCAGGACCCAAAGGCTCTCTGATCCCATTATTGGGCTGCCTGCTGTCTTTGGGTCAGGAGATCCTGGTTGGCCTGTGGGGGTTGGGTCTACCACGCGGCCTGCGCAGTGGTTTCATTAATGAGGTTCTGGCATTCAGTTAGTTAGAAGAGATCAAAATAAAACACACAGACAGTACCTTATTTTAATGCTAGGTCCAAGACGGCTCGCCTCTCTGTTTCCCTCCTCAAGCCGCTCAGCAGGGCAGCGAGGATTACTCTGGGCTAGCAGGAGAGAGAGAGAGCGCGAACACGCCGGGGAGTAGCCTTTTATTTGGGGGGACAAGAGATTCAGGGGAGAATTCCATCCAATGAAGGTTGAGGGGGGGCTGCACTCCAAGGTCAGGGTCAGTGATTGGGTCTCCAGGGTCAGTGGTTACGCACACCCCCACACGGATGGGCTCTCTCATCAGGAAAGGGTCGGGATAACTCCGACACAGCCAGAGTGCCTCAGGCCCTTAACGGGAGTCACCCAATCACGTGTCAGAATGGCTCCCCACAGTTGGGTTTCTCCTGCTCCTTGGGGCTGGCTCTGCACAGCATGCGCTTCAGGGCCTGCACATTCTCAGTCCAGCTGAGCCAGGGACTTGTCCTGAAGGGCTGGCCCAGTGTTGGAGTTGGGGCTGCTGTCCACACCACTGTTGGTGGTCCTGGAGAGGATGTGGGTCTGTGGAGGGGACTGTGGGAAGGCTATCCTCTTGAATCGCAAAGGGCACTTGGGCAGAAGATCTGGATTTCCTGCCCTCGGCCTCCTCCCAGCTCTCAGGGAGAGAGCTCATCTTCCATCTTACTCGTTGCTTTCTCACTTTCCCCGTCTTTACTTATAATTTATCTGTGCTTCTTCACATTTAAGTAGGTTCCTTTCTGGGCAGGTTGACCTGTTCCTGAGTTCTGTAGTCCAAGCTCCTCTGGAGGCTGAGGCAGGAGGATTGCTTGATCCCAGGGGTTTGGAGCCGCACTGGACAACACAGTGACCACCTATCTCCTAATTTGTTTTAAAAGTAGGTTTCTGTTGGTTTGGAAGTTGCTCAGTATACCAGCAAGTCTCCTTGTGATCAGAGCAAAAAAAATCAAGATGAACCACTAAAGGAGTATCTCTTCAGTGAGTCTGACGTGGTCCGTTATGATTTCCCGAGACAGAGAGAAACCAGCCATCATGATGACAGAGAGTGTTGCCTATGCCCAACTTTTGGTCCATCCCTATAAAGGAGAGACTGGGGGACAGGAAGGAGGAATTGTTTTGTCGACATGCGATTAGGCTGAAGGCCTTGAGCTTTGGATTCACACAGGCAAACAACAGTCAAACTGAAGTTGAGGCCTACCAGCCAGAAACCATCAACTAATCGCTAACCTTCTGCTGTGACCATCAAATACGATTTCTTTATTTTGTTTTCCATGAGCATTTTATCAAGTTTCCTTTCTTGCCCCCTCAGCAGAGTGCTTGTACAGTAGGCCCCATTTTTAAATCACTGAATGTTCAAATAAGTTCTCTAAGTCTTTATTGATGCACTATAATTATACCTAATAGCAGGATTCATTAGGCCATATTTGTACGTACACATAATTTAATCAACCTCATCGTCAGTACCTTTCATTTATTTCCCTCCTCTTCCCACTCCTTAAAATGTTAAGGTGTCCAGGTTTAGGGTTCACAAACGAAGGCCCCCGGAGAACTTTCCTGTGATGCCCGCACATCGTTATTTTGAGATGTCATATCCATCTTTATTGATCATCTGTGTAACTATTTAACTTTATGCAGTACTTATGAGCACATAAGTACTGCGTAAACTGTGAGGGAACCTGGGTACACACACCCTAGATGCAGTAGTGTGTGCTCTCGGGTACTCTGATTCATGGAGACTTTTTAAAAACCACCCAACTTTGGGGGTTCCGGCAGAGACACTGGAATGCATTCAGCTTGGCCACCTCTCAGGAAACAGTGTGTCTAAGTGTCAGGGCCCTGCCCCCTGTCGAGGCCGTGTATGGTGGATTTTGAGTCACAGGCAGGTATGTTCTTGTTTCAGTGGTAATACAAACGTTGGCAGGGTTTGGCACAGACCTGTAATGCCATTGGCTCAGGAGGCCAGGCAGAGTGGGATGGCAAGTTCCAGTCCACTCTTGGCAACTTAGTGAGGCCCTAAGGAATTCAGGGGGACCCTGTCTCCAAGACTAAAACGGGCCAGGGGTTTCACTCAGTGGTTCAGTGCTCCTGGGTTCAATCCCTGGGAACAAGGAAAAGCAAAAACAGACATTAAACATGTTTGAGGGCTGGGGTTGTGGCTCAGTGGTAGAGCAGTTGCCTCACATGTGTGAGGCACTGGAATCAATTCTCAGCATCACATATAAATACATAAATAAACAGATAAACAAATAAAGGTCCATCAACATCTAAAAAGAAGTAAAAAAAAACATGTTTGACTGGTTTTTATTTTAATTCAACAAATCTGCATTCATTGTGAAAAAGAATATATCCCCTTCCCAGACCAACAAACCTATCTTAATTATATGAAAAAGCGAGTTCCCTGCACAGCAATCCTCCCTTGATGATACACCTTTACCTAATTTGCGACCTGTGAGCCAAGGCACTCGGGAGTCCCAGGTCCCATCTTGACAATCCTGGGGTCTCCCTGGGTCAAGGGAAAAGTGGAAAGACCAGGAAAGGAAAATCACAGTGTCGCTTGCAGAACTTTCACCTGGTAGGAAAGTGGTCACCTGAGGCAGAGAAAGATGGGCGCCGCACGGGTCCTTCCTCTGCAGGAGCCTCAAGAGCATTTGGCCCCGCGTGTTTGTAGCGCAGATGAAGTCCCTGGCACTGGTCCCTAGGCATGCCGTTGGTCCCTGGGCACCTCTGAGCACGACTCAGATGCCGCCTTCGTGGGTTCCATGGTGTAATGGTGAGCACTCTGGACTCTGAATCCAGCGATCCGAGTTCAAATCTCGGTGGGACCTTTCCCTTTTCCTTGTCGGAAGTCCCCAGCCGGCCTCCCAGGGACCCAGTAAGGACCCAGCACCAGCCCTGTCCTCCGCGGACCCTGAGCTGGAAGGCGGCGGCCACCACCCCGAGAAAGCCTTCGCTGCGCGGCCTGTGCTCGACGCAGGCGGCCACTGGTGGCTCTGCAGAGGCAGATTCTGTCCAGAGTTTCTGGCTCCTCTGCGGAGGTGACCCCGGGCGGAGAGCGGAGTCGCCGGACCCCTCCAGCGAGCGGCGGCGTGGAGGTCCCGTCGCCAGGGGACACGAGCTGCAGCCCAGGCGGCGAGCCGAGGCCGCGGGGCCCTGGCGCAGCCCGCCGGGCCCCAGGGAGAGGAGGCGTCGGGCCGCGGCCGGGGCCCAAGTGCGGTGCTCCCTAAAGCCGAGCTGCGGGCAAGGCTCGGGTCCGGCCCACTGCCCACAGTGTTCTGCGGCGCTGCGGCGTCGAGCCACGGAGGGGCTGACCCCGGCCGCGCCGCGGAGCCCCGGGAGGCCGAGCAGAAACGGGAAGGGCAGGGCGCAGGGGGCGGCGCAGCGCAGCCCAGGTCGCCGCCTGTGGCTCCTCCGGGCACGCCGCCCGGGACGCAGCCCAGCACTTGCCGGGCCTGGGTTCCCGCGCCTTCCTTTCTGGGCGGGCGGGAGGGGGTCGAGCGCAGGGAGGCAGAGGCCCGCGGCTTGCTGGCTCCCTGGTTTGGAGTGCAGGAAGGAAACGCACGAAGCCCGCTTTCCCTGAGGCCGGTCTGCAGGCCTGCGATGGAACACTACCCCAGCTCCAAGGCACCGGCACACTGAATGACAGAAGTCAAAGCAATTGGGGAACAGAGTGGAAAGTTTACCACCCCCACCCCCCTTCTCCATGGAAGCAGGTCCTAAGACCCTCACGTGAGAGGGATCCCCCTGAACCCAGAGGAAAGAAGCATCTTATCTCTGAGCCAGGGACACGACATGAACCCAGTGGGCCTTGCTTCTTTTCCTTGCTGATCACCTTAGATCACTCTCCTTTTGTGGCATCGTCTTCCTTAACTGCCGTCTGCTCTTCAACAATGCAATGTAGAAAACACCTCTGGGTCCACAGCTTACTCCCCTCTCTTCCTTAGGAAGGAAGGCACTGTGGCAGGAGAAGCTTGTGACTAAATAAACGTGCATGCTTTCCTCTTGTTACTCTGTTTCTTTGTATAGAGGCCTCGGCCATGAGCTGAGGATGGGCGAGGAATGAGCATTTCCCCTGCCCTCCATGTAAAAATGCCTTCCACCGTGCAACTATGACACGTTATGGAGGCAGTTTTGAAGCAATAATTTGATTGAATGTCCCCCTTTAAACGAGAGGAATTCCCAGGTACGAGGAAGTCTATGGCTCCTTCTCTATAGCTCCTTTCAGGGCAAACCTACTATAGGTTGAGGGGTTTTCCTGGGACACTCCTGGGAGCAGGAGCCCCTGCTGCTCAGAGAGGAGGACTGCACTCTCCCTCTGAGGGTCTTCGGCCTCCAAAAAGCTCCAGTGATGAAACTTACATTTAAATAAAATCAGCATGAAACCTTTATATTGCCTCACGGCGTCTGGTTTCAGTCCATGGTCAGCTGAGGCTATTTTTGTTTCTTTTCTTCTTCCTTTTTAAAATTTTGAGCTGTGGTGAGGCAGAAACATCACCCCAGAAGGATGAGGCAGAGGAAAGTTGCTCACCCTCTGGCAAACAGGAAGCAGGAAAGGGTCAGGGACAAGACAGGGTCCCCAAGGTCATGCCACCAAGGACTCACTCCCTTCTACTAGGTGCCACCTTCTACAGATTTCACCACCTCCCAATAATGCCGTGAAATTGTGAACCCCTCAATGCATCAATCCAGTGAAGTTAGAGCCCTCGCCATCCAACCACTTCCCCCAAATTGGTTCACCTCTGAGCAGGACTGCACTGGGGCCAAGCCTTTGTGGACTGGACGTTCCAGATACCAACCTCACGACTGGTTTTCATCATGTCCTATGCTTTTAAAGGATTGTACATTTTACCTGTAGATGGACACAATATCTTCACTTAGTTATTTTTACGCAGCGCTGAAGATTGAACCCCGGGCCTCGCACGTCTAGGCGAGCACTCTACCGCTGAGCCACAATCCCAGCCCACGATCTATTTTTGTGCAGTTTCACCCAAAATACTGTCACTATAAGTTACTTTTGCCTGTTGTTGCAGGGCAGTGTTCCAATGGATGGATGCATCATTCTGTACCCATTCCTTTCTTGATGGACATTTGAATTGCTTCCAGTTTGGGGGAGGTCACAAAAGAATGTATTAAAAAGAAATCATTTTTTTTGTGCATATGAAATGTATAAATTCTGTCTTAAATGTGGTATCCTTCAATACTAACTTACTTTGTTACTTTGCGAATGGATATTTCATTTATAAATGCAAGTTCATTCAGGTGTTATGAAAGCCGAAAGCGGAAGTCTATGCACTTTCCTTTATATTTCATAATTATAGATGAAAACTTTATCTTGGATATTGTTTCCTTTTGGCCCATTTGTAATGTAGGCTGCACACATCTAGGTCTATTACCAGATTATCTCATTTGATTTTTTATATATATTTATTTTTTAGTTAGAGGTGGACACATATTTGTATGTGGTGCTGGGGATCCAACCCACTGCCTCACGCCTGATAGGCGAGCACTTTACTTCTGAGCCACAGCCCCAGCTCATCTCATTTGATTGATGCAACAATTGTATGAGTACTTAACATTCTCTTATTATTATTCTTTTCTTCTTCAAGGGGGCGGGGGGGAGTGAGAGAGAGAGAGAATTTTAATAGTTTTAGTTTTCGGCAGACACAACATCTTTGTTTGTATGTGGCGCTGAGGATCGACCGGGGCCACGCGCATGCCAGGCGAGCGTGCTACCACTAGAGCCACATCCCCAGCCCCTCTTATTATTATTTTTATTTACTTTTTTCTGTATGACTCTTCCAAAACTAAGACCAAGGAAACTGAAAGAGCTGACTGTAAGTCAGATAGAAGGCAACTGGTGGCTCCAGGACTGGAAAGATGTCCTTCCCAAAGACAGACAACCCCAACGTCTTTGCGGTAAGTAACATCAGTGTTTCAGATAGGCCTGGAAACCCCTAGGCCAGCAGTTCCCAGCTGCCATACAGGAGGGCTGCTCTTGGTCAGAAACTCCTCCCTCGGGGATCTGGAACATAAGGTAGTGATCACAGCCCTGAGAACAAGGAAATTCCTTGGACACTCCACTTCCCAAAGTATTCTCCCCTGTATGGTGCTGAAAGTTGACCGGTCGCGGTTCATCTACCTTGTATCCCCAACCCTTTTCATTTTTTCATTGGAGACACCATCTGGTTCTGTTACCTAGGACCTTGTTGCCCCTGACTTTGAATTTGTGATCCTCCTGCTTCAGCCTCAGGTGTTTACAGGGATTACAGGCATGCAACAAAACACCTGGCAAAATAAATTTCTTCCTTTCTTTCTGGCTCCCCCCCCACACACACTGGCAATTGAACTCAGGGGCACTCCACATCCCCAGCCCTATTTTGTGTGTTATTTAGAGACAGGGTCTCACCCAGCGCTTTGCTTTCCCTGACGCTGGCTTTGAATTCAGGATCCTCCTCTGCCTCAGCCTCCTGGGTGCTGGGATTGAAGGAGAAGACCTGACTTCTGACAGTGAAAAAGAATAACTATGTACAATTTGTTCTGCCATTTGAGGAGAGGGGGTATGTAGGAAGGAAGCCTCTATAATTTGACAGTGGAGCACACTAGAGCAGAGTCTGAGAGAACAGTCCTTTTTCTGACAATGAAAGTGACAAGCAAGGGCCTGAGGAAAGGGCTGGGGACGGTAAGGAAATGAGAATCGTGAATGTGAAGAGGCTGGAAAGGATGGGTCGGTGTGATACCTAAAGTCACTTGAGAACAGATATAGTGTGTGACAGCAAGAGATCAAGCAAGTCAGCAATCACATGAGAAATGAAGTTTGAGGAAGGGTGATCTACTTAAAAGGCAAGGAGGTGGGATGGAAAACCGCCCTGGTGGAATCCCACTATTACGGTCCACTACTGTGGTCCTGAGTCCTGTACAAGAGCTCCTATTTTATGCCCCTCGGAGGACAGCACAGAATTCCGATTCGGGTGGCCTCTGAATATAGGAACAAGATCCCACGATATCAATCACGGTGGAGCTGTTGTTGCTGCACACATGATGAGCCTGTTCCTTCTACCACTGGGACCAGGAATGATGGTATCCGAGTCAATGCCTTCTTTCTAAGTAAGTAGATAAATAAATACTGTAGATACTGGCAGGTCTCCTATCGCGGTTGCAGAGTCTAAAAATGGTTGTGGAAAGGAACATTCTGTCGGCTCCACGCATGCTCTTTGCCCATAGAAGCACTCATGTGAGTTTGGAAAGAACTGGTTCCTCTCAACACCATGAGAGACAGAAAATGACCAGCAGGACACCTGCGACAACACACAAAAAGCAGTAATAATGCCAAGCAAAAATTAGGCCCCTTAATGCCAGGAAGCACAACCCTCGGGGTCAGAACCAGAGTCTGGTGTGGAAGACGCAGCTGTAGGGAAAGGCTGAAGAAAAGGAGTAGAGCTGGCTCCATCATCTCTGTCTCTTTCTCTCTCTTTCACAGAGCCTCAGAGAAGTCTGGGGAGAGCGCGGACGCAGTCCCCACTACCACAAATTATGCAGCCGAGTCTCCCACATTTGGGGAAATCGCAGGGGTCAGCTCCTCCCCAGTGCAATGGAGAAGCCTCGCCCTGGGAAAACCACCTGCGTGATCATGGTGTTTCCGCTGCCAGGTAAGTATGCCCTGCCCCCCTTCCCGCCCAACACAGCCTCGGGCGCCCTCCACTGTACACACACGGTCACTTCGACCTCACACTCCCGGGTCCTCGTAGCCCTTGCGCAGCGCATCCTGCCCCCTCGCGCAGCACTCCTGCCTCGGCTCCACAGCCCGGGAAAGCCTCCGCGTGCGAGCGGCCGGTGCCCACGCAGCAGCCCCTGCGCTGCCTCATCTCCATACGCCTCTCCCCGTCTGGGACGTCACGAGCCGCGCCCCGCCCCAGGGCGCTGGCCGCGGCTCCCTTAGGTCCGCCTTCTCCTGCGTGGTCCCTCGCGCGCCTGCGGGAGCCCTGGCAGTGCGTGTGGAAAGCGCTGGTTCCGGTCCTGGTCCCCTGCCCCACCCGGCGTCGGGGCGGTGCGCGGAGCCCGGGCCTGGTCTCCGGAACTGCGGGGATCCTCACCCTGGGGCCGGGTGAGGACCCTGTAGCCGCAGGGGCTCGTCCTGGAGCTGCCTGCCCCCCAGCCTTGTCCTCAGGGTTCCTGTGGAAGAGAGCGGAGCCCTCCCACGGGGACCTGGGAAACAACGTAAAAAGGTCTAATGTTCAAGTTACCAGAGTGTGGAACAAAGACTGAAGGACAAGACTGAAAGCGCAGCCAAGCAAGGAAATGACCAATTTGGCAAGAAACAGACCTAAGTTTTGAGATGTTGCACAAACACAAATGGAATTAAAAAAAGAAGAAGAACTTTATGACAAGATGCATAGCAATCCAACTTTCAAAAACTAAAGACAAAGAAACTACCTACAAAGAAAAACAGGATAACAAATTATCTACAGGGTGAAACTAATTCAGATGACAGTGGAGTGCTCATCAGAAAACGTGGAGACAGAATGAAGTGGCACAATGTTTCAAGTATGGAGGAAACAAGGGTCAAGCCAAGCTCCTCCTCAGCAACAAGCACCTTTCAGGCATTGAAAGGAAATCAGAAGATTGTCAGATTGAGGAAACCCAAGGGAACCTGTCACCCACCCTTCTATCATAAAAGAATGGCCCTTAGAAGCTCTCTAAACAGAAAGGAAATAACAGAAGGCAATCTGAGACGTCAGAAAGAAAGGAGGAAAATAATCAACACCACATTTCCTTCTCTTGAGTTCCCTGAATGATGTTTAATGGTTTAAGAAAAATTCATACACTGTTTGGCATGGTTCTGCATTTATGTCAAGGAAGTGTTTAAAATAATGAGATTTTAAACAGGGAGGGTAAAGACATATAAAAGGCATGTAAGTTTTCTGTAGCTCACTTGAACTGGTAAAATAATGACACTGATGTGCTGTGTCTCTCTATATAGACAGAAACCTAAACCGCTATATAAACCAATCTTATCAAAAACACTATGGATACAGCAATGTGTAATTCTAAAATATATTGCAGCCCCCACAGAGAGGCAAGGAAAAGAAAATGGTCCCAGAAAACATATGAAACGTTCCAAACAGAAAGTGAACAACAACAAAAAAATGTTAGACGTAAGCCTGCTCATTTCAAAAAGTATGTTAAATGTAAATGGTTCAAAGACTGATTAGAAGAGTGGATTAAGAGATATGAAGCAAGTATATTCTGGTTACAAAGAAACTAATGTCAAATATAATGATATAGGCAGGTAGCAAAGAATGGATGGACAGAGATATACCATGTCCTGCAGACATTAAGCAAAGGAAAGCAGCACTGGATGTATCAAGATCAGATATAGTGACCCACAGGGACATTACACAATGATAAAAGAGGGACTGGGCTGATGGCTCTGCAGTAGAGTGCTTGCCTAGCATGTGTGAGGCACCTGGTTCAATTCTCAGCACTACGTATAAATAAATAAAAATGAAAGTCCATTGACAGCTAAAAGAGTATTTTAAAAAATAACAGAAGGCATACATGCATATGCAACAAAAACTGATGGAAATGAACAGAGACATAGAGCATTTCACAATTACAATTGGATATTTCGTTAGGTGCAGGACAGGCTGAACTAAGTTGTCTGCAGGGCAGGCTGAACAAACTTTAGCTGCAGGATAGCCCACGCACTTAAACCCCCCTCTGTCTGGTCCTTTATCACCTGTTTTCAACAATTCTGAACACTGGACCCCACTCAAGGCTGAACACACGACCCCCACCCGTCCGGAAACCCACAAATGACCTCTGCCCCATCTCCCTGAAGGCAGAAGATGACACTACTGTATGATCCAATCACTGTTATGCCAACAAGGCAGCTTGCAGACCCAGAGACCCCGTTAGATTTGGGCTATGAAACTCCCTCCTGCCTGGCCCCTCTCTTGCTCTGGCTCTTTCTGTCTCTCTTGCTCTTGGTCTCCCTCCCTCTGGCATTTTCATTTTCTCTCTCTCTCTCTCTCTCTCTCTCTCTCTCCTCTTTTGCAATAAAGATCCCTTGGTTGCTCCGAGTGTTGTGGTCACTTTCCTTTCAGACTTCAGTATCTTCAACAACATATAGAACAACCCATCAGAATCAGCAAGGATACAGGAAACCCAACAACACAATCCATCAGCAGAACTTAATTGACAATTTTAGAATCCTCTGGAGCAACAGAATGCATATTATCATGAGCTGAATTGTGCCCTCCCTCAAACCCAGATTCACTGGTTGAAGTCCTAACATCATCAGCCACTAAGGATCTGATAATTAAATAGATAGATATCAATACGCACCAATCAGGATGTCCTCATTAAAAAAAATATTAATCTTAGTGGCTCTGGAGACTGAGACAGGAGGATTGCTGGTTCAAAGCCAGCCACAGCAATGGCAAGGCACTCAGCAACTCAGTGAGACTCTGTGCCTAAATAAAATACAATATAGGGCTGGGGATGTGGCTGAGTGGTTGAGTGCCCCTGGGTTCAATCCCCGGTACTAAAACAAACCAAACAAAACACCAAAAACCAAAATAAGCATGACAACATCAATGGCTGGCAAGAATTCAAGGAAGCCTGGATCACACCTATATTGCTGGTGTGAATGCCAAATGTTACAGCCACTCTAGGAGATATTTTTATGGTCTGTTTTTAAAGGTAAACATGCATCTGCCATAGGACCTAGGAATTGCATTCCAGTATTTATCACAGAGAGATAAGCACTTATGTTCACACAAATACCTGTGTACTATAGTTTATAGCAACTTGATTCTTAATATCTCCCCAAAAGAGAAAGATGTGGATAATCTTTTCTGGGTGAATGGGTAGACAAATTTATCTGCAGCAAGGCAAAGTGTGCAGCTACTGAAATACAAAAAGAACAACTTGTTGATGCAGCAACTGGAATGGCTCTCCAGAGAAATTCACTAAGTGAAAAACAGTAGTTCCAAGGGCTTTGTATAGGATTCCCTTCACCTACCATTGATTAAATGAATAAGTTACAGGAATGGAAACTGATTGGTGGTAGCCAGAGGTTAAAGAGGAAAGGAGAGGCGGTCCTGAAGAGAGCCATTAAAAAGGTGATGGATCTTTGTGGTGATGAAGACGTTGTGTAACTTGGTTGTGCCAATGGCTATGTCCTGGTACTACAGTATAAGCATGTCTAACTGCCGCCACACCATTTTTCAAATATTACCATGAAGTTACAATTGGAGCAAACTGGGAAAGAAGCCACAGGGGATCTCTCTTATGGTTTCTTAAGATTATATCTGAATTACGTTTAAAATGTATTTGCCAAATAAAATATATTTCTCTTTGTTTTGAACTTTGTTTAGAAAACACTAAGGTTATGCACAGGCCCTGGGTTCTATCCCCAGCACAGTAAATAAATAAATAAATAAACAAAGAAATAGACAAGAAAGAAGACACTAAGGCTAAAACTATTTTACTGAAATAGGTTCAATAAAATAGTTTTTGCACTTTGTCTTGAAGGAAATGTTGAACACGATCCTTACTCTTGAGAACTGTCCACAATTTCTTCTTTTCTTTTCCTTTTTCCAAAGTATGGTGAACAAAACTGCTGCAAATTCTGTGTTTGGTCTGGGTTCTTCAGAGAACAAACCCAATAAGTTCCAAATATGATATGTATAGAGAAACTTACTGAAAGGAATTGGCTCACATGATTATGGAGACCAAAAGTCCTAGATGAGAAGTCAGCCAGCTGGAGATCCAGGAGAAGTGATGGCCAAGTTCAAGTCCTCTTATGGCTTGGAGATGGGTATCCCCAAAGCACCTGTGTGAGCAGGAGGTGAAATGATCAGATCACGAGAGCTGTAACCTGCATCCATCATTTGATGCCAAGAGAAGAGAGAGACAAATTCCTTGTTCATTAACCACACATAGTATGTACAATCCAAGAGCTCAAATATTGAGGAGAGCTGAGGAAAGTCATCCAACAGCCCTCGGGTACCTGTTACAGGGGGCAGGATTCTCTTGGCGCCAATGATGTGTACTGGATGGGCTAATTTTAAGGCCATCTCTACTTCTGTTAAAGAAAAATAGAGTGACACTTATCTGGATGCTAATTCATTGCATTGTACAGGAGGGAGCACTGGCGCGATCATGTACCCAAACCCCTATTTATAAAGAAGAGAGGAATGGTGAGGAGGAAAACCCTGGCTAGAAGCACCAAGGTATTCCTCCTGTTGTAGCTGGGATCTGGGTTAAACTCTTGGTCCCCAGGGCAGCAACGTTCAGACGTGGGGCTTTTGAGAAGCAACTGGATCACGAGGGCTCTGACTGATCCATTGATAGGTCCAGGATTAAATGGACATTGGGAGGTGGCGGAAACTAGGAGTTAGCCAGAGAAGCATGCCCTGGAAGGGTATGTTTTGTCTCTGACCCTTCTTAATACTCTCATTCTTTCTGCTTCCCAGCACCTTTGGGGTGAAGGGTTCTGCTCTGTCAAGTGTTTCCCACTGGGATGCCCTTCTTCCTCCCCATAAGCCAACGATGATGGGCCCAAGCAACTATGAACTGGAACCTCTGAAACTGGGAGCCAAAGATAAATGTCTCCTTCTCTAAGTTGATTTCTCAGGTATTTTGTCAGAGCAATGTACAGCTGACTCACACACTTCCTTTGGATAGGTGGCTTGTCAGAAAGCTATTACAGTGGTCACTTGGGCCAGAGTTCTCCAGCCCTGACTAGGCCACCACAGAAAACAACTAGTTATTGGAGGACTTTAAAGCATCCAGGAAGTTCAGCTATTCAGAAAATGCCTCGGAATATGTGTATGTGTCTTGTCCATTGGGACCTTCTGATGGAAAGCCCCTTGGCTAAGCACTGCACCTACTAGACTCTCATAGTCATATCACACACTAAGGAAGACAGGCTGAAAAAAAAAAAAAAGAGACAGAGATAGAGAATTGATTATCTCATTATTGACAGAGCAATCAGCAAATCCAAATCCAGGCTCCCAGTGGAGATAGGATACTAATGTCCATCTCAGGTTGCTGATGAAAGGGTTCACATTAGTCGTCCTGGCCTCCTGTCCCTGGGTATTCAATGTCTAAGTGTCTCAGGTGCCAGACCACTAGGCCATCAGATATTGTAGGGAGGCCCGGTGGGATGACCATGGCAGGAGGAGGTCGTGCTCTGTAAGTGTCCCGCTGCGTGAGAGCAGGAAGGAAGTTAAAAAATGAGCTCGCTGGCGTCCCTGGGTGGGCTCGAACCACAGCCGAAGGCGCTAACCGGGTGCATCACAGAGATGCGGCACTGAAGCACCAGCCTTCCGGTTAACAGCCGAAGGCGCTAACCGGGTGCACCACAGAGACGCGGCACTGAGCCGGCCTTCTAGGTGGTGGGGAGTAACGAGGACGCGCCCTATGTGTTTGCAGGGCGCTCGTCCAAGTTCCAAAGCCAAAGCATCCAGGGATTCAAAGCGTGAATCGCTGTGTTTGTCGCCTAGGAGACTTGGCGACTGCGGGGTTCCGAGCCAGAAGGGCCGCGGAACGGCCTTGGCCAGTCGCTAAGTCACCCCGTCTCAGAAGTCGCAGCCCGTGGAGACGCCGGGTGGGTCCTAGTGGTGGCCTTCTCTGTTCTTTGCGCCACGATCACCCTGGGAAAGTCCTGTGCCCACACGACCGGCCGCTCGCCCCTGCATTTCGGATTTCTGTGTGCATCAGTGGGGCTCCACAGTGGCACAGGTCGAGGACGTGGTCCTGGGTCCCCTCGCCGACTCCCGGACTCGGCCGTCTTCGGGCGCTCTCTTAGGTCTTGCTGGATTAAGCCAGGGACGTCGTCAAGTTGGAGTCCCCCGAAGAACCAGAGTTCAGCAAAGGCGAGGTTCTTTTTAGAAGGCTCCCCTCGCGGTGGTTTCCCGGTAACCCCGGGAGGCGGGAAGCCCTGCGCACGGCCTGCGCGGTCCCAGGCGGAGCTCCCGGGGCTGGGGTGGGTGAGTGGCCTCGCCGGGAGCGGGTGGCCTCAGGAGGCGGCGGCCAGCGGGGAGCGGCGGCGTGGCGCTGCACCCCGCGACGGGAGCTGGGCCGAGGTGCGCGTCGCCTAGGTCCGACGTCCGGAGACGGGAACCGGTTCCCACCGCAGCCGAGTGAGAAGAAAGGGGAGAGCAGAGGCGTGAACCGGCGGTAAAGGCGACGACCTGCGGCCGTCCCCGCAGAGCTGCCGCATATTCCAGCTCCTCGGCGGGGACAGGACGCGGAGGAGCAGCCGTCTCGCGCGGTTCGCCTTAGCGCGCAGAGGCCGGCGCTCCGCGGGGTCCGCAGCAGCCTCGGCCGGGATCCCAGCGCGCAGGGCCCTCCGCGGACGTGGCCTCCCTTTTCTTTCCATCCACTCTGACCTCCGCGGCGCTGGGCCACTTACCTGCGACGCCAGTGCGACACTTGCCTGGGCTCCAGAGTTCTCTGCGGTCTGGGAAAGGAAAGCCTACCGGGCGTATCCCGCCTCGGCCTAGAGGACAGGTTGCAGCGGTCCTTTCCCTGCCCGAGAGGTGACAGGGCCAGTCCTCCCCAAAGCGCAAGCCTCAAAGAGTGAGGCGCTGCCCCTGGGTCCTCCGAAGGTGCCAACCAGCTTGTTCTGTTCGGGTTTGCCACCTCAGTGGGGCCTTTCTTAAACCAAATTCTGAGAAGTGAGAAGAGAGATTCAAGGCTACCTGGATATTTTAGGTCAACTCTGACCCATGTCCACTGTAACCTTACTGATCTCTGTGTGGTGCTGCGGCCCGGACCCAGCGCCTCACGCGTGCCAGGCACCGCTCTACCACCGAGCTCAGCGCCAGCAATTTTTAGCGTTTATTTTGCCAACAGTAAATGACTCCAGTGCAACACAGGCTAAAGCGCAGGGATCTTCAGTGCGAGAGCACAGGACTTTTGCTAAGAAGTAACCATCTCTTAGATGAAGTGATACAAAATGTCCTGCGTCGTAGAAAGTCCATGGAGCCCCTTTTAATGTTTTATTGGGGGGGAGATCGCTTCATCCAAAGGTCGAAGCACGTCTCTTGTAAAGTTGAGAAGCGCGTCTCCAAACTTTAACAAACTGGCCCAAAACGTCAGGGCCACATGGGGCATTGGTGGTTCAGTGGTAGAATTCTCGCCTCCCACGCGGGAGACCCGGGTTCGATTCCCGGCCAATGCACGCCTTTTCTTAGCGCTTGGGAGCCCTCCTTTCGCCTTCCCTCCCGTGGTCTCCTGCAACCCTGGTCAGGAAAGACCACAAAGGCCACGACCTCAGGGTCATTTCCCAGTTGCCACACAGGAAGGGATCTCGGCAGGCACACACAGGCTGACTACGCAGTGTGGTTTGCCTGTCCTCCGCTCCCTCGCGTCTGTGCTCTGCAAACCCGTGCCACCCTTTTTCCTCGGATCTGGAGGTTCCTGCGCACGGATTCACTTCCTGCACTTGGACAGGTCACTTTGGACAGATCACTGGGCCCCTTCTCCGTGCAGAAGGGGATCCGGAAGGGAACACCCGATGGCAGTGCCACGGGACCCGGTGCTCACGACGCCCGGGAGGCGCGGAGCCCAGACCCACTCGCTCCGCGGGTTCTGCGCGTGGCCGCGGCCGGCGCACAGCCGCCCCTTGTGCTTGGGGTCCCGGTCAAAGTCAGTCCGCGGCGTCTGGGGAAATTCAGGGTGGCCCCTGAGCGCGGCGAAGGGGACGCCCTTCTAACCTTCCTGCTTTCGCCCCCCGACGGGCACCGTCTTCTGCGCAGAGTTTGGAACCCCTGCGGCTCTGTAGCCCGCCCCCCCCATGGCCTCAGGCCGCCTGGGATTGGAGGAGGAGCCAAGGGACGAGGCCTGTTTTCACCGGCTCTTCGCCTGCTCAAGCCTGTGTGGGTCGCAGCCAGTCCAAGTGCTGCCCACTCCAGCGCACTGGCCAAGGGCCACCGGTCCTTTACTCTCTTGAAAGGGCTTCGGGAAGAGCTTGGAGGGAGACGCCAGGACAACAGAACTGAGAAGAATTGGCTCCAGTCTGCGGGGAAGCTCTCCTGTCCTCCTCCTCCTGCCCCCCACCCTCCTCCTCCTCCTGCCCCAGCCCCCCTCACGCCCCTCCTCCTGCCCTGCTGCTCCTACCTCTGATCCTTCTCCTCCTCTTCCTCCTGCCCTGGTTCCTCTCTCCCTCCCGCCCCCCTCCTCCTCCCCTGCTCCTCCTGCCCCTGATCCTTCTCCTCCTCTTCCTCCTGCCCTGGTTCCCCCTCTTCTTCCTCCTCCTCCCCTCCTTCTCCCTCTTCTCCTGTACATCCTCCTCCCCCTCCTATAAAGTCCCGAAGGCTCCGTTTCCTTCTTGCTCCTATACTCCCTCCAGGGTTGATTCTGAAGAGCTGGGCAGCAACCCAGATTATTTCAACACCCCGGGTCATTTATTGGTTTTTTTTACTGAACTAGAACTAGCCTCATAAAATAGTTAAGTTGTCCCTTGGTTTATATTTTCTGGAAGAAATTGTACAGGGAATTGGTATCACACACACACACCGGTCGGTCTCTCTCTCTCTCTCTCTCTCTCTCTCTCTCTCTCGCCCCCCCCCCCCGTCCTATTTAGTAGAATTAATAAAATTTAAAAAAAAAACTACCTGGACTTGGTGCTTTGTTTACCAAGCTTTTGAGTTGTTGATTCCAGTTTTAAATACGTGAAGACTTAAGTAGACTATGTCTCCTTTTGTATATACTGCTTTGATTCTATTGATAACTTTCTATAGATTGTATTTATATTGTTAGTCCAAAATATTTAATTTCTCTAGAAATGTTATTTTGATGCATCTGTTATACTTAAGTATGTTGTTTAATCACCCAATTTGGGGTCTCCAGCTGTCTTTCTGTTAGTGATTGCTTGTTGAGCGCCAGTGTATATGGTTTTCCCTCCTTTAACTTGGTTGAGATATGTTTTATGGGCCATTTAGGGCAGATCATGTTTGGGAATGAAAGAAGTAATCTCTAAACCTCAGGTGGATCCTATCACCTGGTGGCACTTCCAGTTTAACCTTACCCTCTTTGACTTTCTACCTGCTGGATCTGTCAATTACAGTTTGAGAGAGGCTGAAGTCTCCAACTAGAGTGTGCATTTGTCTCTACCTCCTTGCAGTTCTTTCAGGTCCTGCCTGACACATTCTGTCACTCTCCTGTTAGGGACATGCTTATTAAGGATTGTTATATTTATCTTCTTGAGGAACTGACCCCCTTATTGTAATGGAATATCCTTCTCTACCCCCAATGATTTTCTTTGTCTTGAAGTTTTCTCTACCTGAAACTCACATAGCTACAAATGTTATGTTTCAATCAATATTGGCCTAGTATATCTCTCTCCACCTTTTTACTTGTAATTTATCTGTGTATCTTCCCATTTAAGGGAATGTTGCTTGCTGGGCACGGTGGCCCATGCCTTAGTCCTGTAGTCCAAGCTCCACTGGAGGCTGAGGCAGGAGGATTGCTTGATCCCAGGGGTTTGGAGCCACACTGGACAACGTAGTAACAACCTATCTCTTAACACATTTTTAACAAGTCGGTTTCTGTTTTGGAAGTTGCTCTGTATGCCGGAAGGTTCCATTGTGATTAGAGCAAGAAAAGTCAAGATGAATCACAAAAGGAATTTTCCTTCAATGAGTCTGACGTGGTGATTTATGAATTCCTCACTGAGACAGAGAGTAACCAACCATAATGACGACAGAGAGTGGTGCCTGTGCCCAAATTTTGGTCAATTTCTTATCAATGAGAGTCAGGAGGAAAGGAGGAATTGTTTTCACAAAGTTGTTTTGTTGGCATGCTATTATTAGGGTGAAGGCCTGGAGCTTTGCCTTCTTACATGAGCAAGCCAAAGCCACGTGTGGACAGTGAAATAGAGCTTGAGCCCTCCCAGCCAGAAACCGCCAACTCATCTCTAGCTAGGCAGCTTCCTGGGAAACCAACCAAACATGTTTCTTTCTTCTGCTTCCCATGAACATTTGTCACCTTTCCTTTGTTTCCACTCCCAGCAGAGTGCTAAGTTGTTTACAGTCAGCCCCATTTTTGAAGCACTAAATGTTCAAATAAGCTCTTTAAACTGTTCACTGATGCACTAGAGGTATCCCTAGTAGAGAGGTTCATTAGGGCACATTTGTACCTGTACATAACGCCATCAATCTCACTCCCCAGTACCTTTCTTTTACTTCTCCTGCTCTTTAAATTATATTGTGCTCTCCGGTTTCTTTTTAACATCTGAGGCCAGAGGAGCTTTCCTGCAATGCATACAGATTATTTTGAGATGCCTTATCAATTTTTATTGACTATATTTGAACCTATTTAATATTGCAGTGTTTTGTTCACATAAACACTGTATAAAATGTAAGGGAACTTGGGTGCACATACCCTGGAATGAGTGCTGTTGGATTCCTTTACATTGGGGGATTTTTATAAACCATCCAGCTTGTAAAAATAAATAAATTTAATAAAAATAAAATAAAAACCATCCAACAGTAGGGTGTTTGTTTGTTTGGGGCAGAGTGGTACTGGAGATTGAACACTCTGGGGCACTCCACCACTGAGCCACAACTTCAGTCCTATTTTGAATTGTATTTAGAGACAGGATCTCACTGAGTTGCTTAGCTTTTTGCAGAAGCTGGCTTTGAACTCACTACCCTCCTGTCTCAGCCTCCCCAGCTGCCTGGATCGCAGGTGTGGGCCACCATGCCCCCCAGCCCAACTTTAGGGTCCTGATACAGACACTGGAATGGAGTCAGCTTGGCCAACTCTCAGGAAAACAACGTGTCTAAGTGTCAGAGCCTTGCTCCCTGGTGAGGCCGTGTATGGTGGATTTTGAGTGACAGGCAGGTGAGTATGGTCTGGTTTGAGTATCAATATAAATATTAAACACGTTTGATTGCTTTTTATTCTAAATCAACAAATATTCAGTGTAAAAAAAAACCCCATATTCCCCTCATCTTACAAATACACAAACAATCCCAAACATACATGAAAGAGTTTTCCGGCACCCCAATCTTGCATTGGTGACATATCTTTATCACAAGGTGGCTCAGGTGAAGTGTAGTACGTACTATGTGTCCAAGGAGCTCAGGAGTCCCAAGTGTCACCCTGATGATCATGGGGTCATGGTTGGTCCAGAGAGTTGTATAAAGGCCAAGAAAGGAAAATAATATGATAGTTTGCATAAAATGTCACCTCAGGATGAGAAACTGGTGAACTAAGGGAGCAAATGTGGCCCATGTTGGAAACCTGGGGGGAAGGTATCTTCTTCTGCTCTGAGCCAAAAGGTGACTTTATCACATTTTCTGGGTGGAAGTGAGATCCTTGGGTTAGTCAGTAGTGTCGCTGGATGTCGTTACACATCTCTGATGATGTTTGAGTGTTCCCTGCGAGTGTGTTCCAGGGAGTCAGTGTGCGCACTCTGTATTCTGAATCCTGCAACCTGACTTCAAGTCTGGGCGGGACGTTTTGTCTAGCTTGGATAAAGTTCATTTTCTGGATTTCTGCTTCCACATCCTGATTTGTGGTCCAGGGAAGAAAGCTGCTCTGAGCAAGGTCTCCACCAGATCCCCACTGTTCCTCCTGGTCCCCAGTCATTGTGCTAGGCATCTGTCACCTGCTTTGCCAGCTCCTCAAGATTTGGAGTCCCTGTGGCCAGGTTCTTGGAAAGGCCATGTCCACAGGGGATTGGACATATCGAATTTGGGTGACTAAACCATCCTCAGATATCTCCCTATCCCTGCCGCCAAGGTACCCAGAGAGCCAACAAGGACCCCTACTCATCCCTGCCAAACCCAGTCCTCTTGTGAACCGCAGGGTAGAAGATCTCTTGCACTGAAAATGTGGTGGCCACCAAATCCTCTGCCCCAGACACCTTGTAATCTCACCATCTTTTGGGTAAATTGTTCATTGGAGAAGTTGTGATGGCATCAGCTTAGGTGTGATTGTGTCCTACTATGGGAGGGATAGTTTTCCAAGTCCTGTATTTTGGGCGGAGAGCTTATTTAATTCTGGGTGGTCACTGGTTTTTTTTTTTTCCCACTTGTTCTTTTTAGTCATTCATGACAGTAGAGCACATCTTGACCTATTTATCCAAACCTGCAGTGCATCTTACTCTCATTAGCATCCCAGTCTTATGGTTGTACATGCTGTGGAGAGTCACTGTGGTGCATTCCTATTGTACATAGGAAAGTTATATCAGGTTCATTCCACCATCTTTTGATTCTTTATATTCAGAATTTCTAGCTCTGACGTCCCCATCATGGACACTGAAGGCCATGGTGACAGCTGCTGTGGAAGTGACTCCAGAAAATCTAAGAAAAAGTGATGTTCCATTCACTTCCATGGAGCACACTAAATCTACTCTTTTTGTGATGTTTTGGGATCCACGTTGTTGAATGTCTCATTAATCTCTTATATTGCATGGTTTTGTTCCACTGGCTGGATGCATCACAGTGTAACCATTAGTTCTCTACGAACATTTGAGTTACTTCCAGCATATCTCTCTCTCTCTCTCTCTCTCTCTCTCTCTCTCTCTCTCTCACACACACACACACACACACACACACACACACACCATGTATTAACAAGAAATCCTGTTTGTGGACATGTTCTGTAAACTCCATTTTAAATTCCTTATACTTTAATACTGTCAATGAATATTACATTCAGAAATACAAACTCATTCAAATGTTGTGAAAGCAGAAGTGAAAGGAAAGTGACCATGGCACTCGGAACAACCAGGAGGTCTTTATTGCAGTGGTGTCTGATTGACAGGAGAGAGAGAGAGAAAGAAAGGGGGAGAGGGAGCGGTGCAGGTGTCAGATGTGGATTTCCATTGCCCTGGCTGGGTGGGGCTGAGTGTTCACCCTTGAGTGGGGCTGAGTGTTCACCCTTGAGTGGGGCTGAGGTTCACCCTTGAGTGGGGGCTGAGTGTTCACCCTTGAGTGGGGCTGAGTGTTCACCCTGAGTGGGGGCTGAGTGTTCACCCTTGAGTGGGGCTGAGTGTTCACCCTTGAGTGGGGGCTGAGTGTTCACCCTTGAGTGGGGCTGAGTGTTCACCCTTGAGTGGGGCTGAGGTTCACCCTTGAGTGGGGGCTGAGTGTTCACCCTTGAGTGGGGCTGAGTGTTCACCCTGAGTGGGGCTGAGTGTTCACCCTTGAGTGGGGCTGAGTGCTCACCCCTGAGTGGGAGCTGAGTGTTCACCCTTGAGTGGGGCTGAGTGTTCACCCTGAGTGGGGCTGAGTGTTCACCCTTGAGTGAGGCTCAGTGTTCACCCCTGAGTGGGGCTGAGTGTTCACCCCTGAGTGGGAGCTGAGTGTTCACCCCTGAGTGGGAGCTGAGTGTTCACCCTTGAGTGGGCTGAGTGCTCACCCCTGAGTGGGGCTGAGTGTTCACCCCTGAGTGGGGCTGAGTGTTCACCCTTGAGTGGGGCTGAGTGTTCACCCTTGAGTGGGGCTGAGTGCTCACCCCTGAGTGGGGCTGAGTGTTCACCCTTGAGTGGGAGCTGAGTGCTCACCCCTGAGTGGGGCTGAGTGTTCACTCTTGAGTGGGGATGAGTGCTCAGCCTTGAGGCAAACAAGCCATAAGGAAGCAGACAGATTGGGGTCCTGTGTCCAGCCCACTCTGCAGCTAACAAGAATCCTATGCACTTTTCTTTTGTATTTCATAATTAACGGGAGAGAACTTAGCTTGGAGGTTGTTTCCTTCCAGCCTAGGTTTAATGCAGGCTGCACTAGATTATCACATTTGAGTCATGCAACAAGTCCATGAAGTACTTAATATTCTTTTTTCATAAGTCATTTGGAAAAATTGAGGCATAGCACACTCATAGATCCAGCCCATGGGCCACTGGTGGATCCAGGACCAAAAGAATGAGCTTCCCAAAGGGAGACAAAACAATGCTATTGTAGTAGTGTCAGTTTGTCTGACAGTATCCTAGTGAGGCAGGAGAAAGGGTTAAAATGGGCAGGTAGGAGACTTGGACTCCTTGAAGGTCAGGTTTTTATTCAGCAGGGCTGAGAAACTAGGGACACAAGGCAGGCTTCATCCAGGCCAGGCCTACTTCGGGGTTAGCAGAGAAAAGTGAAACAAAAACAAACTAACTGGTAAGACACCTGCTGTCTGGTTCCTAGACCCCCATCACAAAGGGACACACAGTAACCTGACTGGATCAAAGAACAGGTGAAGAGACCGTGGACACGGAATGCCTTACTCAGGATTGGGTGGGGGCTAGCTCAAATAGCTCGTGTAGATTCACATAAACCACTAGATAATAGCCATTTTCTGGTATGCTTCTCTTGGGACCCCCCTCCCTTTGTGAGCTCCATCTTCTTTCTACTACTCTAATAAATCCTGTTACTTTGCTGTCACCGCCCCCCCCCCAGTGGATTTCATTCTTCAAATTCCTAAGTCTCTAGGGAACCCAATCCCACACTCGGTGCTACTCACGCCATTTCCAGAGGCTGCGTTGGAAGGCTGCTTTTGTTCAGAAGGTCCTCCATCAAGGATCTAGAGCCTTAGTAGTGAAAAGAGCCTTGAGAAAAGGAAATTCCTGGACACTTTCAAACTCAAGTATTCTCAGTAAGGCGCTAAAAGTTGACCTGTGTGGTCCACGAATCTTATATGAGGAAGGAAACCTCCACGCTGTTGGAGAGGAGTAGAGAAGGCTTTTCATCAAACTAGATCAGTCTGTAGAACTGCAGACCTGTACTTGCAGTGTTCTGAATACTCCGCTGGTAACCCCGTGCATCTAGGTTTTGGGTGGTGGTGGTGTTATTATTATTTTTTTTTTTGGGTGGGGGGGGGCGAGGGATGTGTAGAGAGAGCCGCGCTGCCACCTTATGCCCCCTAAGTATCATATCAGGACTATCTGGGAGCTTGAAGGTCTTGGAATTGGTCCCAGAGGTACCAACAGAGGGGGACCAGTGTGGTAGAGAACGCGCCTTTGAAGAGTGTCCTCCTTTGGGCAGGTAATTCGTATTCGATAGAACTACAGAAATCAGTCTACAGACCATCCGTCATTTACAAGAATGACCAACCGACAGCAGGCAGCATATAGCACTGGGGATTTATCTTCAGAAAGATTGCTCAAGCCAGACGCATCGCCATCTACAGTAAATGGAGGGAAAGGTGGGAAGCGTAGAAACCTGGGAGCAGACAGGTATGTGTTTCGGTAGGGGAAACTCCTTTAGAAACCAAAAGACAGCACGGAAACACTGTTCTCACCTCCTCAGAAAACTATTTTCACCCTCCAGGTGGTAGCAAAAGTTCCTTCCACGACCAGAACAGCATTGCAAGAGAACGCTGCACGGCACACAAAGCTCTACTTTTAGCCAACAGAAACACGACAGGGAGAGCGCGAACGCAGTCCCCACTACCACAAATTATGCAGTCGAGTTTCCCACATTTGGGGAAATCGCAGGGGTCAGCACCTCCGCAGTGCAATGGAGAAGCCTCGCCCTGGGAAAACCACCTTCGTGATCATGGTATCTCCCCTGCCAGGTAAGTATGACTTGCCCGCCTGCCCTCGCTGCACACCCTCATTGCCCTCCACTGTACACACACGGTCACTTCACACCCGCAATCCCGGGCCTCCTTAGTCCTCACGCACAGCGAGTGGACCCTGTTTAGAGTCGCGCGCTTGCTCCCACATACACCACATGGATCGCCTTTCTGCTGCGGGGGCCCGCTCTGCCGCCCCCGCGCCCCCTTATCTACATACGCCCGCCCCTTTGAGGACGTCACAGAAGTAGCCCCGCCCCGGACCTGCGCCTCGCGTTCCTTCGGTCCGCCGCTCCCCGCCCTAAGCGGTCCACTCGCCCCAACTGCGCCCCCGCAGCCGCTGCGGGAAGTGCGCGGCCGCTCCCTCCTTAACTCGCGTCCCGCCGGGGGCTCGGGCGGTGCGCGGAGCCCCTTCTCCCGGAACGTGGGTTCGTTGTAATAGAACTTCTCTCCCCAACCCCGACCTGCGCCCGAGGATGTGAAGGACCAACGGCTCCCTGGCACCGCCCCTCCTCGGTGACCCTTTGTCTCTTCCCGGAGGGCCCGGGTCCTGTGTGGCCCAGGACGAGGAGGTCCACTCGTGTCGGACAGGACTTCCCCTGGGCAGTGGAAACGTGGAAAGGCCAAGAAGGAAAACGAGGCGGTGCAGCAGTCCCCGCTCAGCAGGGGAACTGGCCACCGAGGCAGGGACCGCGGCTTAGAGGGAGACCTGGAGGCCCTCCGAGGGACCCCACAGAGGACCCCGACACCAGCCCTGTCGGCGGACCCTCCTGCGCTGAGAAGGCGGCGGCCACCACCCCCAGAAAGCCCGGGGCGCTCTCGGCACGACGCGTCAGCTCCGCCGGGGGAGCGCCTCGCACTCGGAGGGTGGACGGCTGGGCCTTTGCTCCGAGGCCTGTGCTTTATGCAGAGGCTGCTTTTATTCCAGGAGGTCACTGGTCGGCACCGGTGTCCCCGTGGACATCGAAGGTCGCGGTGACAGCCGCTGTGGAGGTGACTCGGGGAAATCTCACTCCGATTCCCAGTTGGGCACAAAGCCGGACCCCTCCAGCGAGCGGCGGCGTGGAGGTCTCCGCCCGCGTTCTGCAGGCTGCCGTTCCTGGGCCAAAGGGGACACGTGCCTACAGCCCGGCGGCGGCCGGGCTCCAAGGACAAGATGCGTCCGGCCGCCGCCGGGTGGAGAGGCGACTTCCTCCGCGCTGGCAGAGCCTCGGACTGAAGCCCGGAGGACGCCAGCACTGCGCAGAGCGTTCTCCAGGCCTCAGGGCCTCGCAGGGCTTCATCTTTCCAAGTGAGAACGCTCACCAGGGCTTGCCTAGCAGCCGTCCACGCGGGGAGCGCCCGTGGAGCTCGCGAAGGACTGACAGCTGCGGGTGGGAGAGGAGTCTGGGGAGGATGGTAGACAGAGAACCGAAGCGCGAGACCTGACCGCACAGTCTCTCCGGGTTTGGGAGGCCAGGGCTCCTGCCCCTGGAGCCTCCATCCCGTAGGCACCCACCTGGCAACGCAGTTACACAGGACGCAGCGAAGCCCTAGTCTGGCCTGTGTTCTTGCACTTTCCTTTCTGGGTCGGAGGGAGGTGGGTTGGTGGTTGCCAGCGCGTGAAAACGAGGGCAGGCACCTTTTTGGCTCCCTTGGCGTGAAAGGGCGGGAAGGAAAACACACAAACCCCTCTTTCCCTTGAGGAGGGGTCTGCAGGGATGGGATGGATAACACGAACACCGAGGAAAAGCACTATTTATTTAAGAGGTTGCATGAGTTGAGCTGTGGCTATCCTTAGAAGAAAAGTAGGACGGGAGAAGGAAATTTCTATTTTTCTCAAGCTGCTTCAGACATGTAATTGAGAAAAATGTATAGTGGGTAAAAAGCTCATATTTTGTATATGTGAAGTGATTGAAGTTCTTCATTTGTACTTTGCATTTATACTTTTGTAATTATATGTTTTGCTCCTTACAGATGCACTTATTTGACTATTTGACCATCATAAGAAATTTAGGAAGTAAATTTGATTGTACAGCCAAAATAAACCCAAGCCTTGTATATGCCAGAATATTATGCTATTATTATTTTCTACATTAGGAGAGAATCTGAAATGAAATATACAGTGGTTTGTAGATCAAATCAAACAACTATTCTGTCTAAGGATCTACCTTGATTAAAAATAAATTATAACAAACTTTTTCAATGCGATTATACATTAAATATTTGAATTCTTTAAATAAAAGTATTCAAGATTCCCAGCTTCAACAACATCATAAGGCCCTATGCAACTTAGTGGGACCCTATCTCAAAATAAAAAATAAAAAAGGCTGAGGTATGTAGCTCAGTAGTGAAGTGCCCTGGGTTAAATACCCTGTAGCACCCCCCCACCCCACCCCCCCACCAAAAAAAAGTATTCAAGATTCCTTCCTGCTATCAACAACATTATATCATTTCCTTTCTAGGACCAAACAATTGAAAGCATTGATTTAATCTACAAATCTACAATCATTTTTTTCCTTGCTACAATTCAGAACAAAAATTTCCGTTAAGAAAACATCACATTTAAGGTACAAGAAGGGCTGGGGATGTGGCTCAAGCGGTAGCGCTCGCCTGGCTTGCCTGCGGCCCGGGTTCGATCCTCAGCACCACATACCAACAAAGATGTTGTGTCCACCGAAAACTAAGAAATAAATATTAAAATTCTAAAAAAAAAAAAAAAAAAAAAAGTAAGGTACAAGAAGTAGTTAACCCCCCGCTTTTTAAAAAATTTTCAGTACTAGTGATTGAACCCGGGGATCCTTCACCACTGAGCTACATCTTCCACCTTTTAAAGTTTTATTTTGAGAAAGGGTCCTGCTAACTGGATGAGGTGCCTCCTGCCTCAGACTCCCAGGTATGTGGGATTACAGAGGTGTGCTATCCTACCTGGCTTAGTAAAATGTTTTTTAGTAACTTTTTTAAAATTTAAGTTTATGTAAGTGATCATTACCTTGCTTAAGTTAATCAGGGCAGTAACTCTAAATTTTTAGAGATCTAATTTCTCTATTCACTTCAGACAGGAAAAGAACGTATCAATTTCCTAAGAATAATGTATTTATATGTCTGAAAGAATTTTATCAAACTGGTGGAGCTTCTAAAGAAACCATCTATGGAAGTAATATCAGTTAAGGTGGAAACAGGAGCAGTAGTAATGTATTAGCAAGCTTTGTTGTGGGTTGAATCTCTCAGAAAACATCTCAGTCTGAATTTTGTCCAAATTAGGGAGTTTTTTATTTAGCCAGCTGGGACTGCTCCCTGCAGGACCCAAATTGTCTCTACCAGGAACAGTGCCAGTCTGAGTTCTACTGGGTTCATAAGGGGGAAAAAACCACATCCTCAAAAACGTAGGTGCAGGGCTGGGGATGTGGCTCAAGCAGTAGCTGCACTGCCGTGACTCGGATTCGAACCGAGGTTGCTGCGGCCACAACGCAGAGTACTGACCACTATACGATCACGGCGCGCCACAGGCACGGCGCCGAGGGCGGCGCTCGCCCTCGTTCTGATGGAGGAGCCCGGATCCACGTCCTGCGCCCTGGCCGCGGTGCAGACGGCGCCGGGCAGGGGGCCTGTGCCCGCAGCGCGCAGATGAAGGCCAGCGCCCTCGCTGCAGCTCTGCCGCGACCTCAGCACCCGGCCCCCGGGAGTGGTGGGCGTCACCGCCCGCACCTCTCCCGCACCCGCCCGCCACGCTGTCGCCCCGACCGCAGCCGAGTGGAGCGCGGGGAGCGCGAGCCCGCGGACGGCCGGCGGGGGGCGGGCGGAGCAGGCAGAGGGCGCCCGCGGTCCAGGCGCGGGGAGTGGGCACCCGGGCGTCTGCGGGACGCCGCCGCTGGAGCAGCCGGGGCAGGGCGGGCACGCGGGGCTCGTCTGGCCTGGAAACGCCGCCGGCCTGGCTTTCGCTGTGGGCAGCGCGAGGCTTGGGCTCAGTCTTGCGGCCTTCTCTGTCGGGAGAGCGCCACGGAAACCCCCTGGGCTTCGCCACCAGCCTGAACCCCTGGGTGTGGGGCTCCTGAAGGGACGGGGGGACCTCGCAGGAAGGCCATCCACCGAAGGGTGCTGGGGTGTCCGGGAGAGCCTGTCCACGGGTGGGCAGCGGGTAAGGGAGGGAACAGGGAGAGGAAGCAGAGGTGGGAAGGCGGCGGGTGGGGGCGGGGAGGGCCGCGCATTTCGCTGTCCTGACGATCTCGGCGTCGGAGTCCGAGTGACCTTGGTTTGGGTTTTCTTTCGGAAAAGAGCGATGGGAAGCGCCGCGTTAGGTTGGGGCTGCGGTGAGGACAGGGAAAGGGAGCGCAGGGGAGAGCTGTGGAGTGGCCGCCCCACAGCCCAGCCGGCCGGCCAGGGCCTTGGGGTGCGACGAGGCCCGGGCAAAAGAGGTTCCCTGACCGGGAATCGAACCCGGGCCGCGGCGGTGAAAGCGCCGAATCCTAGCCACTAGACCACCAGGGAGAGACGGGTAGCTTGCCCAGGTGCGCCTCCTCGTGCGGGCTGCTGTCCGCCGGAGGCACTTGCGAAACCCAAGGCGCCCCCTGGGAAGGCTGGAGCCGCGGGGCCCGCGACTCCTCAGTGCCGCCAGCGCGTCCGCCACCGCCCTACCGCGACGCCTCCCACCCGCCCAGGCCTGGGCGAGTCTCGGGCGGAGGCCAAGCACAGGAGCCCGCCCCGGTTCCGCCCGGTCCAGCTTTCGCACAGCCTGGCGCCAGCGCCGAGCGCACCCTCGTCGCCACCGCGGCTTCTGGCCCGGAATCGGCCTCCTCGGCCCTCGGCGAGCGGCGAGCCCCGAGTCCTCGCCCTGCGGAGGTCGGGGCTGCTCGGGACTCGCCGGCTCCGGACGCCCACCGCGCCGGGGGCACTTGCCGTTGGCGCCGGCTCAGGAGCGCGGAGCCAGACGCCGGCGCAGGACGTCTCTGCCGCTCGAGTCCCTGCGCTCGGTCTTCGCGCGTCCCGTCGCGCGGACCGGCGGGCCCGCACCGAGCCCGAAGTAGGGAGAAGCCCTAGCGCCCCGCGAGCAGCGCGCCTCGGCGCTCGCGCCCCCAACGCCGGTCAGCTTGGAGAGGTCCCGGGGCCGCGGGGGAGGGCGCGATCCCCAACCGCGGCTCCCGCCGCTCCGCCCGTCCGCGCCCGGTCTCCGCCGGACTCACGGCCAGCAGGCGGGCCTGGGTGCCAGTGCTGGGCGAGGCTGCAGGGAGCGGTGGCTCCCTCTCCGCCGCTGATGGACGCGCACGCCGCCGGTCCCGCGGCCTTCGCCGGCCTCCCGGGGCCTCCTTCCCTTCCTCCCGCTTCCTCCCCTCCCCTGCCTCCTCTGCCTCCCGCTTCCCGCTCAGCGACTGTTTGCCTGAGAAGTACCTGTCGGGAAAACGAGCACGTCCCCTCCCGGGACTCCGGGCCAGGACACCTACGCCAAAGAGCCCTTCGAGGGCTCCCACGCCGAAACCGAGGCGCTGCCTGTGCCCGAGTGCGGCTGCCGACGACAGAACACAGGCGACTGCCCTTCGAGGTTCTGCCCCCCCCCCCCCGCAGCAACGTGTTGGTGGCGAAAGGCCCGGCGAAGCACCCGTGGTCGCCACAGCAAGGACAACGATGGGCTCCGGGGGAGCCCTGGTGTAGGGCTTCCGCGCCAACGGGGAAGCCAAGGACCCGGGGTGGGGGTGGGGCCGGCGCTCCGGCTCCCGCTGCGGGGCTTCCAGCTCCTCCTGCGGGACTTCCAGCCCTCCTGCGGGGCTTTCAGCTCCCCCTGCGGGGCTTCCAGCTCCCGAGTACGCCCCGTGCGCACGGAGCTCCGGGGCCCACTCTCCCGCTGTCGGAGCTGCAGGAGCCGGTGGCTTCGGGGCTCCCGGAATGTGTTCGCCACCTCTGCGAGCTGCGGGCCTCGCAGGCCCGTTCCCGCAGCGTCAGCCCTTGGTACCCTTGGCTCTGGCCAAATGCTTGTCCTTCCCAGTCCAACCCGGCACCGCAGGGTCCTCCGCCCCCGCCCTCTTGCCCACTCCCCAAAGCCTGTACCCGCTGCTCAGCGCCTCCTCCCCGCCCTCCCGGCAAAGGAAACCCCGACGAGTTCCTGCCACTGTCACTTATTCTTTCCGACCCAGTTGAAGTCTGCGACTCAATCGCGCCTTGGCGGTTTTGGACACCACGGGCAGCAAAGGGGTTTGGCTGCTTTTAAAGATCCGATGAGATTTCAACATTTCAAAACTTAGAGGAGGGAGGGAGCTAAGGCAGGGCGGGCGCGGGTGTGGGGGCGGGGATTTAAGGCCTTGGGCGCCTAAGCTAGAAAAGCTGGACGGTCTCAGATCCACAGGCTAAGCCCCCACCTCCAGAAACAACGCTCGGGGAGAGGAAACACTATCCAAAGCTAAGGCGAGGGAGGAAATAATAAAGGTCAGAGCAGAAATCAATGCCCGTAAAAGAGAAAAATAATAGAAAACCAAAGAAACAGAGCTGGATTTTTTGAAAAGATGGATAATATCAATAAAGAAAAGAAGACCACAGCCATTAAGAGAATCAGAAATGAAACAGAGACTCCAGGCACTACAGACTTGTAATGCTAACAAAATAACAAGGAGAAACTTTGGAACATTGTCTGTACTCGTAAATATGACCACCTAGATGAACTGGGGGAATTGCTCAAAACTACAAACTACCGCATCTCCCACAATACCCAAGAGATCATCTGGAGCACTCCACCATGATGGAAGAAATTGGATTCTGACTTTTAAAATAGCCAGAAAAGATATCTCCAGGTCCAGGTGATTAAGCTAGAGCATTCTGCCAAGGGTTTAGGAAGCATTACCACCAGTTCTGTGTAGTCTCTTCCAGAAGATGGAGGGGGCGGGAACACTTCCCAACTATTTCTTTGACGCTTTCTTGGCCCTGAATGCAAAACCAGACAAAGAAATATACAACAACAAAAACTACAGACGAATATCCCTAATGGATATCGATGTAAAAACAACTTGACAACATATTAGCAAATATGACTCAGCAATATAGAAAAGGAATTATAAACCATGACCACGTGGAGTTTTTTCCAGGGGTACAGGGCTGGTTCTCCAGAAGAACTTGAAAACTGTCTCCAGAAGAAAACCCACATAAATCTACCAATCCACGGATAGAAAGCCAGTGGCACTCAATCCCAGCACCACCAAAAAGAAAAGACAAAAAGACAATGCTGTTGACAGAGTTGGACACCCCTTTCCTGGTGAAAACCGCCTTGACAAGTGGGAAGAGAAAGGAACGTTTTCAAGATTATGAAGAACAGCTAGCAAAAACAAAGAAAGAAACCCCAATAGTCTGACCTCACACTTAAAGGAGAAAGACTGAATGTCTTTCCTTTAGTGACATAAAATGGGCCCCCATGAGAGAAAGGACCCCTTAGGACTAAGGGGAGAACACACTTGATGGACAGCCACGCCAGCTCTCACTCTTATGGGGCTAACAGCCATACTAGAGAATCCGGAGTTAAAAAGTACATCAGGACTGGGGCTGGGGCTCAGTGGTAGAGCACTTGCCTGGCACATGGGAGGCACTGGGTTCCATCCTCAGCACCACATAAATAGAAATACATAAATAAAGGTCCATCAACAAGTAAAAGATAATGATAATAAATAAAAGTGCATGGGTCGTCAAGACTGTGAGTGTGAGATGACACACCAGGAGACAGGAGGCTGGGAAAGTCAGTTCAGCCTCCTGAGACTAGGTGGTCAGCAGAAGGGCCAGCAGAATCCAGACTAAGCAGAGTCTACACTGTCCTGAAGCTAATAATAGCAGAGACTTTCCCAGGTGATAAGTGCAACTCCAGGTGGTGAGGGGAAAACGCGTGCCTAGGAGAGTCACCGAAGTCACTTCTACCCTGTTAACCTAGTGAGTTTTCCAGTCCTAGGTGGAGGCTCACGATGGTCATGAGAGATGTGAGGCACACGGAAGCCCGATGGAGAAGAGGACAGTGGCCATCCAGATCCCACCTCGATGTGTACTGACATCAAGAGATGACGTTGCCGCCGGGTCCAGAGATGCCACGGAGGCCGCTCCCCTTTAGTCTTTGCCTGAGTCCGTCTGGGGCCTCTGTCCTCTATGTGCGGTCTGCCTTCTGCTTGGACAGTATTGCCCCCTTCCTTGCTGGAGTCCACCTGAGGTCTCGGTCGCCCCAGTGCTGTCTCCCTTCCGGCTGGAAGGAACAGAATTCCCTAATAAAGCCTCGCCTGTGTTTAAATCTTTTCTGGGTCCATCGTTGACCTCTACAACTCTGGGTCCAGGGAGCCAACGTGGGCCACCTGAAGACTGAGGTCAGAGCACTTAAGTGCATTCTCACCACTGGGCTTTCAGGTGAGCACTTACGGAGAGCAGTCGGGAAAGGCAGGGAGAGAAATGGCCCGCAAGGAGAACAGGGGACAGGTGAACTCTTCCCCATTGTCCTTGCCAATGACCATCGACAAACAGACAGACAGAAGCCCCTGGGCACTGTACAGAAAACAAACCTAGAAGGCTCTGACCCTTGGTGAGGAGAAAAACAAAACAGATCACCAAAGGATCTCAGGACCCAGGAAGTTCAGATGGACTGTCCACAGGGCTTTCTTCTTCTCACTGGTATAGCTCAGAGGTACAGCTGCCCCAGGAACGCCAAAGGGTGCAGATCAGAAGTCCCCCAATGATCCTGTCTCTGTAGCCAAAAGATCAGGAAGAGAGAGGGCAGCCGAGGAAGGCAGAAAACATTGACAGAAGGTGTTGGTCGCCTCTCTGCCACATTTTGTCACAAAATCCCTGGGATTATCAACTTACAAAGGGGCAAGATTTATTATGGTTCACGGTTTTCTATGTTTCACTCCTTGATTGGCTGACCCCGTTGCTTCTGGGCTGTGGGGAGGCCGTGCATCCTGGCCACATCACCTGCAGAGCAAAGCTCCTCACCTCAGGGCAGGGAAGTGTAGAACAGGGGCTTTGACTGGGATCTCATGATCCCCGCTGGAGGGCATGCCCCAGTGACCACAAGACCTCCCACTGGACCAGGCCTCTTCAGGGTTCCCCTCCACTCCAGCAAGGTGGGGACTAAGTCCAGCTTCTCAAAAATTAAAGACAAAGGAAAAACCTACAAAGAAAAACGGAACAGTAACAGTTTCTTCTAGAAGGTAAAAATAATTCCAATGACAGCAGACTTCTTATCAGAATCCAGAGTCAGGAGAGAGTGGCACAGTGTTTCCCAGGCTAAAGACAGCAAGGATCAAGTCACACTCCTATGTAGCCACAGGCACCTTTCAGCAACTAAAGGAAAATTAAAAGATTCTCAGATTGAGGAAAACTAATGGAATCTGTCACCCACAGTTCTACCACAAAAGAATGGCCGCTAGGAGCTCTCAAACAAAAAGGAAAACAAGAACAAACAAACAAACAAACAAAAACAGAAGAAAATTTGAGGCATCAGGAAGGAAGGGGAAAAACACAGTAAACAAAATAATATTCCCTTCTCCTCTTAAGTGCTCTGAATTGCGTTTGATGATTTAAGAGAAATTCATACACTGTTTGGCGTGGTTCCAAACTGGTGTAGAGGAAATATTTAAAAGAAGGACATTACAAATGGGGAGCGCAAAGAAATATAAGAGGCAGCTAAGTTCTCTATAGCTCACTCGAACTGGGAAAATAACGTCACGAGTGTACCATGTTAAAATATAGACATAGATATAAAAATATATCCATCTCGAGAGACCAAGAGAGCTCCACGAACAGATGGTATTAACACCACTACATATACTCCAATATGCAATTCCAAAATATATTCCAGTCCCCACAAGAAGGTAGCAAATAGAAAACGGTCCCAGAACACAAATGAAACTTTACACACAGAAAATGAAACATAAAATGGCAGACCCGAGCCCCCTCCTTTCAATAAGTATTATTATTTTTTACATTTTTATTTATTTATTTGTATGTGGTGCTGAGAATCGAACCCAGTGCTTCACATATGCTGAGCCACAATCCCAGCCCCTAATAAGTATTCATTTTTAAATGCAAGTTTTCTGATTACATCCATTCAAAGACAGACTGTAGAGGAATGGACTAAGAGGTATGACCCACCAGAGTGCATGCTGGTTACAAAGAAGCCAAAGTCAAATATAATGATACAGGCAGGTGGGAAAGAACGGATGGACAGAGCTATACCATGCAGCATTAAGCAAAGGCAGGCAGAGCTGGCTGTATTAATATTAGATAAAGAGAAGTTCAGAACAAAGGCACTAACCAGAGACCCACAGGGACATTAGGCAATGGTAGAAGGGTTGGTCCAACAAGTGCAACAAAGCTCGGTGGAACTGAACAGACAATTTCACAATTACAGCTGGAGACTTTAATAATACAGAGAACAACTAGTCAGAATCAGCTGGGATCTTGAATAACCCAACAACACAATCAATAAGCAGGAAACAATTGTCAAGCTTAGAAACCTCTGCAAGAGTAGAATGCATACAGTCATGGGCCCAGATTCACAGGTTGAAGTGCTAACTTCATCAGCCACTAGGCATATGATAATTAAAGTCCCAGTGAGATATCAGTGCACACCTATCAGGATGTCCTCAATAAAAGCATGACGACATCAAGTGCTGATGAGGATTCAAGGAAGCCTGGATCTCTCATATATTGCTGGGGTGAATAGGAAGCATCAAAGCGACTCTTTGGTCAGCTCCGTGTTGCTGTGATCAAAATACTTGACTAAACCAGACCAAAACTTTATTTGGGGCTACAGTTCCAGAAGTCTCAGTCCATAGTGGCCAACTCCTTTGTTCTGTACAATGAGCAAAGGCCAGGCAGAGGTAAGTATTGGGGCTCCCACAAATACCTGTATGGTAAGTTTCACAGCAACTGTATTCTTAATATCTGGTGGCAGCGGGAGGGAATGTGGATGACCTTTGGGTAAACAAATTATGGTTTATCTATCCATAGCATGGAACAGTACCAGGCATTCAATACAAAAAGAACAACCCATTCATACACTCAGCCACTGAAATGACTCTCCAGAGAAACTCACAGTGACAAACTGTAATCCCAAAGGCTAAACACTGGGTTCCATTCATACATCATGTTAAAAAATATAAATCACAGGAATGGAAGTCGATCAGAGGTGGCCAGGGGTTAAAGAGGAAAGGAGGAGCGGTCCTGAAGAGATGAGACTATCATTCCAAAAGGGCCTCCAGGGGGCTGGGGTGTCAACTCAGTAGTAAAATGCTTGCCTAGCATGTGTGAGGCACTGGGTTTGATGCTCAGCACCACATATAAGTAAACAAAAATAATGTTCTATCAGCAACTAAAAAAAAAAATAAAGTTTAATTTAAAAATAGGGGGCCTCCTGGTGGACTTTCCTGGTGATGAAAATTTTCTTGCTTATATCAATGTCAGTGTCCTGGTACTATACTACATGCGATATTTAAAAAAACACCACCGTTTTGTAAATACCACCAAATGTTACAACTTGAGGAAACTGGGTAAAAGCTACAAGGGACCTCTCTGTATCAGTTCTTAAGATAGTATGTGAATTACTTTAAAAAAAAGAACACATGTACTAAATGAAATCTAAGTATATTTCTCCTTGTCTGTCCTGGACGCTGTTTAGAAAACATTAAGGCAAACAAAACTTCCCAGCACCCTTGATACCCTTGAAGATAGCGCCAATAACACCAGGCTTTGCACCTTTTTTTGAAATGAAGAGTGTAAAATGTTCACTGATCCCTACTGTTCTTCTTTGAGGACTGTCCACAATTTCTTCTTTTCTCCTCTGCATTTTTCAAAGGCATGGAGAACAAAACTACTCTAAAGATTGTACCGGTCTGAATTCTTTAGAGAAACAAAACCCATATGGTTCAAACATTATTTGAATAGAGAGGCTTATAAAAAGGCATTGGCTCACGTGATCATGGACACTGAGAAATCCTAGACCTCATCTGATCCAGGAGAGCCCATGCTGTAGTTCAGAAACTGATTTCTCAGCTCAAAGACAGTCTAGAAGAGACAAAGAGGAGCTGGGCTTGTGGCTCAGAGGTGGAGCACTTGCCTGGCAACTGTGAGGCACTGGGTTTGATTCTCAGCACCATCTATAAATAAATCAATTAAATAAAGGTCCATTGACAAGTAAAGATGTGTATTTAAAAGAGAGACAGAGAGAGAGAATTCTTCCTTACCCTTGTTTTTATTTTATTTTTCTTCTTCTCGTTTTGTTGTTGTAATCCAGGGCTTCCAGTTGACTGAATGAGGCTCATAGACATGGAGGAGGGCAAGCTGCTTTATTAGGTTTATGGATTCAAATGTTAATCTCATCCAGAAACACTTTTGGAGACATACTCAGTAGTGTTTTACCAAATGTCACAGCACCTTCTGATCTATCCAAGCTGACATGTAAAATTAACTACTCCTATACCCTCAATCACTCCGAGTAATACATTTAGCATCACGTCTTACCCAATTATAAAATACAGCTACTATATTTCAGCATAACGTTGGCTTCTCCTTTGCAGTAGTAATATGTTGGGCTTTCAGTGAACACGGGGTTCATTTTGACCTCATGTAGTCTCACCCCAGCCCCTACCATCATTACCACCAGTGAATTGTTGGCGTGGCTTTGTTTTTTCAAAATATCAGTACACTGCGGACTTTGCTAATGTCAGTCTGAACTTCAGGCCAGTTGCACAAGTGACTTTCCATCTTGACCAAGCCTTAAAATGCTTTTTGACCAGATCCCTGGATATGGATAAGACATACCTATTATGGTGTCCACTCTTCATCTAACGGTGTCCTTCATACTTCCATCCAGGTCACCAGATGTGCCTGGCCTCTTAATGTCATTCAGGACGGCCTTGTGGCCATGACCATCTGAGGGAGTCTGGTCAGCATCATGGCCATGGAACAGAGGGTTGGGAGGTGGGAATTACTGAAATCTCAGCACACGTGACTCTGTACAAACCTTTGTGCCCGGGGCAACCAAACAATCCAGCCTAACTTCCAGCAGTATTCGGCCACCTTCCTAAGATGACTCCAGAGCATCCTCCCTTGAGAATACCTGTCTGAGAAAGCTTCAGCCTGACGGGAGAGGTGGTGGGTGGTTCTACCAACACCTGATTGCAAGTAAACACAGCGTCCTTCCCAGAGCTCCTACTGAACACCAACTCCTTCCTCTCTTCTGGTGTGCATCTTCTGCAGTCTCGGCGTGTTTCTCTCAAGGATCTCTATGCCCGTCTTTTAAAATGTCTTCACCAGGAGGGAGCGAACCTCTTTCTCCCGGTCTCTGTGGGAGGACAGAATCCTAAATTCCCAATAATTGCCAGGTGGCCGAGACACAGCTGGCCAGATAAGTCAGATGGTTACAGTGACCAGCCCTTTGTCATTTTTCATGTGTGCTCCCGGCTCTCTCTCTAAGTCACTGTCCCTTTAAAATGCCCTGTCACCCCTGCACTAATCTGAGGGGAGCTCAGCTCTGTCCTATGCTGTCAGTAATCACTCAATGAAATATGTCTTCCCAGCTTCAGCTAATGCCCAGCTTTGTTGCCCTTTGGCAAAGGAAGTGCAAACAATAGCTTTAGTGACACAGTTTCTGCCAAGAGAGGACAGGAGAAGGGGGGATCACTTGGCCCTTGTCATTCCATGGGCATCTCTTCCTGCCTGGCATTTCTGAGCCAGACACTTGGCTGGGCCACGGTTCTGTGTCCCATCTGGATAGGCTGGTAGTGACACTCGGTGTGACCACGACCAGTGTAATAGATGCCATTAAGGATGTGGACAAGGTGTAGAAGCGAAATATAGAAAAACTGATTATGACAGTGGTTGTCCCCCTTCCCCTTCTACCTGGGTACACTATTGCTGCGTGGTGTCATTTGGACTGTGATGTAGCACAACTCATTTTCTCATATATGGAAGTTTCTCAGAAAATTAAAGACACCACTGCCCTGAACAGAACCCAGTAATTTTGTTTGGATTTATTTCCCTTGAAATGTGAACACATATATCCCCAAAGCATGCTACCAAAATGGTCACACCAATGCAAGAGAGCCGCCCCTTCCCTACGTGTTAGATATTCCATTTTCTTCCAGCACTAAGACCCCCATTAGCTACAGCAATTTATGAGGGCTAAGAGTTTGTATGGAACAGGAGGACCATTGCATACTGGATCATCCTCACCATAGGAACTGTACCCAAGTTTGGCAGGAATGGACAACGTTGCAGATATGCGTGTGCGTGTGTGTGTGTGTGTGTGTGTGTGTGTGTGTGTGTTTATATATATTCCAAATATTGGAAAGGAAAGTTGAAAAATCTCTCGACCTCAAATATCAGGACAGTAGGCAATCAAAACAGATTAATGGCTTGGATTAGAGGTCATGTACCACCCCACAGAGAATGGGTCCCTGTCAACTACAGCCCCACAGAGATCATCCCCAAGTTCACCTCATAGCACCAAAGCCAGAAACCCACAGGGACGCCATTGATGCAACAAAACACTGATGGCAGAGGAGGGGAGGAGAGGAGCCACGTTTCACATGTAAGCACCGACGAGAACTGCGCAAAGCCACCTGAGAGTCTCAGGGCTCAGGTCTGCCCCAGGTGCCTGCTGGGGGCAGGGTGCCACTGGCTGCAATCCTGGGCCTCAGACGGGCTGGTTTTTAAGGACGTGGCCACTGCTGTTTCCGGCAAGGAATAACATAGAGGTAATCTTCGGAATGCTAATTCCCCATTGGTACTGGAGGGAGGACTGGCATGTGTGGGTTTTCCTTCATACTAGAAAAGTCCAACCAAGATTTGATAAGAAAACAGGACCGTGAGAAAGGGAAAAACCTGACAGGAAGCCCCCAGATTTCCCCCTTGCTGTAGTTTGGATCTGGGATGTCCCCCAGGCTCATGTGTTGAAAGCCTGGTCCCCAGGGCACCATAGTCCAGTGGTGGGGCTCCTGGGAAATGACTGGATCACAGGGCTCCGATCTCCTCCATGGATTAATTCACTGTTGGGTTTGGAACTGAAGGACTATTGGGAACCCATTGAAACTGTAGGAAGTGAGGCCTCGTTGAAGGAGGTAGGTCACTGGGAACATGCCCTGGAAGGGTATGCGTTCTTCCTGGCCCTTCCTCTCTTTCTCTGTCTCTCTCCAGCCCCCCACCCGCTCTGTGCTGGCCACCATGAGGCGAATAGCTCTGCTCTGCCACACGCTCCCCACCATGATGTTCTGCCTCATCACAAGACCACTATCACGGGGCCACGCAACTGTGGGCTGAAACCTGTGAAACCGTGAAGCAGAAAAATCTTCTCTCCTCTAAGCAGATTTTCTCAAGTGTTTTGTCACCACACGGAGGAGCTGACACCCTCCCTTTGCACAGGTGGCTTGGTAGAACCCTGCAACAGCCGCCAGTCTTCTCTTGACCTGAGTGAGTAGGTCACTACCAAGAAACGATCATGGTTATTGGAGGACTCTAAAATATCTTGGAAGTTAAGCTGTGCAAAACACACAACAGCATATCTGTGTGTGATGTCCACTGGGGCCTTCTGATGTGGCCCTCCCCCCAGGCCTCAGCACTGCCCTTACTGGAAAATCATGGATAGGTAGATGAAGAGAAAGTCTGCCACCCTGGCAAGTTCACAAAGAAAGGGCGATGGATAGAGTTGGAAGTAACTTGGACTATGATTTGTCTTCATTCCTGGGGGAGATAAATTTGTAAAATATACAAAAATTAGGAGTATCAGGTAAACACTGTGGTGCAGCAATTGCACCGCCAGTTCTCTGCACCACGGAAATGATGTAGTGGTGCAAGAATGATGGGCAGCATTATTTTTCAACATAAAATCTCGAAGCAACCCAATTTCAAAACCATTTGGAAAAGGTCAATGAAAACTGCAAAAACTAAGAAAGAAAGGTTGTCTTTTTTTCCCCTTCTTTAAAGGAAGAGGGCAATCATTTTGGGGATGGCACTGGTGACCCCCTCCTGGGGCTAGGGTACTAGTGTACCTGTCCACTATGCTGCTGATGAAAAAGAAGACAACCATCCCAGAATCGACCTCAGTGGTGGCAGCCTGTGCAGAAAGGTAGAACAAGGATGAGATGGCCCTGCACTGCAGTGAGGAGCGGTCCCTGGCGCCCTGCGGTTGCTAAAGAGCTGATCGCTAAGGAGCTCAACGGAGGTTAAGCGTCCCTGGGTGGGATCGAACCACCAACCTTTCGGTTAACAGCCGAACGCGCTAACCGATTGCGCCACAGAGACGCGGCGGTTCCCCTACCTAGAGTCCATAGGTTCCAGTGCGCACTAAGCCGCTTTTCCCCCCAGGCTACGCGCAGCGGCTCCTGCAGAATCCGGGGCAAATCCCCACAGCTCAGAAAAGCCGCCCGATCGGCGCGGTGAGTTGAAAAGCTGACCATCGGCGGATTCCGAGGCCAGAGGACAGCAGAATGGCCTCCACCCCGAGCTGCCAGGCGCTGATTTCAAAAGCTGACGCCCGGGAGATGCCCGCTGGGCTCCGGGGTCGAGGCTTCTTCCTCGTCCTGCCCTGAGTGGGCCTGTCCCCACCGTAGCGCGCCGCCCTGGGACGGGCCGCAGGGTCAGCCCTTTAAAGGACCCCGAGAACGGAAACGCGAGCGTTTTATCCCAGGCCAAGGTCTTTGCACGAAGCCTCGGCTCGGCCAAGTTTCTAGGCCTCCGCGGAGGCGAAGCCGGGAAGGCCCGGTGCACCCGAGCGCCCTCGAGGTCCCGGGGCTCACGGAGGCTGGGGTGGGCGCGGGCAAGAGCAGCGACCGGGCGGCCGAAGGCCTCGGCCAGGAGCACGAAGGGGCGGAGGGGCCCGACCGGCGGGAGACTTCAGCGAGAGGGCAGGCTGCGTCAGGGCCGGGTCCCCAGGGACCAGAACTGAGTTTCACTGTGTCCGAACCAGAGCCAAGGAGGGGGAAACGGACGGTGGCGAGCAAGACAGGCGACGACCTGCTGCTGCGAACAGGGAGCCACGGAGTTGCACCCCTGAGCGACGTCCACCACAGGGACGGAGGGGGGGCCGCCGAGCTGCGTCCACCACCCGGACCGAGAAGGCGCCGCCCGTCCTCGCCCGCGCGGCGCCTGACCGTCTAGTGGTCAGTACTCTGCGCTGTGGCCGCAGCAACCGCGCTTCGAAGCCGAGTCACAGCCGGCCCTACACTCACGTGGCTCACAGATTAAATTGCACCCATCCTCAGTTCATGGCCCGGTGGATCGAGTCCAAGGGGAACCCTCTTCTAGGGCAAGTGACAGAAAATTTCCATCAGCTCAGGAAGTCCGTGGAGTCTGTTCTCCGTCCATCCCCACAACCTCACTGAAGGGAATCACCACTATGTTTTCTATCTCCAGCGTTAGTTTTGCTTGATTCTTGAAATTCTCGATCAAATACCATACTTTTTGGCCAGTGCTTTGCATTTTTTTTTTTATTTTTAATGCAGCATAAAGTTTCTGCTATGCATCCATTTGTTGTCAGGATCAGTGTTTTGGTATTGTCCCAAAATGTGAATAAAGTAAAGTGGATGGAGACCGGTTATGTCTAGTTGCAGCCCTGGAGAAGAAGGTGGCTATGAACATTCCCCTAGGGGTCCCCTGAGGCCTTGAGCATTCATTTCTTTAGAGTACAAACCTAGTGAGGGAATTGCTGGGTCATGGGGCAGGTGTATTTTAAACTTCATGAGAAGCTAGCAAGGGTTTTCAGGATGTTTGCACTGTCTTCCTCTCTCACCACAAGAAAAGATACTAATTATTTTTATGTTTTCATTTTTGATACTTTGTTTTCTTTTTAGACATACATGATGGTAGAGTGTCTTTTGCATATTACACATACCTGGAGTGTAACTTCCCACAGTTGAGGACGTACATGACATGGAGTTACAATGGTTGTGTATTCGTATGTGAACAAAGGAAACTTAGGTCTGATTCCTTGTACTCTCCTCTTCCCATTCTCCTCCCTTTCCTTCATTCCCCTTTGTCTAATGCTATATAAATACATATATATATATTTTTTTTCACCTTCCTTTTACCCATTCATTTGTTGAAGGGTGCATTAGGCTGGTTTCATAGATTAGCTGTTGTGAATTGCTGTCGTATTGATGTGCCTCTGTCACTGTAGTATGCTGATTTTAAGTCCTTTGGATGTATACCAAGGAGTGGGATAACTGGGTCAAATGGTGTTTCCATTCCAAGTGTTCTGAGGAATCTCCATACTGCTTTCCAGAATGATTGCACCAAATTGCAGTCCTGCCAGCAAAATATGAATGTGCTTTCCCCCCCACATGCTCACCAACATTTGTTGTTACTTGTATTCATAATAATTGCCATTCTGACTGGAGCAGGAGGGAATCTCGAGAGAGGTGAAAGACCTCTCTTGTATGTCTTTTGGTAGTATGGCCATTTTGATAATATTAATTCTGCATGTCCAAGAACATGGGAGAACTTTCCATCTTCTAAGGTGTTCTTCAATTATTTTCTTTAGTGTCCTGTAGTTTCTATTGTAGCGGTCTAATGTATATGTATATGCATATACTTGGGAATCTCTCTCTATTTTTTGAAGATAGTTTTCCTAGTGCCTCTTTCAATTGATTCATCATTTATGTATAGGACTGCAATTGATTTGTGGGTGTTAATTTTATATCCTGCTCCTTTGCTGGATTCATTTATGAGTCCTAGAGGTCTTCTGGTAGAGTTCTTTGGGTCTTCTGTGCATAGAATCATGTCCTCAGCAAACAAGGATAATTTGAGTTTTTCTTTTTCCCATTGGGAGAGAAGATACAAATTCTTGTAAGCTCTTGTTTTTTTTTTTTTAAAGAGAGAGGAGAGAGAGCGAGAGAGAGAGAGAGAGAGAGAGAGAGAGAGCGAGCCTTTCCCTACACCACACCAGACTCTGGTTCTGACCCCGAGGATTGTGCTTCCTGGCATTAAGGGGCCTAATTTTTGCTTGACATTATTACTGCTTTTTGTGTGTTGTCGCAGGTGTGTCAGGTGTCCATCATGTTTTTAACTATCTCTTAAAATTGACCCATTCGGGTGGGTGTGTAAGGGTATATTACCATTATTTTCCTGAATGAGCAATGATATTGAGTTCCTTTCTTATTTCTTTTGGTTATGTAGAAATATTGTTGGAGAGATGCTGATCAGTGTCTTTCCACCTTCCTTTCTGTTTTCTTTTTCTTTTTTGTTACCAGGGATTGAACCCAGGGTGCTTTACCACTGAGCCTCATCCCCAGCCCTTTTTATGTTTTAAATTTTGAGATAGGGTCTCACTAAGTTTCTTAGGGCCCTACTGAGTTGCTGAGGCAGGGCTCAAACTTGCCATCCTCCTGCCTCAGCTTCTAGTGTTGCTGGATTTCAGGCCTGGGTCCCCACACCCACCTTGTTTCCCCTCTTTTTTCATAACCTTTTACTATTAGACACATTTAGATTTGTGAAAGATACAGTAGACAGTACACAGAATTTCTATACACTCCACACCCAGCTTCCCCTAGCCTTCAACATCTTACATTAGAATGATACCTCTGTCCCAAGTAAAGCATAAATACATTTGCTACTAGGAGTAGGATACACTCAGGAGATAATGGAAGACAAAGAGAGCCTTGCTCAGAGAAACCAGTGTCATGTGTCCTGAACTAAGGAGGATTTCCTTTGTCCTGTGCACCCAAGATCCAAGAAATATCTTAACTGATCAGGGATATGGAATTTAGAACTGATATAGAAAAACATCAAGTCATTTGAAGCAGAACAGTCTAGTTATAAAAGGCAGAAAGAGATTTAAGGACATGCAAAGAAATTTTACATTAAAAAAACAGGAAGCACACGATGAGGTGGTAAAAATAGGTCTAAGTAGACCACGAATCCCCAACACAACACCTGCCCATCAGAATCGACCTAGTTCACTCATTTTGAATATAAAAGCAAATTCCAGCTGTAGAAGTTAATCAGACAGAAAAAGATCAGACCATAAGACGGTGCCATTCTACCAGGCTGCTTGTAAGCACAAGGGTGAACACTGGACCAAAGCAAATGGCTGGTAGAAAGAGGAACAACATCCTATGGCTCCACCATCCACTGTTCCTCCCTGAACCAGCCTCTTGGGGGGCCAAAGAGGGTGTGGGGGAGGGCAGAATTCCTGGGAACTGTCCTTTATTGGCTCTTGTGTAAGTCTCTGTAAGACGTGAGAATCTAAAGCAAGATTCAATCCTTGGTCCTTTCCAGGGATGCAGAAGGGAAGGAGGGAGGAGAGAAGCTCCATTACCACTCAGATGCAGAATAACCCAGGGACACAGCCAAGAGTGCAGCTGGGTTCTGAAGGTCTTTGGGGCCAACACCTGACATGGGTCTCAAGGTCAGGAGGATGGGGCTTGGGAGGCAGTGTTACAGGGTTGGGGCCTGGCGGGAAATTGAGGCCCTGTGAAGACCCCTTCAAACAACCCTGAGTTTATGGAAGGGAAAGGAAAAGAGAAAGGGAATGCTGTCAGGCGAGAGAGGGAGTGGGTCCCCTCAGAGAGGAGAGGGACAGAGTGCCTCTCCTGCATTCCAGGTTTATTGGGGATCCTGAGAGTCCCGCTCAGATCCACCTCTTCACTTTTGACTGACAGTAGAATGACATCAGACTGGCACGTCCCCTCTGCCACGACAACTCTAGGTCACTTTGGCCCATGCTGACAGTTTCTAAGTGGACCCTTGGTCATAAATTGTTAAGATTTTAAGATTAGAGGGAATTATCCTTCACTCCCTGAGTTCTGAGCCTCGCCTGTTGAAAGGGTCAGAAAAGCCCCCCCTCCAGGGTAACTTGTGCTGCTCTTATGGACTTCACTTCCGCTGCGTTTCTCCTGCAGGTATGGCAGGCAGTTCGCTGAGAAATTTGACAGATCCTGGCCATGGAAGTCAGGCAGGGCTGCAGGGAAGTTGCTTCTGGAAAAAGAAAGCCTACGCGAATCAGCACAGTGGAGCCTGTGTGTGGCATTATTCCCGGACCCTCGAGTTCCCGCCACTCGTCAGCCCCTCGCAGCCGCCAGCCGTGGCAGGGCAGGGGCCATATAGATTAACAAGCGAGGACATGACCTTCCCGTAGGTTCGCTGCAGATGAAGACCAGGCACCGAAAACGGGTGAATTTCTGCTGTTTTCCTCTAGCGGGTCTCCACCCGGTGGTCCAGAGCCCGCTGCAGACTTGGGCTTCTTGAAGCCAGATGGTTTTCTTCATAGTGACGCCCGTATATTATGGGTTTCCGCGTCACCAGTGTGGAGCAAGTCCTGTGTCCCCAAGCATTTTGGTTCAATGGTAGAATTCCCCCTCTCACGCGGGAGACCCGGGTTCGATTCCCGGCCAATGCACGCCTTTTCTTAGCGTAGCGGACCGGGAAGGGAACGCCCGACCGCAGCGCCACGGGACCAGTGGCGCACACCGCGCGGCAGGCGCGGAGCCCAGACCCACTGGCGCCACGGGTTCTGCGCGGCCGCCACCGCCGGCAGCCGCCCCTTGTGCCTGGTGGTCGGGATCAAAGTCAGTCCGCGGCGTCTGGGGAAAGTTCAGGGTGGCCCAGGAGCGCGGCGAGGGGACACCCTTCTAACCCTCCTGCTTTCCCCCGCGACGGGCGCCCTGCCTTCTGCGTAGAGTTTGGATCCCCTGCGGCTCTGCAGCCCGCCCCCCCCACCCCCACCATGGCCTCGGGCCGCCTGAGATTGGAGGAGGAGCCTGGGACCAGCCAAGCTGCGTCCTGTCTGTGGACCCCCCTGTTTTCACCCGCTCTTCGCAGCCAGTCCAAGTGTTGCCCACTCCAGCGCACTGGCCAAGGGCCACCGGTCCTTTACGCAGTGCATAATTGGCTCCAGTCTGCAGGGCATCTCTCCTGCCCTGCTCCCCCTCCTCCTCCTCCTCCTGCCCTCCTCCTCTTCCTCCTCCTCCTCCTCCTGACCCTCTGTTCCTGTCCCTGCCCCTCCTCCTCCTCTTGCCCCCCCCTCCTCCTCTCCTCCTGCCTCTCCTCCTCCTACTCTTGCCCCAGCTCCCCTGCCCCTCCTCCTCCTGCTCCTCTTCCTCCTCCTGCACCTGGTCCTCCTCCCCCTCCTCTTCCTCCTACTCCTCTTTCCCTGGTCCTCCTCCCGGTCCTCTTCCACCAGCTCTTCCTCCTCCTCCTGCCCCTGCGATCCTCCTGCTCTGCTCCTCTGCCCTGCTCCTCCTGCCCCTCCTCCTCCTCCTCCTCTTGCCCCCCTCCTCCTCCTCTCCTCCTGCCTCTCCTCCTCCTACTCTTGCCCCAGCTCCCCTGCCCCTGCTCCTCCTGCTCCTCTTCCTCCTCCTCCTGCTCCTCTTCCTCCTCCTGCACCTGGTCCTCCTCCCCCTCCTCTTCCTCCTACTCCTCTTTCCCTGGTCCTCCTCCCCGTCCTCTTCCACCAGCTCTTCCTCCTCCTCCTGCCCCTGCGATCCTCCTGCTCTGCTCCTCTGCCCTGCTCCTCCTGCCCCTCCTCCTCCTCCTCCTCCTGCTCCTCCTCCTTCCCATGCCCCTGCTCCTCCTCCCTCTCCCGCCCCTGCTGCTCCTCCCCTTTCTTCCCCTCTTCCTCCTTCTCCCTCTCCTCCTCCCTTTCCTCCCCTTGCTCCCCCTCCTCCTCCTCTTCCTCCACCATCCTCCTCCTCCTGCCCCTCCTCCTCCTCCTCTACTCCTGCCTCTCCTCCTCCTCCTCTTGCCCCAGCTCCCCTGCCCCTCCTCCTCCTGCTCCTCTTCCTCCTCCTGCACCTGGTCCTCCTCCCCCTCCTCTTCCTCCTACTCCTCTTTCCCTGGTCCTCCTCCCCGTCCTCTTCCACCAGCTCTTCCTCCTCCTCCTACCCCTGCTCTCCTCCTGCTCTGCTCCTCTGCCCTGCTCCTCCTCCTGCCCTGCTTCTCCTGCCCCTGCTCCTCCTCCTTCCCATGCCCCTGCTCCTCCTCCCCTTTCTTCCCCTCTTCCTCCTTCTCCCTCTCCTCCTCCCTTTCCTCCCCTTGCTCCCCCTCCTCCTCCTCTTCCTCCACCATCCTCCTCCTCCTGCCCCTCCCCCTCCTCCTCCCCCTACTCCTCCTCCTGCCCCTGCTCTTCCTCCCCTTCTTTGCCCTCTTCCTCCTCCTCCCTTTCCTCCCCTTGCTCTCCCTCCTCCTCCTCTTCCCTTCCGTCCTCCTCCTCCTCCTGCCCCTCCCCCTCCCCTCCTCCTCCCCCTCCTCTTGCCCCTGCTCCCCCTCCCCTTCCTTCCCCTCTTCATCCTCCTCCTGACCCTCCTCCTCCTCCTCCTCCCCTTCCTTCCCCTCTTCATCCTCCTCCTGACCCTCCTCCTCCTCCTCCTCCCCCTCCCCCTCCTCCTGACCCTGCTCCCCCTCCCCTTCCTTCCCCTCTTCCTCCTCCTCCCTTTCCTCCCCTTGTGCCCCCTCCTCCTCCTCTTCCCCCATCCTCCTCCTCCTCCTGCCCCTGCTCCTCCTCCCCTCCTCCCTTTCCTCCAACAGGTCCTGGGAGCCCTGTTTCCTTGCTGGGTGAATCATTCCTCCAGGGCTGATTTTGAGGAGGTGGTCTGCAGCCCAGGCTAGTTCAACACCCTGGGTCATTTCTCTGGTTTTGGTACTGTGCTAAAACTTGCCTATAAAAGAGTTAAGAAGCTGTCCTGGGTTTATATTTTGTGGAAGAGATTGTAGAGAAAATTGGCTATCACCTCTTTTTTAAGTGTCTGGTAGAATGAATCAAAATTACCTAGACCCCCGGCTCTGTTTTGGGAGGATGTTCCTTGCAGATTCAATTTCTTTAATATGTGAGGACTTATGTGGATGGTCTGTGTGGCCTGTGAGCTTTGGTAGACTGTGTCATCGCAGGTGTCAGCATGGTGAGCAGAGAGTTGTTTTAATAGGCCTCTACTCTCCTGTCAAGGCCTGTGACATCAGTAGTTTGGCCCCTTTCCTTCTTCTGGATATTGGCAATCTGTGTCTTCTCAATGCTTGGTTGTTCAATGAGAAGTTGTGGATTTTGGTTGATCATCAAGGAACTACCTTTTGGTTTCACTGGTTTTCTCTACACTTTCTCTTTTGTCCATTTCAGGACGTCTGATGTAATCTTGGTTTCTTTGGCATATCTGGGATTAAATCTGCTCTTCTGCTTAGAGATCTTGAACGGAAGCTTAGATGATACTTTTGGATGTTTTCATTGTTGACGTGTGCACTCATTGCTGTGAATGCACCTGTGAGCATTGGCTTTGTTCTATTGCTGTTTATTTACTTATTTACTTAACGTCATTAGAGATTGAGCCCGAAGCACTTTACCACTGGGCTACATCCTGAACCCTTTTTTCACTTTTTATTTTGAGACAACTTCTCCCTAAATTGCCTAGGCTGTCCTTAACTTGGAATCTTCCTGCCTCAGCCACTCAAGTGTCTGGGATTACAGGAGCACCACTGGGCCTGACTCTATTGACACACTTGTATTTTCATTGTCATGTATTACAAATATTCAATATCTCCTGAGATATTTTGTTGCATCTATTGTAATGAAGGGTTATGTTTCTTTGCAAATTTGGGCGTTTCCAGCTACCTTTCTCTTAGAGATTTCTTGTTGAGTTTCATTGTTCCTGAGAGCATGCTTTGCATGATTTCTACTGCTTTCTATCTGTTGAAGTGTGTTTTATGGGCCAAAATGTGCAGATCGTGGTGAGTATTTCACATGAGCTAGAGAAGAACATGTTTCTCCCTTGTCCAATGAGGTGATCTATAAACCTCTGATGGTGCTGCCAGTTCAACCTTATCCTCTTTGATTTTCTTCCTGCCGGATCTGTCGACCACCCATTGAGTGAGGCTGAAGTCTTCAACTCTAGCCGTGCATTTGTCTATACCTCCTTGCCCTTCTTTCAGGTTTTGCCTGACATATTCGGACACTCTCCTGTTAGGGGCCCTATTATTAAGAACCGCAGCATCTTCCTGAGGGAACTGACCACGTTATCATTAAGTAATACCCTTCTTTACCCCTGACGACTTTCCTTACCCTGAAGACCTCTGTCTGGAATGAACATCGCTCCTCCAGTTGTCTTTCAATTAGCATGGGCCTCCTTGTCTTGGAGGCTTTGAGACCCCTCAGGACCCAAAGGCTCTCTGATCCCATTATTGGGCTGCCTGCTGTCTTTGGGTCAGGAGATCCTGGTTGGCCTGTGGGGGTTGGGTCTACCACGCGGCCTGCGCAGTGGTTTCATTAATGAGGTTCTGGCATTCAGTTAGTTAGAAGAGATCAAAATAAAACACACAGACAGTACCTTATTTTAATGCTAGGTCCAAGACGGCTCGCCTCTCTGTTTCCCTCCTCAAGCCGCTCAGCAGGGCAGCGAGGATTACTCTGGGCTAGCAGGAGAGAGAGAGAGCGCGAACACGCCGGGGAGTAGCCTTTTATTTGGGGGGACAAGAGATTCAGGGGAGAATTCCATCCAATGAAGGTTGAGGGGGGGCTGCACTCCAAGGTCAGGGTCAGTGATTGGGTCTCCAGGGTCAGTGGTTACGCACACCCCCACACGGATGGGCTCTCTCATCAGGAAAGGGTCGGGATAACTCCGACACAGCCAGAGTGCCTCAGGCCCTTAACGGGAGTCACCCAATCACGTGTCAGAATGGCTCCCCACAGTTGGGTTTCTCCTGCTCCTTGGGGCTGGCTCTGCACAGCATGCGCTTCAGGGCCTGCACATTCTCAGTCCAGCTGAGCCAGGGACTTGTCCTGAAGGGCTGGCCCAGTGTTGGAGTTGGGGCTGCTGTCCACACCACTGTTGGTGGTCCTGGAGAGGATGTGGGTCTGTGGAGGGGACTGTGGGAAGGCTATCCTCTTGAATCGCAAAGGGCACTTGGGCAGAAGATCTGGATTTCCTGCCCTCGGCCTCCTCCCAGCTCTCAGGGAGAGAGCTCATCTTCCATCTTACTCGTTGCTTTCTCACTTTCCCCGTCTTTACTTATAATTTATCTGTGCTTCTTCACATTTAAGTAGGTTCCTTTCTGGGCAGGTTGACCTGTTCCTGAGTTCTGTAGTCCAAGCTCCTCTGGAGGCTGAGGCAGGAGGATTGCTTGATCCCAGGGGTTTGGAGCCGCACTGGACAACACAGTGACCACCTATCTCCTAATTTGTTTTAAAAGTAGGTTTCTGTTGGTTTGGAAGTTGCTCAGTATACCAGCAAGTCTCCTTGTGATCAGAGCAAAAAAAATCAAGATGAACCACTAAAGGAGTATCTCTTCAGTGAGTCTGACGTGGTCCGTTATGATTTCCCGAGACAGAGAGAAACCAGCCATCATGATGACAGAGAGTGTTGCCTATGCCCAACTTTTGGTCCATCCCTATAAAGGAGAGACTGGGGGACAGGAAGGAGGAATTGTTTTGTCGACATGCGATTAGGCTGAAGGCCTTGAGCTTTGGATTCACACAGGCAAACAACAGTCAAACTGAAGTTGAGGCCTACCAGCCAGAAACCATCAACTAATCGCTAACCTTCTGCTGTGACCATCAAATACGATTTCTTTATTTTGTTTTCCATGAGCATTTTATCAAGTTTCCTTTCTTGCCCCCTCAGCAGAGTGCTTGTACAGTAGGCCCCATTTTTAAATCACTGAATGTTCAAATAAGTTCTCTAAGTCTTTATTGATGCACTATAATTATACCTAATAGCAGGATTCATTAGGCCATATTTGTACGTACACATAATTTAATCAACCTCATCGTCAGTACCTTTCATTTATTTCCCTCCTCTTCCCACTCCTTAAAATGTTAAGGTGTCCAGGTTTAGGGTTCACAAACGAAGGCCCCCGGAGAACTTTCCTGTGATGCCCGCACATCGTTATTTTGAGATGTCATATCCATCTTTATTGATCATCTGTGTAACTATTTAACTTTATGCAGTACTTATGAGCACATAAGTACTGCGTAAACTGTGAGGGAACCTGGGTACACACACCCTAGATGCAGTAGTGTGTGCTCTCGGGTACTCTGATTCATGGAGACTTTTTAAAAACCACCCAACTTTGGGGGTTCCGGCAGAGACACTGGAATGCATTCAGCTTGGCCACCTCTCAGGAAACAGTGTGTCTAAGTGTCAGGGCCCTGCCCCCTGTCGAGGCCGTGTATGGTGGATTTTGAGTCACAGGCAGGTATGTTCTTGTTTCAGTGGTAATACAAACGTTGGCAGGGTTTGGCACAGACCTGTAATGCCATTGGCTCAGGAGGCCAGGCAGAGTGGGATGGCAAGTTCCAGTCCACTCTTGGCAACTTAGTGAGGCCCTAAGGAATTCAGGGGGACCCTGTCTCCAAGACTAAAACGGGCCAGGGGTTTCACTCAGTGGTTCAGTGCTCCTGGGTTCAATCCCTGGGAACAAGGAAAAGCAAAAACAGACATTAAACATGTTTGAGGGCTGGGGTTGTGGCTCAGTGGTAGAGCAGTTGCCTCACATGTGTGAGGCACTGGAATCAATTCTCAGCATCACATATAAATACATAAATAAACAGATAAACAAATAAAGGTCCATCAACATCTAAAAAGAAGTAAAAAAAAACATGTTTGACTGGTTTTTATTTTAATTCAACAAATCTGCATTCATTGTGAAAAAGAATATATCCCCTTCCCAGACCAACAAACCTATCTTAATTATATGAAAAAGCGAGTTCCCTGCACAGCAATCCTCCCTTGATGATACACCTTTACCTAATTTGCGACCTGTGAGCCAAGGCACTCGGGAGTCCCAGGTCCCATCTTGACAATCCTGGGGTCTCCCTGGGTCAAGGGAAAAGTGGAAAGACCAGGAAAGGAAAATCACAGTGTCGCTTGCAGAACTTTCACCTGGTAGGAAAGTGGTCACCTGAGGCAGAGAAAGATGGGCGCCGCACGGGTCCTTCCTCTGCAGGAGCCTCAAGAGCATTTGGCCCCGCGTGTTTGTAGCGCAGATGAAGTCCCTGGCACTGGTCCCTAGGCATGCCGTTGGTCCCTGGGCACCTCTGAGCACGACTCAGATGCCGCCTTCGTGGGTTCCATGGTGTAATGGTGAGCACTCTGGACTCTGAATCCAGCGATCCGAGTTCAAATCTCGGTGGGACCTTTCCCTTTTCCTTGTCGGAAGTCCCCAGCCGGCCTCCCAGGGACCCAGTAAGGACCCAGCACCAGCCCTGTCCTCCGCGGACCCTGAGCTGGAAGGCGGCGGCCACCACCCCGAGAAAGCCTTCGCTGCGCGGCCTGTGCTCGACGCAGGCGGCCACTGGTGGCTCTGCAGAGGCAGATTCTGTCCAGAGTTTCTGGCTCCTCTGCGGAGGTGACCCCGGGCGGAGAGCGGAGTCGCCGGACCCCTCCAGCGAGCGGCGGCGTGGAGGTCCCGTCGCCAGGGGACACGAGCTGCAGCCCAGGCGGCGAGCCGAGGCCGCGGGGCCCTGGCGCAGCCCGCCGGGCCCCAGGGAGAGGAGGCGTCGGGCCGCGGCCGGGGCCCAAGTGCGGTGCTCCCTAAAGCCGAGCTGCGGGCAAGGCTCGGGTCCGGCCCACTGCCCACAGTGTTCTGCGGCGCTGCGGCGTCGAGCCACGGAGGGGCTGACCCCGGCCGCGCCGCGGAGCCCCGGGAGGCCGAGCAGAAACGGGAAGGGCAGGGCGCAGGGGGCGGCGCAGCGCAGCCCAGGTCGCCGCCTGTGGCTCCTCCGGGCACGCCGCCCGGGACGCAGCCCAGCACTTGCCGGGCCTGGGTTCCCGCGCCTTCCTTTCTGGGCGGGCGGGAGGGGGTCGAGCGCAGGGAGGCAGAGGCCCGCGGCTTGCTGGCTCCCTGGTTTGGAGTGCAGGAAGGAAACGCACGAAGCCCGCTTTCCCTGAGGCCGGTCTGCAGGCCTGCGATGGAACACTACCCCAGCTCCAAGGCACCGGCACACTGAATGACAGAAGTCAAAGCAATTGGGGAACAGAGTGGAAAGTTTACCACCCCCACCCCCCTTCTCCATGGAAGCAGGTCCTAAGACCCTCACGTGAGAGGGATCCCCCTGAACCCAGAGGAAAGAAGCATCTTATCTCTGAGCCAGGGACACGACATGAACCCAGTGGGCCTTGCTTCTTTTCCTTGCTGATCACCTTAGATCACTCTCCTTTTGTGGCATCGTCTTCCTTAACTGCCGTCTGCTCTTCAACAATGCAATGTAGAAAACACCTCTGGGTCCACAGCTTACTCCCCTCTCTTCCTTAGGAAGGAAGGCACTGTGGCAGGAGACGCTTGTGACTAAATAAACGTGCATGCTTTCCTCTTGTTACTCTGTTTCTTTGTATAGAGGCCTCGGCCATGAGCTGAGGATGGGCGAGGAATGAGCATTTCCCCTGCCCTCTATGTAAAAATGCCTTCCACCGTGCAACTATGACACGTTATGGAGGCAGTTTTGAAGCAATAATTTGATTGAATGTCCCCCTTTAAACGAGAGGAATTCCCAGGTACGAGGAAGTCTATGGCTCCTTCTCTATAGCTCCTTTCAGGGCAAACCTACTATAGGTTGAGGGGTTTTCCTGGGACACTCCTGGGAGCAGGAGCCCCTGCTGCTCAGAGAGGAGGACTGCACTCTCCCTCTGAGGGTCTTCGGCCTCCAAAAAGCTCCAGTGATGAAACTTACATTTAAATAAAATCAGCATGAAACCTTTATATTGCCTCACGGCGTCTGGTTTCAGTCCATGGTCAGCTGAGGCTATTTTTGTTTCTTTTCTTCTTCCTTTTTAAAATTTTGAGCTGTGGTGAGGCAGAAACATCACCCCAGAAGGATGAGGCAGAGGAAAGTTGCTCACCCTCTGGCAAACAGGAAGCAGGAAAGGGTCAGGGACAAGACAGGGTCCCCAAGGTCATGCCACCAAGGACTCACTCCCTTCTACTAGGTGCCACCTTCTACAGATTTCACCACCTCCCAATAATGCCGTGAAATTGTGAACCCCTCAATGCATCAATCCAGTGAAGTTAGAGCCCTCGCCATCCAACCACTTCCCCCAAATTGGTTCACCTCTGAGCAGGACTGCACTGGGGCCAAGCCTTTGTGGACTGGACGTTCCAGATACCAACCTCACGACTGGTTTTCATCATGTCCTATGCTTTTAAAGGATTGTACATTTTACCTGTAGATGGACACAATATCTTCACTTAGTTATTTTTACGCAGCGCTGAAGATTGAACCCCGGGCCTCGCACGTCTAGGCGAGCACTCTACCGCTGAGCCACAATCCCAGCCCACGATCTATTTTTGTGCAGTTTCACCCAAAATACTGTCACTATAAGTTACTTTTGCCTGTTGTTGCAGGGCAGTGTTCCAATGGATGGATGCATCATTCTGTACCCATTCCTTTCTTGATGGACATTTGAATTGCTTCCAGTTTGGGGGAGGTCACAAAAGAATGTATTAAAAAGAAATCATTTTTTTTGTGCATATGAAATGTATAAATTCTGTCTTAAATGTGGTATCCTTCAATACTAACTTACTTTGTTACTTTGCGAATGGATATTTCATTTATAAATGCAAGTTCATTCAGGTGTTATGAAAGCCGAAAGCGGAAGTCTATGCACTTTCCTTTATATTTCATAATTATAGATGAAAACTTTATCTTGGATATTGTTTCCTTTTGGCCCATTTGTAATGTAGGCTGCACACATCTAGGTCTATTACCAGATTATCTCATTTGATTTTTTATATATATTTATTTTTTAGTTAGAGGTGGACACATATTTGTATGTGGTGCTGGGGATCCAACCCACTGCCTCACGCCTGATAGGCGAGCACTTTACTTCTGAGCCACAGCCCCAGCTCATCTCATTTGATTGATGCAACAATTGTATGAGTACTTAACATTCTCTTATTATTATTCTTTTCTTCTTCAAGGGGGCGGGGGGGAGTGAGAGAGAGAGAGAATTTTAATAGTTTTAGTTTTCGGCAGACACAACATCTTTGTTTGTATGTGGCGCTGAGGATCGACCGGGGCCACGCGCATGCCAGGCGAGCGTGCTACCACTAGAGCCACATCCCCAGCCCCTCTTATTATTATTTTTATTTACTTTTTTCTGTATGACTCTTCCAAAACTAAGACCAAGGAAACTGAAAGAGCTGACTGTAAGTCAGATAGAAGGCAACTGGTGGCTCCAGGACTGGAAAGATGTCCTTCCCAAAGACAGACAACCCCAACGTCTTTGCGGTAAGTAACATCAGTGTTTCAGATAGGCCTGGAAACCCCTAGGCCAGCAGTTCCCAGCTGCCATACAGGAGGGCTGCTCTTGGTCAGAAACTCCTCCCTCGGGGATCTGGAACATAAGGTAGTGATCACAGCCCTGAGAACAAGGAAATTCCTTGGACACTCCACTTCCCAAAGTATTCTCCCCTGTATGGTGCTGAAAGTTGACCGGTCGCGGTTCATCTACCTTGTATCCCCAACCCTTTTCATTTTTTCATTGGAGACACCATCTGGTTCTGTTACCTAGGACCTTGTTGCCCCTGACTTTGAATTTGTGATCCTCCTGCTTCAGCCTCAGGTGTTTACAGGGATTACAGGCATGCAACAAAACACCTGGCAAAATAAATTTCTTCCTTTCTTTCTGGCTCCCCCCCCACACACACTGGCAATTGAACTCAGGGGCACTCCACATCCCCAGCCCTATTTTGTGTGTTATTTAGAGACAGGGTCTCACCCAGCGCTTTGCTTTCCCTGACGCTGGCTTTGAATTCAGGATCCTCCTCTGCCTCAGCCTCCTGGGTGCTGGGATTGAAGGAGAAGACCTGACTTCTGACAGTGAAAAAGAATAACTATGTACAATTTGTTCTGCCATTTGAGGAGAGGGGGTATGTAGGAAGGAAGCCTCTATAATTTGACAGTGGAGCACACTAGAGCAGAGTCTGAGAGAACAGTCCTTTTTCTGACAATGAAAGTGACAAGCAAGGGCCTGAGGAAAGGGCTGGGGACGGTAAGGAAATGAGAATCGTGAATGTGAAGAGGCTGGAAAGGATGGGTCGGTGTGATACCTAAAGTCACTTGAGAACAGATATAGTGTGTGACAGCAAGAGATCAAGCAAGTCAGCAATCACATGAGAAATGAAGTTTGAGGAAGGGTGATCTACTTAAAAGGCAAGGAGGTGGGATGGAAAACCGCCCTGGTGGAATCCCACTATTACGGTCCACTACTGTGGTCCTGAGTCCTGTACAAGAGCTCCTATTTTATGCCCCTCGGAGGACAGCACAGAATTCCGATTCGGGTGGCCTCTGAATATAGGAACAAGATCCCACGATATCAATCACGGTGGAGCTGTTGTTGCTGCACACATGATGAGCCTGTTCCTTCTACCACTGGGACCAGGAATGATGGTATCCGAGTCAATGCCTTCTTTCTAAGTAAGTAGATAAATAAATACTGTAGATACTGGCAGGTCTCCTATCGCGGTTGCAGAGTCTAAAAATGGTTGTGGAAAGGAACATTCTGTCGGCTCCACGCATGCTCTTTGCCCATAGAAGCACTCATGTGAGTTTGGAAAGAACTGGTTCCTCTCAACACCATGAGAGACAGAAAATGACCAGCAGGACACCTGCGACAACACACAAAAAGCAGTAATAATGCCAAGCAAAAATTAGGCCCCTTAATGCCAGGAAGCACAACCCTCGGGGTCAGAACCAGAGTCTGGTGTGGAAGACGCAGCTGTAGGGAAAGGCTGAAGAAAAGGAGTAGAGCTGGCTCCATCATCTCTGTCTCTTTCTCTCTCTTTCACAGAGCCTCAGAGAAGTCTGGGGAGAGCGCGGACGCAGTCCCCACTACCACAAATTATGCAGCCGAGTCTCCCACATTTGGGGAAATCGCAGGGGTCAGCTCCTCCCCAGTGCAATGGAGAAGCCTCGCCCTGGGAAAACCACCTGCGTGATCATGGTGTTTCCGCTGCCAGGTAAGTATGCCCTGCCCCCCTTCCCGCCCAACACAGCCTCGGGCGCCCTCCACTGTACACACACGGTCACTTCGACCTCACACTCCCGGGTCCTCGTAGCCCTTGCGCAGCGCATCCTGCCCCCTCGCGCAGCACTCCTGCCTCGGCTCCACAGCCCGGGAAAGCCTCCGCGTGCGAGCGGCCGGTGCCCACGCAGCAGCCCCTGCGCTGCCTCATCTCCATACGCCTCTCCCCGTCTGGGACGTCACGAGCCGCGCCCCGCCCCAGGGCGCTGGCCGCGGCTCCCTTAGGTCCGCCTTCTCCTGCGTGGTCCCTCGCGCGCCTGCGGGAGCCCTGGCAGTGCGTGTGGAAAGCGCTGGTTCCGGTCCTGGTCCCCTGCCCCACCCGGCGTCGGGGCGGTGCGCGGAGCCCGGGCCTGGTCTCCGGAACTGCGGGGATCCTCACCCTGGGGCCGGGTGAGGACCCTGTAGCCGCAGGGGCTCGTCCTGGAGCTGCCTGCCCCCCAGCCTTGTCCTCAGGGTTCCTGTGGAAGAGAGCGGAGCCCTCCCACGGGGACCTGGGAAACAACGTAAAAAGGTCTAATGTTCAAGTTACCAGAGTGTGGAACAAAGACTGAAGGACAAGACTGAAAGCGCAGCCAAGCAAGGAAATGACCAATTTGGCAAGAAACAGACCTAAGTTTTGAGATGTTGCACAAACACAAATGGAATTAAAAAAAGAAGAAGAACTTTATGACAAGATGCATAGCAATCCAACTTTCAAAAACTAAAGACAAAGAAACTACCTACAAAGAAAAACAGGATAACAAATTATCTACAGGGTGAAACTAATTCAGATGACAGTGGAGTGCTCATCAGAAAACGTGGAGACAGAATGAAGTGGCACAATGTTTCAAGTATGGAGGAAACAAGGGTCAAGCCAAGCTCCTCCTCAGCAACAAGCACCTTTCAGGCATTGAAAGGAAATCAGAAGATTGTCAGATTGAGGAAACCCAAGGGAACCTGTCACCCACCCTTCTATCATAAAAGAATGGCCCTTAGAAGCTCTCTAAACAGAAAGGAAATAACAGAAGGCAATCTGAGACGTCAGAAAGAAAGGAGGAAAATAATCAACACCACATTTCCTTCTCTTGAGTTCCCTGAATGATGTTTAATGGTTTAAGAAAAATTCATACACTGTTTGGCATGGTTCTGCATTTATGTCAAGGAAGTGTTTAAAATAATGAGATTTTAAACAGGGAGGGTAAAGACATATAAAAGGCATGTAAGTTTTCTGTAGCTCACTTGAACTGGTAAAATAATGACACTGATGTGCTGTGTCTCTCTATATAGACAGAAACCTAAACCGCTATATAAACCAATCTTATCAAAAACACTATGGATACAGCAATGTGTAATTCTAAAATATATTGCAGCCCCCACAGAGAGGCAAGGAAAAGAAAATGGTCCCAGAAAACATATGAAACGTTCCAAACAGAAAGTGAACAACAACAAAAAAATGTTAGACGTAAGCCTGCTCATTTCAAAAAGTATGTTAAATGTAAATGGTTCAAAGACTGATTAGAAGAGTGGATTAAGAGATATGAAGCAAGTATATTCTGGTTACAAAGAAACTAATGTCAAATATAATGATATAGGCAGGTAGCAAAGAATGGATGGACAGAGATATACCATGTCCTGCAGACATTAAGCAAAGGAAAGCAGCACTGGATGTATCAAGATCAGATATAGTGACCCACAGGGACATTACACAATGATAAAAGAGGGACTGGGCTGATGGCTCTGCAGTAGAGTGCTTGCCTAGCATGTGTGAGGCACCTGGTTCAATTCTCAGCACTACGTATAAATAAATAAAAATGAAAGTCCATTGACAGCTAAAAGAGTATTTTAAAAAATAACAGAAGGCATACATGCATATGCAACAAAAACTGATGGAAATGAACAGAGACATAGAGCATTTCACAATTACAATTGGATATTTCGTTAGGTGCAGGACAGGCTGAACTAAGTTGTCTGCAGGGCAGGCTGAACAAACTTTAGCTGCAGGATAGCCCACGCACTTAAACCCCCCTCTGTCTGGTCCTTTATCACCTGTTTTCAACAATTCTGAACACTGGACCCCACTCAAGGCTGAACACACGACCCCCACCCGTCCGGAAACCCACAAATGACCTCTGCCCCATCTCCCTGAAGGCAGAAGATGACACTACTGTATGATCCAATCACTGTTATGCCAACAAGGCAGCTTGCAGACCCAGAGACCCCGTTAGATTTGGGCTATGAAACTCCCTCCTGCCTGGCCCCTCTCTTGCTCTGGCTCTTTCTGTCTCTCTTGCTCTTGGTCTCCCTCCCTCTGGCATTTTCATTTTCTCTCTCTCTCTCTCTCTCTCTCTCTCTCTCTCTCTCTCTCTCTCCTCTTTTGCAATAAAGATCCCTTGGTTGCTCCGAGTGTTGTGGTCACTTTCCTTTCAGACTTCAGTATCTTCAACAACATATAGAACAACCCATCAGAATCAGCAAGGATACAGGAAACCCAACAACACAATCCATCAGCAGAACTTAATTGACAATTTTAGAATCCTCTGGAGCAACAGAATGCATATTATCATGAGCTGAATTGTGCCCTCCCTCAAACCCAGATTCACTGGTTGAAGTCCTAACATCATCAGCCACTAAGGATCTGATAATTAAATAGATAGATATCAATACGCACCAATCAGGATGTCCTCATTAAAAAAAAATATTAATCTTAGTGGCTCTGGAGACTGAGACAGGAGGATTGCTGGTTCAAAGCCAGCCACAGCAATGGCAAGGCACTCAGCAACTCAGTGAGACTCTGTGCCTAAATAAAATACAATATAGGGCTGGGGATGTGGCTGAGTGGTTGAGTGCCCCTGGGTTCAATCCCCGGTACTAAAACAAACCAAACAAAACACCAAAAACCAAAATAAGCATGACAACATCAATGGCTGGCAAGAATTCAAGGAAGCCTGGATCACACCTATATTGCTGGTGTGAATGCCAAATGTTACAGCCACTCTAGGAGATATTTTTATGGTCTGTTTTTAAAGGTAAACATGCATCTGCCATAGGACCTAGGAATTGCATTCCAGTATTTATCACAGAGAGATAAGCACTTATGTTCACACAAATACCTGTGTACTATAGTTTATAGCAACTTGATTCTTAATATCTCCCCAAAAGAGAAAGATGTGGATAATCTTTTCTGGGTGAATGGGTAGACAAATTTATCTGCAGCAAGGCAAAGTGTGCAGCTACTGAAATACAAAAAGAACAACTTGTTGATGCAGCAACTGGAATGGCTCTCCAGAGAAATTCACTAAGTGAAAAACAGTAGTTCCAAGGGCTTTGTATAGGATTCCCTTCACCTACCATTGATTAAATGAATAAGTTACAGGAATGGAAACTGATTGGTGGTAGCCAGAGGTTAAAGAGGAAAGGAGAGGCGGTCCTGAAGAGAGCCATTAAAAAGGTGATGGATCTTTGTGGTGATGAAGACGTTGTGTAACTTGGTTGTGCCAATGGCTATGTCCTGGTACTACAGTATAAGCATGTCTAACTGCCGCCACACCATTTTTCAAATATTACCATGAAGTTACAATTGGAGCAAACTGGGAAAGAAGCCACAGGGGATCTCTCTTATGGTTTCTTAAGATTATATCTGAATTACGTTTAAAATGTATTTGCCAAATAAAATATATTTCTCTTTGTTTTGAACTTTGTTTAGAAAACACTAAGGTTATGCACAGGCCCTGGGTTCTATCCCCAGCACAGTAAATAAATAAATAAATAAACAAAGAAATAGACAAGAAAGAAGACACTAAGGCTAAAACTATTTTACTGAAATAGGTTCAATAAAATAGTTTTTGCACTTTGTCTTGAAGGAAATGTTGAACACGATCCTTACTCTTGAGAACTGTCCACAATTTCTTCTTTTCTTTTCCTTTTTCCAAAGTATGGTGAACAAAACTGCTGCAAATTCTGTGTTTGGTCTGGGTTCTTCAGAGAACAAACCCAATAAGTTCCAAATATGATATGTATAGAGAAACTTACTGAAAGGAATTGGCTCACATGATTATGGAGACCAAAAGTCCTAGATGAGAAGTCAGCCAGCTGGAGATCCAGGAGAAGTGATGGCCAAGTTCAAGTCCTCTTATGGCTTGGAGATGGGTATCCCCAAAGCACCTGTGTGAGCAGGAGGTGAAATGATCAGATCACGAGAGCTGTAACCTGCATCCATCATTTGATGCCAAGAGAAGAGAGAGACAAATTCCTTGTTCATTAACCACACATAGTATGTACAATCCAAGAGCTCAAATATTGAGGAGAGCTGAGGAAAGTCATCCAACAGCCCTCGGGTACCTGTTACAGGGGGCAGGATTCTCTTGGCGCCAATGATGTGTACTGGATGGGCTAATTTTAAGGCCATCTCTACTTCTGTTAAAGAAAAATAGAGTGACACTTATCTGGATGCTAATTCATTGCATTGTACAGGAGGGAGCACTGGCGCGATCATGTACCCAAACCCCTATTTATAAAGAAGAGAGGAATGGTGAGGAGGAAAACCCTGGCTAGAAGCACCAAGGTATTCCTCCTGTTGTAGCTGGGATCTGGGTTAAACTCTTGGTCCCCAGGGCAGCAACGTTCAGACGTGGGGCTTTTGAGAAGCAACTGGATCACGAGGGCTCTGACTGATCCATTGATAGGTCCAGGATTAAATGGACATTGGGAGGTGGCGGAAACTAGGAGTTAGCCAGAGAAGCATGCCCTGGAAGGGTATGTTTTGTCTCTGACCCTTCTTAATACTCTCATTCTTTCTGCTTCCCAGCACCTTTGGGGTGAAGGGTTCTGCTCTGTCAAGTGTTTCCCACTGGGATGCCCTTCTTCCTCCCCATAAGCCAACGATGATGGGCCCAAGCAACTATGAACTGGAACCTCTGAAACTGGGAGCCAAAGATAAATGTCTCCTTCTCTAAGTTGATTTCTCAGGTATTTTGTCAGAGCAATGTACAGCTGACTCACACACTTCCTTTGGATAGGTGGCTTGTCAGAAAGCTATTACAGTGGTCACTTGGGCCAGAGTTCTCCAGCCCTGACTAGGCCACCACAGAAAACAACTAGTTATTGGAGGACTTTAAAGCATCCAGGAAGTTCAGCTATTCAGAAAATGCCTCGGAATATGTGTATGTGTCTTGTCCATTGGGACCTTCTGATGGAAAGCCCCTTGGCTAAGCACTGCACCTACTAGACTCTCATAGTCATATCACACACTAAGGAAGACAGGCTGAAAAAAAAAAAAAAAGAGACAGAGATAGAGAATTGATTATCTCATTATTGACAGAGCAATCAGCAAATCCAAATCCAGGCTCCCAGTGGAGATAGGATACTAATGTCCATCTCAGGTTGCTGATGAAAGGGTTCACATTAGTCGTCCTGGCCTCCTGTCCCTGGGTATTCAATGTCTAAGTGTCTCAGGTGCCAGACCACTAGGCCATCAGATATTGTAGGGAGGCCCGGTGGGATGACCATGGCAGGAGGAGGTCGTGCTCTGTAAGTGTCCCGCTGCGTGAGAGCAGGAAGGAAGTTAAAAAATGAGCTCGCTGGCGTCCCTGGGTGGGCTCGAACCACAGCCGAAGGCGCTAACCGGGTGCATCACAGAGATGCGGCACTGAAGCACCAGCCTTCCGGTTAACAGCCGAAGGCGCTAACCGGGTGCACCACAGAGACGCGGCACTGAGCCGGCCTTCTAGGTGGTGGGGAGTAACGAGGACGCGCCCTATGTGTTTGCAGGGCGCTCGTCCAAGTTCCAAAGCCAAAGCATCCAGGGATTCAAAGCGTGAATCGCTGTGTTTGTCGCCTAGGAGACTTGGCGACTGCGGGGTTCCGAGCCAGAAGGGCCGCGGAACGGCCTTGGCCAGTCGCTAAGTCACCCCGTCTCAGAAGTCGCAGCCCGTGGAGACGCCGGGTGGGTCCTAGTGGTGGCCTTCTCTGTTCTTTGCGCCACGATCACCCTGGGAAAGTCCTGTGCCCACACGACCGGCCGCTCGCCCCTGCATTTCGGATTTCTGTGTGCATCAGTGGGGCTCCACAGTGGCACAGGTCGAGGACGTGGTCCTGGGTCCCCTCGCCGACTCCCGGACTCGGCCGTCTTCGGGCGCTCTCTTAGGTCTTGCTGGATTAAGCCAGGGACGTCGTCAAGTTGGAGTCCCCCGAAGAACCAGAGTTCAGCAAAGGCGAGGTTCTTTTTAGAAGGCTCCCCTCGCGGTGGTTTCCCGGTAACCCCGGGAGGCGGGAAGCCCTGCGCACGGCCTGCGCGGTCCCAGGCGGAGCTCCCGGGGCTGGGGTGGGTGAGTGGCCTCGCCGGGAGCGGGTGGCCTCAGGAGGCGGCGGCCAGCGGGGAGCGGCGGCGTGGCGCTGCACCCCGCGACGGGAGCTGGGCCGAGGTGCGCGTCGCCTAGGTCCGACGTCCGGAGACGGGAACCGGTTCCCACCGCAGCCGAGTGAGAAGAAAGGGGAGAGCAGAGGCGTGAACCGGCGGTAAAGGCGACGACCTGCGGCCGTCCCCGCAGAGCTGCCGCATATTCCAGCTCCTCGGCGGGGACAGGACGCGGAGGAGCAGCCGTCTCGCGCGGTTCGCCTTAGCGCGCAGAGGCCGGCGCTCCGCGGGGTCCGCAGCAGCCTCGGCCGGGATCCCAGCGCGCAGGGCCCTCCGCGGACGTGGCCTCCCTTTTCTTTCCATCCACTCTGACCTCCGCGGCGCTGGGCCACTTACCTGCGACGCCAGTGCGACACTTGCCTGGGCTCCAGAGTTCTCTGCGGTCTGGGAAAGGAAAGCCTACCGGGCGTATCCCGCCTCGGCCTAGAGGACAGGTTGCAGCGGTCCTTTCCCTGCCCGAGAGGTGACAGGGCCAGTCCTCCCCAAAGCGCAAGCCTCAAAGAGTGAGGCGCTGCCCCTGGGTCCTCCGAAGGTGCCAACCAGCTTGTTCTGTTCGGGTTTGCCACCTCAGTGGGGCCTTTCTTAAACCAAATTCTGAGAAGTGAGAAGAGAGATTCAAGGCTACCTGGATATTTTAGGTCAACTCTGACCCATGTCCACTGTAACCTTACTGATCTTTGTGTGGTGCTGCGGCCCGGACCCAGCGCCTCACGCGTGCCAGGCACCGCTCTACCACCGAGCTCAGCGCCAGCAATTTTTAGCGTTTATTTTGCCAACAGTAAATGACTCCAGTGCAACACAGGCTAAAGCGCAGGGATCTTCAGTGCGAGAGCACAGGACTTTTGCTAAGAAGTAACCATCTCTTAGATGAAGTGATACAAAATGTCCTGCGTCGTAGAAAGTCCATGGAGCCCCTTTTAATGTTTTATTGGGGGGGAGATCGCTTCATCCAAAGGTCGAAGCACGTCTCTTGTAAGGTTGAGAAGCGCGTCTCCAAACTTTAACAAACTGGCCCAAAACGTCAGGGCCACATGGGGCATTGGTGGTTCAGTGGTAGAATTCTCGCCTCCCACGCGGGAGACCCGGGTTCGATTCCCGGCCAATGCACGCCTTTTCTTAGCGCTTGGGAGCCCTCCTTTCGCCTTCCCTCCCGTGGTCTCCTGCAACCCTGGTCAGGAAAGACCACAAAGGCCACGACCTCAGGGTCATTTCCCAATTGCCACACAGGAAGGGATCTCGGCAGGCACACACAGGCTGACTACGCAGTGTGGTTTGCCTGTCCTCCGCTCCCTCGCGTCTGTGCTCTGCAAACCCGTGCCACCCTTTTTCCTCGGATCTGGAGGCTCCTGCGCACGGATTCACTTCCTGCACTTGGACAGGTCACTTTGGACAGATCACTGGGCCCCTTCTCCGTGCAGAAGGGGATCCGGAAGGGAACACCCGATGGCAGTGCCACGGGACCCGGTGCTCACGACGCCCGGGAGGCGCGGAGCCCAGACCCACTCGCTCCGCGGGTTCTGCGCGTGGCCGCGGCCGGCGCACAGCCGCCCCTTGTGCTTGGGGTCCCGGTCAAAGTCAGTCCGCGGCGTCTGGGGAAATTCAGGGTGGCCCCTGAGCGCGGCGAAGGGGACGCCCTTCTAACCTTCCTGCTTTCGCCCCCCGACGGGCACCGTCTTCTGCGCAGAGTTTGGAACCCCTGCGGCTCTGTAGCCCGCCCGCCCCCCCCCCCATGGCCTCAGGCCGCCTGGGATTGGAGGAGGAGCCAAGGGACGAGGCCTGTTTTCACCGGCTCTTCGCCTGCTCAAGCCTGTGTGGGTCGCAGCCAGTCCAAGTGCTGCCTACTCCAGCGCACTGGCCAAGGGCCACCGGTCCTTTACTCTCTTGAAAGGGCTTCGGGAAGAGCTTGGAGGGAGACGCCAGGACAACAGAACTGAGAAGAATTGGCTCCAGTCTGCGGGGAAGCTCTCCTGCCCTCCTCCTCCTGCCCCCCACCCTCCTCCTCCTCCTGCCCCAGCCCCCCTCCCGCCCCTCCTCCTGCCCTGCTGCTCCTACCTCTGATCCTTCTCCTCCTCTTCCTCCTGCCCTGGTTCCTCTCTCCCTCCCGCCCCCCTCCTCCACCCCTGCTCCTCCTGCCCCTGATCCTTCTCCTCCTCTTCCTCCTGCCCTGGTTCCCCCTCTCCTTCCTCCTCCTCCCCTCCTTCTCCCTCTTCTCCTGTACATCCTCCTCCCCCTCCTATAAAGTCCCGAAGGCTCCGTTTCCTTCTTGCTCCTATACTCCCTCCAGGGTTGATTCTGAAGAGCTGGGCAGCAACCCAGATTATTTCAACACCCCGGGTCATTTATTGGTTTTTTTTACTGAACTAGAACTAGCCTCATAAAATAGTTAAGTTGTCCCTTGGTTTATATTTTCTGGAAGAAATTGTACAGGGAATTGGTATCACACACACACACCGGTCGGTCTCTCTCTCTCTCTCTCTCTCTCTCTCTCTCGCCCCCCCCCCGTCGTATTTAGTAGAATTAATAAAATTTAAAAAAAAAAAACTACCTGGACTTGGTGCTTTGTTTACCAAGCTTTTGAGTTGTTAATTCCAGTTTTAAATACGTGAAGACTTAATAGACTATGTCTCCTTTTGTATATACTGCTTTGATTCTATTGGTAAATTTCTATAGATTGTATTTATATTGTTAGTCCAAAATATTTAATTTCTCTTGAAATGTTATTTTGATGCATCTGTTATACTTAAGTATGTTGTTTAATCACCCAATTTGGGGTCTCCAGCTGTCTTTCTGTTAGTGATTGCTTGTTGAGCGCCAGTGTGTATGGTTTTCCTTCCTTTAACTTGGTTGAGATATGTTTTATGGTCCATTTAGGGCAGATCATGGTTGGGAGTGAAAGAAGTAATCTCTAAACCTCAGGTGGATCCTATCACCTGGTGGCACTTCCAGTTTAACCTTACCCTCTTTGACTTTCTACCTGCTGGATCTGTCAATTACAGTTTGAGAGAGGCTGAAGTCTCCAACTAGAGTGTGCATTTGTCTCTATCTCCTTGCAGTTCTTTCAGGTTCTGCCTGACACATTCTGTCACTCTCCTGTTAGGGACATGCTTATTAAGGATTGTTATATTTATCTTCTTGAGGAACTGACCCCCTTATTGTAATGGAATATCCTTCTTACCCCCAATTATTTTCTTTGTCTTGAAGTTTTCTCTACCTGAAACTCACATAGCTACAAATGTTATGTTTCAATCAATATTGGCCTAGTATATCTCTCTCCACCTTTTTACTTGTAATTTATCTGTGTGTCTTCCCATTTAAGGGAATGTTGCTTGCTGGGCACGGTGGCCCATGCCTTAGTCCTGTAGTCCAAGCTCCACTGGAGGCTGAGGCAGGAGGATTGCTTGATCCCAGGGGTTTGGAGCCACACTGGACAACGTAGTGACAACCTATCTCTTAACACATTTTTAACAAGTCGGTTTCTGTTTTGGAAGTTGCTCTGTATGCCGGAAGGTTCCATTGTGATTAGAGCAAGAAAAGTCAAGATGAATCACAAAAGGAATTTTCCTTCAATGAGTCTGACGTGGTGATTTATGAATTCCTCACTGAGACAGAGAGTAACCAACCATAATGACGACAGAGAGTGGTGCCTGTGCCCAAATTTTGGTCAATTTCTTATCAATGAGAGTCAGGAGGAAAGGAGGAATTGTTTTCACAAAGTTGTTTTGTTGGCATGCTATTATTAGGGTGAAGGCCTGGAGCTTTGCCTTCTTACATGAGCAAGCCAAAGCCACGTGTGGACAGTGAAATAGAGCTTGAGCCCTCCCAGCCAGAAACCGCCAACTCATCTCTAGCTAGGCAGCTTCCTGGGAAACCAACCAAACATGTTTCTTTCTTCTGCTTCCCATGAACATTTGTCACCTTTCCTTTGTTTCCACTCCCAGCAGAGTGCTAAGCTGTTTACAGTCAGCCCCATTTTTGAAGCACTAAATGTTCAAATAAGCTCTTTAAACTGTTCACTGATGCACGAGAGGTATCCCTAGTAGAGAGGTTCATTAGGGCACATTTGTACCTGCACATAACGCCATCAATCTCACTCCCCAGTACCTTTCTTTTACTTCTCCTGCTCTTTAAATTATATTGTGCTCTCCGGTTTCTTTTTAACATCTGAGGCCAGAGGAGCTTTCCTGCAATGCATACAGATTATTTTGAGATGCCTTATCAATTTTTATTGACTATATTTGAACCTATTTAATATTGCAGTGTTTTGTTCACATAAACACTGTATAAAATGTAAGGGAACTTGGGTGCACATACCCTGGAATGAGTGCTGTTGGATTCCTTTACATTGGGGGATTTTTATAAACCATCCAGCTTGTAAAAATAAATAAATTTAATAAAAATAAAATAAAAACCATCCAACAGTAGGGTGTTTGTTTGTTTGGGGCAGAGTGGTACTGGAGATTGAACACTCTGGGGCACTCCACCACTGAGCCACAACTTCAGTCCTATTTTGAATTGTATTTAGAGACAGGATCTCACTGAGTTGCTTAGCTTTTTGCAGAAGCTGGCTTTGAACTCACTACCCTCCTGTCTCAGCCTCCCCAGCTGCCTGGATCGCAGGTGTGGGCCACCATGCCCCCCAGCCCAACTTTAGGGTCCTGATACAGACACTGGAATGGAGTCAGCTTGGCCAACTCTCAGGAAAACAACGTGTCTAAGTGTCAGAGCCTTGCTCCCTGGTGAGGCCGTGTATGGTGGATTTTGAGTGACAGGCAGGTGAGTATGGTCTGGTTTGAGTATCAATATAAATATTAAACACGTTTGATTGCTTTTTATTCTAAATCAACAAATATTCAGTGTAAAAAAAAACCCCATATTCCCCTCATCTTACAAATACACAAACAATCCCAAACATACATGAAAGAGTTTTCCGGCACCCCAATCTTGCATTGGTGACACATCTTTATCACAAGGTGGCTCAGGTGAAGTGTAGTACGTACTATGTGTCCAAGGAGCTCAGGAGTCCCAAGTGTCACCCTGACGATCATGGGGTCATGGTTGGTCCAGAGAGTTGTATAAAGGCCAAGAAAGGAAAATAATATGATAGTTTGCATAAAATGTCACCTCAGGATGAGAAACTGGTGAACTAAGGGAGCGAATGTGGCCCATGTTGGAAACCTGGGGGGAAGGTATCTTCTTCTGCTCTGAGCCAAAAGGTGACTTTATCACATTTTCTGGGTGGAAGTGAGATCCTTGGGTTAGTCAGTAGTGTCGCTGGATGTCGTTACACATCTCTGATGATGTTTGAGTGTTCCCTGCGAGTGTGTTCCAGGGAGTCAGTGTGCGCACTCTGTATTCTGAATCCTGCAACCTGACTTCAAGTCTGGGCGGGACGTTTTGTCTAGCTTGGATAAAGTTCATTTTCTGGATTTCTGCTTCCACATCCTGATTTGTGGTCCAGGGAAGAAAGCTGCTCTGAGCAAGGTCTCCACCAGAACCCCACTGTTCCTCCTGGTCCCCAGTCATTGTGCTAGGCATCTGTCACCTGCTTTGCCAGCTCCTCAAGATTTGGAGTCCCTGTGGCCAGGTTCTTGGAAAGGCCATGTCCACAGGGGATTGGACATATCGAATTTGGGTGACTAAACCATCCTCAGATATCTCCCTATCCCTGCCACCAAGGTACCCAGAGAGCCAACAAGGACCCCTACTCATCCCTGCCAAACCCAGTCCTCTTGTGAACCGCAGGGTAGAAGATCTCTTGCACTGAAAATGTGGTGGCCACCAAATCCTCTGCCCCAGACACCTTGTAATCTCACCATCTTTTGGGTAAATTGTTCATTGGAGAAGTGATGGCATCAGCTTAGGTGTGATTGTGTCCTACTATGGGAGGGATAGTTTTCCAAGTCCTGTATTTTGGGCGGAGAGCTTATTTAATTCTGGGTGGTCACTGGTTTTTTTTTTTTTTCCGCACTTGTTCTTTTTAGTCATTCATGACAGTAGAGCACATCTTGACCTATTTATCCAAACCTGCAGTGCATCTTACTCTCATTAGCATCCCAGTCTTATGGTTGTACATGCTGTGGAGAGTCACTGTGGTGTATTCCTATTGTACATAGGAAAGTTATATCAGGTTCATTCCACCATCTTTTGATTCTTTATATTCAGAATTTCTAGCTCTGATGTCCCCATCATGGACACTGAAGGCCATGGTGACAGCTGCTGTGGAAGTGACTCCAGAAAATCTAAGAAAAAGTGATGTTCCATTCACTTCCATGGAGCACACTAAATCTACTCTTTTTGTGATGTTTTGGGATCCACTGTAAGGGTCAGGCGAAACGTCGGAGAAAGAGACCACGAGACTAGCTTCATGCAATTGCAAGGGGGATTTATTGGATCCATTCCAGCGCGCTGGGACTCCGTGCTCACTCAAGAAGGGAGAGCAGCCCAGAGCCCAGAGCAGAGGTCAAGCAGAGCTTAAGTACACTTTTTGGAGAGGGTGTGGGGCTTTGCATACATCAGAACAAATCATCATGAGGCGCGGGAAAATTGAACAACAACTCTGATACATGATTAGTCCATTCATTGGCGGGAACAGGCTGGGCAGGGGTGATTGGTCACTTCTAAACTGGGTACACATTCAAACTGATTGGTTCGGGCCTTGTGACAACTGCACAGGGCCCTAGGCTGAATGGCCAGTAGGGCGTTGTCTTAACTATCTCAGGAATCTGGGTGTAACAGAGAAACTTAATAGTACCTAATCTTTCACATTTTAATTCAAACTTTCCAGCTTAGAAACTTTACCCTTTCATTCCCCACTCCTTTTTCTGACTACTTTTAATCTTAAAAGTAATGAATCATAATTATTGGGGAGTCTCATTTTTCATCTCTGTCGGTGGAGCATATTGCCTTCTGATTACCATGGGTTGTCCTGTGTTTCCTGGAATCATTTTTAGCATGGCCTCCATTTTAGATTTCACTCGGTATTAGACCATGATTTATCTAACTACACTGACTACCTAACTTTAAATCTGGCTTCATTCCCCCCTCTAATTTGGGAACTCCTTACTGCTGTGAGGAAGGGGGACGAAGAGGATCTCTCTGGCTTCTTCAGGCTGAAAAGGGACGGTGTGGGGCAAGCAGTTTGGAGTCCCCCTTAGAAATATCGGGTCTATCGAGTGGTCCATGCTAAAAGTCCAATTGAGAAGTAATAGGCTGGAGGGCCATTCGAGTGGTAGGTGGTCTATAAGAGAAACAAGAATTCATTAGTACTGAAACCAGATTGATGCAGCAAGAAATGCCACAGCACAGAAATATGCCAATGAGTATAATGGCCAAGACAAAGATTAACAATGTTTTCCAATAAGGCAGTACCAGGAACTAGGAGCTAAGATATTGTTTTCACAACAAAGTTGCTGAGGACATGGCTTCCATCTGAGCATGTAAATCTTTAAGGATATTTTGTCACATTGTTAGAAATGTCAGGGATGTCAACACAACATTTAGGGTTACAGATGTCTTTTTCCTTAAGATATAGTCTAATAATCTAATGCCATCTGATCCTTCAAAATTCTTTGCTAGTATGACCTCTGTGTCTAATAGAGAAATCTTTAATTCTGCTACTCAGGGCTGAATAACCATACTAGCAAACATCAAGCCTACCTGCGTTGGTTAGAAATAAAGGCCTTAGACTAAAACTACTCTAGCAGTCCCTTTGACAGTTATCAGGCATTTCAGTCTAATGTAGCCTCCAGTCTACTTATTTATGGAAGTTACATTTAACTATTATTATCATTTAAGATGTCCAGGAACAGCTGTGCTTTGGCTTTGACTGTCTTTGCTAAGTGTTTAAGATGAAGCAAGTCAAACTGACTTCTGTTTCTACCTATTGTTAACAGTCAGCTGAGTCTCTGGGAAGTCCTCGGGAACTTCACAGCAGCTTAGTGCCATTTGCGCTAGGATGGGTCCAGGCCTTGCTTGACCATACGGCTTACCTCAGAAGCATCAGGGATATCTCCCTTTTCTGATGACCCTCCTCTTCACAGCAAATGCACTGACTGGCTTCCTGTCCTCCACTGGTCTCATTAATCTCCCTGATCGGGAGGTTATGTGGCCTAGAGTTGCAGAGCCCTTTGAAAAAGTTCCCTATCCCCTGATTCAGACTGACTCAGAGGGCAAGAGCCAAATTTTTAATTTTAAAACTTAATCTTAAACATCCAGCAAAATAAGTTAACAGCCTTATATTAAGGGTACTGGGCTTTAATGTCTATCTCTCTATCCTGTAGGTGGCAACTCCCTATAACTCATTATCTTAAATTAACCCAGGTTATGTTCTTAAAGCAGTACCTCTTTAAAACATTAACAGGTGATTCTTAAACCATCTATAGGCAAACTACAAAACAAAACTAACTAGGGTAAAAACATATTTAGTCTATGTAATAGCTACCTAGAATTTTGGCAGAGTACATCCCCTGTTTGATATCCTGGCAATCGTGACAAAAACCAACTTTTGGGCACAACTTTAAATGCACTAAAATCTGGCCTACTTCTTTCATAGTCACTTTCACATGCAGTGAGTTGGGACATAGAGCCTTATCTCAAGTAAGGCGGGGCTCTTCATAAGTCTTAAATCATTTTACAAAACTTACATAAATTGTTGCTCAAGTTCACATGAATATTAGCTAACACAACATAATATCACATCTAAAACATGAATTAAAGGAAGGCTGGAAGCTTCTAACCTCTTGTTGGAAAGTAGCAAAGTATTTCTGTGTCTCACAATAAAACCTTCACCCAGATTAGGCTCTCATTGACTTAAAAATACATTTAAATTGTATCTCAGTGTAAAAAGTAACATGGAACTTTACATAACTTATTGATAATAAGTACAGTTATAGAACACAAGTGATATAAATAAATTTCCAACATGTTTTTTTTTTTCTTTGAACCTAAAATTACCATACAACTTTAAAACACCAGCTTGTAAAGCTTCTACCTTACAGACTTGTATACCTGGAAGATATGAACACATTAGTAACATCACAATTACATTGATGATTTTATGCTAACCAAGTTTGGCTTTTAAAGAAATAACATAGCATAATTCTCTAAAACAATAGCACTTGTTTAACCAGCTGCTTAATTTCTTTAAGATTACTTGCTCAAAAACTTATTTATAACCAACTTGCACAGACCTTTTTCATCACTTACTTAAATCCTCTTAATTACTTAAACTCTTAACCAGAAACACACTTTTTCTCTATTAAATCCATACCTAGAACCTTCTAGTTTCTCTTTTCTATCTGTTAACCCCCTTCTGTTCACATCTTGAAACAATACTTGTAAACTTTTTAATTTAAGCAGAGTTAACATTTTATTAGGGCCTTTTTGAACACCTAGAAAAACTTATAAGCTTAATTTAAGACCTCCTTTTTTATCTGTTTACCAAATTTAAATTGAACCATTTGAATCACGTGAATCAAAGATATTTGGATCCATTTTTAATTTTTTTATGAGCGCTCCTCATCTGTTAATTGTCATATCACTGCAGGATATATGGACATACACACATACAGACATACCGACATACAACACATAACAAGAGTGTGCACACATAACAATAATAAAGGCCTCGTAGTTTTTCGCAGATGAAATCTCCATTGCAATGTTTTAAAAAAAACTCCAGTTGATCAAAAAATAGAACTTATCAGAAAAACATTAACTTGTCTGTAGGATAAAAATCATGAGCTCAAAAAAACATAGAATCTAAGAAAAGGCAAAAGTCCTTTAATCTAGTTTGAGTTCCCATAAAAAGATACCTTTACCTTTTTTTCCTTGGGCCTGAGTTCCAAGCTGCTTCTGTTTGCATATCAGCTTAAGCCCTGGCTAAGGTCTGGAAGGAGCAGGGAAAAACTGCTAATTTGAACAGATACTTTAGGCCTAAGGCATTTTAGCCATAAGTCATATTTCCAGGTTTGGATGTTGAAAATTATGATACAAATTTAAGAAGCAATTCCCAAAATGTTATATCTTTTTACACTAGAAAAACTTGCTCACATAAAACTGGAAATAGGATCTCTACCATCAGAAGAAATTTCTTTAGGACCTCTAAGCCACTTTCCTTGTTCTGAAGTTCCTAAAGTAGCATTAAGTTACATTAAATTTGCCTAAAAAATTTTAGAAAGAACCACACACTACCATGCATATCTGAAATTAAGCTTTTGAGAATTTCCAAGACTGTTGTTATTTAATTATTTAAGGTTATTTTAATGAGCCAGACCAACGTTTTAATTCAACACTTTTTTTCTCTAAATCTTACACACAGAGAAACAGATACCAAATCATAATTTACTATCCTTGCCCAAATCAATGCACTGTATACCTAGTGAAATCTCCTTAGGCTACCCAGTTCAAAAATTGAAACTCTTTAGAAGTATCTGAAATCAAACTAAACAATTGCTTAAACCCAACTTTTAACTGCAAGATAGTGCAATGCTTTAGAAACCCATTCAGATACCAGATTGTTACAATAAAGAAATTATTTTTTAGACACACATTTAACCTAGTTTATCTTTAAGAAACAATCAGACAACCAGATAAGAATATATCCCTCCAGGTTTTGAACTCTCATTTAATTATGACTCCTATCAGTGGCACCTTAGATTTCCCCATGAGTGGACCAGATGTTCTCACATAAGGGCAACTATAGGTGTAAAATCAAGGGTCTCAGTGTGACTGACTTTACTGCATTTAGGTGGAGTAATCCTTAAGTGCAGGGAAATTATGAGGAAATTTTCCCCAAAGCGAAAATGGCTCTGGCAGCTGCTGGGAATTCCTCAGTTTCCCTTTCACTTGCAAGATTAGCTCCCCAGTTTGGTTTGACCTTAGGCACTAGGCTTTTTTTTTTTTCTAACTTTTTAGTAGCCAGCTCCCAAAAAGCTCATCCTCTGCTTACAGTTGTTTCGAGTGCTAGGCTTCCCCAAGAAAGCTGAGTGGAGACTCAAATTTGTGACTGAAAATTTGGTTCCCATCTCTAAAGCCGATTAACACCAATTTAATAACGAGGACAGGGCTTTGAGAAAAGTCAAAGCAAGATGTCAAAGTTGTTAAATCCCCAGCAGGCATCTCTACTTGCATTCAAGCCCATTACGGGAGGGAAAGAAAAGAAAACATCGCTTCCCTAGTCTCAGTATTTAGCCTTAGATGGAATTTATCATCCGGCCTTGGGCAAGCAGCCCGACTCTAGGAAGACCCGTTCGCTTCTTTTGCCCCGGGATTTGGTGATCACTGCAGCCAGGGAGGGCTGTAACACTCGGGGGGTTTGGGGACCCGGTCCCTTTACCCCCACAAGGGAGGGAGAGGGCCGGGTGCCCCCGAGCCGCTTTTTTTCTGCTCGCCAGCTGGACGGAGGGGGGAGGGACGCAGTCCCCTGCGGGCTCCTACTCCAACCCCACCCGCCCCACTGTGGTGGAAATACGCCCAGTGGCAGCCGGTTGCCGGCAGAGGAGGGGGAGGAGGGGCGGTCCCCCGCCGACCTCACCCCCCCCCCCATTCCGTCTGCCCGTCCACCGCGCCTGCTGGAGCACCCCTCTCCCCTCTCCCCTCCCGGGAGGGGAGACGGCCAGGGGGCAGAGAGGACAGGTGGGACAGGGACAGGACAGATCCGCCATACCGCCGGGTGGAATCCTCCCAGCGGACTGCGCGGACCCCACCCATACAGGAGGAGATTCGCAGAGGTCCTGAAAGGTTAGATCACCATGATCTGGATGGCCATGCGGCCCTGGCTGAAACGGGAGGGACTCTCCTGGGGGCCATTCAACTCCGAGGGTGGGCCACTCTGAAGCGCAGGGAGACAACACAAACGTGACGCAAACGCGGACACACAGTAAACGTTTAACACAAATTCAGAAGCAAAAATTAAAGACAGACAGTGAATTCAACAGAAAGAGTTGCCGGCAAAACCAGACGGGTTGGCAGTAAAATACACCGACGAGGGTTCCGCCCCTCTACCTGATGGGGAGCACCTCCGTCCCCCCCAGTCCCCCAAAGCGTCCCTTGGGGGCGTGGCCTGTGACTCCTGAGGCACGTCTGCCAGTCACCGCCAGGGGGAGCTTACGCTCTCCACTGACAGCCACACACACACACTGCCAACCCCACCCGAGGCTCTGAGAGCTTATGCCCTCTGGGGACTTACGCCCACCATTGAGCCGCCAGAGACCAAACCTGAGCGATCGCACCTGAGCAATTGCGAAAGAAGAACAAGGGGGAGAGAAGGAGAAGAGGGAGAGGGGAGAGAGAGAGAGAGAGAAAGAGAGAGAAAGGCGCCTTACTTACCCCCAAAGCAGTTCGTAGGTCTCCCTGTCCGGCGATGCGCAGTTCCCGGCCAACGCACCAAATGTAAGGGTCAGGCGAAACGTCGGAGAAAGAGACCACGAGACTAGCTTCATGCAATTGCAAGGGGGATTTATTGGATCCATTCCAGCGCGCTGGGACTCCGTGCTCACTCAAGAAGGGAGAGCAGCCCGGAGCCCAGAGCAGAGGTCAAGCAGAGCTTAAGTACACTTTTTGGAGAGGGTGTGGGGCTTTGCATACATCAGAACAAATCATCATGAGGCGCGGGAAAATTGAACAACAACTCTGATACATGATTAGTCCATTCATTGGCGGGAACAGGCTGGGCAGGGGTGATTGGTCACTTCTAAACTGGGTACACATTCAAACTGATTGGTTCGGGCCTTGTGACGAACTGCACAGGGCCCTAGGCTGAATGGCCAGTAGGGCGTTGTCTTAACTATCTCAGGAATCTGGGTGTAACAGAGAAACTTAATAGTACCTAATCTTTCACATTTTAATTCAAACTTTCCAGCTTAGAAACTTTACCCTTTCACCACGTTGTTGAATGTCTCATTAATCTCTTATATTGCATGGTTGTGTTCCACTGGCTGGATGCATCACAGTGTAACCATTAGTTCTCTACGAACATTTGAGTTACTTCCAGCATATCTCTCTCTCTCTCTCTCTCTCTCTCTTACACACACACACACACACGCCATGTATTAACAAGAAATCCTGTTTGTGGACATGTTCTGTAAACTCCATTTTAAATTCCTTATACTTTAATACTGTCAATGAATATTACATTCAGAAATACCAACTCATTCAAATGTTGTGAAAGCAGAAGTGAAAGGAAAGTGACCATGGCACTCGGAACAACCAGGAGGTCTTTATTGCAGTGGTGTCTGATTGACAGGAGAGAGAGAGAGAAAGAAAGGGGGAGAGGGAGCGGTGCAGGTGTCAGATGTGGATTTCCATTGCCCTGGCTGGGTGGGGCTGAGTGTTCACCCTTGAGTGGGGCTGAGTGTTCACCGTTGAGTGTGGCTGAGGTTCACCCTTGAGTGGGGGCTGAGTGTTCACCCTTGAGTGGGGCTGAGTGTTCACCCTGAGTGGGGCTGAGTGTTCACCCTTGAGTGGGGCTGAGTGCTCACCCCTGAGTGGGAGCTGAGTGTTCACCCTTGAGTGGGGCTGAGTGTTCACCCTGAGTGGGGCTGAGTGTTCACCCTTGAGTGAGGCTCAGTGTTCACCCCTGAGTGGGGCTGAGTGTTCACCCCTGAGTGGGAGCTGAGTGTTCACCCCTGAGTGGGGCTGAGTGTTCACCCCTGAGTGGGAGCTGAGTGTTCACCCTTGAGTGGGCTGAGTGCTCACCTCTGAGTGGGGCTGAGTGTTCACCCCTGAGTGGGGCTGAGTGTTCACCCTTGAGTGGGGCTGAGTGTTCACCCTTGAGTGGGAGCTGAGTGCTCACCCCTGAGTGGGGCTGAGTGTTCACTCTTGAGTGGGGATGAGTGCTCAGCCTTGAGGCAAACAAGCCATAAGGAAGCAGACAGATTGGCGTCCTGTGTCCAGCCCACTCTGCAGCTAACAAGAATCCTATGCACTTTTCTTTTGTATTTCATAATTAACGGGAGAGAACTTAGCTTGGAGGTTGTTTCCTTCCAGCCTAGGTTTAATGCAGGCTGCACTAGATTATCACATTTGAGTCATGCAACAAGTCCATGAAGTACTTAATATTCTTTTTTCATAAGTCATTTGGAAAAATTGAGGCATAGCACACTCATAGATCCAGCCCATGGGCCACTGGTGGATCCAGGACCAAAAGAATGAGCTTCCCAAAGGGAGACAAAACAATGCTATTGTAGTAGTGTCAGTTTGTCTGACAGTATCCTAGTGAGGCAGGAGAAAGGGTTAAAATGGGCAGGTAGGAGACTTGGACTCCTTGAAGGTCAGGTTTTTATTCAGCAGGGCTGAGAAACTAGGGACACAAGGCAGGCTTCATCCAGGCCAGGCCTACTTCGGGGTTAGCAGAGAAAAGTGAAACAAAAACAAACTAACTGGTAAGACACCTGCTGTCTGGTTCCTAGACCCCCATCACAAAGGGACACACAGTAACCTGACTGGATCAAAGAACAGGTGAAGAGACCGTGGACACGGAATGCCTTACTCAGGATTGGGTGGGGGCTAGCTCAAATAGCTCGTGTAGATTCACATAAACCACTAGATAATAGCCATTTTCTGGTATGCTTCTCTTGGGACCCCCCTCCCTTCGTGAGCTCCATCTTCTTTCTACTACTCTAATAAATCCTGTTACTTTGCTGTCACCGCCCCCCCCCCCCAGTGGATTTCATTCTTCAAATTCCTAAGTCTCTAGGGAACCCAATCCCACACTCGGTGCTACTCACGCCATTTCCAGAGGCTGCGTTGGAAGGCTGCTTTTGTTCAGAAGGTCCTCCATCAAGGATCTAGAGCCTTAGTAGTGAAAAGAGCCTTGAGAAAAGGAAATTCCTGGACACTTTCAAACTCAAGTATTCTCAGTAAGGCGCTAAAAGTTGACCTGTGTGGTCCACGAATCTTATATGAGGAAGGAAACCTCCACGCTGTTGGAGAGGAGTAGAGAAGGCTTTTCATCAAACTAGATCAGTCTGTAGAACTGCAGACCTGTACTTGCAGTGTTCTGAATACTCCGCTGGTAACCCCGTGCATCTAGGTTTTGGGTGGTGGTGGTGTTATTATTATTTTTTTTTTTGGGTGGGGGGGGGCGAGGGATGTGTAGAGAGAGCCGCGCTGCCACCTTATGCCCCCTAAGTATCATATCAGGACTATCTGGGAGCTTGAAGGTCTTGGAATTGGTCCCAGAGGTACCAACAGAGGGGGACCAGTGTGGTAGAGAACGCGCCTTTGAAGAGTGTCCTCCTTTGGGCAGGTAATTCGTATTCGATAGAACTACAGAAATCAGTCTACAGACCATCCGTCATTTACAAGAATGACCAACCGGCAGCAGGCAGCATATAGCACTGGGGATTTATCTTCAGAAAGATTGCTCAAGCCAGACGCATCGCCATCTACAGTAAATGGAGGGAAAGGTGGGAAGCGTAGAAACCTGGGAGCAGACAGGTATGTGTTTCGGTAGGGGAAACTCCTTTAGAAACCAAAAGACAGCACGGAAACACTGTTCTCACCTCCTCAGAAAACTATCTTCACCCTCCAGGTGGTAGCAAAAGTTCCTTTCACGACCAGAACAACATTGCAAGAGAACGCTGCACGGCACACAAAGCTCTACTTTTAGCCAACAGAAACACGACAGGGAGAGCGCGAACGCAGTCCCCACTACCACAAATTATGCAGTCGAGTTTCCCACATTTGGGGAAATCGCAGGGGTCAGCACCTCCGCAGTGCAATGGAGAAGCCTCGCCCTGGGAAAACCACCTTCGTGATCATGGTATCTCCCCTGCCAGGTAAGTATGACTTGCCCGCCTGCCCTCGCTGCACACCCTCATTGCCCTCCACTGTACACACACGGTCACTTCACACCCGCAATCCCGGGCCTCCTTAGTCCTCACGCACAGCGAGTGGACCCTGTTTAGAGTCGCGCGCTTGCTCCCACATACACCACATGGATCGCCTTTCTGCTGCGGGGGCCCGCTCTGCCGCCCCCGCGCCCCCTTATCTACATACGCCCGCCCCTTTGAGGACGTCACAGAAGTAGCCCCGCCCCGGACCTGCGCCTCGCGTTCCTTCGGTCCGCCGCTCCCCGCCCTAAGCGGTCCACTCGCCCCAACTGCGCCCCCGCAGCCGCTGCGGGAAGTGCGCGGCCGCTCCCTCCTTAACTCGCGTCCCGCCGGGGGCTCGGGCGGTGCGCGGAGCCCCTTCTCCCGGAACGTGGGTTCGTTGTAATAGAACTTCTCTCCCCAACCCCGACCTGCGCCCGAGGATGTGAAGGACCAACGGCTCCCTGGCACCGCCCCTCCTCGGTGACCCTTTGTCTCTTCCCGGAGGGCCCGGGTCCTGTGTGGCCCAGGACGAGGAGGTCCACTCGTGTCGGACAGGACTTCCCCTGGGCAGTGGAAACGTGGAAAGGCCAAGAAGGAAAACGAGGCGGTGCAGCAGTCCCCGCTCAGCAGGGGAACTGGCCACCGAGGCAGGGACCGCGGCTTAGAGGGAGACCTGGAGGCCCTCCGAGGGACCCCACAGAGGACCCCGACACCAGCCCTGTCGGCGGACCCTCCTGCGCTGAGAAGGCGGCGGCCACCACCCCCAGAAAGCCCGGGGCGCTCTCGGCACGACGCGTCAGCTCCGCCGGGGGAGCGCCTCGCACTCGGAGGGTGGACGGCTGGGCCTTTGCTCCGAGGCCTGTGCTTTATGCAGAGGCTGCTTTTATTCCAGGAGGTCACTGGTCGGCACCGGTGTCCCCGTGGACATCGAAGGTCGCGGTGACAGCCGCTGTGGAGGTGACTCGGGGAAATCTCACTCCGATTCCCAGTTGGGCACAAAGCCGGACCCCTCCAGCGAGCGGCGGCGTGGAGGTCTCCGCCCGCGTTCTGCAGGCTGCCGTTCCTGGGCCAAAGGGGACACGTGCCTACAGCCCGGCGGCGGCCGGGCTCCAAGGACAAGATGCGTCCGGCCGCCGCCGGGTGGAGAGGCGACTTCCTCCGCGCTGGCAGAGCCTCGGACTGAAGCCCGGAGGACGCCAGCACTGCGCAGAGCGTTCTCCAGGCCTCAGGGCCTCGCAGGGCTTCATCTTTCCAAGTGAGAACGCTCACCAGGGCTTGCCTAGCAGCCGTCCACGCGGGGAGCGCCCGTGGAGCTCGCGAAGGACTGACAGCTGCGGGTGGGAGAGGAGTCTGGGGAGGATGGTAGACAGAGAACCGAAGCGCGAGAACCGACCGCACAGCCTCGCCGGGTTTGGGAGGCCAGGGCTCCTGCCCCTGGAGCCTCCATCCCGTAGGCACCCACCTGGCAACGCAGTTACACAGGACGCAGCGAAGCCCTAGTCTGGCCTGTGTTCTTGCACTTTCCTTTCTGGGTCGGAGGGAGGTGGGTTGGTGGTTGCCAGCGCGTGAAAACGAGGGCAGGCACCTTTTTGGCTCCCTTGGCGTGAAAGGGCGGGAAGGAAAACACACAAACCCCTCTTTCCCTTGAGGAGGGGTCTGCAGGGATGGGATGGATAACACGAACACCGAGGAAAAGCACTATTTATTTAAGAGGTTGCATGAGTTGAGCTGTGGCTATCCTTAGAAGAAAAGTAGGACGGGAGAAGGAAATTTCTATTTTTCTCAAGCTGCTTCAGACATGTAATTGAGAAAAATGTATAGTGGGTAAAAAGCTCATATTTTGTATATGTGAAGTGATTGAAGTTCTTCATTTGTACTTTGCATTTATACTTTTGTAATTATATGTTTTGCTCCTTACAGATGCACTTATTTGACTATTTGACCATCATAAGAAATTTAGGAAGTAAATTTGATTGTACAGCCAAAATAAACCCAAGCCTTGTATATGCCAGAATATTATGCTATTATTATTTTCTACATTAGGAGAGAATCTGAAATGAAATATACAGTGGTTTGTAGATCAAATCAAACAACTATTCTGTCTAAGGATCTACCTTGATTAAAAATAAATTATAACAAACTTTTTCAATGCGATTATACATTAAATATTTGAATTCTTTAAATAAAAGTATTCAAGATTCCCAGCTTCAACAACATCATAAGGCCCTATGCAACTTAGTGGGACCCTATCTCAAAATAAAAAATAAAAAAGGCTGAGGTATGTAGCTCAGTAGTGAAGTGCCCTGGGTTAAATACCCTGTAGCACCCCCCCACCCCACCCCCCCACCAAAAAAAAGTATTCAAGATTCCTTCCTGCTATCAACAACATTATATCATTTCCTTTCTAGGACCAAACAATTGAAAGCATTGATTTAATCTACAAATCTACAATCATTTTTTTCCTTGCTACAATTCAGAACAAAAATTTCCGTTAAGAAAACATCACATTTAAGGTACAAGAAGGGCTGGGGATGTGGCTCAAGCGGTAGCGCTCGCCTGGCTTGCCTGCGGCCCGGGTTCGATCCTCAGCACCACATACCAACAAAGATGTTGTGTCCACCGAAAACTAAGAAATAAATATTAAAATTCTAAAAAAAAAAAAAAAAAAAAAAGTAAGGTACAAGAAGTAGTTAACCCCCCGCTTTTTAAAAAATTTTCAGTACTAGTGATTGAACCCGGGGATCCTTCACCACTGAGCTACATCTTCCACCTTTTAAAGTTTTATTTTGAGAAAGGGTCCTGCTAACTGGATGAGGTGCCTCCTGCCTCAGACTCCCAGGTATGTGGGATTACAGAGGTGTGCTATCCTACCTGGCTTAGTAAAATGTTTTTTAGTAACTTTTTTAAAATTTAAGTTTATGTAAGTGATCATTACCTTGCTTAAGTTAATCAGGGCAGTAACTCTAAATTTTTAGAGATCTAATTTCTCTATTCACTTCAGACAGGAAAAGAACGTATCAATTTCCTAAGAATAATGTATTTATATGTCTGAAAGAATTTTATCAAACTGGTGGAGCTTCTAAAGAAACCATCTATGGAAGTAATATCAGTTAAGGTGGAAACAGGAGCAGTAGTAATGTATTAGCAAGCTTTGTTGTGGGTTGAATCTCTCAGAAAACATCTCAGTCTGAATTTTGTCCAAATTAGGGAGTTTTTTATTTAGCCAGCTGGGACTGCTCCCTGCAGGACCCAAATTGTCTCTACCAGGAACAGTGCCAGTCTGAGTTCTACTGGGTTCATAAGGGGGAAAAAACCACATCCTCAAAAACGTAGGTGCAGGGCTGGGGATGTGGCTCAAGCAGTAGCTGCACTGCCGTGACTCGGATTCGAACCGAGGTTGCTGCGGCCACAACGCAGAGTACTGACCACTATACGATCACGGCGCGCCACAGGCACGGCGCCGAGGGCGGCGCTCGCCCTCGTTCTGATGGAGGAGCCCGGATCCACGTCCTGCGCCCTGGCCGCGGTGCAGACGGCGCCGGGCAGGGGGCCTGTGCCCGCAGCGCGCAGATGAAGGCCAGCGCCCTCGCTGCAGCTCTGCCGCGACCTCAGCACCCGGCCCCCGGGAGTGGTGGGCGTCACCGCCCGCACCTCTCCCGCACCCGCCCGCCACGCTGTCGCCCCGACCGCAGCCGAGTGGAGCGCGGGGAGCGCGAGCCCGCGGACGGCCGGCGGGGGGCGGGCGGAGCAGGCAGAGGGCGCCCGCGGTCCAGGCGCGGGGAGTGGGCACCCGGGCGTCTGCGGGACGCCGCCGCTGGAGCAGCCGGGGCAGGGCGGGCACGCGGGGCTCGTCTGGCCTGGAAACGCCGCCGGCCTGGCTTTCGCTGTGGGCAGCGCGAGGCTTGGGCTCAGTCTTGCGGCCTTCTCTGTCGGGAGAGCGCCACGGAAACCCCCTGGGCTTCGCCACCAGCCTGAACCCCTGGGTGTGGGGCTCCTGAAGGGACGGGGGGACCTCGCAGGAAGGCCATCCACCGAAGGGTGCTGGGGTGTCCGGGAGAGCCTGTCCACGGGTGGGCAGCGGGTAAGGGAGGGAACAGGGAGAGGAAGCAGAGGTGGGAAGGCGGCGGGTGGGGGCGGGGAGGGCCGCGCATTTCGCTGTCCTGACGATCTCGGCGTCGGAGTCCGAGTGACCTTGGTTTGGGTTTTCTTTCGGAAAAGAGCGATGGGAAGCGCCGCGTTAGGTTGGGGCTGCGGTGAGGACAGGGAAAGGGAGCGCAGGGGAGAGCTGTGGAGTGGCCGCCCCACAGCCCAGCCGGCCGGCCAGGGCCTTGGGGTGCGACGAGGCCCGGGCAAAAGAGGTTCCCTGACCGGGAATCGAACCCGGGCCGCGGCGGTGAAAGCGCCGAATCCTAGCCACTAGACCACCAGGGAGAGACGGGTAGCTTGCCCAGGTGCGCCTCCTCGTGCGGGCTGCTGTCCGCCGGAGGCACTTGCGAAACCCAAGGCGCCCCCTGGGAAGGCTGGAGCCGCGGGGCCCGCGACTCCTCAGTGCCGCCAGCGCGTCCGCCACCGCCCTACCGCGACGCCTCCCACCCGCCCAGGCCTGGGCGAGTCTCGGGCGGAGGCCAAGCACAGGAGCCCGCCCCGGTTCCGCCCGGTCCAGCTTTCGCACAGCCTGGCGCCAGCGCCGAGCGCACCCTCGTCGCCACCGCGGCTTCTGGCCCGGAATCGGCCTCCTCGGCCCTCGGCGAGCGGCGAGCCCCGAGTCCTCGCCCTGCGGAGGTCGGGGCTGCTCGGGACTCGCCGGCTCCGGACGCCCACCGCGCCGGGGGCACTTGCCGTTGGCGCCGGCTCAGGAGCGCGGAGCCAGACGCCGGCGCAGGACGTCTCTGCCGCTCGAGTCCCTGCGCTCGGTCTTCGCGCGTCCCGTCGCGCGGACCGGCGGGCCCGCACCGAGCCCGAAGTAGGGAGAAGCCCTAGCGCCCCGCGAGCAGCGCGCCTCGGCGCTCGCGCCCCCAACGCCGGTCAGCTTGGAGAGGTCCCGGGGCCGCGGGGGAGGGCGCGATCCCCAACCGCGGCTCCCGCCGCTCCGCCCGTCCGCGCCCGGTCTCCGCCGGACTCACGGCCAGCAGGCGGGCCTGGGTGCCAGTGCTGGGCGAGGCTGCAGGGAGCGGTGGCTCCCTCTCCGCCGCTGATGGACGCGCACGCCGCCGGTCCCGCGGCCTTCGCCGGCCTCCCGGGGCCTCCTTCCCTTCCTCCCGCTTCCTCCCCTCCCCTGCCTCCTCTGCCTCCCGCTTCCCGCTCAGCGACTGTTTGCCCGAGAAGTACCTGTCGGGAAAACGAGCACGTCCCCTCCCGGGACTCCGGGCCAGGACACCTACGCCAACGAGCCCTTCGAGGGCTCCCCGGGAAACCGAGGCGCAGAGCGTTCTCCAAGCCTCAGGGCCTCGCAGGGCTTCATCTTTCCTAGTGAGAACGCTCACCAGGGCTTGCCTAGCAGCCGTCCACGCGGGGAGCGCCTGTGGAGCTTGCGAAGGACTGACAGCTGCGGGTGGGAGAGGAGTCTGGGGAGGATGGTAGACAGAGAACCGAAGCGCGAGAACTGACCGCACAGTCTCTCCGGGTTTGGGAGGCCAGGGCTCCTGCCCCCGGAGCCTCCATCCCGTAGGCACCCACCTGGCAACGCAGTTACAGAGGACGCAGCGAAGCCCTAGTCTGGCCTGTGTTCTTGCACTTTCCTTTCTGGGTCGGAGGGAGGTGGGTTGGTGGTTGCCAGCGCCTAAAATATGCAACATACGTATCAGAGTCATAGCCACTGGCCTCTGTTGGACCTCTGCTGTAGCTAAGCCAGGATGGCAGCGCTGACCTAATTAGAATATCATAGATGAAGAAAAAGTTTGTTGTGCTGGCAAGCAAAGGGATGTTGATAGAATTGGAAAATAAATTGCAATGTGATTTGGAACCACTTTTGTGGAAGGTGAATTTGCAGAACATACTAAAATCAGAAGCATTGCACACACACTATAATGTAAAAAATGCACATCTAGTTCTCTACCGTACAGAAACATGTGCATGACTGACCAGATATGTGTACAACAATGAATGCAGCATTATTTATAATTATAAAATCATAATACCAACTTAGTTTCAAAAGCATTTGGAAATGTTAATTAAATGCACAAATTAAGGAAGAATTATCTCCCCCCCCCAAAAAAAAATGGAAAGCTAGGTGCAGTGGCACATACCTGTGACTCCGGAGGCTGAAGAAGGAGGATCACAAGTTTGAGGTCAGCCTGGGCAATTTAGCAAGACTGGAAATAAGAAGGGCTGGGATATGGCTCAGCTGCAGAGAACAGATACCCTGAGCACGGGTCAGGCTGGGAGCTGGGGCAGTCCTGGACAGGTATCAGACGTGGGAAGGAATGGGGACCAGAAGAAAAAGCTACGTGTGTTTATAGTCTGCAGTTGACGAGTAGGAACGTGCAAAAACTGACAGCTGCCCCCCCCCCCCGCGCGCGGGGGCTGGGAACTCGAACCCACAGCTTTAGGTAAATGGCCAAACGTGCGAACCGACTGCACCACAGACACACGATTAGCTTCCGTTCCGTTCTATAGAAAATCCTTCCTCACTAAGCTCGGTCCCCTTGAAGGCACCGCAAGTTCTGAGGACTAGAGAAGCAGAGGAGACCAGAGTAGTGAACCGTGGCCATTGTCGCATGGGAAACCTGGGTGTCCAGGGATTCCAAAACCAGAGGGGCAGCAGAATGGTACTGGCCCGCGTTACCCCCTCGGCTATTTCAGAACTCAACCTGGGAGTAGCTGTGTGGTCCCGGGGTTGCTCCCCCGGGGGCTGGCTGGCGCTGTCCTGCAGTGATGAACCGCCCACCCCAGCGTCCACCCCACTCGGCCGCCGCCTTCCTGGAGCTGGGAAGTTTCCCGTCGCGGATTCCGAGCCCCGGCTCTGCACGGTGGCAAGGGCGTTGGTAGTGTGGCTCTCGGGTCCTCCAGCCACCCGGGTCCAGCCCTCACTTGGGACTTGTTGGATTAACCCACTGTAGTCTGTAGGTTTTGATCCTTTGAAGAAGGCTGCCAACGGAAATCCGAGTTGTATCCAAGGGCAAGCTCTGGTTAACCAGAGCGGGAAGGCCACAGAGCTGCTTCTCCTGTTATCACCTCTGCAATCCATCGCTATTACTTTTGCTTAATTGGTCAAATGTACCTACATTTTAAGTTCTACTAACAACACACTTAAAATGTGTCTGACCTAAGGGTTCAAACCTATCTGGCTGAAATGTAATGTGTGTGTGTGTGTGTGTGTGTGTGTGTGTGAGAGAGAGAGAGAGAGAGAGAGAGAGAGAGAGAGAGATTTTCTCAACAGTATTTGCTTTCCCTAATGCAGAGGTTTTTCAATTTTTCATCACACTGGAAAGTACAGTTCAAAAGACAGGGGCTGGGTATGTGGCTCAAGCAGTAACTGTGCCCGCCTGGCATGCACGGGGTGCTGGGTTTGATCCTCAGCACTACATAAAATAATGATGTTGTGTCCACCAAAAACTGATCTCTCTCTTTAAAACAACAACAAAAGTACTTTCCTTTGCCAGGCCTCAGGCTTGCTAGGTAAGTACTCTACCACTGAGCGAAGCAGGATAGCAAGTTTCGGCCTCAAACTTGCTATCCTGCTTCTGGGTCCCATGTACATGGAGGGCCAGGTGGGCTGCCCTACCTGATTGGGTCTGACAGGAAGCACAGGCCCCAGGCCAGCTTGACCTTCTGCCAGAAGGAGAGTGCAGCGATGGCCCTCTTGAAGGTGAGAGTAACTGAGTACCTGGGGGATCACAGCATGCACTACCTCGTGTGGCTAAAAAAATTGAAAATACTCTTAAGTACATAATTTATAAAATAAAGAAAGAAGTAAAACGTATCAGTTGTATCAGGTTCAAGCACTATCCAACTGGGAAGTAGAAAAGGTGGTTTATTTGGGAATAGCCAGGCCCAAGTTTGCTACTGTGACTTGACTGGGGATGGAACCGCCTTCGACCACCTGCTGCCCAGGCACTGGCTGCAGAGAAGGCCCCTCTCACCTTCTTGGTGCCTTTGAACCATAAAATCTCATGGGGGTTTCTTCTTTTGCCTGCTGGTCCCGCCGAGCTGTTGGGGCGTTTGCAAAGCTCCTGGGACGTGGACATGATTTCTCCCCGTGAGAACAAGGCAGCCGAGGCAGGGGCTACTGGAGGAACCACAAAATGACCTCGTGCGCCCGCGCCCCCGCGCCCCGGTGCCTCGTGAGCTCCAGGCACAGTGAATAAACGCCCCCTGGGCTTCTCTGCAGATGACAGGGAAGGGCTGAAGTGTCCCTGACCAGGCAAGAGGGGCCGGCCAGAGGACCTAGTCCCGATCCTGTTCCTCCGCAGAGGATGATTTTGACGCTCGGAACGAAAGAAAAGTCCAGACCCAGATCCCTGGACTGAGGGTGTCAAACGCGCAGGTCTGAGCCAGCCGGGAGTCGGGAGTTGAATCCACCACCTCGCCTTTATCAGGAGAGCAGTTTGCCCACATTCAGAGACCAAGAAAGAGGAAGATTCTGCAGATCAAAGTCTCTAATTTATCAAGGAGGAAACACCATTTTTCCCCCTGACAAATTGGAAGTGTGGTGTTTGAGAAAGCCTGGTCTCCAGGAGAATTTAGCCTGAGCACAAAGAAATTGCCATCCATCCAAGGTAGGTAAAACCAGAGACTAGGGTTGTAGCTCAGTGATAGGGCCTTGTGGAGGGCCTGGGATGGCAATACTAAAGACAAGAGCAAAAACTAGATGCAGCAGTCTGCAGAGGACAGAACTGGTATTTAGTTCAGAGGCCTGAGGACTTCATTGTTCGGGTTTCTCTTTCCTTGAGAAATGTATCTCTGTTCCTATATTACTCTGAGTCCTATATTACTATATGACTATTCCTATATTACTCTGAGGATGTTGGGGGTCTCGCTCTGGGACTTGAGGTGTTGGCAGTTCACAGCTTGGCAGAGTGCTAGGTCTCCCCACTTTTGGAGAAAATAGAGCAAGTAGCCTGTGGAGAGGAAAGTGAGGATTGTACCAGAGATCCAAGGCAAGCAGAACAGGTCAGGACTCCCAATGCAAAGGACATCCACCATGCAAAAGGTTGTGCTCAATTATTAATAATTTTGTACTTCATCAATAAAACATATGGACATTTATTTTCTTACCCATTGTATGTACCCATGTAATATACTTGATTTTGCATCTAGGCACATGATATTTATTTTCTGTTCCTTTTCAAGAAACAATACCCAACACTTCACAACTAGAACACCCAGAAATCTCTCTTACTTATTTACATACCTAGAACAATTTTCCTGACAATAAATTTCTTTTTTTGGCTTGAGACATTTAGTATTTGGCTTGTTGTTATTTGAAGTAAAACAATAAATACTAAGCAAAATAAATGTGGATTAAAATATTTAAGTGCTAGAAATGAGTAAGAGATAATTTTGAGATAGAAAATTGTACAAAATCTTGGTTGGGAACACATTTTTGTGGTCTGGTTATAATTAGCTACTTTCTTTGGGAAAACAATAGCACTTTGAGTTACAAGGGAGGTGCAAACTTGGAGAAAGTATTAGTAGTTTACATAAGAAAACCTGATTAATAGCTAGGATAAGGTCTACCAGCCTCCCTCCCATCCCAACCCCAAATCAAGATGACCTGGAGAGTTATATCCAGCCAAGTTGACTTTCAAGCATCAGAGATGCTAAATATCTTGGTCTGTTAGGAGAGTTTTGTCTCTGAAGATAATTTCATTGTTACGCAGATGTTTCAGCAGCAGAAGAACCCATATTGTTTTACTGCTTACCTAGTGATGTCAACTTGTAAAAGCAGACATCTTAGGGCTAATTTTCATATCAAGAAAGTTAATATTTTGAAAGATTTGTTGTTGTTGTTGTTGTTGTTGTTGTTGTTGTTTGGCAGTGCTGGGGATGAACCCAGGGCTTGTTCATGCTAGACAAGAACTCTATTGTTGAATTACATCCCCAGCCCTGCAATTGAGTCTATCAGTAAAATTTGCACTGAAAGATGATGCTTCCAAAATTCCGAAAATAGATCTCCTCCATGTCTCTTTTGACAAGTAGAAACACATTCTACTTTATCCTGCCTACATGAGTATATTGATTATATCCCCAGAATAGAGTCCCAAGGAGTTCTCAGAGAAAGGGGCACACGACTAGGGACAAATGGGTTTTTGATAAACATGATGGAAAAGAGTTTAAGCTGTGTCAGTAAAGGTACAGAGATTTGTTTAGGAAAGCAAAGAATACACATTCCAGGAAGAATATGGGCCATCTTGAGAGTGAGATTGCTATTGGGATTCTCAACTCTTAAACTTGGTAGGCCATGGACTTGGAAGGTATGTGAAGAGGGTATCAGCTCCTCGTTCTCAGAATCCTTAGGCTGGTGGGGTCTCCATCTGATCAGCATATAATCTTGGAAAGTCCCCCAAATTATAGGCTTCTAAAAATATAATATTTCTCTTTGCTTAATATATTTATTGATGGTCTAATTAATAGTGCACAAGGTAATTTTAATAAGTGGGTGAATTTATGGTAACTTTAAGATTTAAGGGCTGGGGTTGCGGTGGAGCACTTGCCTAGCATGTGTGAGGCACTGCGTTCAATTCTCAGCACCACAAATAAATAAATAAATTAAATAAAGGTCTGTCAACAACTAAAAACAAAAATTAAATAAAAAGATTTAAAGATTTCCTAGAAATTTGGGAGTGACAGTGCAGGGGGGAGACTGGCTTGGTGAGTGACAGGCAGGAATGTATGCCGAGCCTCAGATCAAAACTCTATCTCCACACCCTTCTCTTGTGTCTTCTTTCTACCTATTTTAAAATTTCTTCTATCCTGCCTGGATTCCACAAGTTTTGAAGACTCAAGGGTATAAAAGAAAAAACTATGGAAACTGTTCTCCAAAATACAATAATATACTTTTCCTAGCCAATTTATGGGATTGGCTAGCATTCCTGGAACAGATATAGGAATTTGGGAATAAAGGGAGAGATACTGAATTGCAAAAGGAAGTGCCCATGAAACCCCGAAATGAAGAAAGGCCCACGAATCGTCACAACCTAGCCAGTGCCCTTGGCTGTGCCCTGGTACGCTAAAGTAAAATGAGGGCAATGCACAGGGAAAACCGGCATGAAATTGTGTAACTCTGCCCAGCTCCACCTCTAGTCCAGTCCCTCAGAGACATCTCTTCTCTCAATAGGAAACAGTCAGATGTGAATGGTGGAAACATAAAGTTAATAATATTGCTACAAATTGGGCCCATAAAAATTTTTATTCTATAAAATTTATAGAATAACTTTATAAAATGGGACCATTGTGCTGACCCCCACATATTTTGACTTTTAAAAAGCAATTTATCTGCAGCCCTGCTTGGCTTAAGTCTACAAGATATGTTACATTCCTTAGCAAACTATCTGTTATCTGCAGAAGAAATGCAGGTCATGAAATGCCAATAAGAACACGAGTCACCCCAAGTAGGGGACTTCTGTGACTCTTACACAGACCAGACCCCAGAACTCAGGGAAATAAAGATAATTCCTCCTAACCACAAAATCTGTAATGATCAGATTCCAATTAGAATCAGTCAGCATAGGCCAAAGTGACTTAGAGTTGTCATGGCAGTGGGGACTTAAAAGCTTGATGTCATCCTGCTGTTAGTCAAAAGTCAAGAGGTGAACTTGGGCAGGACTCTTTGGAAACCTGAGATCCCCAGTAAACTTGGAATATAGAGAGGTATACTGTCCCTCTCCCCGACTCTCTTCCTTGAGATTACCCCCTTTTCCCTTTCCTATCCCTGGCCAGACAGGTTGCACAAGCCTATATCCCAGCGACCTTGTAGGCTGCGGCAGGAGGATTGCAAGTTGAAAGCCAACCTGGGGTGTAGCTCAGAGGAAGAGCACTTGCCCAACATGCATAAGGCCCTGGTTTGATCCTCAGCATTACAAAAAATAAAGTTAAAAAAAAGTAAATAAAGAACATGTCACAATTAAAAAAAACCAAAAAGCCAGCCTTTGGAGATGCTATCTCAAAATAAATAAATAAATAAAAAGGCTGGGGATGTGGCTCAGTGTTTAAGCCCCTGGGTTCAATCCCCGGTACAATGAATATAAATATTGAAAAAAGAACACACGCCGGTTACTCTGAGGTAAATGTCCGAAATCTTTCCGACTTGATCACAAGAATCGGGGTTTGAAAGGGAGACCTTTGTGCTGCCTCCATTTCCTGGAAGGCCCATGTCCTGCAGCACTGGGGCAGAACTAACTGCCGTAAAGGAGCTTCTGGATAGGACCCTCTCAGTTTGAGTGTCTATGTTTTATGAATTGATATCTGCCAATACTTTCCATAAAACATACAAATACCTCTTATGAAAAACATGGTTTCCTATGAAGAGAGCACAATATGCCACTCTCAATATGGGGTCACCAAGTCTAAATGGTGGCTCCAGGAGGGGGTACAAGTCTTTGAAGGCATCTGGAAAACAAAGTCCTCAGGTCCGATGTGGTCGTCCCACATGCTACACAGGCACGGATTCTGGGCTTTGGTGGTTTGATGGTAGACTCTGTAGTTTAATGTGGAGAACCAAGTTTTGATTTCTGGCTAATGTATGTGATTGTCACTTGCTCTGCATGGTTCATCAATGCATCTACAGAGTGTCCATGGGAGTCTTTGTGGTACATGCCAGACTAGGACAGTAATCTTTTTGCTACTTCTGCTGGATTATGTATGAGTACGGTAACTCAGGTCTCCACAGAAGCAAATTATGCAGACTTGATAGTGGTTTTAAGAGAAATGATACTCAAGAATTTGGCTAAGCAGCTGGTTGAGGTGGGGCTGAGACAGGAGGATTGAGAGTTCAAAGCCAGCCTCAGCATGGTGAGGCTTGCTAATTAGCACCTCAGTGAGACCCTGTCTCTAAATAAAATAGATAAATAAAATAAAATGCCCCTGAGTTCAATCTCCAGCACCAGAAAAAAAAAAAAGAATATTTCTAAGCAGTAGAGAAATTGTTGGCCTTAGAAACCATGTTGTGGTCTTGGAGGGATCAGTGTTTTGCCTGAGGTGTACAACCACTGCTCCGGGTTGTGTACTGGTAAAAAGTAAGTTCTAGTATATTTCTGTAGTGTGGAACCTTAGGAAAAATACCCTCACCACATTTGCCAATATCTCTGACTGATTTAGGCAAATTATCATTTGGTCCTGATTATGTACTTTAGCCCTGATTGTGTACTGGGCTTTGTACAGGTCGTCAGGTAACTTCTTACTATGCAGTGGGGTGAAGAAACTGAAACTTCAGAGAGTTCTCCAGATACACCGAAAATAGAAATACACCAACAGTAGTAAAAGTCTTAGAGGTCCTGGCCTTATGGGACCAGAAAAGAGCAAAGTTTGTGGTAATTACCTGTATAGAACTGTGACTGTGAGGGAGGGCCCTCTGGACTCCCAGAAGGGTAGAGGTCGGAGCCTGGGTGAATATGGGTGGGGGACTGAGGCTCTTGACCTATCAGTTCCCTCGGCAGTGCCGTCGGGCTCCAGAAAGGCATGGCACATCCAGAGAGGACAGGAGACAGGGCAAAGTGCTGGCGGTTGTGACTCCCATTCTAGACAGACAGTAGGGGGTAAATATAAAGCAAATATAATTTATTAAATTTTGAGACAGTTTCTCCCTAAATTGCTTAGGGTCTCCTTAATTTGCCAAAGTTGGCCTTGAACTTTCCATCTTCCTGCCTCAGCCTGCCAAGTTGCTGGGATCACAGGCGTTCATCACCGTACCCCACTGTAGATAAATTTTTAAAAACTGTTAGCTTAGGGTTCAGGTTGTGGCTCAGTGGTAGTGTGCTTGCCTGCATGTCTAGGGCACTGGGTTTTGTTCTCAGCATCACATATTAATAAAATAAAGGTCTATTGACAACTAAAAATATTTTTTGAGAAACTTGCTATGCCGCAGTCTTGACTGGGCACAGCATCACGAGCCACCACACACCTTGTAGATTCAAACAGCAATTTTTTATTCCCGAACTCACACCGGCCTCTACACACGTTCTGGGGAAATCCCAGTTCTGCCACACAATTCACGTCCCAAAATACTTTCTCAATGGGAACTCAGGCAGCAGGAACGCCCTATTCCCAGCAGCAATAACCTTAAACCTGGAACTTCCCTAAACCCAGATTGTCTTAAACCGGGAACGCCTTAAACTTGTCTTAAACCAGGAACGCCTTAAACTTGTCTTAAACCGGGAACGCCCTAAACCCAAGGAGCGGGATACTTCCTAAAACCTGCAGGATACACCCTAAACCTGGATCCACCCTGGTCCTTGAGCAGGGTCACCTTTCTCAAACACACATGCAATGTCACAGCGAATTTCCAAGGCAAGTCCATTTAACATGGGGTATGCTGGCAAGGAAATTTCCATGCGTCATTCCTATTTGGCATGGCCCTCAGCATTGCTAGGCATGGTGGCACATGCCTATAATCCCACCATCTCTGGAGGCTGAGGCAGCAGGATTACAAATTTGAGTCCAGCTTTTTCAATGTAGCAAAAACCCTGTCTCAAAAAATAACAAGGGCTGGGGATGTAGCTCAGTGATAGAGTGAATTTAGGTTTAATCCATATACCTTTAAAGAAAAAAAGCTTATATTTTGAGGTAGCACTAATTGTAAAAAACTTTAATTCTTTGACTGTGGCTCTCACCACCTTCAAAGTCAGCAGTTAAGAGCTTCTTCCTCACTGATCACTGGCATGCTTTGAATCTTTCTGATATTCTAGTTCTATGTGTCTAGACCCATATTTAAAGGCCTCATGATGAATTAAGTTCACCTGGATAATCTCCCCATTTTAAGGCCAATTTAATCACATCTGCAAAATTCCTTTTGGCATATAACCCTACATAATTATACAGTAAGAAAGCTAACATTATACTACCTCAAGACATTATACTACCTCAAGACAAAACAACAGATCTTAAATAAAAAGTGGTACCAGAGACAAAGAAGGATATTTCATAATTATAAAAGGCTTAACCTACCAGGAAGATATAACAATTACAAACACATATCCATCTAACAAAACCCCAAAAATACAGAAAGCAAAATCTGATGCAATTGAAGGGAGAAGTAGAAAATTCAACAATAACAGTTACAGATTTCAATACCATATTTCTAATAAGGGGTAGAAAAACTAGGCAAAAGATCAACCAGGAAATAAAATGTTTAAAACAACATGGCCTAATATGCCGCGTCCGGCAAAATGGACCAAGTCCGGTGGGAGACGTCGGGATTAAAAGAGTTCACAGGACACCAAGGTTCTTCATCCAGGGGGAGACTGACTTTATTATCTCAGCTCATCCTTATATATTTCTTGCAGATAGAATGGAAAGTTACTGGTAGGCGAGAGCAAGGACGGAGGGGGACAAGTGGTTCTTGTCGACTCATACTAAGCCTTCAACCAGGAACTTTATCAGACCCAAGCAGGTCAGGACGTTCCCACATGACTGTTATAGGCTGAATATGAAAACAGACACCACAAATCTTTCAAGGCCTTGGGAGCTGGCCTCTTTGGCGTGCACACAAGAAACCAGGGCTGGTACCAAGCCCCGGGGGCCAGGGGGGATCCGAGCCAGCAGTTCTCCCTCTTTTGTTTGTTGCACGTCAAAGGGAATCAAGTAGCCCCTGTCTTAGGTCGTTCACTGCCCTTACAGTGCTTACCCGTCTCTGGGGAGGCCCCATTCCCCTGTCTTAGGTTGCAGTGTAAGCGTGAAAGTTGCCCGTCTCTGGGTACTACAAGATCAGCTCGTTGTTGCCAAGGCATTTAGTGGTAGCAATCCAGCCAGTCATTATTGGGTCTCTAATTGGTTCCGGTTCGACAAGGCATAGAGTCAGAGGAGAGGAATAACAAAAATAAAGAAGGAAAAGGGGGTAAAAGGAGGAAGGCATGAAGCAGGGATCATTGTAGAAAAATCATCTTCGAATCGGTCGGAGACAAACTTCAGCAAAATCATCCTTGGTTTGTAGGCGTTGATAATGAACCTGTATTGGCTTAGAAGTCAGAATGTTAATTTGGTCTTTAATAAATTGTGTCATTCTCTTGACAAGGCAGGGGCCTACAGCAACTATAAGGAGGAGACCGAAAAGCGGTCCCATATTGTGAGTGGCGGCATCTGCTTTAGCATTGCCTTCCGCCAGAGGCCCAGGAAGCTCTGAATGTCCTCGGATATGTCCAATGAATAAAGGATCTCGTCTAGCCCAAACAAGAAGCTGAACCGTTTGTAATTGTTCCATGATAGTAGATTGCCTGCCAATATAAGGGGCTGTTTCAATAACTAAGGCTAAATTGGCAACATAGAGACTATCAGTATACATATTAAGTGGGGTGGAATTGTAAAGTTTAAGGGCCATAATTAGAGCCTCAACTTCTGATCTTTGGGCAGACAGTTTAGGAACAGGGTGTCGAATTACTTGAGATCCATCAAAAACAACAGCAAACCCCCTTTTTGCTCCGTCTGTATAAACAGTCTGAGCTCCCGGGATAGGTTCCCCTTTAATAATTTTAGGAAAAATAATAGGACATTTTTTAAGGCCTTCTAGAAGTTTATGTCGGGGAAAGTGATTATCAATTTGACCTTTGAAATTACAAAGGAAGAGACACCAAAGATCATGTTCTTGTTGTAATTTTAAAATCATATCCTGGGTATAAGGTTGTTTCTATTAACCTGAGTGCCTTCAAGGCTTTTGGAGTAGGTTTTCACAGGGAGGTGGGTGAGGGGTCTCCTCTCAAAAGGTCATACAGGGGTTTAAGTTAGTAGTTACTTAATACTACTTAATATTTAATCAACAATGTGAATTTATTTACCAAAATTAATCTTTATCTTAAACAGTAAGAATTATTAGGCAATAAGGATCTTTCTTTAAAGAAATAAACTTACATTTTAATAGGTGTTTATCATATCAAAATATGGACAAATTTTTTGCTCACATTAGTATAGTTAAATTAGGAAAATAACCTGAAATACCCTTAAATTAATTATAGTCAGTTTAGTATATATAAATCTCTTTTTTAATTGTTCTAACTTTTTACATCATCTGTTTAGATAACAATATAAAAATCTCTCTCTCCCCCCCCCTTTTTTTTTTTTAGGAAAATGAATATAAAGACCTTGTTTTACCCAAAGATGATTTCTTTCTTCTTTTTAGGATCCATGTGTGTTTTTTCTTTGTTGAAACATCTTTTTTTTTTTTTTTTTAATATATACTTTGGAACAATTTCTGAAAACCTTAGAATCTATAAACAAATTATTATACTTTGATAAGAAATATCAATGAAAATATAGTTAAAACCCTTAGATATTTTGTAGAAATAATTATAATAATTTATCATCTTATAAGTTTAAACAGTAACCTTGAGAATTAGAAACTACTTGATTGTATTTTCACTTAAAAGCAAATTTATAGTAAACACATTTATCTCAAATATCTGTAACTGAAAAGGCAGAGTATCTGATAAATGTAAATATAAAACATAAATTATGGGTTTCCTGTTGAAGAAAAACAATTAGGCAAATATATATTAACTAATCAATTAGGCATGTGTTAATTAATTTATGGATTAACAAATATAGGTTATTTAAATATCTAAAAAATATATATTAAGAATAAGAACTTAACTTATAATTGTATTAACTTTATGTAACCACGTGGCCTTAAAATATTTGGATCCATTTTAATTTATTTTTAACTAGGAGTGCACTCTTTTATGTGACGTCACTTGATGTAACTGAAATAAGATCCTTGAGTATACATTTTTATTTTTATAGTTAGCAATGAGAATAAGGATTTTTTGGTCATCACAGGAACTTTGCCGGCTTGTTCCTGTGGCGAGTAAATGCATCCTCATAACCTCCAAAATTAAAGGTAAAATATAAAGAAGCATATTTGATATCTCTCATCAATAGAACATTATTTAGTAACACAACTATAAAGAAAAAGTCAGGTTATTTAACTTAGAATTAGCTTAAATTTAGGACTGTAACATAGAAACTTGTAGAATTAAATTTTGTCTGAAAAAGATATCTTTCGTTAGCATTTACAGGTAGGCATCTTTTAAAAATACAGGCTCTGAGCAGCTCCGGTAGAAATCTGAAACACAGCAGTACAGGTTAGTGGCTGGAAGGTGGGACTAGAAGTCCTGTCTGAGTGACTGTGGAAGAACCAATCAGTAGCCCCAAAAGTGTGGGAGGTGGGACCAGGAAGCCGCTCTTCCAGCCAGGCAGCCCATGGTTACCATGGTGATGCAAACAGCATGGAGTCCGCTGCCCATTTTCGGGGCAAAAGTTCCCTAAGTTTTCCTAGCCGATTGCATTTTGTTTGATTTTTGTCTGCATTTTTCCCCGCCTGGCCAAGATCTTACTGCGGTAGCAGCTTGTTCTGTCTCTGGATCGCCCCGTACACTCTGCCTTCTGGGGTTGTCCTCGTCCCAATCGGGGTTATAAGGAGGGAGCACAACAGCGATTGGGGCTGTAGGTGCTTTAAATCTTGACTTCTTCATTTGACCCTCCTGTTCCTCTATCTCCCTTTTTAGTTTCTCCTCCTGCCAGCTGTTACCATGGAGCCCAGTTAGTAACTCCCTTATCTTAGAAATGTACTCAGCACTGTGAAGCCCAGCTCAAGGCCAGAGGCCTTGTTTACATATTTTTGTGAAAAACTAGTAAGGGAGTGTCTAGCGCCTGGAGTGCTGATTTTTTTTCAGACAGTAGCCAAATAAAACAGGGAAACATGAAAATAGGAAATTTATCCACATTGAACTTTTTTTGTAGAGATTCTTTTGCTGAAAATCCTAAAATAAGCCATGGTGAATATTTTGGAGAAGGTCAGTTAAGACTTTTCTGTGGGCCTATTAGGGAGGGGGAAGATGAGAAGGCAGGGTTGAGAGCAGTTAGGGTGGATCTAAGAATGAAGAAGGAGATATGAAAGAATAATGGGAAAGGGGTAAGGACTCTGCCATTTGCTCTTCCTGGACCTGGTTAAGGACTTGTTCACATTCTGCAAGCTGTTCCTTAATCTTTATTTTATCTATTAACAAAGCATCTTTAACCAGTCTCCATAAAGAGAAAGTGGCGATTGGGATACTTTCCGGACCTTGATCCCTCAACAATCTTTGTAAATCACATCTGACCTGATCCCAATCATTGTTATTAAGAAATCCCCCTGTCAGAAACCAAGGACATGCCTGGGCAATAACTTCAACGAATTCTGTTGCAGTTTTTGTTTTTATTCCTGTTCCTTGTGTGTTCAACAGCTCTCTGAGTTCGTTGGCCAGACGAACTTTAGCTGCTGAGTTACCCATGGTGCGCACCCCTTTTCCCCTTCTCTTATGGAAGGTCTCTTTTCCCCTTCTCTTATGGAAGGTCTCCAATTCTCCCCCTTCTCTTATGGAAGGTGAGTCCCGTCCGCTTACCTCCGCTTTCCGATCTCGGTGGCGACCTCCACTAATAGACACCAGTAGAATACCCCATTGAAAAAGAGCAGAATATGCGTCCTCTCAAGTATACATGAAACATTCTGTAGGATAGACCACATGCTAATCCTTAAAATACACCTCAACATTTAAAAATACTGATATCATCTAAAGCTTTTGAGACTCTCAAAAACCTGGTGTATTGGCAGGCTGGCATGGGGTTGGGCAGTTTCCTTCACTTGTCATGACTGTTCAGTGGTACCTAGGGACGTGTCCACGGTCCTGCACGTGTGGGCCACCAGCCTAGAGAGCCAGGCAGCAGAAGTGAAGAGATACACATTTGAGAGGAGTCTCTCTCACTACTGGGGAGGAATTGTGTGCAGGAAATGAGGTATGTCAGGGATCACTTTCTCCCATCTGGGCCTATATTTGTAACCTCAACTTCTTTGCCACTAAACCCCCTTGCACAGGAATTCTGTGGTAACTTCTTACCACAGAAATATTTAAAAATTTTAGATAATATGGTATTCTTCTCAGAAGAATCTCCCACCACAGACTCACAATCTTGATTTTTACCACGCTCTGAGAATACATCCTCAGGTCAACAGCATTGTTCGACCTGAAACTACTAATCATTGTTGCATAAAAACTGCTCCAAAGAATAGTTTCAATTGAAACAAGGTGGTCACTAATGTATTTGAGATATACATAAACTACTTCAAGATCTGATTTGGAAAAAAAGATTCTGTGAAATCAAAGGTGACAGATTGGAAGATGCCGCAGTCTTGGCTGGGCACAGAATCACGAGCCACCACACAGCTTTGTAGATTCAAACAGCAATTCTTTATTCCCGAACTCACGCCGGCCTCCACACACATTCTGGGGCAATCCCAGTTCTGCTGCCACCCAATTCACCTCCTACAGGAGGCTTTCTTCCCAAAATGCTCTCTGAATCTCACGAGAGCTCAATGGGAGCTCAGGCAGCAGGAACGCCCTAATTCCAGCAGCAATAATCCTCAACATCGAACTTCCCTAAAATCCAAGGTCTTAAACTGGGAACGCCCTTAACCCAAGGAGCGGGATACTTCCTCAAACTGCAGGACACACCCTAATCCTGGATCCTCCCTGGTCGTTGAGCAGGGTCACCTTTCTCAAACACACATGCAAGGTCAACAGCGAAATTAACATGGGGTACGCTGGCAAGGAAATTTCGATGCGTCATTCCTACTTGGTAATGGCCCTCAGCAGGAAGAGATCCTGGGGAGGCAGAATGAAAGTGGCAAGCACACATTTGGCATATAGAGATTAAAAACAAAAACCCCACACGCAGACGAGGAGGAGGGGATCAGGAGGCAGAGGCCTGAAACCTATCTTCAAGTTAATGAAAAGCCAACGCGTTTCCTTAGTGGAGGAAATGGAGCCAGCCTAACATTGGGCACAGCAAGAAGAACCTGAAGACAGAACCCAAGTCCTCACACACCATTCACATGTAGAGAATACCATACTCAGGATTTTTTCTTATAATATTACAATAGTATGAAAAAATCTTGAGAGGAATCAGAGAAGAATACCGTATTATCTAAAATTCTTAAATATTTTAAAGAAAAAAATGATGTCATGACAGTCCTCAAGATAATTTAAGAATTGGGGAAAATATTGATTCCTTTGTGTTTTCTATGCACTTGCAAAAATAAAAAAATGAATGTATGTTTGACTTTTAGACAGAGATGGCCTTTAGGATTGTCACACAGACACTGAGAAGCGCTGTGGAGGGCACGGCGTCACCAGTGGCCTTGTGTGTCACTGTGGACTAGGCAGCCAGAGGTGGGAGTTGCTGAGATTCCATGACATCCTCCACCTTCTGATTCTGTTATTCGGCTCCAGGCCTGGCACAGGAGCCTCCCTCCTGTGGGAGTCTGAGCCACAGGCTGACTTAGGCTCTGAGTCCAGGCATCTTGGGCTTTATTTTTGTGGCTAAGGATTTGAAGGGTTGTGGCATGCCGACAAAGTTTATTCCAAAAGTAAGCTATGATCGAATCTGCTTTTTTTGTGTGGTGGTACTGGAGATTTGAATTCAGGGGTACTTTACCACTGAGGTACACTCCCAGTCTTTTTTTTGTTGCCCAGGTTGGTCTTAAACTTGTGATCCTCCTGTTTCAGCCTCCTTAGTTACTGCTATTACCAGTGTTTGCCACTATGCCTAGTTTCAAGTCTGCATTCTTTTGTGTGTGTGTGTGGCACCAGGGATTGAACTCAGGGGCACTTGACCACTGAGCCACATCCCCAGTCCTATTTTGTATTTTATTTAGAGACAGGGTCTCACTGAGTTGTTTGGTGCCTCGCTTTTGCTGAGATTACAGGTGTGCAGCACCATGCCCGGTTCAAGTCTGCATTCTTTATACTTGTTTTGATTCTTTTTTTTTAATGTAAGGAAACTAAATTTTTAACACAATAAAGAACTCTTTTTTATAATTTATATACCATAGACTTCATCCATTATATTTGTATAGTTTGGTGATTTTTATTAGCTTACCAAGTAGTACAATCATCACCATGATCACTTATTTTTAATTTATTATTTGGATCTCTTATCCCCAGGTTCTGGTTCTACTTCTACCACAACCTTTAGCATGGCAGTATCTCCTGCTACTCTTTCTGGTCCAACGAAAGAAATGAGCATTCTGGAATCTAACCAGGACTTGCTCTCTCAGCTGGAAGAAAGCAAACAGAAATTGCAAGATCTCAGAGAGAAATACCTCACTTCCAAAGCTACGGCTTTCTCTCTGGCCAACCACCTGCAGAAATACGGTAAGTCCTACTAGGGCATGGTCACCAAAGTGATAAATGTACATCAGAAGTTAAATATTCTTCAAATTTTCTGCCATGCGACCAGCATGCTAGCTTCATATTAGAGGTTCGAAACATAGAAATTAACCAGTGAGATCAAATTAAAGACACATAACTCTCAAATTACCTTTTTCTTGCCCAGCTCAGAGACGGCTTCCCCCAGCTCTTGCCTCTAGCCACCTGACGGGGTAGCAAGGTTTACACAACAGACCAGCAAGAGAGAGCATGCCAGAAAGTGAGCTTTTATTGGGGAACAAAAAATTCAGGGGAAAATTCCATCCAATGAAGGTCGAGGGGAACAGCATCCCAAGGTCAGGGTCAGTGATTGGTTTTCAGGTCAGTGGTCAGTCACACCCCCACAAGGACAAGCCCTCACACCTGGGAAGGGTGGGGAAAAGCTCTAATCCACCAGATGACCAGCACACTGGTTTTCATTAAAGAGGTTCGTGGCATAAAAGTTAACTAGTGAGATCAAAATAAAAGACAGACTCAATTACCTTTTTCTATGACCAGGTCCGAGACGGCTCCCCTCTCTGGTTTACACCTCGGACCACCCGGTAGGGCAGCAAGGCTTACTCAGGGCTAGCAGGAGAGAGAGAGAGCATGCCAGGGAGTGGCCTTTTATTGGGGAACAAGAAATTCAGGGGAAAATTCCATCCAATGAAGGTCGAGGGGGGCAGCATTCCAAGGTCAGGGTCAGTGATTGGCCTCAGGGTCAGTGGTCAGTCACACCCCCACACGGACAGGCTCTCTCATCAGGAGAGGGCCGGGAAAGCTCCGACAGTTAGCCAGAGCACCTCAGACCCAAACCGGGAGTTGCCCAATCACGTGCGAGAATGGCTTCCCACATATCCCTCCTTTTTTCTTTTAAAAATCAGGCGATGATTTACTCTCTTGAGCCTCTGCACTTTTGCTCGGAAGACTCACCATCCTATAATTATAACACAAAAGAGAATTAACAGCAAAGAGAACAATCCAATAATGTACCAGGCCGAGTGTTTAACAATATTTCCAGGGTTAAATCCATTTAACTCCTTCAATATTTGGTTAGCCAAAGAAGAAGGATCTGAAAAATCAGCTCTATTATTTTGAATTTCTGGGATATGGTGGTGAAGTTCCAAAAGATCCAAGCTATTATTATTATTTTGCCAAATACCTAACAAATGGTTCTTAACCTTCTCCCAATCCCAGAGAGAAGCATTGTACTTGGTAGCTGTAACACACACATATTTATAATTTGCGTGGCATTTAAGCCTTTCCTCAAACTTTAAAGCCGAAAGTTCATTACCTATGTTTATAACAGTCGCCTCTAAGGCATTTAACTTAGTCTCAATCCTTTCATCAATATTTACTTGATTACGCAGAGCCTTGGAAGTATTTTGGGCTAAATTAAGAAATTTTGCATGTCGAATATTTTGAGATAAGATTATTGAGGCAGTAACACTGGATGCAATAAAAGAAACAGCGCTAAAACACCAACAATTATAATTCCAATGACACGTTTAGGTCTCGCTAGCTGGGCATGGATTTACTGTAAGATTTGAAAACCAGCATCAGTGTACCATGGCTCTGAAATATTAGCAGGCAATAAAACAAAAAAGGGCTGATGAAGTATTAGCACTCCTTTTCCTCCATTATACCTAGTAATACAATTGGTTAGGTTACATTTGTTACATGTAACAACATATCTATCATCTATCCATTTAACTTTTACATTTCCAATAATTAAAACATAAGGAGATTGGACACAGGCTCGTAAGCCATAGCAAGATCCCTCCTTACAGCTCTTGCCAACAAATTTTGGTAAAGGCTTGTCTGTAAAATGTAAGAATTCTGAGATAGCAATTAAACACCAAACATCTTTTTGAATACCACCCTCACTGTGAGTCAAATTTTACTAACAAATCCTGCAGGTGTCATAGCAGAATTTTTTTGTAATTGTCTCTTATCAATTTTTGGAGACCAGTCTAAAATATACCCACTATCTTTAGACACCTTATGTTGTACAGGAAGGGTATTTACACAATCTATCCATCTAGGAAAGGTGCCAATCTCAATTGTAGAACTATTTGGACAGTGGGGTATCCGTGGAGGTTTTGCAGAAATAACTGGTTTGTTATGGGAAAGTCCCATCTTAATTACTGATCTAGTATAAGGTTTTAAGTCTCCATAAATAGTATGATTAGTCAGTCTAGGTCTACCAATCGCTGTCTTTTCCTCAAATACTTTCAGACAGCCAGCATGTTTATCATGGGACAAACACAAAGGTAATTGGGCACTGTAGCCAGAATAATTAAATCTAGTCACATGATTGGGAGTAATATGAGTATCTATAAATCCTCCCATCATGAATGAGTCATTAGTAAATATGGAATAGATTCTCCAGTCCACACAGCTGGGTGTACCAGGGGTGGATCTGGGAAATATGTCCAATAAGTGTCTATCTGATTCCCCTTTACCTGACAGCCCAGCAGGGCAATTACTGTTGCTACCATCATCACTGGGGTCCTGTTTTTTCCTAGGAGTTGAATTATTCGGGAAGCCTGGGTTGATAGCTTCTTCACATCTTCCCACGAAATCAGCCTTTCAGCTGGGTCAGTCTGGTTTTTCTTCGTCCTTCTTCAATATCTCTTCCTTTTGAATGGGGGCTTCTCTGGGTCGATCTTCAGTCGCTTGAAACTGGGTTCTATCTCTTCCATGTCTGATAGCACGTTCAGGCACCCAAATAGGACGGAAAGCACCTTCTGGAAAAATACAAGCATGACCTCTGCCCCACATAATCACTGGGTCTGGGCCTTTCCACAAAACTCTGCCTAAAGGGCCTGTTACTGCAGGAGACATATGTCTGTCAGCTGCAGTGTGACCTTCTGCGTCACAATTAAAAAAATTTAAAATGAACAAGGCATGGTTGAGGCTATTTTGGGGAGTCATAAACCTATTCTGCCCTTTTAATTTTTGTAATTGAAGCTTAATAGATAAATGAGCTCGTTCCACAATGGCTTGACCTTGGGGGTTATAAGGAATTCCTGTTTTATGATTAATTTTAAACTTTTGGCAAAATTGTTGAAAAGAAGAGCTTACAGGGCTGGGGATGCGGCTCAAGCGGTAGCACGCTCGCCTGGCATGCGTGCGGCCCGGGTTCGATCCTCAGCACCACATACCAACAAAGATGTTGTGTCCGCCGAGAACTAAAAAATAAATATTAAAAATTCTCTCTCTCTCTTTAAAAAAAAAAAAAAAAAGAAGAGCTTACATAAGCTGGTGCATTATCTGTTTCAATCTATAAAGGGCACCCTAACACAGCAAAGGCCGCTAGGCAATGAGAAATTACATGTTGAGTTTTTTCTTTTGTACGTACTGTGGCAAAAATAAATCTGGAATGTGCATCAACTATTACATATAGATAACATTATTTACCAAATTGAGGAATATGAGTTACATTCATTTGCCATATTTTGATTTGGTTTTAATCCACAGGGATTTACCCCTGATGGCAAAGATGGAGAATGAATGACATACTTAGGGCAGTGACTTACAATTTGACGAGCTTGTTCTCTGGTAATATTAAATTTTTTACATAAGCTAGAAGCATTTTGATGATGTAAGGAATGGGAAGCTTGTGCACAATCATATGGAGACATCTGTTGACAAACAGCTACTAATTTATCAATCTTGTCATTACCTGAAGCTAAAAGTCCTGGAAGATTAGTGTGAGCCCATATGTGTCCTATGAAACATAGGTATTTTCACATTTGTATTGCCTTTTGTAAGTTATGAAATAATTTAAATAACTCTTGTGATGAAGTATATCCCAATAACTGAAGTTTCAATATTTTTGGTAACTTCGACTGCATATAAGCTGTCAGAATAAATGTTAATAGGCTCATTTGTAAGGTAATTTAAGGCACAAATGAGAGCTTGAAGATCCGCTCTTTGGGCAGAAGTATATGAAGTTTGCATTACCTCTGTGTGAACACAACTATAAAAACCTGCTTTACCTGAGCTTGAACCATCAGTGAACACAGATAGGGCTCCATCTATGGGCTGGGCACGTACAATCTTTGGAAAAATAAGCGGTGTTAATGATGCAAATTGAATAATTTTATCACAAGGGTAATGACTATCTATCTGGCCAGGAAAATCTGCAAAGGCTATCTGTCATAAGCTAGAAGTTTGAAAAAGCCAATTGTTTTGTTGAACAGAAAATGGAATAATTATGATATCAGGCTCAGATCCAATTAATTGTAAAACTCTCGTTCTACCTTTAATTACTAATTGAGCAATACAGTCATGAAAAGGAATCAATGTTTTTTGAGGGGAGTGGGCTAAATAAATCCACTCAATAACTCCCAATCTTTGCCATATGGCTCCTGTTGGGGTATGCTCAGTTGGAAATATTAATAAATACACTATTTCTTTAGGATCAACTCTAGTAAGTTGTGCATTTCTAATTGCACTTTCAACCTTTTTAAAAGCTGTTCTATCCTCTATTGTTAGCTGACGTGGAGACTTTGGGGAAGGATTCCCTTGTAATATCTGAAATAAAGGACTTAAATCAGAAGTAGTTAGTTTTAAGGATGGCCTCAGCCAATTAATATCTCCTAATAGCTTTTGAAAATCATTAAGGGTATGTAACTCCTTAACTCTTATCTGAAGATTTTGAGGACGGATTGTACATCCTTGAATTATCTGACCTAGATATTGAAAAGGAGGCATCTTTTGTATTTTTTGAGGAGCAATGCATAAACCCAGTGCTGTAAGTGAAGCCTCTTACTGAGTAAAAATTTCTGAAAGTACCTCTGGATTAGCATGAGCCAATAATATATCATCCATGAAATGAATAATATAAGATATAAGATTCAGAAAAGCTATTTCTTATAGGAGCTATCGCCTGATCTACATATTTCTGGCATAAGGTTATGCATTCCTTGGGGGAGTACCTTCCAGCAATATCTCTTAACAGGTTTTTAAAAATTAATTGCTGGGACAGAGAAGGCAAATTCTTCACAATCTTCAGGATGTAACCTTATAGAGAAAAAATAATCTTTTAAATCTATTACCATCAAGCTATAGTTTAAAGGGATGGCTGTGGGGGAAGGAAGTCCTGGCTGTAAGGATCCCATAGGCTGAATTGCATGATTTATCGCCCTTAAGTCCTGTAGTAATCTCCAATTACCTGAATTTTTCTTAATAACAAAAATTGGGGGACTGGGGATATGGCTCAAGCGGTAGCACGCTCGCCTGGCATGCGTGCGGCCTGGGTTCGATCCTCAGCACCACATACCAACAAAGATGTTGTGTCTGCCGAGAACTAAAAAATAAATATTAAAAATTCTCTCTCTCTTAAAAAAAAAAATGGGGGGTGTTCCAAGGACTAAGTGTTGGCTCTATATGACCAGCCTGAAGTTGTTCCTCAACTAACCTATGAATTACTTTAAGTTTTTTCCCTGAGATGGGCCACTGAGAAATCCATATAGGCTCCTCTGTGAGCCAGGTAATCTTTTCAGCTGTCTTTTGGATCGGGGAAACACTAAGGGCCCCTAGTAAAAATTTTGGTTTGGAGTATTTACTAATCTCTGTCGCGGAGGCTGGTTTTCAAGCAGATACTCTCCCTGAAAGGTTTTCTTATCATCTCCAGGAAAAAAAAAACCCTGATTAACTTCCTCAATTGATCTTATAGAATTTGGAGTTACTAATAACAATCCCATTTTAGCTAAAATATCCCTTCCCCATAGGTTTGCTGGTAAGGACTCTAACACATAAGGTTTAAAAACTCCACTGTTCCCATCAGAATCCTCCCAACGGAGATAATTTGCACTTTGAGCAGGCTGTGAAATTTGTCCCATTCCCTCTAGGTTAGCTGGTGCTACATGTAAGGGCCAATTCCTAGGCCAGAATTTACTATAAAAAATAGAAATATCTGTCCCAGTATCTAGAATTCCTTTGATTTTTTTATGATTAATTTTAAGTTCCAGTAAAGGGCTCTCCTGTCGCACTAATTGAGACCAGTACATTCTGTCTGGCGGTTTGGAAACTGAATTTACTTGAGGGTGTTCATCTGAATCACAGGGTAATAAAATTAATTGGGCAAATGTATCTTTTGGAGTAAGCCGTGGGGCATAATTGGACCTTAGAGCAACATTTAATTGTCCTTTAAAATTAGAATCTATTACTCCAGATATCACCTCCAAGGCCTCTTTTAAATTATTATGTCCCAAAATTAATCCTATACTTTTCTCAGGGAGTGGCCCGAAAATCCCAGTAGGGATTTGTTTTGGCCCTGATTCAGGATTTACTTCCATTGTCATTGAGGGTCGTAAGGAAACTATCTGTGATTTATGTTCCGGTAGAAATGGCAGCCCGCCATGGCCAGTGCCAGTCAAATTGTGCGACCCCTCCTCCAATTCCCCATTTCTTTGGTGGGACTGGGGAAGGGCTGATTGGAAGTTTTTTTTTCCTGCCAGGAGGAAATGACAAGAAGGCGGGCCGATCAGCGCCATCTTGATCCACCACGTGGGGTTGAGCCCTGTAATATTTACTATCAACAGCAGAGGGAGCCCTGGACCTAAAATTGGGAGCATGGCATTCTCCAGCGTCATGACCACTTTTCCCGCAGAGATAGCACCTCCCGCGGGGTTTTCGGCCAATTCCTGTGGCTGCAAAGTTTGTTTTAATGCAGCAGCTAATGTTACTATTTGTAGATGAGTCCAATCGATCTCAGAACACAAACGGATAAACTCAGAAACTGTCCCTTTTTTTCTATGGGATCTGAGAACACCCTGACAATATTTATTGGCATTTTTAAACGCCAATTGTTTAACAATGAATTCACAAGCACCTGGGTCTCTTATGGAACGGTTGGCTGTCTGATACAGTCTCCCTACAAAATTAGAATAAGGTTCACTAGCACCTTGTCTAACCTTAGTTAGAACTAAATTAGATTGGTCTTTGGAAGCTATCTGTTTCCAGGCACGTTTGGCACAAGCAGTTATCTGATCATATACCGAAAATTCATAATTTAACTGTCTTTTCAAATCGGTAAATTCACCCGTTCCTAAAAGCATTTCCACTGGTGTCTGGAGATTCTGTCTCCTATTCCTTTCTGGTTGTTTAGCACAAAAATCAGACCAGTAGGACTTCCAAAGCAAGAAATCCCCGCCACTCAGGCAAGCTCTAGCTAACCAAACCCAGTCACTCGGTGGGAGCGGTTGTGAAGCAACAGTCTCCAGCAAATTTTGCACAAAAGGTGAATTTGGACCGTAAACCTCACAAGCGCTCTTTAATTCCTTGATAGTCTTAAAAGGAATTACCGCGTGGACTCGAACCCGCTGATCCTGTTCATTAATCTGCTCAAAACCTGGGAAAAGTTGAAATTCGCTAATGTCCTCCCCCTGTGCCTTCTTAATACCTCGCTGGAACGGGGTAAGAAAAGTCATTGTTAATTCAGAGTACCTGTTAAATTTTGTCCTTTTAGCAGACAATGGCCGAATTCTAATAGCCTGGGCAGGCGGTGTTAAACGCAGCCTGTTAAAATTTCCCTGCAAGTCCTGGATTTCAATGTCTGATTCCTCTCCCTCAGACTGCGACTCCTCAGCTGAATTTTCGCTGTCGCCATTTTGAAATTGGGCTTCTAAGCCACGTGGTGGAGAAGGGCTTTTTACCTCTCTAGGAATTTCTTCTGGATTTTCCTCTCCCGGAGGATTACTTTCTATCCCTCCGGGAGGACTTTCTATGCCTCCGGGAAGAGCACTATCTATCCCTCCGGAGGCTTCCTTTCTATGATCTTTGTCTCTATGATCTTCCTCCAAGTTACCCTGACTCACTTCAGGCAAGCTTACATTTCTCACTTTTGATTTAGCCCCCAGAGCTTTTGTCTTTATGGGGCTTAAGGGAAAGGAGATTACCTTAGCCTCAGACAGGTTTTCCATTTGAATAGACTTAATGGCTCTCTGAAGACCCTTCAATAGATATTCAGGGGGCCATGGACTATGGCCCATGTAATCAAAAAGACAAATTTCTAAAGCAGTCCATACTCTTTGAATGTTATCAAAATTAGAAAGGCAGATTTTATGTAATTTCCTTCCTAATTTGTCCCAAGTATGTAAATTTGGCGAATCTTGGTCACAAAACCAAGGGCAAAATTCACCTACAACCTTTAAGAATTGTAACAACTGAGTCTTTTTTATTTGCCTTCCTTTCTGATTAATTATCGTTTCTAAAATAGTCAAGTACATGTCCTTATCAGTAGAAGTTGAATTTCCCATTATTAATAATTTAACGTCTCATCGCTTCAGTACCTCCTGGTACTTTTGTGACCCCAAAATGTCACCAATTCCTTATTTCTATAGCGCGCTCACACCCAACCTAGTTAATCTAATATGTCCCCTCTTGGGCGCCACTTCTGTCATAAACTAACCAGTGAGATCAAATTAAAGACACATAACTCTCAAATTACCTTTTTCTTGCCCAGCTCAGAGACGGCTCCTCCTAGCTCCTGCCTCTAGCCACCTGACGGGGCAGTGAGGTTTACACAAGAGACCAGCAGGAGAGAGGAGGAAGCACACCAGAGAGTGAGCTTTTATTGGGGAACAAAAAATTCAGGGGAAAATTCCATCCAATGAAGGTCGAGGGGGACAGCATTCCAAGGTCAGGGTCAGTGATTGGTTTTCAGGTCAGTGGTCAGTCACACCCCCACACGGACAGGCCCTCCATCTGGGAAGGGTGGGGAAAGCTGGGACACAGCTGGTCTGAACGCCTCACACCCAGCCAGGGAAGTAGCTCAATCATGTGTGAGAACGGCTTCCCACAAAACTTTTTTCTTTTCTATCCTTCATCAAAATAGACTTCATCCTGGCTGTGCTCCTAGAAAGGTAGAAGTGGGTTTCTGCCCTCAATTTGCAGAGGTTGAAAGACTGAAGAACAAAGAAATAAAGTTTGTAGGAAGAGAGTAGGGAGAAATAGAGACTAAAATCTTGTTAAAGGTGCTAAATTGTTTTTTCTCAGAAACATGTGTCACCACTTTTGGCTGAAATCTCAGGATTTAGTTCAAGCTGTTTCTGAACACCTATTTGTAAGGCATTATGCTGGGGAGAAAGAAGTAATAGTGTATCCTAACTGCCTTAAAGGAGATGAAAGCTGTCGGTTCTCAACTGACTCACAGATGTTTACAGATGAGAATATTAATAGCAGACAGATAGGGAAGTCTTGACACCTTAAGAAGATTCCATTCCCACCTAAGCTCCAGGAAGACATCACATTCTGATCAGATTGAGGGTATTTCCAGGAAAACCAGAGATTCTATAACACCCTTTCTATCTCTTCCTGAGTGAATATGAACTTTGTAGACAAAAAGCAAGTCCGGGGCTGGGGATGTGGCTCAGGGTTTGAACCCAGGACCTCAGACATGCCGGGAAAACACCAAATCTTCACTTATAAGAATCTGTTTAGGCAGACAACACCTCTTTATAAAATCATTCATTGTAAGCTTGGTGTAGTGGTGCATGCCTGTAATCCCAGTTGCTTAGGAGGCTGACAGGAGGATTCTGAGTTCAAAGCCTCAACAAAAGCGAGGCACTAAGGACTCAGTGAGACCCTATCTCTAAATAAAATACAAAACAGAGCTGGGGATGTGGCTCAGTGGTCAAGTGCCCCTGAGTTCAATCTCCAGTACCCACCCCCAAAAATCACTCACTGGGGGCTGGGGATGTGGCTCAAGTGGTAGCGCGCTCGCCTGGCATGCGTGCGGCCCGGGTTCAATCCTCAGCACCACATACAAACAAAGATGTTGTGTCCGCCAAAAACTAAAAAATAAATATTAAAAACTCTCTCTCTCTCTCTCTCTCCTCTCTCTAAAAAAAAAAAAGTTTAAAAAAAAAAAAGCAAGTCCAGGTGTGTCGCGTCTACCTGCCAGCAGGAATGACGACAACAAAACAGGATTCTTCTTTAGCACGCTTTATTGGGAGCATCCATTATGTTTCGTTGAGAGAAAGGACCCCAAGCCCGAAAAGACCACCCCTAATATACTAGAGCCACGGCCTAGGTCTCACGCGATTGGACAAAAGTGCATAGCAACACAGCAGCAGCCAATAAGGCAAGGAATTCAGCACTGGCGCGCAGAGCCAGGAAGAACAGGTCAACCGGTTCTTACCAGTATTTACCGGTTCTAGAACACTCAGTACATTATCATATCGGCTTGTTCCAGGAACTGGCCTGCCGCAGTCTTGGCTGGGCACAGAATCACGAGCCACTCAAGCAGGAACAAAACTTTATTTCGAAAAAACCGCCGCCGGCAAGCCAAACCCGGTCCTCCCACGCGGGCGTCCACCGGAACCGCGCGTCTCCCGGAACCCGGGGTCCCCCGGAATTTCCTCCTACTATCCTTCCCCAACCAATAGGAACTCTCCAAGAGTCTGGTAACATGAGTCCGTAACATGAGTCCGGTAGCAGGCCAAGGTGAACAGCGGGAGTCCAATTTCCATAAGAATGTAAATCTTAACATAATCATCTCAGTGGCTAGCTGGCGTCACGTCACTTTACAACCAAAGGTGCCATACATCGTATATTTGCTTGTGGCTCCTAGCATCTGCCCCCTTCTGTTTAATTAAGCAACAAGCAATGTGGCTAGGGACCGTGCCTGGTAGGTTGTCCAATTCAACATATGGTTCTTACCCGTCATGGGAGAACTGACCTTTAGGCGTCAGCTTCCTGTCTTAGGTTGAATCCACTGTAATCAGAGCAACCCGTCACTGACTACCGGTCCAGCATTCAGCCATGTTTGTGGATAGGCCTATGCACCAGTGGGGGGGTGAGGTTCTTGCCTCACCTCTGTTGGCCCCCAAATTTGCCTTGGTGCCAGTGGGGGGGTGAGGTTCTTTGCCTCACCTCTGTTGGCCCCCAAATTTTAGACCATCACTAGTAGAAGGGAGGAGGATACAGAAATGCCACGACACCAAGCCAATTGATGGCTCCTTTGGAAAAATTGCGTCACTGGTGACACCATCAGCAAAGATATGCCAGTATTACCACAATAAACATGGGGTGAGCTGGCAAGGAAATTGCATCACTGGTGACACCATCAGCAAAGATATGCCAGCAGTACCACAATTCGGTGCACCAGATGATATTTTACAATGTATGTAACTGATATATAGTCCAGGCAAGTTCTGTAAGCAGTTCAAATTGGAGGAGTCTATCAATATGTCCATTTCCTCCCAAAGTAAATTAAGTCCTTGATTGAGCATTACTTGTTGAGTTATATTCATTGATGCATCAGTTTATACAGTTTACTGTGATAGCTATCATAGAAGCTGTAGTTTGGTTTTATCTCAGTCTTCACCGGAATTGGGATGGAGATGGAAATTCTGGCAATGATGCTAAAGAGACATTATCCTGAACAGAATTATTAAATATAATGAAAAGGAAAGGTGAAAGTAAACAAACAGATCTGTTAAACTCCTTTAAAAACAATCCTTAACAGCTGTTTACCTAATTTAAATTAAACCATATAAATCACGTGAATAAAGAAAAAATTCGGATCCATTTTTTCATGAGCGCTCCTCATATAAGAAATATGGACATACACACATACAGACATACAACACAAAACAGAAGTGTGCACACAACATACAACACATAAGACAATAGTAAATAAAGGCCTTGTAACTATACTTAGGTGAAATCTCCATTGTAATGTTTAAAAACTCCACAGTCAAAAAAAAAAAATAAAATAAAACACAGTCAAAAAATAAAACTGATCAGAAAAACATTAACCTAGGTTTGTATGAGCTCAAAAAATAAATAAATAAATAAAATAAAATAAAATAGAACTTTATGATGTGGGAAAAATGCAATAATAAAATAGATATTGAAAAAAAAAAAACACCTTGGTTAATCACTGTCGCAGATGTAAGAATAGCCAAGCTGGAGATCTGGATGTCAGCTGTTATGGATTTGAGTCAAATCATCTTCTTTTTCTGTAGAAATTGTTTTAGTTAATCTCTCTGGAATCCAAATCGGTTGCTGTTCATCCTGTGGGAAAACACAGACAGCGCCCCGATTCCAGACTATCACTGGATCCGGGCCTTTCCATTGTCCTGTTAGAATATCTTTCCAAAGTACCTTAGGCTTATGTACATTTTTGGGGTACAAGTGTCTTTCCGCAGCACTAAGTCCCGATGAATCTAAATTTAAAAAGTTTAGAGTAAAAAGGGTTATTTTAAGTTTATCTTTGGGGGATATATACCCCTTTCCAATTCCCTCCTTTTGTTTTAATAAGTACATTTTAATAGTTTGATGAGCTCTTTCAACTATGCCTTGTCCTTGTGGATTGTATGGAATTCCTGTTATGTGAGTAATACCAAATGATGAGCAAAATTGTTTAAAAGAGGAGGAAGTATAACCAGGACCGTTGTCCGTTTTTAACTGTTTTGGAACACCCACAGTGGCAAAATTTTGTAAGCAATGAGCTATAACATCTTTAGTTTTTTCTCCGGCATGAAGGGAGCCCATCAAAAATCCGGAAGAGGTATCAACTGTAACATGTAAATATTTTAATTTTCCAAATTTTGGCAAGTGTGTGACGTCCATCTGCCAAATATGGTTAGGTATCAGTCCTCTAGGATTGACTCCAAGATTAACTTGTGGTAAAAATGTCACACAATTTTGACATTGTTTTATTATATGTCTGGCTTGTTCTTTAGTTATTTTAAAACGTTTTTGTAAAGTATTAGCATTGACATGGAACCTTTTATGAAAATTTATAGCTTCTTCTATTGTGGAGAAAATATGTATGTCATGTGTAGATTTATCTGTTAGTTCATTGCCCATACTAAGGGCTCCAGGCAATCCTGTATGTGCCCTGATATGACCTATAAAGAATGGATCTTTTCGGTCCCAGATTAGACTTTGTATAGCAGAAAACAAAGAGAAAACAGTAGAAGAAGGTAAAATCCTACCAGCATCTTCAAGGGATATTATAGCATTAACTACATACTGACTATCAGAAAATAAATTAAATACAGAATCTTTAAACATCATAAAAGCTTGTAATACTGCATTAAGCTCTACCTTTTGAGCTGATTGTTTGGGAACTAAAAATGTAAAAGTTTGATCAGGAGTAACTACTGCTGCTGTACCATTGTTTGACCCATCAGTGAATATATTTGGAGCATTTATGATAGGGGTTTTTCTTGTCATTTTTGGAAAAACTACAGGATGCTTAGACCAAAAAGACAACAAAGGATTAGATGGTAAGTGATTATCAAATGAAACACTAGTTTTACACATGATTATTGCCCAAGTATTTAACTCATTAGCTAACTCATCAATTTGATCCATAGTATATGGAGTGATAATTTTATTGGGAGAAATCCCAAATACTCCCTTAGCTGCTTTTATTCCTTTGAGTATTAATTGTCCTACAGCCTCAGGATATCTAGTAAGAATAGTGTTAGGAGAATAAGATAAATGTATCCACAATAATGGACCTTCCTGCCAAAATACTCCTGTAGGAATATTTTTTGTTGGTAGTACAATAAATAATAAAGGCAAACTTATATCAATTCTATCCAAATGCATATTTTCCATATACGTTTCAATGATTTTTAATGTTTTTCTTGCTTCAGGCGTTAACATGCGGGGTGAATTTGGATCTGATGGACCTTTTAGAATATCAAATAAAGGTCCTAACTCTCCTGTTGGTATGCCTAGATAAGGCCTTATCCAATTTATGTCTCCCAATAACTTTTGAAAGTCATTAAGTGATTTGAGTTGATCTACTCGTATTTGAATTTTTGGTGGGCGGACCATGGTTGAGGATAATAGAACTCCTAAATAATTAATTGGAAGATTTAATTGTACTTTATCTATTGCTATCTCTAGATTATAATTTTTCAATAAGTTTGTAAGTGTGGCATAACATTCTAGTAATGTGTTTTTATCTTTATGTGCCAATAACACATCATCCATATAGTGAAATATTTGTAGTTCAGGATTTTGGTTTCTAAGTGGCTGGATTGCTTTATTAACATAAATTTGACACATAGTTGGGCTGTTAGCCATCCCTTGAGGGAGTACTTTCCATTCATATCTCTGATCAGGACCTTCATGATTCAGTGCAGGGATAGTAAATGCAAAATGTGGACTATCCTCGGGATGAATTGGAATTGAAAAGAAACAATCTTTAATATCTATAGCTAAAACATGCCAGGTTTTTGGTAAAGCAGACAATTGAGGAATCCCTGATTGAGCAGGTCCCATAATAACCATCTCATTATTAATGGCTCTTAAATCTTGTAATAATCTCCATTTACCAGATTTCTTTTTAATGACAAAAATGGGAGTATTATGGGGGGATACGGAAGGTTGTATATGTCCTTCCGCTAATTGTTGTCTGACCAAGTCATGGGCTACTTGTATCTTTTCTTTAGTCAGGGGCCACTGAGGAACCCACACTGGTCTTTCTGATTTCCAAGTAATTTTGATTGTCTCAGTGGCCCTTTCTGAAAACCCAATTCATGTCTATTTATTTCTTGATCTATTTGAATAGGTGCTGTCATACCTTGTTCTTGTTCTCTTAATCTTTTTTCTTTCCTAAAGCCTTGTTTAGCCCTAGTAGTGGGCGCGTTAGGATTGATGTTATTTGTTAATGTCAATCCTAATTGATCTAGGACATCTCGTCCCCATAAATTTACGGGAAGATGATCTAATACATAGGGCTGTATAGTTCCTTCACATCCTTCAGGATCCCTCCAATCTAATACCATAGTACTTCTATGGGGATTTGTTGCCACTCCGAGGCCTCGAAGCGTTTGAGTGGCTTGTTGTAATGGCCAATGTTTTGGCCATTCTTGACGAGAGATGACACTAAGGTCAGCTCCTGTGTCCAGCAGCCCATTAAAGTCATGTCCTTGAATATTTAATTTTAGCATTGGGCGAGAATCTAAATTCAAAGACAGCATAGCCCAATCTACACCTGTGGAGCCTAATCCCTTGGAACCTCTTTCTACATTACAACTGGAAAATTTATCATGTAGGCTGGGTATTATTAATAACTGTGCTATTCTATCTCCTGGTGAAATTACTGATATACCTCTTGGAGAACTAGCTATAATTTTTATTTCACCCTCATAATCGGGATCAATTACCCCAGGACTTATCATAAGTCCTTTTAGTGTAGAAGAACTGCGTCCCAATAATAAGCCTACTGTTCCCTGGGGAAGAGGTCCTTTTACTCCTGTGGGAATGATTTGAATTCCCATCTCTGGGGTTAGTACTGCTCTGGCAGAGGCGCAGATGTCCAGCCCTGCGCTCCCTCTAGTTTGTCTGATGAGGGATTTAATGGATAATGCGTCCTGGGCACTACCTTGATGGTGCTGTTGGGTTCCTCCATTGCCCCATATATTTGTGGTTTGGGGCCCCGGGGCATTGGGCCCTCTAGTCCGTTTTTTGGCAATGGAGCTTGATACCTTTCTCCACGATATCGTGGGTAAACACTTGGTCCTTGTCCGTTTTTTGATAACGGAATACCCTCTATGGTGGTTTGAGAACGGCATTCATTAGCCCAATGTTTCCCTCTATGGCATCGTGGGCAAATACCTGGTATTCTATTCCTTTGATATCCAGCTTTGTTAAACCCTCCTCTTACGGGGCAACTCCTTTTAAAATGTCCTGTTTGATTACAATTATAGCATGTTTTTGGCCTGGCATCTAAAGCCTGTTGTACTGCTGCTAAGACTTGCCCTTGTTCATTAATGTCTCTACATAATTTAATATATGTGTTTAAATCTTCATGTCTCCATGGTCTAATGACCTCTCTGCAGCAACGATTTGCTTGGTCATAAGCCAGTTGTTTTATAAATGGCATTACCTGTTCTGTATTACCAAATATCCTGGAGGCTGACTGAATAAGTCTATCTACAAATTCAGCGTAAGGTTCATTAGTTCCTTGTATTACCTTAGATAATTGACCTTGTAAGTCTCCATGCCCCTGTAAAGTTTTCCATGCCCTAACTGCATCTACAGCAATTTGTGCGTATACGCCAGGGTCATATTCAATTTGCTGTCTTTGACCCTCATAAGGTCCCTTTCCCAAAAGCATTTCTATATTTCTTTGAGGATAACCAGCTTCTGCATTTCGCCTAGCTGTCTCCATGCAAAATTCCTCATTGGCAACCTTCCATAACAAATATTGTCCTCCGTTTAGCACAGATCGACACATGTTAGCCCAATCTGCTGGTGTCATGTCCAAGTTGGTAACAGATTCGACCATGCTTATTGTGAAGGGAGCTTGCGGCCCATAGGTCGTTACAGCCTCCTTTAATTGCTTTATTGTTTTGAAATCTAAAGCACGGTGAATTTGTTGCCCTCCTGCCTGCTCAAGTACAGGGCATGCTAATCTTTGGGGTCCTGCCTCAGAATTCCGTCCATCAACTACGGGAGTTGAGGGCCGCTCAGCGGTAGATGGAGCTGTTGGTTGAGTTACGCCCTCTGGTGATAGAACGGAGTTAGTAGCAACCTCCTGTTGTAATTCTCCACCTGATGGCTGCTTTTCCTCTAAGCTTGCTTTCTTTAAATTCTCCTCTGTCTGACTAGCTTGAGAGACCTTCTCTTTTGCTTGACCTAGCGTTTTTTCTACCATAGTCTGGACCTCTAACAATTTACTTAGCAGTTTTTCGGTTTGTTTTTTACTGGATTCTAATCTACTATAAAGGTAAGTAACCCAATAAGATAGGATAAAACAAAGCCGAAGCAGAATGAAACAAAAACGGAACAGACAATGGTTGTATCAATTTTCTCTTTCTCAGGGCCGAATAACTTCAAACCTTGAGCCAACCATTTTTCCCAGTTCGCCTGAGAAAATTCTAGGGCTAGGGAGCTTGAAATAAAAACAAAATAAATCAAAACAAGAACATATTGTTTTTCTAAATGTTCACCCATTCTGTCGCCTTCCCTCAGGGGCAAGCAGTTTTACTCACCTCTAAGTTTCAGGCGTTTCCCCGTACGGGCCGCCAAATGCCGCAGTCTTGGCTGGGCACAGAATCACGAGCCACTCAAGCAGGAACAAAACTTTATTTCGAAAAAACCGCCGCCGGCAAGCCAAACCCGGTCCTCCCACGCGGGCGTCCACCGGAACCGCGCGTCTCCCGGAACCCGGGGTCCCCCGGAATTTCCTCCTACTATCCTTCCCCAACCAATAGGAACTCTCCAAGAGTCTGGTAACATGAGTCCGTAACATGAGTCCGGTAGCAGGCCAAGGTGAACAGCGGGAGTCCAATTTCCATAAGAATGTAAATCTTAACATAATCATCTCAGTGGCTAGCTGGCGTCACGTCACTTTACAACCAAAGGTGCCATACATCGTATATTTGCTTGTGGCTCCTAGCACTGGCCGACCACAAGGAACTGAGTCACTATCCAAGAACTAAGCCAACACCCACACAAGGCAGCGCAGCAAAATGGCTCACCACACAGGTGGACCTCTAGGTTCTGGATTATGTATGAGACACTTGGCCAAAATGAGAATAAGACCAAGTGGAGACCACCAGTCTCAGTCCCAGTTGAGTCCAGTACAGAGTCCACAGCCAGCTGTCACATTTGGAAGTCCAGTGGGAACCCCCTATCTATTGACAATGAGGAGGAAGAAGGGAAACTCAGTGATGGAGAACCACATGGGAAAATGGGCATTAGTTGCCGCATCCGGCCTCAGGAACCGAGTCCGGCGAGGGACGTCGAGGTTAAAAAATAAAAAAAAAAAATACACAGGACACCAAGGTTCTTTATCCAGGAGGAGACATGTGTGCACTTTATTATCAAAGTTTGTTCCCTTATATACTTTCTATAACTGCAGTGGAAATTTAGCCAAAACAGGGGAGGAATAACACCTGCCACTCTTGGGTTACCATGACCGTCCCTTATCAGGAAGCTCCGAGAAGGCCAAGATGTTCCCAAAAAGGCACATATGTCTGAGGCAGATAAACATGAAACCGCAAGCCTGCGTCAGGACCCTGTGAGCTGGCCACTTTGACATGCAGAACAAGGAATTCGGGGCTGGGCCCCAGGGGCCAGGGAAGGCCTGCTACCAGCATTAGTGGAATTCAGATATCAGAAGAGGATCCTGCAAACTTTGAAATGGAATTTGCCTTTAAATTTCTGTGATTTTTCAATAAATCAAGGAGGAGGGGTAAATTTTGCTATCTAGTCAGGCACAGTGGCACCTGCCTGTAATCACAGTGACTCTGGAGTCTGAGGCTGGAAGATCACAAGTTCAAGGCCAGTCTCAGCCATTTAGCAATGCCCTAAGCAACTTAGTGAAACCCTGTTTCAAAATTAAAGATAAAGAAGGGCTGGGGATGTGGCTCAGTGGTTAAGCATGCCTGGGTTCAATCTCCAGGACCAAAAAAAAAAAAAAAAAAAACAAAAACTATCCAACTTATTGTCATAGACACACAAGTAAAACTTAAAGCCCAGTTGTTAAAGAAGTAAAAAGACGAGCTCCGGATTGTGGAAATACTGAGTTGCTGTTGTTGTTGTTTTAAACATCATTTATCACAATCATAACACAACTTCAAGACACACATTTTTGAAGCTGAAGAAGAAACATGTTACTTAGGACTTTATATCAAATTAATGTAGAGCAGTGATTAAAAGCATGTGCTCGGTGTGGTGCGCCTGATGCTTATGGTACAGCTGCAGTGGGAAACAGGAGTTTGAGACGACAAGCCTGGGCAACATACTGGGACCCTGTTTCAGCAAAAACAAACAAGAAACCTCCAAAGAACATGTACTCTTGTGTAATAATGCTTTCTGGTTTTGAATCTCACTTGTGTTTTATAATACCAAGAACAAAACCTAGTGTAAATATGGACTTTTATTAATAATAAATAACGGGGCTGGGGATGTGGCTCAAGCGGTAGCGTGCTCGCCTGGCATGCGTGCGGCCCGGGTTCGATCCTCAGCATCACATACCAACAAAGATGTTGTGTCCGCCGAGAACTAAAAAATAAATATTAAAAATTCTCTCTCTCTCTCTCTCTCTCTCTCTCTCTCTCTCTCTCTCTCTCTCTCCCCCCCCCTCACTCTCTCTTAAAAAAAATAAATAATAATAAATAACGTATCAATACATGCTAGGCAAGCACTTTTTTATTTGCCTGAGCCACAACTCCAACCCAGATACATTTTTAAATCTTTGAAATACTTTGGGATCATTAGTCTTGCAGTTCTTGGTGTCTTCCCAAATACACAGGAAATCACTATTTCATGCCCCAGTTTAGTGTAAGAGGCCAAAGGTTTGGTAATCATGGTCAGACCTCAGGAAATGTGAATTCTGACTCTGCCAAATACCAATTGAATCACCTTGCCAGGTAATTTTATCTGCCCGTGAACTTCTTCCCTTACCTCTAAAATAAGGAGTATAGTTGAAGATTGAAGAGTAAAGATGTGAAAATCTCTGTAGAGCTGGGTGCAGGGGTTACTTTTGTTCCGCCAGTGGACCTTGCCTTCTCCCCTGGAGGCAGTGACTGCTGAGGGCCATTGCCAAGTAGGAATGACGCATCAATATTTCCTTGCCAGTGTACCCCATGTTAAATGGACTTGCCTTGGAAATTTGCTGTGACCTTGCATGTGTGTTTGAGAAAGGTGACCCTGCTCAATGACCAGGGTGGATCCAGGATTAGGGTGTATCCTGCAGTTTGAGGAAGTATCCCGCTCCTTGGGTTAAGGGCGTTCCCAGTTTAAGACCTTGGGTTTTAGGGAAGTTCGATGTTGAGGATTATTGCTGCTGGAAATAGGGCGTTCCTGCTACCTGAGCTCCCTTTGAGTTCTCGTGAGATTCAGAGAGTATTTTGGGGAAAAAGCCTCGTGTAGTAGGTGAATTGGGTGGCAGCAGAACTGGGATTGCCCCAGAACGTGTGTGGAGGCCGGTGTGAGTTCGGGAATAAAGAATTGCTGTTTGAATCTACAAAGCTGTGTGGTGGCTCGTGATTCTGTGCCCAGCCAAGACTGAGGCAAGTGATCACAGCAGTATGTTGGGCTTCCCACTGAGACAAGCTTGTCTGCCTTCCCAGAGTGTGAGGAGTACAAAGAACTCATTAAATCTGTGCTGGAAGAGGAGCTGCAGTCTGAAGAGGGCGGTGTGGCAGAGGAGTTGAGACGAGGTGCAAGACTTGGGTAAGAAGGTACCTGTATGAAGATCATGAATACAGCTGCCCAGGCTGGTAGAATAAAAAGTGAATTTGTGCAAGCAGAAGGGCAGAAATGCATAGGATAGGCACAGAACTAGACAAAGACAATCAATGGGGCTGCTGTCTACTGAGGTCTCCAGGGCTCTCCATTAATAACATATGAATCAAATGGAGACAGAGGCCAGGGTTGGAATAATAAGTATTGGCTTCTAGCTTTGTGTCCTTGAGCAAATTTACCTAATTTTCCTGCAGGTCAGCTCCCTCAGCTAGCTCATCTGCAAAGCGAAAATATTGAGTATCTAACTCAGAGGGTTGTAAAGATTAAATACTGAATAGAACCATCTCTGACACATGGTTCTACTATAATCATTATACTTGCTCTATTTTTATAGGTGTGGATTTGTCATTAATGAACTTTTCCTTTTTTCTTTTTAGTACCAGGGGTTGAACCTAGGGGTGCTCAACCTCTGAGCCACATCCCCATCCATTTTTAATTTTTTTTCTTTTTAGTTGTAGATGGACACAATACTTTTATTTATTTATTTATTTTTATGTGGTGCCAGAGATTGAACCCAGTGCCTCACACATGCTAGGCAAGTGCTCTGCCACTGAGCCACAACCCTGACCCCTTTTTTATTTTTTATTTTGAGATAGGGTCACACTAAATTGCTTAGGGCCTTACTAAGTTGCTGAGGTTGACTTTGAACTTGCAATCTTCCTGCCTTAGCCTTTTAAGCCATTGAGATTATAGGTGCGCACCACAGCACCCGGCCAATGGGCTTTTTCTATGAGAGATATTTTCAAGCTTTCCGAAATGACTTTCCATGCAAAAGTGTTTCTCCTTCCCACTTTAATTTTAAGTATCATACTATGTAGAGTATTAACTGTTAGGACTACTGGACAGAGAACTGAGTGGTTGTTATCTGGAAAAGGCATTATTAATTGGCTCTGGACCAGCACTGCCTTCCTTGGAAGATTTCAAACATAGGATAGATTGTGATGTTCCAAAATTTCTGTTGACCTTTTGTTAAAATGAAATCCTAGAAATTTAAATGTGTAAAACCCACTAACATAGAGATCTTTGATCAAAGCAGGCATAGGTCACTTCCCCTAACACTTCACAAGAACCCTGAAATAATTTGGACAACAATCTGTACTTGGTAGGAAAGTTTGGAGGAGATTCAGGCGTCAGATTGGCCAGGTGACTGTAAATGTTAATCCAGTTTTATGATTACATGAGTCTAAGCATTAACTGAACAACTACTTATATGTGTAAATGCTACTTACTGGGGGCTGTAAGTTGAGTAAGATGTGTCACTGTTGCTTCACAGAGCTCACATTCTACATTGGAACCCATAAGAAATATGTATATAATAATTAAAAACAAAATCTCCCATAGAGTGAGAACTTCATTTACTCCTGATTAGATTTATCTTCAGGTCCTTCAAAAGAATGCTGTCCTTCTTGACCTTTACACTGATTTTTCTTTTCATCTTTCAATTAACACCAGATATACTTGTCCAACATTTCTATCCCTGGCTTATTTGGTCACTTACTGCATAATGCTCGGTGTATATTGTAAGGAAATGGACTTGGGTTGAAGTGAGGAACTAAAGGGGCATTTTAAAAATATGTATATTTTTAGATGTTGATGGACCTTCATTTTATTCATTTATTTATATGCACTGTTGAGAATCAAACTCAGTGCATCACATGCTAGGCAAGTGCTCTACCACTGAGCCACATCCCCAGCCCTATTTTGCATTTTATTTAGAGACAGGGTCTCACTGAGTTGATTAGTGCCTTGCCATTGCTGAGACTGGCTTTGAACTAGCCATCCTCCTGCCTCAGCCTCCTGAGCTGCTGGGATTACAGGCGTGGCATGACATTCTTTCTTGAGTCCTTAGTCTTTAATCAGTAAGAGGTAGCTGGTTTACTTCATCTTGATGAGTGTGAAAAGAATTCATCTTTATTTCTGAAAGATATTTTAATTGGATATAGGATTTTTGTTGAATCACCCATGAAAACATCAGAAGCACAGCAGAGACAGGCTGAACCTGGAGAGTCCCTGGTTTTGGAGTGGAGGTAGAACAGGCTCATTTGTCCTCTCCTCTGAGAGTGGGCTAGGTTCTTTATGATGCAGTCATGGTACTCACAACCAGGGTCTAGCAACCAGCCTTGTGCAGAGAATAAAGGTTATAGCTGGAGAAGTTCAAGAGCTGGGCATGTATCCTGTAGGCTGGTGAAAAAATTACATTTTTAACTTTTTGTGAATGTCCTAATGATAGTTTATCATGTCAGGAGCACCCCTGCTCAGAGAAGTCTGCCAGGCTACTTCTCAAAAGATACCACCTGAGGCTTCCTGGAATAATTTTCCGAGTGCTCTCAACAAACATATAGCATGTTATGTCTCTGATCACACACACCTCATGTTTCCAGTGTGTGAAATGTGACCTATTTAACTTATGACTAGCTCTTCTGATTTTTTTTTTCCAGAAAATCATAGTAAGAAGGATGAAGACAGACAAAGGCTACTGGCTGTCAGGTAACTGAATGATGAAGGCTGATGATGGAATGGTGCCATCTAGAGAGGATTCCAGAAGCAGGGAATTAAGAGGTCAAATGTCTCAAAGTCAGACAAAAACCAGAAACTGCTTATTATACCTGTTTCATTTAATCATTTTACAGTGATGGATCCTTTTCAAACATGGTTGTCTGTCTGACACAATGGCACACACCTGTAATTCCAGTGACTCTGGAAGTGAGATAGGAGGATCGCAAGTTCAAAGCCAGTCTCAGCAACTTACTGAGTCCTTAAGCAACTTAGTGAGACCCTGTCTCTAAATGAAAAATAAAAATTACTGGAGATGTAGCTAAATGATTAAGTGCCCCTGGGTTCAATCCCTGGTACCGTAGAAAAGAAACAAACAAATAAACAAACAAACAAATATAAATAAAATAAACATGGTTGTCTGTTTTGTTTCTAGCTTTTGAATTGTTTCCCATTTCTGAGTCCCCCAGCCTTCCGAAGATGGCGTGCAGCTGTCTGGGGAATGTGTTATGCTCAGTTCCTGTAGGTTTTTTTTTTTTTTTTAGTTCTAGTTTTGAACACAATATCTTTATTTTATTTTATTTATTAATTAATTTATTTTTATGTGGTGCCAGGCATTGAACCCAGTGCCTCATGCATGTGAGGCAAGCACTCTATCAGTGAGTCACAACCCTGGTCCCCCGTAGGTTCCTCCCGAAAGTTCGGGTAACTAGTCAGTCTGACCAAAAGGTAATTTGAGCAGGAATCCCTGGTTTCTGTATTTTAAAAGCCTGTGTCGTTAAAAAGCAAAGTGAGGGACTGAGAATGTAGCTCCGTGGTAGAGCACTTACCTCCCACGTGCAAGGCCCTGTGTTTGAACCCAACATCAGCACCAGCAATAACAACAACAAAACTAAGACAGAATGAGACACCTTCCTGCTTTCTGCACAGAGTCAGAAAGTATGTTGGCAGATGTTTCACAGGCAGAAAATTACCTTGAAAAATAAATCTGAACCATTCAAGAGAGAGGTCTAAAAGCCACAAGAGTCCTGGGATTGTTATTGTCTCAGGATTCAATATTTGATGAACCACTTCATATAATATGAAGTAAAACTCGTATACAGCCTTGTGAATCCAATATCATAAATCTCACTGTGGCTTAAGTGTCATTAGCATAATTGTCTATTTCCTCATCTATTTGTTAAGAGAACCTGGATTCTAAGTATACTATGTCCCAAGCACAAATGGATCGTTGCACTTCCTCTTTGATAGGATGGCCTCTTTGATTTTCAAAGCCTCTTCCATGAATTTTGGATCAGGACTAATTATTAAGCTATGGTTCTAGACTGCCTTGATTCAATCTCTTGTCCCATGTACCCCACCAGGTTCAGCAGGGAGGTCCCAGAAGAGGAAGCAAATGAAACCCTGGAAGACTCACTAGATGAACAGTACTTGACTCCTTGTAGCCACTGTGACTGTCAACAGCCTTCTAGCAGCAATGTGATCTTGTCTAATACGCAAGAAGCCACCTCTGCTATGGGCATAGCCAGTGAGTATTCTTCTTAAAAAGAAAATAAGAGTCCAACAAACTTTCCATAGCTTTTATATTCTTCATGCTCACCAATGCTATCTAGACTGAGATCAACTCTGCCGTGAGCCCTAAAGATTCTCCTTGAGCTGGGTACAGAGCTATGTGCCTGTAGTCTCAGCTTCTTGGGAGGTGGGCAAGAGGATTACTTGAGCCCAAGTGTTTAGGGCCATCCTGGACAACATAGTAGAATCCTACCTCTTTAAGGAAAAAAAAATCATCTTGAAAAGGTGATTGGGCTGAACACAAGTGTCAAGTCGGATAATTTGTTTTGTTTTGGGTCCATGCCTCATCCCAGTTACTCTGGGCCCCAATGTCATATGTAAAGTGTGCTACCACTGCACCACATGCCCAGGATCTAACAGACCTCCTTCTTTAAGATGGGACAGCTTATCTTTTCTGAAATGTTCTTGATAAGTTTTTCTAACTATTCAAGAATGTGGGAAATCTTGCCTATATTGCAAAAGTATGGTTCCTCGGCTTCAGTCTCAGTTTCTTTCCCCCCTTGGGTTCTTTTTTTCCACATAAGTTTCTGTCTGAGGAGCAGAATATCAGGTGATTTCCCTAAAGACAAGACTGATTTTGGCAACCCTTTGGTACGTAGCCAAAGTTCCCATCTGTGTGTAGCACCCGGGTTTTTTGTCTGTTTTTTAAAATCTTTGTGGATTTGGTCTAAGTGCTATAAGCTCATCCACCTATGCTGAAGGAAAGGCTGGAGTTAACAGCAATGCCCCCAGCATGTCTCCTTCCCAGTGACCTCAAGCTCTTCTAGATAAGAGGCCCTGGGCTGCAGCTTCACTGATGTGTGTATGGATTAAAACCTCAGTCTCCCTCACTTGTTTGACTTTTCTTTGGGGATAAAAGTCTGGATTGCTAGGAGACTATATGCCTTTTATCTTCTTCTAGGCCAGAAAATAGACCATATTGATTAATTCACTGTTAACTGAGTTTTTAATAGTGAAGTAAACAATATCAGGTTTGTCTTTCAACCTCTTTGGGTTAGTAATGGATGTAAGTTTGTGCTTTTGTGCCAATGTCTTGGCTGGGCACAAGATCATGAGCCACCACACACCTTATAGATTCAAACAGCAATTCTTTATTCCCGAACTCACACCGGCCTCTACACACACGTTCTGGGGAAATCCAAGTTCTGCTGCCGCCCAATTCACCTACTCCACGAGGCTTTCTTCTCCAATATCCCATTTGAATCTCATGAGAACTCAACGGGAACAAGCAGCAGGAACACCCTAATCCAGGTAGCAATAATCTTCAACCTCCAATTTCCCTAAAACCCCTATTGTCTTAAACCGGGAACGCCCTAAACCCAAGGACTGGGATACTTCCTCAAACCTGATCAGCTCTAAACCCGGATCCTCCTTTGTCCTTGAGCAAGGTCACCTTACATGCAATGTCAACAGCGAAATCCATTTAACATGGGGTACGCTGGCAAGGAAATTTTGATGCGTCATTCCTACTTGGCAATGGCCCTCAGCACTTTTGATTACTCAGATCTTCCCCTTCAAAGGCATCTTCATGCCAGGTCCCTTCATCATTTGTTAAAGGGATGTGGTAGAGAGAAAAACATTCCCTAGTACTGAAGCAAAAGACTCTGACCATAATTACTCTTCTCTTGTCAGAGAGATTTTTATAAAGAGTGTCTTAGGATTTCACAGGAGTTCTGTAGAAAGCTCTGTGTGGTTTGGAACTTCCTCTTTCTTATAAATACCAGGTTTGCAGACAAAATGTGTGAAACCCCTGTCTCACCTAAGAATATGGGATAAAGAGAAATTGTATGTTCCCATCCACTCCAGCTGTCATGTAACCACCCCCCGAGTATGATATTCCAGACTCAGGGTCCAGAGATTTTTAGGCATTATCCCCTCTGGACCACTGCAGCTTAAATAAACCTGCTTCCTGAAATTCCTCGGGTGTCCAGCCTCACTGCCCTACATTGGGTACCTAGGGTTAGTCACACCAAGGAGGTGGCCACACCTTTCCCGGTGCTAGATGGCCCTATTGGGAGGCCTTCAGTGTTCTCCCACCTCCTGTCAATCTCCCTTACACTTCTTAAATTCTGTGGAGTCCGCTTAGCACTTGACTAGGCTTTGTTTGAAACCCCAAGGGCTCTGGAAGTTGCTTGGTGTACCTGGATGAAAAGGTGAGATTGGCAGAAGAATGGTAAAAGGCCGGACCTTGAGGAGAGACCCTTGCAACCACACTGATGACAAAGACTCTTTTTTTTTTTTAAGTTTTCTTAGTTGGTTCTTTTTAGTTACACATGACAGTAGAAATCATTTTGATATAATTGTACCAGCATGAGACATGTCTTGTTCTATTTAGGGCCCCATTCTTAGGGATGGTGGGATTCACTATATTGTTTTGTACAAGCCCCTAGAAAGATGGTTTTGGATTCATTCCATTGTCTTTCCTTTCCCTGTTCCTCTCCCTTCCTTCCTTCCCCTTTGTCTAATCTACTGAATGTCTATTCTTCTCCTCCCCTGACCCCCCTTAATGGAGATTTCTCAAAAAACTAGGATTGGAACCACCATTTGACCCAACTATCCCACTCCTTGGTTTATATCCAAAAGATTTAAAATCAGCATACTACATGTAGCCACATCAATGTTTACACCAGCTCAATCCACAATAGCTAAGGTGTGGGGCCAACCTAGATGCTATTCAACAGATGAATGGATAAAGAAATTGTGGTATAGATACACAATGGAGTATTACTCAGCCAAAAATAATAATGACTTTATGACATTATTTTGCAAATAATTGGAGACTATCATGCTAAGTGAAATGACAAAGATTCCTTATCTCTTACCTCATTTCATGTCTTGGTGGAATGGCTATAAAAGATGAGATGTGGAAGTTGCAGCAGCACCTGAAGGAAACCCTTTTTTGGGGGCTGGGGATGTGGCTCAAGCGGTATCGCGCTCGCCTGGCATGCGTGTGGTCCGGGTTCGATCCTCAGCACCACATACCAACAAAGATGTTGTCTGCTGAAAACTAAAAAAATAAATTAAAAAAAAAGAGGAAACCCTTTTCATCAATGACTGCCTGTGAGAAAACCTGGAATATCATCTTAGCATCTCTGACCGTGGAAATGGTAGGAGAGGGACAAGTTGGCAGGGTTCTGGTGACCTCTACCTTTCTAAGGACATGTCACAGGGGCACAACGTCACAGATTTTAAGCACTTTGATATACCTTACTTCACTTATTTTCCCAAATGGCCCAGGTGGGAAGGAGGTCGGGAATTATCATTCCATTTTATAAGTAGATAAGCAGGTTTAGCAGAGACTTGTCCCAAGTCCAAACTATGCCTCTTACAGTCTGTGATCTCCCATTGTGACTTCTGTGCTGTGTACTGTCTGCGGCTGTGTGCTGTATGCTGTGTGTTTGTTCTTATGCGCTGGTGATTCAGCAGGACCTAGGTTTTTGAGCTCTTCCTTCATCAGGAGGGAGGTCTCCTCTGCTGCCACTGTCATTCACTTTCCTGATGTCTTGGTCATCATCATCATCCCCAAGAGTGTTCTCCCTACACCCTCCTGTTAGAGTGCCATCGCACGGAGGCCATCCTTCTACAATATTGTACTAGGCCAGAAGGACGGTGACCCAGTCCCTTCCCAGACAGAAGCAGCATTCAATGAGTGGGAGAAGCCTCCTTCATGTTGCAGCCAGCCATTGCATGTGATGATGCTTGTGAATGTGACTATTCTCATTGAAGATCCGGTGAAAATTAAGCTTCTGCCCCACCCCAGTGAAGCCCCAGCCCTTGAGTCCCATGGTTTTCTTCCTGGGCTGAGATGGAATGGAAGGACGTGGAATTTCCAGAGAGCTTTCTCTTAAGCAGATGTGTGTGACTTGCCTAAGTGTGATTATTCCCTGGAACAGGATGCCCCTCCAGCCTCCACAGGCCGACCCTGGGTCCCCTTGCCCAGCCGGGTAGTGAAAGCAGTGACCTCGGGGAGGAATATCAGAGCCTCCCTGCTAGCCTGAATTCTCTTTCCAGAGGTAAGGGGTCAAGCTCACAGTGTAAGGTCACTCTTAGAATGATCCTCTCTCTTGCCACACCCAAAAGAGAGAGGGGAGGCCAGAGCTGCCAGAAGCATAACAGCGGGATTTGTCATGCCATTATTTGTACGTGCACTTAGCATAGTTTGATCTACCTCATTTCCCTTCACCTTCCCTTTCCCTCCCCCTTTTCCTGCCCCCGTCTGCTTTCTCTAATTTACTAATCTCTTTTCTATTATTGTTATTACATTATGATTATATAAAAATCAAGGTTCGTTGTGGTAGATTAGACGTGGAAATAGCATAATCTGATAGAATTTATTTCCTCCTCTCTCCTTCTGGATCCCCTTCCTGTTCTCTATTAGTATCCCTTCTATCTTAATGTCGACTTAATGTTGTTAAATAGTGCTGTCATAATAACCTGGTGGTTTTCCACTAACCCAGTGCCCGGACTTTATACCTGGAGAATTTAAGTGGTTTCAGGTGGCTTCAGGACATTAAGTAGTCTTAAAAACTCTCGCGTGATTATAACTTGTGGCTACAGATGTGGACCAGAGAGCTACTGGATGTCTCCTAAACATGCAGCTAGCTTCACAGAAATTCCATTGATAGAATTTGCCTTCCTTTCTAGTGGTTTTGTTTTTGTAGCATGCAAAAAAAAAAAAAAAAAGAGAGAGAGAGAAAAAGAGGCGGGTGGATTAGACCTATAATCTAGCTACATATAGCAGAGTTTTTAAAAATTTTTTTTCTTTTTTTTTTTTTGGCGGGGGGAGAGGGTACCAGGGATTGAACTCAGGGGAACTCAACCACTGGGTCACCTCCCCAGCCCTATTTTGTATTTTATTTAGAGACTGGGTCTCACTGAATTGCTTAGTGCCTCACTTTTTGCTGAAGCTGGCTTAAGTCAAGATCCTCCTGCCTCAGCCTCTCAGCTGCTGGGATTACAGGCGTGCACCACTACACCCAGCACTTTCAAACTTTTTTTTTTTTTTTTTTTGTGGTGCTGAGGGTCGAACCCAGTGCTTCACATATGCAAGGCAAGTGCTTCACCACTGAGCTACAGCCCCAGCCCAACTGTCAAACTTTTTTGAACACAAATGTGGAAAAGATTAGATGATGAAGAACACCTAAGAATGAGAAATAAGTACTTTTTCACTTTTCATTTGAGACCTTTGTTATACTGAAAATATTTTTGGAAATGCTGATAAGGAGCATCCAGGTACAGAATTAAGTTTGTGGAATGTTGGTCTCTACTGGATTAGCCCAAGATGGCTCTTTATTTGCTAGGGTTTTTTATTCTTTGTGATGAGTCCTTCTCTGTACCCCACCTTATCTCTTTAGAAGAACATTTACATGAGTCTTTCTGTCCCAGCCAAGGTCACCCAACAGCCTCTGGAGCCTGCTGGCTTCCTTCAGATTGAAGCCTTTCAACTCTGACATAGTGAAAAAGTGTTAAGGCCTGGACTTTAGTACCAGGTTTTCCACCTGCAGCTCATGTGGCTTTAACTAATTTCAACATCTTGATACCACTGTCTTCTCATGGCTAAAGATGAAACTTACTTGCATGGTGTCTAAGGACCCTGCTGGCTTTCACATTACAGGACTCTTCCCTTGGCACCACCCTCCTATTGGATTTAGGAGTGGGGGCTGGTTTCCCTACAAATTATTCTCTCTTTCCTATAACAAGCTGTTTCTGAATGTGCATATTTGAGGCTAAGCAAATCTCTTCCTGGGTGGTATAAAGATCTTAATTTTCCTCTAGAGGAATACAACGGGGAGTAAACTGAGGCTGAGGAGGCGGGGTAGAGGTGTGACTGACACACCTGCAGCAGCTTTGAGCAGGGCGATTAACCTGAGGTGGGGGACCCTGTGTCCTGCACACAGGCAGCTGCTCCTGTTCCTGGTAGTTCACCCCCACAGCTTCTCCACTCAACTGCACTCCTTGTGCACCCGGCATCTGTCACCACCTAGCCCCTCGACAGCCCCAGTTAGGTACCAGCAAGAACTGATAGAAGATTCTTGTTTTTTTTTTTTTTTTCTTATTCCTTGTTTCAGATAACAACTAATATTGGGAACTCTGAAAAGTTATTGTCTAATTCAACAAAGCATAAACACAAACAGTTCCTCAGTTGATGAAAAAAACTGAAACAACAACAACAAAAAAATGAAAACCAAATTTCACAGCTGTTCCAAGTGGGTAGTTTGTGGAAATCACAGCCCTCCAACATGCAAACGTGATGACTGTCTAAATGACGCCAATGCCTAGATTCGGTGATGATCTTGAAAAGCCCTGACCCTTGCCCTTCCTCCCCCTCCTTCTAGTGATTGAAGTCAGCAGCACTGGAGGAAAATGGCAAAGACTTGGGATCAAGAAAAAGTCAGAATAATGTCTGCAGATTACTCATCAGCCCGTGAAGCATGTGTTAGTTTTCCTTGAAGGATGAGGATCTAGAAAACTCTTGAGAATAAAGTTTATTTTATACACATTCTGAGGCCTATTCTTTTTGTGTATGTGAAAGTAAAAATTATAACTCTTTTTTTTCTCCAGTTAAAGTCATGAAACTCAAATCATTAACATGTTCACCATATGAATACCACAGAGTAATAGTAATCAGGCTGGGTGCATAACTTTGTTCTAAAATTATATGTTAGTAGGCACCTGGTATTGCATAGAAAACCTATGTTGTGTCCCACACTTTGGGAACTGAGATAACTCAGGCAAGGAATTCTGCTCTTGTAGGGAAGCAAATCTGTGAGCAAGACTGCAGCCATATACATGTTTACTCTTCGGCAACCCAAGGAAACAGTGATAGGAGTTTGCTATTTATTCATAATTTGGAAAAATCTTTCCATGCAGGCCAAATTTCCATTCTAGAGGTTTCTGTAGGACCCACAAGTGTAGAAACAATACCTAGATGGAACTGGTATGTTTCAAATAACATTACCCTTTAGATTTCTTTTTCCGAGGATAACTTCTTCGTACTCATTGACTTGTGTTTTGCCAGCAAATATAAAAGTGGGCCAGTTTGTCCAGAAGCTTTGAAACATATACAATCTGATAAGCCTCAGACTTAGAAGACTGATTCATATAAGAAGGATGAAGGAGATAGTAACAGAGATCCTTTAAATGTGTTTGTGCAACAGACAAGTGACCTTCATTTCCTTGTAGCAATGAATGGTACAATGGTACTAGGGATTGTCAACCCCTCCTGCAAGGGAGAGGTTCACACAGAGCCAATTTTTACCTCAAGGCTCAGTCAGTTCTTCACAGCCTTGATTATTAAGGCCTTTAACGTTCTCTTAAGAAATGTTTATATCCCAGGATTATGTGTTCTGCTAAATTTCTGTCAGTAAATTCAGAGTTTTAGTTTTGAATTTTAAACCTACAACATCCAAGTGATATTCTGATCATGGTGTACTTTGTATCCACCAATAATGGAATTATTGGTGTGCATATTCCCTAATAGGAACTTTCCCTGGAGGACTTCTTCTCTGTATTGTAAAAACACCCACAATAGTTACCTGCTATTTCTATGGCAGCTACAGGTTGTCTACTCCCCTCCATCTCCTACTGAGACGTTCTCCCTCTCTCTTCTCTTAGCTGAGAATATCAGGATGTACTGTCACTTCATTCTGCTCATTTCAGTGGGGGACATGCAACTACCTCATATGTACTGGTTCACCCTGTGGTTAAAGATCTTCTATTGTACCCTCCATGGAGAATAAATCTTCATGGCAGGAAAAATGTCTATCTGCAACACTTGAAATTTGTTGTTCTGGATTTTTTCCTGAACAACAACAACAAAAGTTTTGGCTGACTTTTCTGGCCTTGTGAGGTGCGCCTGTCTGGGACAAGGCAACTCTGGGGACTTGTGGACCTAGCAGGCCCGGCGGGAGCGCCCCTGGTGGAGGTGGGGGCACTCGGTGGGGGCGCTGGGGCTGGTCTCTGGTGGACAGCAGGGAGCTTATGGCCTTGAGGACCGCAGGTATAGGCAGGCTGAGGTGCAGGGTGCTCCGCCGCAAAGGAGCTGCCGTCGAGGAGCGGGATAGTCCGCCAATCGCAGTTCCCTGATGGCCTAGTAGCCGGGCCAGCGCTTCCCCTCCTGCAAACTCCCGTCCTGGCAGCCAGTTGTTGTCACGTCCACGTGTCACACATGGACTGGAAGGGGCTCCTGCCAAAGCCAGAGCTCTGAACAGCGGTCACAGCCTTTGGACACGCTTTGTCTTTGTATGTTGAATAGATGGTTCTTAGCAAATCCGGTAATAATACATATTCTCCTGCTTCAACTTCTTGAAGAATAAAGACACACACATCAGGGGTTTTGATATCGCCCCCCAAGTTCCTAAGGTACTGTTAATTTTCAGGGCCTGGAGGGATTCCCTTTTCATGAACCCAAAGACTGTAGAAGAGACTCTTTGCACCACTTAACACACTCTGGGGAGCTAAAAGGCTGGTTGCAGAGAAAGGCAGCAGGCCTTCCCTGACCGGGAATCGAACCCGGGCCATGGCGGTGAAAGCCCCGAATCCTAGCCACTAGACCACCAGGGAGCTGTGGCTGGGCCTCCCCTTAATTTTAGGGGACACACTAGAAATGTCTACCCTTCCACCAGCTGTTGGTGGTTTTAGAGATGATCTAGAAAGTCGGACCTTCCAAGCTGTCTCCAAAAATTGAGGCCGCAGGCGAAGCAACAGAACTGGGTCCCACAAGTAGGGCGACTTGAAGACCCCCAAAAGCACAATCCGCCGAGCGGAGCCGTTGGTGGTGCGTCTCTACTGCAGCTCAGTAGTGACCGGGAAACCCAGAGGTGAGAGGGGACCCGGCTGTGGACCCGCTGCCTGCCAGGATGAGGGAGTGGACCAGGGAGAAAAGGGACTGAGCCTGAGACCCAGGATCTCCAGCCACAGGGCCCGAGACTCCTGCTGGAGCAGACAACCCGATGGGGTCTCTCTCAATCACCATCCGATCTGTTCGCCCTACAACCATTTGCATCCTCAGCATCTCCAGGTTGGGATTCTTTACTACCGTCCTCCCATGGCTCAGAGCAAATCCCCCAAACAGACTAAAAACAACCAGAACACCAAGTTCCTTTGGACGCTGAAGTTTTAGGCCAAGTCCATTTCGGACGAGGGATTCGATCGAGTATGGACGTTGACCTGCACACCTTCCCCGGGCCTGATCGCTGACTAGCACCCAGGACTCTTGGTCAAGACGGGAGGCGAATCTCACTGCAACCCTCGGGAGAGTGGGCCGTCCTGCCTCTGCCCTTCGTCCGCCCTTTCCCAAAGCCTCTCGGCCCGTCTTGGGGACCAGGGACCAGCCCGAGACCTCCTTGCGCTCCCCGCTCACACCAGCAGGACCCCACCCCTCTCGGGAGGCACTGTGTGGGCGCCAGGTCGAGGAGGTGTCTGTGGCTCCCCACAGGTCTCCAGCCCTTTCCCCTGTTTCCTTTCCTCCGGGAAGAACCCCAACGGGAGCTAGGAGACAGGAAGGTGTGAAGCCGCTCCTCTGGATCACTGCAAAGGAGAGGAATCCCTGGGAACTTGGTTCTCCACTGGGCGCACTGGAGTGGGGGGGGGTATAATCCTACCCCGGGCACAGCACGACTCCTCCTGTGCACCGTGGCCACCACCGGAACCAGAAGTGGGGGAGCAGCTTTTAAAGTGACCGGCACGGGGAGCGGGGATGACACTTCTTGGCTGGGCCCACAGGCACGTTTGTGTGCTCAGGCCCATCAACCTGTCCCTCAGCTGCGACGTGAGACCAGGAGGCCACCACGACTCTGGGAAAGGCTTCCCGGGCTCACACTGCAGAGTCACGAAGTCAGCTCAGGAGAAGATGCTGCTCCAGGAACAGACTCCAGACAGGAACTTGACTGAAGAATGCTGGCACGGACTCCCCCCGGCCCCCAGGGCTTGGATCCAGCCCTGGTTTCTTGTTGTGCACGTCAAAGAGGCCAGCTCACAAGGCCTTGAAGGAGCTCACAAGGCCTTGAAGGATTTGTGGTGTCTGTTTTCATATTATTCAGCCTATAATGGTCATGTGGGGACGTCCTGACCTGCTTGGGTCTGATAAGGTTCCTGGTTGAAGGCTTAGTATGAGTCGACAAGAACCATTTGTCCCCCTCCGTCCTTGCTCTCGCCTACCAGTAACTTTCCATTCTATCTGCAAGAAATATATAAGGATGAGCTGAGATAATAAAGTCAGTTTCCCCCTGGATGAAGGACCTCGGACTCCTGTGTCTTTTTTAATCCCGACGTCTCCCGCCAGACTCGGTCCATTTCGCCGGACGCGGCAATTGGAGGTCCACACCGAGATCGGAAAGCGGAGGTAAGCGGACGGGACTCACCTTCCATAAGAGAAGGGGGAGAATTGGAGACCTTCCATAAGAGAAGGGGAAAAGAGACCTTCCATAAGAGAAGGGGAAAAGGGGTGCGCACCATGGGTAACTCAGCAGCTAAAGTTCGTCTGGCCAACGAACTCAGAGAGCTGTTGAACACACAAGGAACAGGAATAAAAACAAAAACTGCAACAGAATTCGTTGAAGTTATTGCCCAGGCATGTCCTTGGTTTCTGACAGGGGGATTTTTTAATAACAATGATTGGGATCAGGTCAGATGTGATTTACAAAGATTGTTGAGGGATCAAGGTCCGGAAAGTATCCCAATAGCCACTTTCTCTTTATGGAGACTGGTTAAAGATGCTTTGTTAATAGATAAAATAAAGATTAAGGAACAGCTTGCAGAATGTGAACAAGTCCTTAGCCAGGTCCAGGAAGAGCAAATGGCAGAGTCCTTACCCCTTTCCCATTATTCTTTCACATCTCCTTCTTCATTCTTAGATCCACCCTAGCTGCTCTCAACCCTGCCTTCTCATCTTCCCCCTCCCTAATAGGCCCACAGAAAAGTCTTAACTGACCTTCTCCAAAATATTCACCATGGCTTATTTTAGGACTTTCTACAAAACAATCTCTACAAAAAAGTTCAATGTGGATAAATTTCCTATTTTCATGTTGCCCTGTTTTATTTGGCTACTGTCTGAAAAGATCAGCACTCCAGGCGCTAGACACTCCCTTACTAGTTTTTCACAAAAATATGTAAACAAGGCCTCTGGCCTTGAGCTGGGCTTCACAGTGCTGAGTACATTTCTAAGATAAGGAAGTTACTAACTGGGCTCCATGGTAACAGCTGGCAGGAGGAAAAACTGGAAAGGGAGATAGAGGAACTGGAGGGTCGAATGAAGAAGCCAAGATTTAAAGCACCTACGGCCCCAATCCCTGTTGCGCTCCCTCCTTACAACCCCAATTGGGACGAGGACAACCCCAGAAGGTGGGGGGCGGGGGTGTTCAGTGGCAGCCTAAGACGGCCCACACTTTTCCAGTAATTGAAAACCTGGATGCCTATGGACAGCCGGCCAGAGTGTATGTTTCTTTAGCCTTTAAAGATATTAAACAACTAAAGGAGGCAATTACTAATTACAGACTCCATGCCCCCTTTACATTGACTCTCCTCGAGTCTTTCTCTGCCAATCAGCTGACACCTAGTGACTGGCAACAGCTTTGTAGGGCTGTGTTGTCCGGAGGGGATTTTTTTTGTTGTGGAAAAGTGAAAATCAAGAGAGGTGTTGCGAGCTAGCCCGAGTCAATCAGGACGCCGGCTTCCCACGGCGTAACCTTGAAATGTTAACAGGCTCGGGACAATATGCTATTATAAATCAACAAATTAATTATGATCCTGAGGTCTATGCTCAGATAGCTGCAGCAGCCGATCAGGCTTGGAAGGCTCTACCTATTTCAAATTCTGAAACAAAAATTTCAAAAATTGCTCAAGGACCCTCTGAGCCTTATTCTGACTTCATAGCCCGATTGATGCAGATAGCAGGAAAAATATTCCCTAACTTGGAACAAGTCATGCCGGTCATTAAGCAATTGGCTCTTGAAAATGCAAATTCCTATTGCCAAAATGCCATTAAATCTACCGGAGCAAAGAGTGTTGATGACATGATTCGAGCTTGTAAGGATATTGATGGAGCTCATATTACCGGACAGGTTTTGGCCGCTGCCCTCAAAACGGGATTGTCAGGGTTTAATGGTAAAGCCCACCCAACGGCTGCTTCCAATGTGGGAAAGAGGGACATATTAAATGAAATTGTCCCGAGGGGGATAGACGGGGTCGGGAAGGCACACCTGGCCCCTGTCCCCGATGTGGCAAGGGAATCATTGGAGCAGCGAGTGTAGTTCCAAGTTTGATGCTCAGGGACGCCCACTGCAGCCGGGAAACGGGAACAGGGGCCCACCCCGGGCCCCGGAAGCCAGAGAGTACGGGGCGATCCAGAGACAGAACAAGCTGCTACCGCAGTAAGATCTTGGCCAGGCGGGGAAAAATGCAGACAAAATCAAACAAAATACAATCGGTTAGGAAAACTTGGGGAACTTTTGCCCCCAAAATGGGCAGCAGACTCCATGCTGTTTGCATCACCGTGGTAACCATGGGCTGCCTGGCCGGAAGAGCGGCTTCCTGGTCCCACCTTCCACACTTTTGGGGGCTACTGATTGGTTCTTCCACAGTCACTCAGACAGGACTTCTAGTCCCGCCTTCCAGCCACTAACCTGTACTGCTGTGTTTCAGATTTCTACCGGAGCTGCTCAAAGCCTGTATTTTTAAAAGATGCCTACCTGTAAATGCTAACGAGAGATATCTTTTTCTGACAAAATTTAATTCTACAAGTTTCTATGTTACAGTCCTAAATTTAAGCTAGTTCTAAGTTAAATAACCTGACTTTTTCTTTATAGTTGTGTTACTAAATAATGTTCTATTGATGAGAGATATCAAATATGCTTCTTTATATTTTACCTTTAATTTTGGAGGTTATGAGGATGCATTTGCTCGCCACAGGAACAAGCCGGCAAAGTTCCTGTGATGACCAAAAAATCCTTATTCTCATTGCTAACTATAAAAATAAAAATGTATACTCAAGGATCTTATTTCAGTTACATCAAGTGACGTCACATAAAAGAGTGCACTCCTAGTTAAAAATAAATTAAAATGGATCCAAATATTTTAAGGCCACGTGGTTACATAAAGTTAATACAATTATAAGTTATGCTCTTATTCTTAATATATATATTTTTTATATATTTAGATAACCTATATTCGTTAATCTATAAATTAATTAGCACATGCCTAATTGATTAGTTAATATATATTTGCCTAATTGTTTTTCTTCAACAGGAAACCCATAATTTATGTTTTATATCTACATTTATCAGATACTCTGCCTTTTCAGTTACAGATATTTGAGATAAATGTGTTTACTATAAATTTGCTTTTAAGTGAAAATACAATCAAGTAGTTTCTAATTCTCAAGGTTACTGTTTAAACTTATAAGATGATAAATTATTATAATTATTTCTACAAAATATCTAAGGGTTTTAACTATATTTTCATTGATATTTCTTATCAAAGTATAATAATTTGTTTATAGATTCTAAGGTTTTCAGAAATTGTTCCAAAGTATATTTTTTTTTAAGAAAAAGATGCTTCAACAAAGAAAAAGCACACATGGATCCCAAAAAGAAGAAAGAAATCATCTTTGGGTAAAACAAGGTCTTTATATTCATTTTCCTAAAAAAAAAAAAAAAAAAAAAAAAGGGAGAGAAAGATTTTTATATTGGTATCTAAACAGATGATGTAAAAAGTTAGAACAATTAAAAAAGAGATTTATATATACTAAACTGACTATAATTAATTTAAGGGTATTTCAGGTTATTTTCCTAATTTAACTATACTAATGTGAGCAAAAATTTTGTCCATATTTTGATATGATAAACACCTATTAAAATGTAAGTTTACTTTTTTAAAGAAAGATCCTTATTGCCTAATAATTCTTACTGTTTAAGATAAAGATTAATTTTGGTAAATAAATTCACATTGTTGATTAAATATTAAGTATATTGAACTACTAACTTAAACCCCTGTATGACCTTTTGAGAGGAGACCCCTCACCCACCTCCCTGTGAAAACCTACTCCAAAAGCCTTGAAGGCACTCAGGTTAATAGAAACAGCCTTACAAGAGATGCAGGTAATGCAGGTGGACTACTCCCAGTAGGCACAAATCTTCAAACAAGTCCCCATATTCTTAGGAATCTAAAATGGACTATACAAAATGTGGAAACGGGAAAAATTGCAGTTTTGGCCCAAGGTACCGGACATTATCCCTCACCAGGATGGTGGCTGAATATTACTTTTGACCTATGCCACCTTGTCCAAGATTCTTGGCCAGATACAGGAAAAACCAAGGAGGATTCCTACCCCCCCTTGTCGGTTCCGATCATGGTATTTATGCCCGGGACGACAACATACTTGGAAGTGTGGAGGACCTGAGGCCTATTATTGTGCCTCGTGGGGATGTGAAACCTCTAGTAATGGGCATTGGCTTAAGAATTCACCCAGGAATGACTATGCCCACTTCTGGCAAACAATAGAGGGAGGATCAAATATTACTATTCAGTTTACTTCCAATGGAAAACAGCAACCAGATTGGACTCAAGGATATCTCTGGGGGCTGCGTATTTACACCCCTGGACAGTACAATCCTGGCTTGCTTTTTCGGCTCAAATTAACTACAGAACAGCCTACTGGAAGTCTAATAGGACCTAATCAGGTGCTCGGAGACCAAAAGGCCCCGTCTGGACCCAAGCAGCCCATAGCCCCGACATTAAAACCTTCCCCCAGCGGTCAAACAATAACTATGGGCTATCAAACCTTTGATTATACCCCTGAGCCCATACACCCTGGAACTGGAGATCGCCTTCTTAATTTGGTCCGAGGAGCTTTTTTCGCTCTCAACGCCACCAATCCTAACAGGACCCAAGATTGCTGGCTATGCTTGACCTCCAGGCCGCCCTATTATGAAGGGGTAGCGATACTGTCTAATTTATCCTCTAATACCACTGCAGATCCTAAATGTTATTCTCTGCCCAGCTATAAGTTAACTATCACGGAGGTCATGGGACAAGGGGTTTGCTTGGGAAAGGTGCCGCTTTCACGCCAACATTTCTGCAACATCACCCGACCAATAAATCAATCCCAATCTGATTATTTGTGGGGTCCCAAAGGGTCCTATTTTGCTTGCAATACTGGGTTAACTCCCTGTGTTTCCATGGCAGTCTTAAATACAATTACTGATTTCTATGTGCTGATACAATTATGGCCACGGATATCTTATCATGGGTCAGACTATGTCCTGGGACACCTTGAGGGACATACTCGGCTCCCCAGAGAACCCATAACAATGACTATTGCCCTCCTATTGGGCATAGGCGGAATAGCAACTGGAATAGGAACCGGGACAGCCGCCTATGTCCAGGGAGATCAATTATTAAATCTACAAATGGCTATGAATGAGGATTTAACAGCCATGGCCAAGTCAATTACTGCTTTGGAAAAGTCCCTCACCTCCCTCTCAGAAGTTGTGTTACAAAATAGGAGGGGACTAGATTTATTGTTCCTAAGGGAAGGAGGATTATGTGTAGCTTTAAAGGAACAGTGTTGCTTTTATGCAGATCATACTGGGGTAGTCCGTGAAACTATGGAAAAGGTCACGGAAAGATTGGCTAAAAGACAAAAGGAGTTTGAAGCACAACAAGGATGGTTTGAACAATGGTTTAAAAATACCCCATGGTTAACTCCTTTGATATCCACTGTAATGGGACCGCTTTTCGGTCTCCTTCTTATAGTTGCTGTAGGCCCCTGCCTAGTTAAGAGAGTGACACAATTTATTAAAGATCAAATTAACATTCTAATTTCTAAGCCAATACAGGTCCATTATCAACGCCTACAAACCAAGGATGATTTTGCTGAAGTTTGTCTCCGACCAATTCGAAGATAATTTTTCTATAATAATCCCTGTTTCATGCCTTCCTCCTTTCACCGTCTTTCTTCTTTATTTTAATATTCCTCTCCTCTGACTCCATGCCTTGTTGAACCGGAACCAATTAAAAACCCAATAATGACTGGCTGAATAGATACCACTAAACGCCTTGGCAACAATGAGCTGATCTTGTAGTACCCAGAGACTGGCAACTTTCACGCTTGCACTGCAACCTAAGACAGGGGAAATGGGGCCTCCCCAGAGATGGGTAAGCACTGTAAGGGCAGTGAACGACCTAAGACAGGGGCTACTTGATTCTCTTTGACGTGCAACAAACAAAAGAGGGGGAACTGCTGGCACGGACTCCCCCCGGCCCCCAGGGCTTGGATCCAGCCCTGGTTTCTTGTTGTGCACGTCAAAGAGGCCAGCTCACAAGGCCTTGAAGGAGCTCACAAGGCCTTGAAGGATTTGTGGTGTCTGTTTTCATATTATTCAGCCTATAATGGTCATGTGGGGACGTCCTGACCTGCTTGGGTCTGATAAGGTTCCTGGTTGAAGGCTCATTATGAGTCGACAAGAACCACTTGTCCCCCTCCTTCCTTGCTCTCGTCTACCAGTAACTTTCCATTCTATCTGCAAGAAATATATAAGGATGAGCTGAGATAATAAAGTCAGTCTCCCCCTGGATGAAAGACCTTGGTGTCCTGTGAACTCTTTTAATCCCGATGTCTCCCGCCAGACTCGGTCCATTTTGCCGGATGCGGCAGAAGAAGACCTTGGCCTCGTCTGCGCCGCCTTTTCCCGGGAGCTAATGACGCTTGTGGCCTCCTCCGACCAGGTGGAAGGAGGAGTGTCTCAGGTTTGTGGAAGGGCAGTGACGACACTGTCGCTGACCTTTACTAGAGAAGCAGATACGCAGGTGACCTTCTTCCCTCTGTGAGATTTTGTCCCTCTGTCGAGAGGGGAATCAGCTGGAATGACCAAAGGACCCGGGACTGTCTCCGCCCGGTTTCGGGCTGGGGACCTCTCGCGTGCGAGGCGAACGTGACGGCCACTGCCCCTCGGAAACGAGGCGCTGCAGGGTCGGGGGTGTGGGCGACGGGTCCCTGGGCACCCCGGCCCGCAGTGTGGAGGGCCCCTGGAGAGGCGGCGGTGCCTCCTCGGCCCTTGGCCGGGCGCCGCCCTCGGTCCCCAGGAGCCGCAGGGAAGTCCCCCTCCGTCTCTCCCGGCTCCTTCCTACCAAGCCCTTTGGAGCCCGCGCCCCGCCGCCTTTCCGAAAGGCTCCTCCCGCTGTCGTCTCCTCAGCTCAGCGACTAACGTCTCCGTGCTCGGCCAGCACAGCAGCAAAGGCTGACACCGAGGCTTCTGGCTTCCGCCCGCAGCACACCACGCTTCTTGGCCTGCCTCGACCTCCCCGGGAGGCCAGCCTCGACCTCCTCGGGAGGCCAGCCCCGAAGGTGACTAGGAACGGAAAGACTGCGAGGCCACCTCTTGGTGGGGCAAACAGGGCAGCCTAGCGGACTTCACAGGATCGCCACCTCGGCTTGAGATTCTTTTCGAGAGGCAGTTTTATTTCACCTTCTGTAGTACCCCATGTTAGGTGCAGGACAGGCTGAATAAGCTGTCTGCAGGGCACGCCAAACAAAGTTAGCTGCAGGGTGACCTGCCCACTCAAACCCTCTGTCTGGCTCTTTATCACTTGTTTGCTTCAAGCCCTAACGCCCAAGCCCCCGCTCAAGGCTGAGCGCTTCGCCCCACCCTCAAGGCCGAACACTTAACGCCCCCTTGTGCGCCAACAAGGCGGCTTGCAGACCCGGAGACCCCATTAGATTTGGCTATAAAAACTCCCTCCTGTGGTTTTGTTCTCTGCACCCTGTCCCACACGGCTCTGCAGTCCACAGAGAGGCATTCTGCAAAAGCCCTGGGTACCTGGGGATCTGCCCAGTCCTAACCTTCAGTGGGCTTTTGCCCAGCACTTGAGGAAAGTATCTGTCTTACATTTGGGAAAGATTTCAGTGTGAGCTTAGTAATTTGTTGTTGTTGTTGTTTTTAGTTCCCAGAATTTGTCAATTGCTGGCTTGCATTCAGGGAAGGCCTGAGGCTGCTTCTAATTAGCGCCTCCCTGTTTGCTGGGAGCTGCTCCATTAACATTTCTTTAGAATGGGCTCTGGGCCTTGGGGACATTAACATTTCAATTTCCCAAGTGCAGCTCTGCTTTCCCGGGCTCCAGTCTCAAACGTGGCCTTTATTCTCGATTTTACTGGATATTAGACCCAATTTACCTAACTATACTAACGATCTATCTTTAAATCGGGCTTCTCTATAGATGATATTTTAGGCACTGTCATAGACTATTAAAAGGGTTTGTGATGAAAGACCCTCAAATCCCCTGTCCAAAAGAGAACTACGCGTCACACTGGCTGCAAAAGCAAGAGGCAAGTTTATTAATACACAGGTGCCTGCGGGTGCACAGCAAAACCTCAGCCGAAGCTTTGGTGAACTGGCACACCGGGCTTTGGGGTACAGTTCTTTTATAGGGAGAGGGGAGCTGTTTCCCGCCTAGCACACTAACAGGTATTTCATTGGTTCTTTTGAATCCAGTATTAGGGTAAACTTGCTTTTCACTATACGTTCTTGGAAAACCTACAGGGTTACATTCCATTCTCAAGCATGTCCTGAGATATGGGTGCAGTGCTCTTTCTCAACCGGTTATATGGTAAGCTCATCCGGTACTTGTGCCTATTTATTGCATACTTTTACTTTCGAAACAAGGCCTCAGGTTATGGGGCTGGAGTCTTTCAGTGAGACAGGCAATTGGGGTGGGAGAGAGACTTTCCCACATTAGGTTTAGTGAGCATCCCGTGGGTTGCAGTCTCTGGAAATGGCCATGGGTAAGAACTAAGGCACTTCCCCTGGGGGCAGTCATGCTCTACTGTGTACTACATTCCCAGCCCAGAGCCCTCTTTATGGAAAGGAGGTCTCACCTCAAAACTCTGCTCAGGGCCTCTGTAGAGACCAGCTGATCAGGGGACTGGAAGTTACTTTACTCTGACTCTTAGCCATTACTCCTCTCTCTTCCACTTGCCAAGAGCTTTTTGTTCAGGGCCCCTCAGTTATCATTATTTGATAACTTAGTTGTCCCCTATTTGATACATCTCACACTTGCTTGATGCCATTCAATGGAGAGAGAGAGAGAGAGAGAGAGAGAAACATTGAAGAAGTTGGTACCCATTTTATTTAACCTCTTGCTTATGCTAACCTACCAAATGAATAAAGGCTTGACCGTTACTTTAACTTGACTGGTTGTTTTAATTGACCATGTTGGCACCCGACGATGCTCAAGTGTACTCTCTTCTCTCTGACAGTCATTCCTGCGCTGAGTCCAGGTTTCAATGTACTACTCTCCTGAATTTGTTGATGCCTTTATTTGCCTGCCTGGGTTGCCATTCAAAAAAAATCAATCGGGCTGGCTTGAGTAACAGAAATTAATTTTCTCAGTTTTGGAGGCTACAGGTTTAGGATCAAGGAGATGGCAAGTTTGATTTCTTCTGAGGTCTCTCTCCTCAGTTTGTAGATGACCACTTTTGTTTTTATGTGGAATTTTCTCTGTGTGGTGTCTCTCTCTATGACCTAATTTTTTTTTCCTTATAAAGAAACTAGTCAGATTATAGTCCACCCTAATAGCCTCATTTAGTATAATTACCTCTTTAAAGGCCTTATCCCCAAGTAGAGTCACATTCTAAGCTACTGGGTGGGGGAAATGGACACAATTCAGTCTATAGCATTGCCTGTGAAAAGAAGTTTGTGGGTAGGCACTGACTGTGACTGCAGCTCCTTGGGATTCTAATCCATTACAGTTACCAACAGGATGCCATTAAAAATTCATTAAAGATTTGGATAACTTCCCTTTATTCACATATAGGGTAGACTCCTATTCACACCAATTCACAAGAGATGAAAACTGCCGTGGATCTCTTCTTTGATAAAATGGGCTTGTCACTTCTTGGAATTCAGTTCATTTTAGTCTTTTTGCAACCTTAGCTCTCTGGTGATTTAAAAATTGTTATTTTCAATCTGAGCTAGGCTGTTCTCATGGTTAGGTTAGGAGAGATATTCTCTTGCAACTTCTTATACCCTAATTGGAAATAACATTTCTCTGGTGATTTTTAACACTTTATTTTTTTTTTTTTTTTTTAGAGAGAGTGAGAGAGGAGAGAGAGAGAGAAAATTTTTAATATTTATTTTTTAGTTCTCGGCGGACACAACATCTTTGTTGGTATGTGGTGCTGAGGATCGAACCCGGGCCGCACGCATGCCAGGCGAGCGCGCTACCGCTTGAGCCACATCCCCAGCCCCTCTCTGGTGATTTTTAAATGTCACACTCCACTTACCATTTTTAATGGAGTACTTTCTAGGGGCTTCAAAGAAATCTTTTATTTTAATTGCCTGGAAATCAGGCAACAAAGGACAGTAACCCCCTGAAAAGTGGGAAATAAACCATGTATCCCCTGATGACCCAGCTTACACTGTTAGGTGCAGAATTGTCCCAGGCTGGGCACACAGAAGGGGCTCTATGGCAGACTTCCTGCACTGAGATGAAACTGAGAGTCTGATGAGAGCAGGAAATCTGGTATTCATAGGACAAAGACCCAGAGAGAAGAGAGCCCAGCAGAGAGAGAATCTGGACATATGTAGACCCCCCCACCACAATCCATATTCATCAGATCACCAGTGTATGTATACATGCTTCTAAAGAAACTAGCTGATACCAGAGAAATATTTAAGAAAAATCATGGGACAGGTCTGGTCCTTGCACGAGGCAGGCACTCAACAGTGTCTTAACATAGCAGCCTGACTGGAACTGTTCATAATTCATGTTTTGGTAGTGAGGCAGCACTCTCCTGAATCTCCTAAAATCAGAAAAACAAGAACCAAAAGGATTATATGGTTTACAAGTCACTTAGCTGAACCCCAGAACAAAATTCAAGATTTATAGAAATTCTAAAATTCAAGAAAGCAAATCCCACTATTAAATGATAACAGGAATGTAAAAAGCTAGGAAAACATGACCCATAAAAAGGAGAATATTCAATTAATCAAAGATGAATCAGGGGCTGGGGATGTTGCTCTGAAAGACCCCAGCCCCATAACCTAAGGCCTGATTATGAAAAGTAGAAAGTATGCAGTAAACAGGTGAGCTCACCACATGACCTGTTAGAAAGGGCACCCTGACCACATCACAGGACATGCTTGAGCAGACTGGGATCATAAGCGGGAACAGGGAGGAAACACAATGTAAACCTGTGAGATTTATGAGTTTTTCGGGAACCTATAGTGAAAAACAAGTTTATCATAGTGAAAAACAAGTTTACCCTTTAAGTGACGTGTATGCTGGATTCAAAAACACCTGTTACTGTGCTAGGTGGAAAACAACTCCTTTTTCCCTATAAAAGATCTGTACCCCAAAGCCCGGTGTGCCAGTTCACCAAAGCTTCGGCTGAGGTTTTGCTGTGCACCCGCAGGCGCCTGTGTATTAATAAACTTGCCTCTTGCTTTTGCAGCCAGTGTGACGCTAGTTCTTTTGGACGGGGGATTTGAGGGTCCGGGGGTCTTTCATTTGGGGGCTCGTCCGGGATCAGCTTTCCCCCCCTCCAGATCCCTGTCCGGAGGAACTCTTGGCATCACTGGGAGGTAAGCTGGCCAGCTCGAGCTATTGTGTCGTGTCGTGTTGTGTTGTGTTGTGTTGTGTCTGTGTTTGCGCAGCGACTGTACGATTACGCGTAATCGCTCTGTATTCTGAGGCAGCTTGAGAAGGAGTTGACGAACTCGGACTTCTCCCCTGCCTGCCGCCCTGGGAGACGTCCCAGGGGTCTGTAGGGTCCATTTTTTTTTGTTTTGTTTTGTTTTTGTTTTTCTTTTCTGGGACCCCAGTGTTTCCAAGGGAAACACTGTTTCCGTAAGTAAGTCAAGGGGGGGAATGCCGGCTCCCCCTTGAACTGTCAGGTTTCGGTTTCGGTTCGGTTTCTGCCGGCAACGCGCAGCTCTCTCTCTCTCCCTCTCCGTTCAGTCTTTTTAACTGTTGTGTCTGTCTTAACCCTTTACTTCCTCCTTCTGACTGAAACTCTGCTGTATCTGTCTTAACCCTTTATTTCCTCCTTCTGACTGAAACTAATAGGGGTCTTTCATTTACATAATCTTGCAGTTAAAAGTTGAGGTTTAATTGTTTAGTTTGTGATTTCAGATAATTCACGTATCTTAAACTTTTACCATGTTTTCAACTTCCAAACCTGAAAATTGTGACTTATGGTTAAAATGCCTTAGACATGAAGTTTCTGCTCAAAATTCCAGTTTTCCCAGTTCCTTCCAGACCTCAGCCAGGACTTAAATTGATATGCAAATAAAAGAAGCCTGGAACACTCAGTAAGAGACAGATCTGAAGCCCAAGGAAAAAAAAAAAGGTAAAAATGTCTTTTTATAGGAACTCAAACCAGATTAAAACAAAGAGTAAACTGTATGACATTTACTAATTACTGGCTGGTCAATTTTCTCTAGGACTTTTGCCTTTTCTTAGATTCTATGTTTTTTTGAGCTCATGATTTTTATTCTACAGACAAGCTAATGTTTTTCTGATAAGTTCTATTTTTGATCAACTGGAGTTCTTTTGCCTTTTGTGTTATGTGTTACACTTGTGTTGCGTGTTGTATGTCTGTATGTCTGTGTGTATGTCCATATATCCTGCAGTGATATGACAATTGACAGATGAGGAGCGCTCATAAAAATTTAAAAATGGATCCAAATATCTTTGATTCACGTGATTCAAATGGTTCAATTTAAATTGGGTAAACAGATAAAAGTAAAGATGTCTTTAAAATTAAGCTTATAAGTTTTTCTAGGTGTTCAAAAAGGCCTTAATAAAATGTTAAATCTGCTTAAATTTAAAAATTTACAAGTATTGTTTCAAAATGTGAACAGAAGGAGATTAACAGGTAAAAAGAGAAACTAAAAGGTTCTAGATTTCTGTATAAAAGTCTATATGATTAAGTAATTAAAAAAGTTTAAGTAAATGATATAAAAAGGTCTGTGTAAGTTTTTGAGCAAGTAATCTTAAAGACATTAAGCAGCTGGTTAAACAAGTGCTGTCGTTTTAAAGAATTGTGCTATGTTATTTCTTTAAAAGCTAAACTTGGTTAATATAAAAACATCAATGTAATTGGTGCCATTAATGTGTTCATATCTTCCAGGTATACAAGTCTGTAAGGTAGAAGCTTTAAAAAGAACATTATATCAAGCTGGTATTCTAAAAGTGTATGGTAATTTTAGGCTTAAAAGAAAAACATGTTGGAAATTCATTTATATCATTTGTGTTCTATAACTGTACTTATTATCAATAAGTTATGTAAAGTTCCATGTTACTTTTTACACTGAGATACAATTTAAATGTATTTTTAAGTTAATGAGAGCCTAATCTATGTAAAGGTTTTATTGCAAAACACAAAAGTACTTTGCTACTTTTCTACAAAAGGTTAAAAGCTTTCAGCCTTTCTTTAATTAATGTTTTAGATGTGATAATATTCATGTGAACTTGAGCAACAATTCATGTAGGCTTTGTAAAATGATGTTTAAAAAAAAAAAAAAAGCAGCAAAGATCAGCTTCAGAACTATAGTATTTGAGATTTATGAGCCCCGCCTTACTTGAGATAAGGCTCTATGTCCCATCTCACTGCATGTAAAAATGACTATAAAAAAAGGTAGGCCAGATTTTAGTGCATTTAAAGTTGTGCCCAAAAGTTGGTTTTTGTCACGATTGCCAGGATATCAAACAGGGGATGTACTCTGCCAAAATTCTAGGTAGCTATTACATAGACTAAATATGTTTTTACCCTAGTTAGTCTTGTTTTGTAGTTTGCTTTTAGATGGACTAAGGATTGCCTGTTAATGTTTTAAAGAGGTACTGCTTTAAGAACTCACAACCTGGGTTAATTTAAGATAATGTGTTGCAAGGAGTTATCACTTACAGGATAGAGAGATAGGTACTAAAGCCAAGTACTCTTAATATAAGGCTGTTAACTTATTTGCTAGATGTTTAAGATTAAGTTTTAAAATTAAAAATTTGGCTCTTGCCCTCTGAGTCAGTCTGAATCAGGGAATAGGGGACTTCTTCAAAGGGCTCTGCAACTCTAGGCCACATAACCTCCCGATCAGGGAGATTAATGAGACCAGTGGAGGACAGGAAGCCAGTCAGTGCATTTGCTGTGAAGAGGAGGGTCATCAGAAAAGGGAGACATCCCTGATGCTTCCGAAGGAAGCCACATGGTCAAGCAAGGCCTGGACCCATCCTAGCGCAAATGGCACTAGCAGAACTGAGAGGCTGCTGTGAAGTTCCCGAGGACTCCCAGGGTAATTCAGATGACTGTTAACAATAGGTAGAAACAAAAAGTCAGTTTGACTTGCTTCATCTTAAACACTTAGCAAAGACAGTCTAAGCCAAAACATAGCTATTCCTAGACATTTCAATAATAATGATAGTTAAATGAAACTTCCATAAATAAGTAAACTGGAGGCTACAAAAGAGATTCTCAGACAGGAATGCCTGATAACTATCAAAAGAAACTGCCAGAGTAGTTTTTAGCTCAAGGCCCACAGATATTCCTAACTTACACAGGTAGGCTTGGTGTTTGTTAGCATGAGTATCCAGCCCTAGGTAACAGAATTAAAGATTTCTATTAGACACAGGTCATACTAGTAAAAGGATTTTGCAGGATCAGATGGCATTAGATTATTAGACTATAGCTTAAGAAAAAAAGGACATCTGTAACCCTAAATGTTAGTTGTTGTGTTGACATCCCTGACATTTCTGACAATGTGACAAATATCCTTAAAGATTTACATGCTCAGATGGAAGCATGTAAGTTCTTTTGGACGGGGGATTTGAGGGTCCGGGGGTCTTTCAGCTCAAGCGGTAGCACGCTCGCCTGGCATGCGTGCGGCCTGGGTTCGATCCTCAGCACCACATACAAAGATGTTGTGTCCACCGAAAACTAAAAAATAAATATTAAAAATTCTCACTCTCTCTCCTCTCTCACTCTCTCTAAAAAAGATGAACCAGACTGATACAAAGTTAGAAGTAACAGAACTTTAGAACAGTTGTTATAACTATTTCATAGGTCCAAAGAGTTAAGCACAGACATGGAACAGATAGAAATAGCCAGAATCTAATTATAGAGTCAAAAATAACATCTGAGATAGTAAATTCAGAAGATGGGATTAAGACAGAAGATCGGAAATTGCAGGCAAAAGTACTAGGAAAAATAAAGCCATAAACAATCGAAAAACAAAACTCATGGCAAAAAATTGTTATTAAATGAACAAAGCATTAACATCTTGTAGGGTAACTTTGAGAAACAAAAAAATTAGTAAATGGAGTCCCTGAATAGAATGGGAAAGAAAAAGAAATTTTGAAGAAACAGTGACTGAAAATTTTCCAATCATAATGAAAATTATTAACCCACTGATCCAAGAATTTGAACAAACCCCAAGCACAAGACATCTGAGGAAAATCACACCAAGGCACATCATAATCAAGCTGCTCAAATCCATTGAAACAGAAAAAAAAATTATCAAAATCAGAGGAAAAGGTAGTGAGGGGTAAAGCATGCAAAGAAGGCAGTGGCACATCTTTAAAGGGATTGGGGTGGGGTGGACGTAGAATTTTAAAAGTTGTTTAATTCCTCCAAGTAGAAGGAAACTGATTTCTGGTTGTACACAAAATATGAGGAATGCTGGAAATAGTATCTACACTGGCAAATATTATGGGAACACAGGATTTTCTTTTCTTATTTCTATTTTTTAAATGTATTTATTGGTATGTGGTGCTGAGGATCGAACCCAGTGCCTCACACAGACCAGGCAAGCCTCTGCCACTGAGCCACCGCCCCAGCCCTCTCACTTCTATCTTAAAAAACATCTGACAATAAAATACACTGTGGGATCTATAACACTGTAAAGCAAAATGCTTGACATCAATAGCATAAAGGAAGGCAGGGGAGAAATGTATATAGGTATAATACCACTTAATAAGTAAAATCTGGACACTCTAAACACTGAAGCCATTCACCATGTAACAAAGGAAAGACTTATGGCCAAAAAACCAACCTAGGAGACAAAGGGTTGGTATCTTTAAAACATGAAAACATTGTGATTGGGTAATTGCTCTTCCAGGAGTTGCCTCTACAGGAATACTCCAACAAGTGGTCAAAGATATGTGGACAAGAATGATGACCGTCGCGTTATTTGTAATCATAAAGCATAGGACTAAATCAATGTCGAAAGAGTATGAAAGACGGAAGAGAATCTGGTGAAGTTCCTCCTTTCCCATACATTCCCAGGTTGAGAAGGACTGAGAATTTGCATTCTCTTTGATACCCAAGGAAACAAAGGGTCGGAGAGTGAGGGGACGTTTCTTTCTCCAAGGATCAAAGTATTCAAAAGCCAGGAGCCCGTCCCTGGGTGGGCTCGAACCACCAACCTTTCGGTTAACAGCCGAACGCGCTAACCGATTGCGCCACAGAGACGCCCTGGTCCCCGCGCTTCAACGTAGAGGAAATAATGCCACAATTCCGAGTGTTGCCGCCAACTTCTTAGGACAACAAAACCTGCAAACTGCGACTCCGTGCAAGATCGGAGAGGTGGAGTCGCTGTGCTGCCACGACCCAGACCTGGGCTTAGGGGGTCCCGAGATCACAGGGACAGCCGAACGGCCTCCCCCTCGCCCTGCCCCGGCTGCTGCAGCGGCGGCGTCGCGCAGACGCCCGGGTGCCCACTCCCGCGCCTGGACCGCGGGGCGCCGCCGGGGTAGGTGGGGTGGGGCGAGCGCCCGCGGCTCCGGGGCGCCCTCTGCCGGCCGTCCGCGGGCTCGCGCTCCCGCGCTCCACTCGGCTGCGGCCGGGGGAGTCCGGCTGCAGAGCGGAGCTGGAAAGGGGAAAGGGGACAGAAGCAGGGGAGGCTGGACGGCAGCGGGACCTTCAGTGTGCCTGAGCCTCAGAGGCACCGGGCGGATGCAGAATGGAGAAAAGTGTCCGAACCGTGAGCGGAAAACCGAGAGCAGACACGGGAGTTGACCAAGAAAGCAGCAAAGATGAAGATGATGATGACGACGACTTCGACGACGACGATGGGTCTTCACATTTAAAAAGGAAATAAAAAGCAAAACCAGGGGAGAAAATTGGTGCCAGTAGGTCTAGGCACGCGGCGGCGATCCCGCAGGATTCAGCGAACCGACAGACGGAGCGCAGGGAACAGGGACGGTGGACGGCGGCCCCCGCAGCCTGGCTTCTGGGGCGAGCCTGCGGAGGCGGCCCCAGCGGAGGCTGCGACCTGACACTGTCACCCTAGGGAAGTCGCGAGCAGTGGGGAATGGGGGCGGCTAGGCCGGAGCTAGGAGGTTGTCGGGAGAGGGTCCTGAGGTCCTCACCTTCATCTTTGTGGTGGTCACTGTTCATGTCCAACAAGGTGTTTCTCAGGACTTCAGTCCCTAAGAACAATTCCCTTTCTTTATGTAGTTGGGCAGGGAAACGGGCAGTCAGAACAGGAAAAGGGTGAAGGACGTCAAGACCACCGTTATGTGCTCTATCATGTCAAACAACAGCCATTTCCCTCAAAGGACAAAGACTCCATTCTTGCAAAAAAGACAACTACACAAATCAGCTGAGCACGCACAGGCGACAATTAAAATCAGTTTTTTTTTTCCCCTTGTGGGATTGGTTTTATTTTTAAAAAAGAAAAAGAAACCTCAAGAGTGAAAACATACAGTACTTGTCTTTTTGTGACTGGCTTATTTTACTTAATATATTGCTCTGAAGGTTCATCCATATCCCAACATTTCCTGCCTTTTAAAGACTGAATAATATTCCATTGTCTGCCTACCATCTTGTTTATCCATTCATTCATCAATGGGCACTTGGTGGCTTCCACCTTTTGACAATCATGGATAATGCTGGGCATACAAATATCTCCTCAAGACCTTGCTTTCAATTCTTTTGGGTATATACCCAGAAATGGAACTGCTGGATCACATGGTATTTCTGTTTAAAATTTTTTTGGGCAGTTACCATGGTGAAGGACGTCAAGGCCACCGTTTGATGTTACACCATTTTACATTCCTGTGAATAGTGCCCAAGACTTCCAGTTTCTCCATATTCTTCAACACTTCAACATTCATTTTCTGGTGTTTTTTTATGGTAGCCATCTTAATGGCTATGAGGTAGTCATGATTTGCATTTTTACGAATTATGAAATGGGGTAATTGTAAATGCCTAGCATAGTGGAAAATGATACATAGCGGTAAATGTTAGATATCTAACAACTTTGAAATAAGAGGTATAAGTTATAATCTTTGCTACCTTTATAAACTGGAAAGACATTGAAACTTACCAAATCCCAATAGACATGCCCATTTTCTGGTACATCATCAGTGATATTGGCATTTACTAAGGCACTACTAAATTATTGGTAATATATTCACTTTTTAAGAGGACTCTGCAATATAAAGGAAAATGGAAAATACAAAGCTGAAGCCAAAGAAGTAGGTAACTATTAGTGACAATGCAAGTAGGATTGAGAGTGGGGGAACCAAAAGAGATGCTATGTCTCAATTCAGGCCTTCATTCCTGTTCCTCCCGGCCACTCCAGGTGACCCATCCTCCAAGATCAGCACGGCTCAGATGAGGTCCAAAGCAGTCAGTGGTTTGGTGTTCTGCTGGACCCTGTTATAGTTTGAATGTGTTGTTCCCCAAAGCATGTGTTAGAAATTTAATCCTCAGTGCAATAGTGTTGAAAGGTGGGGCATAACAGAAAGAGTTCAGGTCTCGAGGGTACCACCATCACAAATGGATGAAATGCCAATTTAAAAGTGTTTGAGCCTGCAAATTCAGTCTCTTGATCTTTCTTGCCATGTGATGTCTTTCACTATGTTATGATGCAGCAAGTAGGCCCTTGATCTTAGACGTCCCAGCCTCCAGAACCAAAAGCCTTTATAAGTTCTTTATAAATTGGCCAGTCTCGGGTATTCCAAATCAGAGCGTCTTTTCAGCAAGCCAGCTTCTTTAACAGCAGCTGGACACATTCCACTCCTTTTCTTTTCTATCCCTGAGAGAAAGGGGCTCCTATCACAGCCACAGAGTGGACGGACTTCTTTAGGACAGAATGCACTTGCGTACGAAGACGCGAGAAACTGCCCCTCAAGGACATGATCACAGCGCGAGGATGCCCGGAGAGAAGTGTGTCGGTGCTGCTGGCAGCCTCGAGTGAGAGCCTCTGACCGCCGCAGAGCTTACCTATAGGCGCGAGCCGGCGACAATTAAAATCTTAACAGGCTACAAAGGGGTCAACTTCCCCTCATGGGCCTTTAAGGGATGTCTAGAGACCCTGGTGGCACTCTCCGTTGGGGCTTCTGAACCTTAACCACCTCTTTAATGAGTTTGCTTGCTTAATCTCGGCGTTTGCGGTGTTCATTCTTCAACTCCGTGGAATACTGACCGGATCCGGATTTCTACTGTAACATAATGATGGAGTGTCATCTGGGGTTTAGTCAGGCTGGGTCAGAGTTACCGTGGGGTGACTGTTGTTCTAAGATGGAGAATATGCTTCAAAATAGCATTACCTATGTCCAGTCCTCCCTAACAATTAGCCTTCTGCCTTGTGCCCAGAGCCACACGGTTCTAAATCCGAGTCCTTGAAATGTCGTGCTGAATCGTGCCCTGTTCGCAGAGTCCATGAATGAGCACCACGAACGCCGCGGTAAACAGGCGAGTTTTCTTTAAGAAAGTGATAGACGTCTCCGGAGGGAGGGGATCTCCGAGCCGAGGATCCGCGGGAGGGGGCGCGACTTGCCTTTCTTTCTCCTGTCCCCTCAGAGCCGCTTTCTTTATTAATCGTCGTCTTTCCTCCCTTCTCCGACTACGTGACTAGGAGCGCGAGCGCGGAGGTTAACCGTTAGCAACCCTCAGTTCTCTCTTTGGTAAGCAGTCGTCCCACTTTGAACCCTTAGCATTCTTGCCTACACCGACTGCCTGACCTTTTATACCTACCTCAACCTTTTGGCAGAAAATATCAAAAAGTGAGACGCCAGCTCTGAGTCTGATCTGTAGCTTCCAGGAATTACATCTTTCTGGTTGAGATATAGCAAACATTGGTGGGACTTTTAATGAAACAGTGGAAAAGCAGCGAGCGCACTTGATAGCGCGCGTACTCTTAAAGCAGACGGCAAAACTAAGGGGGCCAGAGAAGAACGTAGAGCAATATTTTAAAAAAGACAATAGAACCGCTTGAACCTTATCTGACCAGCATGAAATGGTTCACGACGTCATCTTGTACCGAGAAGATTAACAAAAGCGAGACGACACAGAGGAAAGGTAGAAACCCTACCCTCTTTAACCTGGGCGTGGTTTAAGCTCTTCCACATTTTCTGAAAGGATAAGCCATCTGTCCAGGCACAGGAGAGAGATCACAGAATACACTAACTCAGCGGTTGGGGAGTTTGTATCATCCAGATAAAACCTATGCGGGATTACCTAGTATATACTTCTATTGAAGCAAAAAGTAGGAAAATTAAAATTTTCTATCAAGACAGCTACTAAAAATATTTTTTTCCTCTCGTGTGCTAAATTGATCCATTCTCAGTACACATATACATGACAAGAGGTGTATATCAGACATTTCATATAGAGCCTGAAAACATGGAACTCAGGAGGTCATGTTAAGAGGTACCCTACACATACACAATAACCTATTTTTCCCAAACAGATCAAGTCAGGGGAGCGCGCGAACGCAGTCCCCCACTACCACAAATTATGCAGTGGAGTTTCCCGCATGTGGAGAAACCGCAAGGATCAGCACACCTCAAGTGCAATGGTAGAGCCTCACCCTGGGAGAACCACCTTCCTGATCATGGTATCACCCCTGCCAGGTAAGTATGAAAATGGTCATGCACAGGCACAGTACAGCCTCCTCTCCCCTGACTGTACAATCATGGTCACCAATCTCCCTTTCACTTGTCCATTGTGATTCTTCCGAACCACTCTCCATAAAAGACTCCCACCCACGGTCACTCACAAGACAAGCTACCGCGAGCCAACACACTGCCTTTCATCTATAGCTCCTGACCAGCAGCCCCTGCGCCGCCTCATCTGCATACTTTACCTAGGTCAATACTTTGCCTAGGTCAATTCGGCCCACCTTTCCTCCCTGGCTCTCAGTCTCCTCTTGATTTACAGCGGCCACAGTATTTTTCTCAACATGTTTTGGAGAGTATCCAAAGGAAAGGGGAAAACGCCTGTGATGATTGGAATGAGGGTTCACTTTAAAAACATTTGGAGAAATTGTGGGATTTGACTAGAATACCAACTAATCTTTTGATAATCTGGTGGTATCTTCCACTGATGGCCTGATAACAATTTCTCATCTTCCTTAGTAAGATGAGTTGAAAACTTAAATTATTCAAGGAAAAAGAAAGTGAATCCACTTTTAGATGCTTTACAAGTATATCCCACAGGATATGGCAAAGGCATGGGGCTACCATTGTTGTGTTATTCAACAAATCTCCTCTGCTGTCCCTCAAGGACAAAAGGACCCCCTTTCCTTCATTTGGGAAGTGTAAACCTGATGCTTTCTAGTTCTCACCATGAAGAATGGGGCCCAGAGACTACTGTAGGGGATCTGTAGTCTCTACATGAAGAAACTCAAATATTTTGTGTCTTCCTTCCTTCTTCCTCCTCCTCTTCCCATTTTTTCTTCTCTTCCTCCTCTTTCTCCACATCTTCCTCCTCCTGTTATTCCCTGCTGATGGAGTTGGATTCCTCAATTTTTTCCTTTCCCCATTGTTAGTCTGAGGAAGGTGGAGAAAGGAAGAGGGACTGGGGATAGGGGAACATGAAGAAAACCTAGTCCTTAAAGGCAAGTTCTTAGGTTTCAGACCTTGGTTGGGCTATGTGACCTTGGAGGAGTCACTTGTTCTCTGTGGGTCTCCAGGGGTTCATCTGCACTACGGTAGTTGCTGAGGGCCATTGCCAAGTAGGAATGACGCATCAAAATTTCCTTGCTAGCGTACCCCATGTTAAATGGATTTCGCTGTTGACATTGCATGTAAGGTGACCTTGCTCAAGGACCAAGGAGGATCCGGGTTTAGAGCTGATCAGGTTTGAGGAAGTATCCCAGTCCTTGGGTTTAGGGCGTTCCCGGTTTAAGACAATAGGGGTTTTAGGGAAATTGGAGGTTGAAGATTATTGCTGCCGGGATTAGGGTGTTCCTGCTGCTAGTTCCCGTTGAGTTCTCGTGAGATTCAAAGGGGATATTGGAGAAGAAAGCCTCGTGGAGTAGGTGAATTGGGCGGCAGCAGAACTGGGATTGCCCCAGAACGTGTGTGGAGGCCGGTGTGAGTTCGGGAATAAAGAATTGCTGTTTGAATCTACAAAGCTGTGTGGTGGCTCGTGATTCTGTGCCCAGCCAAGACATTGGCAGGTAGTGATCATGGGAATGGAAATAGATCCTTGGAGGGAGGGTATGCTGCCTATGGCTTGATTTCCACCTCCAAACACAGTCAGGCTCCCACAGTCAGGGCACTGTGCTAGCTCCAGTGAGTGCTTCTCCATCACAATTGGGGTTCTGTAAGGATGGCTGTTAGTGGAGGGTAGGTGGAGACATAACAGCAAGTGGAGACAGTTCTGCAGGAGGCTGGAACCATCAGCCTCTTTAATCTGGGTTTGGCCTGAGAGTAGGTCAGCTCTGTTGCTGGGGGGAAGAGAGGATAAGGAGGAGATCTGGGGAGGGAGGGTCATGGGGAAGAGAGGTGAGATGTGAAATGAAACAGTGGGTGTTTGTGCCATGCTTTCAGCCAGGACATTATCATATGCCATCTCAGGGAAATCAAATGCTATGAGGAAATACCTGGAACAGCCTTGCCAGAAAATGTCTTTGGACAGTATCCTTGCAGGCTTTCAGCAGATGTGGAAAACATAGTTTGCAACCACAGGGAACCCTTGTAAGGAAACCCCAAAGAGCTTACTTTCACAAAGCACTTGACCATTTCAAGGGACAATTTTTGAATTATTCTGTGAGCAGGAAGTGTCTAACTCCATTGGGACTCCTGAAACAACCCAGAAGATGAATGGACCTGTGATTCTCAAGGAGGAAACTGGACTTTTGCCAATGATGAGCTGGTGGTGGTGGTGGCAGTGAGCAGAGAGCATGAGAGTTCTTACTGACCTTCAGTAGCCCTGGAGAAAGGAATGATAAAAGGTGGCATCCAAGTTCCTCAAAGATCTCAGCCTTTTCTCAGAAAAATCATATTCCTCCCCCTTACTAGTCCCCCACCCCCCTTATATCCGTAGTTCCTCAACCCTTAACCATTTGGAGTTGAGAAGCTGACTTGTGAGCAAAGCTCACTCTTCTCCAACCTTCTGTCACCAAATGAAGCCTCTCTTTCTCCCCCACACTGTTCTCCAGAACATTGGTTTTTCCATGGGATGAGCCTTGAAACGCACTAATTTAAAGGTCAAGCAGCAGACTGGAACAAGTCCCGCCCTCCTCCAATATGTTCACTTCAAAAATGACTCCATGCCTGAATATATAGGCATGTAATATAAACCAGTAATATAAAACTGTATCAAATAAGGCAAAATGTGTTAACAGGCTTTCTTCATAAAGGAGAACGTCTTATTGTCAAAAGTTATAAGAAAATCTGCTTAACATCATTACTCATTAGGGAATACAAATTAATTCCATACTGAGATATCAGCAGTCACTCACCATTGTGGCTACATTTAACAGAAGTACTGCACCAAATGCTGACAAGAATGTAGAGCAACTTTACTATCATTGCTGGTGTGAAACTAGTCTAGAAGAGTGGCAATTTATGGTTACATTAAATTTGTACTTAGTTGATGACCCAGCAATTATAGTACTTCAATGAATCACAAGTGCACCAAATGTGGCAAAAATATTCATCAAAATAACTAATCAATAACATCAGAATTTAGAAGTGATTTAATAAGTAGGCAGATATATCTCATGAACATAACGAGCTAATTGTAAAAAATACATAACATTCCTGTAAATTGTAAGAATAGGTAATAGTAAGCTATGGAACTATACATAAGAACAGTGATTAAGAGGGGTAGTTTAGGAATTGCCTGGACAGGGATGCTATAGATCTTTCTAAGATGATGACAATTTTCTATAATTTGAGCAGGGTGTTAATCACACTTGTTAAAATTAAAACAACTGCACTAAGATTTATGCAGTTTGTGTGAACTATAGTTCAGTAATTTACTGTCCCCATTGAAATCAGTAGATAGGGATGGGGATAGGGAATAGCAGGTGCAGGCAGTGACGACTAGTTTGGATTTCTTTTTAGCAAATGAATCAAAAGCTCATCAGTGTAAAAAGAAAAAAACCAAAAAAGTCCCACTTATATTTGAGATATATCTGTTAGGAAAATGCTCATGACCATAATATTTCATCAGTTATAGATATAACATCCTTGGAAGGCAGCATTTCACCTTTGGAAATGTTTACTGCTTAACTGGGAGACAAAGAGCAAGCCCGAGGTTTCCTTTGGACCGGGCAGCCCCCAGGTTTTCGCACTGCGGGGTTTTAGTCCTCTTCTGACTGAATTGCGGTTAGAGGCCTGCAGTTTACTATCCTCTCTGACAGCTAAAGCCAAAAAACGGCCACCGTGCCTGAATCACAGAATAGAAGGCTGCACTGTGACTCGGACTGGAATCAAGGTTGTTGCAAACACAACGACTATGACAGGATGTGAGAGGTGCACTTCCTAGAACTTTTTTTTTATTTTTTTGGATGTCTGGCGACCCCTGTGTTTTCCTCTGGGTTGCGCTTCTCCGTTTCTCATTCTGCTACAAACAAAACCAACTCTCGGAATCCGGCCGCGGGCGCCTCTACCTCTTGCAGGTGTCCTTCTCTCCTCCACCTCTGCTCTCTTTCGATCCTTTGCAATTGTCTCCTTTCGACCCGGTTTCCGTCTCCACTCTCGCGGACCTCGCCGACCACCGCGGCAGCCACGTAGAACCGGGGGATCCTGCCGACAGCTGCTTCCCTCGGGCGCCGCGCTGCTGAGGCCGGCGAGCTGCAGCCCCGACGCTCTGGGACGCTGCCGGCTTCCGAGGCAGGGGACGAGCCAAGGCCCGGGGAAAGCCGTTCTGCTGGCTGTCCAGCTTCAGAAGCCCCCAACACACAGGTTTCTAAAGAGACGCAGCCCCGCACCATCCGGTTGCGACACCTGGGGCTTGCACAATTGTCTTGCAAAAAACCAGACATTCTCGCTTTCAAGCAATACATGCTCATTTATGAGGCTGAGAGGCAGGAGGGCGTCCGCCACGGGCGTCTCTGTGGCGCAATCGGTTAGCGCGTTCGGCTGTTAACCGAAAGGTTGGTGGTTCGAGCCCACCCAGGGACGGCCTTGCGACCTTTTAGACAAGGTTGTGGTTTGTAGATTCTAGTAACAGCGGTGCTAACATCTGTCATTAAAGCAGAAAAGCTCAAGTCATTGCAATAGCAACAACGTTTACATTGATCTGGAAATTAAATACTACAATGTACAGTTAATCTTATGAATAGTGGTATTAAGAGAGAAGAAAACAAACATTATGTATACTTTGTTTTGTTTAATAGGGAAGAATACTTGTAACTATTACATCCTTATTTCTGCAAAAGGCCTTATGGTGGTACCTGGTATTTACTCATTGCCACAATCCATTTGCTGTGAAGTGAGTTCATTGACGACATCGTACTGTCATGTGTCACTAATTACAACAAATAAAACATTATATATATTAAAAAAGAAGCATTGACGATATTAATGGCATTAACAATAATTAATGTAAGTCCCAATTACAATCATATCATGAAAAAAAAGAGTGACACAAAAACAATTGGTGTGGCCAGACTTGGTGGCAGACACCTGTAATACCAGTGACTCAGGAGGCTGAGGCAGGAGCCCAGCCTCACCAAATTAGAGAAGTTCTAGGCAACTTAGTGAGAAACTCTCTTAAAATTAAAAAAAAAAAAAAAAAAAAAGTGCTGAGGATGTGGTGAAGCAACTCTGGGTTAAACACCCCCCCCCCCCAAAAAAAATCTAAATAAACTGTAGCTAGTAAAGAGATTGAATTGGTAATTAAAACTCCTCCAAAATGGGGCTGGGGATGTGGCTCAAGCGGTAGCGGGCTCGCCTGGCATGCGTGGGGCCGGGGTAGGATCCTCAGCACCACATACCAACAAAGATGTTGTGTCCGCCGAGAACTAAAAAATAAATATTATAAAATTCTCTCTCTCTCTCTCTCTCTCTCTCTCTCTCTCTCTCTCTCTCTCTCTCTCTCTCTCCTCTCTCACTCTATCTTAAAAAAAAAAAAAAAAAAAAACTCCTCCAAGAAAAGCCCTAATGGTTTTATTGGTAAATTCTACCAAACATTTAAAGAAAAATGAACACCAATTCTTCTCAAATTCTTCCCAAATATTGGAAAGGCAGAAATACTTTCTAACACAGTCTTATGATGTCAGAAATACCCTAATACCAAACCCAAATGAAGACACAAAAACTGCAAATTATGAACATTGATGCAAAATTCCTCAGTGAAAACTAGCAAAGCCAACTCAGCAGCATGCAAAATGGATTATGCACCATAACCAAGTGGGATTTATTTCTGGAATCATTTGTTCTTGGAATGGGTAGTTCAACATACAAAAAATTAATCATTAACAGAAAATTGATGCATTAGCAGGAAGAATGGGGAAACACATGAACTCAATTGGTGCAACAATGAAACATTTCACATAATTCAATACCTTTTTTTATGAAAAACACTTAATAAAATTAGAAAGAAACTACCTCAACACAATACAAGTCATATATGAAAAATCCACTATAAACACCGTACTCAATGGTGAAAGACTGAAATGAAGACATTCCATGTTCATGGATTGGAAGACAAAATTTGCTAAGATGTCAATACTATCCAAAGCAATTACAGATTTAATGTATTCCCTATCAAATTGTCAATGATAGTTGTTAGGAAAAAAAAAAGTTCATCCTAAAATACTTATGGAATCTCAAGGAACCTTGAATAGCTAAAGTGATACTGATAAAAGAAGACCAAAGCTGAAGCACTCACACTTTCTGATATCAAAACTTACTGCAAAGCTACAGGGATCCAAACTGTGGCTCTGGCATAAAGATGGACATATAGATCAATAGAATAAAATGAAGAGTCCAGAAATTAACTGTTACATATATGATCAAAAATTTTCTTTCTTTTTTTGGTCCTGTGGATGGAATCTGGGGTGTTTAACCATTGAGCAACATTTCCAGTTCTTTTAATTATTTTGAGACATGGTCTCAACTAAGTTGTTTAGGGCCTCTTTATTTTTTTTTTTTTTAATATTTATTTTCTAGTTTTCAGCGGACACAATATCTTTGTTTGTACGTGGTGCTGAGGATCGAACCCGAGCTGCACGCATGCCAGGCGAGCGTGCTACCACTTGAGCCACATCCCCAGTCCTAGGGCCTCTTTAAATTGATAAGACCAACCTCAAACTTGTGATCCTCCTGCCTCAGAGTCCTGAGTGCTGGTCAAATGATTTTCAACAGGGCACCAACACCGTTCAATGGGGGAAGACATCTTTTCCAACAAATGATGCTTGTTGTGGAAACTGGAAACCCACATCAAAACAATGAAGTTGGACCTTTCTGAACCTAACATTATACACACACATTAACTCAAAATGACTGATGATCTAAATGTATGTCTTGGGAAAGAACAAAGGAAAAGAGCTTCATGACATTGGATTTGGCCATGACTTTTTTTTTTTTAATGACACCAAAGGCACAGGCAACAAAAGAAAAATAGACAAGTTGGAGGTCATGAAAAGTTTAAATCTGTACACCAGAAAGACCTTATAAACAGGAAAGACAAACTACATAATGGAAGACAATATTTGCAAACCACATATCTGATCAGGATTCAATATCCAGTATATATAAAGACCTAAAACTCACCAAAAGAACAAATGACCTCATTCAAAAGTGGGCAACGGACTTGAGGAGACATTTATCTAAAGCAGACACACATATGGACAACAAACATGGAAAGTTGCCCCAAATCACTAATAGGTAGGGAAACATAAGTTACAGCCCAAGATGCCCTGTCTCTCCCTCCCCATCAAACACACACGCGCACACGCGCATGTGCACGTGCACACACACGCGCACACACATTAGGATGATTATTAATTAAAATAAAAACAGAAAACCGTTAAGTGTTGGTAAGGATGTCCAGAAATTAGAACGCTTGTGCACTGTTTTGGGGAATTTAAAATGGCATAGCTACTATGGAAAACAATATGGTAGTTCCTCAGAAAAATTAAAAATAAAATTACATATGATCCAGCAATTAAGCTTCTTGGTATATACTCAAAGGAATTGAAAGCAGGCTCTCAGAGCAATTGTTGTACACCTTTGTTCACATCAGCATTATTCAAAATAGACAAAATGTGGAAGCAACCCAAGTGTTTATAGATGGTGAATGGAAAAGCAAAATGTGATATATACAAACAAAGAAATATTATTTAGTTTTAAACAGGAGGGAAATTCTGACATATTCCACAACATGGATGCATTTCATGGCTGTTATACTTAATGAATTATACCAATAAAAAAAAAAGACAAATACTGTATAACTCCTCTTAGATCAGGCACTTAGGGTAGTCAAAATCATAGAGACAGAATGGTGGTTGCCAGAAGCTGGGACTGGAGAGAGTAAAGTTTGTTGTTTAATGTGAACTGAGTTTCATTTTTGCAAGGTAAAAAGAATTATGGAGATGGATGGGGGTGATAGTTACACAACAAAATAAATGTAGTGAATACATGGAACTGTACAACTAAAAATGGGTAAGATAATTAATTTTGTTATGTGTATTTTACCACACACACACACACACCCAAAAAATAAAACCACACACAATGTAAGTTGATAGATATGGATTTCCCCTTAGCAGCTTCAGAAGATTTTCATATTAAGAAGGCATTGATCTGCTAAAACAAAACAAAACAATTCCTTTTCTTTTGCATTGCTTATTTTACAACCCATAACTTTTCTCTCCTTCAATTCTTAAAAAAAAAAAAAAAATTCGCCTCCTCCTGTCTGTGCCTGGGTGAGTCTTCTCCCACATCCCACTTTTTCCAGCTTCTTCGTTGCAGAAGAAGACATTGGAATATGGCAGAAACTTTTCAGGCATCAGAAGATAAAGAATAGAGTCAAAGCCAGTGTCTTCGGTTGCAAACCATAAAAGACGTTTTAATCTTTTTTGTTTCCTCATAATTCACCTCTCCCTCCCTCCCTCCCTCCTTTTCTCCCGTTCCTTTCCTCCCTTTCCTTCCCCCTTTCTTTCTCCCTTTCTTTCTCTCTTTCACATTTTTCTTCCCTAATGTCTGGTTGATGTTTACATAAATGCTAAAAAAGAGGAAGTTATGGATCACAATTTAGAATTTATTCATGAAACTCTGATTACCCAGTTTAAAAAAAAAACAACAGATAGTTCTAACATAGTATCATCACCAAATCATATAAAAATGCAGAAAGACAATTTCAGACTAAGAAAACTTTTGAAATTGAATAAATCAAGTCTATCTTTAAAATGGAAAGGGGGAAAAAAATCTCCCGACATCGCTGGTCTTAGATTTTAAGCTATTGTTAAATAGAAAAAAAAAAAAAATCCTTCAGATAGTTTTGGAAGAAAATCATTCCCCCGTTGCCCACACAGTAATATCTCTGTTGCTCTCAAAATTCGGAGTGTATTCTGGAGTATAAAACAAAAGCGCACAAATTTCCCAAATTTTGTAGTTTGTTTTTTCTTATTAAATAGATAATTTTCAGGCCAATATCTGTTGACACGCATTGGCAGACACACAGAATCCCCTGGAACACCGCTGGGCCCAGGGGACAGCGGCCACCCCGGCTGGGGATTGTAGGTTGGTTCAGGTGTCTGGGTACAGAGCCCAGCTTCCTCTGCCACTTGGCGCAGGTTGCAGTGTATTCGAAGCTCAGTCCACCTCCAAGTGGATTCCTACCCATGAGGGGCTTTCTGTCACCTCCCGGATTATCTGGGTGGCTGCCTCCCCTCAGGGTTCTCTCCTTCCAGGACCTTGATTTCTTGATTCTAACTCCATGGTGAGGAGTGGCCCAGCGGTCTGTCCAAGGTCCAGCATGTCAATCAGGGAACTGATGACTCTTTGCGTTCAGAAAACTCTTTCTGCCAGGAAACTAGATGACAATAACAGTGGTGTTAGGTACTAACATTCAAAATTGCAGAGACACAGCAGAAGAAATAGACATTCAAAGACAGACTTGCTGAGCGGTTGCTGATTTCAAGGTTTCGCTTCCAAGAGCTTGCAAGGTCCTGCTTATATAAATTCGTTTGTCTTCCGCTGCAAATACTGCACTTCATTTGGTGTGTTAAGCTCCTAAAACGCTGAATGGGCTTGGGTAATATAATTTTGAAGGACTGGGACACGAAATTCTGCATGGACCAGGAATCGAACCCAGGCCTCTGGCATGGGAGGCAAGAATGCTCCCACTAAACCACCATGTACTCCTGGGGAAACGTTCTGGAGAAGAAATTGGAAAGAGTATTCAACAAAACAATTGCTCCTAAAGAGGCTTGTTGTAAGGTTAGCTAAAAACTAATAAAGACACCCAAATTGAAGGCTTTTACAGGACACTTTTATTAGGCAAAACTGTAATATCAAGGCCAGGCCTGGTGGCACATGCTTGCAATCCCAGCAGCTAGGGAGGCTGTGGCAGGAGAATCCCTAGTTCAAAGCCAGCCTCAGCAACAGCGAGGCAGCTAAACAACTCAATGAGACCCTGTCTCTAAATACAATACAAAATAAAATAGGGCTACAGATTTGGCTCAGTGGTTGAGTGCCCCTGCATTCAATCCCTAGTATCTCCCCCCCCAAAAAAAAAAAACCCTACAGAACTATAATATCAAAATATCTAATTTGTCTGATAAACAGATTTGTCTGAAGAAATCTGTTCACAATAGCAGGAGACTCCTATAGAAGAACATTAGAAATATTTATCCAGATCCGTTGTTTCTGGTCCTAGAATTGCCAACCTCAAGCAGTTGTTTTAATGGTCCTGATAAGGCGACCTAATGGGGGTTAGGTAAGTAAAATTCTGATTTTAATTCAATAAAGAAATCAAAATAAAATATAGCATTAGAAGAAAGAAGAAATAAAAAGAATCAAGGGAGGGAAGAAACAGATTTTGGCCATGGAGTTAATTAGTCCTTTGTAGTTATTTATTTATTTATTTTTTAAAGAGAGAGTGTGAGAGAGAGAGAATTTTTTAATATTTATTTTTTAGTTCTCGGCGGACACAACATCTTTGTTGGTATGTGGTGCTGAGGATTGAACCTGCGCTGCACGCATGCCAGGTGAGTGCGCTACTGCTTGAGCCACATCCCCAGCCCTCCTTTGTAGTTTTTTTTTTTTTAAAGAGTAAGAATTAGCTTTATCTCTTACCCTGCACATAAATCAACTCGAGATAGGTACAAGACTTAGAAATTAGACCAGAAACTATGCAACTCCTAGAAGAAAACTTAAGGTGAACACTCCAGCACATAGGCACAGGAGATGACTTTCTCAATAGGACCACTAAAGCCCTGGAAATAATGCCAAGAGTTAATAAATGGGATGGCATCAAGTTATAAAGCTTTCCACAGCAAAGGAAACAAGAGTGTGAAAAGAGAACCTATAGAATAGGAGAAAATCTTTGCTACCTACTTTTCTGACAGAGGATTAATATCTAGAAATATATAAAGTACACAAAAAATTTTACACCAAAAACCCCAAATAACCCAATTATTAAATGGGTAAATGAATTAAATAGACATTTTACAAAAGAAGAAATACAAATGGCCATAAAATATATGAAAAAATATTCATCATCATTAGCAATCAGAGAAATGCAAATCAAAACTACACTGAGATTTCATGTCACATGAGTCAAAAATGGCAGTCATCAAGGAGTGGATGAGAAAATGGAACACTTTTACACTGTTGGTGGGATTGCAATTTAGTACTACAGTATGGAAATCAGTATGGAGATTCCTCAAAAGACTAGGAATGGAACCACCATATGACCCCACTATACCACTCCTTGGTATTAAAGTCGTCACACATGCATACCAATGATGATGGCAGCACAATTCACAAGAGCCAAACTGTGAAACGGCCTAAATATACACTAATGGAAAAACGAATTAAGAAATGTGGTATATATATATATATATATATATATATATACACACACAATCAAGTTTTATTCAGTCCTAAAAATGAAAATTATGTCATTTGCAGGAAAATGGATGGAACTTGAGACCATTCTGTAAAGGAAAGTAAACAAAATGTAGAAAATTAAGGGTGTGTGTTTTCATATGGGAAAGCTGGAGAGGAAAAAGGAAAAGAAGGGGGTGGGTAGGATCTCATGAAAATCAAAGGAAAAAGACTAGACCTGGAAAAAGGGAGGGAGGGGAAGTTATATTGTGTGCATGTAAGAATATATAACAACAAATCCCATCATTATGTACAATTAATGCACCAATAAAAAACGTGGAAGAGAAAAAAAGTAAGGATTAGCCTTGTAATTACTGTAATAATACTAGTGTGACTTCTTTTTAAGACAAAACCACCCTCTACCTTAACAGATGAAAAGGTAGATAATGTTTGCAATCAAAGTTTGAGAGAATCAAATTCCTATTTGTATGCTTTGATTTATTAGATATATCAGTAGTGGACTATGTTAAAGAAATATTGCTGGTTGAAATATTAACATATTGGTATTTTGATGAATTCAAATAGTGGAGAGATTTCTTTCCCCAATTTTTTTTCTGAGGGAAATTAAATTGAAGAGAAGAACCTGGAGAACTATCACATATGTTGGGTCTGAGATTCATGACTTTTTGAAAGACAAGAGTTTTGTATGATGTGTAATCATGGTTCTCTTGCTGAGAAGCCAAGCGAGGTCCCTGATGAGACTCAACTTGGGCTCAACAAGGAAATCCACCTTCACACTGATGAAGAGCTTTGGTTCCATCTGCCCCTGCCCAACACCCAAGACACACACAACCTCCAGTCAATGTAACTTCAAATATCATGTTCACACATCAGCAAGATCTACATTTATTCCCACATCTATTTCAAAACTAGAGGACTATTCTTGCTATACTAAATCCTAATTCACAAGTCAATGCTTCATCTGCATCTGAGTTACAAATACTAAAATTCAACACACTAGTGAGTTTCCTGTCAGCATCTCACATCACCCTCTACCTCAACACCAGGAACAATATCTCCCAAAGGGTCTGGTTTCAATCGCTAAACCCTGTTCCTACCCCCCTAAAGTACATTTACTCTCATCAACATCTATCCTATTTCTCAAATGAGATCTTGCTGTCCTTTTGGATAAACAATCTTGTTCTCATAACACAACAACTTGTTTTCAGTTTAACTAAAAAGAGTGCTTATGGTGAGCCCAGGGGTACATGCCTGTAATCTCAGTAAATTGAAAGTCTGAGGCATGAGGATGGCAAGTTTGAGGACATCCTGAGCAATTTAGCAAGACCCTGTCTCAAAATTAAACATAAAAATGGGCTGGGGATGTAGCTTACTGGTAAAAGTGTCCCTGGAGACTCCACAAGTATACTGACACTTTATTACTACACTCTACTACACTGTTCTGTCTTACTTCCACTGATGTAAGCAAATCACAAACTGGCCTGGCTACCGTGCAGTTTCATCTGCCACACGGAATCCTGAGTGACCTATATCTTAAATCTAGGCATAGCTGAAGCCTGAATTCATGTTTCTTCTGTAAAGTGATTAGTACCTTATTACCTGTATCCCGCGCCCCTCCATGCTTATCATTCTCATGTCTATTGCCAGTATTGAGATCCAGGGGACAGTGAACGACTCCATATGTCAGGAACTTAAAAAATCGACTTTCCAAAGTTTTTATGCTGGCGATTTCCTAGTGAATCAGTTGTTTCATTCAGCTCATCTGCCATGACAAAATACCTTAGACTGAATGATTAGGAAGTAGTTTCTCAGTTTGGTGGCTAGGACGTTCAAGTGTCTGCTGATTGTTTGGTTTAGGAGGAGGGCTATCTTTCTGAATTGCAAACCACCTTGCTGAGGGCCATTACCAAGTAGGAATGACGCATGGAAATTTCCTTGCCAGCGTACCCCATGTTAAATGGACTTGCCTTGGAATTTCGCTGTTGACATTGCATGTGTGTTTGAGAAAGGTGACCCTACTCAAGGACCAGGGTGGATCCAGGATTAGGGTGTATCCTGCAGTTTGAGGAAGTATAGTATCCCGGTCCTTGGGTTTAGGGCGTTCCCAGTTTAAGACAATAGGGATTTTAGAGAAGTTGGAGGTTGAGGATTATTGCTGCTGGAAATAGGGCGTTCCTGCTACCTGAGCTCCCTTTGAGTTCTGGTGAGATTCAGAGAGTATTTTGGGAAGGAAGCCTCGTGGAGTAGGTGAATTGGGTGGCAGCAGAACTGGGATTGCCCCAGAACGTGTGTGGAGGCCGGTGTGAGTTCGGGAATAAAGAATTGCTGTTTGAATCTACAAAGCTGTGTGGTGGCTCGTGATTCTGTGCCCAGCCAAGACTGTGGCACCACCTGACGGAGATACAGATAGAGAGAGAACTGTCCTCACCTGGAGTCAGAGAGAGACCACTCTGGGCTTTCTTCTTGATCTTAAAAGGACACTAATCCCCTACTATCATGACCTCATGTAAACCTCATGCTCACCCTCCATCTCCAGAAAGGCCACATTGAGGGTTAAAGGTTCCAACGCATTTGGAGAGGACACAAACACCTAGTGTTAATACTAGATGCCCTTGAGATTGATGCAGTCTGGTTGCTTGTGAAGTAATCCTGGGCTTGACCAGTTCTGTTTGCTTTACTTTTTTTACCTACCCCTATAAAAAGGGTTGAAAGTTCTTAGAAAATAATTTGTTTCCGCCCGGTTTCGAACCGGGGACCTTTCGCGTGTGAGGCGAACGTGATAACCACTACACTACGGAAACCTTCCTACGTGAAAGTGCATCTGCCATCTCCAACTATCACGGTTTCCCCAATACGCGAAATCCACTGCCTTTCGAAATTCGATAGGAATTGCTCCTCCCAATTGCCCCAGGAAGCACCCAGAGGACTGCGGGTCGCGTTAGGCCCTGATTTAGGGTTCTGTACCCACCTGAGGGAGTGAAGTGCCTGTGGTCTCGGGCCCTGGGGTCCGCTTCTCACGCAGGGCTTGCAGAACCACGAGTGTACGGGCTCCCCGCTGGCTCTCCAGCTCCCCAAGGCTGTAGGAGCCAGTGGCGTTTGGACGTCCGAAAGTGCACGGAGCCCAGGCGACCTTTTTCGTGGCCCCAGAGGCCTGTGCTCTTGGCTCTTGACAAATGGTCATGCTTCCAGTCCACCCAGGGACCGCCGGGCCTGCCTTCCCTCCCCGCCCTCTTTCCCACTCCCGGGGACCTTACTCTCGGGCCCTTTCCTCCCAAGCCCTCTCACCCAGCGCCTCCTCCTGTTGTCCCGGAAAAGGGGGACTTTCGGGTTCTTGCCGCTGGCGCTTATTCTATTTGACTCAATTTTGGTCCAGTACTAAATAAACCCCACTCACACATTTAAGCAGGTGTTTATCGATCCAGGCCAAGCCACGGTCAGGCCACCAGTGTCGCATTCGTTTGCAGACCAGGCCCCGAGGCCGGTGCACCAGGAAGCAGGGGTTGGTGGAAGGCCGGGGACAGCGGACGCCCATCTCACCAAGGCTGCTTTCTCCCTCGTTGGACTTGAGACTCTTTCTTAAGGAGAGCTTTATTTTACCCTTCACCCTACGAAGACACCTTTTATTGGCGTTTTGTTATTTCTGCGGAACGGGTTTGGGGCAGCGATTTTTAAACTAGGACAACCAGATCAAGGCGGTTGGGTTCCCAGAAAGCCTGTGGCCCGGTGGGTTTCGCGCACAGCACCGAAGGCGCCGACGGGCGGGGAGAGGTGGTTTGCATTGACGACGAGCCCCCCTCCCCGCCCCCGCTTTCAGCTTTTCTTTGAGATGGAGTTTTAAAACTTTGAAGAATGTTCCCTGTTCTCCAGTCGCGTTTCCTTCAAGCCGGAAATCCAGTTACTCCCACCCTCGGGAGGGCGCCGGCCACGTGCTCACCGGCCACCAGGCGCGGGCACTCAGTCTGTCAGCTCTCGTTCCTCCGGAGACCGCGATGCAGCTGCGCTTCGCACCCTTCGCAGAGACTGGAGGGCCAGGTCGAACTTCATGGTCCTTTACATCAGGAAATTTCATGACCCCCCCTCCCCTTTGTCTTCCCCCGACCACCAGGAGGAGAGGAGAGGATTCACGCGTCGCGTTTGGATCCTCTGTGGTCCCACATATTGGGGGGGCATTTTGCCCACATGGACATTACAAAAGGGGCAGCTGTTCTCTCCACTGCAGAAGCTACGAAGGCGTTGGGCGCCCGAGGAACCAAACTCACTCCGGGCGCCCCCACGACCTAGGCTGGGCTCTCCAAACCCAATAAAGCACCCCCGACGCTTCCCTGCGGCCGAAGGGAAGGCGTGTGAGGGTCCTGAGAGAGAAACTGGGGCAGAGGGGGCTCAGCCCTTCCCCAGAAAAGGGGCAGATTCAAAGAAAAGCGCCCCGCCCGCCCCGCTGCGCGACCTCCAGACTAGGGTCCAGGGCCAACCGCGAATCGCGCTTTATTAAACTGGTCTCTCCCGGTTTATCAGAAGAGCCGTGGCTCAGTTTCAGAGGTCTTGAAAGGGAGAGATCGCGCAGACAAAGGTCCACACCCTTGACCGAGAATAAAACGAGTTGGTGGTGGGTTCTGAGGAAACCACCGACGTCAAGACGCAAGGATGCAGGTCTTTAGATCCTCCCTCCTAAAGGGAAAACGGCGGGCAGCATGTGTGTGGGATGGAGGCTGGAGATCAGTGCAGAGCCCCGGAGCCTTGCTTGAAACATTTCCGTCCAGACCGTCTCCGTTCCTGCGACCCTCGGCGTCGTTTATGTGTCGGGATTCTGAGGTCTTGGCGCTGGGGATCCTGCGGTCCTTTCTCCCCCGCTTCCTCCGGGCAACCCCTTCCAGCCCCGGCCCTGGCTCCGGCTCAGGCTACAGTCTCTCGGCTTGCTGTGGCCTCGGAAAGGCGCGTTTCCCGGTCGGCTGCGAGGCTAGTCCTCCCGGACTGGTCCCCTTGGCCGGAATAACACTAGTGCAGCCAGGGAAGTCGGGAAGGGACCTGCGGAGCGTTGAGGGCAGGCTCTCAATTTGCAGAAAAGAGGGAGGGGACGGTCTTCAGGAACAATTCTTGGGGAGGAAGGCGGGAGACACAGGCGAGAAGGCAGAGCTTTTCAGAGGTCAGTGCGAGGGAGTTCCTGTTGAAAGGATTGAACAGAAAAAAAGTGGTTTGTTGTTACCTGGCGATATAGTGGCTAATATTTGGCGTTTTCACCTCTTTGATTCCCAGTCAGGGGAATTCTGCACTAAAGAATCTTCCCATTTATCTCCAGAGGTGTGGTCTGCCACAAGCCCCAAATGCAGAAAGACCTGCCTTCAAGACTCCTGTGAGGACCAGGCTGGGACAGGTGAGATGTGATGAGTAGCTGGGCAGGGACTCACTTCCACCCTGATCCTTTCATCTCAAGAGACTTATTGGCTGCCTTTCAGAGTTTTCCACCCAAAGAGAACCGGAGACATGACTTCCAATCACTCCTTTTCCAAAAACTTGCAACGTTGCAAGAATATTCTTGGTGTAGACTTGCCAGTTTGCACTTTCCCACATTGCTTTGTTACTACTCTCTTTCCATGTTTATGGATTTCTCACACCATTTGAGAGTGAGTCACAGAATATCAAGATCCCTTTGTTGGGCTGCTGTTGCTCCTTTCTTTGGGAGTGTACCCCAAAGCCAGCATTTTCAGGGACCTTTCCTTAAAGACCAGAGAAGTGTCCTTATAGGTTCCCTCTTGTCCCTTTAGGAACTAAACAGTCATTCTGATCAGTTGTTAGAGAAGCTTCAGGTAGAAGAGTTCTGTCAGACTTTCCCTGGTAGAACAGGCCAGATGCGTACGCATTGCTGGTATGCACACACTTTTTCACCTTGCCAGCGCAGGCTGCCCTCCCAATGCCTCCTGGTTGCTTGGGTAGACTGTGGGACTTTGGAACATCGTGAGCTCCAAAACAACCCAAGTAAGGAAAACCCTGTAGGGAAGCATAGCTATCCCTTTGCTCCTACCTGGCTCTGTGTGTTCTGCAGTGGTCTTAAGCCTTCTGACCACTAGGGTTCTGTGGTTGCAGGGTGAGAGGATGCAGGTAGAAAATGGATCAAAGGGAAGGGGAAAATTCTCAAGAGCTTTTCAGAATGGTCTGGATAGGTACTGTTGGGGATGTGTTTGCCCTGTGATAATAGCGTTGAGACTTGTTTTGCCTCTGAGTTCTTGTAGATAAAGTCATCCAGATTTGTGACACATCTTCAATTGGGCCTTTCCCCCATATTCAGCAGTGATGGAGATTCTATTTCATTTCCAGGATTTCAATGGGGAGTCCTAAGTTGCTATTGATTTTTTTTTCTTGCACTTCTATAGAAATCTTGGAGGAAATGGGTACATGAAAGTTACAAAGAATCCTGTTTCTGCCTGCTTTCCATGTAGGATATTTTTAGTTAAGAAAAAAAAAAAAAAAAACCAAGGAACATAATTAGGTTGAGGTAAGACTGCTTCTCTGTTTTTATAATACTTTTCTTAATCCTGGGTAAAATTTCTTAATGACCTCTAGGTCAACAATAAATAAAATGGCAAGGAAATAGATGGTGTAGGTATTGGAAAGGAGAAACACCTGTAGGAGACATCATTATATCATTATCTCCATGAAAATGAACAATCTAAAGTTTAAAAAAAAAGAAATAGGAAGAAAACATCAGGCAAACATAGCAGATCATGTTTTCTGCACCTTGGCTCTGACCCAGTGGCTCTGTGCTATGAATAATTAGTACTGAGCTTCATGGCTGGTCTTCTGTCCAATTCAAGTCCTTTTTCAAGGACTGACTTGGTTTGATTGTTCACCAAACAGCCAAATGCCCTGAGACCTTCAGCACTGGTATGAAAGTGCTAAGATCATAAAAATCTAAGGCATTCAACTTGAAATTTGCTCAAATAGAACAAAGGAAAGTGACAGGAGTTAAGAGGAGAAGGTAACAAAGAGAAATTGAAGCTGGGGGGGGGGGGAATCACCTGGCTAAGCAATACAATGAAGGGGGTGGGGTAGAGGAGAGTCCCAATGTTCTTTTTTTGCTGGGAGCAATCTCCTATCAGATCTGTGCCAGTGCTCCAGCTCCTGCAGCTTCCAGGAGTTCCAGAGTCTAGGGGCTAAAAGCTTTCAATTGGTGCTTTGATTTCAAGTTGGGAGACCTGACTGAGATGTGGTATTCTTTTTTTTTTTAAATTTTTTTATTAGTTGCTCAAAACATTACAATGATCTTGACATATCATACATTTGATTCAAATGGGGTATGTAATCTTAATCTTATTTTTCCACGTGTACAGACTGCAGGATCACATTAGTTATATAGCCACGTTTATACATAGGGCCATACTAGTGTCTATTGTATTGTGCTGCTCTTCCTATCCCCCCTCCCCTCCCCTCCCCTCTTTCTACCCAATCTACTGTGACATGTTTCTCTCTCTCTCTTTTTTCTTCCCCCTCACACCATCTTATATGTAATTTTGCATAACAATGAGGGTCTCCTACCATCTTCTGCACGCAATTCCCCTTCTCTCTCCCATTCCCACGCACCTATTTAATGGTAATCTTCTTCTCATGCTCTTCCTCCCTGCTCTGTTTTGAGTCGCCCCCCTTATATCAAAGAAGATATAGATGTGGTACCCAGATGTGGTATTCTTTATCTAGAATGTGAAAATACTGGGTTTTTGCTTCCAAGGGAAGGCAGTGCTCCTAAACAAGGGCCTATGGGCTGCTCAGCTCTCATTTGCTGAAATGTAGTCTGAATTCTTTCTGAAGGTATTGCTCCAGGTGTATAATGCAGTTGAATTTTGCATATCATGTTGTTTTGAATGAAACTCTTTGAGTTCTCCATCAATTTAGCTGCTTGCTATTGTTTCTAGCAGGCACCAGAGGCTTAGAAGGAAGAGCATCAGCAGGAAATACATCTGCATGAATTGCCTCAGGGTGACCTTACTGCCAGAGAACAGATTGGGTCTTCAATGACAAGAACCACATGTGAAAATTTGAGGGTTTTTTTTTTTAATATTTACAAATTTTGAAGGGTCAGCATACCCAGAAGTCACACACAGGGAGGAGGTCATGCAGAAGAGAGGGAGAAGGAGAGAAAAGGGGGAGGACTTTGTGCCAACCCCTTCATTGGCTCCAAGGCATTATATAAGCATTTCTTTCAGGGAACTTTCATTGGTGAGTTTAAAGCAAGCAGACACAAGTTCAAGGAAGTCACACTGTGACTGATAGGTAATCACTTTAAATTTGTGGGCAAATGTCTGAATGGTCCATTTAAAGGAAACAGAGGGAAAGAAGGAAGCCCAGCCTGCAAGGTCTCTAAGTTTTATCTCTGGCCACCTGCTGGGATCCACTTGGGTGGGATATATATATATCTGAACCAAGAATGACTGAGTCCTGCTTTTGGTATGAGAAAGTTCAACATATTTAAAGATGGTTACCAAGACAATATAAAATTTTAAGCATTCACTATACAGATGCCCTAAATTTAGACATAGCAGGAAACATTATATTCAGTCAGAAAGGGGTGGGAACACTACAAGGAATAGGTTGCCTTCACATGTGAAAAATGTCTGTTCAGAACCTCGGTAGAAATTTTTATCCTCAAAGACTTTAAGGTACTCATTTTTAATAAGTCTGTTTTGTCTTCTGCTCTTCCAAATTCCTTTAGCTCTGTAATCCTGGGGAGGCTTTGGACCCTGCGGACATGACAGGAAAAAGTCATGTCATAGAACATATTTTTGGGCTCATGGAAACACCTGTTAAATTATTTCAAGACTAGACTGGCAGACCAATTGCCCCCCTATAAATTATTCCTTAATTCCCTTGGAGTGTAAGTTTCTATAAATTCCATATGCAAACCTAGAAGAGTCCAGAACCCAATGGAAATATAACTTTCTTTCAGTTAAAGCAGTGTATCTGCAGATTAAGAAGCCTCCTTGCAACCAACTTTTACTGATGTTTCACCTCAGTCCCAGGGTGAATGCAAGAGCTTTGTTTTGAGCTTAGCACCCAGTTAACTTCTCAAACATTGGAAATTTCTAATTCCTCTTTGGAGGAAAACTAAGTTTTCAATTGTCATTTTTCTAAGGTTTAAGTCCTTGTAGGGGGCAATGAATGTAATTATCCATGGAACAATCCACAGTAATATTGTCACAATATCATAATTCTCAAGTTATCTCCTGTACCCTGAGAGAGAAGACCATAGGCTTAAAGAAGGGACATAACTCTAGGAGGTCAAAAATAAGATTCTGATGAGGGAAAGTGGACAAATAGTGATTTCTGCTCTGTTCATTTTTACTTCTGTTTCTCACTATAAATTTGGTTAAAAGCAGCCAGTAATACCCATGCCATAGCCAAAGTGCCTTGAGGTTTCCTAGTGCCAGATAAATTAGTCCATCATATTTAAGCTTGGCCTCCCACAAAGTCTTTGGACATGGACAAAAGAAAGCCAATTTTTTCACTAACATGGGTGACCTCTAGTCCAGTTCACAACAGAATCCTCTTTTCCATCTGAACCTCTTCAGTATCGACTTTACTATCTGCATTTGTCAGAATTCTAGTTTTTTGAGCCCTAACCAGAATCACCTGGAAAGCTCTAAGCAGAGGGTTCTCTAACTTGCTTTTATAAACTTTTCCAAACTCCTCCCATAAATCAATTCCAAATGCTTTCCCACACAATTCAGATATAGTCACAGCAATGACCCCACTTACTTTCACCAATTTTCCTTTTCCCCACATATTATTGGGGTTTCATTTAAATTGCTGTCAATTTTGAGCTCCTAATGTCACCTTCACTGCCACGTCTGCCTGTAGGATGCTCTTATGGTTTGGATCCACAATGTCTGCCAAAGACTCCTGTGTTCAGAGGCGGGGCTGGCAGGACATAACTTGATCCTGAGAGCTCTGATTTCATTAGTGGGTTAATACATTGATAGCTGAATAGACTACTGCAAAGTAGGACCTAGTTGCAGGAAGTAGGTACCTGGGGGCATGCCCTGAAAGGGGTTATCTTCTCTCTGCCCCTCCTCCCTCCCTCCCTCTCTCTCTCTCTCTCTCTCAGCTTTCCAGTTGCCATGAAGTGAGCAGTTCCCCTCTGCAATGCCTTTCCACTATGATTTTTCTGCTTTACCTCAGGCCCAGAGCAGCCAACTATGGGGACAGCTGACCATGGACTAAAATCTATGAAACTGTGTGCTAAGAGCCACAGCCAAGTAGTATGATGCATGGCATTTTTGGTTGAAAGGTGACGCCAGCAAGCCATTGAGATGATATGATTATGTTAAGATCTGCATTCATATGGATATTGGACTCCTGCTGTCCACCTGGGCCTACTATGGGACTCCTGGAGAGTTCCCATTGGTTGGGGAAGTGCGGTAGGAGGGAATTCCGGAGGAGGGACTTCCTGTGGTGGTCCGGGAGAGCAGCGGTGTGGGTAGGTTGGCAATGGTCCCGGGAGCATAAGGGGCATTGGCGGCAGTTTCAAAAATAAAGTTTGTTCCTGCTTGAGTGGCTACTGATTTTGTGCCCAGCCAGACTGCGGCAACTGTGAGTTAAAATAAATCTTTCCTTCTCTAAGTTATTCTTGTTGGGTATTTTGGTCACAGGAATAAAAAGCTTGACTAACACAAATGATTTTTTATTTTTTTATTTTGCAGTGCTGGGGATTGAATCCAAGGCTTCATGCATGCTATATGAGCACTCTACCGTCAAGCTACATCCCCATATCTTGTTTTTGTTTTTGCTTTTTTATTTTTATAAATATTCCTATAGTTGTCAATTTTACATGTCATCCTGCAACACTTGATCATTTTACAATTAACCTACTTGAATATAAATAATGGACATACATTTTATGATAACACATGTATCTAATAATTTTCTTTATTCTTTTTTTCAGGACAGAATTTGAGAGGAATCTTGATTAATTTGCTGAAAGTCTCCATAAAGCAACTGAATATGGCCCACAAATGTGATCTTTCTATAGAGTAAGATAAAATCTGGCTCTTGGGTGTTTGGTGGGTGATCCAATGGGTAGTGGCATTTAGTGGAGTTGCAACTGAGATTGTGAAGAGATGCTGAAGGATGGAAGGGGAGAGACTGATCATCTGATCCACCACCTTTCTCCTGAGCATTCACTCTACCTAGACTGAACTCTAAGACTGTGGAAGATCCCTGGAGTATCTCTATATATGGCTCTGTTGCTGGGTGTGGTTATGCTGGTGGTATCACATGTCTGACCCCAGACACGTCCATCTACTTTTATAAATGCAGCAGAACACTTATAAAAAGTTGAAGGAAGAAAGATGGGAAAATTTTTTTGAAAGTTGTTATCCTGCGGGGTGTGGTGGTGCATACTTGTAATCCTAGAGGCTTGGGAAGCTGAGGCAGGAAGATAGCATGCTCCAGACCAGCCTGGACAATTTAGTGAGACGCCTCTCAAAATAAAAAATAAAGAGGACTAGTGATGTAGCTTAGTGGTAGAGTTGCCCAGGGCTCAATCCCTAGCTCTCTCTCTCTCTCTCTCTCTCTCTCTCTCTCTCTCTATCTCTCACTCACACACACACACACACACCACATGCACAAATGAAAGCTGTTATTTCACCCTACCCTGTTCCACATCTAACTATATAGTACTATTGCTTTGTGAAATGTCTCAAAACACACTTTTCTGAACTCTCTTCTCCGGTACTTACTGGAATTGACAGTGTGTCAGAAAAAGATATTCAATCTAAGTACTTTATTTTAAAAACTAACAAGTCCTGTTTAAAGTCAAGTGCTTGCATGATGTTACCCACTGACGGGTTGACAATGATAATCACAATAATACATGCCATTTATTGAACAATTAATTATACACCAGTTATTATGTGAAACACTGTTCATCTATAAACCCATTTAAATTGCCTATTAACTTTAATGGAAATGTTAATGTTCAGAGTTTACCAGAAAAGAAACTAAAGATTCGAGAGGCCAAATAATTTATTTGCTCAGTTGCTCAAGTTATAAGAATAGAACCAGGATCTGAACCCAGACCATCTCTCTCTAAATTTTAAATTATCTCTGCCTAGAAGATAAGTTTAACTTTAATAATGACTGCTTATTTTTAGTGTACTTTGTCTAAATGCCATTGGATTCTATAATTTAAAGTATACCCAGATTTTTAAAAATATTTATATTTAGTCCCATGAAATATTAACACTAGAAGAACATAAGTCCAGATTCTGAAACTCTCCCATTTTAAGATGAAAAACTATAGGTGCAACAGGTTTTTAAAAGTGGTTAAATAATTGTATTTTTGTTAATATATTTGAAATACTTCTTTCAATTATAAAAATAACACAGATGATCAGCAATCATCTATAGCAGTTTAATATTTGTGTCTATGCTCAAATCACAAGTAATATTGTCAACTATCCATATTACTTAAAACAAAAAGGGAGATGCATTTTAGATAATATTTGTTCCTTAAACACAGAAGATAAAGTAAATGTGTATCATATTTTATGTTAAGAGAAACAACAGAGATGTTCATTTGGAAAATTCTCTCTTTTTATTAGTTTTTTCCTTCTTTTCTACAAATAATAAGATTTATATTTTCCCCACAAAATTAAAATCTGGGGCTCTCTCAATGAATGATGGTGGTGGTGTAACCCTTAGATAATTGCACCTCCTTCTAGGTTATCTTCTCTAACTTATCCATTCCCTTGTGCAGTTTCTTTCGTGATCTGTAAAAATTAACTTTGGTGAAGGATTCCCATGTACTTCTGGAGACCAGTAAGAATCTGTTTTTTTCTTGTCTGGGTACAATTTCCCCCTGTGTCAATAGGACTATCATAAGTCAGTTATCAGCTTGGTCTTACAAACTCTTCTTTCATTTTGTTCTTCCTATTTACACCTATAATGCCATTAAAAATTAGCTTTCAAAAAAAATTAGCTTTCACTAGGCATGGTGGTGTATGCCTATAATCCCAGAGGCAGGAGGATCAGGAGTCAAGGTCAGCCTTAGCAATTTAGGGAGGTCCTAAGCAACTTGGTGACACCCTGTCTTTAAATAAAATATTAAAATGGGCTGGAAATGTACCTCAGTGGTTAAGTGCCCTTGGGTTCAATCTCTGGTACCAAAAAAGAAAAAAAAAATTAGAGTTTTTCCTCAACTATTTTCTCTTCTTTTTGAATTAAGATCCTTGATTATTTTCTCTTCCTTTTAATTAAGATCCTTGATTAAATTAAGGAGGGCTATTAATCTGTTGATTTCCTTGATGATGAGCTATTTGTCTGCTACTGACAGCCCATGAGAGGAGTTCATACTATCCAGATATTTAGACTGAGATGCTTAGATCCTAGCTTACTTAATTTTTTTCTCATTTGTACTGGAATTATTCATATCTAGTAGTAGCAATAACCATTAGTGATTAGGCCTCATCTCCAAATGACTCTTAGAATGACATCATTCTTCAGGTTCTTCTCTTACTTCATTGTCACTGAAGTAAGAGGAAAAAGACCTGAGAGATCTGTTCAGACAGAAAAAAGGCCCAATGAAGGCAACAAACTTCAGTTAGGAGGACTCAGAAGACACTTTTCAAACACATGAGATGTTCATGCAAGGATTTACTGAAGGAACAAGTGCTGGTGGTGGTTCTTAGCAAGAGAAAAGATTTGTGGGTAAACAGACTGTGTTGAGGATGTAAGGTGTGTTGTTTAAGCTACTATATTTCAGCTTCAAACACACTTCATTTGATTTCCTCGTACCTACAAAACTACATTTGGCTGTCTGGTAGATCTGCTAATAAGAGATTAGTAATAGGAAGCAACAGGAATTAAGTGGTAAGTAAAAATTAACAACAGAAAGCAACAGAAAGGTAAGAAAATGGAGAGAGATTTGCACTTACTATTTATTTTCTCACTGTTGACTTTCAGCCTCCTATGGGAGGGTAACAGTTCTTCACCTTGACAGTTGTTTCCAGTAGTAACAGTTGGTCCCAGATTCCAGGTTGCCCACCATACTCCAGAACCAGTCTTATGCTCTCTCCTAGACACCAGCACCAACTGCCCAGTGCCTTCTGCTGAGTCTAGGAGCAAGGGTACTCCTTTCAGATCTCCTGCCGAAAGAGCATCACTTTGATCTTGCCCCTTCCTTGGAGGTCTTGATTCTAGCTCTACTAGGTTCAGGCTCTGGAGGTACTGGCAGAAGTGAACTTCACCCATTCCTGAGGACTTGTGCCAGCCTTTCAGGGTACCTCCTAATTCCTAAAGAATTAGCACTATCTGGGTGCTAACCCCTAAATGCTTAAGGTTTGAGTCTAGTTCTGGGGGCCCCCTCTGATAACCTGAGGTAACAGCAATAGCTAGACAGCATCCTCACCTCAGAGGCCTGGGTCTCAGCTCTTCCAAGTTTCCAGACTGACTAACAATTTCAGCATATTCCTTTTGATTTTCCAGCCTAGGTATGATAGTCACTTCTTGCTCTTTTTACCTATGTTTACTTGATGTTTGCTTTTTGCATTTTGAGCCTCCAATAACTGTTTAATCAATCACATGTTAAGTGGGATTTGACTTTTGAGATTTCTGAGATTTGACAAATTCTGAGATTAGACAAGGACTTGTTCTGCTTTGTGTTTTCCAGTCAATTACTTATTTACTTTATAGCCAATGCTTGGGTAAAAAGAATGATCATATGTGTTCTTTCCGTTAGATTCTTTAGTTGTCTCCTATGCAAGAGAGCAAAAGGCTAACCCAGGAGACTTCATCCACTCCATGATTTTCTACGATACCTGTGACTGTGTGGAGAAGGAAATTGAGCCATTTCTGCAGAAGAACACATTTCAACAAGTCAGTTCTATGTGGCTTATTAAATAAAAGTGGGCAAGTAGAGACATCCCTGTTCCCATCCTGGGCCTGGGTGATCCAGTGAGTACTGTACACTTACTTGACCTCCAAGGACCATGCCATTTGCCTTAAGATAGAAGGACAAACCAAATTGTGGACCCTGTTTTGGTGGTAAGTGAAAGCATATTCCATTTTGACTTGTGAGATTTGACAGATTCTGAGAATAGACAGGACTTGTTCTTAGTGCTTCATCTGCAGGTCGAAAATGTTCACATCCTGAATTTAAATCAGTATTTGGTCATATTTCCTTAAGAAAGTCCCCTTTAACACCAAAGAGTTAACTGAGAAATATTCTTTTATGTTAGCACACAGATTTCTCTCAAGAGTTGCTTACCACTGGAAGTAAGTGTAATGAGCACAGCAATCCCCTTCAGGATGCTTTTCAGGCAGCATCTGGACACAAAATCCATTTGCTGCCCACATCTTTCTCTTTCCCCCTTTCCTTTTGCTCCCTCATTCTACAAAGGAAAAAACAGAACTCCCATGGAAATGGAAAGACATGATCTTCCTATCTGGCAGACTGCGTCTCAGGTTTTAACCTGGTCTTCTCACCCCTGTTCTCATGGAGCCGACTGTGAGAGATCATGAATCATCAGACTTCTCACTTGAGCTCAGAAGGTCTGAGTTATTCTCATCCCTAATACTACTGTCTATGTAACCTCAACTTCATCAGCTATAAATTGGAGCCATACACGACTCCCCATTTCCCACCACTGAGTGTTGAAATAGTCCCTACCTTAGTCTTGAATTTACAACAACAGATTAAAGTAACTATTCTCTTGTCTGAGATTAGGCCAGTCCTATATTTCTCACCTTGTCCAATATTGGAATAATGCAATGGAGTGATCATTCTCTGAAATTCCTCCTCTGGAACCCTATGCTCAGAGAAGCTCAGATGTAGTCCGAACTCAAGCACAGAGTAACTCAGATGTTCATCATTTCTTCCTCTGAACTTCCTTCCTCTATCTTCCCCGAGGTCTTGTTCAATGCTGACTTACTTGGGGCTTTCTTTTTGAGGGTTTCTCACACTGAACACCAAGTGGTATTTAATCTAAAGGTAAATTTGGTCATAGGAATTGATACTGATAAATAAATGAATTATTCATTCATTTATCACTGCTGTATAACACATATTTTTGGAATACACCACTCAATGAGCAGCCCATAGAAAGTATAATCTTAGAGATGGATTTTAAAGCCAGGAGTGATGGTGCATGCTTGTAGCCCCAGAGACTTAGGAGGCTGAGGCAGGAGGATCACAAGTTCATGACTCAGCAACTGAGCAAGAACCTGCTTCAAATTAAAAAGAAGGCAAGGACAGTTGTATGCTGATTTCACAAGAGAAACCACCTTAACACCATCTTGATTAAAACTATCCTTTTTCTGATAAATAAGGCATGGTTCCTTGCTCAAGGCTGCATGGTAGGTGAGCATGCTGACAGTGACTGAGACAGAAAGACTGGCTCATATTGTGGAAGCCCAGGAGGACAGGAATGATATATATATATATATATATATATATATATATATATATATATATATATATATATATATATATATTAATTAGAGGTTAAATATGTTAGGAAATAGGATTGCTGAAGGTAGTATCTACATTCTTTTTTAAGTCAAGAGAGATTAGATTGAAAAGGAATACTGAGAGAGGAAGCAAAGGACTAAGGATGCTCTCCTGAGAATGCAAGAATGGTTGAGTCCAGAAGGAGGGAAAACACAAAAAGTTAATGTATTATCAGGTGAAATAATGTGGTTTGTGCATTTTTAAAGCACCTGAAAACACATGATATAGATACTAAATATATTGATTATGTATTGCTTAGCACTCTATAAACTATTTCATTTAATGCTCCCAACTACTATATGAGGTGGATTTCATTATAGTTATACAGATGAGGAATTTGAGACTATTGTAAATACTTGAGAGTTTACATTGTTTGCCCAAACCCAAAACCTAAACCAAAACCGTGAGTAGTGGCAAACCCAGAACCTAGTGCTATTGTGGGGACAAGTAGCTGTGAGTAACATGGTACCTGCTTTGAATCTTTGGATCCAGATGTTCTTAAGATGTTAGAATTTGTTTTAGTATAATATTATAAAACACAGCTTTTATATTATATAACTCCTCCAATGGGGCCTAGGTCTGTGTCCCATAGTGGAATATATTGGCGTCTATAAATAGGCAACTACTGTTTTGCTCTAGTCACTTTCAGCTCATGGGGCGGGGGCAGTGTACTTTATTTTAAGTGTTTCTGGAAGGACAGACATTCCTCCCATAAATACAAATTTTCCTCTTGTTTCTCTTTCCAGTTCTATGAACACTTCTTTTGCTCAACTTTCAACCTGAGCTCTTGAAGGTGGGTTGAGAGGATCCCAGAGCCTCCTTAGGAACTTGGTCTTCTTGAGGTTCTCTATAGAGTCCTGACTGTGATGGCAGATAAAGGAGGGGGGAAAATACTCAATACTCCAAAACTGTCCGTCGGCTGGAAGGTCAACCCAGTCATACCCAGGCTGGCACTAAGATCAAAGGCAAAGTGAAGGGAGGAAACTCTTCCCTTCAGTATCTGAGATAGAGCTGGTCAAATAGCCAAGTAATGGTCCCTGGGATGACCTGTACTTCTCTGAGTGCAGTGAAATAAGACTAATGTTTGAATTTCAGGAAATTGAGTTTAGTGCCCAGGCACCAGGGGAATATATCAAAGTGTATTTGTGGGAGGTTAAAGAGAGGTGTGGGCGTTGTTAAAATGGTATGAGGACCTTTGTGAGAACATCAAAAAAGGTAATCTAATAAAAACAAGCATATAAAAAACTATGCAATATATCTATTTGTATAAAAGGCCAAGTCATGGATTTCAGTTGAAGAATCATAGAAGTCCTACACTTTGTTCCTCAGGTCCAGCAAGTTCTCCTTTCATGAACTCCCTCCAAGACATTTCTCATGAGGAGGCATCTTTTGTTCTGGCCTTGAATACTTCCAAGGTCAAATGGAGCTCTTTGCACATTGAGGCATGATACGTCTGTCATTGTACAGTTTTACTTTGTAGAGATTACTCTCTTCAACAAGTCCATTTAGGTTTCCACATCACTTTCACCCACTGGTGTTAATTCTGGCTTCCAACTCTATAGATAAAGTCTGATTTCAATTTCACATGGTAATTGTTCAAACATTTAAAGATACTATAATAATACAGTCTTCTCAGGTAACTTCATAAAATATTCCTTTATCATCTTTTGAAAACTCTAGTTAAACCTATCTCTTACAAAAAAGTTGGCATCCAGAATTATTCTTAAAACCAAGTTATACCATGACCAATGTAAAGCATATGGGCCTAATTTTTCCCTTGACTTGGCTTCCTGGCAAGTCTTTGATACTCTAATTCAGTGTGATGTGGCTTAACTTGCTCTTGGTGAGCCATTCTAGTTACTTGTGCCCATCATTTTAGGTATTTCTTTTTTTTAAAAAAAGATATTTTTTTAAGAGAGAGGGAGAGAGAGAGAGAGAGAGAGAGAGAGAGAGAGAGAGAGAATTTTTTTTAATATTTATTTTCTAGTTATCGGTGGACACAACATCTTTGTCTGTATGTGGTGCTGAGGATCAAACCCGGGCAGCACGCATGCCAAGCGAGCGTGCTACCGCTTGAGCCACATCCCCAGTCCTTAGGTATTTCTATAATATCTAATTAAATAAATCTCTTCTTAGTTTACAAAATATCAAAATTTGCTCTCTCTACAAATATTAAAATATATATTCTCTTTTATCATTTTGGAATTTTGACAATTGCTGTTTTCCAGCCATGAGGCAACTCTATGATTGATCTTCTTAGTTTCCCACATTGAGAAGCAGGTTCTATCATTCTCTTGAATGGGAGCTTACCTGGGTAGTAAATTGTCCTCACCTAAAATAATTTTTATCCTGCCACTTTTCCATACATGATGTTTTTTCTGTTCTGAGTCTCTAAGGGAGTAAAGGAGTTCTAAAACTTCTCTATCTGTTGAGATTTCTTACCTTTTCCCATCAGCAGACTTTCTATTTGTCGTTTAAAGTAGAGATAGTGAAGAGAGAAAACTCATTTTTCCTTTAAACTTTTCTGTGAACTTCAGGTCATTCTTGCTACATAAATTTTACTCTTTGTAGGTATTCAATAAATATATGCAAACAATAATTTTAAATAATAATTTATTAATTTGTTCATTAAAAGGTAATGTTTGATACCTCCAAGTCCACACTCAAGTATGTTGTTGGATAAGGCAGGAAAAATCCTGAAGAGGATTCTTTCAGCTCCTGTAGGCATTATGTCACAGGATGTATTGGTCAGAGCCAGAAGAGTTGAGTCTGAGTCTATGAACCAGGGGCTGGAAGGCAGCCATCTGAGACTGACTGCACGGCACCTAGGCAGGGAGAGACAGAGCTTCAATGGAGTCTGGAGGTGGTTAAGGGATTCTCTTCACTGACTGCTCCATCAAAAACTGATATTCTTTTCCCTACTATTTTACACTCATCTAGAAGTGGGAGGGCAGGCAGAGTGGCACCAAGCTGCTATCTAATTGACAATCAGTGACTGGTTATCTTCAAAGATGGGGGATAGGGGCTTATAAATGAAATGCGGATTTTCTAGAACAATTTACTATTTTTGTCTTTTTTGCATACTGGAATTGAACCCAGAGACAGTTTATTACCATTGAGCTATATTCTCATTTCTTCATAAATTTTTAAAAAATTTTGAAGGTCTCTCTTTTTAATTTGCCCAGACTTATCTCCAACTTGCAATTCTCCTGCCTCAGCTTCCTGAGTTGTTAGGATTACAGGCTTGCACCTGTAATTTACTCTTGGGCCCAGGAGTTGGGAGTGTACACACAAGATCTTACAAGAAGTAGACTTGTCTAGATTAAGATGACACTTTTGGATTGGGTGGTCCTGAGCAATTTTTATACTTTTTAACCTCTTCTCTTTGCTTCTATACTGGTTATGTAGAAAGGAGGGAATATGGAATATGAGTGCCTCAGCTTAGTTTTCACCCTCTGAAAGCCTGAAAACTCCACTGTGCTTCCTTGAGGCCCTTCTTGTTGCAGAGCTCAGGTGTGGACACCCTATCCTTCCCATGGAATATAGAGGTCAAGGAGGTATCACAGGGAATAAAAACAACCAAGACAAGACATCCGGGTAACAGGCACTTTATGCCATACTTCCATGCTCCCACTAAGGTTTCTGTCCCAGTCAAGCAGAATACCTGTTAGCCTCATGTATTGAGAAAACAATATAAGATGGCTGAGACTCAGTTTTTGTCTAGTATACCCTGGTGGGCCACATATTCATACATTCTTGCATGAAATTGCTACAGTTGTGGATCAGGTTTCTAATCGGCTGCTGTTGTGATGTAGTAAATGCCTTGGTTGTCATTCTTCTGGGCCTGACAAGGGAGAAGGTGTATGGAAGAGTGGGTCTACAAATGAAAGCATCCAAGGTGAGAATGGGATAAAGGCCATTCACATAGGGAAGTTGCAGGTGGTATCCAGGGCATGTGGAAGGGAACAAAGGTGGAATGTGGTCCTCCTGTACCAAAGTGGGTACCATGGAAACTTTGGTTCCACTACCTGCCAGTCAAGTCAAGAACAGCACCAGATGGTATAAGGAATTACAAGAATGGGTAGCACATCCCTGAGAATGAGATTTAGACTTACATATACTGGATGATTCCATATATAAAGTAGGGACAATAATGTGAAATAATGTATACTAATATGCTTTAAAACTATGAAACTCTGCCCCCAAAACCTATGTGCCCTTCTGAGGTTCTTTAGATATGGACAGAAACGGATTTCGGCCTTTCCTACTTTTCCCCTGGTCAGTATTGCTGAGCATGTGTTCCAGCCTCTCCCTCAGGCGGTCGTTGATATAGAGGGATTCTTCCAGTCGCAGGCGCAGGTTCTGGATCTCACTAAGATTCTTTTCCAGCAGGTTGGCCCCTATTGCATACCATTAAGACATGTGAGAGGTAGGAGGTGGAGAAGGCTGATCACTTTTGGGCGGGTATGGGACCTGCCTAAGGTTACTATGAAAGATCCCCACCCACTGCTAAATTTCTCTGTCAACTTCCTCATCTCACCTGGGCAGCCAGGAAGCACTACATAACTTTGTTTAAATAACTCTTGTGCTTTCAATCACAAGATAGCCCCCTTTAAAGAAACTCCCTAGGGCTTCCTCCCAGACAGAGGATGAGTGTATATATAAGGGAGATGAAAACAGGAGGTTTTTTTTTTTTTCCCCCCAATATGGGAATAGGGGGAAGGCCTTTAAATAGGTCTGGCCTAACAGTGGGAAGGTTTGTTTACCCTTTAAGTATGATGGAACAATCCAGAAGGCCTCCCTCTCTACCTCACACCTCTGATAATCCCTGACTGAACTAGCTTTGATGTTCAATCACTCATAGAGAGAAAGAGTAATTGTATATGAGATTCAATCATAATGAATGATACTGAATGCTTTCCTTTAAACAAATTTGGCAAAGAGGAACATGGAAGAGTCTGGGTAGGTGGACAATGGAACAGGAGAGATGGAAATTTCCAAGAAAGGGGTGGGGGGAATATGCACAAAGGAGAGAAGGAAGCAAAGAATAGGTTTCATCCACTAGGACATTTTATTTAGGGCCAGATTTCTCTCTAAAAATTCAAAATGTCTTATTGTTTCTGGGTCTTATGTGGGACCCAGAAATTGGGCTGCTTTAAACCTTTTCAATACATAAGTGTACTCATAACTACTGGGTTCTAGGAAGCCTGGATCCAAATTCAAAAGCAAAGTTTAAGAGGGTAGGATCGGCTGTGGTCGTATGCATGGTGTGTGTGAGGAAAGAGGGAGACAGGGAGACAGGGAGAGAGGGAGAGGGAAGGAGTTAGGAAGGAAGGAAGGGAGAGAGAGAATGAGAAAGAGAGAGAAGCACAGAGATGGGTGATTCTGTGGAAATAGTTTCCTTTCCTACAGGTGCTCTTTACCTATGCAGGACCTTCCCCAGGGAAGGCTGAGGTTGGCATTCTAGAACAGTCTAAATTTAGGTCTAAGAAGGTTGTAGCACAGAGAAGGGAGTACATGAATTTGAGGCAACTAAACTTCCCTGAAGAGCACCTCAGAATGTCCCTGACTTCCTTTATCCTTCTGTCCCAGAGTGAGTCCTAGATGGGGAGAACAGGAGAATCAGCACTGATCTGAAATTTAATATTATGGCTAATTGCTGGGACATTCCCTTCATCTTCCCACTTACTTCTGTGAGTCAGGTTCTACAGAAGAATAAAATTCCTCTGGCCAGAAAAGGAGTATGTTGTCCTTGTTAGTGGGTTCTGTTTTACCACAAAGACTCTTTTGTGTCTTACCAGAGGATTTGGAGCCAGGCTGGTACAACAAGGAGAAGGAGGATAGGTCCCCGGATGCATTCATTTTCTGAGGCCTCATCTCTTCCCATGGGCCACTGCTGCCATGTTGCTCAGGTTCTGGTGTCTTGTTCAGCTGAGCTGATCTGGCTCCTGAATGGCTGCTGGGCAATGCAGCTGAATCAGAAGAAATGACAGGATTGACATCTGTTCAGAATGGAAAGTGAGTGAGAACCAAAGGAAGTCACAAATGAAGTGTTTTAAAGGTAATTATCACAAGTAGAATAGTGTCCTCCAAAAATTCTTTCCCACTTAGAACCTCAGAATGTGAGCTTATTTGCAAATAGGGTCTTTGAAGATGTAATTGGTTAGAATAAGACCGTATTGGAGCCAGGCACGGTAGCACATGCCTGTAATCCCAGCAGCTCAGGAGGTGAGGCTGGAGGATCCCTAGTTCAAAGTCAGCCTCAGTAAAAGTGAGACACTAAGCAACTCAGTGAGACCCTGTCTCTAAGTACAATACAAAATAGGGCTGGGGATGTGGTTCAGTGGTCGAGTGCCCCTGAGTTCAATCCCCAGTAACCCTCCTGCACGTGGAAAAAAAAAAAGATGATATTGGATTACTGTGAACCTTGAATCCAATTTGACTTATGTCCTTATAAAAGAGGAGGAGACACAAAGATAAACACAGGGAAGAAGACCACAAGGCAAGAGAGTCAGAGATTGGAGTGATATGTCTAGAAGCAAAGTAACACTCCCAGAAACTGCCGAAAGTTAGGAAAAAGCAAGGAATGATTCTTTCCTAAAGCTTTCAGAGGCAGAATGCCCCTGTTGGCACTTTGATTTCAGACTTCTAGGTTCCAGAACTGCAAGAAAATAAATTTGTTGTTTTAAGATACCCAGTTTGTGGTACTTTGTTGTAGAAGCCCTAGAAAACTAACAAAGTATTCCAAGGAATGAAGATGAAGACAGACATCAGTAATTCCAAGCCTACTGTTGAATATCAGTTAGATGAAGACACATTTCCCAAGGACTATAGTTTTCATCCTAAAGTTATTGGCACTTCCTAGCCGAGGACATCAAAAAGAAATGACTGGATGTAATATCTGAAGGTCAAAGAACATATCCAAGAATTGTCCAGCGGCCCCTTTCTTAGCTCCCTCTAGGATTCTCAATGCTGGAATGATCCCAGGGAGGTACTTCATAAACGTATCCTCCAATAGTGGAACTCATTGCCAATCTTTAGGAGTCAAGAAAGTGAAGGGATAAACATTTTGCTAGTCTGTGCACAAGTAAGTGTTCACCTAATAGTCTATATCCTCACCAGCAACACGTCTGCTGATCCTTCATGGGACTGTTCTATATTGGAGCTGCAGGAAAATGAAGGACCAATGGGAGCCAGGATGGAGAGAACTAGAACAGCACTGCTTCTATTCCTGGTGGCTCCCACCACTCCTGCCTCAGCTGACTCTGAACCTATACTGAAGCTGAGGGAGTCTTTGAGGGACTTGGATCCTGGCCAAAATGGTTCACAACACTACAAAAATAATTCTTAAATATAGCTTACACTGGCTGGAACCTGTCCAAAGAATGACTTAAATACTCTTATGGGGGAGGGGGGTTTGTAGAATCAGAAAATACTTTGAGAACATGGTCATGTCATTTGGACCCTTCATTATTGTCTCCCTCTGAGGGAAAAAATTAGCTGGGGTGGCAGGGACATAATTCAGAGAAAAAAATAATCTTCCCCCTTTCAAGGATCATTACCAAGGGCCATCAACTAGAAGGGTTTCTCCCCTGAGTATATAGGAGTGAGGTCTCTGTTTGTCCTAAGCCAAGCCATTCCTTTAGGGAATGATATACTTAAATAAATATCCCCTCCCCTAATTTAAAACTTTTCAGATACTAATTAGAATTACTGTGAAATAAAGTGTTTGGGAAATCAGTACACCTTTAACACAATGCCTCACTGAAAGTAGGAACTCAGCCAAAATGTGATTCCCCATCTCTTTTAAATTTCTTTTATTCATAAAATCAGCTGACTCTTAACCAAGATCATAGGAGTTTCCAAGCCTGCCAATCACAGTGGTCAGAGTTTTCATGTTCCACCCTCCCCTGGCTATTCAACTCAAGGAATATGCACTACCAGACTTTTGTGAGGGGGAATTTAGCCTACAGTGTAGCTGCCATGCCAGCAGGATTATTGCTTGACTGTTTTATAAATTTGGCTCAAAAAAAAAAAAAAAGGAAAAGTGATAAACAATTGTTTCTCTGTTAGGATAACTTCAAATGGAAGGGAAAGGCTTTCAGTATCACTCAGAAAAGGTAGAGGTAGTAGAAAGTAATGATGCTCTTTGGGAGAATCACTCCAGAGGTGACATCTCACTTACTGAAAATAGTGGCAGGGATTTGCAAGTAAGAGAAAAGATGCCATCTCCCAGGATAGTGCTAAGTTGAACAATGTGCTTTTGAGTAACTAAGTTTTAGGATGAAAATAAAACTCCCATTCTCCCCTTGGACTAGGTCAGATATGTACCAAGGGCAAGAAGTGTTATATGTAGAGTCTTGACCCATTTGTAGAGACTATAACTTTGTGTTGGGCAGAAAGAGTGGAACATGGAAAACACTGGCTCTGAAGCCTGTCAAAAGAGGTTCTGAGAAGGAGTGAGTACCCTCCCTGTTCTGTCCTTGGTTGCTCACACTGCAAAGTGCAGTATATAGTCCCTGCCCTTCAGAGTCAGGTGCACTTGAAGTGAATGTTACCTCAAGCTGGGTTGTCTTTAGTAAGTCCCTCAATGTTGCTGGGCCTTAGTGTTCTCAGTTATAAGACTGGTATACCACCACCTACTTGAGGGGATCACTGTGCCAATGAAATGGGACAACAAATGGATAGTGGTAAGAAATGTGAGCATAATAGATGCTTGATAAACGTGAATTTCCTGTCTTTCCTTTATACTATAATCTTAGGGGAAATATTTTACTGCTTTGCTTTTCAGGGTGAAATGAAAAAACAGGAATAGTACCAGGTTAAAACCATTATAATTCATTCATTTCCTAAAATAGTCAATCTGGAAAAGTAGATCAGATATATCCAGAGACTAAGAAAGACTTCTTGGTGTTGACCACATCATGATTTGACTAATATAGTTGCCTAAAAATTTAAATACTTTTCCAATTAGGGAAATTAAAGAGAAAACTGGGAAGAAAATTAAAGGTTGATTTAAAACTACTTACTCTTTTCCTCCCTTCCCTACCAAGCCCACCCTAATGACATTCCTAGAAGAATTTAGGGAAGGGCATGCTGTGTGGTTGGTGATATACTCATCTTGAACATTGTTAGATGTCCAGTTACAGATGGATTTGCAGAATTATTAGAATATTGGATGGGAGCCGAGGAGATCCCGCGCAGCGCTGCCAAAGCCCTGGCAGAGAAGCTAGGTCATCAAATTTGAAATATTTAAAGTGTATACAAACTATTTCCGCGTTGTTGTGGGCGATGGTGCTGTTGGTAAAACATGCTTCCTGATATCCTACACAACAAACAAATTTCCATCCGAGTATGTACCAATTGTTTTTGACAACTATGCAGTCACAGTTATGATTGGTGGAGAGCCATATTCTCTTGGACTTTTTGATACTGCAGGGCAAAAGGATTATGACAGATTACGACCGCTGAGTTATCCACAAACAGATGTATTTCTAGTCTGTTTTTCAGTGGTCTCTCCATCCTCATTTGAAAATGTGAAAGAAAAGCGGGTGCCTGAGATAACTCACCAGTGTCCAAAGACTCCTTTCTTGCTTGTTGGGACCCGAATTGATCTCAGAGATGACCCATCTACTATTGAGAAACTTGCCAAGAACAAAGAGAAGCCTATCACTCCAGAGACTGCTGAAAAGCTGGCCCGTGATCTGAAGGCTGTCAAGTATGTGGAGTGTTCTGCACTCACACAGAAAGGCCTAAAGAATGTGTTTGATGTAGCAATATTGGCTGCCCTGGAGCCTCCAGAACCAAAGAAGAGCCGCAGATGTGTGCTGCTATGAACATCTCTTCAGAGTCCTTTCTGCACAGCTGGTGTCAGCATCACACTAAAAGCAATGTTTAAATCAAACTAAAGATTAAAAATCAAAACTTGTCTCTTCAATAGTGACAGTGCCCTGCACCTACCCACATGCACTCATGTGAGACAAGGCCCATAGGTGTGCCTCCCCACCCCGCCACACTCGTTGATTCTGAGTGATTGTGTAGTGTCAGAAAGTGATAAGTACTAGTTTTTATTGTTTAAAAAGAAAAAAAAAGAAGCACTTTTTTGTTGTTGTTGTCTAAAAGCAAGGCATGCTTGTGATGACTTTGTAACAGACTGATTTGTTGAAGCCATTCCCTGGTTCCAACCTGGAGAGTAATGAGTGATCTTGGACACTTTTGCCCACCCACCCCTTTTTTGGTGTGTGTGGGGGTGTATGTGGGGTTTATTTTTTAGTCTTTTTTTTTTAATTAACTGATGGACAGCCCTTAGGAGAGGAGGACAAATTTATTCCACATTCGACTTCCTAGATCTAGTTTAGAAAATGTGTTCCCCACCTGGTGCTCTTAGGAAGGAGTATAGTAAATGCCTCATTTAATAATCTACTACTTTTTGAAAGTTGCCTTTTCTCTCCACCCTTGAGTAGATCCAGTATTTGATGAAATTCATGAAAATGGGTGGCAGCTGTCTTGCCCCTCCTCTTTTCTAGGATGCACTCTGTATGTGACTGTGACTTTCAAGGAAATTTGTTTGCTGTTTGCTGTTTTTTTTTTTTTTTGGGGGGGGTTCATTTCTAATTTCTTTCATTGATAAATGAATAAAAGTATTGCACCTTTTGAAATACACCAAATGAATTTGGTTTGTAATTAAAAAACAAATTTTCCCCTGTCAGTCATTGTTTCATATACTTAGCATAGATTTGCAACTCACTGTGTGGTGGTCCTAGAACCCAGCTGAAGACCTGGCACATAGAAGAACTATGAGGGGTGGTGCTAGAAGACAGATGCCTGCAGGATGACTGGCATCCTTTCAGGTTTGAGGATGTGGGCCTGCTTCATGAAGAAGCTGGTGGTGGATGGGGTGGGAGAGCATTTACCAACAAGAGGACTGACCAGTTGGGAATCCCCTTATTTCTGTTTTGGGTATGAGGCCCCCCTAGCCCACTGATATTCTTTAATGAAAATCATGGTGAGAGTCTTGTGGAAACTCTTCATAAGTGTTAATAGGGATTTCTTTTTTCAGCTTATTTGGTTACAGTTTCCAGTTTTTAAAAATGTTTAGATAATCTTTTTCCACCTTCCCCAAATCCTAAAACTTGTAGATTCATTAGTGTTGAACAATGCTTTTTCCCATCTCAATTTTTTGTATATGCATTCTTTTCAGATGTATTAAACCCTTCACAAAAAAAGGATGGGATCAAAAATCCACAATGAATGATGAGGAATATTTCGGGGTAAAATAGAAAATAGGAACCATGTCTCTTTACCCCAAGAATTCCAGAATCCCAGACACAGTGTTAGCCTGGTCAGGAAGATGACATGGCTGTGTTGCATTTATCCCCTCCATCAGCATCCCAATTTGTACTCCTCCACCCCCCACCAAGTCCAACACCATGTACATGTCAGAGGGGGTCTACTGAGTGATAGCATATGAGACTAGGAATGAAAAAAAGCTGCCTGAGACTCTTCAGGCTTGTACTTGGTATTGAATCCCAGAGCTGTGTTCAAAAAGGTATATCACAGTACCTTGGATTACAGGGCCTGGCAGCAAAGATGCCTCCTCTTGCCTAGACTTTGTGTGAGTGCCCCACATTGGAGGCTACTTAGGTACTCACTGGCTACATTCACTGTAGGATGCACTTCCTGCTCATTAAGCAAGGGGGAGGTGCTGCTGAGAGGATGATGGGCAGCACGTGGGGCAAGGCTTCTAGCCTGGATCTGGGGCTGAGTCTGCGACTGGGCACCATCCCTGGTTGCTAGGACTTCCATCATTCTACGCTTTTTCTGTATCTCCCTTAAGATACTGCAGGGGAAAGAAAAGAAAAATAAAAGTCACCTGAAAACCATAGCTGTATTGATTTGGAGGTTCGCAGAAGAAGCCCAGGAGAGGTGAGGACATAATTCCTTCATAGAAAAATCCCAATGATTCATTTCTGCCTTAGAGCAGGATGGATGGCAGGGGGAAGGACACTGAGGGTCAGGCAGAACAACTGTTATCCAGTACATTGACCATAAACATCTTAAAGATGAGAAAAGACTCATTGGGCCTTTATAATAATACTCATGCTTTTATCACAAGACACCCAGAAGCCCATAAAGTTCAATTCACTCTGTGAACTGAATCTGTTAAATAGTATTTGCAGTGGCCTATTTAAAAGTGGTTTCAGAGGCTATGCAATCTCTCAGATATCTTATAATTTCTAGACCTCCTTCTCTAAATATTGAGACACAGTATAAACTTTAGTTTGCAAGGAAAATTTATAGCTATTTGACATCTGTCAGGTCTCCTTGGTCACCCTTGAAGAAACCAAATATAATTTTACTCTGATCTTTAAACATCCAGGGGAAAACAGAGGTGATCCCTAGGGGCCTGGGAAACTCCTAAGAACTAGCAACTCTATGTTACTAAATTGGTGAATTTATATAATAGGAACCAAAGAGAAGGATAACTTAAAAAAAAAAAAAAGAAAATGAGACCATCTCATCACTAAGCATACACAATGGTTTGATGAGTAAGTAAATAATAAATAATAAGCCATTTGTTTTTCAACTGGGTATGAGAGCCCCTGTTCCTCTGATTTTCTGGCCCTTGCTTTAGAATTCTTCACCAGATTACATCTTTCATCCTGAAAATTTGGAGTTACCTGAGGGTCTGTGATACCTGTCCTGATTGAGTCTTCTTACTTGTATAGTCATCTGAAAAATAAATTCAACAAGGCCCAGTCAAAAATTAAGCAGGTCTCATTTCCAAGATTACAAACACTGGATTCCATCTGGGATCAGACTCGTGGCTGACTTTACACTCATGTCCAGGATTCTCTGACTTTTCCTAGGACATCTTGGAGCTTTCCCCACAGGTTTTCCTGAGCTTACCACAAAGATCGTCATCTCCATTTGCTCTGCCCTGAATCATAGTTCAAGGCTAAAAATATCTCCTCACCCCCCACCCCCCACCCCTGCTATCCCCCCACCCACCCACCACCCCCTCCACACAGACCACAGGACACTGCTCAGCCAGCCTCTGGACCACTCCAGCCAGAGCCTCCAAGCCCTGCCACAGTCCTACCTCAGTTCCATGGCTATGTGTCCCGTCACAGCTTTCATGCAGAACTTATTCCTTTCTCTGAGGAGATCACATCCCTGTCCTACCTCTGTGTGTCCCAGTACAGTGGCTGCAAACTTGCTGTTACTGTATGCCTTCAGATGCTCTAGGGAAAATTCTGTGTAAAAGGCTCCCCAAATAACTAATGTTCCCACCACCTGGTCCTAGTACATACAGTGTCTAACTCATGCCCAAATCAGCAGGATGATTTACCATTTTTTGAAGTGCACTGGTTAATTCTACTTATTTAATCCTTAGAACAATCATGCAGCCTTTGGGAACTAGTGGTATTTGACCTATTTTTAGGTGAGAAAACAAACAAAAAGAAATATTAACCTGTCCAGAACTAGTAATAGACACCCAAGCTTGAGTGAGGGCCTCTGAACTCCTGGTCAAGGCCCTTATCAAGGTCCAGCTGCCCCTATTCCTTCTTTGTTTCTGCCACTTAGTTTCAGATAAATCCCTGAAAGCTACTTTCCATGAGGGGTGGAGGTGCTGGTGATTATCATGACATCTTTGACCCCATGTGTTTCTTCTCAGAACTCCTTACCTGCCTGTCCTGACTCTGTCATGGCCCCAACTTGGTAATTACCAAGCAGCACACCAGGTTGAAAAGTCACTTGTGGATGGGTATGAGCTTGTGTTAGTCTAGGATTACAGGAGGGACTGAAGGTCCTCCCAAGCTTTGTGACCAACTTACCAGTGCTGAGTTTGCTGGCAAGGCTCTCTGCCAACTGGCTTCCCTTGGCCAGCTGTTCACGGAAGTGCTGCTCCATGTAGTGGTCCATGCTGTTATTGGTGAGTAGCTCCTCAAAGGTCTTTACTGTGTTCTTGACATGCTGGATGAGAAGGGAGGAGACAGCTTTCCCAATCTTCACCTTCTGCTGGAGATGAGTCAACTCTCTAGCCTGATCCTGGATCAAGGAATATTTCCTAAAGTGGGAAAGCAGCAGCAGCAAGGATAGAAAAGATTATGATGCTTCAGCAGAAGGTACTTGAAAGTATCACCAAAGGAGGCCCAGTGTTTATCAACCTAAGCATCGTAAAGTGTCATAAGCCGTCCATGGGCTGTGTGTGGACTGTTGCACTTAGTAGCCTCCTGAGGGGATAAGTCTGGCATTGGGAACTCCCTGTGGCCTCTACCTTCCCAGGGACTGACGGCCTGGTGTAGGTGAACTTCCCCCTAAAACTCTGCCAAAGATTCCGCACTGCACCTGAGATGGGTGTGACCTGCCAAGATGTCAATCAACCTGCTGACTGCAAGACATCAGGAAGCAAGACTCCGCCCTTGAAACCTTATCCCTGCCTTTGATGCACCCTTTAAATAAACTATCAGAGCCATTTTCCCTTTGTCTAGTTCCAGAACCCATGTGGACTAGATCTATCAGGGGCTTCATTTCCTGTAAATATATTTCTAAGTATTTGTGCTTTGTTATTTGCTAATTATCTGAGATTATAAATTTTAGGGTGGCTTGGATTCCCCTGGACAGAAAGAATCCTACAAAGAGACACTGGCCACGTCCCCCTCCCCATAGTAAAGGAAATGAAAGAAAATAAAAATGTCCTAAAGTTTAAAGATTCTTTCAAAAATTGCTATTCCCCCTTTGCCATACTTCTGAAAATGCAACAAGATTTTCTTCTCTTTCCATCTTTAAAATCTGCCATCCAGCCCCTCTGTTGTGCTTATAATACATTTCAATTTGGTAAAAAAGCCAGATGCTCATTGGGAATTTGAAAGAAAAAAATCAATCATGTGAGAGAAGAGACCACATCATGTTCCAGGATGAGCAAACCCGCATCCATCAGGCTGCATGAGATCATGCTGATCAAATTCGTCTAACAGATGTAACTCTCCCCATAGGTGAAGCAGCCGTTCCCCTAACCAAACCCAACTGGGACTATCAAGATGGCCGACAAGGTTGCTATCACTGCACTTGCATAGTCTCATATCTTGTAGCAGGCATGCAGGCGGTTTCCAATAAGGTGGTTAACTGATAAGTTGAAAGAAATCATCCAGGATCCAGATGAGAATCCAGCCTTATTTCTCAACTGCCTTACAGAGGCCCTCACCAAATATACTAAGCTGGATCCTGAGTCTCCCTCCAGGGCTACAGTGTTAACAACCCATTTCATTATTCAATTGGCCTATAATATTAGAAAAAAGCTCAAACGAGCTGAGGAGGGCCCTCAGACCCTTATCTGAGATCTGGTGAAGATGGACTTTAAGGTCTATAATGCCTGGGAGGAATCCGCTGAACTAGCCAGTCAGGCTCAATTGCAGAAAAGGGTAACACTCCAAACCCAGGCCTTGGCAGCGGCCCTGAGGCCTGCGGCTCTAGTGAAAGCTTCACAGGGGACCCAGCATTCCTCTCTGCCAGGGGCTTGCTTCAAATGTGGATGTAAAGGTCACTGGGCTCGCCAATGCCCAAACTCACAGCCCCCCTCCAGGCTGGGCCCCACCTATAAGCAGACAGGACATTGGAAGAGCGACTGCCCCATGGCTGGCCCTTCCTCAGGGCCTCTACTGGGGGTATGACCAGCCAGGTGGTCCCTTCTTTTGAAGTATTGGGGTTCACAGAAGACTGAAGAAGCCCAGACTCGAGGACCCCCATCACCCTCGAGGAGCCCATGGTAATGCTCCAGGCAGCGGGTAAGTCCATAACCTTCCTTGTGGACACGGGGGATACCTATTCTGTCTTGCCTGTCCACTCTGGGCCCGTTTCATTCCTAGGTCTCAGTTATGGGGATTGACAGCAAACTCTCCTTCCCAAACTGAACTGCTAGGCTGGCCTGTGCCCTGGAGGGACACCCTTTCACACACTTTTTTATGGTCATTCTATCCTGTCTATTTCCTCTCCTAGGCAGAGATGTTCTCCAACTACCAGGAGCCACCCTCCAACTATACCCCAAGAATACTACCACCCATTTCCTTCTGCCTCTAACCCTTACCCTCTCTAATAACCCAACAGTACCTACTGTGCCATTGCCCGCTGACCTAGTTGATCCCCAGGTCTGGGACACCTCCAAGCCGGTCATAGCCTCCCACCACAAGCCAGTCTGTATCCAGCTGAAACCTCAAAGTAAACTTCCTTTGTGTCCCCAGTTTCCCATCTCCAAAACCCACAGGGAGGGACTTAAACCCATCATAGAGCAGTTACTTGTCCAGAGACTCCTCATCCCTACTGACTCCCCCTGCAACACTCCCATATTGCCGGTACGCAAACCCTCAGGAGCCTATCGCTTGGTCCAGGATCTATGCCTAATTATTGAGGTGGTTATTCCCATCCACCTGGTGGTACCCATCCCTTACACTCTTCTTTCTCATATCCCCCCTTTGACCATTCACTTTACTGTCCTGGATCTTAAAGATGCCTTCTTTATAGTGCCCCTCCATCCTGACTCTTATTACCTCTTTGCCTTCACATAGGAAGACCCTACACCCTTAGGTCTCAACAGCTGACATGGACAGTCCTACCCCAAGTCTTCAGGGATAGTTCCCACCTCTTTGGCAAGCCTTGGCACAGGATCCAACTGCTTGTGACCTGGGGGATAGCACTCTTTTACAATATGTGGATGACCTTCTCCTACGTAATTTATCCCTGAAGACTTCTCAAACTCATGCTGCTCAGCTCCTCAATTTCCTGGGGTCCCCGGGCTATCAGTGTCTCTTTAGCCAAAGGCCAGCTTACTACTTCTTCAGTCACCCATTTAGGTATACTCCTCACTCCAACCTCTAAGAGCCTGACAACAGACAGAATTCAATCTCTCTATGACCTTACAAAAGATTTCTATATACAAAGGCCCAAAGTTTCAATTGTTCCAATTAAGAGTACTAAGAGTATTATAAATAACATATTTATTTCTATTAAAATGAAATAATTTGCCTAAATTCAAAATATTATAAGGTTGTTTCAGAATGTTAACAGAAAAGGGGGTTAACAGATGGGAAAGAGAAATTAGAAGGTTCTAGGTATGGAAACCATATTTAATAGAAGGAAAAGAAAATGTTTCTGGATAAGAAAGTCTTTATACGATGAAGTAAATATGAGGGTTTAAGTATGTAATAAAGAAGTCTGTGTAAGTTTGTTTTTACAATCAGTCATGTGTTAAAAGGACAGAGATTTCTTAAAACAGCTATTGCTCAAGTTTCGTTAGAGAACCATGGAGCCCTAGATCTCCTGACAGTAGACAAAGGAGGAACATGTCTATTCCTGAAAGAAGAATGCTGCTACTATATAAATGAAACTGGATTGGTCAAAAAGAATGTCAACACCCTGTGTCATTTGGGTGAAAGGCTTAAAACAGCAACAATCAAATGACCCTTGGCCAGGCTGGCTAAACTCTGCCCTCATTATGTGGCTGACTCCCGTTCTCACTTCTATATTCGTAATAGGACTTTTATTAATGATTGCTCCCTGCCTCCTCAGGTTTGCCTGAAGCATTGAGTGAAATTGCCAGAGTGACCTACAACTAGATGCTCCTATACCCCTACAGTTAGTTGCCTCCCCACCGAACCGACACCAGAACCATCCCCTTCCCCCCAGCGTCCCTATGAAACAATTTGCCTAAATTCAAAATATTACAAGGTTGTTGTTATTACAGCAGGAAGTAGCCAGATGGAATTGCCACCCTATATCATCAAAAACGTCCGGATGTTAGATCCGTTTGAGATGCTAAGGGAACAAAGCACCAGGCAACCCGTGTGCACAAGAACAACCAGTCAGGCCCTGGCAGAAAAGCAGTGATGGTGCCTCCTAACCACCTGTCAATTAGCAGGGTCTCCTGACAAATCCTGGAAGGACATGGATCTCAGCAAGATTCCCTGACCAACCCCAGGAGGACAAGGGATTCTAAAAACCTCCCTTTCCTGTCCCAAACCCTCCCTTCTGCCCTAAGCCCAAGAAAATTCCAATCCTGCTGAGCCTGGGTGCAATTACCCAGACCTGCTCTATTGGACCGGAGAGTGAATCTCAATAAAGCTTTGTTCAGTTGCTTTTAATCTGTCTCCTTTTGATCACTGGTACCTGACCTTACACTTTGCCTTTCTGAAAATATGATAAGTACTGGATTTTTTTTTTTTTGAGACAGAGAGAGAGAGAGAGAGAGAGAGAGAGAGAATTTTTTAATATTTATTTTTTTAGTTTTTTTCGGAGGACACAATATCTTTGTTTGTATGTGGTGCTGAGGATTGAACCCGGGTCGCACACATGCCAGGCGAGCGCGCTACTGCTTGAGCCACATCCCCAGCCCAAGTACTGGAATTTAATGTTGGAGTGAGTATAGCAAAATTGGTATTTAACTTATCAAAAGAAGACAAATAACCCCTCATTACTTTGATAATGGTAAACTCATATGACCAACTCGACATCTCCTGTGTTTCTGCAGCTAGTTGGCTGGAGTAGAACCACAGCTTCTTATTTCTTGGAGGCTTTGTCAGTGTTGCCTGTATTGTTCTAGCAGGGAACATAGTGCTGGCTGTCTTCTGAAAAGTTGAAATTTGCCAGAGATCCAGAGTTGCTGGTTTAGAATAGGTTATCCAGGTGTTGGAAAAAATCAGAGGGGATTAGGACAGCTCTTACCCCAGGTAGCAGAGAACCCCCTTTGAACCTTTTAAACGTTATTTACATTTCCATCCAAAATTTCTCATGTCATTATGTAAGTTTAATACCAATGCACCCTAAGCTCTTTCAGAGTAGAGAGTGCTTTATTCATCTCACATCCACAAAACCAAACCCAGAAGAGACTCTTGGTAAACATGTTCCATAATGAAAAAGAGAAGTCCTTGCAAATCTCAACTCATCCCTCACTGCATCCTGTCCTATGTGTTCTCTCAGGTATCCTATGCATCCTTCATTAAAGCAGAAAACTCTTCTCTCTAAGACAGATTATGTGCTCACCTGTGGAGCACTCTATGACATGAGAATGTCCTTTGGAATTCATCTCAACAGGTGACACCTTCTTAAGATTGCTTACCCTGCATCCTTCTGCTGGGCTTCAAAAACACCCAGAGAGAGGTTAGACTAGTTATGGCATTCTGTTGAGATTACCTCTTTATATACTTTCCTTCCCCACTCAGTTTGAGTTCCTCTATGGAAGAGACCACATCTTATTGTACCCTATGTGCTTAATATAGGGTCTAGAAAATTAAACATCCAATAAATATTTATGCCATATTGTGTTTTCTAAAAGCCTTTCTAAAATATAAGTAATATTAAGTAGAGAAATTTTTTTTACTGGGGTTTCAGATACAAATGTCTCTTTCTGACCCTCAGGACAGAAATATTTAAGGTAAGAAATGACATCTCTAACCCCTTTCTAAACATCTTTCATTCCTGCTAAGCTTACACTTCTTGATGGTCTTCTTTTGGGATGGCAGCCCCAAGGTCAACATCCTGGGGTCTGGGGTAGGACTTTATGCTCATATTTCTTCCTCTTGAATTTGTGATTCCTCTTCCTAGTAGCATAAGCTAGCTCTGTGTCTGTCCTATAGAGGGCCAAGTCCTTGCTGCTTGGTACAATCTACTGCTAAAGGAGTCTAGTGATGTGAGCACTTCTTAGTTCCCTCTCACTTTCAGACTCCAGCCTCACTTTGACACCCATGCCCACTTTGGCTACTTAGGCCTCCCTATCACTTCCAACCCAGAAGGTGCTCCTTCTCCTAACTGTTCTTTCAGTCTGAAATATTAGGATGTAAGATTAGCATAGTGTTCCTTGAAGAAAATATAAAAACATATAGGTACACACCTACACATGCAATCACATGAGTATATAAACCTACACATGCGAACATATTAAGATCCAAGACCTGGTGCTGGATGCAAATACTAAGGTAATAGGCTCTTTAATATGCCAGTCCATCACAAATGTAGAAAACACTAGGGCAGGAAGGGACCTTATCTTATGTCACAGATAAGGACGTTAAGGCTCAGTAAGAATAAGAAATAAACTCAATCTTCCACAGTTGGTAGGTGGAAGAACCATAAATAAAAATCTTGGCTCAAAACTCCTAACCAATATTCTTTATCAATGTCATGCATCTTTTTATTCTGACTTTCAAGGATCTCTGAGATGAATAAAGCTGATTCCATTTCCTGAAACCCATCTATTATTCTGGATACTACAAGTCTTTTATTTATTCTCAGTTTTTCAAGTAATAAATGACACTTATCACAATGAAAATTGATATATTTAGGTAATTTGTTGGTATATTTTTTGGCATTTATGCTCTAAAACAGTCTTCATGAGAAAAGTGGCTAGGCCTGCCTTGTTTGCTCCATAACCCTAATGTCCATGTAAGTGTTTTCCATGTAAAAATATTTGTTGAAAAATAAATGTACTGAATTTTCTACAAACAGCTAATTTTAATATATTTTTCCTACTAAACCCTTTCCCAGAGATGGGTTGAAGAAATAAGACACAACCATTGGAAAAGACAGTCCTGGATTTGAATGTTAGATCCTCCACTAACTACGAAATATAGTGAGCAATTTACTTCTTTATGACATCATCTTTATTAATAAAATGGCAATTATGGTACTAAATTGATAGAATTTTGTGATATGTATGACTGACTTTCTCAAAGTTTGATGAAAATATATCACTCAATAAATATGAGCATCCCATCCCCATTTCTGGGTATGCCAGCTACTGACCTAGGGATCACCCACATCACAGTCATATGGAACACTGATGAAAAACTCTGAAGAAGTTCCCAAGAATATACATTTTACACAAAGTAACCTACTAATTTAGATGCAAGTGCAGACCTAGTGGAAGTCAATGTTCATTGTGTTCTAGATTAGATTTCTCAGGATCCTGTAGTCTTGGAAGAAAGATTTGAGAATTTAGTGTAAGATCAAGGAAGGAATCATTTTGGAATTAGGTATGGGATATATTATTCAGGATAGAGTTTTCCAATGGACAAAAATGGTGGAAGTTTGCCAAAACTGTGTAGGAGCAGGAGAAAAAAAGGGCACATGTATTATTTCAAAAACATAGTCAATCAATATTATAAGTTTATGTGTAGAAAAGCCCTACCATTTTCTTGACACAGTACACCTAAAGTAAATCTCAATAAAATATCCATGACAAATGGTATAGGCATGATGTAGACTCTATATTCTCTATCTTCAGCAGTCTTCAAGGTAGAGATGAGGTTTAAACAAATCTGAGATTCACTGTAATATCTTCATATGGTTCACAGTATCTTCATATGGTATCCTCATTCATTTTGAATGTGAGACGAAGGAGCTACCTTATTCTTGCCTATGACACTTTTACCAAGTTTATATGAAACCAATATTATTACTAAAAGCTTGAGACAAGTAATTTTGCCATGATTCAAGATATACAGTCCAAGTGTAGAAGGGGGCATCTATATAAATCCACCTCCTTAGGCACTGGGATAGCTCAATATTCAGCAGAGAAATATGTGAAGAAATAGGAGATTCCCATCAATCCAGGAGTAAGACACCACTCACATGATGAAGACATCAACTCAAGAACCCATGGAGATTTTGCATTTGGTGAGTGCATATGTGGTTGGTCAGAATAAAACAAATCTGTTTAGAATAATTTAAACTAGTATTAAAAATTTTTATAGACTTTTCCCTAAAGAAAATCCAGGAAGGTATTAAGAGAAAGCCCTACAATTAATGTATGAAGTCTGGATATAGACCCTAAAAGCCATTATGACAGCAGCAATGACTTAATTCTGGCTATGGAAGTCTTTGACAATGTTCTCTTACCCGCAGTAAGACACAGAAGAGACTCGTGCTTCCTCAGGCCAAGTCTTCTGCTCATTCATTCCCCTTTCAGCAGGTCCCTTCTTCTCTAAGGGCTGATGCATCCCAGTCTTCAGTTGGAGCATTTTCTCATGAAGAACCCTCTTATAGTATCTTTTGAAAGGAAGGATGGATAAGAAATGTGCCTAGGTCTCTACAATGGCCAGGATTTTCTCCAATGCTACCTAAAAGAGTTAAAACAAAATTAAAGATGTTGGATTGCTAAAGGAGATCCTACAGGAGCATAGAAGTACAGGAATAGAACCTAAAGGAAAGTAAAGAGTAAAGCTCATAATGTGCCCCTTTGAAGAGGACCTCCTCAGCTATAAGGATGCCAGCAACCCACTGGGTAAAAGAATGATACAGCAAGTTAAGAGGAGATGCTGATATGAGGGGGACAAGGAGGGTCCCCAAGTGTGTTAGAAGAAAAAGCAAGAAAATGATTAAGTAAATAAATGAAAACAAGTGGGATTTCAATTGGGCTAAGGGATAAGTATTTTTGACTCTTATATTTGAGATAAAGTTCCCAGAGAATGTCCCTTTGAACATCAGGAAGCATTTTTATCAGAAGTTTGGGGAGTCATGAAGGTAGAAACACAGTTTGAGATGTAAGAGGTGAAATCCCCAAATTGCTGTGCCATCAACAAGAGTGCTGGGGGGAAGATTCAGGGTGCCAAGTCTTGAATCATAATCATAGAATTAGAATGTAGACATAGCTACAGAACCTAAAGAAGCCCCACCTTCTGGTGTCAACACAGGCTCTCTGCTTTTCTCTGTCTTACCAATGTAGGTCACCCCTCCCATCAGCCAGTTTTAATATTTGTGTACCTTTTTGCTCATATTGAAAATTATTCATTTTTTAAAAAAATCTAAATCTAAACATATTTCTCCTTGTTCAATCTTGCTTTTGCATGGAAAATATCAAAATGACATGTTTCCAATACTTTTAAATTTTTAATATATATTTATAAATAGTTACACATATTAGTGGGATTCATTGTGACATATCCATTCATGCACATCTTTAATTTTCTTGAAGACAGTTTCAATGAGAACAATTCTTGGGGCTTTTCCTAAATTAATTTTTAAAAACTTCTAAAGGTTTTTACTATTTCTCTCTGGGAACTCTCCAGGTTTTTATCCTCTACAGTTTTTTAAGGACAAAGTGATCAAAATTAGAATATAATATTATAAGTATGACTAATAGATTTAGCACAATGATGTCTTATCATCTCAGAAAGCTAATAGTAGAATCCAATGCAATACTGACTTCTTTCTCTTGAAGTAGCAACATGTAGGGGGTTTCCTTTAACATGGGGTCAATTTAACCTTCCAAATGCTCATCTCTACCAACGTTGTTATTTCTAGGGGTTTTTGCATTGCTTTTTTCTTTTTTAAACTCTATGAACATTGCAATTGAATAATTCCTGTTTAAAATTTTATTGTGGGTTTATAAATTGCTTTCCCTTTTGTCAAAGTCATTAAAATATTTTGTTAATTTACTAGAATGTGAGTAATGGGTACTTAAGGTTGTGTTGATTCATAAGTATAATGGATTTCTTTATCCTTTTACTCAGGTATTGACAGAGTTGCCTGGGATGCTGCAAAACTATTGAAAATGATTTATGACAGACCACAATAAAATCTAGGCCACAGAATGGGTGGAGAGGATGACAAGAGCAAGCAATAATTTTTAGTGACAAAACAGCTGAGACAGTGTATCAGAATACACAACCAGATACAACCAGAATGGGAGGGATTCCCTGACCTTGCTTCTACTTCCTAGGCTTCCATTTTATTGGTGCTTTGGGGTTTAACAACAGCACTTCTGAGAAGAAAGTCCTGATTTATGTCATTTGCCTATTTCCAACAGGTAAATAGACCTACCCTGGCCAATTTTAATCTTCCAATGAAACATCATTAAATACAGAATTGGGAAGAAATGCTAAGTAGCACACCATGATCTAATATTTTCACCATATAAATTCTACAAATGTACTACTCACACCCATTAGGATAACTACTATTTAAAAATACAAACAAATGAAAAAAGAAATAGAAAAGAAAAAGTGTCCATGAGGATGTGTAGAAATTGGAACTTTTTTTTTGGTACTAGGGATTTAACCCAGGGGTGTTTTACCACTGAGCCCTTTTTAATTATTTTGAGTCTAGATCTCACTAAGTTGCTTAGGGCCTTGCTAAGTTGCTGAGGCTGGCCTTAAACTTGCAATCCTCATGTCAGTTTCTTGAGTTGCTGGGGTTATAGGAGTGTACCACCACAATTTATGCTCTGTTGGTGGGAATATAAAACAGTATAGTGGATATGGAAAACATTATAGCAGTTTATAAAAAAATTAAAATATGATCCAGCAATTTTACTGGGTATATATTCCAAAGAATTGAAAGCAGTGACTCAAAAATATTTGTACACCCACACTCACAGCATTATTTGCTGTGGCCAAAAGTAACTCAAGTGGCCATCAATGGTTAAACGGATAAACAAATTGTGGTGTATGTGTGCATAATGAGATATTTTTTAAAAAGGAGACTCTCAAAGACATACTCCATGAAATAAGCCAGTCACAGAAGATAAATACAGTATGATTCTGTTCATAGGATGTACCTAAAATCATCAAACTCATAGAGACAAAGTAGAATGATGTTTTCCAGGGTTTGGGAGGAATGGAGAATGAATGGTTATTGTTCAACAGGTGTAGAATTTGTTTTGCCAGATGAAAAGAGCTTTGTGGACGGCTGGTGGTGATGGTAGCACAATAATGTGAATGTGATGCCACTGAACTATCATCTTAAAATGATTAAGATATTAGATTATATGCTATGCATACTTTATGACAATTATAAAATACACTAGACAAATAATCTCAAGAGCATAGTTAAGAGTAAAATGTCATAAAATAATTATGAAATATACTTATTTACTTTGTGTGTCTGTGTATGTTTGGCCTTTTAAAATGTATTTCAATCATCAACAATGCTACTTAGCATTTCTTCTTTTACTTTATAAATGAAAAGGTTTAACTGGCCAATGCTAAGTGTTGGGTGCTATCTCTACCATTCTATTTGAGGGGAGTCAACAAACGTGCCCATGTCCCTCATCCTTTTAGGACCTGTTAAGTGGGTTCCCAATATATACATAGGGATGTTGAGATGTCACCAAAGAGCCTACACTCAGACCTCAAAGGAAATGCATTTGTTTGCATTTAATGAACCTCCCTCTGTATGGCTATAAGCTGCCTAGAACAGGTGCCCCTAACATCCTTAGTCTTCTCAGAATTTGGCCTTCATGATGACAGGCTCCTCTGGGAGTTTTCCCTTCCCCAGAACTTTGTAGTAGCCCAACTGCACTATATCAATGATGGGAGTGGCTCTTGTCTGCTTTTGGCAGCACTTACTTTGTCTGATCAACATCCCACAATTCATCAAGGTTGACTGTTGGACAGAAGCTCTGCTTCTTCTTTAAGTGACAATGCCTCATGCCAACTTTCCCAAACCTGGGTGACATTTGTCAAAGTTGATCATGTGGTGGGTGGCACATGCCACAGGATTACCCCAGCTTCCTGGTGCTTCCAGTAGTTGCCAATGTAGCTGTGGTTTTGACTCATGTGGCCCTGAAGTTTTTGAGTCTTCCTGTCTGGATAGCATGTTGGGGTTGAGACAAAAGATCTACTTTTGTTTCTGATATAATTTATTTAATTGTAAGTGAATATGCTTTAACCCAGAGATGCCTCTGTAATAGGATTTTTTGTTTTGTTTTGTTTTGGTACTGGGGATTGAACTCAAGGGCACTCAACCACTGAGCCACATCACCAGCCCTATTTTGCATTTTATTTAGAGACAGGGTCTCATGAGTTGCTTAGCACCTCGCCTCATGGCTTTGAACTTGTGATCCTCTTGTCTCAGCCTCCCAAACTGCTGGGATTATAGGCAAGAGCCAGCCTAAAAAGAATGTTTTTGATAAGGTAAAACATATTTTAATTTTCTTGCAAACTAAGTTACAGCCATAGAAATCAGAAGAGTGGTTGCTTCTTTTAAGTATTTTGATTGAAAATTTACATAAGGAAAACTTTCTGTGTTGATGGAATTATTCTTAAGACTTGGTCTGACTGATGGTTATAAGGGTGTATACATTTGTTAACACCAAACTACATACTTCATATGCATTATTATTTGTAAATATATTACAATAAAATACTGTTAGTATAAAAATAAAATAAATTTTTTTAAAAAACATGAAATTACAAAAAAGTCGTCATTTTAGTTTTTGGTTTCCTCATGATGCATGTTTGTATTCTGTGAAATCTAAACAAAAATTCTAATAGAATTTTATATATCCTGGACAGTGCTAGGACTTTATTACTAATATTAACTCCCTTTTACCCCTTTTCTGCCTTTTGAGTTATTGTCATTTATTTTATTTCAAGGTACACTACAAGTCAGGCAATATCATTGTTGGGATAGTGATGTTTATTTGATTAGCCCACATATTTAGACTATCCATGGCTCTTCCTTCATTTCTGTTTCCCTTGGGACCTTTTAACTCCTGGCTGGAGACTACCTTTGCCCTGCCTCCTGAAGATCTGCTGTTTATCTGGAAAGGCTTTAATTTCACCTTTGTGATGAAAGACATTTTCCCAGGGGGTCATGATAGGTCAGAGATTGTATTTTATCCCTTTAATAATGGCTTCTTTGTCTTCCTTTTCTATTGTCTTTGTTCAGATCTTAATCTTTGAAATACAATTTTTTTTGGTCTTTTGGGTACTTCCATGTCTTTTCAGTTTGCTTTTGATTTTCAACAATTTTAAACGTGCCCAGTATGTTTCCCTTCTTCTTATCCTGTTTGGAGCTGGTAGAATTTCTAACACACTTAGCTTAATAACTCACAGATACTTTAAATTGGCCATTTTATTTTCCAAATATTTCTTTTGATTCAATATTCATCTTTTTCAACTTCTGAGACTTCAAATACATGTACTTTATATGTATTTACATGTGGCCCTTTATAACATGACCTATACTTTCTTTTTACTCTCTCCTTTGAAATCACCTTTCTTTTAGCTCTCTATACCCTCTACAACTTTATTTTATACTTAATTATTTTTTAATTACTAATTTTTTATCCACTGGATCTAAACCATTATTAAAGATAGTCCCTTGCTTTTTTTAGTTAGCATATATTTTAGTTCTAGAATTCCTGTTTGATTGATTGATTGATTGGTACCATGGATTGAATGCAGGTCCATTGTCAGCCCTTTTTTACTTTTTATTTTGAGACAGGGTCTCGCTAAGTTGCTTATGGCTCTTGTTTGATTTTTAAGTAGATTTTTAATTTCTAGTGTACATTTGTCTCATACTTATTTTCTTGAACACCTAAAACATGTATTTGAGTTTTCCTACCTGATGACTTCAGGTCTCAATCATGTTACCAGTCAGTTTCTATGGTTTGCTGTTTTTGCTCTTGCTATAGTTTCTGACTCAGCTGATCGACAGTGTGAACTCAAAGGAAGTCTCAGTTTATCCATTTTGTCCACTCTTGGGCTACAGATGTGCAAGTTGCCATTTGAGAGTTACCTTCTCTTTTTGGAGATCTAAAACTTCAATTTGTATCGCTCTGTTTTAGACTACCTTACCACTGAAACCTGCTTTCTTTCAGCCTCATTTTGTCAGCCCTCATAGGCTCTCACCAGCACAGAGCTGAATTTGCAAATGCCTGGAGGAGAAAATTTTTACCAAGTGTCTAGTTCACTTTTCATTTCACTCTAGATCTTGACTTTCAAGTCTGATTACTTGGACAGATCCACATCTCACAGACTCCTACCTCCAAGAGATTACATAAGTACTGCCCTCCTCGCAGCTCTCCTCTCTCCAGTGTCTCAGACTCTTGGCCCTCACTTGTCTAGAACTAGCTTGCCCCGAGGGGTAAAGGCAGAGAATTGGTTTCATTCCACCGAACTGTATCTCCCTCTCTCTCTGACCTGGGTGGTCCCAGCTGCATTGATAGCTTTCCAAAGACTTCAAACATAATCTCTTTAAACCATATTTTATTTGTTTGTTTTCAGAGGGAGGGTTTACTACAAATATTCCATCATGACTAGAAAAGGAAATCTACAAATTCCAGATAAATTAAATTTTCCTACTTTGTTCTCTTTTTTGGTACCAGGGATTGAACTCAGGGGCACTCGATCACTGAGCCACATCCCCAGCCCTTTTTTGTATTTTATTTAGAGACAGGGTCTCACTGAGTTGCTTAGCAAGCCTTGCTGCTGCTGAGGCTGGTTTTGAACTCACAATCCTCCTGCCTCAGCCTCCCGAACTGCTGGGATTATAGGTGTACGTCTCCGCACCTGGCAGTCAGTGTTCTTAAGGGAAGAGTTATTGTGGAGATCATCCATGTTATAGATATTCCACTTTTGTAAATACTGGCACTCAAATACCAGGAAATATAAAAAATGACAGGACATATAAATAGCAATTAAAATGACTCATAGACTAGATTAGCTAACATGTACCACCTAACAGAGAATGGACCCCTGCTAACCACTGCTCAACAGAGATCATCCTCAGATGTTCATTTCATAAAATCAGAAACAGAATTCCACATCAATACCATTTTTGGCATCAACAGTTGACAATAAACAAAGAGAGAAAAGACTTGTCCAATAGCTGTACTTAGTGTGTAAAAGTCAAAGTCTCAGTTTCTGCTCATGAGATTCAGTAGATGAATGAGGGAACAAGAGTCAAGAGCTCAATAGATCCGCTTCTGTATGGGGTGATCATAAAGTAGAAGATTCTATTGACCCTGTAATCCCAGCAGCTTGGGAGGCTGAAAAGCAGTAGGATTGCAAGTTTAAAGTCAGTCTTAGCAACTAAGTGAGGCTGTAAACAACTTAGTGAGATCCTGTTTCAAAATAAAAAATTCAGAAAAGGGCTGTAGTTGTGGTTTTATAAGCACCTCGGGGTTCAATCCCTGGTGCAAAAAAAAAAAAAAAAAAAAAAAAAGTCTATTGGCTATTCTATCTCAGATGGGCAAATTTATATGGAAATAGTTTTCCCCAAAATAAAAATCAAGGACAATGCTAATTTTTTTTCCAGTGCTGGGGATCAGTTCTTGCACATGCTAGGCAGGCACTCTAACATTGATTGACATCCAGCATTATGGGTAATTTTATGTGTCAACTTATCATGGTACTCAGAGAGTCTGTCAAACATTATTGTAGATGTGACCTAATTCTTTGAAATAAACATTGAACTATTAATTGATCAATCAGTAGATAATAGGTAGAGATAGCCAGAGATTGTTGGTTCTGTTTCTCTGGAGAACCCTGACAAAAACAGCATATTGATTCATTCCTACTCTTTAGAGAGAAAAGAAGATCAAATGTCAGGGACCTCTGGGTAAGCTGCTTGGCACAAATTTATTCAAGAAGTCACTCTGGACATTCTGGCTCTGGCTGACTAGGTCACCACAGAAATCAAATTATGGTCATACAAAATATCTTGGAGATTCAGTTGAGGAACAGAGAGGGAACTATCCTACTAAATGTCCTTTATGTCATCTGTTATACCTTCTCTACTTAAGTTAGAAGAGCAACACTCCCTTATCATAGATAAATGTATATAGATAGTTTGTTGTGCTAGCAAGATATGAAGAACGGGATTCTCTGAGCTGAAAAATAAAGTGGAATATAAATTGGTGGTGCTCCTATGGAAGGTAAATTTACAGGCTTATTACTTAAACATACAGTGTATCCGCTATGATACGATAATCAAACTTCTAGGACTCTACCCTATATAAATACTTGTGCAAATGGCACAAGACATTGGAACAAGAATGATGACTACACCTGTATTTATAATCATAAAATTATAGTGGCAGCTTATTTTCAAAAACAACATGTAAATATAATGATACAACTGTTAGAGTCTGTAAACAAGTCTGGATGGCGCCTGGCAAAATGCCAGAGGGAGTGGTTTGTGAAGTAATGCCAGTGAGTCATTAAGTGTGGAGATTCCTTATTGGTTGACTGCTGTATGGAGTTTATGTTAATTAGATAAGCTGTGTAGAATATATAAATACCCCTCCTGTCCTACAATAAACGGCTTCCACTCCTGCTGTATCAACGTACACAAGTTGTTCGTCACCCCCCGGCTATTTTGCCCAGCCAGCCGGACTGCGACATACAACAATAAAAGAAATGCTTTCACCAAAAATAATAGAGGATGATGATGATCTTGATTCTACTGGTAACATTGTGGGTGGATGTGGGAGGCCAACCTTACACATGACTGAGTTACACTCCCCAGCTGGGTGCTGAGGCTCTCAGTCACAGAAATGTGGCACCCTTCTTGGGTTCGAGGGTGGGTGTCTCATGCATGGGTGTGTCTTGCTACAGCCCCATGGGTGAAGCTATGCTCACCTGTTCCTTTTTAATATAACCCCTTGCCCTGTTTAGGATAGAATCTTCCATGGAAGTGCCTTGTTTGTGTCCCCTTCTCTTACTGTGCCCTTGGGTGTGGCCCACCCAGGGACACCAATTGCCGGATTTCTGTTCTCTCGACTAAAAGGCTCAGGGGTCACTCTAGTTAAACTGGGCTAACTGGGCTGCACAAAATACCCACACAAGAGACACAAATACCTTTCTCTTTGGAGTCGCTGTGACGGCTCCTCTGACCTTAAGGGTCCGAAGAGAGAGAGAGAGAGAGAGAGAGAGAGCACACACGCGCTGACCCCTTTTATTGAGGAGAAGCTATTCAAATGAGGCAAAGGGTCAGGTTTCAGGGGGCTGAGTATCTTCATGATGTCCACTGTCAGCAGGTTGACTGACACCTGGGTGGGCCACACCCAAGGGCACAGTAAGAGAAGGGGACACACACAAGGCACAGTTATTTTTGTAGATAGGTACATTCATTTCTCTTGAGTATATGCTTTGTAATAGAATTGTTAGCTCATAGGGTAGTTATTATTATTACGTGTGTGGTGCTGGGGATGGAACCCAGGGCCTTGTGCATACAGAGCGAGCACTCTACCAACTGAGCTGTATCCACAGTCCCTAGGTCATAGGTTAGTTATAAATGTAACATTATTAGAAATTTTCCAAATAATTTTCCAGATTAGTTGTGCTATTTTTTTTACTTCTCATAAGCGTCTCTCTTCTACTTAACCTGGGTCCCTTCATGATCTTGTCAGGACTTAAGTGTTCTCTGTCTTTACAATTTTATCCATTCTGGTGGGTTCATAACTTAGTATGCTCAGGCTGTTATAAAAAAAAGTATCAAACTGGGTGAGTAATTTATAAACAACAGAAATTTATTTCTCATAGGTCTAGAGGCTGGGAAATCCAAGTTCAAGTTGCCAGCAGATTTATTATCTGTTGAAAGCTCCCTCTCTGGTGTACAGATGGACTTCTAGCTGTGAACATGGTGGAAGGAGAAGCAAACCTGCTCCGGCTTATTTTATAAGGATACTAATGCCATCCAGGAGGATATAGCTTTCATGATATGGTCCCATTCCAAAGCCCCACCTCCTAATACCATTACTTTGGGGGTTAGGATTTCAACAAATTTGGGTTGGAAGGGATACAATGTTCAGACTATAGCAGTGCATAAATATAACTCATCATAATTTTAATTTGTGTTCATCTTGTGGTTTTTTTTTGCCATTTAAAAATTCTCCTTTGTATAAAAAGTATCTTGCTCATTTTTCAGTGGCTTGACTCTTTCTTATTATCAGTTTTTGAAAGTTTTCTCTCTATACACAACCTTTCATTAATTTTCAAATAAGCACATAGGAAATATCTTCTCTCAGTTTGTGGTTTATCTTTTTATTTTCTTATGATGATTTTTGATAAGCATCAGTTTTTAATTTTGATGAAATAGAACTTATGTATTTTTTTTCTATTCATCATAAAGGCCTTTGTGATCTCTAAGACATCTCTCCTACTCCAAGATTATGAATATATATTTTCTGCATTTTTTTCTAGAAGGCTTAGTGTTTTAGTTTTCATGTTTGAACCTATGATTCCTCTCAATTTCATCTAGTCTCAGCACAATGTTTAAGCCAAACTTGCAACCAACAACCCTGCCTCCCAGAAGCTTTTACAACTTTTGTTGTAATAATATTCACAACTGTTTACTGTTGTGTTCTTTGACAACTACAGATTCTATCTTCCATCCCTCACACTTTCTCCCTATTTTGCCTCCTCTCACCTCTACAACTAAAAAAACCCAGAAATACCCAGATTTGAGAAGAAAAATCTGGTTTAACCTATGCTCAAGGAATTAGAGCACTAGAAGAAAGACTTGGTCTAATCTGTGCTCAAACCAGTCTGTTCTGGTTTGTAAATCTGGTCCTGCCCTTATATGGCCTTGGACAAGTAACAAATTACAGGTACCTAATTTTTTCCTTGTAAAATGTCTACTTCATTCTGTGTCTGGGTTTAGTAAATAATTAATAATGTTAAATCAGTAGAACCATCATTTTCATTGTCATTATCCTCTTATGATTTTTGAAAGCTACTGTGTTGATATTTTATATCTTTGTCTTGCTTCCTTCTAGAAATTCCCTGTTAGACAAACTCAGGGAGTATGCATGTGGTGTTCTACTGTTCTTTCTGCGTAATGTCTCTGAGTTTTAGTTGTGGTATTGAGTATATGAGATGTACATTTCTTTTAGTGCTGAGGAGCATTCCATCGCATGGATATACCACAACTTGTTTACCAGTATCCTGATAATGGACATCTGGGTTATTTGTAATTTTGGCTATTGTGAATAAAGCTGCTATGAAAATTCTTGTTACAATTTTTGTGTGTGTACATATATTCTCAGTCCTTTGGGGAAAATATCTAGCTGAACAATTGCTAGGACAAATGAATGTTTATGTTTAAATTTGTAAGAGACTGTCAAACAAAAGTGGCTATAACATTTTACATTTCCAATAAAAAGCTCTGATTGGTGATTGTTCTACATCACCAAGATTTGGTGTTTTCATATTTTATCATTTTAGCTATGTTCCTGGGTTAAGAAGTATCTCAGTGTGGTTTTAATGTTGATTTTCCTGACAACTAATGGTATTGAGCACTCTTTTACATGCTTATTGATCATTAGTATATATTCTCTTTGGAGCATCTGTTTAAACTTTGCCTATCCTAAAAAATGTGTAAGAATTCATTATATTTCCTGGATACAGGTCCTTTGAGAAGTTCATAAAATATGTCTGAATGAATTTAGAATTTTCTTGAAAAACAAAAGCTTATTTTTCAGTGGCTTGCCTTTTCACTCATATTGATGTCTTTTATTAGAAGACATTTTAATATTGATCACGTTTAATTTATAATTTTCCTTTTTACTTCTTTCTGAGTCATACTTAGGAACTATTTCTTAGGTCATGAGGACATTATCATCTAAAACTTTGTAGTTTATATGGTTTGGTCTGTAACCTGACTCAAATTAGCCTTTTTTTGTGTATATTGTGAGGTAGATTGTGGATATGATGGTTAGCTTTCCATTACTATAACAAATACCTGAGATACTCAAAAAGAGAAAAGGTTCATTTTGGCTCACAGTTTTGGAGGTTTTACTTCATGGTTGATTGGCCCTTTTGCTTTTGAGCCTGTGGCAAGACAGCACATGATGGCGGGGAGCACCGATGGAGCAAAGCTGTTCACCTTATGGCTATTATTAAAAATCCTTTTAGAGTAAAAATATATAGAGGGAAAGAGGAAGAGTTTGGTGACTTTATAATCCCTTTCCAGGGCACACCACCAATGACCTAAAATCTCCCACTAGGGTCTCACCACTTAATGTTTCCACCACTTCCCAATAGCACCAGGCTGAGGACCAAGCCTATAACACAAGAGCCTTGAGGGTACATTATAGGTCCAAATATAGCAGTTGAATTTTCACTATTAGATATTTAGTCCAGCATTATTTGTTGAAAAGACACTCTTTTCATCATGAAATTGCTTTGGTGCTGTTTATGAAAATGGGTCTCTTAAATAGGCATCTCAACTCATCTCCATTTATCTATACATGTATCCTTTGGCCATTCTCATAGTGTTTTGTTTATAATAAACAGTTTGTAATAGTAAGGCTTAAAGCCCTTCAGGCTTGACATTTTCTACAGCTCAATAAATCAGAAATGGGAACAGACCAAAGTATCCACCATACAAATCAAGTTATGCTGACACTTAATCCTTCTCATTTCATTGTAGGACACATGACTTCACATACTATCCCTGACTCCTTAGCTAAAGATCCCCTATTAAATCTTCTGGAGAAAATAAGTCTGTTACCTTCAGAGCTGAACTAGATATAAATTTGTCTGCAGCATTTGGCAACGAATTTAGAATTTTCTTGAAATTTTTTCAGTTTCTTTGGCCACAAGAAATTTTCTTTCTATTATTTATGGGTATGAAATAAAATGTCTGATTTGCGATTTTCTGTTCTTTGTAGGAAGAAAAGCTTTAGGAGATACAACTGATATTTAGAGGCGATTTTATAAGGTTTTGTCACTTATCATTTTTCTCATTTTTGGAAATATGGCATAAAGTGGGCTTTAAATGCTGATTCTATAATTTTTGGAATCTGCATTTAAATTTAAAATGAAGAGAATTAAATTATTCATTGTGAACATCCTAGATGCATCTTATGTTCCATCAGAGTGCACTAAAAAGGGGGCCCAACCCCAGGGTAAAAGTCTACAGGAATAGAGAGTAGTTCCCGGTTGGGACCTTCTCAGCAGGAGCTGCCTTCTCTGGGATGGGTCGTGGGCTTGGTTTTCCCTCACACCTGAAAGTCCTCAGCACCAAACTTGTCAGAAACCATTTCCTTTGTTGGAGGATTGTACAGTATTATTTTTTCAGATAAGGGCAATTAAAAAGAAGTCATCAGTTGGACCCTTGGAATGTATAGAAAACCCGGGGAGAGAGGAGGCAGCTGGAGAGATGGAGACGCGGCCTGCTCACCGCGCACGCGCTCGGAGGGAGAGCGCCGTCGGTCCACCGCGACGGGAGGGGCTGAGCTGGTGGGAGGCCAACTTCACCCTGTGGGTGCCTTGAGGACCTCTGCCCTGTTGGTTTTCGTCTATTTCGACGTATCTGTTGCTTCAGGACCTTTTCGAACCCTAGAGGACAGGGCCCAAGAGGGCAGCAGCCAGGCCCCGCAGGCGTTCCCACCCGAGGAGCCAGGAGCGTTACTACCGCCCCCGACGGCCCAGCAGCCGGAAGCTCGCCACGTGCCACCCACCCTGCTCCCGGGCTCCGGGCGGGGAAACAGACACCGTCCGGAACGTCTCTGCCGGCGGCTGCGGGGGCAGTTGTGCCTGACCCCCGAGGGACCTGTGCTGGGAGGCCCGCGGGTTGCCCCTGGCCCTGGAGACAGCCCCGGAGAGGGCCCTGACCGGCGAGGCCAGAGAACCCCCAACACAGGCCCACACTCCGACCCCGATTGAGGTCTCAGACCCTCAGGTCTGAGCAGGCCATGGGGGGCGAGCTGAATCGGCCTCCACGCCGGGTTGTGCGCCGAAATTCAGAGCTAGAGGGAAATCGCGTGGCTCCAAGTCCGCGGTTGGTTAAAGGGGAAGCACGATTCCTAGGTAACTGGGGGGACCGTGTGAGAGAGGGAGCCGCGCGAGTTTGGGGCCCGAGTGCCGGGAGGATGGAGTTGCCCTCCACGACAGGTGGGCAGCAAGTGCGGCAGGTTGCCGCGCGAACTCCGCCCAGGCCCCGAGGTCTTCCTGGGCCCTCCCCCGGCCGGACCGCTCCTGCTCGGGCGCCCAGTCCCTTCGCCTGGCGCACTTCCCCAGCCCTGCGTCTTCCCGGAGCGCTAGCCCGCGGGCCAGTCGGGTGACAGTCTGTGCCCACGCTGCCACTCCGCGCGGCTCGGCTCTAGGTGAGTGTCGGGTGCGGCCGGGGCGAGGTAGCGTGGTCCACGACTTGTGGACCTGGGGCCTCGCGGGAGCACCACTGGGAGGGGGGAGGTTGGGTTCGCTGGGTGCGTGGTGTGTTGATTTGGAATTTGGAAAAAGCTGGGATCCGACCACAATTCCCTGGGAACAATTCCCTGGGGGGGGGGGGGGACGGCGGTCCCAGGAGGCTAGATGGCGTTTTCCCCAGGTCAGTGCAAGAGGTCCCTACTGGAAGGATTTTAAAGAAGCTGCGCAGCCCCAGGTTTTCAGGTGGTCTAGGGATCTGAATTCTGAGCCCCCTGCTGCAGCGGGTGCTGGATTTCGCTTAGGGCGTGGGATCTCTGCTCCTTGTTCTTTAGTGTGTCTACGTACTGCTGTGTCTCAACTTCTTCGGGCAGTGGTGGAGAAATGGAGATAATATAAATTCTAAATTTGAAGCTACTGCGCTATATTTTTTTTTAACTTAGATACTTCCAGATAATGGAAATATAAAGTGAAATATAAAGCGAACGTAAAACTCCAGTGCATATTGCTCCAAAGTACAAGTACCAAATACATGCCCAGGATTTTATGCGATTGTATTTTTTAACCCACATTTAAAGCAACACTAGAAATGATCAGACTTTTAGATAGAATTTTAAACTGCCTAGTATCCCAGCAAACTGGAATTCAAGACTTTGATCTTTTGTGTTTTTAGTGTTTACCCTTTCTTCCAAATAAGATCGGTCAGAATTTTAAAAAAATTATAAATTAATAAAAAAAATTGTAAGCCTGGCTTTTTTCACAGCCTCTAAATTTTGTGGATGTGGTGCTGTTCCTTGTCTAGTCTTGGGGGTATTCTTGACACTTTAGGAATTTCTGAAATGTGGTGCACAAAAGAGTCCCACCCCAAATCCATCTTCCACTTTGGAGGTGTTCCTGGTAGTAAATCTGCCATAATGATAAAGGCATCTGAAAAACTAAGACTGATTGGAACCGCAGACCGCAGCAGATTTTTTAAAAACAAATCACCTCCCCACCTCCACCCCAGGGCCTCAGCATGTGAAGCAAGTGTTCTACCACTGATCTACTTACTCTCCTGAAGGGAGATGTTTTCTTGTTTTAACTTTTATGGGCAATTTATTTTGAAAATGACATTAGTGAAGGGAAACTTCTTTTTAACATCATTAAATTTTCTATAACTTTTGAGAAATTTAATAATAATGAATTTCATAATATAATAAATTGCAATAAAAATAATATGTCACATCATTCACATTGACTCTCTGCAAAATAAATGGGCCAAACTTTACTAGGAGTCACAAGTCTGGCATGTGTGGTGGCTTCTTATCAGAATAGTAGAGACCTTTAGTTTGTGAGAGACAGTACTTTTTGTTTTCGTTTTGCTTTTCCTTTTGGCTGCCAGAGGGATTTAGCATTCAGAATTCATTGGCATAGTTCCAAGAAACCACCTGACAAGCAAGCTACTGATTTTTTTTTTTTTAATGGAGCTATAGGGGCCTTATATTTAATTGGAATCTGTGAGAGAGCTGTGGAAGATGGGGGGAGTGTGCTGTAAACAAATTGAAAAACAAAAAATAGAAATCATTCTAATTCAAAGGTTGCAGGGCTGGTGTGTGTGTGTGTGTGTGTGTGTGTTGTAGTTCTGTGGTGGAGTGCACACTTGACCTGGCCATGGCATATTAGGCTAGAAACAGGTGTGTTCACTGCCATCGTGACTCAATTCCAGAGTCTTATCAGGTGAAGTTCATAGGGTAAGAGGCAGCCCATATGATCTAAAATCTCTACAGCGAAATACAAAGCAAGGATGGTTGAAAACAGCAAAGAAGCAAAGACAAACAATGAAGAGAGGATTGGAGAGATCCAGTGAGAACCAGTGCAGGAGGAGAGCTCAGCACAGTTTGGAACTATTTGATTCTTTTCATTCTCATACTGGCACTTTCTCTCCCTCTCTTATCTATTTTTAGTTTTTTTTTCATTATTTTTAATCATTGTGTGGTACAGCATCGCACAGGTTGATTCTGCATCCAGTGACCTTCAGCAGTAAAATTGCTTTGGAATTTGACCCAAACCATGCCACCTTTTCCACGGACATGAGATACCTTTCACCAGATTATTGTGGTTTTGTTTTCCTGATTTTCACCCTGACCATCACCTAAGGAGGTGTGTGTGTGTGTGTGTGTATAAAATATATGATATATATGCTTGGGGAGGCTGAGCATCAACAAGGGAGGATTGAAACTCCTTTTTTTAGGGGGAGGGGTTGTTTTGTATAAGAAGAACTGCGCTCCCTTTGGTTCCAGAGACCCTTCTCATTGCCAGAAAAAATGTCCTAGCACCACAGTCTTCCACATGTCTGCCTCCATAGGCTCTTAGAAGGCAGAAGAAGAAATGCAAGACATTGGTACATTCAACATGTCTCATGTTCTCAGTCTGAAAAGACTGGCCACCAGGCACAGGCTGACACAGTGTGCCTCCCAGCTGGCAGAGAGAGGCCTAGGAGAAAATTCCAAGCTACTGAATTTTGTTGAACCTTCTGCTAGCCTAGCAGAGATCTGATAACACTGCAGTTAGAGCTTTTGGGATTGAAATTTTTGTCTTGCCAACCAACACAACATCGTTTTTATAGTGAAACTTCAGACATCAGAGGCTATAAGCATTCCTGCTAAATTATGATCCATCCATTGGTAACAAATGTTAAAAATTTGCCCCATTACCATTTATTTACTTGCAACAGTACTCTGAAGAATCTCCTCTGACAATTTAAACGCATTCATAGTATAGCAGTGGAACTCATCTATTTCAAGTGTACATTTCTCTGTACATTGAATTGGCTCAGAATCCTCACTCAAGACTTTTCTTTACTGAAGATTTTACCCAAACTTTCTTAGTTGGATTCATACTGTCTCATAGAGAAACACAGACCAAGGAGTGTAATGTATGAACTTGATAAGTTATAACAGTAGCTGTCAGGTGACCATGTTATCTCCTTGACTGAAAGTGCTGGAAGAACAGAGAGGTGTGACCAGCTTTGGAGATCAGTTGGAACAGTGGGGAGGTTTTTTGTTTTTGTTTTTTTCCCCTAAAGAACTTGGTGAGAAAAGTACAGGGTGGGAAAAGAAGGATTGGATACACAAATGAGCAGACCCACCACAGCATGGCTCTGCATCAACTTTTAGTTTTAAGAGACCATCCACTCAGTTTTAACAACTTTTAGCAACAACTTAAGTACCATTTGAATGCCTGGTTTCAATCCTCTCTCGTTGATGCTCAGCCTCCAAACATATATATATATATAAATATATATAAATAAATAAATATATATATATATATATAAATATATATAAATAAATATATATATATATATATATATATATATATATATATATGAAATTAAATATGTGTGTGTGTGTATGTATCTCTCCTTAATATATAGGCTAACTGGAGGACACCCAGCAATTCAGGGAGATCATGTGATACTGTTAGGGTAGCTGGTACAAATATCCAGGAGAGACACATCTCTGAGTCAAGCAAAGGTTTATTGACAGAATATCTGCTGGGCTGCCCTTCTGCAAGGTGCAACAGCCTGCTGGAAAAAACTTCTTAACTCTATAGTCATATACAACAAAGTAGTTAAAAAATAACTCATCTGGTCCTGTGATTGTTACTTGGTGTCTTTGTTGTGGTTTTGGTAGTTGGGGGTAGTTAGGGTAGTGGGTGGACCTAATGGGAAGGTCATGCCTGGGTGGGCAGGTGCTGATTTTCAAAATGGAGTTACTTTGGCCTAAAGACCTAACATGTACCACTCTGGGGAACCTTTTGTCTTGCATTATGACACTTTGTCAAGTGGTCAAGTAATCCTAAGCAGCAGGAGGTCTTCTCATACTTCCATAGAATCCACTTGTAAGGAGACAATGAGTTCAAATGAATCAAAGTTGTTTATAATTATACACACACGGCTTAAGCAAAATTAGTGCTGTTGTCAGATTCCACACCCATAATCCTATAGCATGACACCCAAGTGGACAAGACAAAACAAGTAGTGGGTTGTCCTGTCATGAAGGAGCCAATTTTATACTGTAGCTAAGTAGTTACAGTCTGCAGTTGTACCCTATGGGGATGAGGGCAAAATGGAAATTTCCATGGCTCTTCAGAAACAGGGAGGTTCCCACAAAAGATCAGTAAGAACAGCCTTATGGTAACTGCTCACAAAACTGCCCTACCTTTCCATGGTTCAGGAGGGCATTTGGCTAATGTTTGGGTCAGACTGTGGTTGAGACTTAAGAATGTAGTTTATATGAAAAAATATAAGGTAACTAGAACGATGACCTTAAATGGTGGACTTTGAAAGAGATTGATTGGATATCGTATCCTTGGTTTGCACTTTCTTTACTCGGTTTCTTGAAAATGCTGCTCCACTGTTGCTTTGCCTTATATATCAGTGTGCATCTAATTGTTGCTCTTGTGACATTTCAGTTGCCTAGAAAATCTAAGGATGTTTTCTATAATTTATAATAATTTTCCTATGATATCATCTTGAGATTGATCTTCTTGGGTTAATTTTTTTTGTAGGGGGCAGGTGTGTATACCAGGACTTAACCCAGGGGTGCTTAACCATTGAGCCACATCCACAGCTCATTTTTCTGTTTTGTTTTGTTTTGTGTTTTGAGACAAGGTCTTGTTAAGTTACTCAAGGCTTCACTAAATTGCTGAGGCTGGTCTGGAACTTGTGATCCTCCTGCCTCAGCCTCCCACTTGCTGGGATTATCAGCATGCACTACCAGGTCCAGCTTTTGGTTTAATCTTTCCTGATACCTGATGGACTCTTTCAATATGCCTCATCACATAAGTAAAATCTATCATTTTTTCTTTTTTATAACTTGTCTCCCAGATTGTTCTCCCTAAAATCTAGTTACTATTCAGAGAAAAGTTAAAAAATTAAAAATTATGTAACACATGATAATTTTTATTCAACAGAGATTTCCAAACAAGTTAAAACAGAAAACGGCTCTGATGCCAGGCAAGGTGGTGCATAGCACACCTATGATCTTGACTATTCTGAGCAGGAGGATCACAAACTTGAGGCCAGCCTTGGTGAATTAGTGAGATTCTGTCTCAAAATAAAAAAATAAAAAGAACTGAATGCTGAGGGCCATTGCCAAGTAGGAATGACACATCGAAATTTCCTTGCCAGCGTACCCCATGTTAAATGGACTTGCCTTGGAATTTCACTGTTGACATTGCATGTAAGGTGACCTTGCTCAAGGACCAGGGCGGATCCGGGTTTAGAGCTGATCAGGTTTGAGGAAGTATCCCGGTCCTTGGGTTTAGGGCGTTCCCGGTTTAAAACAAGTTTAAGGCGTTCCGGTTTAAGACAATATGGGTTTTAGGGAAGTTGGAGGTTGAAGATTATTGCTGCTGGAAATAGGGCGTTCCTGCTGCCTGAGCTCCCGTTGAGTTCTCGGGAGATTCAGAAAGTATTTTGGGAAAAAAGCCTCGTGGAGTAGGTGAATTGGGCGGCAGCAGGACTGGGATTTCCCCAGAATGTGTGTAGAGGCCAGTGTGAGTTCGGGAATAAAGAATTGCTGTTTGAATCTACAAGGTGTGAGTGGCTCGTGATTCTTGTGCCCAGCCAAGACTGCGGCAACTGAGGATGTAGCACAATGGTAGAACACCCCCGGACTCAATCCCCTGTTGGGGTGTGGGAGAGGAGAAAAGAAAACAAACAAAACTGATGGTTTCAACACAGTATTTCCAGTTAAGAACTATTAAAAACAAATTGTAAACAAAATGTAGAAAGCCACAATGTCAGAAGAAGGAAAACTTTGAATGCATTTGTGAATACATTTATCTCCAAAAAGAGAAATAAATAAGTATTGTTGGTTTGAAAATCTGTTTCAAAAAATATTTGTTTAATCTATTCTTAGACAAAAAATTTTGGAAGATTTATTACCCCTCAAGCAGGAACCCATATCTTACTTCCAAATAATAATCTTTCCCAGGAACATCTTAATTGTAAAGAGACAGAAAACAAAAAAAACAGATGAATACTTCCCGACGTCTGGAGTGGTTTTTGTTTGTTTGTTTTTAATTAAAAATATAAATTTTCAGCCCACACCTGTAGACACACATTGCCAGGGGCACAGAGTCCTCCCATGGACGCTGGGACAGGGTAGAGATGGAAAGGGTAGTGCCTTGGCTGGGGATGGAACCCAGGTCTCCACTGAATCAACCATGCCCTCTTCTGGCCCTTTGTAGGTAGAACAGTTGAAAGAGTATCCAGAAAGACTTAAATTCCCAAAAAAGGTGGTTTGTTTTTGTTTGTTAGTGTTGGCTATACTAGACAAAACTATGAATATCAAAATATCTGATACATTTCACCAAATGCTTAACTCATAAAAAGGTTTGTTCCAGCTGTGTAACAGATCCCTATAAAGAAACAAAAAAATCATCCATGTCCGTTGTTTCTGATTCCAAATTTTCAATTTTCATCCTTAAACTATTGCCTTACTGATCTGAGAAGGTCACCAAACTTGTAGGCTAGGTAAAATTCTAATTCAGGAAAGAAATAAGAAGGAGAAGCAGAATTAAAATTAGAAGAAAGGAAATAAAAGGACAGAATCAAGATAATGAAGCAACAAAGTTTGGTACAATCAGTTGGTCCTTTGTAGCTGTTATAGTATGTTTGTTGAGTTAATGACCAGTCTTATAATCATTGTAATACTATTATGTGTTTTTAATACATATAAAGCATTTGAAGAGATATGAAATATAAAAAGATTAACAATGCTTGCAATCAGTGTCTGCTTGGGAGAATTCAATTTCCCAAGTTTATATGTTTTGGATTTATTATATATATAAGGAATAGAATATTTCAAGAAATATTGATAGTTAAAATATAAATATGTTGATATTATTATTATTGATGCCCAGGACCTTGTGCATGCTAGGCAAGCACTCTACCAACTGAGTCATCTCCCCAGCCCTGTACTGATCTTTTAATTAAGTTCAAATGGCAGAAACATTTCTTTCCCCAGTTTTCCCTGGGAGAAATTAAACTGAAGAGAAGAACCTGGAGAACAGCCCCATAAGTTGGGCTTAGAAGTCATTATGAAATGTTGCCTTTTTGAAAGCCAGGAGCTATAAGATGAAACCATGCTTCTCTTGTTGAGAAGCCAAGGTGGGTCCAGCTGAGTAACCAACTTGAATTCAACAAGAAAATCACCTTTCACACTGACTTTGCATATAGATAAGATACACACCTAACATGCCCACCAACTCTGGTCAGCACAACTTTAAATACCATATCCATCAACCAGACCTACACTTATTCCCTAAACTACAAACCTGCACTTTTAACTCCTAAATTTACAAGATGCCTCGGATGCATCTCAGAGTCACCAATGCTAAAACTCAACACACCAGTGAGTTCCCTGTTGGCATATCACACCACCCTCTACCTCAACACTCTGCAATCAGATCCAAGCACAGTATCTCCCAAAGATTAGTACATTGTCTTCAATGTTTCACTAAAATCTGTTCCTACTCCAGCTTGGTACATTTACCCTCCACTATTCATCCTGTTGTCCAAATCAGATCTTGCTATCTTCTTTAGATGAATGCTTTCAGCTTTTCAATAAAGGTTTATAATAGTGTTTAAATTCATAGTGTTTAAATTTATTGTGCTTTCTACAGACTCATTGCCTCTTCATTATTGCATCCTTCCAGACATCACTTTTTATATCAATTAATATAGATTTAACAAACCACTGTCTTCCCTACAGCCAGTCTTGTCTACTCTAACCCCTTTCCCACATTATATCCTGAGTGACCCTTCCACAGTGTAAATCTGAATATACTTTTAGACAAAAACCACATCTACCAATGATAGTCAAGTGTGTTAGTTAGCTTTCCACTACTGTAACAAATACCTAAGGTAAATAAACTTTTAACAAGAAATTGTTTATTTTGGCTCATAGTTGGGAAGTTTTAGTCCATGGTTAATAACCCTGTTGCTTTGGGGCCTATGGTCAGGCCACACCTCATGGCCTGGATGCACAGGGAGCAAAACCTCTCACTTAATAACTGGGAAGCAAAAGGAAGGGAAACTTGCTGAGGTCCCCTGTCCCCTTCAGGGATGCACTCCAAAGGACCTGAAGATCCCCCCCGGTAGGCCCTACCTCTTAAAGGTCCCACCAGTAGTGCTACAAGCTGGGGAACAAGCCCCAGACATATGGGCCTTGGGGACACTTAAGATCCAAATATAGCAGTAAGCAATAGCAATTCTCTCTCCCTTGATCTTTGGCATCCTAGAGATGATGAGGAATGTTAGGAAAAGAATAGCAATGGATCAATTCCCAGAGCCAGGGGGTTCTGGACTTGTATTGGCTTTGAAACACAGCACGCACTGGAGAATCTCAAGTATCTGTCAGTGCTAGGAAATTAGGAAGTAAGGCTGAAAACAAATTACTGCACTGGCACGTCAGGCCATCTGACTTTTCAATCTTCCCCTCCCAGCCAGTTTCCTAGAAACTGGGATGAGGCCACAGAAAGGCCCCTCTTGGAAGTTTCCTGAGAATTCTGAGACTTAGTTTTATGATTGTGTGTGTGTGTATGTGTGTGTGTGTGTGTGTGTGTGCATGCACACACACGCGTGCATGCTTGGAATTGAACCCAGGGATGCTCCAGCACTGAGCTATATCCCCAGACCCTGAGCAAGCGTCTTGCTCAGTTGCATCGGCTGGACTGAAATTTTGATCCTTAGTAGTCGATTTTCAGATGTGTTCTAGAAGTACAGATGATTCCACACAGGGACATTTTGGATCCTTTAGCTGAAAATCAGCCTTTAGTAAAAGTTGATTTCCATCTGCTCCGAGACTAGTTTCCAGAAACCAGGGTATATGCAGTCATTGAATCAAAGTATGAACAGGTGATTTTATTTCTTTGAAGAAGCCTGGAAGATAAAATCTACAAGTGGTGGTAGGAGAAATAACACCATGAGTATTGGATGTGTTAGGAACTATGCAGGTCACCGAACCTAAGAATACTGGTGCTTCAATATTAAACATCTTATCTCTTACTGGAGTGACCCAGGTTTGACTGTAGGCTAATACATGTGGCTGTTTTTTTTTTTTTTTTCTTTTTTACCCACCACTTAACTTCATTTATAACCTCTACTCAAGTTTTCATGGCAAAGGCCAGACTGGTCTATGCAAAGATTGAACAGGCAAGGTAATGTTGCAGTCACCTGAAGAAAGGGGAAAATCATAAAATAGGCAATGTTTTGGGAACACATATTATTATTATTAAAGAGTGTGTCTACATATTGGTTTGGCAGTCTTGGGACTGGGATGGGGCTATGATAAGGAAAGGATTAATGCTTGGTTTGAGGTGTTAACAAACATGCCTCTTTTGAGGCAGAAAGCAAATTCTGCATGTGTTTTTATGGTATTAAGTATTTGGAGCTAATACCTTTAATTCTCATGTGCATGAACTCTTGACATGACGCCACCCACTAGTAAATGCAGTGTCTTAGGATGAAGAATAATTTTAATGTGTTTCTATCTTTAGAAATTAGTTTGAGAGGGCTGGAGCTGTGGCTCAGTGGTGGAACACTTGCCTCTCACATGAGAGGCACTGGGTTCGATCCTCAGCACCACATAAAAATAAATAAAGGAATTTGTCTATCTACAACTAAAAATTAAACATTAAAAAAACTGAAATGAAATAATCAAAATTAAGAATTCTGTTAGAGTTTAACAGATATATGAGCAGTGAGAGCTGAAGAATTAGTAAAATGGGAGTTGAAGAGAAAGAAAAGTAATTCAGAATACAAAACAAGGAGGAAAATATTACTAAACACACAAATGATTAAAATATATTAGAGTGAGATGGTCCATCTTATTTTCAGTTATGGGCTCAAAAGTGGGAGAGAGAGAAAATAGAGTGAAGGCAGTATTTGAAGAGATAATGTTTGAGTTTTCCAGACAACATGAAGACACAAGTCAACAAATTTTCAATCCTCCCTGGGCCAGCATTTGTCATCCCCTCACTTAGGTGCTGCTGAGGGATTCTAGTCGAGTCTTTGTGATTCAGCAGTGGGCACAAACATCCCCCCTCTCTCCAGGACAGTGTTCAGCATGAAATCTTGACATAAATCATGCATTACACCAATGTTGTAGCATATTCATGGAGGCAGGTGAGAAGAAAGGCCAGAGAATCCAGTCTGAAATGTTAATTGTGTCTTAAACCGGGTCTTTACTGAGTTCTACCCTATAATTGTAAATTGCCCTATAAAGAAAAATGTCTCTCCCCTTTATCCTTTTTGATTTCAAGAAGCCTGCACTCATGTTCTGAAAAGTCAGAAGACAACATCCACTGCTCAATCAAGTGCTAAGTCACCATGAAGATATAAAAGTTTTATTTCTTAACTCCATGCCCCTACTCCAGAGGACTCATTTTCTCTAAAGAGGACCTAGCTTTGACTGAGTTTTAATTCCTATCCCTTCCACAAATGATAAAAGCTACTAATTATCTGGGAAAAGATTGCTGAGTTACAGAATAGAAAAAAGCATACTCATGGTTAATTAGCAATAATTATTCTTCTATTAAACATTATAATTATTATACCATTGCTACACAACACTAGACTTGGAACTAGTTTGTGTCTCCTCATACTATTTACTTTTTGATCATGAGGAAGTTACTTGACTTCTTTTAGCTTTATCCCATGTACAAAACTGAGGCAATAGTAATATTTTCTTCACTAAGTAAAATGTTTCATTTTCCAGCTTTGTTTAGATTCATGGATTTATTTTCACTTTTGTTGTTTGTCTTTACAGTGAGTTTTATTTTCACTTCTTGTTTAAGAATCAGCTTAGAGGGTATTGGAGGAAGAGAAACTAAGCTATCAAAGGAAGGAACAAGTTAGACTGTGAATAGGGCAACCTTACCCATAGTCTGGATGAAACCCAAAAGACAAAGTCATTGCACAGAAATTTTCAAGGATTAGGAGAACCATATGTGTTCCTTCTGATCCTCCAAAGTACAAGATGTTCATGCAAAAAACTATTTCCCTGGCAGTCTTGCTGAGTGCATCAGTCCACACTTACCCTCAGTAGTACTGGAGCTGAGAGCTTTTCAAAGTTGAGAAACACTGATCTGACTTCCACAAACCTTGACCTGTTGCCTGAATTATGTGTTGGAGGAGTGGGGAACATCTGTTGAGCTGCTAACAAGGGAAGCTTTTGAATTAGTATTGACTTGTAAGATGCTTTTCAAACAATTTCATTTACAGTAAAGTTACTTTACTACCACTCCAGTTTGCCTCCACACTTAATTAAAACGCTAATCCCTAGAATACTGAATAGAACATTCAATTATTAGAAATTCTAGGTTGTCATAAAGGAGGTCATTTCTTCTATATATACATCCAGCATTGAGAGGGTTGATGACAAGACTGAATGTATATATGCACATTCAGTTTTATATATATGACACTGGTAGTCAGTACTTTCATAGGTTTATTATAGTTGAAATACTTTGAAGAAAAAAGGAGATAAAATAGAACTTCTATAGAAAACATTCTATATATTAGGATTCTATGACCATGAACTTTTAGTAATGATTTTTATGTCACTGCCTAGAGCATGAAAGTGCTGAGAAGAATCTAAAGACTTCATTCTGGTGTGGGCATGGAGAGCATGCCTGCAGTTCTAGCAACTTGAGGCTGAGGCAGGAGGATCATAAGTTTGAGGCTAACCTGGGCAATTTAGTGAGACCATGCCCCAAAATAAAGTAAAAAGGACTGGAGATGCAGCTCCATAGTAGACACCCTGGTTTCAATCCCCAATACCAGTATTTATTATTGGGGATTATAATTTTTATTTAAAAATGCAAGGTACACCGTAGGCTCTCTCTCATCCAGCGAGGAGGTCCACAGAACAAGGTAAGGGAGAGTGTGGCTGCAGAGTCGCTAATCAAGCCCTCCGGAGACCAAGCAGGAAGCAGGTCTGATTTTATTGTGCAGTTACCATGTACGTATACTCAGGCAGTAGCTAAGCAGGTTACAGGCGGCTAAATGCAATGTCTGCTAACTGCCCTTGCAGCGACCAATCAAGGAGTGGGCCGTGAAGCAAGTACAGGGACTGCAACACATGGCCTTACGCCCAGGGCTGTGCCTACAGGGTAAGTGGCCTGCTGCTCTCACACTAGCACGAGGGGAGTGGCCTGCACTCTTTAGGGATTTTTATATTGTTTTGATGAAGGACTAACTTTTCATTGGAGAGTCCTCCTTGATCTCTTTCTCTGATTCAATTAAAGATGTACAATTTTAATTTCTTATTCCCATAATGGGATGATTTAATGTGTTTGCTAATCTGAATTTGCCCTGTATTTGTTCCTTAAAACGAAAAGTTGCTTGGGTTTAAAACAGCTTCTTGGGGTTGACTAATGGTAGGGTAGTGGGGCCTTCCAGACGGGGAGCTTAAAACCAACAACAAAAAAGCTTTAGCAAGATCAAAATTTAGGGTTTTAATCTGGGGTGGTGGTCCTGTGTCAACTATAATAATCTTAAAATCTCAGTGGCATGCAACAGTAAGCATGTATTTTTCACTTGCGTGTTTGCAGGGTAACTGAAGCAGCTCTACTTTAGGCTACTATGGCTAGAACAGCTCACTTCACACTATGGCTGGCTAGCCAGAGAATGTTCTCATCATGACAATCACAGAAGCACAGAGAGTGAGAGATAATTTGTGACGCTTCCTTAGAACTTCCAGATCTTGCCCAGCACAGTGGTGCATGCCTATGATCCCAGCAACTGAGACAGGAGGATTGCAAGTTTGAGCAACTAAATGAGACTTTGTCTCAAAATAAAAAATAAAAAGGGTCTGGGGATACGGCTCAGTGGTAAAGTGCCCTGTGTTCGATCCCATATACAAAAACAAAAACAAACAAAACAAAAAAGAAATTCTGGTTCTAAGCTAGTAGTGCAATGTTGTTTCCACCCACATTCCAGTCTAGTGAAAATCATACAGATGAGCCATAGTCAAGAGTCAGAGAGGTATTCTCAGCCTCTCATAGGGCTATGAAGACAGTGTTGACTGAGGGGAAAAAATCAAGGCTGTAATTAAATCTGTAATGTTTTAGTCCCTGCCGTGAGATTGCTACCCAAGTTCCTCTTGCATTTATTCAACTCATTCTAGTTTCTTTTTATCTCCCTTTATTTCTTGACAGACTGCCTAAAAACTTCTTTATATCTTTACAACCCTACCTCAGGAACCAACTCACTTTGGTGGCACAGAGTTTTCTAAATCTACTGTAAAGCTTCCTTCTTAGGGATATTTCCTAAGGAATAGGTAGGAGTTATTTGTCTTTGCCACAGTATTTACATTAAACATTTAATTTTGGGCTGGGGTTGTGGCTCAGCTGTAGAGCACTTGCCTAGCATGTGTGAGGCCCTGGGTTCGATCCTCAGCACCACATAAAAATAAATAAAATAAAGGTATTGTGTCCAACTACAACTAAAATTAAATATTTTAGAAAAACATTTAATTTCTTTGCATTTGGCCAAAACAAACAGTACAAACTCATGATATCTTAAGCTCATAATCAGGAAGATGGCATTTTACATCTTTTTGCTAAAATGGAACACTAATCCTTCCTACTCCCCAGAGGAGCAAAGGCTGGCTTTGTATTAAGGGAACTCTCAAATATGAGCAACTCTTTATATGCCTCTGAAAGTTGACATAGGATCTTCTGGGTTCAAATGATCGAACATTAGCCAGGCCTTGAACCAATTATAAAAGTGGTGTTTTTCATAGTTTAATCCTAAGAAACAGAGGAAGAATAATCAAAATAAAATGTCATTAAAACTTTAGCCCTTCCCCTGGATTTAAGAGTTCATAACCCCAAAACCAGAACTTCACACTGAGAGAGATGGGCTAAGGAACAGGAGAATGGGGAGTACATGCTTCAAGAATTAGGGATAGGGCTGGGTTATGGCTCAGTGGTTGAACGTTTGCTTACTTCATAAAAACAAAACAAAATAAAATAAAGGTATTGTGGCCTGGGATATAGCTCAGTGGCAAAGCCCTGAGTTCGACCCCCAGTAAAAAAAAAAAAAAAAAAAAGAACTCCACCAAAATAATAATAATAATAATAATAATAATAATAATAATAGGTATTTTGTCCATCTAAACTAAAAATATATATTTATATATGTAAAGAATTAGGGATGTACTTCCCAGAAAATGGTCATGATGAAAGTGGTGAGAAAACGCAATTTCCTTCCTCTTTTCTAATCTTGGCTCCAAATCCCCCAGTAAAACCTCTTTGGTGTCTTGCATATTTCAGATTTTACTGCTCGCCAGCTTGGAGGTGATATGTGGCTCTTGACAGCTCTGCTCCTTTGGGGTAAGTTGGGCTCAGAGAGGGTGACTAGACGGGCATGGATTCTGGCTTTGGATCAACATTTTTGGTCTTCCTTGGATATTTGGGTTAGAACTCATGAGTATGAAGATAATTGTATCTGTGCTTTGATGCTTTATTGGTGCTTATTATATCAAAAGAGTGGGAAGGGGGACCCTGAGATACATTTAGACTGAAAACCCCATATCAAAATAAAGTTTCATCAATAATCATCAGTTCTGCTGGTACTTGATTTTTGGAAAGAGGGATAGTTTAGGTCAAGAAACCTAAACTGGCCCCCCAGAGTCTAATTAGCTCTGTCTCTCCAATTCTTCCTGTCTCATCATCTCCTACTAATCTACCTGATGTCTCTGCTCTTCCATCTTTGCAGTTCCAGTTGGTGGACAAGTGGGTAAGTGATTGCTACCTCAGATTCTCCTCTCATGCCACTGTCTTTCTTCCAAAGGATGAGTTCCATTAACCTAAAGAAGAGAGAATAGAGAGAGCATAGACAGAAGAAAGACTTATAAACTATGTATATGCAGAGTGTGATATGATTTGTCAGTTTTCTTTCCAAGGCTTCTAAGGCTTTCTGAATGAGCCCTGACTGAGGCACTAAATGCCTAAATGTGCTTATGAGAGCGGAAATGGCCAGAATTGCGAAAACACAGAGGCAGCTAGGCTGGGTTTTTCAACATCCCTCGGGGAAATCCCTGTTACAAGAAAGCTAAATCAGTTTTTTCTTCTCAGAGAGAGTCAGGCAGGTACTGAAGGCTTCAAAGGGAGGCATTTGAGCCTCCATTTCCAAAGCAGAAGCCTATGAAGGTCTGTGCTTTACCCTCAGAAACAGTATAACACTGAGGACAAGGACACTGACTCCTGACAGTCTGCACTAGTTTAGAACTTGCTTCACTAGGAGAATTAGGGAGATCTAAGTGAGTAATCCATCCTCAGGAACCCCAAATCTCTAACACCCCAATTAGGATTTAATAATAAAAACAGAGCTCTCTACAGCAGGATCAGGACACTTTTAAAGTCTGGCTTTTGTGGGCTCCTGCTTGCCTATTTTTTAAACTAAATACGCAACTTTTCCTTGTGCTGTCCACAAAACCTCCCCAACCACTCGGAACCCTCCCTTTCACTCCACTTTTTGTTTTGCTTTGGTTTTATCCCCAAGCAGACCCCACAAAGGCAGTGATCACCTTGCAGCCTCCGTGGGTAAGTGTGTTCCAAGATGAACAGGTCACCTTATTGTGTGAGGGGCCGCAACGGCCTGGAGACAACTCCACACGGTGGTTTCTCAACGGCACAGCCATTCAGACCTCGACCTCCAAGTATAGCATCACTGCAGCGAGGGTCAGTGAGAGTGGTGAATACAGGTGCCAGACAGGTCTCTCAGTGCCAAGTGACCCTGTGCAGCTCGAAATCCGCAGAGGTGAGTGTGGCATGGAGCAGGAGGGATGGAAATCACAGGGCCTTCCTGGGTGTTCTCCTCTGTGTGTGTGTCTTCATTTAAGTGAAAGTCTCAGCTCTAAGTGGCTCCTTACTGAAATTAATCAATAGACTCAGAACATCACATCAAGGTTCCTGTGCACCAACAGCAGCCCAGTGGGGCCAGCTGTGAGTAGGGTGTCCAGAGAAAAATGCAGACTCTAATATTTTATCATTAGTTGACATTTCTGCCATCACATAGTAAATAATGATAGTTCAGACAAACACAGTGATGAACAGTGAAAAGTCTCCCTCCAACCCCAAAATCCTAGTCCCACAGTCACCTTCCACTAAAGCAAAACTATTAATATATATGTAAACTTTTTTATATGGTACTGGGGATTGAACCCAAGGCATTGTAAACACTCTACCACTGAGATACACCCCCAGCCCTATATCTAAACTTAAAATTAAAACTGTGATTGTTAGGGGCTGGGGTTATAGCTCAGTGACAGAGTGCTTGCCTAGCATGTATGAGGCCCTGGGTTCCATCCTCAGCACCACATAAAAATAAATAAATGAAAGAAGGAAGGAAGAAAGGTATTGTGTCCAACTATAGCTAAAAGACAAATATAAAAAACTGTGATTATTAGAATACTCTATGTATTGTCTTATATCTTACTTTTGTCACTGTTTATATTAATAAAGAAGTCTTCTACATGTCTGCTCTATGACTGTAATATGATTAACGTAACCATTCTGCCTATTAGTACTAAGGTTTTCCTACTCTTCTACTTCTATAAACAGTACTTGCAATAGACATCTTATACATAGAGTCTGTGGCCCATTTCAAAGTGTAGTTCTAAGATATTCTAGACGTGGAATTACATGAGACTTTAATGAATAGAAGCAGGAAAATAAACCTGCCACCCTTTTCAATCTGTAGCAAATTTCTATTTCCTAGAGATGGAGGGGGAAATGGAAATGTTTTATTATTCAGGACAAAACACCCAAATATATTATTTAGATAGTCAAAAGCAATAAGCTCAAACTTCTTTGTAATTGATAATGCCAAAGGTAATGCATGTAACCGACGTGATTCTGCAATCTGCATTTGGGGTAAAATTTGGAGTTCATAACCCACTTCAATCTAATGTATGAAATATGATATGTCAAGAGCTTTGTAATGTTGTGAACAACCAATAAAAAATAAATTTAAAAAAAGGTAATGCATGTTAGCGGCAGAATCACATGTAAGCAGACTCAGTTGCTTTCAGAGGAAATGTGATCTAGTCGAGGAAGTGTTGAGAATGTCTAGGGAAAGCTAGGTGTTCTTCCTGTGTCCCTCAGGACTCTGGGAATAAGTTCTTAAGATGCAGATATGAGGGGAGAAGCCAGGGAGCTGACAGAGATATTTCAACAAGAGATTTTGTGTAGTTTGAGCAGAAGCATAAGTTTTTCTTGGGTCAAGTGACCAAAAAGAAGAAAAAAGACTAGGCCTGTGAAGAGCCCATTTTCTTTCTTTGAAGGATAACTCACATGTAGCAAACCCTACTCACAGCTGGCCGGCCCTATTGGGCTGCTGTTGGTGCATAGGACCTAAGTGCACATCTCCGTGAATGGTCACCATGTAAACGCCTCCCAGAGCAAGAAACAGAACATTTCCAGAACCAAGAAACTTCTTCTTGCCCTTTTCTAGTCACTACACCCCAAGACGGACTTCTAACACCATAGTTTTGCCTGTTTTTGAACTTCACATAAATGGCTACAGTATGGTACCTGTTATGCTCTTTTGTGTCTGGCTTCTTTTTGTTAACATTATATGTTGGGAAAAGTATAAACGGCAGCCGTACCCCAGAGAAAAAACCCCAACATGGCGCCTAAGGACTTCTTCTTCTCTGCAGTGGCGAGAAAAGTTCCCGCCCTTGTGAACTCTCCCGCCGGCGCCAATTTCAAATCTCGCTGGCGGGGAACCTTAGCCCCAATGAGAACTAATTCCTGGGCGCGGAGCTGATATCTGGAAGAACTTGCCAATAAACGGGTGGTCTGCCATTTATCTAAGCCCTACCATCTCCCCTGTAGTTCTATATAAGCACACAGCTTTTTGCAATAAAATTGGAATTCTCCCGGCGAAGTGTCTTTGCGTGGGGAATTCTTTAATTATAATTATGAAATTCACACATGTTGTGAAGTTGAAGTTCAAGTTCTCATTACTTATTATATATTTTTCTATTCCACTGATAGATTCTTGATTTGTTTCCAGTTTGGGCTTTTTACCAATAGTACTGCTATGGACATTTTTTTACATGTCTTTTGGTGCACATAGATATACGTATGTATTGGAAAATGCCTATTAGTGTACTTGCCAGTTACGAAATATGTACGTAATCAACTTTAGTAGATATATTACTAAACAGGTTTTCAGAGTCCTAATACCAATTTTTGACTCTGACAGTATGAGAAGTTTTGTTCCTCTCCACCTTTATCAGTATTAGGAGTTTTCTGTATTTTTCATTTTTGCCATCCTGGTGGAGGTATAATAATATCACACTATGGTTTTAATTTGTATTTCCCTGATGACTATGCTATTGACTATTTTTTCACATGTTTATTACCTATTTGGATATTCTCTTTTGTAAAGTACCTGAAAAGGTCTTTTCACCAATTTTTCTTTTGTCTTTTTCTTATCGACTTACATAGTTCTTTATTTGTCACGGATATGAGTCAAGTGTTGCAATTATCTTCTACCACTCCTTGGCTTGCCTTTTCACTACCTTTGTTGTTTGTTTGTTTGTTTAATGAACAAATGGTCTTAATTTTATTACAGTACAATACACCAAGTTTGGGGGCTGTTGTTCCCTATGCCTTATTTTTAAAAACTTTTTTTTTCACAATTATTCAACAGTGGAGGATTCAATTACAGTTACATTGATGGTCAGTCACTTCAGTTAAATCTGTGGACACTGAGACCAAGAAATACAGCTGACTGGTGGACCCAGGTCCTACCCATGTGGCTTGGAATGAATGTCCTCTTTCTACTTCAAGGTCATGAAGGTGGAGGAATAGTGTTTGAGTGGGAAAATTAGTAGAATATGTCTGCTAAAAGCTGCATCCCACAAATTTTTGATGAAATATTCTCAGTGTCATAGGTTAGAATTTTAAAATTTCTATTGTGATTTCTCTCTTTTTTTGTTACTTCTAAATTATTTACAAGATTTTGGAGAGTGGCTTTATTGGTTACTAACTGTATAACATTTTAGTCAGATTTTGTGTAAAATATAGGATCAATTTCTTGGTATTTGTTGAAAATTGCTTTGTCGCTTAGCACATGCTCAATTTTTTAACTATTGCATATATGTTTGAAAAGTATATGAATCTTCTCTTTTCTGTGGTACAGCAGTCCACAAAATCAAATCTGTTAATTGTGTCATTCAAGCATTCTCTAATATCACTAGTGTTTCGGCAGTTTCTGATGGAGGTGTGTCAAAATCTCCCACTGTACTTTGCATATGTAAAGCAAAGATGTGTGTTTGGGTAGTGCAGACATTTAGCATGTCTTTGTTGGGAATGGAAATAAAGACAGGAAGAGTCTAGTGTATTTAGAAACAATATAGCGGGATTCATGAGTGTTATTGGATATAATTATCATGAATTATTGTCATTCTACATACAGCATTGGAATACCTGCCTTCTATTCTTAGATCTAAGTTCTGGAGGGTAGAAAATTATATTGTCTCTCCTCCTTTTACCCCAAGGATTTCATCTTTATTGAGCCAAACCAATTGTCCCTGGGGAAGGAAAAAAATAAAGGTGCAGAGTTGTGACTCATTGGTGACATCTTAGAATTCTTGACTCAATCAATTTCTCAGATCTGGAAAGGGAAGATAAGAAAGGGCTTTGTGCACAGCTTCTGGTAAAGATTACCTTTCTTTCTACCAAAGCGAAAGATATTTGAGAAATGAGACACAGGCCTCAGATTTAGCAGAGTTCTGAATTTGGAATGTTACAAGGAGAAAAATGATAGGTCCCCAGGGTGAAGATTTGGCCTCCTTGTACCTCCTTCACTATATGCATACATTTGGGGTCCACATCTTTCAGATTGGCTGCTACTCCAGATCTCTAGCAGAGTCTTCACTGAAGGAGAACCTCTGACTTTGAGGTGTCATGCATGGAAGAATAAGCTGGTGTACAATGTGCTTTTCTACCAAAATGGCAAAGCTTTTCAGTTTTCTCCTCGGAATTCTGAATTTACCATTCAGAAAACCAACACAAGTCACAATGGCGTCTATCACTGCTCAGGCCTGGGAAGACATCGCTACACATCAGAGGGAGTAACTGTCACTGTGAAAGGTACTGTATCTGAACAGTTCTAGAACTATAGTTGTAAGGACCAGAGAGACAATGAAAATCATCTAAAAATCTCACTTAAATTTTTAAGTGAAGAAACTGAGTTCTAGAGTGGCAAATTGCATCACTGAAGGCCACCAATGACCAGTAGCTTGGTTAGGTCCAGAACTGAGGTCTCTAGGTCCTAGTCCATTGCTCTTTCCAGGATATCACAGTGCCCCATCAGTAACTGCAGGATTAATGTCAAAGTCAGGGCATAGTAAAGATTCATTTTATTAATTTTGTTTTAGTCACAAAGAATAGAGATTCACTCAAAGTGGCTAAGGAAGTTATTAGAAAATAATCCAATAAAATTTCATGAATACATCAGGAATTTCATGAAAGGAAAACATTAGGAATTGGTTAGCCTTCCATCTGTCTCAGGGACATTGTGGCCCTTCTGTCCCAGTTCTTTCTAAGCATCTGTACATGAAACAGCTTCCCGTGTTCTAGTTTCCACATGGCCCTTGTTCTCATTCTTTCATGGTCTTTTTTCTTAGTATTCACAATCAGTAGCAACTTTTTTCTGTCTGAAAAAAAAAAAAATTCCCTTCCTGTAGGAAAGAAATTACTGACCCAGATTTTCTTTTGAGTCAGGGACATAAGTGTGATTCACTAAACTCCCTGGGTAGACTGTGCCAAAGGGAATGGTTATTTATAAACAAATGGCCATTCAGGGAAGCATGAACTGTGTAGAGTATTATCAACAGGTCAGAGCAAGCTGGCAACGGTAATTATGTAAATTAGAAAAACCCAAGAATGCCTCTCTGTTACAAATGGGAAAAAATATGCCTTATGGATGCATTCTCTTGGGGCAAGTTTCCCAAGGGGTTGGGAGGGTCTGTCTTTTGTGAAAAGAACCTTAACCTGGGGGTGCTCTACCACTGAGCTTCAACCTGTCCCCATCACTTTCTCTTTAGAGCTGTTTTCAGTTCCTGTGCTGAGAGCATCCTTGTCACTCCCCCTCCTGGAGGGGAACCTGGTCACCCTGAGCTGTGAAACCACGCTGCTCCCAGAGAGGGCTGGTTTGCAGCTGTACTACTCCTTCTACGTGGGCAGCAAGACCCTAGTGGACAGAAACGCATCCTCCGAGTACCAGATTTTAACTGCTAGAAGAGAGGACTCCGGCTCCTACTGGTGTGAGGCAGTCACAGAAGATGGGAACGTACTGAAGCGCAGCCCTGCCTTGGAGCTTCAAGTGCTGGGTGAGAGAGAAGATAGGCTGCTGCTGACAAGGGAGAAGCGGCTCCCTTTTCTCTTGTGGGGTTGAGGCTTGTTCAAGGGTTTTGTGGCCCAGCCAGGAGGAGGAAATCTCTTTCGGAAAAGCCTACGGACAGGCCTTTCCATTCCTGATTCAGAACTCACTATTCTCATCACAAATTTCATGATTTTTTCTTTCTTTTTTCTTTCCTTCATCATTCTTCCTTTTCTTCCCCTTCTTCATTTTCTATTGTCCTTTCCTCCCCTCTCACTCCACCTCCTTCCTTCCCTTTTCTGCCCTTCCCTTCTCTCTCCCTCATCAACAATATATTGAGTTCCTCCTATTTACTGCCCTAGGTCTGGGGATATGAACACATGAGGTGTGGGTTTTAAGTTTTATTTTTGTGGATTGAACTGGGGGTGCTCTCCACTGAGCTACACCCCCAGCCCTTTCCCAAACATGAGATCCTCCTTCCTGAGCCCACCTGAATTGCTGTGATTACAGGCATGTGCCACCATGCCCATCTTGGGATATAGTTTTTGAATCAAATAATTTTCATGGTTGATTTATGAGAGGGTGATATTGTCCACTGCACAAAACTACCTGCTCGAGTGTTGATTTAACTGAGGTGTAAGGATTGTGAGCTTGGGAACAAAGACTCTTCAAGGGAAAAATTTATCTTCAAGCATTAAATGGCATAGAGATAGCAGTTATCTCTGAAACTAACGTAAGACCACCAGCAGGGTTCCTCCAGTCCCTTCCTGTCCCCTGAACTCATCAGCACCTCCACTGGGGGTAGGTGCTGCAGCCTCACTCATTTTTTTCTTCCACACATCAATCAGTCAGACCCCTCTGGTTTCTGACAGTATCTTCTCTTTCTGTTTCAGGCCTCCAGTCGCCAACTCCTGTCTGGTTTAACATCCTTTTCTATCTGTCAGTGGGAATAATATTTTTGGTGAACACTGTTCTCTGTGTGACGATACATAAAGAACTGCAAAGAAAGAAAAAATGGAATTTAGAAGTTTCTTTGGCTTCAGATTCTGGGAAGAAAGTAACTTCCCACCTTCAAAAAGATAGATATTTAGAAGAAGAGGTGAATTGTCTGGAACAACAAGAACAGCCTCAAGAAAAAGCACAACAGAAGAATCCCTAGGAAGGAGGACAGCGGCAACTCAGGGGTGGCCATAGATCTGGACTGCCACTGTCCCTTCCTCTCTGTGGGAGCACTGAGGCACAAACTCCCCAAAGTTGAAGTGCACTAGAATTGTGGGTCCCATGGCACATAACTGTTAAATAAAGAAAATACATGAGCTGACTTCAATGGAGACATATTTGGAACTTTGGTAATCAGAGATGATTTGAATTGAGATCTACTCCAAAGAAATCTTTAAAAATTTGGAGGTTAAGTCCAATCTGTTGGGTGCAGAGCAGGCTGAACTGTGTTGTCTGCAGGGCAGGCTGAACAGATGTTGGCTGCAAGATAGCCCACGAACTCAAACCCCCCTCTATCTGGTCCTTTATCACCTGTTTATGTCAAGTCCTGCTCAAAGCTGAGCACTCAACCCCCCTTGGGCCAACAAGGCAGCTTGCAGACCCAGAGGCCCCATTAGATTTGGGCTATAAAAACTCCCTCCTGCCAGGCCCCCCCTCTCTTGCTCTTTCTCTCTTGCTCTCTTTATCTTTCTTGCGCGCACTGTCTCTCTCTTGCTCTTGCTCTCTCCCTGTTCATCTCTTCTTTCTCTCTCTCTCTTTCCTTCCTTCTTTTCTCTTTGTTGCACTGCTGCAATAAAGATCTTTTGGTCACTCCAAGTGTTGTGGTCACTTTCCTTTCACAATCTGGTTATCCTGTGAGGTAGTTTGAAAAATAGTATACTTCTGAGAACAAGGTAAAACGGTGAGGTTGTGCATATGTGCAAGAGATTAAGACAGAGAAGAAGATAGAATGAGAGAAAGAAGGAGATAGGAAGAGATATTCAGAGATGGGTGAGGGGATTTCAGGAAGACCAGGAAATTGTGTAGACTAAAAGGAAGGAAATAGAACTTACAAATGACCTCTGAGGAGCTGAGGGAATGAGAAAGCTCACCCCTGTGGGTTAGGATAGTTGCTTCTTGGCTTTTTCTTTTGGTTAGCCAACAGAGAATGTTTCCAGTCATGTCAGAGAAGAGATGAACATGAAAGAGATATTCATGATTAGAAATGGGCGTGTTATTCATTTGGAAGTTTCTTGTAATCTCTTTAAATCCAGAGACACCAGAAGTCCCGCCTATCCATTCCTGTCTCCTGCCTTATAGGAAGGCAGAATGTAACTCCTACTTTCCTTAATAAACAAACCCAGATCTCCAAGCAAGGAGAAGTTTCAAATAGGGAAAAGCAGTGATATCATAAGGTATTGGCCCTTGCTACCAGAGATTTGATTTCCCCTTCTGATTTTCTGGATAATTACTAAAAATATGCTGCTCTTCCATCTACCACGCGGCCTGCGCAATGGTTTCATTAATGAGGTTCTAGGCATAAAGTTAGCTAGATGAGATCGAAATAAAACACACAGACTCAGTTACCTTATTTCTATTGCTAGGTCCGAGACGGCTCCCCTCTCTGGTTCCCTCCTCTAACCGCCCAGCAGGGCAGCGAGGATTACTCAGGGCTAGAAGGAGAGAGAGAGAGAGTGAACACTCCGGGGAGTAGCCCTTTATTGGGGAACAAGAGATTCAGGGGAGAATTCCATCCAATGAAGGTTGAGGGGGGGCTGCACTCCAAGGTCAGGGTCAGTGATTGGGTCCCCGGGGTCAGTGGTCAGGCACACCCCCACACGGATGGTCTCTCTCATCAGGAAAGGGTCGGGAAAGCTTCGACACAGCCAGAGCGCCTCAGACCCTTAACGGGAGTCACCCAATCACGTGTTAGAATGGCTTCCCACATATCCCCCCTTTCTTTTCTTAACAATGAGGCGGCGGTTCACTCTCTGGAGTTCCTGGATTCTTGATTGGAAGAATCGCCATCCTATGATTACAACACAAAAGAGAATTAACAGCAAAGAGAATAATCCAATAATGTACCAAGCGGAGTGTTTAAGAATATTTCCAGGGTTGAATCCATTTAACTCCTTCAATATTTGGTTAGCCAAAGAAGAAGGATCTGAAAAATCAGCTCTATTATTTTGAATGTCTTGGATATGGTGAGGAAGTTCCAGAACATCCAAGCTATTATTACTATTTTGCCAAATACCTAATAAATGGTTTTTAACCTTCTCCCAATCCCAAAGAGAAGCATTGTACTTGGCAGCTGTAACACATACATGCTTATAATTAGCATGGCATTTAAGCCTTTCCTTAAATTTTAAGGCTGAAAGTTCATTACCTATGTCTATAACAGTCGCCTCTAAGGCGTTTAATTTAGTTTCAATCCTTTCATCAATTTTTACTTGATTACGCAGAGGCTTGGAAGTATTTTGAGCTAAATTATTAAGAAATTTTGCATGCTGAATATTCTGAGACAATGTCAGAGATGCAGAGACAGTTGAGGCAATAAACGAGACCAGTGCTAAAGCACCAACAATTATGACTCCAATAGCACGCTTAGGTCTTGTTAACTGGGCATGAATTTGCTGCAAGACTTGTAAACCAGCATCAGCATACCATGGCTCTGAAATATTAGCAGGTAATAAAACAAAAGAGAGCTGATGAAGTATCAGCACTCCTTTTCCTCCATTATACCTAGTAATACAATTGGTTAGGTTACATTTGTTACATGTGACAACATAGCTATCATCTATCCATTTAACTTTTACATTTTCAATAATTAAAACATAAGGAGATTGGACACAAGCTCTTAAGCCATACCAAGATCCCTCTTTACAGTTCTTGCCGACAAATTTTGGTAAAGGTTTATCTGTAAAATGTAAATACTCTGAGGCAGCAATTAAACGCCAAATATCTTTTTGAACACCTCCTTCACTATAAGTCAAAATATTACTAACAAATCCTGCAGGTGTCATAGCAGAATTTCTTCGTAATTGTCTCTTATCAATTTTTGGAGACCAGTCTAAAATATACCCACTATCTTTAGACACCTTAGGTTGTACAGGAAAGGCATTTACACAATCCATCCATTTAGGAAAGGTGCCAATCTCAATTATAGAACTATTTGGACAGTGGGGTATCGGTGGAGGTTTTGCAGAAATGACTGGCTTGTTATGGGAAAGTCCCATCTTAATTACTGATCTAGTATTAGGTTTTAAGTCCCCATAAATAGAATTATTTGTCAGTCTAGGTCTACCAATCGCTGTCTTTTCTTCGAATGATACTTTCAGACAGCATGTTTATCATGTGACCAACACAAAGGTAATTGGGCACTGTAGCCAGAATAATTAAATCTAGTCACATGATTGGGAGTAATATGAGTATCTGTAAATCCTCCCATCATGAATGAGTCATTAGTAAATACTGGAATAGATTCTCCAGTCCACACAGCTGGGTGTACCAGGGGTGGATCTGGGAAATATGTCCAATAAGTGTCTACTTGATTCCCCTTTACCTGACAGCCCAGTAGGGCAATTACTGTTGTTACCATCAAGACTGGGGTCCTGCTCTTTCCTAGGCTTCAAAGTATTCGGGAAGCCTGGGTTGTTAGCTTCTTCACATCTTTCCACAAAATCAGCTTTTCGGCTGGTTCAATCTGGTCTTTCTTCATCTTTTTCCGATATCTCCTCCTTCTGGGTAGTGGCTCCTCTGGGTCGATCCTCAGTCGCTTGAGTCTGGGTTCTATCTCCTCCATGTCTGATAGCACGTTCAGGCACCCAAATAGGACGGAAAGAGCCTTCTGGGAAGATACAAGCATGGCCTTTTCCCCACATTATTACCGGGTCTGGACCCTTCCACTGACCAGTCTGTAAATCTTTCCACAGAACTCTGCCTAAGGGGCCTGTTACTGAGGGAGACATTTGCCTCTCAGCAGCAGTGTGACCTTCTGTGTCACAGTTTTAAAAGTTTAAAACAAACAAGGCATGATTAAGGCTATTTTGGGGAGTGACAATCCTATCCCCCCTTTTAATTTTTGTAATTGAAGCTTGATAGATAAATGAGCTCGTTCCACAATGGCTTGACCTTGGGGGTTATAAGGAATTCCTGTTTTATGATTAATTTTAAACTCTTGGCAAAATTGTTGAAAAGAAGAGCTTACATAAGCTGGAGCATTATCTGTTTTAATCTGTATGGGACACCCTAAAACAGAAAAAGCTGCTAAGCAATGAGAAATTACATGTTGAGTATTTTCCTTAGTACATGCTGTGGCAAAAATAAATCTAGAATAAGTGTCCACTATGACATGCATATAACATTGCTTACCAAATTGAGGAATATGAGTTACATCCATTTGTCATATCTGATTTGGTTTAAATCCACGGGGATTTACCCCTGATGGCAGAGATGGAGTGTGAATAACACACTTAGGGCATTGGCTTACAATCTGACGAGCTTGTTCTCTGGTAATATTAAAATTTTTACGTAAGCTAGAAGCATTTTGATGATGCAAGGAATGGGAAGCTAGTGCAAAGTCATACGAAGACATCTGTTGACAAAAAGCTACTAACTTATCAATTTTGTCATTACCTGAAACTAGAGGTCCAGAAAGATTAGTATGGGCACGTATGTGTCCTATGAAACATGGGTACTTTCGCATTAGCACTGTCTTTTGTAAATTATGAAATAATTTAAATAACTCCTGTGATGAAGTATACCCAATAATTGAAGTTTCAATATTTTTGGTAACTCCGACTGCATATAAGCTGTCAGAATAGATATTAATAGGCTCATTTGAAAAGTAATCTAAGGCACAAATCAGAGCTTGAAGCTCTGCTCTTTGGGCAGAAGTGTAAGAAGTTGTATTACCTCTGTGTGAACACAACTGAAAAAGCCTGCCTTACCTGAGTTGGAACCATCCGTGAACACCGATAAAGCTTCCTCTGTTGAATAAGCTCGTACAATTTTTGGAAAAATAAGTGACGTTAATGATGCAAATTGTACAATCTTATCACGAGGATAATGGCTATCTATCTGTCTGGGAAAATCAGCAAAAGCTATCTGCCATGAGCTAGAAGTTTGAAAAAGCCAATTAGTCTGTTGAACAGAAAATGGAATAATTATGATATCAGGCTCAGATCCAATTAATTGTAAAATCCTAGTTCTACCTTTAATTACTAATTGAGCTATAGAATCATGAAAAGGAATCAATGTTTTTTGAGGGGAGTGGGATAAATAAATCCACTCAATAATTCCTAATCTTTGCCATATGGCTCCTGTTGGGGTATGCTCAGTTGGAAATATTAATAAATACATTATTTCTTTAGGATCTATTCTAGTAAGCTGTGCATTTTTAATTGCAATTTCAACCTTTTTTAAGGCTGTTTTAGCTTCCAAGGTTAGCTGACGTGGAGAGGTTGAAGAAGGATTTCCTTGTAATATCTGAAATAAAGGACTTAGAAGTAGTTAGTTTTAAGGATGGCCTCAGCCAATTAATATCTCCTAATAGTTTTTGAAAATCATTAAGGGTATGTAACTCCTTAACTCTTATCTGAAGATTTTGAGGACGGATTATACGTCCTTGAATTATCTGACCTAGATATTGAAAAGGAGACACTTTTTGAATTTTTTGAGGAGCTATACATAAACCCATTGCTGTAAGTGAAGTCTCTAACTGAGTAAAAATTTCTGAAAGTACTTCTGGATTAGCATGAGCCAATAATATCATCCATAAAATGAATAATATATGCATCAGGAAAGCTATTTCTAATGGGATCTATCGCCTGATCAACGTATTTTTGGCACAGTGTAGGACTATTACGCATTCCCTGGGGAAGTACCTTCCAGCAATATCTTTTAACAGGTTTCTTAAAATTAATTGCTGGGACAGTGAAAGCAAATCTTTCACAGTCTTCAGGATGTAACCTTATAGAGAAAAAACAGTCTTTTAAATCTACTACCATCAAGCTATAATCTAAAGGGATGGCTGTGGGGGAGGGAAGTCCTGGCTGTAATGATCCCATAGACTGACTTGCATGATTTATTGCCCTTAAATCCTGTAGTAATCTCCAATTTCCTGACTTTTTCTTAATAACAAAAATATGTGTGTTCCAAGGACTAAGTGTTGGTTCAATATGACCAGCCTGAAGTTGTTCCTCCACTAATCTATGAATTATTTTAAGCTTTTCCCCTGAGAAATCCATATAGGCTCCTCTGTGAGCCACGTGATTTTTTCAGCTGTCTTAGGGATCGGGGAAGTACTCAGGGCCCCTAGTAAAAATTTTGGTTTGGAGCATTTACTGATCTTTGTCGTGGAGACTGGCTTGTAAACAGATACTCTTCCTGAAAGGTCTCCTTATCATCTCCAGGAAAATACCTCTGATTAACTTCCTCAATTGACCTTATAGAGTTTGGAGTAACTAATAACAATCCCATTTTGGCTAAAATATCTCTTCCCCATAGGTTAGCTGGTAAAGACTCTAATACATAAGGCTTAAATATTCCACTGTTCCCATCAGAATCTTCCCAACGGAGATAGTTGGCACTTTGAGCAGGCTGTGAAACCTGTCCTATTCCCTCTAGGTTAGCTTGTGCTACATGCAAAGGCCAGTTCCTAGGCCAAAATGTACTGGACAATACCGAGATATCAGCCCCTGGGTCTATTATTTCTAGGAATTTTTTATTATTAATTTTAAGTTTTAATAAAGGGTGTTCTTGTCTTACTGTGACCAGTATACTCTGTCCGGCGGTTTAGAAACTGAATCTACCGGCAGGTGCCTTTCTGAGACACAAGGCAGTAATATTAATTGAGCAAAAGTATCCTTTGGGGTGAGCCTTAGGGCATAATTGGATTTTACAGTAACATATAACTGTCCTTTAAATTTTGAATCTATCACACTAGGTATTACCTCAATGGCTCCCTTTAAATTATTACGTCCCAAAATTAAACCTACAGTATTATCAGGAAGCGGCCGGAAAATCCCAGTAGGGATTTGTTCTGGCCCCGTTTCAGGATTAACTGTCTTTGAAGGTCCTAAGAAAACTGTGATCTCTGTCCCAGTAAAAATCGCGGGCTGTTCTGGTCGGCGCCAGTGACGTCACACTCTGCGACCTCCCTTGGAATTCCCCGTATTGTTGCTCGGCTCCCGCTAGGAGGAAATGATGGTGGCGAGAAGGCGGGCTGATCCGCGCCATCTGAATCCTCCGCATAGGGCTGCGAGTTTAAGTTCACATTTCTAACCTTTGGCTTGGCCCCTAGTGCCTTTGTTTTTAAAGGGCTTAAGGGAAAGGGAATTAACTTAGTCTTAGGCTGATTTTCCATTTGAATAGACTTAACAGCTCGTTGAATGCCTTTTAAAAGGTCCTCAGGGGGCCAGAACTCTGGCCCATATTTTTAAAAAGACAAACTTCTAGAGCCGTCCAAGTTTTCTGAATATTTTCTATGCCTCCAGGTAGTTCATTAGAAAGACAGACTCTCTGTAACTTTCTTCCTAATTTCTCCCAAGTAAGTAAATTTGGAGACTCTTGGTCACAAAACCAAGGACAATATTTACCTACAATCTTTAAGAATTGTAATAACTGAGTTTTCTTTATCTGTTTTCCTTTCTGATTAATTATACTGTCTAAAATAGTCAGATACATTTCCTTATCCGTAGAAGTTGAATTTCCCATTTTAAGTAATTTAATGTCTCTTTCCTTCAATATCTCCAGGTACTTTTGTGACCCAATTGTCACCTCTTCCATTATCTTTATTTTTATTCCTTATCTTCCTTTATTTTTTCCTTATCTTTATAGCGCACTCCCACTCAATCTAACTAATCTAGAATGCCCCCCTCGTGGGTGCCAATTCTACCACGCGGCCTGCGCAATGGTTTCATTAATGAGGTTCTAGGCATAAAGTTAGCTAGATGAGATCGAAATAAAACACACAGACTCAGTTACCTTATTTCTATTGCCAGGTCCAAGATGGCTCCCCTCTCTGGTTCCCTCCTCTAACCGCCCAGCAGGGCAGCGAGGATTACTCAGGGCTAGCAGGAGAGAGAGAGAGTGAACATGCCTGGGAGTAGCTTTTTATTGGGAAACAAGAGATTCAGGGGAGAATTCCATCCAATGAAGGTTGAGGGGGGACTGCACTCCAAGGTCAGGGTCAGTGATTGGGTCCCCGGGGTCAGTGGTCAGGCACACCCCCACACGGATGGGCTCTCTCATCAGGAAAGGGTCGGGAAAGCTTCCACAGAGCCAAAGCACCTCAGATTGTCCCCAAAATTCCCTCTAAAATCAAGTACTTAAAACACTAATTATTAAAATTATATAACAATGGAATATATATTTAAATAACTTTGCACATAATACAGCCTCCATTTTTTGTTATCAAGACAAAGTTCATCAGGTGGCTGGACATTTCCACTTCTATTTCCATGAAATTCTATCTAGAAAAATGGATCAGCTCTCATAACTCCTAAATTGAACTATTTTTTAACTTATGTCAAATTAGGAAGAGCAATGAACAGCAATCTTAGAAAAGGACTGCTTTCATGTAAGTAAAAATTTATTCATGGGGGAGATGGGAGTTATGGAGTCACTTTTTTGTGGGTAGAATTCAGGTAGTGTCCAAATTAAGGTGCCAGAGAAGTATACTTCTTACCTAAATTAGGAATTCTTTCCTCCCTATCACCTGGGTCAGTCTTTCAATAACTGACTTCCATCCCCAGCCCTCAGCCTTCATTCAGGGGCCCAGTCCCCCAAACCAGGTAAAAGTTATTCAAGCAGAGTTTTAACAAAACTCAGAACAGGACAGGATGTAAGAACAGAAGAGATTAAGCTCCATTTATGCAAATTGTTTCTTAATATACATAATTCATGTAATCTGCGTCTCCCAGGAATCAAACACAATGCATAGGCCTATCAGATATCTTAGATATGCACACATCAGTATGTTCAACTTGAAATGCAACATTCTGACAGACTCACAGTCAATCTTATAGAAAACCAACATGATATCACTGTCCATGTGGGTAAGTATTCAGCATATTTTTAACCAAACCCAGGAGTCCAGAGACTCTGATGGTGGCATGTCCCCCAGCCATGAAGTAGGCAGTGATGTCAATCACATATCACTGTTCACAGATCATAAAAACAGGCTCACAGTCCTGCATGTCACATTATTTCATATTACTCTGCCAACTGATTCATAAAGGAAACTCTCTACTATGGCGCGCCTCAGACCCTTAACGGGAGGCACCCAATCACGTGTTAGAATGGCTTCCCACACTTCCACTTGGACTGAAGTTTGGAAACAAGATATTTCTCACTACTCTATAACATAGCTAACATAAAAACAGAAATATGGGAATAAGACTTTATAGAAGGAAGGTGTGGGGGGAGGATAACTAGCATAGAAATGTGACTCTAGATCATTTGTGTTTTACAAAACATGGCTTATGTGACAGATAAGGCTCATCCCCACCTAGTCTCCATCTTGGCTCCCCGTGGTGGGATTCACCTCAATACCAGCCACCTGGAACCTCCCTGTGTTAACTCTCTGTCACTGGGACAAGTTAGAGGAGGAAGGTTTACTTGGGCTCATGGTTTCAGGAGTTTCAGTCCACAGTCAGCCGGCTCCGTAGCTGTGGGCCTGTGCTGAGAGCGTCATGGGGAGGGTGTGGCTGAGAAGAGCTGCTCACCTCGTGGGAGATGGGCAGTAAAGAGAGAGGCAGCAGGGAGGGGCCGGAGACAAGATATAGGCCCCCATGTCACAATCCCCAGGATCCACTCCCTGTAACCAAGTCCCGCCTCCTACAGTTTCCACCACTTCCCAAAGGTCCATTCAAATTATTAATCCGTCAGTGGGTTCATCTACTGGTTGAGGTTAAAGCCCTCATGAACCAATTATTTCCTAAAAGCGCCACCTCTGCATATTGCTACACTGGGGACCAGGCCTTCAACATATGAGCCTATGGGGGACAGTCCAGATGCTAACCATCACAATTCCCAAGCAAGTTGGTACTTGAAGTCGATGAACATCACCGTGGCCAACTGCTTTCCGTATCTGTAGACAAAAAGAATATTCTTCCCTTTAACCTTCAAAAATATAATAATTATCACCTCAATAGAAGCACAGCAATTCCAACGTGTATCAAAAGAAAGGGTTGCATGTCATGGCAGGAGTTTGTTGACTGCACATAATATTTGGCCTTATGGATGGAGAAAGCAGGGGAGTTAGAGCTGTAGGGGATGAGCCCCTTAGGACAGAGGCCCAAGGACGGCCCAGGAGCATTCTTGAGAACTGAAGCAGAAGAGATTCACACCCAGAAGGGAGACCTCTGTCTACCCCCAGAGAGTGGATAAAATTTTGGGAAAGTACTCCCCAGGGGCATAAGGTGAATGGGGACGGGGCAGACAGGAATACAGACAGAGCACTGTGGCCGGGAGGGCAGGGGCAGGGGGGCCAGAACAAGGCCAGTTATTACCAAAGCACAAAGTGCTCTCTCTTTCCCACTCTCTTTTGTGTTTGCTGTCCAAATTTTTCCACACTTCTTTGTCACATTTGTTTCTTGTGATAACTTACTACTTAAACAACTTATTTGGTTAAACCAATTTCTTAATTGAAAAAATTTGCTTTCCTGTCTACCCCCTCATTTCTGGATTTTAGCTATATCAGGACTAGGTTCTTCGAGTCCCCCACCCTGGGCCCTTATGCCCATTCCAGCCTGCACCACCCAGAAGTCTGAGCCTAGGAGGGAGCTGGGGTAACCTGCTCAAGGCACAGCTGGAAGGTACAGTTAAGGGACCGTCCTCCACAATGCCATATGTGCACTGTGTCTCTAGCAGGAAGACTGTGAGTCCAAGAGCCAAGCAGTAGATAGTATTTCCATTTACTGTCACTCCTAATGACCCACTGAGGGACTTGTATGCTCCCTATCCTTACAACTCCTGTCAGCAGGGTTAGGGATTCTAGTCCCCTATGGGGGCATGACACAGCCTGAGTCCAGTGGAATTATAACCCTTAGCTGATGCCTGGGTTCTTTGGGTTTCTTTTGTCTATGAACCAGCAGGCAAGAAGAGTAGTCACTGTCTTAATAGGAATGACTGATCCCGATCAGCAGGAGATGGGCTGCTACTTACAATGGAGATAGAAATATGAATGGAACCAAAGTAATCTACTCGGTGCCTCATATTATTCCCTTTCCCAATGGTGACTTTAAGTAGACAGGTGCAGCAAATACAGACTTAGAAGGGCTGAGTGACCAGGCACTCAGGCCCTTTGGGATCTGGATTGTGATACCAGGTTAGCCTCTGAGGCAATGAGTAGCTATTGTGACCCTGAAATCCAAGTGCCACAACAGGTGCTGTAGTTTGTCCCACCAACCCATTTTCCATCAGGAAGAAAATCCCAGAAGAATTCTGAAAGAGGATCTTCCCAGATGTCTATGGAGAAGTGGATCCAGATGGCACAGGAGCGCCCAGTGGTAGATGTAGAGATGTTCTGCCCAAACCCTTCCAAGAAAGAACTTGGTGACGGCCTCAGCAGACAGCCTACAGCTGTTAGTTAAGCACCTTCACGGTCTGCCTCAGCTTCCTCCCTGCGAATCCCACCCTTTGTGGAGCAGCCTGCATCTCCTGCCTCAACCAAGCAGCGCAGGCCTGTGGGCAGTCGTCCTTACGTTCTTCGCCAGTTCCATCAAAGTTCCACTGGGCACCTCTGCAGGCTGATTCTCCCTGCTAGCCCTTCTTCCTACTCTTCCTTTCACAGGTGTTCACCCTTAGTAAATTCCTTGCACTCCAAACTGTTTTAGCATCTACTTCCAGAGAATCCAACCTGAAACAGTTTTATATGCCACAGCAACAATTTATAGTCTTTGGAGTCTTGTAAGACCTATTTGGTCAAATATACTTTGAGACACATTTATTTTAACATAGTACACAAATTAGTTACAGAAAAAAAAATACATATATGGTGCTATTTGGTACAGGAAAGCAAGCTTGATATTCCTGTGATTCCAGTTTAAAACCTTATCAAATCAGCTTTATTTTTGTACTGGGGATTGTGCTTTACCACAGAGCTACATCCCCAGATCTTTTAATCTTTTTGAGACAATGTCTCATTAAGTTGCTGAGGATATTGCTAAATTGCTGAGGCTGGCCTTGAACTTGCAGTACTCTTGCCTCAGCCTTCCAAGTTGCTGGGGTTACAGGCATATGCCACCATGCCCAGAGCTTCAGATCAGATCTTTAAAAGTTGATTTATGATGTAAAATATTTTCTCTCCTTCTCACTGAAAGGGAGAGAGGGACTGGGGTTGTGGCTTAGCGGTAGAGTGCTCATCTAGCACATGTGAGGCACTGGGTTCGATCCTCAGCACCACATAAAAATAAATAAATAAAATAAAGGTGTTGTGTCTAACTACAACTAAAAAATATTAAGTAAAAAAAGAATATGGAAAAAAAGAAAGGGAGAGGGAATATTTTCATTTGCTTCTGATTGTACTTCTGTGAATTATAGTCTTGCTTTTTGAAGTCGGAATTTGGAATTTCACTGGTTGTCATTTGAAGCAAAATTCAAGACAGCTAATTTTACTGACAGAAATCAAGAAATGAAGCATTATAAACTAGAGTTAAGTCCTTATGGGTTTTCCCATCTTACACTTAGGGATAAAGATAGGTATTAGAAATGAATATGTTGGTGCATGCTGAGATGTTCTGAATATTAATGTATTACAGAGAGGTGGGGCAGAATTCATGAACATTTTAAAGATCTTGCCTTTTCTTTATTATTAAATAAACAAAAACCCAATTAGCTCCAAGAGACAGTCTTCTGAAAGCAAGGCAAAGATAACGTAAGTAAGAAATTGGGGGGGTGAGGTTCTTGCCTCACCTCTGTTGGCCCCCAAATTTAGCCTTGGTGCCAGTGGGGGGGTGAGGTTCTTTGCCTCACCTCTGTTGGCCCCCAAATTTTAGACCATCACTAGTAGAAGGGAGGAGGATACAGAAATGCCACAACACCAAGCCAATTGATGGCTCCTTTGGAAAAATTGCGTCAGTGGTGACACCATCAGCAAAGATATGCCAGCATTACCACAATTAACATGGGGTGAGCTGGCAAGGAAATTGCATCACTGGTGACACCATCAGCAAAGATATGCCAGCAGTACCACAATTCGCTGCACCAGACAATATTTCACAATGCATGTAACTGATATACAGTCCAGGCAAGTTCTGCAGGCAGTTCAAATCGGAGGAGTCTATCAATATGTCCATTTCCTCCCAAAGTAAATCAAGTTCTTGATTGAGCATTACTTGTTGAGTTATATTCATTGATGTATCAGTTTATACAGTTTACTGTGATAGCTATCATAGAAGCTGTAGTTTGGTTTTATCTTAGTCTTCACTGGAACTGGGATGGAGATGGAAATTTTGGCAATGATGCTAAAGAGACATTATCCTGAACAGAATTATTAAATATAATGAAAAGGAAAGGTGAAAGTAAACAAACAGATCTGTTAAACTCCTTTAAAAACAATCCTTAACAGCTGTTTACCTAATTTAAATTAGTAAACAAACAGATCTGTTAACCACCTTTAAAAACAATCATTAACAGCTGTTCACCTAATTTAAATTAAACCATATAAATCACGTGAATAAAAAAAAATTCGGATCCATTTTTTCATGAGCACTCCTCATATAAGAAATATGGACATACACACATACAGACATACAACACAAAACAGAAGTGCGCACACAACATACAACACATAAGACAATAGTAAATAAAGGCCTTGTAGCTATACCTAGGTGAAATCTCCATTGCAATGTTTAAAAACTCCACAGTCAAAAAATAAAACTGATCAGAAAAACATTAACCTAGGTTTGTATGAGCTCAAAAATAAAATAGAACTTTATGATGTGGGAAAAATGCAATAATAAAATAGATATTGAAAAAAAAACACCTTGGTTAATCACTGTCGCAGATGTAAGAATAACCAAGCTGGAGTTCTGGATATCAGCTGTTATGGATTTGAGTCAAATCATCTTCTTTTTCTGTAGAAATTATTTTGGTTAATCTCTCTGGAATCCAAATCGGCTGCTGTTCCTCCTGTGGAAAAACACAGACAGAGCCCCGACTCCAGACTATCACTGGATCCGGACCTTTCCATTGTCCTGTTAGAATATCTTTCCAAAGTACCTTAGGCTTATGTACATTTTTTGGATACAAATGTCTTTCCGCAGCACTAAGTCCGGATGAATCCAAATTTAAAAAGTTTAGAGTAAAAAGGGTTATTTTAAGTTTATCTTTGGGGGATATATACCCCTTTCCAATTCCCTCCTAGCAAGAAATATCAATACAGCTTCACTTTATTTCATCTAAGCAACAAGCATGCGCACAGCCCAGTACCTGCTCTATTCACTGGTGAATCAGGCTGTGTCAGGATAGCTAGATTATGTTAAGGTAACAAACAACTTCAGAGTCTCAGCATCTTCTCAGAATTTCTTATTTTATTTTTTAGTGCATTACAGTTTATATTAGTGGAGTTCATTTAGACACACACAAATGCATGTAATATAGTTTTCTCTATTTCAGTCTCCAGCGCTGCCCCCCTTCTCTCCCACCTTCCCCTGCCTTGATCCCTTTCCTCAGCATCTTAAAACAAGTTTGGTTTTTCATTCCTGTTACATCAGAGTCAGCTGAGGGGGCTGATGAAAGCACCATTGTCTGGAATACAGCCAGTTGTGTTAGAGAACATCTCAAATCAGGAATTTAGTGTTTCATCCCAGAAATGACACACAATATTTCACTTTTGACTCATTGGTCAGACTTAATTATATAGCTCAACCCAACCACAAAGAGGATGTTAAAATCCTACAGTAGGCATAAACAAGAAGCTGGAAATATTGTGTGAATGGCATAAATGCTACCTTAAAAAGCATTTGAGATATGTAAAAGCATGGTGGGGAATATCAGCTGGCTTCAAAGAGCAGTGTCCTGGTGATAGGGGACAGACAGATGCAAACGGTAGGAATACGAGTTAAGAGAATAATTCTATAAAATGGGCCCACTTTCCTGGCTCCCACATGCTTTCTTTTCCAAGAAGAAATTTATCTGCAGCCCTGCCTGACCTAAGGGGACAGGATATGTCACGTTTCTCAGCCAACTACTTGTTATCTACCTGTTATTATTTTGAGAACTGCAGGCTCAAAATAATATCAATAAGAAGAAGTCAACTTACCATGAAGGGAGAGATTTTTGTAACCTTTTCACAGTCCAGATCCCAGAACTCAGGAAGATAGGGTAATTCCTCCTAACCATAATACCTGTAAGAATTTGTGGATAAGAATCCAATTAGAACCAGTCAGCATGGGCCAACTCGACCTAGAGTTATCATGGCAGTGGGGACTTGAAAGTCTGATGTCATCCTGCTGTCAGTCAAAAGTCAAGAGGTGGACCTGGGTGGGACTCTGGAAACTTTCCTGGGATCCCCAATAAAGCAGGAGTGCAGGAGAGGCACACTGTCCCTCTCCTGTCTGAGAGGACCCACTCTCTCCTTTGAGAGTATCCCTTTCTCTTCTATCCCTTCAGTAAACTCTTGCCTGTAAATTTGAGCAATGTGTCTGAAATCTTTCTGACTTGATGACAAGAATCCAGGTTCTTCATGTTGTCTCGGTTTCCAGGAAGGGCCCAGCCCTATAACACCAGCATTTTCATCACTCTCAGTAAAGGGAAATTGGTATCTTGACCTCACCCCTGGTTCAGTCTATTTCTCAGTTGCATATCCAAGGAGATAAAAAGATCTTTTACTTGTGACAAATCAACATTATAAGTCAAAGTATCTGTACTGAAGGTGTTTCATATTTTCTTATATAATTTAGAAAAATTGTTTGAGTTTTAAAAAAATCATTGGATACTATAATTTGCAAATCTGCTTGCTGTCACCAATCATTTCTATGTTCCTAAGAGGGATGTGTTAATAGATTCTGTTGTAAATAACCTACTTAACGGTCATTCATGCACTATTTTGAGTTTGAAAGGAAAGTGATCACAACACTCTGAGCGACCAAGAGATATTTATTGCAGCGGTGTCTGATTAACAGGGAAGGAAGAGGAAAAGAGAGCGAGAGAAAGAGAGCCAGCAGGGAAAGAGAGAGGGAAGGAGAGAGCAAAGTACGCCCCAGAGAACAGGGGAAAGAGAGAAAAGAGCGGAAAGCGAGAGCGGGGAGGGGGCTGGCAGGAGAGCATTTTTATAGCCAAAATCTAACTGTGGTCTCTGGGTCTGCACGCTGCCTTGTTGGCCTGCAGTGATTGGATCACACAATACTTGCTAAGGGTGTCACCTTCTGCCTTCATTCAGCCCTGGCGGGGCCAGATGTGGGTTACCATTGCACCAGATGGGTGGGGGCTGAGTGCTCAGCCCTGAGTGGGGATGAGTGTTCACCCTTGAGTGGGGCTGAGTGTTCACCCCTGAGTGGGGCTGAGTGTTCACCCCTGAGTGGGGCTGAGTGTTCAGCTCTGAGTGGGGCTGAGTGTTCAGCCTTGAGGCAAACAAGAGATAGGGAACCAGGCGGGTGGGGGCGAGTGTTCAGCCCACCCTGCAGCTAACATTTGTTCGCCTGCTCCGCCACCAACAGAGTTCAACCTGAGCTAGAGTTTAGAACCCTACACTGGGATGGCCACATCACTGCCAGGTGGCTTCTGCACCAGGAATGGTGCTCAGAGTGTGTGGCGGGGAGGACCGCTGGTGCCACCTTGTGGTAGGGAGGGTGCTGTCGGGAGGAGGCGACGGCAGGGAGGGTGCTGGCGGGAGGAGGCGACGGCAGGGAGGGTGCTGGCGGGAGGCGGCGGCCGCAGGGAGGGTGCTGTCGGGGACGGAGGCGGCGGCAGGGAGGGTGCTGGCGGGAGGAGGCGGCCGCAGGGAGGGTGCTGGCGGGAGGAGGCGGCCGCAGGGAGGGTGCTGGCGGGGACCAGGCGGCCGCAGGGAGGGTGCTGGCGGGGACCAGGCGGCCGCAGGGAGGGTGCTGGCGGGGACCAGGCGGCCGCAGGGAGGGTGCTGTCGGGGACGGAGGCGGCGGCAGGGAGGGTGCTGGCGGGAGGAGGCGGCGGCAGGGAGGGTGCTGGCGGGAGGAGGCGGCCGCAGGGAGGGTGCTGGCGGGAGGAGGCGGCGGCAGGGAGGGTGCTGGCGGGGACCAGGCGGCCGCAGGGAGGGTGCTGTCGGGGACCAGGTGGCCACTGGGAGGGTGCTGGCGGGAGGAGGCGGCCGCAGGGAGGGTGCTGGCGGGAGGAGGCGGCCGCAGGGAGGGTGCTGGCGGGGACGAGATGGCCGCAGCCTCCCGGTCCGGGAACCCACCTTCTGGCTCCCGCACCCTCAGAGCCCGGGCGCACAACCAGGGGGGCGGAGGGCAGGGAGCCCAGGATCCAGCGTTGTCCCCAAGTGGGTTCGGAAACTGGGGTTTAGTCCCCAGGGATCTGGGATCTACCTATCCTGGGTGGGAAAGCCTCCCTGGACTGAGATCCAGTTCCCAAAGGGACCCGGTGCAGGACGATAGCTCTTGTTTTTGTGTTTTGGTGTGGCCGGGTGGGGGGGGGGGCGGGGTAAGTGGTGTCCTTTATCTCCCCAGGGTCCCAGGGGCAACACCCAGGGCCGCTTGGACCCGGGGAAGCTTCACCTGTAAGGGTCTTGGACCTATCCTGTAATCCCTGGGTCTTTCAAGCCTAAATACAACGTCCCGGAGTGGACAGGTGGGGAACAGAACCAGCAACTGGTTAAGAGGAGGTGGGTCGGTTAAGGTCAGTTTCTCACCTTCCAGACTTGGTGTGAAAAACTTCAAACTCATTCAAAGACCACGGGAGTCCAGACCCATTCCAGAACACTTGGAGTTTCCTAGCCTGAGAAGACACCCCTGAAGCAGACCAACTGGTTTGGGGTAAAACAGAAATAGTTGGGTCCATCCTGGGTTTTCCCTGGCTCAGTGCATTTAGGATTTAGGGATTTTCCCAGAAAGACCAAGGATTAGCCCAATCAATCTAGTGGATCTAGGCCTGAGAATAGACAGAATGAAGACACAGCTGGCATCTGCTGAGAGGGGGTTGACAGTCCTCACTTCCATAGGCTTAGCTGTAGGCAGACCCAGGGGCTATAGAGGGACAACATGGAAAGCAAGGAAACAAATTTAAGAATCCAGGTGTGACATATGGCATTTTGAACCAGCAGGTACCAGTGGAGTACTGAGAAGTCACATTTAGAATATGTTTCATCGGAAATGTCAACAAAGCTTCTGATTACTTAGAGGTAGGGTATATGAAAAAGAGAAGAATGGGGAACAACTCAAATTTTGACTCAAAGCAATAAATATTACATTCACTGAAATGGGAAAGAACGAGTTGGTGGAGCGGGAGGGAAAGGTAGAGCAAGTAGTAAATGTTTTGTATTGGACCTATTGTTCAAGATCCTATTAGAGCTCAGTTCAGTGGTGCAGGCCTGTAATGGGAGGCTGAGGCAGGAGGATGACGAGTTCAAGCCAGCTTCAGCAATTTAGTGGGCCCTGTTTCTAAATCATTTTTTTAAAAGGGCTGGGGATGTGACTCAGTGGTTAAGCGCACGCGCACACACACACGATTCTTCTGTAGGGAAGAACGCTGGAGCAGAGAAAAAATGGACTGTCATCATAAATCTCTACATAGATATATATACATATAGAATTTAGAGCCACTGGACTAGAAATGACAGTGTAAACTACAGATAGAAAAACAAAAGGGTCCAAGGCTGAGCCTTAAGGCATGACAAATTTCAGACTTGGTATAAAAGTGTTAGAAATGGATGTGAATAAGTAGCAGCCAGGGAGGTAGGAGGAAAACACAAAAGTGTTTCAAGAAAGAAAAAGCAACTGTCAAATTCTCATGACACTATTTGATTTGAAAAGTGACTGAAAATCTGTAGATCTTTTGTTTTTGTGGGGGAGGGGGTGAAGATTGATGTCATTACAATGTAGACTTAAAATTCAGGAACAAAATATAACTTTCTGTTTATTTATGTCCTTGTTTATGTCTCATAACAGTGTTAGAATTTTCTCTCTAGAAATATTAGATTTATTTCTATATCCTTCATTTTTGTGAGTTATTATAAATGGTATAGTTAGAATCTTTAAGAAGTCATTATTACCAGTTCCATAGCAATAATAGTATAAAAACTAGCCCTAAAAAAACCTGCATATTGGGGCTGGGGCTCAGCTATAGAGCGCTCACCTAACATGTGTGAGGCGCCACATAAAAACAAATAAATGAAATAAAGAAATTGTGTCCAATTACAACTAAAAAAAATATTTTTTAAAAAACCCTGCATATTAGCTGGGAGCAGTGGCGCGTGCATGTAATCCCAGCAGCACAGGAAGGCAGGAAATTTTTTTTTATTTTTTTTAAGAGAGAGAGAGAGAAGAGAGAATTTTTAAATTATTATTTATTTTTTAGTTTTCGGCGGACACAACATCTTTGTATGTGGTGCTGAGGATCGAACCCGGGCCGCATGCATGCCAGGTGAGCACGCTACCGCTTGAGCCACATCCCCAGCCCCCGCAGGAAAATTAAGCCAGCCTCAGCAACTTAGCAAGACCTTAAGCAATTTAGTGAGATCCTGTTTCTAAATAAAGTATAAAAACGGGCTGGGAATGAAGTTCGGTGGTTAAGCACCCCTGGGTTCAATCCCTGGTACCAAAAACAAAAAAACTGTATATTGTACTTGGCAAGCAAAGTAGGATGTTGTTCTCTCCCAATCCCCACAAAAACAAAGAAAACCTTAGTAAGTTGAAAATCTGGTACTCCATGAGGTCTTTGGGGGGTTTGGGATATAGACTTGCTAATGCACATTTGCAGTAAAATAAGCCAATAAAATTGCTGTCTTCTTGATACCTCATTTCTTGTTTTGTTTCTAAATATGGGATCAGAACCCTTGAAGGGTAAGAAACTCGTCTTTCAGTCTGTTTTTTTCCATTTCCATATTACTTTAAGCACATACTACTCCTTACCCTTAAGACTTAAAAAGAATAAAAAAAAGTATAAATTGTGGAGAGGGTGCATATGTCACAGGGAAAGATTGCATGACATGGTATGGGAGTTAATGGACAAGGAAGATCTCTAAGGAAAGCTAGAAATAACTGACTCAGACCTTCTGGAAAAATAGAATTCCCCAAATGTGGTGTTTGCTAAGAATACGATTTAATTTCAAGGAAGCAATGACGGTCTCCAGTGAACCACCACTTATCCTAACCCAGCTGTGACTCTGAAGTCCATTTCTACACGGGCAGAGAAAGACCTTCAGTAGAAGAAACAGGCATTTACATAAACAGGTTTACAAATACCACACTTATTTTGGAAAAATAATAATTTTCTAACTTTAATTCAACCACATCTTAAAGTTTCACAAGCTTTGATTATAATATACTAGAATTCATTTTTTTTTTTTTTAAACAAAGGATAGAACCCAGGGACATTTAACCACAGAGCCACATTCCCAGCCCTTTTTTGTACTTTACCTTGGAGACAGGGTCTCACTTAGAGCCCCAATAAATGGCCAAGGCTGGCTTTGAACTCATGATCCTTCTGCCTCAGCCTCCAGAGCTGCTGGAATTATAGGTGTGTACCATCACCCCCAGCTAGAATTCAAACTTTAACCTTTTACTTACTAGTTTCTTGAGTTGCAACTTCTTATCTTTGCTCCTTCTGTGAAATCTATATTATGTATGTAATAACAATTAGACCTTATTTTTTCAATCCCTTAATTATTTGCCTTATATGGATTATTTCACTTAACCTTCCTGTTGCTGTCATTACTTTACAATATCAGTGGAGAAGTAAGACATCAATCTTCACCCCCTTCCCCCACAAAAAAAAAAGATCTGCAGATATTTTAATTGATCATTATCTTGATTAATTTACCTAATACATTCTCTCCCCTCATAGTTTTAAATGCATTTAAGAGAAAATAAGGCCTGGGCCTATATTAAGGGTAGATCTTTGATTGTCTTTTTAGTTTCTCTAATAATTATTGTTTATTTATGTGTTTGTTTTTCTAGGAGCAACTGTGCTAATTTGTAGGAAAAAGTCAAAATTTTGCTTACATTTGCAAATAAATTCACATAAAAAAATACACATATATAGCCACCAAGTACACATGTAATCCCAGTTACTCAGGAAGCTAAGGCAGGAGGATCCCAAGTTTGAGGTCAGCCTCAGCAATTCAGCTAGACCCTATCTAAAAGCAGAATTCATATCATTTTTAATTTCTTCTATATTTAATGTTACTTTTTATGTGCCTTTTCTCTTTCAATGTTAAATTTACTAAAGAATGCTTTATTTTTCTGAGAACAGCCTTTGGTTTTATTGATTAATCTTGATGGAGTAGGGAAATATGATCTACCCCCATTGATTCTGCTTTTATTTAAATTTATTCCTTCTACCCTCATGTTTTCCTATTGTTCCTTTATTAGTTTAATTCTTGTTAGTTTTTTTAATATTTATTTTTTAATTGTAGGTAGATACAATATCTTTATTTTTATGTGGTGCTGAGGATCGAACCCTGTGCCCCACACATGCTAGGTGAGCGCTCTACCTCTGAGCCACAACCCCAGCCCTTTTTTTTTTTTTTTAAATCAGGGATTGAGCCCAGGGACATTAGCCACTAAGTCACATCCCTGGTCCCCTTTTTATTTTGAGACAAGATCTTGCTATGTTGCTTAGGGCAAGGCTAAGTTGCTGAGGCTGGCTTTGAACCTTCAATCCTCTGGCCTCAGCCTTTAATCCATTTTAAATAGTTCTTATTTTCTCTTAGATGCATTCCAAAACTATGAATTTCTTCTGATCATATAGATTTTGTTACTTATAAAAAGTATCTATTTTTTGAAATCCTCTTAACCTATATGTTTTCTTTTAAGAGTATAGATTCGGGAGAATATACTTAGTTGTTTTATTGCTTTATAATCAGTGAATATATACCCTGGTATGGTTTCAGATTTTCAAAATGCGTTGAGATTTAATTTGCCCTCTTGCTCATGGTCAATTTTTGTTTTTATACCCTGGAATTTGAAAATAATGTAACTTTCCCATTTTTAAAACAAAATTACATAGTATGTATAATTATGGTTAATCTCATTGACCATGTTTATCTGTCAATTCCTGAGGACTGTATTAAAATTAATTACTGTGATTGTTGACCTAAAAAAATCCTTGTAGGCCGGGCATGGTGGTGCACACTTGTAATCCCAGAGGCTCGGTTCTGGAGGCTGAAGCAAGAGGATCTTGTGTTCAAAGCCAGCCTCAGCAAAAGCAAGACACTGAGCAACTTAGTGAAACCCTGTCTCTAAAATAAAATACAAAATAGGGCTGGGGATGTGGCTCAGCGGTGGAGTGCTCCTGAGGTTCAATCCCCAGTACCAAAACACACACACACACACACACACACACACACACACACGAAAAACAAAAATCCTTGTAGCCAGGATAGTAGTGCACACCTGTAATCCCTTCTACTCTGGAGGCTCAGGCAGGAGTACAAATTTGAGGTCAGCCTTGGAAAATTATCGAGACCCTGAGCAACTTAGCTAGACCCTATCTCCAAATAGAATAATAAAGTCCTTGTATGCACATTGTGTGAGTAGATGTGTGTGTGTACATGTGTTAAAAAGCAAACAATTCAGGCTGGGGTTGTGGCTCAGTGGCAGAGCACTTGCCTCACACATATGAAGCACTGGGTTCTATCCTCAGTACCACATAAAAATAAATAAATAAAATAAAGCACTATGTCCATTAAAAAGGTTGAAAAAAAATTTTAAAAAAAGGTTGAAAAATTTTTTAAAAAAGCAAAAAATTCATGATCATGTAATCCTTAATGGATTACAATTTTTATGATTATGAAATAACTTTCTTCTATTGCCATATATATGTAGATCTATATAATCTACATTTTTTTTAACTTCCATAGTAATAATGTCTCTATCCTTCTTACTTTGCTTGCTTTTTTTCTTTTCACTCTTGTTTTCCCCCACACTTCCCACCCATGTTAATGTCATCTGGAATTTAAATACCAGGTTTTCTTAATTTCTTAAGGAATCTAATAGCAATATGTTTTGTAAGGTACATGGTCACCTTTGATTCTAGTATACATCATTTCTTGGAATCTTTTAAATATTCTCACTGGAGGGGTAGAGATGTGGCTCAGTGGTAGAGTGCTTGCTTCACATGAATAAGATCCCGAGTTGAATCCCCCATGATGAAAAAAAAAAAAAAAACTTAGACAACAATTCTAGTAATTCTCTCAAAGATGGTCTGAAAAGTCTCTCATACCAAAACAATAGTTGACTAGATATAAAAGTTGTTTCAAAATTCTCCCCCCAGTACTGCCCAAATATACCTGATGTCTTTAGACCTTTCTCTTTTAACTTTTTGTTCTGAAATTTTATTACCATGTATCTAAGTAAGGTTCATTTTCATTTTATACTTGTGTCCTCAGAATTTAATGAGGAAGATGTATGTCTATGAATTTAGATCCTGTGAAATATCCTCCTTTTCTTCCCTTATTTCTTTGACTTTGGTTGTCAAGGAAATGGTAGGGGACACCATTGGCAAAGATTATAATTTAATTGGTATTCTGAAGTTGTGCCATCTACAATCACCAAATCTTACTTAGTATATCTGTATTTTATTTCTTAAGTCTTCTCAATTCCTTACTTATGAAATTTATTATTCCAATGGATGAATTTGGGGGTATCTGGAATTATTTTTTCATGTCAATTAACTTTTCCTTTATATTTTTCATCTTTGTAACTTTTTATGAGGGTACAATTTGACTTGATCTTTAATTTTTTTCCTCATCTATGGAGGAGTGTAGATATGGAGTTCAATTATGGATTTGGCTCTAAGTTTTTTTTTTTTTTATAACCAAATTTTAGATTTCTAAGATCTTTAGTTAATTTTTCTTATATTTATCTTCTCCTATTGAGGGTATTAAATACACTTATTTTGAGCTCTCTTGTGTTAACTGTTTGAGTTTTACTCTTTAATGTCTCTGATTTAATAACATAATTCAGATCCATGTTAGCTCAATTTTATTTAGACTCTATATTGGACAGTAGAGCTATATTCCTTCAAAGTTCTCAATCTACTCTTTTATTAGAGGCAGGTTTATGATGTGAAAAAAACTTCTGCTTTTCTTCAACTGAGGGTGAGAGGATATTTCTCTTAAAATTTATGATGACTCTTGGTTATGTGCACATCTTTGTATGGGGGGATTCTTGTGCTGAAATGTACATGTGTGTAAAGGATGGCACATAATATTGTAAGTTTCCAAAAGCAAGTCTCTTCATGATGATAACTCCCAGTAACCTGATGCATTCTTCTGTCTCTCTGAACCAAGTTTGACCACACTCACTGATGGAACCAAACACTTCTGTGGCTTATTATAATCCCCAGGATAGGAGGGAATAGACATGATAAACCTTACCTGTTGTTCTTCAAATGGTCATCCTATCAGTTGTCCCAAGACCAACTCTTGTTCCTGGTATGTTTGTTCCAAATAGTGTGGATCATTCCTCGGTCCACTCATATCTTCTGCAGTACTCTTCACTTGAATACCATCTGCCATCATTTATGTCAATTTTCTATCATTTCTAGGAATTTGGAGTGAGTGAAAGATGGTGTGTTAAAAATGGTGTATTAGTCATCTTTTCATCACTGTAACCAAAATACCTGACAAGAACAACTTAGAGGAGCAAAAATTTATTTTGGCTAATGGTTTCAGAGGTTTAGTCCATCGTCAACCAAGCCAATTTCTCTGGACCCACGGTGAGGCAGAACATCACGGCAGAAAGGAGTGGTGGAGTGCTGTCTACCTCATGTAAGGAAGCAGAGAGAGCAAGGGAAAGGGGCCAGAGGGAAGAGCAACCCTTCCAAGGCATGCTCCTAGTGACCTACCTCCTCCAGCCATGACCCACCCTGCCTATAGTCCACCCAGTCAGTAGGATGGACTGATTAGGTCACAGCTCTCACAGTCTAACCATTTCACCTCTGAATATTCCTGCATTAACATGGGAGTTTTCTGGGGGACTCCTCATGTTCAAACCATAACAGATGGGAAGAATGTGACATCTTCGGTGCATTTTCTTGAATTAGTAGTCATATTCACTTGTGTGTTAGAGATGAGAAACTTGCATAGAGTTCAGTAAAACTTCCTTACTGCCAATCTCAACTACCACTACTGAAATGCTTATTAACTGTCAAATACTAGCATTGTTATATATAATTACTCATTTATCCTTCACCAAACATTGTGCAGTAAGCACTATTATCGCTCCCAATTTTAAGTTGAGGAGACACAGACTAAGAAACATGTTCTGTCATATAACTGAGAGAGAAGAGCCAGGCTGTATACCAGCTAGTTTCTCAAGACCCTGAACTTTTTACTAAACATTATACATTTAAACATTAAACATCATGCCCAAATTTTTAGGACTACATCATCCTTCCATATTGCTAGGAAGAGTCTTCAAATATATTTACTTTGATGTCTCTATGTTGTAAAGGTCTATATTTCCATCTAACAGCTCAATCTAAATGACTCAGTCAATGCTTATAATTCATATATTATTTTCTTATGTCAGGAAAAATATTCATAGTTTTTGTTTATTTATTTCCTTTGCTTTTAAAATCTTTAAAACTCTGCTCCAAAAAAGATTTGCATATATTAATCCAGAATGATTTCTCAAATTATGCCTCTTTCCCTCCAAAACACATCCCCACAGTCATAAACAAACAACATGAAATAAACGTTCCTTAGACAAATGAAAATTTTTTTCTTACCTTTTTTTTCCCTCTAGGCTGAAGATTGGAATTAAAGTTTTACCTTGGTTAACTCTCCTGCTAAAATTGTATTCTTCTCTACACATACTTGCTGTTTCAGCAGAGTGGTGGGAAGAAGGTCACTTAAGAATAATTTTTATCTAATACCTAATATGAAAATCAGATTTCAAAACTTAAAAAGACTCAGAAAAAAGCTATCAACTTGAAAGCTTAGAGAAACAAAATCGCTCAATTTTTCATAATGTAGCAGGGAAAAGAGTTAAGAAAACAAGGTGGTTTCCTTATATGACCTATTCTATGGTTGAGAGGTATGCAAGTTAATCATTATACCTTTCTCCTGTTAACTGTGAGTCTTGAGTAAGAAGACTTGCCAAACTAGATGAAATACACTTCCATAGATATATTATCTGAGATAGATGTTCATCCTGAGAGCAACACTGATGAAACATTTACCGTGTTCCAGCCACTATGCCAAGTGGATTATATTAGAAGGAAGCTTAAGATCAATAATTATAATCTCTGCATTTCACAGAAAACTACGAGACCCAAATAAATTAAGAAGCCCCAGTGATTGGTGAATTTACCACTAAGTTCCTGTAATTAGTTAGATTATCTCAGGCTCAGCATCACTGACTACTCTCACCATTACAGAGGCTAATATAATTTAATCTTCATTGATTCTGACGAGATCTCAGTTGAGTCATCTTTCCCTGGCCTCTTGTCTGGAAGTCATCAGAAAAAGGATAGGGAATTCTCAAGTGAGAATCTAAAATTTGCAGTGAAAGAAGTCATATGTGGCACACTTTATGCAACTTAAAAAGTATTTTTTTTTTAGTTGTAGATGAATACAACACCTTTATTTTATTTAAAAAAAAATATATGTATATTTTTAGTTGTAGGCAGGCATAATACATTTATATATTTTTATGTGGTGCTCAGTGCCTCATGCATGCTAGGCAAGCACTCTACCACTTTTAATTAGATGTAAGTTTGAACTAAATTATAAAATTACAAAATTCACAGTAAGTACAGAGTTGTCCTGAGAAGGACTTACCAAGAATGGCTTAATATCAAAGCCTGTTTCAGTAAATTGTAAACTAAGTTTTCCTATTGTATTTATTTGGTAAGGGGAAAAAAAATCCACTAGCTTTTGTCAGGATGTTTTGAATTATGCAAGTTTTTAGTCTTCAGAGATTCATTCTACATATTAACCATGGCCTTCTGTGTACCATAAATCCCTTCTCCACTCATTCTCAAAATACTAGTGGACTGGGGAATGTTCCTTAGTGGTAGACTACTTGCCCAGACAGAAACGCTGGTTTTGATCCCCAGTACTGTGCAAAACAACAGAAACAAAACACACCCACACACCCACAGCCTGATTTTAACTTTTGATGCCAACATGTGGGCCAAGTAGATACATCCAAAACTTATTAAAATACACACAGCTGAGAACACTGAAAACCACCTCCCCACATGCAACCTGACTGAAAGCAGCAAACTTCACCAGAGGCAAGCAATTTCAGAAAGCAATTCCACAGTTCTTACAATCATAAGTTTTTGTTTTGTTCTGTTCTGTTTAACAGAAACCAGAAGAGGGTTCTTGCCCTGAAAGTTTTCCTGTGGAAAATGACCTGGAAACAGTAAGCCTATGGAATGTTCACCTTTCAAGTAAAGAGCAATAACATAGGTGTGGGTCCAGGGATAGCACGACAGGCATTTGGGCCAGTGGGTCTGTCTCTGCACAGGAATCAGCATTATGAATCAGGTAATGCTTTGTTGTGGGGGGCTGTCCTGTGCATTACGCACGGCATCACTGCTGGCTGCTTCCCATTAAATGCCAGTAGCACCCTTCTCACATCATGAAATAAGCTTATCTGATATTGCCAATAAGCTGAACCACTCTACAATAGTTAAGTAGGGAGTTGAATAACTGACAACTTCTCACCTGTACATTAAAGATAAAACCCAACTCGATCATTACTTAAAAATGCTAGGGATCAGTCGCCCGAGCTAAAGAAGCCCCCAAACGCTTAGAAGAGACACTTGCCCATTTCTCCGCCTCCCAAGGATCCTTTATTACACCAAAGGTTCCATCAAGGACTCGGTAGGGATTTCCTGATCCTAACCACAAATGCACTCGTGACCATGGTCACATCATACCTCACAAAGGCTGATAGCCCCATTGTGTTTACAGCCCTTTTCCGATTACTGAAGTGGCTCTGAAAAGAGCCTTTGGGGTAAAGCAGTTGTTGTGTCGCATTCCTTGTGTACCCTTACTTGGAGCTGGTGTACTTGGTGACCGCCTTGGTGCCCTCCGACACGGCGTGCTTGGCCAGCTCCCCGGGCAGCAGCAGGCGCACGGCCGTCTGGATCTCCCGCGACGTGATGGTCGAGCGCTTGTTGTAGTGCGCCAGGCGGGACGCTTCGCCGGCGATGCGCTCGAAGATGTCGTTGACGAACGAGTTCATGATGCCCATGGCCTTGGACGAGATGCCCGTGTCGGGGTGGACCTGCTTCAGCACCTTGTACACGTAGACGGAGTAGCTCTCCTTGCGGCTGCGCTTGCGCTTCTTGCCATCCTTCTTCTGCACTTTCGTGACCGCCTTCTTGGACCCCTTCTTGGGAGCGGGGGCAGATTTCGCTGGGTCCGGCATTTTTTTCCTCGCGAAGAACTGACGAACTCGGGAAGAGATAATCGTCGACTACAGCAGAACCAGCCGGTTGCGCGCTACTTATAGAGCCCGTATGCAAATGAAGACTCCCACGACACTGCGTTTTTTATTGGTTAATTTACAACAGTGTCGTCATAGAGGGGCGGAGTCCATGTAAATAATAGATTCTGGTTGCGCTTCCTTAGTGGTCATTAGAACAGACGTCTTATTAGCCAATCAAAATACTCCATTTCAAATTAACCAGTAAATTACGTACAGCGGTGGTTCCACTTGTTTGGTTCCCCCCCCGCCCCCACTCAACCGTGGATTTCTAGAAGGAATTTTTAAAGCACTAGGTAAAGTTAACTGCCCCTTACTTTTTATTAAGGATCGAACCCGGTGCCTCCTACAAGCGAGGCAAGTGCTCTACCACTGAGCCACAACCGCAGCCTGCAGCCCCTTAATTTTGCAGTTTTTCTTTTTTTTTTTTTTTTTAATTTTTTAATATTTATTTTTTTTAGTTATTGGCGGACACAACATCCTTGTTTGTATGTGGCGCTGAGGATCGAACCCGGGCCGCACGCATGCCAGGCGAGCGCGCTACCGTTTGAGCCACATCTCCAGCCCCTGCAGTTTTTCTTTATATACTTGGTTTTTCTTTAACGATCCTCTCAACTATTTTTGAAAACCGGCAGGGACCCACTTCCGTTTTTTTAACTGCTCTTCGGGTTATATTGTGTAACAATGAATCACGTTACAAACTGGTTTCATGTAATTTCTAAATGCTCAGCGCACCCCTGGCTTTCGGGCCGAAGACGTTCCCTCACGGAATAGGGAAAGCTAGGCCAGCACTCGGGAGACCTGGCCGGGAACAAAACGAACTCTCCCGTAGCTAAGCGACCAGATTAGAGTGTCGGGATTCCTCCATGCCCCGCTGGGGCGTTCCTGAGTTGAGTGTTCAGACAGCGCAGACTGCGGAAAGCGGGTGCAGCTGCTCTTACTGAGAGGTAGGTGGCTCTGAAAAGAGCCTTTGTGCGGACTGCTCAGCACAGGACCTAAGCCCGCTCCCCGCGGATGCGGCGGGCCAGCTGGATGTCCTTGGGCATGATGGTGACGCGCTTGGCGTGGATGGCGCACAGGTTGGTGTCCTCGAACAGCCCCACCAGGTAGGCCTCGCTGGCCTCCTGCAGCGCCATGACGGCCGAGCTCTGGAAGCGCAGGTCGGTCTTGAAGTCCTGCGCGATCTCGCGCACCAGCCGCTGGAACGGCAGCTTGCGGATCAGCAGCTCGGTGGACTTCTGGTAGCGCCGGATCTCGCGCAGCGCCACGGTGCCGGGCCGGTAGCGGTGGGGCTTCTTGACGCCGCCGGTGGCCGGTGCGCTCTTGCGGGCCGCCTTGGTGGCCAGCTGCTTGCGCGGGGCCTTACCACCGGTCGACTTGCGCGCGGTCTGCTTGGTTCGGGCCATGCTTCGCGGGCTTGGGAGGAGCGAGGAGCGAGCGAAGGCGGTCTTACTTATAGACGAAGCCGCGCCTTGATTGGGCAGGAGGAGAGGAATCTCCAGACTTGTGGTCTCATTGGCTAGAATTCGATCCCGCTTACTGAGACTCTTCCCTCATTCTTTCCCCCTTTCTCTACAATTTATGGACCACTAATATCTCTGTAAAAACCTTTCCTTTCAGTTGATGTAACTTTGTAACAATAATTTATAAAGTATTTACTCACTGTATATTTTAACAGGTTTCAGCTAGTTTCAAGGTACCTGTTACAGGAACTCTCCTTCCATAACATTTATTTAGCGTTTGTTACTGTGCTCAGCAGTTTAGATGCATTGTATCGTGATGGAAGCTTAACAAAACACTATGTAGTGGAAAGAATGAAAAATTATATTTACCTGACTTAAACTCGGCCAAAGCCCTGTTTTATCTTCAGTATGCTGACCAATGTTCTGTTAAAACTTCCGCCTTCCTTTATTTTTTACCTCCTGGGGATTCTGTCTCCTCGCCTCCACATCAAAGGCCGATTAGGTCCTGCAGATGAACCGCGTATTGGTCAAAAATGGATGAGACCAGACAGGAGTTTCTCCTTTCCAATAGTTTCCAATAGTCAAGTCCTTATCAGCCAGATGACAAGTTAAATGAAGTTTCAAAGCACATGAATTATTCATTGACCACTGAGTGGCTATTTTCTTCAATAAAGATAAAATGTTTCCTAATCCTTAAAAGTTTAATATTTTCTGTATTTTCTACAAGGACAGTGAAGATTCTTTGCCCTTTAGTCATTTCATAGGCCTTAAATTGTTCCTGGAAAGTGCGTGTCATAAAACAATGCATAAAGATCTCTATGGATAAGGTAAAAGTTGTTTTTAGATAATACTTTTAATCGCTTGTTTTATTGAAAAACCATTATATATAAACCTTATAAGAGCTCAAACCTAATAACAAAAGCGGGCCCAAGAGGCTTACAACTTACCTTAATGGTGTCAATATGAATTATCTTCTCCTTAATGATATCAAAGTCAAATGGAAGTGATTTTAAGTGAACATTTCACACAATGTAAAAACTTGTTAGCTTAATCTCTTCAAGAACCCTTCATAGATAGCAACCTCTTAGGGAGATCGAAAATACAAAACATACAAAAGTGTGACTGACGTGGATAAATGTTATTCCTGTGGTGGTTTTGTAATGACTTTCATATACTGAGCACTACTCTGTTTTAAAAGTCCGTCTTTGTATACTGTATTACTTAACCCAACTCTGTGAAATAACAGAGTTCAACAGAGACCTTTAAGAAACAATGTATGGTTTGATTGCATGAGGATAAGAGGGAACTATTTTGAAATACAGAATCCAAGTCATGGAATTTATTTCACTTTTTTTTTGGAGGTGGGGGGCTGGTTACTGGGGATTAAACTCAGGGACACTCAACCACTGAGCCACATCCCTAGCCCTATGTTGTATTTTATTTAGAGACAGGGTCTCAGTGAGTTGTTTAGCACTTCACCTTTGCTGAGGCTGGCTTTGAACTTGCAATCTTCCTGTCTCAGCCTCCTGAGCTGCTGGGATAACAGGCACGCACCACTGTGCCTGGTTTTTATAACATAGAGAATAAGAAAATTTCAAGTCTTCCCTGGTTTAACTTTTTTAAAAAGCAAACTTATAAGAATTTCTACTTCTAGTTCTCAAAAAAAAAATCACTTTATAAATTCTAAGGCAACAAATTAAACAAAACAATCAGAATCAGAATCATGAATTTGCAAAAGCCATAGTTAACATTTCTTGGAATACAATTATCTCTGATGTAATTGTTACCTTAGAAATCACCTTCAATGCAGAATTCAGATACATGTCAGTTCAATTTCACCTTCTCCCCATATTGGACACTAGAGTGATATTCCTATGAAAGTTCTGTTTTTATCAGTAGAGGTGTATGATGAAGATGAACCTCTGCTTTTCTTCAGCTGTGGGAGAGAGAGGATATTTCTCTTTCTGAAATTTCTGAAGTTTCTTTCATCAGATATCCATTATTGGGGATTACATCCAGGGACACTCTACCACTGATCTACATCCCCAGCTTTTTTTTTTTTTTTTTTTTTTTTTTTTTAGGGACAAGGTCTAGGCCCAGTCTAGCCTTGAACTTGCAATATTCCTCCCTCTGTGTTCCCAGTCACTAGGAATTACAGGTATATGCCACCATGCCCAACTTTCATCAGAAGTTCTAAAGGCCTGTAGTTTGAAGGCTAAGAACTTGAGTTATATTGTTACTTAGCATGGGTTGTATTGGGAGGTGAGAAGGAGACATGAGAAGCTTGAACTTTTCTTTTTTTTTTTTTAATTTTTATTAGTTGTTGATGGACCTTTATTTTATTTACTTATTTATATGTAGTGCTGAGAATCGGACCCAGTGGCTCATGCGTGCTAGGCAAGCGTTCTACCACTGAGCCACAACCCCAAACTTTCTATACAGGAAATAAGCAAGTGAAAATAATAATTGTTATTATTAGGAATGCAATGTTTTGAACATACCTATTTATTTTTAATACAAAGGTAAAGGACTAAGTTACATAGATGGTAAGAGAAGACAGTTTGTTTGGTGTTGGTCTTCATGTACCTCCAGGGTTATAAGCATTCCAAGACCATTTGAATCTTAGGTTTGTGGGTTGGTCAGTCCTCATGCCTGATTTGCTTTCATCTTGACTGATCTTCAGCCCTGGACCAAACTGCGAAACCATAGGATTTTAAGCTTCTTTCTTTATTCCATTCTGAAATAAACTCACTCCTTCAATGTACTGCCATTAGATAAAAATTCACCAACATTCTCCATTCTACTGGTCCTTAACATTTACTGATCATATTGAACAGCTTAGAATTTATATTTATATTTATTATTACATAACATATCCTACTGGAATATAGTAAAATCAAGTAATTTTTTTTAGAATCAAGAAATGTTTTCACACAATATTTCAAAGCTATATAAATATAGAGATTTCATTCCACCAGCCATCCTTATGATATCTAAGCTACATATTGGAGAGAGGTTAAGAACCATATATTTTGGTTCTTAATAATATTTTTCTCCAACTCCCCATAGGTTCTTAGTTGGAACTGACTGCATAACAAAAGAGATCAATAAAGAAAGACAAATGTTTTGAATTATTGAACCTACACAAGGCAATACCCCAAGATGGGTAACTCAAAAGGGTGGTTAGAATTTGGGGTTTGTGTACTTAATAGTTGAAAGGGAGAGGAGAGAAAGGACACTTAGGGAAAAGCAAATGACATTTTAGAAAGATAAATAGCATTTAGGAGAGTAAAGGACACCACATTGTATTCCTGTGACAATGCCTGTTTGGGTGTGGCACCAACTCCTCATCTCTGGAAAATCAGAGTTCCTCCATGGGAAAAACTTACAACAACTGAGTTAAAGAAAACTCAGTGTCTTATTTATTTTTATGTGGTGCCAAAGATCGAACCCAGGGCCTTGCTCTTATGAGGCGAGCACTCTACTGCTGAGCCATAACCCCAACCCCAGGAGACTCTGTTTTTAAACAGATAAGGGATTTCAGGAACTCAAAATGCCTTCAGATCAAAATTATTCTTGTGCCAAAGTGGCAATTTGGGGGTACATGTTGCCGAAAGCTCAATCTTTGTCCCCTATGCCAATCCATTAACAAAGACACAATTTTAAGAAAAAGGAAAAAGGTTTATTGCTTGGCTAGCAAAGGAGAAACACATGGAACTCCTGTCCCAAAGGCTGTGATTCTGCCCATCATCAGGAACAAGGGGCTTTTATAGAGGTGATTCAGAGAAATTGAGATTAGGGAGGAGAGATCTGGAAGGAGAAGATCAGGGAAAAGATGATCAGGGAGAAGAGGTTGGTGAAAAGAAAAAAAAATGTAAGTTTCAAAGCCACAAGGGATATAGTCAAAGCATCAAGTGAACCCGTTATAGTAGCATATCCTTATCCCCTACAAAAGGGAATATACACATATCTCTTATTTTGACTAGGATCCTTTCCCCTTTTGACTCCAAAATTATCATTTCTGTGAGCCATGGCTTATGTTTATGATGTTGTAATTTGGTAATGTCTTTCTTACTAGTATTTAAAAGTCATTAAATGTAGGAACTGTTTATTCTTTAAATGATTATTGAGCTTATACTGAATACTGAACTACATGTCAGTTTACAAAGAGAAAACGAAAATCACTTCCAGGAAGGAACACAAAGTCAAGAGGGAAGTATGAAAGATAAAAAGAGATGTAAAATAATATTCTGTAGGAGTTGCCAACAGGTCAGAAAAGAGCAAGTTTCTCTGCCTAGAAGCAGTCAAGGGAGAAGGGATCTATTGTGAATACTAGGGTGTTGATTAGGCACATAGGCATAAGGATGTAGTGATACATCCATTCAGTGGACAAAAGAACCACCATTATTAGGAGGATAAGTCCCCTCAACCCCTAAGAATCATACCTTGGAGGTTTTGAATTGAAACATGCTGATTCTTGGAGATTTTCAGCTTTGGGCTTAAAATGACTGAATCTGTATGTCTGGAGCCTAGAAGTCTGGTTAAAAAAAAAAATAACTCTTTAAGATTTATCAGAATATAGAAAGTAGTTAGAACCAAGAGATGGAAACAAAGCATCTGACTTTTAATAAGAAAAGTTAATCATAAACATTTTTCGGGAAAAAAAGATCTTTATGGTGCAGAAACCAAAACATTTTCTCATGGATTCTCCTACAGAGGGCCATGGTAATGCACTAAGATCTCCAATCAGTTTCTTAGGGCAGTTTCTGGTAAAGCACAAGTCTCCTTGCAAAACCGAATTCAGCAAACTTTGGTAGCTCCCGGGGTGAGAGGGTGGGTGTCTCAACCTGGACAGTTTGGATACTAAACTGGCTGAAAATAAGGGTTGATTTTAGAGGATCTGAAAGTAGATGTGGGTGTGGAGACTACCTCTCAGTCTGCTCTACTTTTCCTATGCTCTGCAGAGCTGTGGACGACAGTGCTTTGGGGTTCACCAGCCCCCAAGAGAAGGCTTGGCAGTATCCTAAGACCAGTTTTCCTAGGACCTGATTCCTGGTTGGATTGAAATATTGTGCCTCCACCAACAAAACAGTGCACAGACTGAAAAATCGCAGCGACCTTCTCCCTCCCCTCGTCCTCCACACATATCCCCAAGGCCGCTGCCCTGGAGTCTGTCCACCAAGTTTCTGGAACCGTCCTGGCTGCAGTTTTGTGTGGCCAGAGGGTTTGGGACTATGGTTAAAACGGAATCCGGCGCTGCTCTTTTTTCCCTTCTCAGCTCTGAAACCCATTGGCTCTTCCTCCAGTCTTCTCCCACCAGATCTTTCCACTTAAACCCAACTTATTGCCTTCCAGAATCCAGACAGAAAAAGGAAGCGTAAAGACTGCGGAATCCGGAAGCTTGGTGCTGGGATCCCACCTTTCCCGGGAGCCACGGAATGTCGACTTAAACAAACAACAACAAATAAAACCCCCCAAAGTGGAGGGTCCTGTAGAGGGCGGAGGACAGAAGAACCACAAAAGAGCGCGAGCTCTCCGAAGGGCGGGACGATTAGAATCTTCCCGCCGGCGCGCTTTCTGTTTTCAATCTGGTCCGCGGCGCTCGTATAACAGCGCAGGCCGCGGCCCCCAAGGACAGTCCTCGGAGCGCAGCAGCCATGTCTGGGAGAGGGAAGGGCGGCAAGGGCCTGGGCAAAGGCGGCGCCAAGCGCCACCGCAAGGTCCTGCGCGACAACATCCAGGGCATCACCAAGCCCGCCATCCGCCGCCTGGCCCGCCGTGGGGGCGTCAAGCGCATCTCCGGGCTCATCTACGAGGAGACCCGCGGCGTGCTCAAGGTGTTCCTGGAGAACGTGATCCGCGACGCCGTCACCTACACGGAGCACGCCAAGCGCAAGACGGTCACGGCCATGGACGTGGTCTACGCGCTCAAGCGCCAGGGCCGCACCCTCTACGGCTTCGGAGGGTGACCTGCCGCTGGCGCTCCAGCTCCACCTCCAAAGGCCCTTCTTAGGGCCAACCACGTACTCCACAAAGAGTTGGGCACTTCGGTGTCATGCGACGAAGCCGGAGGCGATCCTGTGGGTCCCCATCTGCACTGAGAGGCAGGTACCGTTGCCAGGGGAGAAAGTGAAGCCCCAGGGCCCGACTTGATAGCCAAGTGGCTTTCCATTTGTGGGTGGTTTTCTTGTACGCTCTTTTCTTTGAAAAACGAGCTGTGCTTTAGGCCTAAGCACTACTTTGGGAGTTTTTCTGTAGTCTTATCATCTCGGCTTGGCGCTATCCTGACTATTATGGCTGTGGGGAGTAGGACCGACCCTGTGATTCTAGTCCAAGGCTGGCCTGTGAGCTTCAGCGATCTTTGGGGGCTTCATTTTCCACCACTTCACAAAAGGAGGGGGTCGGGTCCTTTAGTTCACAGGTGACTCAGGTATGTGGCTTGTTAGAACCTGTTTTATTTAGCTTAGAATGGGGCATCTGCAGGAACATGCTCACCATCGATATAGAAGGTGCAGTTTAATTTTGACAAAGCAAAACCAAAAAGTGATTGTGTCTGTGGAGCAAACTACAGTAAGCCATTCTATACTTCCGTTTGTCCTAAACTGTCCTGATTTGTATTGAACATTGCAGCTATTAACATTTGCATGTAAAGTTCTGGGTTGTGTGTGTGTTTGCATTATGGGCTTATGATTTTACAGCAAAAATTAGCCTATGTATGTAATTTAGAGAATTCGGTAAAAACCCAAAAGATAATCACTTTATTAGCTGCTCTTAGCAACAAACACTTGAGGGTTAACTACGTTTAATACATGGTGCTTCACAATGGAGGTATCAGCAAAGTAAGGGATGCAAGATTTGCCCTTCAGGAACTTAAACAGAACAGGGGAAAAAAGAAATACACAATACATAAATATATACATACTTATATAACATAAGAAGTCTAGTAGTACAAGAAGCATATATTCACTATGATGAGACAGGGACCAAAAGAGAGTTCTCCTTCAAAGAATAGCCTGACAGTGCCAGGGACCAAAAGGGAGTTCTCCTTCAAAGAATAGCCTGACAGTTACAAGAAACAGCCCCCTGGGAGACATCTCGCTTGGGAGACACCCTGCAGCCATCCATCTCCCTGAGACATCCTGCGGCCATCCGTCTTCCTGAAACACCCTGTGCTATTTCACCTTGTGAAGACTTCCAGCAACTGCCGATAAGAGCTCCTCCATCCCCAGCCCATAAATACCCCTGTGTGAACAATAAAAGTTTGCAGCTTGATCAGAACTTTTGTCTTGCTGTCATCCTTCGTGTCTCTTGTCCCTTCATTCCTCCCCATCTAGGTTCGCTGCCCACGTTGATGTGTCCTGCCGGTCGGGACAAATATGGACAATAATAACTATAGAAATCCTAATGCTCTAGAAGTAACTTGGTGCAGGCAAATTGGGGAAAGCTTGGACATGATGATGGTGGTTGGGTTGGGGGGTGTTCAATCTTTGAAAAAAGCAGAATGCCTCGCATTCTACTGGAGAAGACAGTAAATGGGTGGGGAGGGAGTGGCAAAAATAACATTTTCCAGCTAAGAAATAAAAGGCTTCTATGATCAAGAGTTCTTGCTTTTCCTTTTAGAATCTCACCAACAGACGGGTGCACACAGGCATAGTGGTGCATCCCTGTAATCCCAGCGGCTGGAGAGACTGAGGCAGGAGGATTTCGAGTTCAAAGCCAGCCTCAGCAAAATTGAAGCACTAAGCAACTCAGTGACTCTGTGTAAATACAATATAAAATAGGGCTGGGGCTGTGGCTCAGTGGTTGAGTGCCCTTGAGTTCAACAACAACAAAAAAATCTCACCACCAATAACTAACTTACAGAATTTCGGTTTCAAACATCACTGTGATTTTTTTTTTTTTTTACTTTAAAGGCAATGCAGATGAATACATAAAATCCTCACTAAGATGCTCTAAAATAGTAAATAGCATTATGAAGAGAAATCAAAGAATAAAAAAGGGGAGGGGAGCAGAATCATGTTTATTGTTTAAGTCAGTGGTTCAAAAAGTGTAGTCTGGGAACCTTTAGAAATAGAAAATCCTTGGCCCCAACCCCACACCTATTGAATGAAAAACCCTCGGGCAGAGTAATTTGTGTTTTAATAAGCTATGCACTCCAGGTGATTTTGATATACATTAGCGGTTTTTCTTTAAAATATGAGTCTGAATGTTGTCCCAATTTGTTTAATGTTAAATTTTGCTTTCTTTGATGAAAAAGCAAGTGGATGATCCTAACAAATTTTATGTAGTAAAAAACATTAAAGGAGAGCTAAAGTAAAATAGTCTTATTTGCCAAAACACTCGGAGAAAACATAAAAGATGTATGAATGAAAAAATAGTGAGCTTGTTTTACTATTACTGATTTATACTTTCAATTATACGGAATTGAATTTTATAATCAATAGATTTTTTTTTCTTCTCTAAGATCCAGTTTTTTTAAAAGGCACTTTAATGCTGAGCTACATTGCCAGTCCTTTTTCTGTGGTATTTTGAGACAGGATCTCATTAAGTTGCTGATAACTCCTCCTTCCTCAACCCCCCAAATCGCTTGGATTCCGGGCATGTACCACTAGGCCTGAGCCGCTATACATCTTTTTATACACCTTTAAGATAATTTTAATAGTGACCTCAGCTTCCACCTTATCAGTTCCACTAATGACAACTGATACATGACCATGACTGAATCCTGTTAGCTGTGTCAAGCCCCTGAATATTGCCAAATTACAGAACATGCAATTATGCATCTTTTTACTTTAATAAATGCCTTTTTCTTATCTTAACCATCTGTAACAGCCAGGAATATAGTGCTATGTTTTAATCATCTGTAACAGAAACAAATCTATTTATAATGTATTTGGTTTGCTAACAAAATAATTTCCACCCGAGTGCTCTCTGTGAGCCAGCCTGTGCCTGCTCTTTCCCTTCCCTGGGGGGATTCAGAATTTCCACCAAAATATACACATACAAATGATTATAGAGTTCTTTCTGTGGGACTACTTTCTTTTATTTATTTTTTTAGTTGTAGATTGACTTAATGCCTTTGTTTTTATGTGGTGCTAGGATTGAACTAGTGCCTCACACTTGCAAGGCAGTGCTCTACCACTGAGCTACAACTCCTTACAGTGGTCATAGTGGCACTTGAATGTTCCACTTATTAATCAAATTTTACTATTCCAGTTTGAAGTCTTACTCTCCCTTTCTGGATTCTCTCCTCTGACTAGCAGCAGTATCCTCCCAGACACCCAGACTAGATAGAAACTCCGAGTCATCTTTCACTATGTTTTTAGTTTATTCCCTTGAAACTTCTCACTCTCTACATTCTAGCTAGTGTATTTATTACTCTACTTGAACCAAAAAAAAAAAAAGAAGAAAACTAAACTGGCATTTATGCAGAGATATATATATGAATGATTAATGGGTGTGGTTTTTGCTGTCTCCATTGAACATTCTAAATTGTTGACTTTCTTATAATTAACCTGAATATAATCCACCCCCCCCAAAAAAATCAGATTGTTGTCTGGATTATGTAAATCATGACAAATCTGTTTTGCCAAAGTTGAATTTTCTTATCTTTAATGTTACTGAGATATCCTGCCTTTCTCATAGGAATATTTAAGGATCAAATGAAAAGATCTGTGTGAAAAAAATTGAGGTGAGGCATGAAGTGATATAGAAACCAAAGGGCATGTATTTATTGCCTATTTTACCCAGTCTAATTCTTACATGCTTCATAATCACTGGGAGAGGGAGAGAGTCACTAGAGCTTAAGAATTTAGAGAACAAAGGAGACAATTGGGTGAAGACGGAGTATGAACAGGGTGGCAGCATTAGACTTTTAGGATTAGAATAAATATGCATAGAGTTGTTATGAAGAATCCAATAGAATTCCCCAACAGACTTGATTCAGATCCTCAAAACACCACAAGGTAAATATCACCCCTATTTTAAAAAGGAAGAAACTAATGTTGTTATGGGTTAAATAACTTAGCATTCTCTGATATACCCTGATGATCTGACTTTTTCTAAAATATTTGTCTAAGGTTTACAAATCAAAGATATGAGAATCTATTAATAAACTTGTGATATGGATTTAACAGAATTATAAAATATTAATGATAAAAAGGATGTAAGAAATCATCTGGTCCAATTTTCCTCTGGTTCAGGATAAAACTCTTCTCTACCTTCCTGTCACCATCAGATCCCTAAATGGTGCAAGTTGTTCCCCAGAGGCCTGTCCTTGGACTATTTCTTATGCAGTTACTAGTTGATGGTTCTACCCCTTGGGTTCCGAGTTGAACTCTTTAGCAACTCCTCCTTCCAGACTGCCCGTCCTTCTCAGGCTTCTTCTCAGGCACTCAGACAGGGGAGTGTGGAGTCATCTTTGACTACTTTTTGCCCCAACAACTCCTTTCTGCCCTTTGCCCCATCCAGGTTCAGGCAAACTTCAACATGCAATAAATCAGGTTTTCCTTTCCCTTTTTGTGGCTGGTCCCTTGTTCTCATGTTTTCTGATAAATCTGTGTGAGAATTTATTTTGGATAAATACCCAGTAGCTGATTTTCTAATTCCAATGTAAATTTACCAGGCTTAAGAAGTACCAGGGTGCCTTTCAGAATGACTTCCCTAGTCCACATTTGTGTGGGCTCTCGTCCAGTGAGGAGGTCCACGGAACAGGGTAGGAGAGTGTGGCTTCGGAGTTGCTAATCAAGACCTCTGGAGTCCAAGCAGGAAGCAGGTTTGATTTTATTGCGCAGTTACCTTGTTTATCTACTCAGGTAGCCACCAATACAAGTCCTGGCCAACTGTCCCTGCAGCAACCAATCGAGGAGTGGGCCTTGGAGCAAGTGCAGGGATTGCGCCTGTGGGGTAAGCAGTCTGCCACTCACACGCCTAACACGGTGGAGTGGTTCGCCACATTTGCAGTACTCCATGCACTTGTCCCCACACACATTTCACAAGCAAGATGCCAAGCATCTAAGTCCTCCATCTTGGCCATCCCTTGGCATTATTCAACTTTCTAATATTTGCTGGACTATTTAGTATAAAGTGGTATATCATTATTGTTTTAACTTGCCTTTCTCTGTTAATTTTATGACCATCTCAACGTGTATGTTAGATTTTGTGCTTTCTCTTCTATAATCCACCTGCTGTTTATATCCCTTCTCCTGTACTACTTTCTGAGTAAAACCTATCCCCTTCCCGGTTTAGCATCAAGACTCTAAATAAGCTGGCCTCCAAGTCCCCACCACTGAAAATTCATTTCTTATTACTGATCTTGGCCTGGCTTGTGGACTTTTCACCTTTCATAGTTCTCTTTTATCTTTCTGGTTTTTCTGCCTCCATTAGACTTCCCCAAAGTTATAGAAAGGCTCCAGAGTTGATGTTTCCCTCTGAACTCTAGATGATCCAGTCCTTCTTCAGCACTTACCAGCTTGCCATCAATTAGTACATGTCCTCTCCTCATAGAGGCCAAAGATCTGGTTCCTATTTCTATAAACATATATGTCTTCCAGGGTGAAGAAATGCTGGAATTGTTACTGAACAAAACAATTTTAATCTGAGTGATGATTTCACTTTGTTCTCGGCAATTTTCTCTAGTGCAGTGGTTTATAGTTGCAAATTGTGACCATTAGCAGGTGAGAAAATCTATTTAAAAGATGGGAGTCAGCATTTTTTTGGCCCATTAAACAGAATAGGACTGAAAATATCAAAGTGTGGCAGGAAAAAATAAAAGCATTTCGTAAAACTTGTTCCAATTTTAGGTGTGTATGAATATGCAATATATAGTTATATAAAATGTACCTTGCTGTAATTTTCAGTCAGCAGAATTCAGTTACTATAAGATATACAATATCTCTGTAATTCTTGCACATATAGTTTTCTGAAGCAGTTAGTCAAATGAAATTTTTAAAAAGGAAAGCACAAGACCCAGTTTCAAGTTCTACCTCTGCCATCTTTTTAGCTTTGTGATTCACATTCTCTTCCTTGCCACATTGGTTTCTTCTTCTAGTCAACAGAATGAAAAAATAAAAATTAAAAAAAAAAAAAGCCTTCCTCTGAGTTATTGTGAAGCCAAATGAGAGAAAGTGAGTGAAAGATGAGTTATAAGCCACCTGGGAAACCAGATCTCCTTATAATATTTGCTTATATCTCCTTATATGTGGTCTACAAGAGACTGGTCATATGTTCAAAAGTATTCACCAATTTTTAAAATCATTTATTTATTTTGTATCAGGAATTGAACCCAGGGATGCTTAACCACTAGCGCCACATCCCCAGCCATTTTTATTTATTGACAGGGTCTTCTTAAGTGACTCAGAGCCTCACTAAATTGTTGAGGCTGGCCTCAAACTTGTGATCCTCCTGCTTCAGCCTCCCAAGTTGCTGGTATGACAGGCGTCTACTACCATACCTGGAAACACCAATTGTTTTTATGTCATTCCTTTTTTTCATGACATGATGGTAATTTAGACTTGTATCAATTAATATTGATGTCACCAATATTAATATCAATGTTGATTATGCCATCAGTACCTATTTATTGAAACATGTGGAGCTGTTCTACGCATCTATGTAAACTGTAATCATTCTTTTTATCCTCACTGCAATTCTGTGGGTGCAACTATTATCCTGTTTTACAATGAGGAAACTCAGGATCCAGGACTTTTCTCTTTGGAAGCTTTTTCTGAACTCAAGGGGTCTCAGGTCTCAATTCATAGCAGTGAAGTCCTCAAGCTTGTTTCTCAACCCCTTTCTCTGCCATCTGTTTAGGCAGACTTGAAAGAATCTTCAATGATAGGAACACAAAATATTAATCTATTCCTGACTGCATATCAACAATGCCACTGTTTTCCTTTGAGATTCAGTCAGTGAGACGTCCCAGTTTGAGAGGTGCCCAGACCAATGAGTTAAAGCAGTGCCATCATGGTGGCAGGTAGAGGACATAGAGGACTGGCACTGACATCCCTAGTGTCTGATCAGCCACTCCTGAGACACTGGGTGCAAAGGTGTGCCCAAGCCAGCCTTGAAAGACTACTTCTTTAAATTCAAGAATACAGTCCCTATCTGTAGTCCTACACAGAACTTGCCATGATTCTGAAGCACACACGTGTGCCAATTCATCTCAGAGAAAGCTAGTGAGGCCTCACACTGATCTCCTCTTCTGACATGTCAGAGACAAAATAGCGGTTTTACTAAATTATGTTTCTCTGATGTTTCTTCTCCCCCCTGTTGTACCTGTGATGATTGCTTTTAACATGTCCACTGTTCTGAGGCAAAAGAAAAAATATAAGGCCTGGCTTCTTCCAGGTGCAAATAACAGGGAGGTTAAGAGGTGTCATCTCTTTAAACCTTAAAAATAAATTTCATGCTAATGTCTGGGTGGCTGGATTCAAAACTAGTGGACCTTGAAACTTTTCTTATTCTAAAACATAAGGTAATTTTTTAAATACCAAAAAAACTCCAAAGTGTCACATAAGACCTACACAGCTATCTGCAAGAGGCCTGTGTAGAGAGGATGCTGCCAGCCCCATCCTCATACTCACCCCACGATGTGGATTCCCATTTCTCAAATGTCCAGGAATCATCCCTAAGACTGACAGAGCCTTTCCTAAGGCAGGGAAATAATCCAGCCTACCTGGGTACCCTGTTCTGCCTATTTTATCTCACAAAATCTTGAGTTTCCGGCTACTCTTCTACACTTAACTAAGTAAATCTCTTAAAAACCTGAAATTGGGTCATCAGATATTTCTGAAGAAAACAAGTAACGTAATTACCAAGTCCAGAGAATTTAGATACACGACAGCTTTCAGAACTAGGATGGTTTAGTGGACATGGCCAGGGACTCTTTCAGTTAAGTAAGCCTCACAAGTGACTTTGAGTTAGGTCATATAAATTGCCAATCCGGTTTTGGTTTACAAGTAGCTTTATCATAAGTATCCCCAACTCCAGCGAGCGTAAGTCTGGAAAAAGTTTAGGGGAGACTTCCCAGAGAGGACAGGGAGGACATTTCCGGCGGGCCAGGTGGGGCGGAGGGGTCGCAGGCAAGGGCCAGGGCAGCCCAACCCAACCCCCACTGCAGCCCAGGGCTACGGACCACGAACCCCCTAGTGACTCAGCCCCGAGATAAGGTCGCTCGCGCCCCTCCTCCCGCCCTGGGCGACACCATGGCCAGAGGCTGCCGGTTGCCAAGAGGGTTCCCGGGAGAGGCGAACGGCGCTGAGCGTTAGGCTGCGATCATCCTAGGGCGGTGCGCGCCGCACAAGAAATGAACCGGGCCAGTGTTCCTGTCTCTGACTTCTGTCATGCCCCTTACAGACCCTGTGAGCACTCACTCTACTGTCACAGCATAAAGGGCAGCAGTAGCCAGAAAAGTGAGAAGGGTAAAGGCAAGGCATGTTTCTTTCTGCTAAGTTAGGGACCTGTGAGCTACCTTAACCACGACATGTACAGGCTGTCTCAAATCCCAGAACCACAGGGGGTCTTGGGTGTCTTTAGCATTTTAAGTTGGTTGGCATCTTGCTTTTAAATCTGCCTTAGTTTCAGTTCAGAGTAAATGACTCTTGGGGTGGAAAGCCCCTGACATGGAATGTCAGGCCACTAAATGGCTCTACCACACTGGAAAGTTATTCACCCTTGCCGCAGTCTTGGCTGGGCACAGAATCACGAGCCACCACACAGCTTTGTAGATTCAAACAGCAATTCTTTATTCCCGAACTCACACCGGCCTCCACACACGTTCTGGGGCAATCCCAGTTCTCCTCCCAATTCACCTACTATACGAGGCTTTCTTCCCAAAATCCTCTCAGGCAGCAGGAACGCCCTAATCCCGGCAGCAATAATCTTCAACCTCCAACTTCCCTAAAATCCCTATTGTCTTAAACTGGGAACGCCCTAAACCCAAGGACCGGGATACTATACTTCCTCAAACTGCAGGATACACCCTAATCCTGGATCCACCCTCGTCCTTGAGTAGGGTCACCTTTCTCAAACACACATGCAATGTCAACAGCGAAATTCCAAGGCAAGTCCATTTAACATGGGGTACGCTGGCAAGGAAATTTCGATGCGTCATTCCTACTTGGTAATGGCCCTCAGCACACCCTCTGAGAACTTTGGGCTGCATTTTTGAAAGCAAATTTCAGTGAATGAGATGCTGAGTATGAAGACGCTGTCACTACACATTTTAAGTCATTGCTGCTTCTGCCTATAATTGAGCACAGGTCCCAAGATCCCATCACTCTAGACTGTGAGGCCCTAAAGAGAGACCATGGGGCCTAAATTAATTTGTTGGGTTACAGTCCATTTTCCGTTGCTATAACAAAATACCTGGGGTTGGGTTCTTTAGATGTTTGAGTCACGATTCTGGTGGCTAGAGGGCCCAAATGATCTGGTGCTTGCATCCTGGCAGTGTCATAATATTGTGGAGAAGCAGAAAAGGAATCAGCCATATGCAGAAGGGCCAAATATGGGGGATGGCTTCACTTTTATTACCAGCTCTTGCTAGAACTAATTCAATGAGACTAACAATTCCTTCTGAGAGGTTAATGACCTAATTATCTGAAGGGATGATTAACGACCTAATTATCTTATACAAGGCCCTACCCCTTAAAGTTTCCACCTCCTCTCAACATGTCCATATTGGGTCCAATATGAACCTTTGGAGGACACAACTTCCAGCACGTGAAACTTTGGGAGACATATCTCAAACTATCCAGACCACGGCAGGCCACCACAACAAAGCACTGCAGACTAGGGGGTTAAACCCTGGAAACTTATCTTGTCCCTGTTCTGGAGGCTAGAAGTTCAAAATCACAATGCATTGGGAAGTTTGGTTTCTTCTTAGCCTCCCTCCTTGGCTTGCAGATTGCCACCTCACATACCTGGTCATCCCTTTGTGTTCTAACCCTCTCTTCCTATAAAGACACAAGTCATTCTGTATTGGGCCTACTTTAATGACCATTTTAACTTAATCATTTCTTTAAAGGCTCTCTCTCAAAATACTGTCACATTATGAGGTATTATGGGTGGGGCTTCAAGATACAAATAACAGGAGGGTGGGTAGGTGCATAATTCAGCCCACAACAGTGCCTGTTCTAAAAATCCCTGCAAGACTAAGGACTGAAAACTGGGGACTTCCCATTAGGAGAGGCCACAGGCCCCCTGTTCTCTTCTTTTGTTTTACACTCCTTCCGAAAGGCACAGTTTTCAAAAATGTTTCTGTGTGGGAAGCCATTCTGACACGTGATTGGGTAACTCCCGTTAAGGGCCTGAGGCGCTTTGGCTCTGTGGAAGCTTTCCCGACTCTTTCCTGATGAGAGAGCCCATCCTTGTGGGGGTGTGCCTGACCACTGACCCCGGGAACCCAATCACTGACCCTGACCTTGGAGTGCAGCCCCCCTCAACCTTCATTGGATGGAACTCTCCCCTGAATCTCTTGTTCCCCAATAAAGGGCTACTCCCAGGCGTGTTCACTCTCTCTCTCTCCTGCTAGCCCTGAGTAATCCTCGCTGCCCTGCTGGGCGGCTAGAGGTGGGAACCAGAGAGGTGAGCCGTCTCGGACCTAGCAATATAAATAAGGTACTGTCTGTGTGTTTTATTTCGATCTCTTCTAACTAACTTTATGCCTAGAACCTCATTAATGAAACCATTGCGCAGGCCGCGTGGTAGATTTCTGCTCGTTTCTTCTCCCCTCTGTGAAGCCTCATCAATCTTATGTTTTACCTATCAACTGTGTTGAGACAACACAGAAACACTGGTTTTAAATAAACCGTGATCAAGAGGGTACACGATCTGCAAAGTCCCGGCTCACTGCTCTAGTTGAACAGGACCAGTCCTGACTTTCACTCACTTGGTGCAGGAATTCTTCCTTGAGCTAACTCGTTCCTGTCCTCACAGCTTCTGGGGCTTGCAGTTGCCATCAGGGGAGGCGAGAGGGAGATGTTCTGTCTTCCATTGGTTCAGTGCTGCCCAGTAGCTTGAACTTCGAGGGCTTTGGGCTGGATAATTCTCAAATATCTACACAGAACTCATGTTTCTCAGGATATCTTCCAGGAAGAATCTCATGCTGTGGACAAAAGCAAGGAACAATACCACCAGGATCTAGCTCTCAGAGAGTAGCCTGGGTTATGGAGGCTGGTGAGGTCCAGGTCTACCACTCATTTGCTGCTGCACGATTGTACCCAGGCCAGGAAAACAGCACTGGGTGAGTTTACAGGATATCAGCAAGACATCAGATCCTTTCTTCACCTCTGCTTCATTCCTACCTGGAATTGCCCGTGTCATTATTTGGCCCAGTAGAATTGGGATCACCCCCCCATTGGTATATAAATAAAATTTTATCACCCCCCCATTGGTATATAAATAAAATTTAACCAATATTCACTTAAGGCTGCTGAATCTACATTGTGTTTATTTTACTCTATACCTTTAAAAGGCATCAAATAAAATTATAGCCAGGAATATACATAAGGAATACAGATTAATAATATAGTAACAAAAGTTAAAAAAAAAAGCAATCTTTTAGGAGTCCTATAATTTACTTGAACATACAGAAAATCAATACCACCTCTATTGTTATAGGCAAATGTATGCAAACAGTATCAATCTGTACAACTTAAAAAAATTAATCTGAAGTTGTAACAAGCTGTATAAAAATTGAAATTATCCTTCAGTTCTCCCAAAAGCTCTACAAAAATCAGTGATGTACCTGCCATTTGGCAGTGTCCTTTACTTGTTGCCCAATCACATTTCCTCTAAACCCAATGAAAACGTCATCAGGACAGGCTTCCATATCTGTAGCTACATCTCTAATCATGATTATTTTCTTGAAGTAGAAATTTTCTTTTAAAAATTTAGTATTTTTCCTTTCCCACCAGATTGGACTGTTGGCTGTGTCTCATCAAACCTGTGTATTCCTATTAAAGTAGAATTTCAGCCTATTGGCAGATATATTGGTTGCTGGCATATTGAGCTTTGAAGTAACATGCTCTACAATACTTCTAAAGCCATTAGATATTGGGAAAATCTGAACGTTTCATATTTGCAGGCAACTTACCATCTACTTTTGTGTGTGTGTGTGTGTGTGTCAGATGGGGCAGTGGTGCTCTGAGAGCCTTGGCACCTACTTCCTGGAGGGCTGGATCAGTGCTAAGTCCTCAGTGAGAACAGCTTTGAAGGCAATAACCCACCTAGGCTTGTGTCATTTCTGACACTAAACTCCACAGAATTTGGCCAGCTTATCAATTTCTTCTTCTTGGATAACTGTGATATCAACATCAAAACACACTGCATCAGTGGGTGCACTATGCCTGTAATCGCAGGGGTTTGGGAGGCTGAGGCAGGAGGATTGCAAGTTCAAAGCCAAAGTCAGCACTTTAGCAAGGCCCTGAGCAACTTAGCAAGACCCCATCTCAAAAAAAAAAAAAAAAAAAAAAGGACCTGAGGATGTGGCTCAGTGATTAAACAACCCTGGGTACCAAGAAACAATCAACATACTGCATCAGATGAACTGAAAGAGGGAGACAATCCTTGGAAGAATTTCCTCATTTCTCCAATGCTGGATTCCTATAAGTGTGCTTTTATTCCTGCTCCTTTCCTGAGTGAAACTGCAGCATAAAGTTCTGCTTACAAATTAAAAAGATCTATGCGTTCTTTAAGAGCCAGCGGCACTGTAGCGTCTGGGCGCGTCCCCAGCCCCTTGCTCCTGTGGGTGCCATGTTACTTCGGGGGCCAGCTCAAATGCTGAGGTAGGTGACTAGGATAGGAAAGCAGGGCCCTTACCAAAAGCTCTTACATCTGTTGATACTTGAGGCAACTCAAACCAGCTTTGCACATTCCCAGACTGCAGGCAATAGACCTCAGCTTGGCAGAGCCACGCTGGCATAAGACCTGGCTCCAAAGGGGTTCACTGAACCCGCATTGGGGTTTTGAAGAAAATTAACATGGGGGACGGATCAACTGATGTCCAGCAAAAATCCAGAAGAGGTCCGAACAAAGTACTGCTGAAAATTCAAAGGGGTTAACACGCACATACCTCAGGTGTGCCCAGGAACAATTAACAAGACTTGGACGTGGGAGATAATGAGGCACCGGATGATACTGAACAGAGCATCAGTTATCCGACACACGAAGCACCACTACACCCAACACTAGTGGGTGAAGGTACCACGCAAGTGGCCAGGGACTCACTCGACCCGCAGCTTTATCACCAGTACCCCCAACTCCAGCGAGCATAAGTCTGGAAAGAGCTTAGGGGCGACTTCCCAGAGAGGACAGGGAGGACATTTCCGGCGGGCCGGAGGGGTCGCAGGCAAGGGCCAGGGCAGCCCAGCTCAACCCGGCTCTGAAGCCGAGGGCTGCGGACCGCGAATCCCGAGCGTTCCCTAGTGACTCAACCGCGGGATAAGGTCGCTCGCGCCCCTCCTCCCGCCCTGGGCGACACCATGGCCAGAGGCTGCCGGTTGCCAAGAGGGTTCCCGGGAGAGGCGAACGGCGCTGAGCGTTAGGCTGCGATCATCCTAGGGCGGTGCGCGCCACACAAGAAATGAACCGGGCGTCCGGTAAGGCTGGCTGGGCTCTCCGCCCACTGTGCGGCCTTCTCCTTCCCTTCCCTCCACCCCCTCGCCCCGGAGGACGACACCACCGCCTGGAGAGCGGTGCAGCTCCTTCCGAGTGCCGCCGTGGGTGGCTCTGAAAAGAGCCTTTGGATGCGATGGAACCTCGAACCGGGCGAGCGCCTGACTTCTTAAGCTCGCTCCCCGCGGATGCGGCGGGCCAGCTGGATGTCCTTGGGCATGATGGTGACGCGCTTGGCGTGGATGGCGCACAGGTTGGTGTCCTCGAACAGCCCCACCAGGTAGGCCTCGCTGGCCTCCTGCAGCGCCATGACGGCCGAGCTCTGGAAGCGCAGGTCGGTCTTGAAGTCCTGCGCGATCTCGCGCACCAGCCGCTGGAACGGCAGCTTGCGGATCAGCAGCTCGGTGGACTTCTGGTAGCGCCGGATCTCGCGCAGCGCCACGGTGCCGGGCCGGTAGCGGTGGGGCTTCTTGACGCCGCCGGTGGCCGGCGCGCTCTTGCGGGCCGCCTTGGTGGCCAGCTGCTTGCGCGGGGCCTTGCCACCGGTCGACTTGCGCGCGGTCTGCTTGGTCCGGGCCATGGCGGACAGAGGCACTAGCTCTCCGGCGCGGCGGCAGGGACAGTGACCTGGTGCCCGCCCGCCGCCGCAGTCTTTATAGGCACAGTCTTTTCCCGATTGGGCGGGGAGAAATTGAAAAGTCCCGCGCAGGCCGTCCGTTGGCTGTGACGTCACCCGCACCAGCCTCCGCGGTTGGCTCGGGCGGGACCCCGCCGCCCCGAGCGCCCCACGCCCCCTCCGCGGCCTCGCCTGCCCGGTGCGCTCTGCCCACCTCGTCTTCTTTCCCTCGCTCTCGCTGCGTGGATGTCGTCTTGGGTCTCTGCTCCGTCCGTCCGATGGTTCCTTCCCTCTTCGGCCCTTCGTCCCCTTGGAGCACGCTGCCCGCGACGCCCTCCTCCTCACGCTTTGTGGCTCCCGAGTCGAGCCTCACCTTTTACTTGACCGCCGTCCCCGAACGCCTAGTCCCGCCTCCCTCGGGCTCCCGGGTGGCTTCGGGGCGGATCGTTCGTGCTTCTCGGGTGGGAGGGTTGTGTCCCCTCCGGGCGCCAGATTCCGCCTCTGGAGGCCTAGGCGGGTAGCTCCGTCGCTACTTAGAAGTCAAGAGGCCAGCTCAGTGAGGAGGCCAAGACGACCCAGGCCCGCCGCGCTCGCCTGCAGCAGACAGGGCTTGCGCTGGTGACTACGTCCCCTAGGGGCTACCGGGCCTCCTTTGGGCGGGAGGGGGGGGTCCCTCAAGAGCCCGAGAGAACGTGTGTGGGGTGGGGAGTGGTGTCACATACTGGTGGGAGCCGCCGCCGTGGCGTTAGCGCTACTGACCCGGGCTGCCCGAGGCGCAGTGTCCGGTCCCCGCCGTGCTGGGCTCCAAGAGTCACGGCCCACCCGGCAAGGGCCGGCAGAGATTCCAGGCTCAAGCCTCGGAGGAGAGAGCGGCCGGGAGCACGAGGCGAAGGGCTCTCCCCGCGCTCGCCGACCGGCCGTCCCCTCCGGGTCACCGCCTACTACGCGGCGGGGGCGGTTACTGTAACAACTCCTTTCACTTGAGGGTGTGGGTGGCTCTGAAAAGAGCCTTTGATTTCACAGGCACCCCCTTCGGGGCGCGCGGGCCGGAGTGGGCGGCTACCGGACGCCTGCCCCACTTCACTTCCCCTTTGCCTTGTGGTGACTCTCCGTCTTCTTCGGGAGCAACACGGCCTGGATGTTGGGCAGGACGCCGCCCTGGGCGATGGTCACTTTGCCCAGCAGCTTGTTCAGCTCCTCGTCGTTGCGGATGGCCAGCTGGAGGTGACGGGGGATGATGCGCGTCTTCTTGTTGTCGCGGGCCGCGTTGCCAGCCAGCTCCAGGATCTCGGCCGTCAGGTACTCGAGCACCGCCGCCATGTAGACGGGCGCGCCGGCCCCCACCCGCTCGGCATAGTTGCCCTTGCGCAGCAGGCGGTGCACCCGGCCCACCGGGAACTGGAGGCCAGCGCGCGAGGAGCGCGACTTGGCCTTGGCGCGGGCCTTGCCTCCCTGCTTGCCACGGCCGGACATGACAGCGACAGTCAACACGACCAGCTCCCGCCTGGACGCCCGGAAAGCCGCGGCAGACGGCGCCGCTTCACCCTTTTATAGGCAGAACGGCGATTGTCCATGGTGTGCTCTCATTGGCCAAAGCACAGTTTTGCCCGGATGACCAATAGGAGAGCTCAGTCAGAATCCATTCATTTACATAATCTCGTCTCCCTCGCCTCTGCGCCGCCGAAAACCCGCGAATCACAGCGTGGCGCGATCGCGACCTTAATTTGCGTACCGCCGCTATAAGTACGCGGTCGTTTCCGGTGCGCCCCTGCGCTTCTCCTGTAGCGATAGCCTTCCCGGTCTCCAGCTGCCCTCGCTTCTTGCCTCTTGCTTCTCGCCATGCCGGAGCCGGCCAAGTCCGCTCCGGCCCCCAAGAAGGGCTCCAAGAAAGCCGTCACCAAGGCCCAGAAGAAGGATGGCAAGAAGCGCAAGCGCAGCCGCAAGGAGAGCTACTCCATCTACGTGTACAAGGTGCTGAAGCAGGTCCACCCCGACACGGGCATCTCGTCCAAGGCCATGGGCATCATGAACTCGTTCGTCAACGACATCTTCGAGCGCATCGCCGGCGAAGCGTCCCGCCTGGCGCACTACAACAAGCGCTCGACCATCACGTCGCGGGAGATCCAGACGGCCGTGCGCCTGCTGCTGCCCGGGGAGCTGGCCAAGCACGCCGTGTCCGAGGGCACCAAGGCGGTCACCAAGTACACCAGCTCCAAGTGAGTCCCCGCCGGGGACGCGCTGGCTTCCAAAGGCTCTTTTCAGAGCCACCCCACCTTTCCGTGAAAGAAGCTGTCCTAATTTCGAGTTTGCCTTTTTGGATTACATTGTCAAGAAAATTCATGATGAGTACAGGTACCCACCTGTCAAGCAGTTGGTTAACGTTGGAGAAATCTTAATGTGGGTTTTCTCAGCCAGTTGGGAAATATTGCGGTCGGTATTTGCTCTTAAAATTTTTCTTGCCTTGGTCTTGTTGTATCTGTTCCTACCTAGTGAAATGCTATTTGACAAGCTTGCCTACGCAGGATAGAAAAGTTTGAACAAAGGCACAACCATGTTAAAAACGTGAGATTTAAAAAAAAAATTTTTTTAATAATTCTGAGGTGTTTACGATGTAGGACCTCTCTCTTTGATAAAACCAAAATCATATGGTGATAGTCTTTTCCCCCACTACCACTTTAAAAAGCTTTTTAGATTTAAGGGTTAATTGTGTACAAGGGCAACAAAATATGCTGGATTTCACAATTGATTTTGGGAATACTTGAAGAGGTCAAATATTTCACAACAGAGGTTGATTGGTTTGAGAGTATTTGTGCTTTGAGAACCCTTGGACTGTTTTAGGCGGGGAATGAAATAACAGACCTTAACCTTAAAAAAGAAAGAAACTTTGGGGATTATTGGCTGACCATAGTAGAAGAACTTGATGCTGTGTTTGGGGCTAGAGCTGTGGAAGTTTTTCTTTGAAGAGGCAGCAGTAGGAGCTGGGGCTATGGCAAACCTATTGCCTAGTGCATTGGAGACCTTGAGTTCTGCCCTCAGCACTGCATAGAAATAAATAATAAAACAGCATGCTGTCCATCTACAACTACAAAAAAAAGGCATCAGTACAATAGAGTAAGGATTTGAAAGCAAGAATGATTATAGACAATGTGCTTTGGAGGTCACAACATGGGGGAATCAGAGAACTGAGTTACTCATAGAACTCGCACAACCTTAGAGACCTGCTATAACTTCAGACTTCCAATTAAGCCAGCTTTTTGACATTCTCTTACTTAGCTTGAATCTTGAAACATTTTAGGAATAACAATAATTTCCCAGAATATTAAAAAAAAATGATGCTAGAACCTTTACGTTGAAAAGTCTCATAGAAGTCAAATATGGGAGATGAGGAAAAACAGCTATATAGGTTTGTTTCATTTTTCTTTTCTCTCTCTCTTTCCTTCCCAATTGGAAAAGACTTATGGTGATGTAGCTCAGTGGCAGAGCATTTATCTAGCATGCATGAGTGCATGAGTTCAATCCCCAACACTGTAAATAAAAAAAAGAAAAAGAAAAAAACATGCTGTGGTTACAACTCAGTGGTAGAGGGCTCAACTTGAATTGTATGATGCCCAGGATTTGATCCCCAGCATTGAAAAACAAACAAGAAATTCACATATGGATTATATATTAGTTAATATTATTGAATCAATACTAAATTTGCAATGACGATAATGTGGATGATAATGTAGGAGACTGTCCCTTTCAAGAAAGACATGCCACACAGTATTTAGAAGAAGTGTCAACAATTTCCAGGTTATTTTCAAATGGTTCAGGGTTTGTGTGTGTATGGGCCCATAAGATACTTGATATTTCCATTTGGAAACCTAGCAGGAGTCTAAAAATTTATTTCAAAATAATACTTTTGGTTTTTCTTCTCCAAATCTGTTCTTTAGTCATATCAGTAAAGAGCAACTGGTAACCCCAAACCTGCAATAAATCCTTGATTCCTTGTTGTCTGTTATAACCTACAGTCAGTTAGTTTCACTGTTTCAAGACATATTTTAAATGAAATTATGTCATTTGTTGGTAAACGAAGAACTTCGTGCTAAAGTGAAATATGCCATTCAGAAAGCCAAGAGTCAAATGTATTCTCTCATATGTAGAAGCTAGAGAGAGGAGAAAAAATAATGGATCTCATGAAAATAAAAGTGAAACTGGAAGGGTGTTGTCCCGGGCCATCCATGGGTTGCATATGGGTCACCATGCATGGAAGCATTGTGGATAGAGACATCTGGTATGTGGGAATGACCAGTGAACATTTTCTCTGGTCAATTGCCCAGGGATAATGTGAATCACTATTGGGTTCTGTGGCCCACACTGCACCTGAGATGGATGTGACCTGCCAAAATGTCAATCAACCTGCTGACTGCAAGACATCAGGAAGCAAGACTCCGCCCTTGAAACCTTATCCCTGCCTTTGATTTACCCTGTTAAGTAAACCATTGGAGCCATTTTGTCTTTCCCAGTTCCAGAACCCACGTGGAATAGATCTGTCAGGGGGGTCACTTTCTGTAAATATATTTCTGAGTATTTGTGCTTTGTTATTTACTAATTATTTGAGATTATAAATTTAGGGTGGCTTGGATTATCCTGGGCAGGAAGAAGTACCCCTTAATGAGATGCTGGTCATCATCCCTTGCCGCAGTCTTGGCTGGGCACAGAATCACAAGCCACCACACAGCTTTGTAGATTCAAACAGCAATCTTTATTCCCGAACTCACACCGGCCTCCACACACGTTCTGGGGCAATCCCAGTTCTCCTCCCACCCAATTCACCTTCTCCACGAGGCTTTCTTCCCAAAATACTCTCTGAATCTCACGAGAACTCAAAGGGAGCTCAGGTAGCAGGAACGCCCTATTTCCAGCAGCAATAGTCCTCAACATCGAACTTCCCTAAAACCCAAGGTCTTAAACTGGGAACGCCCTAAACCCAAGGACCGGGATAATATACTTCCTCAAACTGCAGGATACACCCTAATCCTGGATCCACCCTCGTCCTTGAGTAGGGTCACCTTTCTCAAACACACATGCAATGTCAACAGCGAAATTCCAAGGCAAGTCCATTTAACATGGGGTACGCTGGCAAGGAAATTTCGATGCGTCATTCCTACTTGGTAATGGCCCTCAGCAATCCCTCCACCCACCCCACATAGAGTATTATGGTTTTGATACTGAAGCCAGATTTACAGATAGGTAGTTAGTGTAGTTAGGTAAATCGGGTCTAATATTGACTAAGATAAAGAAAATGAAGACCATTATTGAGAATGGAGTCCAGGAAACCAAAACTGCACCTGGGGAAATTGAAATGTTAATGTCCCCAAGGCCCAGAACCCATCCTGAGGAGCAGTTAATGAAGTAGCTCCCAAAAAACAGGGAGGGTGCTAATCAAAACCCCAGGCCCTTCCTGCCCAGATTACTCCTCCAGTTCACCTACCTCCCACCATCTGACCTTCCCACCTGCAATCTATCACTGCAGGATAGAGGGAAACAAAGGACAGGAATGTGGGAGGACTAAAAGACCTTAGCTATAAAAAAGGGAAGACCTCCCCCTTCCATGGATTCCCCCTTTTGGGTCCCCTTCTTCCTCTGGGAGGAAGTCCTTTCTGCTGTGCTTTAATAAAGCCTTCCACTCTACACTTGCCTCAGCGTGCTTCTCTGGTGTTAAACCTCAGCATTTGGGGAAGCAAGGACTCATCACCAGTAAACAGTGGTAACAGATTGGAGGTTCCACCAAGATCTACACTGAGATAAACTTCTCTCCATGCACCCCACATATGTCTGAGGTGCATCTTTCTCTCTTTCTGGAGGGTGATGTGGGCACCCGATGGCTATTTAAATGCAAGTAGTGCGGCCGCCAGCCACTCTTCAAGGCTCGGGTTCAATGCAGAGCAGGCATGTTGGGTTCTGCCAAAGCCGCTTCCCACTTTTCTGTCTGGGCCTGGAGAGCAATTGGCGTGAGTAATACAGTGTCCCTAATACCGACCTGTCTTGGATGAGCGGAGGTGAAGGAAGGAGTTTGGGACAACTGTAGAATTCTGGTTATGACATGTTCCCAAGGTTCCTTTCTCTTGAGCCCCCTCCCAACAACCCTAAGGGGTATCTAGAGTGATCCGTAGATGAATGGCACTGAGGGAAAGCCCCAAGTACATTTGCCTCCTTTGCCTCCATGTGGGCTACACAATACTCCCAACCCCGCATCCATTCCCTCCTGGAAGCTCCCATTCCTTTGCTGGTCAGAAACACTGGAAATTCAGGTTGTAGGACTGAGAGAAAGACATGGGATTATTAGTAACAAGGTGCCCAGGTTCCTTCATGTGAATAGGCAACTTTCACTAGTCTATTTTAAAATTTACCCATTACCATTCCAATACTTAAAATGTGCTGTGTTCTCTTTAAGCTGCCAGAGGGAGGCATTTTAAAATCAACCTTTCCAAGAGTCCCTCCAATAGAAAGTGCTATATGCCTTACAACCAGTAGATATTCCTCACCCTCAGGAGATTCCTTTAGTCTACGGGGCAAAAAGGCAACAAGAAGAGTGTGTGATTCTCTTTTGTTGTGGGTTTTATAGTGGCAGGAAGGAAAGCAGTAAGGCCCTTAAGTCTGAATCCTCCCAGGGTCTGGCACAGGGCAAACTGGGACCCTAGCACTTTGCCAAAGGGGACCAGAAACACTTGGCAAAGCAAGATGAGAGACGGTGTTTTCTGGATCCTAAAGAAGCTCAAACTTAGGGAGATGTCCCTAATAAGAACATTTTTTTTTTTTTTTCTGGCATGACACCTGAGTCCTGTTTTTTCTCTTCTCACCCAGGGTTTTTTCTCTTCTCTCTCCAGGGTGCTCGGTGCACCACTTACCTGCATATTGAAAAATTGGGATAAGTTTGACCCACAGACGCTCAAAAAGTGCCTCATTTTCTTCTGTCGCCAGGTCTGGCTTCAATACAAACTCCCTGATGGAGAAACCTGGCCACCAAAGGGAAATATGAATTTTCATATAATTTTGCAGCTCAATAAATTTTGCAAAAGGGAAGGGAAATGGTATGAGGTGCCATATGTCCAGGTTTTCTTTGCCCTAAGGGAAAACCCCAAATTATGCCAACAAAGTAAAGTAGATTTAGTTATGTTATCTGCCATGGGGGAGAAAACCTTCAGGAATCACCTACTGAGGAGAAAGAATCAAGAGGACCCACAAAATCTCCATCCCCTGTTGATGTGCAACAGTGGCCCTCCTGTCACCCATATCCTGGCCTCTCTCCATCTGCCCCAATATATGAAACATATTACCCCTCAAAGAGATGACAGGAGGAGAATTTGGACCAATCAAAGTACATACCCCCTTCTCCCTTCAAGACCTAAGACAGATAAAAACAGACTTAGGGAAATTTTCAGAGGATCCGGATACATATATTGAGGTATTTCAAAACTTATGCCAGGTATTTGACCTCACCTGGAAAGATATTATGCTATTACTCAACCAGACCTTGACCTCCAATGAGAAGGAAGCAGCCTTAAGAGCAGCTGAACGGTTTAGGGATGACTTAAACCTTGCTCATGCCCCAGAGCACAGACCAGGAACAAACCCAATTATCCATCTTGAGCACAGGCAGTTCTCAGAAATGATCCTGAGTGGGACCCAAATGCTGAACAGGATATTTGGAAAATTAGCCATTTCCAAATGTTGTTCCTTGAGGCCCTCAGGAGGATCAAGCAAAAGCCCATTAACTCTTCTAAGGTTTCAGAAAGTATTCACGGCCCCCAAGAAAGCCCTGCTCTTTTCATGGAGAAACTCAGGGAGGCAATGAGAAAACACACCACCATGGATCCTGAATCCACAGAGGGCCAACTACTTTTAAAGGACAAATTTAGGGGCTGGGGATGTGGCTCAAGCGGTAGCGTGCTCACCTGGCATGTGTGCGGCCCGAGTTCGATCCTCAGCACCACATACCAACAAAGATGTTTATAATAATGTTTATTATTTTTTTAATAGACATTAAAAAAATTCTCTATCTCTTAAGAAAAAAAGGACAAATTTTTACTCAGCCAGCCCCAGACATTTGGAGGAAATTACAAAAATTGGCATATGGCCCTGATCAATCTTTAGATGACATCCTCTCAACTGCGCGACCAGCACGCTAGCTTCATACCAGAGGTTCGAAGCATAGAAGTTAACTAGTGAGATCAAAGTAAACACACATAGACTCAAATTACCTTTTTCTTTGACCAGGTCTGAGACGGCTCTCCCCTCTGGCTCCTACCTCTAGCCACCCGGTGGGGCAACAAGGTTTACACAAGACTAGCAGGAGAGAGAGAGAGACCACGCCAGAGGATGGCCTTTTATTGGGGAACAAGAAATTCAGGGGAAAATTCCATCCAATGAAGGTCGAGGCGGACAGCATTCCAAGGTCAGGGTCAGTGATGGGTCTCTGGGTCAATGGTCAGTCACACCCCCACACAGATGGGCTATCGCACCTAGAAAGGGTGGGGATTAGTTCTGACACAGTTTAGCCTCACACCCAGTCAGGGAGGTGCCCAATCACGTGCGAGAATGGCTTCCCACAATCCTCTGAGTTGCTACTTCCATTTTTTTATAATAGAGATCAACAGGAAAAGAAGGAGAAAGAGTGCAGAAAAAGGACTAAAGCACTGGTATTTGCTCTTAGAGGAGTAGGTTCCCAGGGTGAAAAAGGAGGAAGACAAAATGCTCCTCAATCCACAAAAAGGGACTTGTTTCCATTGCAGAGAGGAAGGACATTTCAAACAGGATTGCCCACAAGCCAAGTGACCACCCCAAAAGCCCTGCCCTAAATGTCTAGGCAGTCACTGGAAGAGTGACTGTCCTCAGGGGCGAATGTCCTTGAAGCCAGACTCCTCCACACAGACCTGACAGGGGCCCGCGCTCAATTCTGGCTCCCGTGACTCCTATCACTGCACATGAGCCCCAGGTATGCTTCTCCCTAGGGAGCCAAGAGGTCAGCTTCCTCTCAGAGGCTGGCACCAGTCATTCTGAACCAGTTATTCTTACCCCGGACTTCTGTCCTCTAATACTATAACTGTACAAGCAGTGTCTGGATGGCCTGTTACCAGAAAGTTTACTCCCCCACTGAGGTGTGAGTGGGACGAGATGACGTTTTCTCATGCATTTTTTATTAACCCAGAATGTCCTACCCCTTTATTGGGAAGAGACTTACTACAAAAACTTCAGACATTCATTACAATGAATTTGGGAAGACGAGGACCATTATGTTTGCAATGTAAACCCCGAAGTGTGGGCTACTGAAGGCAAAATTGGAAGGGCAAAAAGTGCAGCCCCAATCAATATAGTCTTAAAAGACCCTTCTGTCTTTCCACATCAGAGACAATATCCCCTATGCCCAGAGGCAAAAAAGGGCTTATTGAAGATCATTCAGAACCTCAAACGACAGAAACTTTTAGTGCCCTGCAACAGCCCATGTAACACACCCATTTTAGGAATTAAAAAACCCAATGGGGAATGGCAACTAGTCCAGGACCTGAGAATAATTAATGAAGCAGTTGTTCCTCTTCACCCTATAGTTCCTAATCCATACACTCTGTTATCTGAGATTCCAGCAGCTGCTGCTTGGTTTACTATGTTAGACTTTAAAAATGCCTTTTTCTGTATACCCTTAGACTCCCAATCACAGTATCTGTTTGCCTTTGAGGAACCAAATAGCAGATCTCAATTAACCTGGACAGTATTGCCCCAAGGATTCAGAAAATAACTCTCATCTGTTTGGCCAAACCCTAGCTAAGGACTTAACAGAGTTCAGAGATAAACATCTCTGACTGTCCTGCAATATGTAGATGACATACTTTTATGTACCTCCACTCAAAAGGAATATCAAGAAGCCACTAAAGAACTTTTAAACTTCTTAGCTGATAAGGGTTATAAAGTCTCAAAGAAAAAAGCTCAATTGTGCCAAAAACAAGTTCAATATTTAGGATTACGACTGTCTCAAGGAACCCACAATCTAGGACCAGAAAGAATAACCCCTATAGGACAATAACCTCTACCTCAAGCTATAAGACAACTTAGAGGCCTCCTAGTGTAAGGGTCCGGCGAAGCGTCGGAGAAGGAGAGACCACACGAGACTAGCTCCATGCAATGGCAAGGGGGATTTATTAGGGATCCGTTCCAGCGCGCTGGGGCTCCGTGCTCACTCAAGAAGGGAGAGCAGCCCAGAGCCCAGAGCAGAGGTCAAGCAGAGCTTAAGTACACTTTTTGGAGAGGGTGGGGGGCTTTGCATACATCAGAACAAATCATCATGAGGCGCGGGAAAATTGAACAACAACTCTGATACATTAGTCCATTCGTTGGCGGGAACAGGCTGGGCAGGGGTGATTGGTCACTTCTAAACTGGGTACACATTCAAACTGATTGGTTCGGGCCCTGTGACAAACTGCACAGGGCCCTAGGCTGAATGGCCAGTAGGGCGTTGTCTTAACTATCTCAGGAATTTCAGGTTCTGGGTGTAGCAGAGGAACTTAATAATACCTAATCTTTTACATTTTAATTCAAGCTTTCCAGCTTAGAAACTTTACCCTTTCACTAGGCTTTGGATTCCTGGATATGGGGAAATAGCTAAGCCTCTTTATAGCCTCCTCAGAGAGACACTAAGCCAAAGAACAACTTCCCTGATATGGGAACCAAAACAGATTAAAGCCTTTAAGGCATTGAAAGGGGCCTTACTCCAAGCCCCTGCCCTCAGCTTACCTACTGAACAAAAATTCAACCGATTTGTCACTGAGAGGAGGAATAACCCTGGGAGTGGTCACACAAAAGAAAGACCCACTTTACAAAATGCTTCTCATGCTGACGTTAATTTATGGCCTATAAATGAAGCTTTATCACAACCAGGTCATGGAAAGATTTTTACTTTAGAACAGGCCAACCTTCAGACTTCTACCTCTGTTAAATCCCATATAGGCCATCTAATTCTCTCCTTCCACCATCAGCACCGTCAACATGTCACAGGTATAAGGATGGTTACTATCAAGTTTGGGATGGAGATTTATGGTTCACTCCCATTACTGGGCATTTACACCAAGAAGCTCCAATCTGTTGGGAACAACAAAACCATACCTATGACAAATGGCCTAATGCTACTGGAGAATTAGGATGGGCCTCAGAGCCACAATGCCAACAAATTATGGTTTTATAAGCCAATGACTGGTTTGGAACAGATTGGCTCTCTAGACCTAAAATTATTTGACCAGCACCCAATGGGACTCAATGGATATGTGGAACTAACTTATGGCCCTGGCTTCCCCCAGGCTGGATAGGGAGATGTACTATTGGGTACCCCTGGATGCAGGGGAGATGAACCCCAAATACAGAACAGCCAGCAAACCTCCTCAATCTCAAACATAGATGGGAACGATCTGTGTTTCATTGGTATGATCATCTAGCTTCACTGTTTATCTTACAAATTGGTTTAGAGGATGTAATGTGGCATGTAAAGACTTTAAACAATTATACTCAAACTGCTCCTCCACAAGGTTGAGGAAAGCATCTCTCTCCTGAAGTAACACTTATGAGGAAGGCCATCTTACAAAATCGGAAGGCTTTAGATGTCCTTACTGCAGCCCAAGACAGTACTTGTGCCATTATTAAAACTGAATGTTGTGTTTACATCCCTGACAATTCTGGCAATGTGACTAATATGCTTAAAGATTTACATGCTCAGATAGAAGCCATGTCCTCGCCAACCTTGTCATGGGAACAATTTCGTAGCTTCTGGCTCTCTGATACCTCCTTATGGAAAACATTGTTAGTCTCTGTCATTATCATCATTCTCATTGGCATATTCCTAGGCTGTGGCATTTATTGTTGCATTAATCTCATTCCAGTACTAATAACTTCTTGTTTCTCTTATAGACCACCCATCATGCAAATGACCCTCCAGCCTGTTACTTCTCAATAGGACTTCTATTATGAACCACTCCATCGACCCGATTTTTTAAAAAACAAACTCCAAACTGCTTGCTCCACACTGCCCCTTTCCAGCTCAAAGAAGCCTGAACGGTTGTTATCCCCTTTTCTTATAGCAGTAAGGAGTTCCTAAAATTAGAGGGTCTGCCACACATCCAGCGCTGGCTTCATGAAAGAAGATTAGGTTCATAAGTAATTGCTAGGGAGTTTTAAATTAAAGAGACACACTCTCATTACCTTTAATACCAGCTCCTAGATGACTTCTCCTAGCTCCTGCCTCCAGCCACCTAATGTGATTGCAAGGTTTACAGAAGAGACTATTGAGAGAGAGAGATAGATAGATAGATAGAGAGAGAGAGAGAGAGAGAGAGAGAGAGAGAGAAGAGAAGAGAGTGGGCTTTTATTGGGGAACAAAAACTTCCGGGGAAAATCCCATCCAATAAAGGTTAAGGGGGGCAGCAACCCAAGGTTAGGGGCAACGATTGGGTCTTCAGGGCAGTGGCCAGGCATGCCTCTGCACGAACAAGCCTTCCAACCTGGAAAAGGGTGGGGAAGGCTCTGACACCACTGTGTTTAAGCGCTTCTCATCCAGCCAGGGAGGTAACTCAAATCACGTGTGAGGATGGCCTCCCACAAGAGGGGGGGGAATGAAGCCAGATTTAAAGATACGTAGATAGTGTACTTAGGTAAATTGGGTCTAATATTGAGTAAGAGAAAGAAAATGGAGACCATTATTGAGAATGGAGTCCAGGAAAACAGAGCAGCACCTGGGGAAATTAAAATGTTAATGTCCCCAAGACCAGAATCCTAAGGAACTGTTAATGAAGTAGCTCCCAGCAAACAGGGAGGTGCTAATCAAACCACCCCAGGCCCTTCCTGCCCAGATTACTCCTCCCTGCCCCATCAGTCCACCTACCTCCCACCTTTTGGCCTTCCCACCTGCATTCTGTCACTGCAGGATAGAGGGAAACAAAGGACAGGAATGTGGGAGGACTAAAAGAAGACCTTAGCTATAAAAAAGGGAAGACCTCCTGCTTCCATGGATTCCCCCTTTTGGGTCCCCTTTTTCCTCTGGGAGGAAGTCTTTTCTGCTGTCCTTTAATAAAGCCTTCCACTCTCCACTCTACACTTGCCTCAGCGTGCTTCTCTGGTGTTAAACTTCAGCATTTGGGGAAGCAAGGACTCATCACCAGTAAATAGCAGTAAAAATATGAGATCTCCCCCAAAATCTTATGTGTGAGACAATGCAACAATTTTCAGAGGTGAAATGATTGTGATGAAAGGGTAAAGTTTCTAAGCTGGAAACCTTGAATTGAAATGTAAAAGATTAGGTACTATTAAGTTCCTCTGTTACACCCAGATTCCTGAGATAGTTAAGACAACCCTGTGCAGTTCGTCACAGGGCCCGAACCAATCAGTTTGAATGTGTACCCAGTTTAGAAGTGACCAATCACCCCTGCCCAGCCTGTTCCCGCCAATGAATGGACTAATCATGTATCAGAGTTGTTGTTCAATTTTCCCGCGCCTCATGATGATTTGTTCTGATGTATGCAAAGCCCCCCACCCTCTCCAAAAAGTGTACTTAAGCTCTGCTTGAGCTCTGCTCTGGGCTCCGGGCTGCTCTCCCTTCTTGAGTGAGCATGGAGTCCCAGTGCGCTGGAATGGATCCAATAAATCCCCCTTGCAATTGCATGAAGCTAGTCTCGTGGTCTCTTTCTCCGACGTTTCGCCTGACCCTTACAGTGAGAGCTATAAACTAATAAGCGAATTAATCCACTAATTCAGATTAACTGGGCAGGTAACTGTGGGGAGCCATTCTGACACGTGATTGGGTGACTCCCGTTAAGGGCCTGAGGCACTCTGGCTGTGTCGGAGTTATCCCGACCCTTTCCTGATGAGAGAGCCCATCCGTGTGGGGGTGTGCGTGACCACTGACCCCGGAGACCCAATCACTGACCCTGACCTTGGAGTACAGCCCCCCCTCAACCTTCATTGGATGGAATTCTCCCCTGAATCTCTTGTTCCCAAATAAAAGGCTACTCCCTGGCGTGTTCACTCTCTCTCTCTCCTGCTAGCCCAGAGTAATCCTCGCTGCCCTGCTGGGCGGCTGGAGGCGGGAACCAGGGAGGCGAGCCGTCTCGGACCTAGCAATGTAAAATAAGGTACTGTCTGTGTGTTTTATTTTGATCTCTTCTAACTAACTTAATGCCAGAACCTCATTAATGAAACCACTGCGCAGGCCGCGTGGTAGAGGTAACCATAGGCAGGTGGTGAGAAACTAATGTGACTACATTTTTTTAAAAAACAGCATCTACCTCAGAGCAGGGCCTATCCAAAGGGTGGGGGAGTGACCCTTGTTCTTGGAAAACCCACAGAGCGTTCCTAGGCACATAGCTAGGTGCTGAGTTGTTTGTAAATAACAGGAGAGATCTGTGGCGCTAGGTGTCCCTGACTCTGCAAAGCTAGTTCCTGGAAAGACCAAAGAATGTTTGAGGCCTAAGGCCTGGTTGTGATAATCCTAGCAACAACCAATCAGCGTGAGACAGGGAAGATACCTGGGATGCCAGGCGACCCCCCCCCCCCAGTCGTTTTGGTGATTGATAACATGTTAGGAAACCATGTAGTGCCCCTCACAGCTTAAACCAATCAGTTCAAATGTATCCACCTCTTGAACTAACCAATCACCCTTACCCAACTTGTTCCCACCAATAAATACACTAATCAATGTTAAGAGATGTTGTTTGATTTTCACATGGGGTGAAATGATTTGCTGTGTGATGTTGTGACACATAGAGTATCCCCGCAAAATCTATAAATCCTCACTGAACTAAGGGCCGGCACTCACTCCTTGGGTTGTGAGTCCAGGCTCAAGCTTGCAATAAAGATGAAAGACCCTCAGACCCTCAAATCCCCCGTCCAAAAGAGAACTACGGGTCACACTGGCTGCAAAAGCAAGAGGCAAGTTTATTAATACACAGGCGCCTGCGGGTGCACAGCAAAACCTCAGCCGAAGCTTTGGTGAACTGGCACCCTGGGCTTTGGGGTACAGTTCTTTTATAGGGAGAGGGGAGCTGTTTCCCGCCTAGCACACTAACAGGTATCTCATTGGTTCTTTTGAATCCAGCATTAGGGTAAACTTGCTTTTCACTATACGTTCTTGGAAAACCCAGGGTTACATTCCATTCTTTCTGTTCCTGCTTATCTGTTCCTGTTAGCTCAAGCATGTCCTGAGATATGGGTGCAGTGCTCTTTCTCAACCGGTTATATGGTAAGCTCATCAGGTACTTGTGCCTATTTATTGCATACTTTTACTTTCGCAACAAGGCCTCAGGTTATGGGGCTGGAGTCTTTCAAAGACTCTTTTATGATTGCATCGGATTCGGCTCCTGGGGGTCTATTGGGGTCCCACAAATCTGGCATAACAGTAGTGAGTAGCTGGAGGGGAATAGTTGGAGCTCCCTTGTGAATGGAGCTCTGTTTCATGATTGCCATGTCCTGTCAACCACAAACTTCTGCCTGATGATCTGCCTCACCTTGTGGCCCAGGCCTATGGAGTCAGCTGATCATGGATTGAATTTCTGAAAGAGTGAGCCAAAATAAACTCCTCCTGCCAATATCTCTTGTCAGGTCTTGCGGTCACAGCAATGAAAAGCTGACTAAAATAAAGGGAGACCAATAAAGTAGATCAAGAGGGAGGAAGGAGGCAAGGGCACGTACTGGGGAACCAAATCTACTAAATTATGCTTTGTTCATATACAAACATACCATGATGAATACAACTTTTACATATAATGCACTAATTAAAATAATAATACAAATAGAAGGGGATCATTAGAGTCAGAAGATCAGGGGGAGAAGGAGGGGAGGGGAAAGGAAAGGTATAAAGGGGAATGAAATTGTTCAAATTAACATTGATTAGCACATTCACTGATGGGAACAAGTTGGGTAGGGATGATTGATTAGTACAAGAGGGGGATTCCTTTGAACTGATTGGTTTAAGCCATGAGGGGTGTACCTGCTAAACTATATGTTTTCTCAACATGCTATCAACCACTGGGGGGTCATCTGGCATCCCAGGTATTTCCCTGTCTCATGCTGATTGGTGGTTGCTAGGGGGTTGCTATGGGCCCTCACCTAGCCTGACTGAGTCAGGGACACCTGGTGCTGCAGATCTCTCCTGTTATTTACAGACAAACAACTCAGCAGGGTGGGTATGTGCCTAGGAGTGCTCTGCGGGTTTTTCCTAGGACCAGGGTCACGCCCCCTTCCTTGGACAGGCTTTGCTCTGAGGTAGAGGCTGGTTTCTCAAAAATGGAGTCACATCAATTTCTCAACTCTCTTCTTGGGTCTCTTCTCAGATACTAACTGATCAGACTTGCTATTCCCATTTAGGGAATAGACAGATGAGGATACTGGGAACATGAGGTGAAGAGAATAATTCCATAAAATGGGTCCACTGTGCTGTTCCCTGTCGCAACTCATGAATAAATCAGTCAGGGTCACTCCAGGTGAATTGGGCTGGCAGTAAATAATCACACAAACACAAAAAGTACCTTTTTCTTGGGGTTCAGTGATGGCTCCTTTGCCCCAGCTCCCACAAGGGAGGCAAGAGAGGCAGGCAAAAGAGAGAGCATGCTTGAAGCCCTATTTATTAGGAGGAAAGACACTCAAGAAAGTTCAATACAAATAAGGCAAGGGTTTGGGTTTAAGGGGGTTGCTTGGTGATGTCTGCAGTTAGCAGATTGACTGACATCTGGAAAAGCCACACCCATCTCAGAGCCAGGGAAAAGGACATTACACAGCCCAGTCAGAGCAGCAGTGTCAGCTCTCAAATGCTCATAGCTCACACACACAGCCCATGGCTGGCTTGCAACAGCTCCCCACATGCTTTCTTTTCCGAAAAGCAATTTGTCTATAGTCCTGCCTGGCCTAAGTGGATAGGGTGTGTCACATTCTCCAGCAAACTACCTGTTCACTGTAGGAGAAATGCAGGCCCCAAATTGTATTGATAAGAGGAACCCAAGTTATCCTGAAGGGAAGACTTTTGTGACCAGATCCTGAAACTCGGAGAGATAAGAATAATTCTTCCTAACCATAAAATCTGTCAGAATGTATGTTTCAGAATCCAATAAGAACCATTCAGCATGGGCCAAGGTGACCTAAAATTGCCATGGCAGTGGATACTTGAAAGTCTGATGTCACCCTGATATCAGTCAAAAGTCAAGTGGACTTGGGTAAGACTCTCTGGAAACTTTTCTGGGATTCCCAATAAAATGTGCAGGAGAGGCATGTTGTCCCTCTCCTCTCTGAGAGGACCCACTCTGTCCCTTGGGAGTGTCCCTTTCTTTTCCTACCTCTTAACAAACTCATTTCTGTTACTCCTGAAGTCTTTCTGACTTGATCTAACGAATCAGGGTTTGAAGAGGGGGTCTTCCTCAGTTTCTCAGAAGGCCCCAGCTCCATAACATTCATTCCATTTCATATTCTCTTTTATTTCATGGTACATATCACCCTTTGACTGTTATACATTTCTTTGCTTATTTTCATTTATCCATCAACTGGCATGTAGTCCTATGGAGACAGACTTTTTTCTACTCTGTTTACTGCTGTGTTCCTAACATGTCCTATGTCAGTATGAAAAGTGTTGTGGCTTTTCCCCCTCCTTTTCTCCCTTATTGTGGGAAATGATGTGCACAGATATTCTTAACAGAGTCTTAACCAAAGGTTAGTTTTGCTTTCACAACTGTAAGTATGAATTTTGGTGATGGGATTATATATTGCATTGAGTCTCTCTCCCCCTTTCAAGATTAACTCTTTTTTGTTATCTTACCCATATTTGTGTCCCCAGACCTAAAAGTTGATCACTATCTTCTCCATATATAATTAGATTTTAACCCCAAATCCTGTCTCTATTAAAATGAATTTATATTCCTACTCTGAGAGCTCAAACTATCCTTATAGCCTTTCCTCCTCACTCCCATGTCCTTGCTTTCACCAAGATTTTGAGGCTTTGGCAATCTGTCTTGTTACTCAGGAAAGCCACATAAGGCACAATCTAGGACTGGGGGTGCAGCATGCTGGGGGTAGTGCCTTCAGTCCCTAGCAATGGAGGAGAAAAAAAAAAAAAAAAGCTAAGGCACAAGCAAAGGCAGGAAGTATTTCCTGGGGACTAAGCTTTGGAATTTTTTTGGTTTTTGTTTTTTCAGTGAAGGTATGTGGATTTTGCACAATAACTAGGAAATAAGTTATGTTTTTAGTTTGATGGGCAGAGAGGAAGTATATCATGCCTGAAGATAGATAATTATCTAAGAAAAAAATGAGCAAAAGCAGGAGGATGGATATAGGCCACTGTTGCAGGATGTTTAACAGTTTTATACCTTTATTTCAGAACTTCATCTTCTGTTCTTATGTGGCTGCTTTTTAAGTGTACTTTAAAAAAAAAATGAAGACCTATGCTATATTGGGTGCTCTGAAAATGAAGCTAATTTTATATTTAGCGTTGGAAACATTTCTGGGGAAAGATGGGTGTATTATTCTAACAGTGTTTTACGTCTTGATTACGAGCAATAAATTCTTATTGATTCTATTTACCTAAAATGACAAACTTAAGAGGCATTTTTACAAATTTCTTCAATCACAATCAAGGTACCCAGGGAGGCCAGGTACACAGCGGCAAACCTGTAATCCCAGCAGCTGGATAGAGGCAGGAGGATCAGAAGTTCAAAGGCAACTTCAGCAAGTGAAACTATCTCTAAATAAAACAAAATAGGGCTGGGGATGTGGCTCAGTGGTTGAGTGCCCCGAATTAAATCCCCTGGACCCAACCCTCAAAAAAGGTATCCCAAAGTTCACAAATGATGGAACGTCATCCAACAATTGCTATATACCTTTACATCAGTTTCTGAACCAAGAAAAAATGGTTATATCCTAGTACTGCCCCAGTGTAACTGCTTACAAGCACTGCTTAACACCCTCCCCCTTTCCTCAAGTACACCAAAATTGGTCTATGACCAGTAAGCATCAAAAACTATTCACGTTGGAAAAGACATCTGTGTGTAAAACACGCACACACTATCAACTACGGTTCCACGGGGCCCTTCTACCCTTGTCGTGCAGATACAGGTGAATGGGGTAATGGTGTAAGCAACAGCGGAAAAACAGCTTCTTTCACGGAAAGGTGGGGTGGCTCTGAAAAGAGCCTTTGGAAGCCAGCGCGTCCCCGGCGGGGACTCACTTGGAGCTGGTGTACTTGGTGACCGCCTTGGTGCCCTCGGACACGGCGTGCTTGGCCAGCTCCCCGGGCAGCAGCAGGCGCACGGCCGTCTGGATCTCCCGCGACGTGATGGTCGAGCGCTTGTTGTAGTGCGCCAGGCGGGACGCTTCGCCGGCGATGTGCTCGAAGATGTCGTTGACGAACGAGTTCATGATGCCCATGGCCTTGGACGAGATGCCCGTGTCGGGGTGGACCTGCTTCAGCACCTTGTACACGTAGATGGAGTAGCTCTCCTTGCGGCTGCGCTTGCGCTTCTTGCCATCCTTCTTCTGGGCCTTGGTGACGGCTTTCTTGGAGCCCTTCTTGGGGGCCGGAGCGGACTTGGCCGGCTCCGGCATGGCGAGAAGCAAGAGGCAAGAAGCGAGGGCAGCTGGAGACCGGGAAGGCTATCGCTACAGGAGAAGCGCAGGGGCGCACCGGAAACGACCGCGTACTTATAGCGGCGGTACGCAAATTAAGGTCGCGATCGCGCCACGCTGTGATTCGCGGGTTTTCGGCGGCGCAGAGGCGAGGGAGACGAGATTATGTAAATGAATGGATTCTGACTGAGCTCTCCTATTGGTCATCCGGGCAAAACTGTGCTTTGGCCAATGAGAGCACACCATGGACAATCGCCGTTCTGCCTATAAAAGGGTGAAGCGGCGCCGTCTGCCGCGGCTTTCCGGGCGTCCAGGCGGGAGCTGGTCGTGTTGACTGTCGCTGTCATGTCCGGCCGTGGCAAGCAGGGAGGCAAGGCCCGCGCCAAGGCCAAGTCGCGCTCCTCGCGCGCTGGCCTCCAGTTCCCGGTGGGCCGGGTGCACCGCCTGCTGCGCAAGGGCAACTATGCCGAGCGGGTGGGGGCCGGCGCGCCCGTCTACATGGCGGCGGTGCTCGAGTACCTGACGGCCGAGATCCTGGAGCTGGCTGGCAACGCGGCCCGCGACAACAAGAAGACGCGCATCATCCCCCGTCACCTCCAGCTGGCCATCCGCAACGACGAGGAGCTGAACAAGCTGCTGGGCAAAGTGACCATCGCCCAGGGCGGCGTCCTGCCCAACATCCAGGCCGTGTTGCTCCCGAAGAAGACGGAGAGTCACCACAAGGCAAAGGGGAAGTGAAGTGGGGCAGGCGTCCGGTAGCCGCCCACTCCGGCCCGCGCGCCCCGAAGGGGGTGCCTGTGAAATCAAAGGCTCTTTTCAGAGCCACCCACACCCTCAAGTGAAAGGAGTTGTTACAGTAACCGCCCCCGCCGCGTAGTAGGCGGTGACCCGGAGGGGACGGCCGGTCGGCGAGCGCGGGGAGAGCCCTTCGCCTCGTGCTCCCGGCCGCTCTCTCCTCCGAGGCTTGAGCCTGGAATCTCTGCCGGCCCTTGCCGGGTGGGCCGTGACTCTTGGAGCCCAGCACGGCGGGGACCGGACACTGCGCCTCGGGCAGCCCGGGTCAGTAGCGCTAACGCCACGGCGGCGGCTCCCACCAGTATGTGACACCACTCCCCACCCCACACACGTTCTCTCGGGCTCTTGAGGGACCCCCCCCTCCCGCCCAAAGGAGGCCCGGTAGCCCCTAGGGGACGTAGTCACCAGCGCAAGCCCTGTCTGCTGCAGGCGAGCGCGGCGGGCCTGGGTCGTCTTGGCCTCCTCACTGAGCTGGCCTCTTGACTTCTAAGTAGCGACGGAGCTACCCGCCTAGGCCTCCAGAGGCGGAATCTGGCGCCCGGAGGGGACACAACCCTCCCACCCGAGAAGCACGAACGATCCGCCCCGAAGCCACCCGGGAGCCCGAGGGAGGCGGGACTAGGCGTTCGGGGACGGCGGTCAAGTAAAAGGTGAGGCTCGACTCGGGAGCCACAAAGCGTGAGGAGGAGGGCGTCGCGGGCAGCGTGCTCCAAGGGGACGAAGGGCCGAAGAGGGAAGGAACCATCGGACGGACGGAGCAGAGACCCAAGACGACATCCACGCAGCGAGAGCGAGGGAAAGAAGACGAGGTGGGCAGAGCGCACCGGGCAGGCGAGGCCGCGGAGGGGGCGTGGGGCGCTCGGGGCGGCGGGGTCCCGCCCGAGCCAACCGCGGAGGCTGGTGCGGGTGACGTCACAGCCAACGGACGGCCTGCGCGGGACTTTTCAATTTCTCCCCGCCCAATCGGGAAAAGACTGTGCCTATAAAGACTGCGGCGGCGGGCGGGCACCAGGTCACTGTCCCTGCCGCCGCGCCGGAGAGCTAGTGCCTCTGTCCGCCATGGCCCGGACCAAGCAGACCGCGCGCAAGTCGACCGGTGGCAAGGCCCCGCGCAAGCAGCTGGCCACCAAGGCGGCCCGCAAGAGCGCGCCGGCCACCGGCGGCGTCAAGAAGCCCCACCGCTACCGGCCCGGCACCGTGGCGCTGCGCGAGATCCGGCGCTACCAGAAGTCCACCGAGCTGCTGATCCGCAAGCTGCCGTTCCAGCGGCTGGTGCGCGAGATCGCGCAGGACTTCAAGACCGACCTGCGCTTCCAGAGCTCGGCCGTCATGGCGCTGCAGGAGGCCAGCGAGGCCTACCTGGTGGGGCTGTTCGAGGACACCAACCTGTGCGCCATCCACGCCAAGCGCGTCACCATCATGCCCAAGGACATCCAGCTGGCCCGCCGCATCCGCGGGGAGCGAGCTTAAGAAGTCAGGCGCTCGCCCGGTTCGAGGTTCCATCGCATCCAAAGGCTCTTTTCAGAGCCACCCACGGCGGCACTCGGAAGGAGCTGCACCGCTCTCCAGGCGGTGGTGTCGTCCTCCGGGGCGAGGGGGTGGAGGGAAGGGAAGGAGAAGGCCGCACAGTGGGCGGAGAGCCCAGCCAGCCTTACCGGACGCCCGGTTCATTTCTTGTGTGGCGCGCACCGCCCTAGGATGATCGCAGCCTAACGCTCAGCGCCGTTCGCCTCTCCCGGGAACCCTCTTGGCAACCGGCAGCCTCTGGCCATGGTGTCGCCCAGGGCGGGAGGAGGGGCGCGAGCGACCTTATCCCGCGGTTGAGTCACTAGGGAACGCTCGGGATTCGCGGTCCGCAGCCCTCGGCTTCAGAGCCGGGTTGAGCTGGGCTGCCCTGGCCCTTGCCTGCGACCCCTCCGGCCCGCCGGAAATGTCCTCCCTGTCCTCTCTGGGAAGTCGCCCCTAAGCTCTTTCCAGACTTATGCTCGCTGGAGTTGGGGGTACTGGTGATAAAGCTGCGGGTCGAGTGAGTCCCTGGCCACTTGCGTGGTACCTTCACCCACTAGTGTTGGGTGTAGTGGTGCTTCGTGTGTCGGATAACTGATGCTCTGTTCAGTATCATCCGGTGCCTCATTATCTCCCACGTCCAAGTCTTGTTAATTGTTCCTGGGCACACCTGAGGTATGTGCGTGTTAACCCCTTTGAATTTTCAGCAGTACTTTGTTCGGACCTCTTCTGGATTTTTGCTGGACATCAGTTGATCCGTCCCCCATGTTAATTTTCTTCAAAACCCCAATGCGGGTTCAGTGAACCCCTTTGGAGCCAGGTCTTATGCCAGCGTGGCTCTGCCAAGCTGAGGTCTATTGCCTGCAGTCTGGGAATGTGCAAAGCTGGTTTGAGTTGCCTCAAGTATCAACAGATGTAAGAGCTTTTGGTAAGGGCCCTGCTTTCCTATCCTAGTCACCTACCTCAGCATTTGAGCTGGCCCCCGAAGTAACATGGCACCCACAGGAGCAAGGGGCTGGGGACGCGCCCAGACGCTACAGTGCCGCTGGCTCTTAAAGAACGCATAGATCTTTTTAATTTGTAAGCAGAACTTTATGCTGCAGTTTCACTCAGGAAAGGAGCAGGAATAAAAGCACACTTATAGGAATCCAGCATTGGAGAAATGAGGAAATTCTTCCAAGGATTGTCTCCCTCTTTCAGTTCATCTGATGCAGTATGTTGATTGTTTCTTGGTACCCAGGGTTGTTTAATCACTGAGCCACATCCTCAGGTCCTTTTTTTTTTTTTTTTTTTTTTTTTTTTTTTTTGAGATGGGGTCTTGCTAAGTTGCTCAGGGCCTTGCTAAAGTGCTGACTTTGGCTTTGAACTTGCAATCCTCCTGCCTCAGCCTCCCAAACCCCTGCGATTACAGGCATAGTGCACCCACTGATGCAGTGTGTTTTGATGTTGATATCACAGTTATCCAAGAAGAAGAAATTGATAAGCTGGCCAAATTCTGTGGAGTTTAGTGTCAGAAATGACACAAGCCTAGGTGGGTTATTGCCTTCAAAGCTGTTCTCACTGAGGACTTAGCACTGATCCAGCCCTCCAGGAAGTAGGTGCCAAGGCTCTCAGAGCACCACTGCCCCATCTGACACACACACACACACACACAAAAGTAGATGGTAAGTTGCCTGCAAATATGAAACGTTCAGATTTTCCCAATATCTAATGGCTTTAGAAGTATTGTAGAGCATGTTACTTCAAAGCTCAATATGCCAGCAACCAATATATCTGCCAATAGGCTGAAATTCTACTTTAATAGGAATACACAGGTTTGATGAGACACAGCCAACAGTCCAATCTGGTGGGAAAGGAAAAATACTAAATTTTTAAAAGAAAATTTCTACTTCAAGAAAATAATCATGATTAGAGATGTAGCTACAGATATGGAAGCCTGTCCTGATGACGTTTTCATTGGGTTTAGAGGAAATGTGATTGGGCAACAAGTAAAGGACACTGCCAAATGGCAGGTACATCACTGATTTTTGTAGAGCTTTTGGGAGAACTGAAGGATAATTTCAATTTTTATACAGCTTGTTACAACTTCAGATTAATTTTTTTAAGTTGTACAGATTGATACTGTTTGCATACATTTGCCTATAACAATAGAGGTGGTATTGATTTTCTGTATGTTCAAGTAAATTATAGGACTCCTAAAAGATTGCTTTTTTTTTTAACTTTTGTTACTATATTATTAATCTGTATTCCTTATGTATATTCCTGGCTATAATTTTATTTGATGCCTTTTAAAGGTATAGAGTAAAATAAACACAATGTAGATTCAGCAGCCTTAAGTGAATATTGGTTAAATTTTATTTATATACCAATGGGGGGGTGATAAAATTTTATTTATATACCAATGGGGGGGTGATCCCAATTCTACTGGGCCAAATAATGACACGGGCAATTCCAGGTAGGAATGAAGCAGAGGTGAAGAAAGGATCTGATGTCTTGCTGATATCCTGTAAACTCACCCAGTGCTGTTTTCCTGGCCTGGGTACAATCGTGCAGCAGCAAATGAGTGGTAGACCTGGACCTCACCAGCCTCCATAACCCAGGCTACTCTCTGAGAGCTAGATCCTGGTGGTATTGTTCCTTGCTTTTGTCCACAGCATGAGATTCTTCCTGGAAGATATCCTGAGAAACATGAGTTCTGTGTAGATATTTGAGAATTATCCAGCCCAAAGCCCTCGAAGTTCAAGCTACTGGGCAGCACTGAACCAATGGAAGACAGAACATCTCCCTCTCGCCTCCCCTGATGGCAACTGCAAGCCCCAGAAGCTGTGAGGACAGGAACGAGTTAGCTCAAGGAAGAATTCCTGCACCAAGTGAGTGAAAGTCAGGACTGGTCCTGTTCAACTAGAGCAGTGAGCCGGGACTTTGCAGATCGTGTACCCTCTTGATCACGGTTTATTTAAAACCAGTGTTTCTGTGTTGTCTCAACACAGTTGATAGGTAAAACATAAGATTGATGAGGCTTCACAGAGGGGAGAAGAAACGAGCAGAAATCTACCACGCGGCCTGCGCAATGGTTTCATTAATGAGGTTCTAGGCATAAAGTTAGTTAGAAGAGATCGAAATAAAACACACAGACAGTACCTTATTTATATTGCTAGGTCCGAGACGGCTCACCTCTCTGGTTCCCACCTCTAGCCGCCCAGCAGGGCAGCGAGGATTACTCAGGGCTAGCAGGAGAGAGAGAGAGTGAACACGCCTGGGAGTAGCCCTTTATTGGGGAACAAGAGATTCAGGGGAGAGTTCCATCCAATGAAGGTTGAGGGGGGCTGCACTCCAAGGTCAGGGTCAGTGATTGGGTTCCCGGGGTCAGTGGTCAGGCACACCCCCACAAGGATGGGCTCTCTCATCAGGAAAGAGTCGGGAAAGCTTCCACAGAGCCAAAGCGCCTCAGGCCCTTAACGGGAGTTACCCAATCACGTGTCAGAATGGCTTCCCACACAGAAACATTTTTGAAAACTGTGCCTTTCGGAAGGAGTGTAAAACAAAAGAAGAGAACAGGGGGCCTGTGGCCTCTCCTAATGGGAAGTCCCCAGTTTTCAGTCCTTAGTCTTGCAGGGATTTTTAGAACAGGCACTGTTGTGGGCTGAATTATGCACCTACCCACCCTCCTGTTATTTGTATCTTGAAGCCCCACCCATAATACCTCATAATGTGACAGTATTTTGAGAGAGAGCCTTTAAAGAAATGATTAAGTTAAAATGGTCATTAAAGTAGGCCCAATACAGAATGACTTGTGTCTTTATAGGAAGAGAGGGTTAGAACACAAAGGGATGACCAGGTATGTGAGGTGGCAATCTGCAAGCCAAGGAGGGAGGCTAAGAAGAAACCAAACTTCCCAATGCATTGTGATTTTGAACTTCTAGCCTCCAGAACAGGGACAAGATAAGTTTCCAGGGTTTAACCCCCTAGTCTGCAGTGCTTTGTTGTGGTGGCCTGCCGTGGTCTGGATAGTTTGAGATATGTCTCCCAAAGTTTCACGTGCTGGAAGTTGTGTCCTCCAAAGGTTCATATTGGACCCAATATGGACATGTTGAGAGGAGGTGGAAACTTTAAGGGGTAGGGCCTTGTATAAGATAATTAGGTCGTTAATCATCCCTTCAGATAATTAGGTCATTAACCTCTCAGAAGGAATTGTTAGTCTCATTGAATTAGTTCTAGCAAGAGCTGGTAATAAAAGTGAAGCCATCCCCCATATTTGGCCCTTCTGCATATGGCTGATTCCTTTTCTGCTTCTCCACAATATTATGACACTGCCAGGATGCAAGCACCAGATCATTTGGGCCCTCTAGCCACCAGAATCGTGACTCAAACATCTAAAGAACCCAACCCCAGGTATTTTGTTATAGCAACGGAAAATGGACTGTAACCCAACAAATTAATTTAGGCCCCATGGTCTCTCTTTAGGGCCTCACAGTCTAGAGTGATGGGATCTTGGACCTGTGCTCAATTATAGGCAGAAGCAGCAATGACTTAAAATGTGTAGTGACAGCGTCTTCATACTCAGCATCTCATTCACTGAAATTTGCTTTCAAAAATGCAGCCCAAAGTTCTCAGAGGGTGTGCTGAGGGCCATTACCAAGTAGGAATGACGCATCGAAATTTCCTTGCCAGCGTACCCCATGTTAAATGGACTTGCCTTGGAATTTCGCTGTTGACATTGCATGTGTGTTTGAGAAAGGTGACCCTACTCAAGGACGAGGGTGGATCCAGGATTAGGGTGTATCCTGCAGTTTGAGGAAGTATAGTATCCCGGTCCTTGGGTTTAGGGCGTTCCCAGTTTAAGACAATAGGGATTTTAGGGAAGTTGGAGGTTGAAGATTATTGCTGCCGGGATTAGGGCGTTCCTGCTGCCTGAGAGGATTTTGGGAAGAAAGCCTCGTATAGTAGGTGAATTGGGAGGAGAACTGGGATTGCCCCAGAACGTGTGTGGAGGCCGGTGTGAGTTCGGGAATAAAGAATTGCTGTTTGAATCTACAAAGCTGTGTGGTGGCTCGTGATTCTGTGCCCAGCCAAGACTGCGGCAAGGGTGAATAACTTTCCAGTGTGGTAGAGCCATTTAGTGGCCTGACATTCCATGTCAGGGGCTTTCCACCCCAAGAGTCATTTACTCTGAACTGAAACTAAGGCAGATTTAAAAGCAAGATGCCAACCAACTTAAAATGCTAAAGACACCCAAGACCCCCTGTGGTTCTGGGATTTGAGACAGCCTGTACATGTCGTGGTTAAGGTAGCTCACAGGTCCCTAACTTAGCAGAAAGAAACATGCCTTGCCTTTACCCTTCTCACTTTTCTGGCTACTGCTGCCCTTTATGCTGTGACAGTAGAGTGAGTGCTCACAGGGTCTGTAAGGGGCATGACAGAAGTCAGAGACAGGAACACTGGCTAGCCCAGGCCTATCCTTTCCTGGCTGGTATGAGACAATGGAAGCCCTTCATGCTTAATCTTTTCTGGTTTCCTGTCAAAAGTGAGCCTTTGAGAACAGGCCTTGGCCTCATGTTCTTTCTCCCAAGACTGCCACATAACACAGGCTCTGGGCTTTGGCCATGAAAGAGCTCCACAGACTCTCCCCGTGGCTCCATAAGAGGAGGAAACAAAAGGCGGTGCAGATAGCTGCGTTTGCACCCTCTTAGGAGGAAGAGCAGCTGACCACACCACTCCCCCTCACCCAGCCTGGGGCCAGGCCTTGTTAGGACACAGCTGCCCTTGGGGCAGCCATCTTTGGGATTTGCCCAATAGAGCCAGGCTACCCGATCTAGTCCTCACTATGGTCTGGGAGGGCTATGAGGAATTCACCAGTGCCTTTCACACGCAGTTTAGTGACAGCATTATTGACAGCGTTTCTGGTAACAGGGCAAAGATGACAATTCTACTACTGTTCTTTGAAGGCCAAACTTCCTAGGCCTAATAAAACTTTTTTGGAATGTTTTTATTGGTTGGAGAATCTAGGGCAAAGTATTACCCATTTTTTTAAATGTTAAAAAATGTTTGGATAAAAATTCAAACATGTCAGGTACATAAAGAGTTTTCTAAACTCAGAATAGTCTTAAAGAAAATCAAGCAATTCACAGCCTCTTGAAAATTCTCCAGCTATAGGCCTGCTTCCAGAAAATCTACCATAGAATTGGTACTGTAAATTGAATTGTAGCTGAGTTTTTGATAGAGCTGAAGGTGGCCTCAGCTAAGGTAGTGGTAGTAGTAGACAGATGAAGTGGTGAATTTGAGGGGGTTACAAAAGATTGACTCAATAAGATTTGATGATTTAGGTATTTGGAGAGGAAAGGAGCTTCTAGCCTTAGCAGCTAGGAGATAGCAGTAGATTATACTAAGGTGGGGAATGCAGGGGAAAGAAACTGCTTTTAAAACCAAGAAGATGCATGAAGAGCTGGGGGCAGTGGTGCACACCTGTAATCCCAGAGGCTCTGGAGGCTGAGGCAGGAGGATCACAAGTTCAAAGCCAGCCTCAGCAACTTGGCAAGACCCTAAGCAACTCTGTGAGAACCTGCCTATAAATAATATATAAAAAGGAGCTTGGATGTGTCTCAGTGGTTAAATGTCCCTGTGTTCAATTCCCAGTGCTCCTTTATGCATCTTTAAAAATAAAGATGCATAAAGTCCCTGTTGAAATTCAGGAGGACACACCCACTGGGAGTTAGGAATATTAATCTATTAAATAAGGAGATTCAGCTGGACCTGTTTGTGGGCAAGCCCTGTACAGATAACAGAAGGCGGGGAATTGGATGAGATCTAGCCAGAGGTTTCAGAGAAAAAAAGACTGAGGCTGACATCCTGGGCAAACAGGAATATTGATGTGAGATGGTAGATGAGGAGAATGCCAGGAAGCAGAAGGGAAAACTGGAAAGGGATGAGGACCACCAGGAGAGAGTATATCCCAAGGAGGCAGAGGGCCATATTGTGCATTGAAGTTCAGAAGTAAGAAAGCTTATGGGGCTGGGATTGTGGCTCAGTGGTAGAGCGCTCGCCTGGCATGCACGAGGCACTGGGTTCCATCCTCAGCACCACATAAATGTAAAATAAAGACATTGTGTCCACCTAAAACTAAAAAATAAATTTTAAAAAGAATAACATGTTCTTTTTTTTCTTTTCTTTTTTTTTTTTTTTGTACCAGAGATTGAAACCAGGGTAACTTAACCACTGAGCATTCCCAGCACTTTTTATTTTTAATTTTGAGACAGGGTCTCACTAAGTTGCTGAGTCTGGCCTTAAACCTATCATCCTCCTGCCTCAGCCTCCCAAGTTGCTGGGATTACAGGTGTGCACCACCATACCCAGCTTGACTTTATCTTTCTGTATATTTATTTTTGTTCTGGGGATTGAACCCAGGATATCGTTCATGCTAGGCAAGCATTATCACTGAGCTACATCCTCAGCCCTGATAATGCTTTATATCTTTTATCTCTTTTTAATCATCATGATAACCTGACAGAGTAGGCAGATGTTTTATAATCCCCATTTTACAGACGGGGAAGGTTTTGAGTATTTTTGCCCAAGATCCCCACAACTATTAAATGACGGGGCTAGGGATTCCATACTTAACTGCAGGACTCCAAAGTTCATATATGTAAGCAGAAAGCAGCAAGTGAACAGCTCATGTTGGAAGCTCAGAAGTGAAGTGACAGAGGAGGTACACAATGCATAGGTTTAAGGGCCTTGTGGCTTCAAGTGACACTTCTCTACCCACTTACCCATCCCCACCTGACTTCACTACATCTAGGAGAGAAAAACCTCCTGGTGCCAGGGATGAGTTTGTCACTTCTGTGCTTTAAAATCTTTCCATGTTCTCTATCCTGTACCTTCATAATGAAATTTACACCCACACGTTGTAGCACAGAAAAGCAGAAACTAAGGACAAGGTCCCCAAGCTTGGCCAGAGTCCTAGCTCCGCCTCTCACTACCTGCATGACTGGTGGGTGCTTGGTCCTACCAGGCCTCAGGTCCTCGTCTGTGAAGTGGAGAGAATGATATCTGCCTGGTGGTGGTATCTGCAGACATCGTTTCTTTAACAATTCCCAAAAAGTGACAAGCACAGTGTCTAATCCAAAGTGAACAATAGAAAAAAAAAATACACTTATTAATCATTCAGAAAAATTAAGACAAAATCAAAGGCGAGTATCCTCACACCGCTAAATTGTAGACTTCTCCTGGCTTTTGAGTCCATGTTCATGAGCTATTCCCCACTGCACAAGTTTCTCGCCCTTCATAATGTACCTGCAATTCCCAATTATGCCTTGGCAAAATCTTTTTTTTTTTTTGTCCAGGCATCTGCCTCGCTTGAATGGCTTCTCTCCAATAAAAGGGTTCAGCACACACTCCTCCATCTCTTCCTTGCCTGCCTTGCCCCCCCCCCCACTTGTGGGAGCTGCGGCTGAGGAGCAGTCACTGAACCCAAAGAAAAGGTACTTTCTGTGTCTGTGTCTTTATTTAGTCCCCAAATTCACTTGGAGTGACCCTGACTGGTTTAGTGGTATGTTGTGATACAACCCAGTGCCTCACACGTGCTAAGCAAGTGCTCTACCACTAAGCTACAACCCCAGCCTCCTCAGTTCTACCAAGTATACCTTCTCCTCTGTTTTAACAGCTTCTCCCAGAATTAATTTATCCTTCCTGGTAGATTCTGAGTTCTTCAGGGTGAATATTTTCACTTTGTTCATCTCCGTAGATCAGCATCCCACCACATCCTGACAGTGCCTAGAAGACACTCGTCAGAAACACCTGATGAGGGACCTAGTTCCACTAGCCTCTGAATTGTCACTCAAAAGAATGCAATCCCCCAGCCCCTTCCATGCTCTCCAGATTTATAGACCAGAAGCAAGTCTGGCCTGTGCTCTGAAGGAATTTCCTCCATATTGGCCCCAGGGGAAAGCAGATAGCTGCCTGAGGTGTATCCCTTGTCCACAGAGGACTAAAGCTCACCGTTAACTTGTTTATGTGGCCTTAGCTGAGGGCACAGTTCCCCACTAGCAGCCCTCAATGGACTCAGTGCTTGAAGGCAGATGCTTTAGGAGGGGTGCGTATTCTTTGGTAGACTGAATAATGGACACCCCCCGGCCCCCAGAAGAGATTCATGGCCCAGTCTTTGGACTTTGTGAATGTTGCATTATGCAGCAAAGGGACTTTGCAGACGTGAAGAAATCCTCAAGATGGAGAGCTTATACTGTATCATCAGAATAGACCCTAAATGTGATCACAAAGCTTTTATTAGAAGGCAAGAGGATCGATGAAGGAGAAGGTGTTGTGTTGACAGAAGCAGAGATTGGACTAAAGTATACAGGAGCCAAAACCTGCCAGCAGTTTCCAGAAGCTGAAGAGTCAAAGAACATACTCTCCCTCTGGACCTTCCAGAAGGAACCAGTCCTTCAGATACAGGGTTTAGCCCTGTAGGACTCATTTGGGGCTTCTAACCTTCAAAACTAAAAGAATAAATTTGAATTGTTTTAGTTTTTGTTGGTTTTTTGTTTTTGTTTTTGTTTTTTCTCCAGTACTGAGGATTTAACCCAGGGGCATTTAACCACTCAGCTATATTCACAGCCCTTTTTATTTTTTATTTTGAGGCAGGGTCTCACTAAATTGCTGAAGCCAACCCCAAATTGCAATCCATCCTGCCTCAGCCTCCTTAGTCATTGGGATTCTGGGTATTCAACACTATGCCCAGCAAATTTGAGTTGTTTTAAACCACTAAGTTTGTGGTGATTTACTAAAGCAACAGTAGAAAACTAATATGCCATTCTTTTCAAAAAAAATACTTTTTTAGTCGTAGGTGTACACAAAACCTTTATTTTTAATTGCTAATTTTCTATGCGATGCTAGGGGTTGAACCCAGTGCCTCATGCATACTAGGCAAGAGCTCCACCACTGAGCCCCAGCCCCAGCCCCTAAAATGCCACCCTTATTCTCACAAGACAGTAGTTCTTTTTAATGGGGGATGAGGGGATATAAGTGTGGCAGGTACAAAGTGTATTTGGAAGGCAGGAGGGAGAAAGGGGAAGGAGGTGGCAGCAAAAGAGAAAAAGAGTGAAGTGGTCCCCCTTCTCCACAGAGAAGCCCTCTTCACCAAGAGTCTCTGCAGAAGAGTCCAATGTAGATAAAATTTCCTATTTTCATGTCACCCTGTTTACTTGGCCACTGGCCGAGAAGATACCAGCACTCCAGGTGCTGGACACCCCTTACTAGTTTTTCATAAACGTATCCAGTACAGTAGTTTGTAGAAATGTGGAAACAAGGTCTCTGGCCTTGAGCTGGGCTTCACAGAGATGTCTGCATTTTTAAGATAAGTTACAGCTGGGCTCCATGGTAACAGCTGGCAGGGGAGGAAAGAAAGGGGAAAGAAGCTCTCCCCTTCTCAGGTGTTGTCCCTGAAGAGTTAACTTGCCCAGAACAGTGAAGGAAAAAGCAGCTTTTATGTGAACTTCTGCAGACTGTGAACTTCTGAGCCCCTCCCCTGACATGCTGGGTATAAAACTCTGAAACTCCCTGAACTCGGGGTTCAGGGGATTGATGGATTACAGCAGAAGCTGTGCCCCCTGAACCTGGCTGCAGCCAAATAAAACTGTTTCCTGCTGTCTTTGGTGCCTTGACTTCTTTGTCCCTACAACAAGAGAACAATAATAGGAGACTTGGGGTCCGAAGTGATTCTTTCCTGACTACAGATTGAATCCTTCATTGTCTTGATCAGACTCCCTAACTGGCTCAGCCCAAAATTGCCTAAGGCATCTCGTATCTTTGCAAATAGGACTGAACTTTCCTAGACAATTGTTGACCTCCCAAAAATTAACTTCCTATGGGCTCTGCGTTCATCCTGGGCAGGAAGGCCAACAGGCTGACTTCATTGTGGATTTGTAGGAACAGTGGCAACCTCTTTGTGTTCTTGAGGAAAGTTCACAGCCAGACTTCTATAAGGATGCCTTGTTAGTTCCCTAGGACTGCTGTTAACAAATTACTACAAATTTGGCAGCTTAAACCAATATGGATTTATTCTTTTGCAGTTTGGGAAACCAGAAGTCTAAAATCAAGTTACCATGCTCCCTCCAAAGGCTTAAGGGAATAATCTATCCTCACCTCTTTCAGTTCCCATTGACTCCTCAGTTTGTAGCAGAGTAACTCCAATGTCTGTCTCCATATTCACACTAACTTCTTCCCTGGTCTCTGTGAGTCCAAATTCCTTCTCTCTCTCTCTCTCTCTCTCTCTCTCTCTCTCTCTCTCTCTCTCTTTCTCTCCTCTCTCTCTCTCTCTCTCTCTCTCTCTCTCTCTTCTCTCTCTCTCTCTCTTCTCTCTCTCTCTCTTTCTCTCTCTCTTTCTCTCTCTCTCTCTTTCTCTTTCTCTCTCTCTCTCTCTCTCTCTCTCTCTCTCTTTCTCTCTCCTCTCTCTCTCTCTCTTTCTCTCTCTCTCTCTCAATTTTTTTTTTTTTATGGACACAATGTCTTCATTTTTATGTGCTGCTGAGGATCGAACTCCATGCCTCACCTGTGTGAGGCAAGCATTCTACCACTGAGCTACAGCCCCAGCCCCTCTTTTCTCTTAGGGGGAGCCACTGAAGAGCTGACTTCAGACCACGCTGGGTCAGAGCTGGCAAATGACAAGTGGCACTGTCTTCCAGGCAGAGCTAGAGATCAGCTGGCTTCTCCCACCTGCCCAGGGAGCTAGACGAAGCTCTAGAGGTCCTGGGGCCTACTTCTGAAGAGAGGGCCCCAAAGACAGGTTTCTGAGGAACATCTGCACCACGTAGGGATCTGATGGAGACCGAAAAGCAGAAAAAGGTTTTATCCTGAAATCAGAAAGAAAACATAAGGAAATTTAGTAGACCAGATGATCTCTGAATTTTCCAGCACCAGAGATATTCTATGTTTCTATATGGCAAACATATTGATAGATCCTCAGACTATTTCTGATTTGAAAAGATTAGGCTTATATTCTGCCAGGGACCAAAAGGGAGTTCTCCTTCAAAGAATAGCCTGACAGTTACAAGAAACAGCCCCCTGGGAGACATCTCGCCTGGGAGACACCCTGCAGCCATCCATCTCCCTGAGACATCCTGCGGCCATCCGTCTTCCTGAAACACCCTGCGCTATTTCACCTTGTGAAGACTTCCAGCAACTGCCGATAAGAGCTCCCCCATCCCCAGCCCATAAATACCCCTGTGTGAACAAAAAAAGTTTGCAGCTTGATCAGAACTTTTGTCTTGCTGTCATCCTTCGTGTCTCTTGTCCCTTCATTCCTCCCCATCTAGGTTCGCTGCCCACGTTGATGTGTCCTGCCGGTCGGGACAATATTCTAGTAAAAGTCAGGAGCATCAGGGTGATCAGAGAATACCAGGTTATTTAAACTGTATAGATATCAGTTTCTTCCTTTGTGAAACGGGGATAACATTTACCTTGGAGAGTTGTTCAGAAACAATGTGATGTACAAGAAGGAAATTCCCAAGGGATTTGACGTGTTTGAACCTCAGTATTCTCCACTGTAAAATAAGAATCCTAACTTTGACCTTTCAGGGATTGCTCTGAGGATTCAAAGTGTTGTTTATAGCACTTGGCACATTGAAGGCTTTCAGTGCCTGAGGATTTTGTTTTCTTTTTACTCCTTAATTTAAAGTTAATTTAAATCACAGAAAAGTGTCTGACTTAAGTCCAGATAATTCTTTTTGTTCCTGCAGTAGAAGAATTCTAGGACAGACCTCGTGATTGCTGACCTCTGGGAGCCTTTGGCCTTCCTTTGAGTAGAAGCAGAGCCAGTGCTTTGCATCCAATGAGAGAGAGAGAGAGAGAGAGAGAGAGAGAGAGAGAGAGAGGGGGGGGGAGAAGGAGAGAGGAGAGAAGGAGAAGGAGAAGACAATGACGACAGCTCAGCAATGGTGGTGCACACCTATAACCCCAGTGATGCAGGAGGATCAGGAGTTCAAGTCCAGCCTCAACAACAACTCAGTGAGCCCCTGTCTCAAGTACTGGGGCTGTAGTAATTGGGTTCAATACCAAAAGATAAAATAAAACAAATATATGCATATCACATATATGTATACATACACACACATACAAATGAACGACAAAGTTGAAGGGATTTTGCAGGTGTAATTAAGACCTTAATTTGTTCACTTTGAGCTAATAAAAAGGCACACCCTTAGTCAGGTATCCTCAGTGAATTAAATCACTGAAGCAACGGGAATATGTGGTGCTGGCCTTTAAAAGCAAATATGCATGTTTAACCTGCCTGTGGAGAGAGCCACCTCGACAAGAGAAGGTCTCAAACCTACAACCACAAGGAACTATGGTCTGCCAGCAACCTGCATGAACTGCAAGAAGACCCCATGTTTCAGTGGACATCTGGTTTTCAGTCCTATGAAAAGACTTCAATTATGCCTTGCCCAGACCAACGGAAACTATGGGATAATACATTAGTATTGTCAGCTGGGCAGAGGGGACATACCACCTATCATCCCAGTGACCCAGGAGGCTGAAGCAGGAGGATTCCAAGTTTGAGACCAGCCTGGGCAACTTAGTGAGACCCTGCCTCAAAATAAAAAATGAACAAGAACTAGGGCTATAACTCAACGGTAAAGTGACTCTGGGTTCAATGCCCAGTACGAGTGTGTGTGTGTGTGTGTGTGTGTGTGTGTGTGCGCGCGCGCACACGCGCGAAAGAGAGAGAGAGAGATTATTATCTTAAGCCACTAAACCTGTGGTAAATTTTTACGTGGCAATAGAAAACAAACATACCTCTTTTGCCTCCTTCATGCAAACCATGGCTTTTTAATATCTTCTTTCTTCCTGCAGTCTCTATTCCTGTCTGAGACTGAATTATGAGTCACAATGGCCTCCCCACAGATTTCTAGTTTCCTGTGGTCTCCTTCTTCATTCTATCCTGCGCTTCTCAGTCAGAGTAACCCTCTCAAAGCATTGCCCTTGACTTGCTCAAGAACCACGTTAACTCTCCTGGGGTTGGTTATCAACTCGCATCTCTACGACCTGGTTTCACATTCCTCTGCCACCCAGTCCTTACAGAGCTTGCCTGGCTCTCTTGGCCTGTCTGATGACCAAACCTGTGACGTAGGCCTCATTAGTGAAGTTGACTAGTTAAGAAAGTCCACTCTGGAGAACACCTTCTGTAGAGCAGTGGCTCATGACTTTAAGTGATTTTTTTTTTTTAAGTAGGACTGAGAATAGTGAAGTCCCAGTGTCAGACCTAGGGGTCAGCTCATAGACCCCAGGGACTTTGGGGGGAGTTGTTGTTATTGATGCCCTTAGTTTAAGTTGATTGTAGTTTGCATTGTTGAAGCTTTTAAAGCTGTTCTTCAGAATTAACTAAAATGTATTGAGGGTCTATTAGGTGCCAGGTACTAGGATAGATACTTAGAAGTATGTTATTTTCATTAAAGGTATTCTCACAGCACTAGTATCTTTTTTAATTTTTTTAAAAATGATCATTGATCCCACTGCCCACATAACCTTTACTGACTTTTTTTGGTTGTGGGGGACAGATTACCGGAAATTGAACTCAAGGGCACTTAACCACTGAGCCACAATCCCAGCCCCCTTTCTTGTTTTTTTTTTTTTTTTTATCTTTTATTTTTAAGGCAGGGTCTAGCTAAGTTACCCAGGTTGGCCTCAAATACGATCCTCTGCCTCAGCTTCCTTGTAGCTGAAATCATAGATGTGCACTGCCGCACCTGGCTAGATTATTGAATGAAGCAATGAATTAATGAGACCAGACCTAATAGTGCTGCAGAGTCTAAGAGGTAATGGCCCTTGTGACTTTCTTATAGAACTTAATACTATTAACAGATACTTAAGAGATATTTATAAAAGTAGGTACAGATTTTCAATTATAAATATTAAATCATCAATTAATCCTACCCTCCCTAGTCACAAGAGCAGTCTTTCAGTTAGGGGTCAGACAGCGCTGCCCCTTAGGCCTACTTCTGTGTCAGAATTACTGAAGGGCCATATTATGTCCCTCCTAAAGGCACAGGACTCTGTAAACCAAATGGTGAAACCCAAATATGGTTAAAGAATTGCTGATGAAGTTTCACATTTATTTTTTTTCTTCTGAAAGCCAAGCTGAGGCATGAAACAGGCCACTGGAGTTTTGTGAAGGCAGGAGGGGGAATGAGATCAGATCTGCGCTATAGATTACTCTCATAGCAGAATATTGGATGGACGATAGCAGTTTTCAGCCTAGAAGAATTAAGGTGAAATCTTAACACTTTCCCAGTTGAATAGAATAGATATTTGTATATGTCTCATCTTTCCCATCTGAGTTCCTTCATATGCCAATGATGCCTCAGTAAAGTTCTGTTCAGTACATAATTGGAAAAGAAACAAATGGGTTTAGAGGAAGGAAACAGACCATTTTGACTATAGCAGAAAACCTGTATAGCAGAGCAGTAGGAGAGAGACCTGTGAAAGAAAGAAAAGGCAGATTATGGGAGGGATTGATTATTAATCTTTTTAAAAGTGTGCATTGGATTGTAGTTCCACTTCTTTCTGAATGATACTGGACAAGTCACTTAACCTTTCTGAGATTTAGTTTCCTTTATCTGCAAAATAAAGATGACAAAAATGGGACCTATCTTAAAAGGTGGCAGTGAAGATTAGACAATGAATGTAAGCCACTTGGCAGAGGACTAAGTGCTCAGTAACTGGAATTGTTGTTAACCCTACCTAAGCAAACATTTAAAGATGCCTGAGCAAGAGAAAGAAGTGTTTAAAGAGGTTCTTTACAAGAACTAATCGCACCATTATTAATCACTTTCCCTCCAGAATTAATATACCAAATTCTATCACCACTTCCTCCTTCCTTTCTAGTGAGAATCATTCCCAGGAGGAGCCCCTAACTAGCAACGAAAGCTCTCTTATGCTAGTCAAAGTATCCTAGCTGTGGAGTGCCCCCCACCCCACCCGACACGTACACATTCTCCATCTCTCTAGGATGGAGAATCAGAGTCCTCCAATACTACTTTGAAGGTCAACCATCACTACCCCAGATTTATATCCAGGGTGTGTTCTGAGGAGAATAAAGTAGGTAGGTGATGTTTCTTTTCATTTCAAAGCATAGATATTTCCCCCCAAAATCCAGGGAGGTGTCCAGGCTTTCAAGAGTAGCCCTACTTCCTCAAGTCCCTTAAGCACTAATCAGGGAGCTTATTCTCTGAAGAATTTATGAGGAAAGACATCTCTCTGCCTCAATTTTGTTATCTATAAAATGGAAGGTAATAAAGGTACTTCATGAGGTTTTTTTCTGAGGATTAAATGAGCCAATGTGTACAAAGGGCCTATATGATACTACCTGGCACATTGCATGTGTTTCATGTTAGCTACACTTTATTAAGGGCTTTATTTCTTCCACTATTTGTAGTGCTTATTTATGGTTATATATTTCTCAGTCATTAAGCATTAATAGTGAACCTGTAATAGGCTATTTCATCCCAAGCCTACACCTAGGGTAGAAGTGACTGATGGCTTATAAATATTCATCCTCCAGTTCAGAGACACCCAGCTTTTCCCCAGACCCAACCACAGGTGGTAGTATATGTTGATTTAATTTATTGAAAAAAATAAATTTCAGACAAGCTTTTAGATTAATTGGTAACTTTATTAATAACTGTAGTGTCTACACACATTTGAAAACACATGTAGGAGACATGCCATATAGTCAGTCTGTGATAATTTCTGAAGTTCCTTTGGATTCATGAAATCCCTGCAATCAGCTCCAGAAGTAAATGATCAGACCTTAGTGTCTTAATCCACAAAATCAAGGTTTGAACAGAAAGACTCAATATTCTATAACTCCACAAAATAAAACTAAAATGCAATTGTCCTCTCATAGGAGGGTACAAAAATAGTGTTAGCTACATGCTTTCTCTCAGCCTCATCTATAAAAAAATATATATATATTAATTCTGTTGTCCCACCTGTCTTGCAGAGTCTTCTGAGAAGCAAATGAGGTAGCAACTATAAATTAAAACCTCTTCTCAGTGGGGAATAGAAAACCAGGATTGAGGCAACGCAGGGGTGGAGAGTAGGGGGTGAAAAAAGAGGGCTCTTTACAACGAGCAACATTCTGATTTCAATGGAAATCTAAAGGTTACACTAAACTGTGAGGCATAAAGGTAGGACCTATTGCAGCCTCCTCTTTCACAAAGAGAATCTTAACATGCCCCCAAACCCCGAGCTGTTGCACTGTGACTAAGGGCAGATTTGGGAAAGGAGCCGCAAAAATATATCCATTTTCATCCTGTCTTCACATACCTCTAATGGAAAAGAAGCAAGGAAGAAAGGGGTGGGTAGAAAAATTAACTCAATAAATATTAATTCAGTAAGTACTATTTGTCCTCTATGTGCCAGGCATTGGTTTGCACTTAAGGCACAGTGGGAAGTCAGACCCACAAAGCCTGTCAAGGATAAGGAGAAAGATCATAATTAAGAACAAATAAACCAATTTCAGCTCGTTAGGAGGAAGACAAAACAGCCAGGCAGGAAAGATAGGAGCGAATTCCTGAGTGGATGGCTTAAAAAGGTATATTCAAGATGACTTTTGAGCCCAGATCTAAATGACGAATGCGCTTTGCACTGCCGTGGGAGCGCAGCGCAGCGTTCCAAGCACAGAGCATTAAATGTAAAAACGATCCACAAATCCAGAAAGGATTTTAAACACCCAAGGGGGAGTGGTAAGTATTCCGCAGCAGCGGGAAATTTTAAATATTCGTGTCGCCCAATCAGGAAAAGTTGAGGGCCCGGCTGCGCGGGCTCCGCCCTAAGTACACAAAACCCGCGGTACACACAGGACACCTCGCAGGGTCGAGCTGGCGGCTGGATACACCAGCTGCGGTCAGGCTTCAATCGTACCGAGCTGTCAGCGTTCGCTGGAGTCGGGTTTCTGTCCTGGGGTCCTCGTAAACCACGACTTTGTTTTAGGTCAATAAAACACACCCAACAAAGCCACCAGAACACAACGGTGTGGGGCTGGGAGGAGAAAGGACAGACCCCTAGCATCCCAGTTTAGTACTAAGAAAGCTAAGCAGCGCAATAGGAGAAATGACGCGCTTTTAGAATCAAAAGCAAGTCCAGTCACACACCCGGAACCTCAAGTTACAAATGTTTAAAAACTACTTGTGCCACCTCCTAGGACGTTTAGAACTAAGGGAGTACAAGTGAACCAAGCTCTTTTCTGCTGATTAAGTGGGTGGCTCTTAAAAGAGCCTTTGGAGAAAAGCGGCTAGAAAGCGCCAAGTCCGGGCAGGACTCATTTGGAGCTGGTGTACTTGGTGACCGCCTTGGTGCCCTCGGACACGGCGTGCTTGGCCAGCTCCCCGGGCAGCAGCAGGCGCACGGCCGTCTGGATCTCCCGCGACGTGATGGTCGAGCGCTTGTTGTAGTGCGCCAGGCGGGACGCTTCGCCGGCGATGCGCTCGAAGATGTCGTTGACGAACGAGTTCATGATGCCCATGGCCTTGGACGAGATGCCCGTGTCGGGGTGGACCTGCTTCAGCACCTTGTACACGTAGATGGAGTAGCTCTCCTTGCGGCTGCGCTTGCGCTTCTTGCCATCCTTCTTCTGGGCCTTGGTGACGGCTTTCTTGGAGCCCTTCTTGGGGGCCGGAGCGGACTTGGCGGGTTCAGGCATGGTAAAACACGGAGCCAACAAGGCTCAGCCAGGGGAAGAATTAAGGGGATGGGCGGGCCTGATCCTTTTATAACCACCTTATGCAAATTAGGGCTCAAAAAGTCCTTCGCTTTCATTGGTCCATGTAGGGACCTTGCGTTTTCAGCAAAACCTACGTAACAATAACGACTCTGGATTTTATTGGTCGTTTCTGGAGCCAAATTAGGACCAATGAAAACCTCGCTCCTGACCCCACCCCTAGGAAAGCTTATAAAGGGTTTCTTTTTGGTGCTTTTTCAATCTTGTGGGGGAAATCTGACGTTTCTGCTGGTTTAAACGCTCGGTTTAGTCATGTCCGGCCGTGGCAAGCAGGGAGGCAAAGCTCGAGCCAAGGCCAAGTCGCGCTCCTCGCGCGCTGGCCTCCAGTTCCCGGTGGGCCGGGTGCACCGCCTGCTGCGCAAGGGCAACTACGCCGAGCGGGTGGGGGCCGGCGCGCCCGTCTACATGGCGGCGGTGCTCGAGTACCTGACGGCCGAGATCCTGGAGCTGGCTGGCAACGCGGCCCGCGACAACAAGAAAACGCGCATCATCCCCCGTCACCTCCAGCTGGCCATCCGCAACGACGAGGAGCTGAACAAGCTGCTGGGCAAAGTGACCATCGCCCAGGGCGGCGTCCTGCCCAACATCCAGGCCGTGTTGTTACCAAAGAAAACCGAAAGCCACAAAGCCAAAAGCAAATAAACGCTGACAAGCTAAACCAAAGACCAAAGGCTCTTTTTAGAGCCACCCAAGTTTTCAAAAAAAGAGCTAATGCGCTACTTGTGATCAGCCCTTCATTTGACACTTTTGGTGGCTCTTAAAAGAGCCTTTGGGGTGAGGGGATGGTGCCCAGCCTAGTTACTTGTTCTTGCCAGGCTTGTGACTCTCCGTTTTCTTGGGCAATAAGACAGCCTGGATATTGGGCAACACGCCGCCCTGAGCGATGGTGACACCCCCGAGTAACTTGTTGAGCTCTTCGTCATTTCTCACGGCTAGTTGCAAATGGCGAGGGATGATACGCGTCTTCTTGTTGTCGCGGGCCGCGTTGCCAGCCAGCTCCAGGATCTCGGCGGTCAGGTATTCGAGGACTGCCGCCAGGTAGACGGGCGCGCCGGCCCCCACCCGCTCGGCGTAGTTGCCCTTGCGCAGCAGGCGGTGCACCCGGCCCACCGGGAACTGGAGGCCAGCGCGCGAGGAGCGCGACTTGGCCTTGGCTCGAGCTTTGCCTCCCTGCTTTCCGCGTCCTGACATGACGGCTAAAAATGCGGTTAGAGCTTCTTTTTCAAGGAGAAGGATGTGGAAAGGATAACCAATTTGATGTAATTTATAAGAGCTACCGGGAGGGGTGAGGGGAACTAGTTTGATTGGCTGCAAACGGAGCCGGCTCAGACAGCCAATAGGGGAGCAGAAAACAGACTTCTGGTTTGCAACAAGGAAATGACGGATTTTTAAAGTACCTACCAATCGCTGAGAGCCACATTAAGTCCCCTTATTTGCATAGCAGGATTTTTAAAGCGGAGGGTTTCAAACAAAAACCATTCTCTTTTAGAGTGGCAATTTGTCGCATTGTTTTGGTTCCTGTTTAGGGTAGGGAAATCCCCAAAAGGAACCTAAATAATACAGAAGCCCTCAAGTAGACGGATAATTACTCCTGTATGGGATTCCGCAGCCAGTTATCCCCTTGAGCCCTAAACTAACCCTCCACCTCTCACCGTTTCTGTCTCGTCACAGCCAGGCTCCTTTAAAGAATTAACTGCTGGGGATGCGTCCTTTCTTTGCCCTCAGTTTGGTGGGTGGCTTCGCCCCACCCCCACATCCCTGCCCAGTCTTGGAATTGAGTTTGACCGAGGGCTAAATATGTTATCCTTCTCTTGACCTCCAGGAGGCGTCCGGTAACACCTTGAAACTTGGTGGCTTGGTTCTCAAAATGTCGCCGTTCGTTTTTCTTACCTCCGACTTTTCTTATCCTGTTTCTATTCCTCTACCCACTCCTAAGTCTGCAAATGACTGTCTCCCTACCCACAGATCTTCATTCTTCCTGAGGTGTCTAGCCCATTTTCTGTGCTTTCAACGAATATCCACATTTGTTTCAGGAGCTCAGACCCTCTTATCTAACTGCTTACCAGATAATTCAACCTGATTGTCCTTAAACATCAGAACAGGAACTCATGCAAAGAACGCTCGCCCTTTTTGTCCTCTTTCCCTGAATTGCACCAACGAAATTCCAGGTACTGAGACAGAAAGACCACCCATAGACAACTAGGGGAAGAGTCTCTCTTCTTTCTAAAGAAGAGATAAGAGAGGATAGGGAAATCAAGCTTCCGACCCCAGCTATTTTAAGCCACAAAAATAGTTCCTTAAATACCCCCTAGCAACTACCAACCGCAAAATGTTCTCTAAAGCACTGCCTCTAGCGCCAACAGACCCTCAACCCCCACCCTTATGCTAATAGAGGCTTAGGAATTACTCTTTCCTGATTTGCTGAAGAAGACAAAATAGAGAGAGTTGATTGGCCTCTTTCTGAATCTTTTTACCTGTTATCCCATCGATCACCTATAGGGACAGATCATCCCATAAAAACCGCTAGACAGAAGAGTGGTACTTTGTCTTGGGACACTTCCCATGCTGCAGGTGCATTTTCTGCTTTAAATAAAATTTGCTAGTCTACTCTCAGTTTGTTCGTGGATACAGTACCTAAGCCAGCATTTGCTCTTCCCTTTGTCTCAACAGCATATCCAGACAGTTACTTCTTACCTCTTCAGCCTTTTTCTCCCAGCTCTCCTTGTCTACCTCTCCTCACTCCCTTAGATTTTAGACCCAGCTTCTGAAGAGTAACTTTACCTGCTGGTTCTAATGACCACGGTGATTCTCCACCCACCTTTCCTAGAAACCTTTCTGCAAAGTTTTTCTGTTTCTTCTTTCCCAAAGACGTTCTACCTCCCTCACACTATTTTCATTCTTTCCTTAGTGTCTCACAAGAGAAAATAACTGATTTAAATTTTTTTCTTTGAGCTCTTTTCTAATGCTCTCCTTTATCCACATCTTTATTCAATCAGCACTTATTGAGTGTGTTATTGGACTGTGGGTATGCAGATAATTGAAACTAGTAAGTCTGTGATGAAATGCTTCTAGAAAAATGGAGGCAGGGTGGTGAACTCTGGGAGTTAAATTAGTTAATATCAGCAATCTGTAGTGATAACTCTGGGTAAGAATGCTCTTATAGATTTGCACAACGCTCAAATTCAATCAAAAGTGATGGAAATGTTTCCTCAATTGTGGAATGTAACCAAAGATAATTCTGACCTATCCAGATGTTAGACTTAATGAAGTAACTTAACTTATTCAGCCTTGCTTTCATATACTTAATAGTTTAGATTCCATACAAAACCCTTTTAGATAAGTCCAGATAGGCCAATATCTTACAAATTATTGCAGACTCATTTACTCTCTATTGCTCCCAAGAGCGCCCTTCCTGGTTTTCTTACCAGAGCTATTATAAAAGAAAATAGAGCAGGCAATTTGTAAAAGTATACACCATTACAAATAGGCTGGATCTTATTTCCTTTAACACCTCTGGGATCGTTCACCAAAGGCAACTGCGTTCCTTCTCAGACAGTTTAGTTAAGCAGGCATTTATTTTGTATTCTAGAGCCATTCCACCATTCCAGCCATTGACCCCTCTCTCTCCCTGTAGCTCCACCTCCCTCACCACCACCCCACCGCCTATTGCACTGTGCACCATTCATTAGGTGAGCATGGCCTCTCTGAAACTCCATGAGGTTGCACATACAGTTGCCCCTGACAGATATGCTTCCTCCTCTCTCTTTCTCTCCCTCTCTCCCACATTTCTCCTTCCCCACCTCCTTCTATCCTCCCCCCCTCCCTTTCTCTCCTTCTTTTTGTGGTACTGGGATTGAAGCCTGGGGTGCTTTTCCACTGAATTGAACTTCACCCCCAGCCCGTTTTATTGTTTTTATTTTGAGACAGGGTCTAGCTAAGATGCTGAGGTTGTCTCTAACTTGCAAATCCTTATGCCTCACCCTCCCAAGTTGCTGGGTTTACAGGTGTGTGCCTGACTTTTCTCGTCTTCCCCTGCTTCTCTACTCTTCCCACTCCTCAAAAACGCTCTTCACACACTAACCAGCATGGTCTTTCCAATAAACATCCTAATTCTTTTTTCACCATAGGATTTCTCTTCAGGTGATTTCACCACCACCCCATAACACTCAGCCACCCCGCTAATCCCAGCGATCTCATTTCATTTTGATAATCCCTAGTAGAAAGATGCCTCTCATATACTTTCAAATGATAAAATTAGTAGACAAACGTTTAATGACAAACAGGAAATACATAGACTCAAAAGTACAGTTGTCCCCCCTTATCCACAGTGGGGTATGTTCCCACATGACCAGTGGATACTGGAAACGGCGGATAGTACCAAACCCCATAGATACTGTAATTCCCCAGTTCCATGGAAGAGTGGTTCCTGGGACCCCCACCGGTATCAAATCTGCAGACGTTCAAGTCCCTTATGTAAAATGGCATAACATTTGGCTATAACCTAGGCATGTCCTCTTAAATCATCTCCAAATTACTTACTATGTCTGCTACAACATAAGGGCTGTATAAATACTTGTTATACTCTATTGTTTAAGAACGATAACAAGGAAAAGGTCTGCACATGTTTCGCACAGATGCAAGTTGTAAAAAATACTTTCAATCAGCAGTTGGTTGACTCCACAGATGCCCATCAGGTGTATATGGACTCCATGGATTTGGAGACTGATTTATTACGTTTTTTTCCTGTTATGTTTTTCATAACTGTGATAAAGTTTAACTTATAAATTATGCTCAGTAAGAGATTAACAACAATAACTAATAATAAAATAGACTAATTATAACAATATACTGTAATAGAAGTCATTTAAAAATTATATGTTTATTTCTGTAATTTTCCACTTAATATTTTTAGACCACAGCTGACTTCAGGTGACTGAGATCATGGAAAAGGGGGAACTACTGTATCTCCTACAATTACAGATTGGAAAAACCTGACAGATATCACCTTAATCACGTGATCAGAATTACAGTTAGTAATAGGAGAGTTCAAGATCATGCGTCCCCGAATAAGGTGCAGAAAGGAGGACTCAATGTCGCTTGCTATAGTTTGAATCTGGAGTGTCCCCCTAAAGTCCACTGTTAGAGGCTGGTCCCCAGTTTGGTGCTATCAGGAGGTGGTGGAACCTTAAAGAGGTGGGACTTAGTGGGGGGTGTGCCCTTGAAGTGGATATCAGGACTCCAGCCCCTTCCTCTTCTTTTTCCTTTGCATCCTGGCCTTTCGGGGAGTGGCTTTGTTCTGCCAGGTTCTCCCTGCCATGAGGTACTTCCTTGCCCAAGCCCAAAGCCATGGGGCAAACCGACCATAGACTGAAACCCAAAACCACCAGCCAAAATAAATCTTTTTTTTTTTTAAGTTGTAGATGGACATAATACCTTTATTTATTTATTCATTCATTTGTTTGTTTATCTGCTTGTTTGTTTATTTTTATGTGGTGCTGAGGATCAATCGAAGCCTGTGCCTCAGGCATGCTAGGCAAGCGCTCTACCACTGAGCCACAACCTCAGCCCCAAAATAAATCTTTTTATAAGTCAATTTGTCTCATGTGTTTGTTACAGTAATGGAAAGCTGACTAATGTATCATTTCTGCAGTATTCCTGCCAAAAATGCAACCTTAGATCTTAATCATGGATTAAACATTAGACAAATCTAAATTGTGATGCATTCAATGAAATAAATGGCCTGTCGCCTTTAAAATGTCAAAGTCAGCCAGGTGCAGAGTCATGCACCTAGAGTCCCAGCCACTGGAGTGGCCAAAACAGGATTGCTTGAACCCAGAAGTTTGAGACCAGCCTGGATGACACATCAAGACCCCATCTCTAAATAAATAAATACCCCAAAGACAAAGAAAGACTAAGGAACTAGTCCAGGTTAATGAAAACAAAAGAGACCTAACAAGTAAATGCACCATTTGGTCCTAGATTGGCTCCTAGACCAGAGAACAAATTTTTTTTTTTTAAATTTTACATATAGAGCATTAGTGAAACAATTGGCTAACTTTGAATAAGGTCTGTAATTTAGATAATAGTACTGTATCTATGTTAATTTCTAGAATTGGACAATTACATTCTGGCTAATGTCTATCTCTCTTTAGTAAATATACATTCATAAAATATATTAGTCATGGCTTTCTACAGAAACAGAACAACTAGGAGAGAGAGAAATAGATTTTATTACAGTAAATTTGCTCTTTGATTATGGATGATAACAAATTGAAAGATCCCCAAGATCTTCAGGGTGAGTTGGCAAGGTGGAGACCCAGAAAAATGGAGATCTAAAAGGCCTGAGAACCAATGGTGTAGTTTGAGTCTAACGACTGGGCTCAAGACCCAGGAGGAGCAAATGTTTTAGTCTGAGTTCCAAGGCAGGAAAAAGCTAATGTTCTAGTACCGATGCAACCAGTCAGGAGGATATCTTATTTACTTGGAAGAAAAGCACTTTTTAAAATTTATTTCCACGTTTTTTTTAATTGGTGCATTGATAGTTGCACATAATGATGGGATTTCTTTTTTTTTTTTTAATGTTTGTAGGCCTTTAATGGTTGCATCTGTACTAAACATGTACAGACTTTTTTCTTGTTATTATTCCCTAGATGATACAGCACAACAACGTTTTATATAGCATTTCCATTGTATTAGGTATTGTAAGTCATCTAGAGATGATTTAAAGTACACAGGAGGATATGCATAGATTGTATGCAATTACTATTCCATTTTATATAGGGGATTTTATAGAGAGGACTTAATATTTTTGGCATCCGCAGATTTTGGTATTCTTAGGGGGTGCTGGAATCAATCTCCTGACATTACCAAGGGATAATTGTATTTCCATTTGGGGGTTACTATCAATAAAGCTTCCATGAACACTGATGGGCAAGTCTTTGTATTAGATATAAGCTTTCATTTCTTTGGGGTAAAATCCTTGAAATGGAATGCTTGGGTTATTAATCAGCATATGTTTAATTTTTTAAAAACAGCTAAATATTTCCAAAGAGGCTATACCATTTACATACCAGCAGCATAGGAGAGTTCTGGTTTCTCCAAATCCTTGCCAGTGCTTGCTATGGTTGGTCTTTTCCATTTTAGACATGATGATGGGATTTCTTGTTACATATTCATACCTGCACCCAATATAACAATATAATTTGGCCAATATCGCTCTCCAACACTTCCCTGCAATTACACTGTTGTTCTATTCAGGCTTCCAACTCTTTGGATAAGGCCCCCACACATTAGGGAGGGCAGTTTGCTCTACTCTGTCTACCAATTTAAATGTTCCTATTATTCAAAACACTCTCACAGAAACGCCCAGAATAATATTTGACTGCCAGCAGTCTGGCTGGGCACAAATCAGGAGCCACTTGAAGATTCAAGCAGGAACGAACTTTATTTTTAGAACTCACGCTGCCCACTGCCCACACAAACTCTCCAGGAACTCCCTGAGAGCTCAAAAATAGCGGGCACCGGAGGCAGCAGGAACCCTCCTTCTGCCAAAATGCCAGGCACCATCTTGACCTGGCCGTGGCTCTCAGCATCTCCCCCCTTCTGTTTAATTAAACAACAAGCATGTGGCTTAGGGACGTGCCTGTCTTAGGTTGTCCAATACTACATATAGTCCTTACCCGTCATCGGATGAGCTGACCTCAAGGCGTCAGCCTCCTCTCTTAGGTTGGTACCACTGCAATTGGATCTTACCCGTTATTGACTACCGGTCCAGCATACAGCCACACCTGTGGATAGTGGTTTTTACACAAACAACATGAACAACCTGCTACAAGCAGAAAGGGGAGGATACAAAACACCATGACACCAAGCCAATCGATGGCCCCTTTTGGAAAAATTGTACCACTGGTGACACCATCAGCAAAGATACCCCGGCACTACCACAATTTGCTGCACCAATAGTTAGTTCACAATGCATACAAGTGATACATACTCCAGGCAAGTTTTGCAAGAAGTTTAAAGCAGAGGAATCCATTAATATGTCCTTTTCCTCCCAAAGTAAATCGACTCCTTGATTGAGCATCACTTGTTGAGTTACATTATTCATTGATGCATCAGTTTATACAGTTTGTTGTGATAGCTATCGCAGAAGCTGTAGTTTGGTTTTATCTTTGTCTTCATCGGCACTGGAATGAAGATAGGAATTCTGGTAGTGATGGCTAAAAAAAAATTATGTAACATTCCAGCAGGCACTAAAAAAAAAAGCAATTGCAATTTTCTAAACAATTTAGTATCCTGAATAGAATTAGATATAATGAAGAGGAAAGGTGAAAGTAAACAAACAGATCTGTTAACCTCCTTTTTTGTTCACATTTTAGAACAATCCTCAACAGCTGTTTACCCAATTTAAATTAAACCATTTAAATCACATGAATAATAAAAACAAATTTGGATCCATTTTTTCATGATTGCTCCTTATATATGATATATGGACATACGCACATACAGACATGCAAGACAAAACACAAGTGTGCACACATAACACAATACATACAACACATAACATAATAGTAAAGGCCTTGTAGCTTTTTACAGGTGAAATCCCCATTGCAATGCTCAAAAACTCCACAGTCAAAAAATAAAACTGATCAGAAAAACATTAACCTAGGTCTGTATGAGCTCAAAAAAACAAAACAAAACTTCATGATGTGGAAAAGGGCAATAATAAAATAGATATTGAAAAAAGCATCCTGGTTACCACCTGGGTTTGACTCTTCTTTTGATATCCCATCCTTTTTCCTGTAACTTGCATATGGGTCTGAAGGTATTTCCACAAGCAAGCCCCAAGGTTTCTTACATTTGAAATAGGCCTTAATGATGTTCATTATTCATTAGCCTCCTGGTGTGGGAGAACCACTGTTGTAGATGTAAGGATAGCCAAACTGGAGCTCTGGATATCAGCTGTTATGGATTTGAGCCAAATCATCTTCTTTTTGGTCTATAGAAATCGCTTTAATTAGTCTCTCTCTCTGGAATCCAAATTGGCTGCTGTTCTCCCTGTGGAAACACACAAACAGACCCCCGACTCCAGACAATCACTAGGTCAGGACCTTTCCATTGTCCTGTTAGAATATCCTTCCAAAGTACCTTGGGGTTATGTACATTTTTTGGACACATGTGCCTTTCCGCAGCACTAAGCCCTGATGAATCCAAATTTTAAAAGTTTAGAGTAAAAAGTGTTATTTTAAGTTTATCTTTGGGGGATCTATATCCCTTCCCAATTCCCTCTTTTTGCTTTAATAAGTACATTTTAATAGTTTGATGAGCTCTTTCATCTATGCCTTGTCCCTGTGGATTGTATGGGATTCCTGTTATATGAGTAATGCCAAATGATGAGCAAAAATTGTTTAAAAGAGGTAGAAGTATAGCCAGGGCCATTATCTGTTTTCAACTGTTTTGGAATGCCCACAGTGGCAAAATTTTGTAAGCAATGAGTTATAATATCTCTAGTTTTTTCTCCGACTTGAAGGGAGCCCATCAAAAAACCGGAAGAAGTATCAACTGTAACATGCAAATATTTTAACTTTCCAAATTCTGGCAAGTGTGTGACGTCCATCTGCCAAATATGGTTAGGTATCAGTCCTCTAGGATTGACTCCAAGATTAACTTGTGGTAAAAAGGTCACACAATTTTGACATTGTTTTAATATTTGTCTAGCTTGTTCCTTAGTTATTTTAAAATGCTTTTTTAAAGTATTTGCATTGACATGGAAGGATTTATGAAAATTTGTAGCTTCTTCTAGCATAGAAAAAATATGTATGTCATGTGTAATTTTATCTGCTATATCATTGCCCAAACTAAGGGCTCCAGGAAATCCTGTGTGTGCCCTAATATGTCCTATAAAGAATGGATCTTTTCTGTCCCAGATGAGACTTTGTATAGTGGAAAACAAAGAGAAAACAGTAGAGGAAGGGGAAATCCTACCAGCATCTTCAAGGGATACTATAGCATTAACTATATACTGACTATCGGAAAATAAATTAAATACAGAATCTTTAAACATCACAAAAGCTTGCAATACTGCATTAAGCTCTACCTTTTGAGCTGATTGTTTGGGTACTAAAAATGTAAAAGTTTGATCAGGGGTAACTATGGCTGCTGTACCATTATTTGACCCATCAGTGAATATATTTGGAGCATTCATGATAGGTGTTTTTCTTGTCATTTTTGGAAAAACTACAGGATGCGAAGACCAAAAAGACAACAAAGGATTAGATGGTAAGTGGTTATCAAATGAAACATTAGATTTGCACATGATTATTGCCCAAGTATTTAACTCATTAGCTAAATCATCAATTTGATCCATTTTATATGGAGTAATAATTTTATTGGGAGAAATTCCAAACACTCCCTTTGCTGCTTTTATTCCTTTGAGTATTAATTGTCCTACAGCCTCAGGATACCTAGTAAGAATAGTGTTAGGAGAATAAGATAAATGTATCCACAATAATGGACCTTCTTGCCAAAATACTCCTGTAGGAATACTTTTTGTTGGTAATACAATAAATAATAAAGGCAAAGTTATATCAACTCTATCCAAATGCATATTTTCCATATATGTTTCAATGATTTTTAATGTCTTTCTTGCTTCAGGCGTTACCATTCAGGGTGAATTTGGATCTGATGGACCATTTAGAATATCAAATAAAGGTCCCAACTCTCCTGTTGGTATGCCTAGATAAGGCCTTATCCAATTTATGTCTCCTAATAACTTTTGAAAGCCGTTAAGTAATTTGAGTTGATCTACTCGTATTTGAATTTTTGGTGGACACACCATGGTTGAGGATAATAGAACTCCTAAATAATTAATTGGAAAATTTAATTGTACTTTATCTATTCCTATCTCTAGATTATAATTTTTTAATAAGTTTGTAAGTGTGGCATAACATTCTAGCAATGTGTTTTTATCTTTGTGTGCCAATAATACATCATCCATATAGTGAAATATTTGTAGTTCAGGATTTTGATTTCTAAGTGGCTGGATTGCTTTGTTAACATAAATTTGACACATAGTTGGGCTGTTAGCCAAACCTTGAGGGCGTACTTTCCATTCATATCTCTGATCAGGACCTTCATGATTCAGTGCAGGATAGTAAATGCAAAACATGGACTATCCTCAGGATGAATTGGAATTGAAAAAAAAAATCTTTAATATCTATAACTAAAACATACCAGGTTTTTGGCAAAGCAGACAATTGGGGAATCCCTGATTGAGCAGGTCCCATAATAACCATCTCATTATTAATGGCTCTTAAATCTTGCAATAATCTCCATTTACCAGATTTTTTTTTTTTGATGACAAAAATGGGAGTATTATGGGGAGATACAGAAGGTTGTATATGTCCTTCCACTAATTGTTGTTTGACCAGGTCATGGGCTGCTTGTATCTTTTCTTTAGTCAGGGGCCACTGAGGAACCCATACTGGCCTTTTTGATTTCCAAGTAATTTTTATTGTCTCAGTGACCCCTCCTGAAAACCCAATCCATGTCTATCTGTTTTTTGAACTATTTGTATTGGTGCCACTATACTTTGTCCTTGTTCTCCTAATCCTTTTTCTTTCTTAAAACCTTATCTAGCCATAATAGTGGGCACATTTGAATTGATGTTATTTGTTAACATCAAACCTAGTTGATCTAGGACATCTCGTCCCCATAAATTTATGGGAAGATGATCCAATACATATGGTTGTATAGTTCCTTCACATCCTTCAGGATCCTTCCAATCTAATACAATCACACTTCTATGGGGATTATTTGCCACTCCTAGGCCTTGAAGCATTTGAGTGGCTTGTTGTAATGGCCAATATTTTGGCCATTCTTGACGAGAGATGATGCTAAGGTCTGCACCTGTGTCCAGTAGCCCATTAAATTCATATCCTTGAATATTTAGTTTTAGCATGGGGCGAGAATCTAAATTTAAAGACAGCATAGCCCAATCTACACCTGTGGAGCCTAATCCCTTGGAACCTCTTTCTACAGTATGACTGGAAAATTTATCATGCAGGCTGGGTATTATTAATAACTGTGCTATTCTATCTCCTGGTGAAATTACTGATATACCCTTTGGAGAACTGGCTATAATTTTTATTTCACCTTCATAATCGGGATCAATTACCCCAGGACTTATCATAAGTCCTTTTAGAGTAGAAGAACTGTGTCCCAATAATAAGCCTACTGTTCCTTGGGGAAGAGGTCCTTTTACTCCTGTGGGAATGATTTGAACTCCCATCTCTGGAGTTAGTACTGCTCTGGTGGAGGCACAGATGTCCAACCCTGCGCTCCCTCTGGTTTGTCTGATGAGGGATCTAATGGATAATGTGTCCTGGGCACTACACTGATGGTGTTGCTGCGTTCCTCCACTGCCCCGTATATTTGTGGTCATGGGCCCCGGAGCATGGGGCCCCCCTGTCCATTTTTTGACAATGGAGCCTGATGCCTTTCTCCACGATATCGTGGATAAACACCTGGTCCTTGTTTGTTTTTTGATAATGGAGTACCCTCTATGGTGGTTTGAGAACGGCATTCATTAGCCCAATGTCTCCCTCAATGGCATCGTGGGCAAATACCCGGTATTCTACTCCTTTGAAACCTAGTTTTGTTAAACCCTCCTCCTATGGGGCAATTCCTTTTAAAATGCCCTGTTTTTTGACAATTGTAGCATGTTCTTGGCCTGGCACCTAAAGCCTGTTGTACTGTAGCTGCCAAGACTTGCTCTTGTTCATTAATATCTCTACATAATTTAATATATGTATTTAAATCTCCATGTTTCCATGGTCTAATGGCCTCCCTGCACCATCTATTTGCCTGTTCGTAGGCTAGTTGTTTTATTAATGGCATTGCTTGTTCTACATTCCCAAAGATTCTGGTAGCTGTTTGTATAAGCCTATCTACAAATTCAGCGTAAGGTTCATTAGCTCCTTGTATTACCTTAGATAATTGACCTTGTAAATCTCCATGCCCCTGTAATGTTTTCCATGCCCTAACCGCAGCTGAAGTAACTTGTGAGTATATAGCAGGATCATATTTAACTTGTTGCAGCTGACCCTCATAAGGTCCCTCTCCTAGCAACATATCTAGATTTCTCTGAGGATAACCGGCTGCTACATTTCACCTAGCCATCTCCGTGCAAAATTCCTGATTGGCAACCTTCCATAACAGGTATTGTCCTCCATTTAGCACAGCTTTGCACATACTAGCCCAATCTGCTGGTGTCATGTTCAAGTTGGTAATGGATTCGACCATACTTACAGTGAAGGGCACTTGAGGACCATAGGTTGTTACATCCTCTTTCAGCTGCTTCACTGTTTTGAAATCTAAAACATGGTAAATTCGCTGCCCTCCTGCCTCCTCAAATACAGGGCATGCTAATCTTTGAGGTCCTGCCTCAGGATCCTACCTATCAACTATGGGGGTCCAGGGCCACTCAGCATATGTTGTCTCCATAGGTGGAGCTGTTGGTTGGACACCCACCCCCCTCCCCACCCCAGTGATAGAAAGGGGTTAGTAGCAACCTCCCATTGTAATTTCTCCCCTGATAGCCCTTCCTCCTCTAAACTTTTTTCCTTTGTCTGACTAACTCAAGAGACTTCCTCTTTTACTTGATGTAAGATGTCTTCTCCTAGACTAAGCAAACAAGATTGTACCAACATCCATAATGGTAATGTGCCAACTGGCAGAGTTCCTGGGCTTTCCTTTTGTATCTTTTTAAAATCTTCACCATGATGGTTCCATTGTGATATATTTAACAACCCCTCTTTAATGAACCATGGGCTACAACTTTGCATCGTCTTAACATATACCCTAACTGTTCTTGATTTTACTGAGATGCCTCCTTCCTCTAGCACTTTACTTAAAGCCCTTTCGGTTTCATTCTTATTAATTTTTAATTCCATATTTCCGTGATGAAGATACCCCTCACTAAGATAGTGCAAAAGAAAACTGAGACAAAATGAAACAAAAATGGAACAAAAATTCATTATATCATCCTTTCTATCCTCCTGAAATGTCCATCCTTCCTTTCTCCCTATCAGTTCCTCAGACGCAAATAGTTTTTCCTCAGATGTGAGCGGTTTTGCTTCCGTCCCACCCATCTCCAGGGACAGGCAACTTAAAACAAAAAAGAAAAAAAAGGAAAGAAGAATCTTTAAATGGTGACCCATCCTCTCGCACTGCCCTCAGGGGTGAGCAGTTTACCTTATCACTTACCCTCAGGCATTCCCCGTGTGGGCCACCATATGCCGCAGTCTGGCTGGGCACAAATCCCGAGCCACTTGAAGATTCAAGCAGGAACGAACTTTATTTTTAGAACTCACGCTGCCCCCTGCCCACTCCAACTCTCCAGGAACTCCCCTAGAGCTCCACTGGAACTTCGGGAACTTCGGAGCACTCACTGAACTCAACCCGGGAACTCCACCCACACGAACTCTCCAGGAACTCCGTGAGAGCTCAAAAATAGCGGGCACCGGAGGCAGCAGGAACCACTGCTTCTGGCAAAATGCCAGGCACCATCTTGACCTGGCCTGGCTCTCAACATTTGACCAAATATCTGGGTGCCCATGACTGAGTCAATCTGACACATAAAATGTACCATCACAGGGAGTTAAGAGGTAAATGTGCTTTATTTCTAAAACTTACTCTCAAGTGGGAAAAAATTACATATGTAATGGTAAATGTTAATATTTGGGTAACCTTGGTATCAGGGCAAAGGATATATAGAAATTATTTGTACTATTTTTATAACTTGAAATGCATGAACCTGATAATCATCCTGGATTCTCATAACCATCCATTACCATACCCTGAGGGGTTTTCTCTCCTAATATATGTATTCGTGGTCACAATTTCTCTCCCTTTCCACCAGGACCAGCATTACCACTGCCCTGGTTCAAGTCATCATCATCTCTCATGTAGGCTGCTACAAGACCTTCCAAGTGATCTATGAGCATCTTCCTTTACCTCCTTTACAATCCTTTCTCCACCCTCCAGTCAGTGGTCTTTGCAAATATGAATGCAAAGTCAATTAAATATAATGCATGATCCTTGATTGCATTATATTTAAATTAAACATCATAAAGGACACCATCTTAGTCGATTTGTATTGCTATTGTAAGGGTCCGTTGAAGCGTCGGAGAAAGAGACCACCAAGAGACCACTCATGCAATTGGCAGAAGGGGTTCCATCTTCAGCACCACATAAAAATAAGTAAAGGTATCCCATCTACAACTAAAAAATTAAAATAATAAATAATGATAGCATTATATGAATATTTAATCCCTTGAGTGGGGTCATGGTATTGTGGTTATGTGGGAAAGGAGATGCAGAGTGAGGGTCAGTGTACACAGCAGTGGATTTTTTAAATTTTTTTATCTAACTTAAGTGACTCAGCAAAATAAAACATTTTATTTTATTAATGTTATTATTCATACACATATTTAAAGAAACACAAAGCAACTCGGTTATCAGTTCATCTAGGAAAAGGGTAGGTACATGGGCTCCTATTGCACAAGAAACATTTCCTGAAAGTTTAAATTTTTTGAAAGGCTAGGGAAAATATATGGCACTATTTAATCTAAATTTCTTGAGTGTGATTGGGTATTAAGGTTATGAAGAGAATATTCTTGTCCTCAGGAGATACAAATTGGAGTACTTAAGAGTGAAATATTATGCTATGGGCAACTTATTTTCAAATGGTACAGTCAGAAGAGTATGTAAGTATATTTTAAAAAGTATACATCAAGTACTTAAAAATGTAAATATACGTTTAAACATATGTATAAATCATGGGTCTAGTGAAAGGTGGAAGTATCACTTTATACTATTCATCTTTTCTGTGCCAATTGTTTCAAAATGAGAAGATTTAGCAGTATATAAACATATAATATTAGGGATACTAAATAAAAATTAAGTGTACCCCTTGGGAAAAGCTCATCTTCTTACATATCTACTGAAAACTTGATGCGGCTCAGAGGCTGGGAGCCCCCGGTACCCCGGCCCCTCCAAAGGAAAAGCGCGCAACCCCCCCACCGCCTTAGCTGGGTGGGGCTCCACGCCGCGCTGCCCCCGGGCCACGGCCCGCCCCGCGCCTCCCGCAGGGAGTGGGAGCCGGAGGCGGAGCGGCGAGGCCCGGGGCCTGCGCAGAGGAGCAGCCCCGCCCGGCCGCAGGGACACGCGGAACTACAGGTCCCAGGAGCCCCCGGGCACCACGTGACGCCCGCCGGGCCCGCAGCGCGCGGCGAGGACGCGGTCCGACGTCGCCGCAGCTCGGCTGCAGGTAGCGAGCCCCCCCAGGGGCGCTGCGGGTGCCCGGGCCACCAGCTCCACCAAAGCCCGGAGTGCGCGTGGCCACCTCTGCAGCCTCTAGGCTCCTTCCCCGTCCCCGTAAGTGACGAGCGCGCCCTCGAGCCTCCGCTGCCGGTACCTAGCGGCCCGCGCACGCGTCACACAGCTGGGGGCGGGCGGGGGCCGCCGAGTCTGGGGTCCCGGCGCGCCCCCTGCGGGACCCGGGGCGGCTGTCGTGGGGAGGGCCGAGGGTCGTGGAGGCCGGAAGCTGGCCGGCGGCGGCCCTGCCTTCACTTCTCGCGTCTGCGTTTCCGTCCTAGCGGATGCCGATACCGAGTGGACACCGGTTCCAGCGCCTGGTCTCCATGGCCACCCGCGTCGGCTTGTCCCGCAGCAGCGCGGGACCCGGGGCCGTGGGTCCGGTCGAGGCAGCGATTCGTGCGAAGTTGGAGCAGGCCCTGAGCCCCGAGGTGCTGGAGCTGCGCAACGAGAGCGGCGGCCACGCCGTCCCGCCGGGCAGCGAGACGCACTTCCGCGTGGCCGTGGTGAGCTCGCGCTTCGAGGGACTGAGCGCCCTGCAGCGGTTCCGGCTGGTCCACGCGGCGCTGTCGGAGGAGCTGGCCGGGCCGGTCCACGCTCTGGCCATCCAGGCCCGGACCCCCGCCCAGTGGCGGGAGAACCCGCAGCTGGACACCAGCCCCCCCTGCCTGGGTGGGAGCAAGAAGAGCAAGAACACTCCCTGACACCAGCTAAGGGGGAGGACGGCATCCGAACGGGCGGATGGGGGTCAGCTAGTGAACCACGACCGCCTTGCCGTGATCTTTAGGGGTGTCCCATCCCGTCGGCACACTCGCGTTTAAGCGGAGGTCACACCAGTTAGCCCAGGAAGGGCGCCCACCCGCCGCTGCGCTCCCTGTGTACTAAGGAAGGACCGCCTAGCTGTTGCTGTTAGTGTTGACTTGCGGGAAGGAACTACACCTGTCCTGAGGGGGGGAAACTGCCCTGTGCATTAAAAGAGCTATTACCACATGACTGCATCGCTGTGTTCTGAGTGGCTATTGAATTGGTGCCACAGTTGGGTGTTTTGTTTGGTACTGGCGATTGAAGCCAAGGTCACTTGACCACTGAGCCACATCCCCAGTCCTTTTTTTTAAATTTTGAGACAGGATGTTGCTAAGTGGCCGAGGCTGGCTTTGAACTTGTGGGCCTCTGCCTCTGCCTCTGCCTCAGCCTCCCCTTCCAGAGTCGCTGGGTTGACAGGCCTGTGGTGCTTGCACCTGGCTGTTGTAGTTGTTCTTGAGAAAAAAAATATTTGTAGACTAGGGAAGTCAAAAAGGGATTCGTGGGGAAAGTGAACTAGTTTGATCTCTAAAGAAAGGTGGAATTAAACCAGAAAAGAGAGGAAAGGTGTTTCAAGCAGGGGAAAGAACCTCAGCAAAGGGTTAGAGGTGGGACTGAGCAGATATTAGTCAAGGCAGCGGTGACGGGCAGGAACACATTTGAATTTCATATGGGTGTAACGTTTGGCTTTTTAACAGCCTGTCAGTTTCCAAAAAGTGTTTGCTTATAAGGAAAAAAGAAAAAAAACTTTTTTAAAAAACCACTCAAGTGGGGGTTGGGGGCAACTAGAGAATAATTACAGAAGACAGAAACCTTTATTTAGCCCTTTTGTATATGAGCCTTACCAACATTACATCATATTTCTGAGGGGAGCTCAAGTAATATCTACATAAGCAGCTTTCTTATAATCTCAATGTGTAAATTATTAGAGAAAAAGTGTGGTTAACATGTATCTTGATAATTCCTGGCTAAAGAATTTTTAGGCTAGGGCTGGGGTTGTGGCAGAGCACTTGCCTAGCATGCATGAGGCACTGGGTTTGATCCTCAGCACCACCTTAAAAAATAATAATAATTTAAAAAATACTGTGTTCACCTCTAACTAAAAAATTAAAAAAAAATCTTTTTAAAAAATTTTTAGACTGCATCTGGTTGGGCAGTAGGGAATCATTGAAGAATTTTGAGTATGGGCATGCCAAAGAGCATTTGGAAACAACGACTGATCTAGCAGTGACGTCTGTGGGGGCTGGCATGGGAAGTTGGAGGCAGAGATGGATCAGGAGTGGAGGTGGGACCTTGGCTTGGAGGGCATCTGTGGGGATGGAAAATGAAGTCGTTGACCCGAGAGGTACCATGAAATCAGAAAATGGTTTGACTGGAAAGGCAGTGGACTAGAGTGATAGGGGAGTTTGAGATCAGCTGCAAGTAGTGCATTTCAGATTTCTTCACAGGGAAGAATTCCTAAGGAATCTTGTTCAAAATGTAAATTTGAGGCCTTCCCTGCCACCAAAAAAAGGGGGGGGGGTTGATCCCACAAGTCAAGAAGAGAGTCTGGAATCTATTTTCAAAGGCACACCAGAAGATTTGGAGGAACATTCCTTGTTTTCAAACCCAGGAGAGTTGACAGGGCTCTCCAAGGTGGGAAGGTCGAGATGGGGAGTATGATACATCTTGTTATCCTGGCCTCCAGATTGGAGGTGGAGATTGTTCTTCCACCACCATTTACCCTTCCAGGACTCTCAGAATGGACTTAGATGTAGGCAGAGGCAAAGATGTCGACACAGCCATTTTGGATTTTGAGGATTTATGTCCTTTTATTTTTCACCAGTATTGTTCATTTTTCACATCAACAGAGATGGGTTTAGGGTTCCCCAGGAGAGCGAGGAAGATGGATGGGTCTCCTGGAGGGTACAGGAGGGGGCTACGTCCAGCAAGTGAGGGGTGAGGGCAGAGGGCACACTCGTACCCTGGGCACTGGAGGAGAAGGCAGTCACCATCTGGTCGGTGTCACAAAATAGGAGAGTGACCATAGGGTGAGGGCACCAGGCGCAGCATGAGGAGGGTGAATCTGGATTTTCCTGTTGTTATTTTCACTTTTTCCTTTTAACTTTTGAACATTTTACAAACAGCTAAAAACTACGATACATCACAGCTACGGTAGGGTGGGAAGAGGGCACCAAAGAAAGCAGCCACACGTATTAGGGTGCACAGGGCAGCCTGACCTACAGAGGCTATTGTGGAGGGTGGGAAGGGGAAACTGAGGCTTCTGGTCCCCGCATTAGGGCCCCTCACTTGCTGCTGAGCCTCCCCCACTTCTAGAGAAGAGGCCAGGAGGGCCCCGCTTCCTGCCCCTGCCCCAGCGCCTTGTGCTTTGGGGTCTGCTGGACCACAGGCCTGCCTTCCCTTCCCCCCGGCCCCCTGCCAGTGAGGGGACCCGCTGGGGATGGAGGGGGCACTGCTCCTCCTACTCCAGGAGAGGCCAGGCTTGAGGGGACAGGCAGCCGCAGCCTCCCCAGGTGCCCTCAGGCCCCCTAGAATGCAGACTCATCCCCACGGCCCAGGTTCCTCCCTCCCAGGCCCAACCGAGACAAGATGAGGGAGTACTGCGGGAGGCAGGGTTGTGTGTGTGTCGTGGAAATGACCCTTAGCTTAGATTTTAGGACAGCAGAGTGACACCCCACCCCTTGGCACATACACACACACACATAAGTGTCCACACAGATTCACACACAGTCTAAGCTGCCTCAGAACTTAATATATAAATAAATAAGAATCAGAAAGTAATTCCATAAAACTCAGGCTTCAGGTTTACAGCCCAAACTGAGGGAAAGTGGAGGCCAGAGGGCTGAGGTTTATTGCTTCTCCCCAGCATCCATTGGGAGGTGTGAGAGGGCACACTCGGCCCTCGGACCCCAAGTTCTTTTGGTCCATGATCTACACCCCAGCCTCAGCCCCCGAGATCACTGCATACCTAGGCTGAGGGGGCGAGGGGAGGGGCAGGGAAGCAGGGGCCTCTCACTCGCACTGGGGAGAGGAGGGGGGCTCAGCCTTCTCTTGTGCAGAGTCAGGGTGGTAGGTGAGGAGTAGTGCTTCACCCCCAAACCCGGCGGAGAGCCTTCCCTGCAGTCCCTGCCCACGGGGTCACACACATGCACACGCACGCACACACAGCTAAGACAGGGAACCGGGAGCAAGGTTCCGGGGTCCAGGATGGCAGGTCAGGGAGGAGAAAGAAGGGAGTGTGGGTCTCACAGTGTGCCTGCCACCCCCAAAGCCCCAGAGACCCCTCACTGTAGTACCTGCCCCCGGGTCTCGGGCAGCTTCAGGGCCAGAGAGCTGCCGAGGGCAAGGGCGGCCGAGGCGAAGAGGATGGGGGCAGCCTTGGTGATGCCCACAAAGGAGGTGAAGATGCTGATCCCCAGCACGGCGGCCAGCTTGCACAGGGCATTCAGGAAGCCAAAGGCCGTGGTCCTGCCCAGGAGTTCCAGTGCCACGGAGGGCAGGGCCCCGCAGTGAGGCAGGGAGGAGCGGGCGGGCAGAGAGATGAAGTGGAGGAAGATGGAGGCAGTGCACAAGCGGGAGAAGGAAGGATGGTGAGGCAGGAGAGGGAGGGGACAAGGAGGGAAAGAGATCAAAAAACTAGGTTAATATTCAAGACCACCAGGAGCAGATACAAAAGCTCCCAGCTGGGTTTTTTGTTTGTTGGTTGGTTTTTTGGTACTGGAGGTTAAACCCAGAAGTACTTTACCACTGAGCCACGTTCCCAGTCCTTTTGATTTTTTATTTTGAGTCAGGGTCTCAATAAATTGCTTAGGGCCTTGCTTAGCTTCTGAGGTTGGCCTCAAACTTGTGATCCTCCTGCCTCAGCCTCCCAAGTCACTGAGATGACAGGCATGCGCCACCACCCCTGGCCAAAGGTACCAGCCCTTAGAAGAGTAATTCCACGGGAACTGTATCCTCCCACCCCTCAAGGTGTTCTTCCTCGTCTGCCCTCTTCTTCACACCACTTCTCATCTGCCCTCTGGGCCCTCAGCCTACTGCCCTGCCCCCACCACACTCCAGCTACCTCTTGTCCGAAGGGTAGAGTTCAACGGTCAACACGTCCAGCGCGTTCCAGGATGCAATGCTGACCCCCCCAAAAAGGCAGAGCAGAGCAATCATGGCCGACTCGCTGTTCCCAAAAGACAGGAAGAAGCAGGAGACACAGGACATCACACTGGAGCCGGCTGGAGCCAGAGGAGAAAGCGAATGAGCTGGCTGCAGTGCCATCGGTCGGTGCCATCGGCAGCTCCGAGGCCGCCCAGCATGAGAATCTTTTCCCCAGGCAGCCAAAGGAGGGCTTCTCACCTGTCCCCAGCGCCCATCACTAGCCGTCATGGTTCAGTGCCGACTGTGGGCCAAGCTGCCTGACACTGGTTGACATGCATCAGTCTAATACATCAACACCAGGAGGCAGGTCAGGTGTCACTCCCCTGTGGCACCAGACAGCCAGGCTCACGAGGCCACCTGCCTAGGTGGCAGTGCAGCTGAGACTCCTACTCCTAACCTCACAGCCTGGGCCCTATCTGTCCTGCTACTCTGCCTGCCTCCTGTATCCCCGAGAAGCTTCTGGGTCAGGCCCTCCCATTCCTGCAGCAGCCCCTGGAGAGCAAATGTGAGAGAGAGAAGTGCTCTGGCCGGTCTCTTCAGAGAACCGGAGGAGAGGCTGACCACACTCCCCCAGCCCCTGACTCCCCAACACGCTCCGACCTAGACCGCCACCACGCGCCTCTGCCCGTACCGAGCATCCTGAGCCTTCCAATCTTGTCCATGAGCAGGGCAGACACGATGTTTCCAGGAAGCACTGCCAGGGTCCCGAGGAAGCTGACAAAGTACACCATGTAGGCACCTTCTCCTGTCCCTGTCACGTCCAGTGGGCAGCCCTCCTTGTTGTGCAGGAATGTGCTGTTTACCAGACGGCTGTTCACAAACTTGTACTCAAACAGGTCTGCGGAGGAAGGCCGAGACGAGGCAGGCGGTCACGCCATGGGAGACAGAGGCGGCCGCTGCTCCTGGCACAAGGCTCTGGTTTTGTGGGGTTTCGCAGGAGGGGGCTCTCAAAATGTGTCCAGACACTCATTGCAAAACAGTGAAAAACATCACCATGGGAACTAGGCATTGGTATGAAAGATAATGACCCTAACCAAACACTGACTGTTTCCAGTTACTTGTCTGTTCTTTGTGTTCACCTGAGCCGACCAGGAGCAATCACACTACCTAGGTCTACAAATCTTTTTCTAGGGGAAAAAAACAGACGGTCAGACCGTAGTAGCTGAAGAACCAAAAATCCTATCTACTATTTTCTTTCTGCAAGGTGGGAAAAATTCACCCAATGCTCCGTGTAGAAGTGTGATTCCTCAATCTAGCTCACAAGGACGGCACTTCATGTGCATACAGTTTGAGAATCGCTGTTAAAGAATTACATAAATATAATGATTCCCAACATTTTTCCCCATCAAATATCCTTTTTATTGTTTTCTTTTTCCCCCAGGGATCCTGTTTTGAACTATTTTTGCCTTCTTCAAAAGTAGCCAGGTGCGGTGGCACATGTCTGTAATCCCAGAGGCTCAAGAGACTGAGGTAGGAAGATCACCAATTCAAAGCCAGCCTCAACAACTTAGCAAGGCCCTAGGCAACTCAGTGGACCCTGTCTCTAAATAAAATATTAAAAGGGGTTGGGGATGAGGCTCAGTGGTGAAGCGCCCCTGGTCTAAAAATATATGTGTGTGTGTGTGTGTGTGTGTGTGTGTGTTTATATACACTGGTGGGCATTGTGGCACATGCCTGTAATCTCAGCAACTCAGGTGGCTGAGGTAGGAGGACTGAAAATTCAAAGCTAGCCTCAGCAATTTAGCAAGACCCTCAGCAACTTACTGAGAGCCTGTCTCAAAAGAAAAAAATAAAAAGGACTGGTTATGTGGTAAAGGGCACCAGTACTGAAAAAATATATATATTTAATACACTGAATTATTATAATTCCAGCCAAAAGCAAAGGAACTTGATATCTTTGTCAGATATTCTATCACAGAGAAATGTCCAATACGCATTGGGTTTTCCAGATTATTGGTAGTGGCCACGAAGCTCCCATGCCAGCTTCCCCCGGGGCTCCTGAGGGCTTCAGGTTGAACACTAGTGAGTAAGGTTCACTGTCCTGTGTCCAGGTGGCCCCCCACCAGCTCCCCACCTTACCAGTGTTGTAGAACACGGTGCTGATGAATGTGCAGTTTCGGAAGAACGTGTTGCTGGATGTGACATCCTCAAAGTAACACTCTTCAAAGAGTGAATCCTCAAAGGACACCGACTTCAGACGCAGCCCAATGAACCTGCAAGACCAGGGGAGTGAGACAGTCCCCTCACCCCATCCTCGGCTCTTCCTCCAAGACTTCCTTAGTGGGGTAATGGGCAGCCCCCACTAAAGAGAACTAGGTATTTGCCCCAGACCACCTTGTCTTGAACTCCCAGATTCATCAGAGACAAGGGGTAGAAGGGACAGGGGAGGAGGGAAGTCTAAGGTCCCCACATACTTGTCATTGAAGTACTGCCCCCCTCGGTGGATCTGATTCTCCAGCGTGAAGTTAAAAGTCACATGCTCTACGCGCTCCCCAGGGAACACTTTGGTGCGGGCCGCGTAGTCCACCGCCTGAAGATGTCGGATCATGTCAGGAAACCAGACGGTCAGACCGTAGTAGCTGAAGAACCAAGGGTAGGGATCAGGACAGATTAGACATCAGAGCCAGGCCGTGCCGACTGAGGGAGAAACAGAGCTGGCCTTTATCAGGACCCTGTTCACCCCAGCCCCGTCTCACATCCCTCCCTTCCCAATTACGTGCTTCAGGCGCTCTATGGTCTTGTGTGCAACCCACGGGACTTCTTACACACCTCAAGCGTTTGGGCACAATACCTTTATTTTATTTATTTATGTGGTGCTGAGGATTGAACCCAGGGCCTCACACGTGCTAGGGGAGTGCTCTACTGCTGAGCCACAACACCAGCCCCCCTCCCATCCCTTCTTTAGGATTTAGATTCCTACTCCGACGCCCCAAGTGTTCCCACAATGCCACCATCACACTGCTCTATCTAGCTCTGTCAGGATGTCAACTCCATGAGGACTGCGCACATCTACTTCAGTCCAGCACAGTACCTGCCCAAAACAGAAACTTAATTCTGCTCATCCTGCAATATGTTTGTTGAATGAATGAATGAAGTAGAGAAATTGGATGGCGCGTCGGGGGATGGGAACAACACCTTCCCTCGTTATTTGTCCCCTGCATTTCCATTTCCCCACCTCTCTCCCAGTCCATGCACCACGACAACCACACATGTCACATGCCCACTCACTCCTTACCTGAATGACATGGTGAACCATACACCCATCATCATCAGAGTAATACGTCGGTATTCTGGGCCGAAACAAGAGAGAAAATTCCCCCAAACCTACCAGAGCAAAAGCAGAAGGTGGCTGCACTAACTTCCAGCATATACAGACCCCGTTGTTCCGCCCTACCACCTCGCTCCAGTTCCTGTTAAACTCTCACACAGGCTCAAGCCCCGCCTTCCTCTCCACGCCCTCCCTCCCTGTCCCTCTCCACCATCCCATCCCCAATTACCTGCCCCCCCAGGCTCAGGGCCCGGACCCCCCAGCGCTGGTACCAGGTCCCTGTGTCCGACTGAATCTCAATCAATTCATCCTCCTGATGAATCGTCTTAATGTGGGTCACCTGGAGTCAAAGGAAGGGACGAACAGTCAGACACTCTATTTCCCAATCCTGTCCAAGTGCCTCAGTTTCCCTGCGGTAGCAAAATGGGAGACAGAGAGTGGCTATGACACCCAAGAATGTCACCAAGGTAGAACATGGTTGGAGAGGTCTAGGAAAGTGGACAGAAAGGGGCTAAGCAGGGCAGAGGCTGCGAGGGCTTGGGGGACTGCTGGGGGGGACTTACTGAGAAGACCCGCTCCGGGTGCCCCTTGGCCCGCATGTTGGTGTCGTGGACCTGCTTCAGCACCATCCAGGCTTCGTCATGCTTCCCGTTCTAGAGCCGCAAACATGAGCCCAGCGTCCAGGTCAGCCCCCTGACTCAGGGCTGCAGATCCCTGCCCCAATCTAAAGACTGCCACCCCCAGACAGTACTTAAATTCCGGCCCCTGGGCATGCATCACCCCAAGCTGGAGCCAGCAAGACACAATCAGCCTTGGGCAAGAGTGTAGGGGACAAATGCAAGCACAGATCCTAGGGACTCCCTGGTACGTGGAGAGAGACAAGGGAGATAATGAGCAAGTGTGTAGTTAGAAAAGGCAGCACCTGACCCTGCGGGACCCAGGTGTTGTCTGAGAGGGAAGAAGGGTAGGAACGTGCCCTATAAAGCCAGGGCCAGGGCCAGGGCTCCTGACTGCAAAATCTGAAGCCACACATGGCTGGACGAGTCCCTGTTTCTCCACCCACAGAATCCCTCTGGAGAGACATTCCAAGGCAAAGGAAGCAAGATAAGTCCCCAGAGTGCGGATCCTTGAGGAAGGAAAACAGCCACACAGAGCACACAAATCCCACGTGAGAGTTTCAACAGGGGGCCCTTGTTGCCCTCCCCCCCCCGGCCTCACCCCTCACCCAGCACAGCCCCATTCACCTCCAGGAAGAAGCGGGGGCTCTCAGGCTGCGTGGTCAGAGCCCCGATGGCAAACACAGATGGGAAGGCGCAGACAAGCACGAAGACCCTCCAGCTATGAAACTGGTAAGCAGAGCCCATCTGAAAACTCCATCCTGGCAGAGACAGGGTCATGGCATCAGCAGGGAGGTCAGAGGCCGGGGTGGGGGGGGCCTCCCACCACAGGGGAGTCCAGGGCTGCCTCTAGGGCTCCTACCGTAGTGGGGAATGATGGCCCAGGCCATGGCAGCCGCGTACACTCCGCCAATCATCCAAAACATGCAGAGCCAGCTCAAATGCTCCCCACGTTTCTCCTGGGCCAGGAACTCCGAAAAATAGGAGAAGACAATGGGGATGGACCCTCCAATCCTGGACAGCATTTTGAGAATTTAGCATTAAAAAGTGGCCAGATTCCCTATTCCCTGCCCGTGCTCTGGATCCCCAAACTCCTTTCACTCTAGACCTAATTTTTCAGCGATTCCATCTCACACATAATACCCCACAATACCCTGTCACCACCAGCCATCAAGCACACATTGTTGGGGCAGTGGGAAACAGACAAGTAGGTCTCAGAGTCAGGGAAGGAACAAACTTTGACTCTTGAGGGTGACTCCAGAGTTGGGAAGGAGGGAAGATAACTGCAGACAAGGGGAATCTCCAGAGGAAAAATGGACCCTGAGGAGTCTGGGGGCAGGTATTGGGGAGCAAGCCCGAAGGGGCCTGAAGACAAGGCAGTGGGGTCTCCGGGTGGTTGGGGAAGTGCAGTAGAGCTAGGACAGGCGTCAGACGCTTAGAGATGTCGATGACCGCAAGGTCTGTGGCCAGATGCAGGAGGTATGTAATAACTCCAGGGTCACGAGGACACAGGGTTGAGACTGAGGACCAGAAGGAGAACTGGGAGTGGGACGGAGGGCCCCGGAGTGGACCAGGCACGGAGACAGCACGTTGGACAGCAGCACACAGGGGAGCCAGCCTGAAGACAATCAGGGCGGAGAGGAACTCCTTCCATCCACACATACGAAGACCTAGCTGAGGGGCCTGACACTGCCAGGCCTCAGGATTTAACTGTGACCACAGCACAGTCCTGTCCTCAGGATGCCGACACTCACCCAACCCCAGAAAGGAGACGGCAGAAGAGGAAAGTGCCGTAACCCTGGACGAAGGAGGAGAAGAAGGCGAAGACACTGTTGACCGAGAGGGAGATGAGCAGACACTGCCTCCGACCCAGCCGGTCGGCCAGACCTCCCCAGAAGAAGGCTCCCACCATCATGCCCAGGTAGACGATGAGGCCTGGAGCCGGAGAAAAACACACAGGAGGGGTGTGAGCAGACACACCTCAATTCCACCCTTCGCTGAGCACTAGGGGACTGAAACTGCAGCAGGACACACCCAGGACCTGAAGAACTTCTAGAAGCTAAGTCGACCCAGAGACCAGAGTGTGCGAGAGAAGATGGATTGTGTGAGTCAAGAGGAAAGGTCATCTCCACAGACCAGTGGTTCAAAGGCAGGAATGCAACATGTGGAAACCCCGAGCTTTACTCTTCTTCTCTCTCGTTTCCGTCTGTCTGTCTGTCTGTCTGTCTCTCTCTCTCTCACACACACACACACACACACACATCCTGGCTCAACTAGATGAAAGAATGAATCTGCCTGTATCCCCAGATCCCCCAGGTGTGTGAGTGTGTGGGGGGGTTCTTCCTACCCTCCCTGCTTTGATGCCCTTGAAACATCAGAAGGTCTCTCTTGTTTCTTGCGAATGGAACTTTGATCCCTTTAATCTTCCCAGGAAATCCTACACACAAAACCCATTCTTTATTCCTTCTAGTCTCCATACTTCTGGTCCTAAAACTCCCCAGATTATTGCTTCCTTCATAAAATCAGTCATTATTGATCTTAAAAATCAAATATTCCAAACTTTGCACTTTAACCATACCCAAACCCAACCCCAGGGAGAAGAGACCTGTCCAAGGCACAGCAAGACCTAGATCCTTTCTTGGTCAGTCTAAGGGGTTTCCCTCTTCCAGGTGCCCTTCAGGAAAGGGCATCAGAGACCACTCAAGGCCCTGGGACACTCCCAAGTCTGAGTGAGAGATGTGGGAGTCCCTACCCCACCACCCCAAACTGACCCTCCCCCCTGGACCCGGGAGTTTGAGTACCGCTTCTTGTCCCCCGTCAGGGGATGAGAGCAGGATAACAAGAGGAAAGGAGAAGAAGAAAAGGTGAAGCAGTTGCCCTCCTACCATCGCCACCTCCTGCAGAACTCAGGAAGACACCGCTACCCATGGGCCCCAGCCCCTCTGTCACACACCACTTTCCTGTCCCAACCCCAAGAAGAGGGTGTGTGTGAGGGACAGTGCGGAGGCTCCGCGGGCCCTCTGATGCTCCTGGGAAGCAGGACTTCCCGGATCCAGCGGGAAGGAGGAGGTGCTTACCCAGCATGCCCTTGTTGGAGTCAGACAGGCACATGTCCTTCTCAGCACTGGGCAGCACAAAGCCCACCACAAAGACCTCCACGCCATCAGCCATCAGCGCCAGGCCAAGCACAAAATAGAGTGTCCACTGGAAGCGGCCATGGCCGCACTCCCGCAGGATGGCTTCATATTGCTGGGCCAGTTCTTCTCGTTCTTTCCGCCGCTGCGCCTCCCCGCGGCCAGGAGGGCCCTCCCCATCACTCAAGTCCCCTCTCACTCCGGCCAGGGGTGCCCCATCCGCCATCCTCTCTCCTTTGCCCCCCGACTCGGCCCGGGGGATGCCCTGATATTCGCCTTCGTAGATCTCGTCGTCCTCGTCGTGGCCCTCGGTGGCATCGCTGGAGGCGCCTCCCTCCTCCTCGTCCGGGGCCCCTTCTCCACGGTCATAGCCGCCGGCCGGGGCCGCGTAGTCGTCGTCGTCGTCCTCCTCCTCGAAGCGGGAATAGGACCTGCGGGAGTATTCATCCTGGACCCGGTCCAGGCCCTTCACCACCTTTTTGGCCGCCTGCTTCTTGACCTCCTTGGCGATGTCTTTGGCCCCACGGATGAAAGCTGCCCGGTCTCGGAAGCCTTCTTCCATGATGGGGCTTTCGGGTGCTTCACCGGATCTGCCTCCCTCTCTGCGGCTTTTTCAGAATCTTGCTCAAGGATTTGCCGAGTCCAGAAGACCCCCCTCCCCTGCCCCTTACTTAGAGGACTTCGGGTCCTGTATCTCTGGGCTTGAAATAAAAGAAAATAGGGCCTGGCCAGGGAGTGTCTAGGAGGGAACAGGGAGACTCTGGTCTACACTCGGTTCAGGCAGGTGAGTGGGGAAGCGGGGTAGGGCGCAGGGAGGGGGGCCAGCCTGGTGGGGCTGAGCTGGACGGCCAGGATAACTGCTTCTCCTCCAGGAAGCTCTGGAGACCTAGAAAAGGAAGAGAGAAAAAGGAGGTTGTGAGTCCCAGGGTGGTACAGAGGCCAACACAGAGCCTCTCTCAACCCAGAACCCCATCTGGACCCTGTGGAGCAGAGAGGTGCTCAGGACCCGGGAGGAGATGGCTGTGATCCTTGAGCTTGGAGGGCAGGCCCATGGGATTTGCTCCAATCACCTACCCTGAGCCCTTCTCCACCCTGCCTCACATTAAGTCAGAGCCCTTATTTCATCCCCAATCTGCAAAGATAAAAAGGAAATAGAAGAAACCAGAATTCCCTTCTCTAGCCTGGTCTGGGGTTCCTGCTGAGGGCACAGCTTGAGGAGGATGGTCGGGAGACCAAGCTCCAACCTGTTGCCTTCAGTGCCCTTTTGGCATCTGAAGGTGGGGCACAGTTCTTCCCTCAGGCTCCATGTTTACAGGCCTCCTGAGGAGAGGGTTCTCCCAACATTGCTTAGCGAGTGAAACCTCAGCTTCCAGAGTCAGATGAACCTGGGTGTGACTTTCTGCTTCAGTGTTTACTAGCTAAGTGAGTCAGCCACGTTTCGAATACCCAAGCCTCAGTTCCCGCTTATCTAAAAATGGGAAAGTAAGGATTAATTGACATAATGCATGTAAGTTCCTTGTCATGGTACCAGGCACATAAAAAGTAATAAATAAATACTAGCTTGTACTATTGTGGTGACAGTAACATAGTGTGATGCACTGTACTCCCTTACAAGGTCCCGAAACAAAAGCCATGTCTGGATACTCTTCAGGGTGATCAGCAGAAAGGGACATGATCAAGGGGAATGCTAGTTCAACACAAAGTGCATGACAGGTAGATCACCTAAGTTGAAATCCCAAACACTGCCACTTGGTGACTGTTCTTAGGCAGGTTGCTTCACCTCTCTAAGCCTCAGTGTCCTTATATTGAAAATGAGGATAATAAAATTGGGAGAATCTCTATTTCTCAGTGACAGTATAAGAATTTAATCTCATAGTAGGTATCAATGTTAGTCTTCCTTCCTCCTTGTTGTATTGGTAAGTGTCAAAGAAGCAGGAGGCAGCAAGGGACAAGCAGGGGTCACACTTAGATACTGTTGCCCAGTACCCTCCCAGGAACCCTCTGACTTGGTTTAATTCCAGCATCTGGGGCTGGAATCTCCCTTCAGACAAACAGGGGAAGATCCAAACATGGGAGACTTGGAACTGAGTAGGCAAGAGGTAAGAGCAAAAGCTAGGAAAAGTGATGACTGGCTGCTGCCACCATCCTTCAGAAGGTCCTACATGGGGCCCCTTTCATTGGTGGGAAAGGAAATGACTGATCAAACTCCTACATTGCTAACATTGAGGTCTGCGGCCTGTAGTTGTACCTCATTCTTCCCTTCCTAATCCCCCTAATCCTTTCTGCTTCTCCACCAAGAGTCAAGGAAAAAAAACTCCACAAATACCGCATTGCGTAGGTGGCTGGTGGAGACTGAAGGGGGCCTTGGGCCTCCCCCCACCCAAAAAAAAGACATCTTCCAAAGGGCGGCATGGGCTCACCCCTTTCTGTCCCAGGAAACAGGAGAAGCAGGCCAGATTCAGATCCGAGGTCGTCCTCTTTAAAATACTCTGCTCCTTCTTCTGCTCCCACCCATCCAGGGCCTTCTTTAAATGTCACACACACACACACACACACACACACACACACACACTCACAATCTAGTCCCAGTACAAGAGGGTAAGTAATGCTATGTGACTCAGAAAGAAGCACTGGCAATCACAGCCTTACCCCCTCAGGACAGATGTAAGCAGTGGACCACAGTGACCAGAAGCAGTGACCCCTATGTCACCTTCTTTTCTTGGTGGTTCAGGGCCCAACCATCCTCCATGAAAGAAAGGGAATGGTGGAATCCCCTCAGTGCATGGCAGTTTGCATCCCCTTCCTTTCTCTCCCAACCAGGCTCTGCCCCCAACCCTGAGGGAAGCCGATGGATCCACCAGGAGCCATCCCCTGTGTTTGTTGACACTGTTTACCCCTGAGAGGTGCGTGTGGGGTAGGGAGGGCTCACCAGCCAGCTCCCCTGGGGCCAACAAACCCAGGAGGGAGAGGAAGAAGACAAATTCTTTGAGCTGGTGAGGAAGTGGTGCTATTTTTAGCCCCAAAAGCAGCACAGAGTGGCTAAGCCTGTAGAAGAGACAACACTTGCAAAGGTTGGAGGTTAAAGAAGACAAGATTCATGTTTACGGGTCCCTTTAAGGCTGGCTGGCTTCACCTGACCAAAAAACGTGCCCAGATTTCTGCAGTGGGTGTAAAGGGCAGATGGGAGATCTCCTGAGCAACTGCTTCCCTTCAAGACAACTGGCACCCCTCATCAATCCCCCTGGCTCTGGGGGCCACCTGATCTCCAGCTCACCCTACTTCAGGTGACAAGGTCATTAAGAAGCAGCCACTTATCAAAACATCTGGGGGTGGGGGTAGGAGTAGATGTGGCAGATACCAGAACACCCCTCCCTATGACAGCTAGGTGACTGGGTCTCAGCCCCCACTCCAGGACCAACACGGCTGTTCCTCCCTCCCCACATCCTGTCCCCGCTAGGAAGATGGGAGCATCCACAGTTCTGAGGGGGGGAAATGAAGGTGTCAGCTGAGAAGGCACCCAGAGCAGTCACACAGAGAGGCAGACAGGCAGGGACCTAAGGAGACACCTGCATACACAGGGCTTGGAGAATGCCCCTACCAGCATTCTTGGTTACCTCCACCACCGCCCCAGCCCTAAGGGATGAGCCCCTGGAATTCACTGAATGGCTCTTCCCAGGGCCTCCCCACCCTTGGTTCTAGACAAGTGCCCACCATCACTGGCACCCCCACCACCAGAAGTAACGCCTTCCAGCCCCTCCACGGGGCCTCGACACCTGGTCCTTGCGCTCTCGGTGGTCCCATTCTTCATTCCCCTTCCCTCCATCCTTCACCTGCCCTTCCTCCCGGCCCCCCACCCTCCCAAGTCCAGGCTAGCAGACTGAGGCAGCATCCATTCTCTGGCCCCAGCCAAGGTCATTTATCATTCATGGGGGGGGGGCAGTCCAAGTGAGGAGTGGACTGGAGTTTGAGGGAGCCCCCTCCTACCCAACAACCCCCCACTAGGTTAACCTCCGCAGAGAGGGTAGTGGGGATCGGCCAGGGAGAGAACGCCCCTCCTCAGCACATGCATGCACAGCTCCGTACGTGCGCACCTCCGGAGCGGCACAGCGGGATGCAGGTCCAGGTCCATCACCGACACCCCCACCCCTAGAGCGGGGGTCGGCCGCCCCCCAGAAGCAAAGCCTCGGAGGATAAAATGGCTGCAAGACAAGGATGCTTCTGCCAGGGGCGGGATGGAGGCGAGGGATGAGGAGGGTCTCACCTGCCTGGGTTCCCCGGTACGGGGGTCGGGTAGGGCGGGGGTCCAGCAGCGGGGCTGGGGCGGCAGCGGCGACCGATCGCGGTCGCGGGGAAGCGGCACTGCAGACCTCAGCAAACCCCCCACCGCCACCACGCTCCGGCCCCGCCTCCGCCCCGCCCCCCGCCCCGGACTCGGGAGAGACCATTGTGGGGGGAGAGATGGGGAGGGGACTCGGAGGACGCGGAGAGGAGGAGAGGTCTGCAGGGGGCTGTCGCAGGGACAGCAGTAAATGACACACAGCCCTTCCCAGTCCCTTCCCTGTAAAAGGTGAAAGAAACTAAGGAAAGACAGAAGCAGCGATGTCAGAAGACGGATGGGAAGTGGGAAAGGAGGTGGCGAAGGAGGCAGCCTCTTCTTAGCACCCCAGCCCCAGGATGGCCAACCCGGGATCCCGTGGGTTCTTGCTGCCTTCTCCACCACTGTCAGGCAAACTCCTTCCCTGCCACCCTCTCCCAAGTGGGGAGTGTTCAATCTTCCCCTCTACCTGGCTGTTTTAGTGAAAGTAGAGTTAACAAGGTGTGGTTTCTATCCTGAACGGCCAGAGGCAGACTCTGGAACCCTGCCATGTTTTCCTGCGGAAACAGTCCAGACTATTTGTCTACAATGCAGACTCCTCATCTTATCATCCTCCTCCATTCGGTGGGTGGTAGCAGAGGGGGACACAGGAGAAACTGAGTGAGCATTTGGAGAAGGTGAGGGTTTTTTATAGGGCTGACCAACTGGACATTTCCTCTACCATACTTAAGCTCCAATAACTCAACAAGGGGTCCCCTCGATTCCCTTCTCTGCTTTATTTTCCTCGCCTCACCCCTATGCATATATGCATGGAGGACTGGATTAGGTTCGGTTCTTTCATCTTTCCTTTGCCTCTGTATGCATAACCTGGACTCAAGAGATCCAAGATATACCACTTGGTGACATGGTATGTCCATCCCTGATGACCATTCTCGCTCCAGAGGCAACAGGATATCTGGTGATTTAAAAATGGGCACCCTCGATGTTTCTATTCCAGGTAAGGCCTTAGGATCACTGACCAAGGGCTCTGACCTGGGTTCTGTCTTCTAACATGCTGTTTATTGGCTCTGGGCCAAGTTCCATGCCCTTGTTTTTTGTCTGGAAAATGGGGTGTCTTGGACTAGATGTTGCATCAGGTTCTTTTCAGATTTAAGAGTGTATGATTCTGCTTTATTAAATGTGGCAGTTTCAGAATGCTGGAGTATATTACATAGAGAAAGCTGACAGCCTATGACTAAGGAAATCTCACAGGTGACATTTGACATGTTGACTTTACCACTGATAGAGATGCGGGCCTGAGTTTTGTAGGCTCCAAAGCTGGACTTTGGAAACATTTGTTTATGCCAACAAAGTTTACAATTTGCTGAAATACAAAGCCATAATACACATTTTCTATAAAAATGTAACTGTTACTCAGACTGATAACTCATGTTCTCTTCCTGCATCCAAATCAGAATCATAATGTCGATGTATAGATAAATGCACAAATAACATACCTCCAGCAGACGACTTGTATCTTTAATGGCATCTGGCCATCCCCAGTAAGGACTCATGCCAATGGGTCCAGAAAACTCTTCTTGGCAAGAGTATCCTCACCTCTATTCTACAGGCAGCCCTGCCAGTGCTCCTAGATGACTGGAAATCTGATGGCTGAAGCAGTTTTTCCAGGATAGTACTTGGAACGGCTCTGCCCATGTGGGCTTCAGGGACTCTCCTTTTACTAAGCTTTCATTGCAGATCCTTCTTCAGGTAGATACATTCGTTATTTAAATATGTTAATATTTCCAATTAGGTTATAGCTATGTTCTGCTGGCAGGAAGCCATTTCTTCTCTTTAAAGGTGGATTTGTATACTCTGCCCTGATACATTACTTGCTAAAACAGAAATATTGTAGGGGGCTGGGGATGTGGCTCAAGCGGTAGCCGGCTCGCCTGGCATGCGTGCGGCCTGGGTTCGATCCTCTGCACCACAAAGATGTTGTCTGCCGAAAACTAAAAAATATTGAATTTCTCTCTTTAAAAAAAAAAAAATATTGTACTCTTAGAAGTACTGTACCCATCTCCAGCTGCCATCAGCACAGAGCCTTTGTAGATACCATAAGAATGTTAAATGAATAAGAATGATGCAGAACACCTTTTCTGCCTAGAGTTTAGGAAAGTTCATAGTTACATAAACCACAGGGAGCTTCAAGAAGAGGGTGATAACAGGATTGCATGTGGTAAAGAACAGGGAAGTAAATGACCTTTGGGTTTGATCTCATTGCTGAAGTCTTTGAGCAGATTTAAATATGATGGAAATTGGGTTTGGAAGGACTAAAAATAAGAACAAAAATAGGAATAAGAAGAGAAATAAATTGCTCTTATTTAACCTCTTCCCCCCCAAAATAAATAAGATACAAGATGTCTGAGAGTAAAGAACAGGAAAAATAAACATTTATTTTGACCCAAATTGCTAATTTTAACGTTTACAATTATGAAAGACATTTATATGGTTCCAAATGAAAGCCACATTAACAGTATATTCCGAGAAATCAAGATTCCCTCCATATTCTCTCCTTTCCCCCAGGGATTTTTTTTTCTCTCCTTTTTAAAAATATAAACAAATACATATATATACTGTCCCTTATATAAGGTAGCTCAGCATATGTATTTTCTTTATTTGATATAACCCAGAGATCTCTCCGGGAGACATCTTTTTTTTTTTTTTTTTTTTTGGTGGCAGGGATTGAACTCAATACCTCATGAATGCTAAGCACATATTCCTATCAGTCAGCTATATACTCCCAGCCCCTTCCTCATTCCTTTTCACAGCTGCACAGTACTCTATTGTGCACTTACCAGTTTATGCAACCAGTCCCTTACTAATGGACATGTGAGTTGTTAGCTATAATGAATAGCTCTGTGCATGTTACTTCCTATTTTTGCCAGCATAGCTCCCGGCACTTTACTTCGCTTCCCATTTTAATGTCCCATGTTATAAACCAGAGGATAAGTTCTATATAAGGACACAACTGCTACAGTGCACAGCAGAGTCCAGCTACTGAAACAGCACAATACAAAATAAGCCTTCAAAATGTAAATACCCTTACTTTTACCTTACCGCTCCTCACAATACACCATTTCTTAAGAGAAAAGTTACTTCACCAAGGAAAACCCACAAAGAATAAAAAGGATCAAAGTTTTATTTTCTCTGGATATCTGCAAAACACTGGACCAACGTAAAAAAGAAAAAAGAAGAAGAAAAACCTCCTTTAAAAAAAATTGCATTGGTGGGGACCTGAGAGGGATTAGCGCCCTAGCCCCAAGGAGCTATAGCAACTCTGATTGGTCCAAGGAATCGAAAAGATATCAGAAGGATAGAACAGAAGGAAGAAGAATGAGAATTTACTGAGGGAGAGGGCCTCGAAGTGGGCCACGAGGGGGAACTGGAGGCCGGGGTGTGGGTCTGGGTGGGGGGAGGGGCCCCCGTTGGTAGCCATAGGGTGGGGGTCGTGGAGGACCAGTGTATCCATGAGGTGGCATCAGTGGAGGAGGCCCACGCATACCATGTGGAGGCATAGGACCTGGGTGACCTGCAAGAAGAGAAAGAAGAGTTAGTTAAATATAAAAAGTAAAAGAAAAGGCATGGGACAAGTGGTGTGACAAAGGCTACAATATCTGTGAGGATGAAAGGGGTGTACAAAGCCCACTCACCCATGGGAGAGCCAAATGGAGGTCCTCGGGGGGGCATGCCCATTGGAGGAGGTCCAGGATGAGGCATTCCAGGTGGTGGTCGGGGTGGTGGCTGCCCCCCAGAGCCTGGAGGTCCAGCATGTGGGTGTCCTAAGCCATGAGGGCCATGGTGGGCCAGCTGCATCTGAGACATTCCTATGAAAATAAGACAAGACACAAGGAAAAAGGAGACAATAGGAAGATAACAAAAGTGCAAAGAAAATGAGAAAGGAAGAGCAAAAACAAAAGTGACATAAAGAAAAGGCTTATAAAAAGTGCCCCTATCCTTGATTCCACTCTAACAGTACAAACCAATTGCTCCAGCGTCACTCCTCACCCGCCTCACTGGGATTCAGGCATTCTATCAGTGATGCAAAAGCCTGTAAGATCACTCCCTGATAGGGTGTGGGAAGGCAGCAGAAACACTACCTCTGCTAAGATCCAGATTCTATAGGATGAAGAAAAATTCAAGGACAAGAGTACAGAGATAGACCACCCCAAGCAGAAAGATCAGCTCGTGCAAATAACATGTCAAACATGTTCCAGAAACTACCAACAGCTGAGTAATCAGGAGCAACATGCAGTTATAGGAGTGATGGTTGGAGACCAGACCATGAAAAGGCCCTGAATGCAATGGTAATGAGTTTGGGGTTTATTCTGTAGGTAAAAAGGCAAATTCTAAGCAAGTGAGTATAAACATGTTTTAGAAAAAAGTTACTTCAAGAATGTAGATCAAATATAAAAAAACTGAAGTCAAACTGAAGAAGATTACTACAATAAATGAAGTGTGAAATAATGAGAAAATAAGAGCCTGAACCCGAGCTAGGATTATAGCTCAGTGGTAGAGCACTGCCTAGCACGGGTGAGGCACTGGGTTTAGCCTGCAGCACCACATAAAAACAAATAAATAAAAAATAAAGAATAAATTCTTGAGAGAGAGAGAGAGAACTCGAGTGCGCCTGAACTGACACTGGCAGTGGGGCAGATGCCAGATTTAGTAGAAGAATGGAGTAACAAGGAATAGTCAAACTCCCCAATTTATGAATAAGTACATGAAGACAAAGACTATTGGAGGAAGAATAGGTTTGAAGGGGCAGCTGTCTTTTGAGCAGAATTATGGGTCTGCTTATTAATAACCAATGGACTAGAAAAAGAAACCTAAGAAATCAGTACCTACTTAATTAAAACAATGAATACACATAGAAAAGAGAACCAAGCACAAAAAGCTAGTGACAAGCAAAGGAGCTTATAAAACAAGGGTGGCTGAGATTGACAAGTTAGAGAAAAAGGTGGAGAATCCAGAAAAAGAAAAGCGAAAAGAGACGAGAATTCTAAACTAGAAGACATGGCTAATTTGAAGCACAGAAGAGATTAAAACAGGTTAAGGAGCAGAAATATCTCCTAGAGTTGGCAACTGGATCTCTACTCTGGAAAGCTGTCAGAGAATGAAAGCAAAAAATAAGGAAACAAAAACACCACCTATAAATTATTCTTCAGAAAAACTTATACTTTGTGGTTTTTTTAGTAGTCTGAAGGGAAGGAGAACTCTGGTGTTGTTGTTGTTGAAAAACAAAGAGCAGAAGGATGAGAGGTGATAAAGGGCCTCTATCAAACTCATCATTCCCTCTCTCACCAAAGAACACTTACCTGGATGGGGCATCCCACCTGGTGGGAACGGGTGAGGATGAGAATGTCCATGACCAGGATGTCCAGCCCCTGGGGTTCCTGCTGATGGAGGGCCATGTCCTCCAGCCCCAGGCGGCATAGGTGGTGGGGGCATGGCAGGAGGTATCCCAGGTGGGAGGGCTCCAGGAGGCGGCACCGGAGGTGGGAAGGAGCCAGGAGGAGGCATGCCTACCCAGGAAATGAAAGTAAGAGTTAATGGAGGTGAAAAGAGAATGTCTTTAAAGAGCCTGTCCCAATCTGGCCTCTTCAGGCAGGGTAAGTTCCTTACTCTCCTACCATGCTTCAAAGTCAAAAGCAATGTTAAAAAAAACTCAAACCAACTTCAATCTGCTAAAGAAACCCACTATCTTCACTCCCCATTTCCTTCTCATCACCTACCAACAACATCCAGCTCCTTCATGTTCCTTTTTCTTTTTCCTGCCCCTCCCCCATTAGACTCAAGACAAACATAACCTTTACCTGGTGGAGGAAGCCCAGATCCCAGTGATGACACCACAGGGTTGGGGGCAGAAGGTGGAGGGGGCGCATCTGCGAACAGCTGATGAGGACGGTCAGCCTGAGAGAGAGGGTTCTGGGCTGCTAGAAGTCGTTCAGCTGCTGAGCCATGACGCTCGCCCTTAGAGTCCTTCTTGAACGCATAAGATACAGTGATAGGGCGGTTACAGAGGTACTGCCCATTCATGGCCTCAATTGCTGCATCCGAAGCATCAAACGAAGCAAAATTAATAAAGGCATAACCTTTGGAATTGCCTGTATCAGGGTCCCGCATAATTTTAGGTGTTTGTAAGATGACCCCAAAGGCGCTAAAAGTATCATAAAGCAGCTTCTCATCAATCTCTGGGTCCAGGTTCCCAATGAAAATGTTGGCCCCTACATCCAGGTTTTTGTTGTGGGCAGATGCCTTGTTTACACGTATTGGCTTTCCATAGAGTTTGATCATGTTCATGATCTTAATGGCATAGTCAGCATCTTCCTCACTCAAGAATTCAACAAAGCCATAACCTGGGGAAGGGAAGAAGGGAAGGTTAACAACTCAAGTGAAGAGACTCAAAAAAGGTATAACTCATAATAACCTCACTTTAACTGATAATGCTTCCAGGAACTGTGAATTGAAGCTTAAGGGAAAGAATTCTTTTTAGGATGTTCATTCCAAAGAATAATTAGGACGCTTCAAGAGCATTCATGCCCCCAATACATAAGCTCAGCTCTTGCATTTGTCCCCTTAATACATAAATTCACAACTTGCCATGTACTTACCTTGGTGCTGGCCAGTGACTCTATCCTTTGGCATGTGGGTGTTGACCACGGGCCCTGCCTGGAGAAAGAGTTCCCAGAGCAGTGGTTCACTAACCTTCTCATCTAGGCCCCCCACGTACACAGTGGCATCTAGAAGGAGGGAGCGAGAAGTTAGGGAAGGGGTGAGTACAACAGGAGAAAGGTGACAAGAACGCAAAGATGGAATCCCGGCAGGACTGGGAGTGGGATGGGGTGTAAAAAAGTAAACAAAGTTAGTTTAAGTCCCAAGTCTCTCTCTTCCTAGAACCTAGAGAATCTTGTAAAGTTTAACTCAGTTTACTGCTTTAGATTTTGTCTTTCTCGGCAGATTTTATTTCAGTTTTTTGGAGACAGGGTCTTAGTGAAACTGGCCCCGAACTTGGACTACTTCTGCCTCGGCCTCGCGAGCCGCTGGGATCACAGGCGTGTGCCGCCGAGCCCCGCTATTTTCTTTATTTCTGAGTGGGAAGGGAGAGGGCACTGGACCTGGAGGGGGACTGAACCACTCCTGCCGCAGGCCTCGGCCTGAATTTGGCCACCCCGCCTCCAACACCAGGGCGGCTGGTCTCGCATCCTCCGGGGAAGGTCTAGCCTCCCGGCCTGGCAGAAGCTACTGCTCCTAATCTGGGGCCTCTTGGTCCCCTGAGGCCCATCCCAGGCTCGTCCTGTCCAGTTACCCTGGTTCCGTTCGGATATCGGCCCCGCAGCCATGGCGAAAGAGCTCCCGCCGTCTCTAAGCACCAGCTCCGCCCTCTGACCTCGTTGCTATTTCCACTTCCGGAACAGACACGAGCGGTGGGTGGGACTTGGCGGGGCGGGGCCGGAAGCGGCCGCGGCCATCTTAGGAGTCGCTGAAACGCAGCGGCGTGGCGGTTCCGGGGCGTAGTGAGGCGCCGGGGCTTCGTGCCGGAGGCCGAGTGGAAACTCTCAGACCCTCTTAAGGCAGTGCTGGGACGTGACACTGCTCTCCAAAGTCAAAAGCTGAAGTAGCGAAACTGTCTTTCATATATTCTGTGCCGAGCGATACGGTGTGCCGCGAAAACCCCATCCCACGGGCTAAGCCGGCCTCAGCCCTGACCGGGCTCCAAGTATTTCGTTTGCCCTGCGGGGAGGGAATTGGGGGAGGTCTGAGCTCGTCTCCTGATCTTGCGCAGGGAGGCGGGGGAGTCAGGCCCCGAGGTGGGGTGTAACAAAGTCGAGGGGTGACTGGGATTGAAGAGGCTCGAGTGTCAACCTCCACCCCCGCCACGTCCGCTTACTGTGCTCATGTCCCACCCTCTAGAAACAAAAGGAGAACCATTTTCCCAAATCGTCTGTGAATCCTGTGGAGGCTCACCTAGCACTATTGCTTTTCATATTTTTTTAGTTGTCAGTGGACCTTTATTATTTATTTATATTGGTGCCAACGATCGAACCCAGTGCCTCACACGTGCAATGCAAGCGCTCTACCATTGAGCTACAACCCCAGCCCACCCAGATTCCTATTTCTTTGGCAATAATATGGTGGGTGCTCTCCTATTTTAGGTCACTCCCCCTTCCACACAGTGCTCTGCTACCTAGGATCTTTTATTCAAACACAAGACACAATGCTAGCAATCTGTAGAAATTCTGTACTTTAATGAACTCCTTAAATAGAAATGCCACTACAAAAATATACATTCTCCAAAAAAATTATAAGGAAAGAAGTAGAAATTTCTTAAGACATTCCGTAGAAACTGGAATTAAAGCATCAGCAAGAGGGGGTGAGAATGAGGTCTCTAGGCCATCTTTTTGGGACTGATGAACAGCATCTCTGATCTTAAGATTTAATAGTTATCCAAAAGGCATGGAATTGCCCTCCAAAAAAAGAGACAATCACATTTTGGATTGTTTTGTTTCTTAATTCTTCAAGTCACACAAACGAAAATACCAGGAAGGAACGGAAAGGAGAAAGAGCTGGAGATCAGCATGGACAAAAACTCAAGTCCATTAAGTGAGCTTGTTTAAGGGCTGGAATGTGAAGACTGAGGCAACAAGGACAATTGTGAAAAACTGAAGGATTAGAGCCCTCCTTGTTTCAGATCCCTCTCTGCCTTGCCTTTAAGAATGCTAGCAATTTCAACGGGATTGAGAGAGAATGGTGTTTGGATCTCTTTTCTTGGAGTGATCCTCAGGAGATATTCTTGGTGTCCATTTTCTTAATAGCTCCTGAAGACAGGATAGCTCACTCTGGAGACCAGAGATTGTGGGAGCTAAGAGGCCCAGCTGGGGAGGGGGCAAAAAAAGGCAGAAAGGAATATTATTACAGTTCTAGCTTTCTGCTTCTCTGATCTGTCCACTACTTCTGGTGTCTTTAATGTCCTTCCCTTCCATCTATGCCCTAATTATTCTTAATCTAAGCCACAAGCAGTTTCCCCCACCCCTTTACACTTACAAATCTACAGTTTGTTACCAGCAGGGCTGGTACTTCCCAATGCCCCTAGCCCCTTGTCTTCTCAGCTTTGTTTATCTGGTTCATCAGAGAAGCCTCTTCTCCACTCCCAATCCATCTTCCCTTCTCACCTGGACCTCAGGCCTTCCCCTTAGGTAGCAGCGTCTCCAGAGCCTGATCTGGGGTCCCAGACATCCAGGCAGCAGTAGCCCTGGAGGTAAAGGGCAAGCTCCCCAATGTGAGGGGAGCCCCCACTCCTGGTCAGCCAGGCTTTCAGAGGAGATAGCAGGTCGAGGGAGCCAACGAGAAGAGACTGCCAGTAAGGAGGGAGTATCTCGCCAAGGACAGAGCTGATTCAAGGGTGTCAGAGCCCCTCTAGAGAAGAGCCACACAGAACTGGGGAGGCCAGGAACCATGAAGTTCAACTAAAAAGGAAAGGGAAATCAACTAGTAACCGAGATGGTAGATAACCCTAATTTCTCCAGACTGGATCAGGAAAGGATATCTAGTTATTGCCTATTTATTGCACTAGTAACTAAAACTTAAGCTTCTTCCTCAGAATTCATCTGTTCTTAAGTTTCAAATAAGCCTTAGGGCTGAATAGAGTTGATTTTAGAGAACTTTATAAAATATGGACATGAGACAGGAAGACTAGTATGTGGAAATAAAGACAAGAAGGATGACCTCTGCCATTCTAAGACTAATGTCTTCCTGGAGACAGGAATGGTGACAGCTGCAGAAGAAGAATGGGTAGTTTTCCCTGAGGAACTCAGACATTGTGTCTTCCAACTTCTCATCTAGTAGCACGAACCTGAGGGAAAGTCAAGGGATCTCAGAAAATCTAGGCATCTCACCTGCTGTCGAGGGAACCAGGAATCTGGGCAGTGCTCCAGGTCATAGCCAGGATTATGAAATTGTAATATTTGTTCATTGCTGTAGCGTAAATTCCAGTCCCAGACAGACAGCTGCCCATTAACAGAGTTCCCATTTGGGGGCTGGGAGTATCCTGGAGTGTAAACTTGATTAAAAGAATTGAACTGCACAAAGAAAGCAAAGAAAAATGGTGATTAGTGTTTGTGTGTGTGTGTATGTGTGTATCTGTATCCCAAATCTAGAGACAAATCATGAAACTCTCACCTCATAGTTCAAGCATCAAATGTAGACCAAAAGTCTAGTCCTGAGACTGATTATCGACTTTTCCCTCTGAACTCACTTATGAGAAGTGAGCCACAGACCTCACTTCTCATAAAATAAATAAAAACTAAACTTTAGAGAGTACGTCTCAATAGAAAAGGGAAAAAAAAATTAGACATCACTGACCTGTCCACTCTGCTTTCCACGTTCCCAAGGGGTATTTCTCAGGAATGTAAGAGTGTCCGGAACCCTGACGCTATCATGAAGCGCAAGAAGAAAAAACTCAGAGAATTCAAACTCAGCTGGAAACTGCTGGAGGAGCTGCCAGACACAATCAAGGAAGAGGAGAAATACTGGGGCCTGAGAAGAGAGAGATTAAGAGGTTGATAGGATTGTGTGGACCTAAAGAGGGAGGATGACACAATGACAAGGGATGGGGGACATAGGCAACAAATTCTAAAGGGGTCAGAGAATGAAAACCTGAATCCAGTGTCCTGAAAGTGTGCATCAACTTCCCCTTCCATACCCTCAAACCTCACTTCTCCTAAAATACATCAAGAGTAAGTGTCACTTTAGTGGGGCCTTACTTGTGGGTCTTCAAGATCAGCCTAATCTCAGGATCCATCTGACCTAATTCCCCTCCAGTGAATTTATACTATGCAATTTTCTCATTTCCTTACTTCTTTAGTAATACCCCAAAACCAACCCAGATTGTTCTCACCTCTTCAGTAGCCCCAGTTCCCCTAAGCCGGGTCAGGAAGGGATGTCCTGCTGCCACCCACTCTCGCTGCACTAGTGACTGGAAGCCAAACAGTGTTCGGGCTTCAGGGGCTGAAAGCAGCTGGACGAGTGAAGAGAGGAGGCCATTGAGATCACGATCACTGCGCTCTGGGTGATAAAGAGGAAGAAGGGACAAAGAAAAGGGGTCCAAGAGACAGGCAGGAGAGAATGAGAAGAGGAAAAGGCAAGGATAATTGAGGGGCATAGGGAGAGAGTTTGGGGTAGGCAGGATTGAGAGGGCACACAAAAGTGAAGAGAAAACAAAGAGCTTGAATGATTCACTTCCTAGACTCCTACTGGATAGAAATATCCAGTTTCACATGTAGGAAACAGAATCACAATTCTCAAATCAGCTTCCACAATGACCTTCTCACCCCAACCTCAAATACCCTCCACTGATAGAAAGAAAGGCAGAAAGAGGCTAAGAACACCTTCATGTTAGGGACAAGCTTTAAGAGGAATGTAGAGATAACTCTGAAGGATGAGATCTAGAGCTTATGGGTAGTTCCTAGTAAGAGAAGAAAGGGTGAGAGTACTAGACAGGGACAAGCCTATGGATCTTCTCCCTTAACAGAACCTATCCAGGTGGGTAAAGGAAAAAGGCAAGGAATGGAGCCAGGTGACTCAAGGCACTTACCTTGAAGTACTACAGAACGAACCCTGGATGTCACTAAAACTGAGATGTCACTGGCCTTTCGAAGACAAGACCTGAAGGGGCAGGTGAGGAAAATGGGGAAGAATGATATACTCAGGGAAAGGGAGTACTGGGTCATCGGATGAAATAGGGCTGCAAAAATCCTGCCCCTTCTTCCAAGAAGTAGCAGTAACAGTCCTGGGAAACCAAAAAGAATGATGGAAAGCCATTTTAAGAATCCAAGTTAAGCCGGGCCCAATGACACATGACTAATCCCAGCGTCTTGGGAGGCTGAGATGGGAGAATCGCAAGTTCAAAGCCAGCCTCAGCAAAAGCAAGGCACTAAGCAACTCAGTGAGACCCTGTCTCTAAATAAAATACAAAATAGGGCTGGGGATGGGGCTCAGTGGTTGAGTACCCCTGAGTTAAATCCCCAGTACCCGGAAAAAAAAAAAAAGAGTCCAAGTTAATAGAAGTTAAAATTATAAATCATGACTAAAAAGAAGGAGGGGAGTACCTGACATAGTCCAACCATCGAGTTCCTTCCAAGGCTGAGAGCCATTTGTCCTCAGCTACAGATGAGTCTATCAGGGAGTAGAGGGGTCAGAAGGGCAAAGAGGTCAAAATAACTCAGGATTCAGGTGTATAGCCTGATGGGTTAATAATAAGTCAGGTATGGCCTCCTAACGCTGAGGGTAGGCATGAAAAGTAAGTGTAAATTGCCATGAGGTTTCTTTCTTATTAGTTGTAGATGGACACAATACCTTTATTTTATTTATTTATTTACTTTTATGTGGTGCTGAGGATGAACACAGTGCCTCATATGTGCTAGGCAAATGCTCTACCTCTGAGCTACAATCCCAGCCCTGGCCATGAGGTTTCTAAAATTATATTGTGTTAATGGGATTGAGGATGTAACTCAGTGGTAGAGTGTTGCCTAACATGCACCAGGTTCCAGTCCCTAGCACTGAAAAAAAAAAAAGTATGTTATTTGCTATACAATATTGTAACTATAAGAAAATTCATTGTGGGCTGGGGCTGTGGCTCAGCGATAGCATGCTTGCCTGGCATGTGTGAGGCACTGAGTTTGATTCTCAGCACCACATATAAATAAATAAAATAAAGGTCTATCAACAACTAAAAAAAAATCCTTAAAAATGCATTCTATAAAAAAAAAGAAAAGAAAATTCATTGAACTGTACACTTAGGATAGGTGAAATTTGAATTTTATAAAATTATTTTTTAAAGAATTAAGTTGGGGCCAGGAACATGCCTGTAATCCCAACAACTCTGAAGGCTGAGGCAGAAGGATCATAAATTTAATTTTTTATTTTATTTTTTTAAGAGAGAGAGAATTTTTTTTTAATATTTATTTTTTAGTTTTCGGTGGACACAACATCTTTGTTTGTATGTGGTGCTGGGTATCGAACCCGGGCCACACGCATGCCAGGCGGGCGCGCTACCGCTTGAGCCACATCCCCAGCCCAATCATAAATTTTAAGCAATTTAGCAAGACCTTGGGAGTGTAGCTTAGTGGTACATTGTCCCTGGGTTCAATCCCAAGTGCTGAGGGGGGAAAAAAAGCTGGGCAAGTTGGTAGTCATTCAGTAAATCTACAGGGGATGGGAGTTAGAAAACTAAATGAAGGAAGGATCATTGGACTGAATGGTTACATATCTATAGCAGAGAAAAGGGTAAACCAGGTAAGGGTCAGCTGACCCAAGAGTGAAGAGTGAAAAGTTATTCTCACCAGGCAGGCACAGGGCCCTCAGCTTCATGTGGGCAAGTTGGATATCTGCAAGACTAGGCAGCTCATCCATAGTGTCTACCAGGACAACGTCAGAATGCCCAGCCTGGAGCATGGACTCCACTGCTCTGGAGGGGAGGAGTCAGAAATTAAGGAAAGGAGTCTTCCCTGAACATCTAATCCATGAGTCTTCTCATCAGGCCCTCCCTTACCTGATATCCTCCTTGTTAGGGTCACTTGCTGTATAGAAGCCTCCACAGCGGAGAAGATCACTACCCCCAGGGTGATGCCAGGACAGGCGCTTTAGATGGATGTGAAGGATGACATTGAGGGAGAAACACTAATCCCAAGCTATCCTTGTCCCCACAATGTCCCCTCCCTCCACATTGTCCCCTGACTTTCCATGACCCTCTAATCCCAAATATTACCCTATCCCCACACTGACCGGTCCACGGCCCTGATGGAAGTATCCAAATGCTCTCCTGACCTCACTGTCCAGAATTCGGCTGGGGACCCAGAAGTATCTCGGGAGGCTGTGAAATTGAAAGTGGTGTCACAGCTGTAAAGCTGATACTACAAGGAAGCTGTTTTGCAGAGACATTCCAAGGGATCTCAGGTTTTAAGAACAAGGAGGTAACACAGATAGCTTTGTAGAGAACCTAGGAGACTGGAGTTTGCTGGAATTTCTAGCTTTAGAGGATCTGAGAACTATAGGAAGATTGGAAGGGCAGCAGGGGTTGCAGTGGACCAGAAGATCACCTGGTAGCTACGTCGAACCTCTCATTGACAGTGCTAACCCTCCAGCCTTTTGCTCCCTGATTCTTCCGCTCAATCTCCCAGTCTTCAAATGTCTCCAAGAGAGGAATAGGTGGTTTCCTGGAGCCAGAACCGTGGCCTAGGGCAGGAAAAGGCACAGAGGAGAAAGAAAAGGAACCAGACACAGTTTCTCCGCTCTCTTTTTGTTTTGGCCAGCCCCTGCTGTTTCAGTCTCCTTACCCTATGGCACCCTTACTCACCAGCCTTGCTCAGGGCTGCTCCTACACACTGCTGGGTGTGACTGCTCTGAGCTCTGGCTTGAACAATGGCCATAGTCACCTATGGAGGAAAGTACATCCCATCCTTTTGTCTTAGACTGAAGAAGTGAAAAGAAGGAAATGGGGCCCATGCACTCCACTATCTTTACCAATAGTGAACAGCAAAGGCAGTCCCTAGAGGAGGGGGCTTCCATAGGTCATGGGAACTGGGGTCAGGAGAACATATCTAGAACCACAGAATGAGAATATCAATTCTGGGGAGAATCTTAGGAATAATATCATCCTACCCTCCCATTTTTCAGAGGAGGAAACTTGCCCACAGTCAGACAACTGGTAATTTTCCCTTACTCTCATGACACTATCATTTAACACAGCCTTTTAGCTTCTTCTGGAGGAGAGGAGCAAGAGGAATGATGAGAGGGCCCCTGGAGGATGGGGAAGTACTGGGACTTGCCAGGGAGAGGACCTCCATATTCTAAGAAGAGGCGAGATCTTTATTTAGGGGCTCCTTACCTGAAAGGCTTGAGGCTCTAATCCTCCAGCCTCAAAACCAACTCTGAGCAGCCGGAAGTCTTGGCCATGAATCAGAATCTCCTCAGGGATAAATTTAAGCTGGGATCCTGGACGGAGGAGCTGAACTCGGGACAAGCCACTCACTGAAGTCAAGAGTAGCATTGTAACCATGGGGTCCCTCTGGGAGGAACTCGAACAGCCCATCCCACCCCATTCCTGGCTGTATTTGGGGAATAGAAGGATGATGATGAGGGTCCCAACACCCCTTTCACCAAACCCACACACTTACCAGCCTCTAATCTCCCAATATTGATCAGGGCAAAATCATATTCACTGCTCAGGGGCGTATCCTGGAGGAAACACATAAGCGCTACAGCAGACATCTGTAGTAACCCTTGTCTTCCCTAATTTGGTGGTCCCCACCCACTCTAGGAGGCAATGCCCCTAGAAATAATCCCTATTGGCTATCACTTATACATTCAAAAGACACACCTTAATCCATAACTCATCTAAATCCTTCTAGACTCCCCTACCCATTTAACTCTCGTTGTCTGTTCTGTTGTCCTAGTCATCTCACCTGACTCCGCTGCCATCCATAGGGCTGGAAGGTGACCCTAAAGTTAGTACAGATCAGGGTTCCAGACAGTTCAGGTTCTAGCCCTTTCCTCAGTCCTGGGGCCCATGCTAGGATCTGTTCCCCTAAAAGGGAAGAAGGGAAGCCTGGTTATGACTAGCCTTAATGTTACTTGGCACATAGTAAATGAGAAAAGGAGGAATGGTCAAGAAAACAGGATGGGGCTGGGGATAGAGCTAAGTGGCAGTGCCTGCAATAGAAGAAAGAAAACAGGGAATAGCAAGGTCTAAGCTCTTAACCAGATAGGGACAGAGGGAAAAAAGGAGGCCTCAGACAGAAGCACTTTGAGACAGGAAAGGAACTCAGAGGTATCTTTGGTGAGGCTGTGAAACAAAGTTGAGTAGGATGAAATTTGGAGGTGTCTTAGGAAATCAGGTCATTACCTGGGAGGCATCCAGAGGCCAGGCAACTGCCAAGCTGACGACTCCTGAGCTCAGGCATCCTGTTTCCCTGGACAGACTTTGGTCCCAACTGTTGAGAAGGGTGTAGGGTTAATGCTGGGACTCCCCAACTCTGGGGTCTAGAATTATCTCAGCAACTACCTTTGAAGGCTTCTGTACCCAGACTCATGGGGAAACTGAGCTTTGCTGTGGGGAACTCAGGATTGGGGTTGGCAGGCAGTAAAGGGAGGGGCTGGTTAATGGATAATGAGACCATGAACATGAGACTGTGTAAAAGGCAGATCAAGCTCCATCAACCAAAGTTGATATGACAGACACACCCTCTTCCTCTAGATCCTTTTCTTCCCCTCCGTATCTCCACTGCATCCCCATTCACACTCTCTTGCCAAACCCCCAATCCTCCTTACCCTCATCTCTGGCTCCTCCTTCTGGGGGGCAATGTTGAAACTCTGGCCCCGACCCCCCCACCACATTTCTCTGGCTCCATCCGGGAATGGAGCAGTTAAGGGTGGGAAACCTTAAGGATGCTCAGTCCCTCTGGGGAGAAGCTGAATCTTGTAGTTGAGAAGACAGAGGTTAGGAAGAGAAGCAGTGGGGAAGACAGGAAGGAAACGGGCATTTGAGGTGCACAGAGCACAGTTTGGAGTCTTTGGAAAGGTATGTCCAGCCCAGCAAGAGTAGACTCCTCGGAAACTTCAGTCGATTCTGGAGAGGGCGGGAGACAGGCCCAGCCCCTTAAAGGAGAATGCACACAATTTTGAAGAAGAGAGGAAATGGAGGAGCCTGAGAAAGATGAGAGGAATAGAAAAGAGAGGAAAATGCCGAGACCCCCTTCTTTACCCCAAGCCCACATCCTACTCTCTTCCTGTTCATGAGTATTAGAGATGTTTAAGGGGGGGGCAGGAGGCTGTAATACTGATTACTGGAATGACTTGGGCTATGTCTTCGGGCTCTTCCAGAGAGGACTTTCCTAGGAAGCTGTTTTGTTTGGCTTCTTAAAGGGCACAAAAGGATAGGGATGCAGAGTAGTTCAGATCTGCCTACTGCCCTCTCTGACAAATCTAACACAAATGGTTGTGAAGTAGTAAATGGAAAACTGGATCTCAGGTTTTGTCAGGAAAGGAACAAGAACTGGGGAGAGGGCTGGTCACAATTTTTGTTCATCCTGCAGAGTACCTGAAACATGCCTCACGTGAAGAGATCAGAGAAGGGAGGAAGTTGAGATGTGTCCAGGATGCAGACACGTTGCAGGTACATTTGTGTGCATGTCTTTCGAGTGGGGCTGGGAGGCCAAAAACAAGCCCTTACGCTTAAACCTTGACCGTTAAAGCACACTAGGTGCACCTCCCCACTCAGGCTCCAACTAAAGGGCAGTAAATCCCCAGCTCAGGTACGGGACTCCACCCCTTCAGCCCAGACACCAGATCTCCAAATGAATGATTCATGTTCAGGGCTTTCAAACCTGAGGCTGGAAACTTTCAGTACAAGATCACAGCCCCCCTCCTTCCCTGCTGCAACCCAAGAAGCCAAGATGGTGGGGGAGGTCTAGAAACAAGTAGAGGAGATGCAGCCGAGGGTCACTTGGGAGAAGCAATGCAAAACTGCTTATTATGAAAAAGACAGGAAATAAAATACAAAATAACAGTTTAATGAGCCGCTGTTTTATTGTTTTTTGACTCTGTACAGAGGCAGCAATCCTTAGGTAGGGGCTCCAGTTTTCCAAACTGACATTCAACTCTCTCCCTCCCCGCAGCACACATACCCTTCTGGCCTGGGCTTTAATAAAATTTCCCTGTCTTGGCTGCAACTATGGAAATAGTGAAGATATTGTGAGACAGGGAGTCAGTCTGGAACAAAAAAGTATACACCTGCTAGGAAAGGGGCCCAGAAGCCTAATTCTGGAAGTTCTAAAAGCTACTGAGCACCACCACCCCACCTCACACCCCTGTACCCAATTCACGGACCTCAACCTCTCCGGGAAAGAAAATACTTCCCAAACTCTGTTGTAAATAAGAAAACAAAGCATAGGAAGTGGTGTGTACCACAATTTTAAAATCCCATTATCTACTTCTCACTACTCTTCATTCAAGAGCAACATTCTGTTCTTTAATACTTTTGAGGTATGGGAGCAGCAAAGGAATAGAGATAAAAAAAAAAAAAAAACATCAGGGGGAATGGGTGGGGGGATTGGAGAGAAATAAATTGGATGATTTGGATCAGCACCTAACCAGGAATGCAAAGGGGGGCAGTAGCTTATTATTAACAGGACCACTTTTCACTACCCCCAACACAAACCCGGTAGAAGTTCACTGGATAAAAAGGAGGGTGGAGAAGCAAGGGGCTGTATCAGATTTTTCCATTTTCAGAATCCTGCTCTGGTTGCAGGTTTGTGCCAGGAGTGAAAGCTGATTGGGAGGGGCAGTTGGAGGAGGGAGGTGGAGCTGAGTGACTCACAAGATGAGTCACAGATCCAGTTATAAACATAAAAAGAGGCCAAGGTCCTTCCCACCCCCACTCCTCTTAGCCAGTTTCCCTTGCTCCTTTTTACTGTCCCTTACCCATGTGGCCAAAAAAGGAAGGTGGCACAGAGAAAGTCTACATGGGGGCACCATAATAAATATTTTGTTAATCAACCTAAGTACAGAGGGCAAAACGCCCTATGATTTACAGACTGATCAGCTGCAAAGAGACAGAGTGCCTGTATGACTCACTGAATCTGCAGTTAAAGAGCCTGGAGGGAAAGAAGGAAATTAGAAAAATCTGGGGTGCAGGTGGTTACAGGCAGGGAAGGGGCTTCTAATTCTGGCTCTCACTAGTGGCTGTATGTCAGGGGCACTGCCTCCTTGGAGAAAGAAGAGGACAAAAGAATCCAGAGGTATCTGAGTAATTCAGGAATAATCATCTCTGAAATGCTCCTGTATTAAGAGGAAAAAAAGTGCCTGGAACTTTGGACATGTGGCTAAAAGGAGTCAGAACAGCAAAAGCTAGGTTATCAGAAGTCAGCTCCAATTCTTTCTGGCTCCAAAATATACAATATGCTCCAAAATACACATTGCTAATTTTTGTGTGTTGGTCTGAGCTTCAGTTTTGCTTTGAGAAGATGAGAGCCAACAGGAGGGAAGATACTTCCATTCAAAGTCCCTGCACAGTGCTGAGTTTAACGCCACCCTCTACTCCTTAAAAAGACTGAATCTTAAAAATCATCATCATCATTATCATCTATATATTTTGTTGAGTTAACTTGTAACTCTCAATAAAAATTAAGGGAGGAATCCAGAGGCCTACCCTGTAACGTATTTGTTCCACTGTGGACAGGACAGAAAAATGTGGAGGGGACAGCACTGTCCTAAATCAAAAGGGGAAAAATAAGAAACCTGAAAATCTCCCCTCTACATTAAAAACTTCAGTAGGTACCCTAGATGCCCTGGATTAAAGGAACTAAGTGCACTTAAATTTAAGCCTGAGATGATGTCATACTTTATCTAGGGATTCAGGGTCCACCTTCTCCCTTCACTCACATACTCCTCCTTAACCAAGGAACTTTTGCTCATTTTGAGTACACCCCATGTAACCCCTCCCTCCCTTCTTCTCAACAGAGATCGCCCTTCCTCTTTCCTACAACAAACCAATACTTGTCAGTCTTAATTTCCCAGATATTATTCCTAACTCCCAACCCACCCAACCCCTCTGCCCCGTAATAAAGCAAACATCACTATCCCCCATTAAAAAAAAAAAAATCCATTGTTTCAGGGTCCCAAATCCTTAGAATGAAGAGGTTTTTTTAAAATCTCTTAATAGTACCTTCCCGAGCTCAAAAAAAAAAAAAAATCTTAATAAAATCCTTACATAAGGCCTAAAGCCCTTTTCCCCCATAATTACTTCCTTCCTCTCCCCATCAAATTTCCATCTTCTTTTTTTTTCATTTGAAAAGAGAGTAAAAAGAACTGAGATCGGCTTATTTATAAATAAAAACAAACATGATACAAAGTTTCTGGTTTTGTTCATTTGTCCTCCATTTTTTAAATAAAAGCATTAACTAAAATCTAACAACAGATCAAATCCAAACACAGCAGTCCAATGGAGGATCAACTTCCCTGGTTTTATTCTCTGGGGAAACCCTGGTCTGTTTCCACTTCTATTGGTCCAGGCCATCATCCTATGATATGGAAGCCTAAGGGAGTATGGGGAGAGCCCAGTGTTGGTTTAAGCCACTAAGTGTCTTGTACACGGTAGGGATGGAGGCTCACATGGTGGAAGATTCATCAGTGTTATTCAACCCCGGATGGAGGCTCACATGGTGGAAGATTCATCAGTGTTATTCAACCTCAGAAACAGGGACAAGACTAGGGTGAGGTGAACAAGGCACTCACTGTGGGCACAAAATGAAAGAAGTGATTAAAAACCCAGGTAAATACTATTTTGACACAATTTTTTAAAAATTAAAACTAAAGTTAAAAAAACTCATGATGAACAACATTTCAAACATTTAACTAAAGACAGGATCCGTCCTCATACTTGATTAATCCAACCTCACTTCTCTCACCCAAATTCTGGTCCTTGGTCAGATCCTGTCTTCAAGATTTTGATTTTTGTTCAACATGGATTTTTGGCGTTCATTTTTTTAAAAATACTTAACTTTTAAAGTATTGGATTACTGAGTACTCATTTAAATTGTGTGCCTGAGGGGAGTGCATATCTCATGCTAGGTTCTTATATACATATCCCTTTCTTTGGAGTCTTGTTGCTTCCTTAAAACCAATCTATTGTCAAATAAATGCCTGAGAATTAATAGCCACAGTTAATGATTAAATCAGCAGACTAGTCAATTTTGGAAAATAAGTGACTTTCGCCTTTGTTGAGGAGAAAGGAATCTTTCTAAATTGAGCAGTTCTAATGAGTGAGTCTTGGCTGGCTTTGTTGGTGAGGGAAAAAATGGGATGAAAACTTTCGGGACTGGGCAGAAGGAACATATGCAATTCAGAGTACCCCCAACACACACATTCCCAGCTTGTGCGCCTCGGATCAAATGTGGGGATTCTATTCCACTACACACTGATGAACACATACCTCAACAAAGAAGTTCAAGCACAGAAAAATAGCCCCAATTAAAACTCTGGACACTTAAGTACACTTACTCCCCTTCTCCATATGCACCCAGGAGTGTATACAATTGCATAGTTGATTTTTCCCCCAGGAAAAAATATAAAGAAACGGAAAACTGGCCCAGGAAGGACTTCTGGCTTAAAGCTCTTAGAAATGGTTCTGGCCAGATCATAAGCTGCCCAGACTTGTGCTTTGTGCAAAATGCAAAGGACCTCCCCCCAACTGTCTACATCCCTATCCGCTGGATAATAGGGTTGGGTCAATGAAAGGGAGAAATCCAAAGACAGATCAGCTCATTGGGAGTTATCTGTGATCTGTGGTTATAGTTCACTAAAATATATTTCTCTAACTACCTTTTTATAAATTGCCCTAACCCCCACCCCATGTTTCAACTTCAGTCCTAATATCAAAAATATCTCTTCTTACAAAGTTTTTTTATTTATTTATTTTAATAAACTAACCACAGATTAAGGTCAGCTCTGGCTTAACAAAAGAAGCCGGGATGTTAAGTTCATTCTCCAAAAGTAGAGAGGAAGGAGAAAGAATCACTTAAATAGGAAAAAAAAAAATAATAATTTTTAAAGTGTTTTGTTTGTCGGGGTCCTTTTGTTTCTTTAAAAAAAATTAGTCAATAAAATAAGTTGCTTTCTACAGAAAAACAGCAGCAGAGGATATTAGTGCTTTATGTAGGTTTTTGGTTTTGTTTGAAACAGTCTGGCCAAATGTCTGTCCTTGTCCCACCCATCCCAAGATGCACTTGACCCTCACATATGGTTATTGCTAAGTAGTTAGATCACTCTGCACCCATTCACCTGGAGAAAATTCAACACACAGCTGCTCTTCTCATCACTCTCTTTTCCAGAGGAATTTTTTTTAAAAATAAAATTAAAGTCTTTAAAAAAAAATCACAACCTTCTTAACTTAGCTGAGTTCAGCCTCAAAAAGGATGAGGAAAAGAGAGGAGGCAATCTCCTTTCAAACTAGATAGATGACTATTCAGAAGGAAATCAAACTTCAGAGGAAAAAGAATCCCCTTTTAAATTCCTCCCCTTCCCATCTCCATAAACTGGAATTTAAACTACCTTCCCCAACAAGCATTCAAGAGCACTCTTTACTGTCTTGTCTTTCCAGATCCTTCTGGAGGTAGAATTTATCCAACTCTAATTACTACCCTATTCAAATCAATAGTAAATTTTGTCCAATATCTATTTCCCTCCACACTCCCAACTCCACCACCATGTGCTTTATTCCAACCTAAAAGAACTTTGGTCTCTTTTTTTCTTTAATTAACTGAGAATCTACTTTACCAGTTTCTCCCCCAGACATCTGTCCACTTCCCACTCCCCCACACCAAACCCTCTCATACTACTTTCCATTAGATCCTGGGATGGGACTGAAAAGGTTCTGAGACAGAATTACCATCCCTACCCCTTTGTACCTCCTTAGTCCCATCAAGTCAAGCTCTACAAAGGAATAGTACAGCCCTTGAGGCACCATCCAACTCTGACCTGATCTTGCCCACTTGGCAGCACTCAAGCGCACACACCTAAGTTTCCAGCTAGGCTCCCATAAACATTTCTGCATTTGCCCCATCAACCTGGGGGGCTGGGTCTTGATGAGCCAGTGTGTTGCGCTTAACTTTCTTCATTCGGCCCCCTTGCCCTCACAGGTTCCATCCACTCAGAACCTGTGCACCAGCAGCTCCCCACCCGGCTCACGTTCCCGCCTCCTCAGTTCTTCCCTGTAACAGCAAGAGCAGAAGTTGTTTGTCTCAGGGTGTCCATAAAAGCTGCAGTTCGGTTGTTTGCATTTGGTCTGGGTTGGGGGAAGCCCCCGGGGGCCTCCAGCCCATCCATCTGGCTCAGAGGGTTCTCTATAGCCGTTGCTATAGGAATCAGCCACGCGAAAGTGGGGTGGTAACAATGCACCCCTGTGAACTCCATCCTTGGAGTGACTGCCTGGCTCCAGAGAAGGGATGCTGTCCTGGTGGGAGTAGGGTCGCCCAGGAGGGCACTGTCTGGGAAAGGTCGCATATGGTGGCAGCCCCCCCCCACAAGGACCCCCTGCCAACTGCCTCCGGGGTTCCTGGCAGTGCACTCCACCCCCAGAAGGCCGAGGGATAGTAAAGCCCCCAGGATAGCCAGTAGAGTATGCCAGTGCCTTGGACTCTGCTCGGGGGGCAGTCAGCTGTTCCTCCCCGCCATCTGGCTCTGGCTTTTTGGCTGGGGGAGGCCCACTCCCTACCCCTCCATTCATGATCTTCCTCTCTGCCTCCTTCTGTTTCTGCTCTGCCAGGAATCTCTCCTCAGCATCAGATAGGTAGCGCTGGATCATCTCCTCCTGATATTGGTGACGGTGACCCATCTTCAGGGTTCCAACAAAAATAAATTTCCCCTCCCCTTGCATGGCAATCCTCATAATGCTCAGGCTTTGCATCACCTCCTGGCTATACTTGCTCCCTCCATTACCAACAGACTCAGATGTGGGCTTCTCAGATACAGGTCCATCCCCCACTACCTCCTCTTTGACACCTTTCCAGCTCTTCAGTGAGTTTTTCTTCTTCTTCTCCAGTGTCTCAGTGCCACTGCTTACCCCCGACCCGGTTCCCACCCCTCCAGGCTTAGAGCCCTTGCTGTGCATCAGGCCTCCCATGTTCTTCTTGAGCTTGCTGCCCAAGGTTTTGCCAAAGCTGCCCAGTTTGTTAGCCACAGAATCTGCTCTTTTCTTGTCTTTCTCCCGATCTCGCTTTGACTTCTCCTTCCGCCGGCTGCCTTCATTGCTGGTAGAACTACTGCCAACTGACTCCTTGTCTGATTCCCCAGATTCAGGAGTGGATCGGGGCTCATCTCCAGCTGAGGCTGTGGGAGACTCAGGTTGGGCCAGAGGAGCCTAGAAGAGACAAAAACAGTGCTGACAGTTATCCCAATGGTTTGGGCTTTACCTTGGGCCCATCCATCAGCTCTCAGGGCTCCCTGCAGCCGCTGTTATAGGAATTAGCCATATGGAAAGGGTACTAAGTACCTTGTGAACTCCATCCTTAGATTGCCTAGCTCCAGAGAATGGCTGTTGTCATGACGGGGAAAGGTCACCCAGGATTCAGAATCTGTCCTTCTCTGGCTCTAGTCAGCTTTCTCATGAGTTAAAGATGTATGTAATATCCAACTCTGATCTCAGCCACTGCCATCTGACTCCTTTCTATTCTAGATACCAAAAGAAACCTCACTGCTCACCATGTATTACATGGTGAACAACCGTGCAACCATACAATACTCAGCTTCTGGGTAAGGAGGGAGAATATTTCAGATACCAGAATGTCCTTTATTATAAACATCTCTATATCAAGTACTGTTCAAAATTAACCTAAAGGAAGTCTTGGCTAGTCACAACCAACAAAGCCCAACCATCCTTTTAAACTTTAGCACTCTGATGTTCATCAATTTTCTCTTGCTCCTGCTGTTCTAACTTAGAACCCCCGGGGTCCCAAAACTCCTGAAAAAATTCTGTCTCTTCCTGGTGCCTAAAACAGGTCTAACTACAGCATGACTGGGACAAAGTAATGACAACCTCAAGTTCACCAGAAAATGTTTTAGTTTGTTTTGTTGTACTACAGATTGAACCCAGGGGCTTATATGTGCTAGGCAAGTGGCTCTACCATTGAGTTACACCCCAGTTCCTAGAAAATGCTTCCTTTTTAAAAAAAATTTATTTTTTAGTTGTAGTTGGACACAATACCTTTATTTTATTTATTTGAATGTGGTGCTGAGGATCGAACCCAGGGCCTCACACCTGCTAGGTGAGCACTCTACAGCTGAGCTACAACCCCAGCCCTAGAAAATGTTTCTTAAAGACTGCATTTTAGTATAAGAAAGCAGAGCCTGATTAGAGAAATATAGTCCACAGAGGAAACTAACAGGTAGCAAGGTAGGAAAAGGTATCCTTTGGAAATTATCTGACATCTTCCCATTACTCCTAACCTTGATGCGTAAGCTACCACTCAGAACAGATTTAGAAGGTAAGCACTAACCAGATCTCCTTATTCTGTCACTGAAAGTGAGGCAAATGTGGGTAGGGATGGAAGAAGCTTTCACCTGTGCATCAGAAGACAATGGGATCCACTTCACATTCATGTAGCTATGCAGCAAATGCAATTTAACCTCTAGGGACAGAATTACACTGTGAAAAGGAGAAAAAAAAAAAGGATTTAAAAACTTAATGTAATCTAGTAAAGAAAAGGGGTATGATATAGTTGAGAAGAAAGGTGGATGGAGGGGCCTCTACACATGGCTTAGGACTCAAACAGAAATGGGTTTTAATCAAAGCTCCAATTACTAAACTTTTGACCTTGAACAAGTCACTTCAACCTCCCTGAAACTCAGCTTGAGTTAATAATGGGTGTCGATAATCATATCTATCCTGTGGCATTGTGTTAAAATAGTGTTTAGAAAGGGCACAGCCATGTCTGGAAAATAGGAAATACTAAACAATAGCCATTATTATAATAATATTAGGTGAGGACTTATTTTTAAAAAGCCATAAATGCTCCTTCAGCCAGTTCCCAAAGTTTCAGAGGCCCAAAGAAGGAAGCACCAGGTAAAATGTAAGGGAAGAACTTTTACATTCATATGCTGGGAGGCAGAAAGAAGTTAAACAGGCCACGGAGAGTGAGAAGGAATGTATTTTTATTGCTGACTAAACTCCAAAAAGACAAAACCCACAGCAAACTAATTTGGTCAGTTATTTAAAATTCTTCTCAATTAAGCTGAGAGAAAGTGTGATTTGATTTTCTGACCACTGCTTTGGTGATTCTGGGACGTATGAATGGAGGAACATTCTTCCTACTATTAAGAAAAGAATGGCTGAGGCCCCAGGATTCCCATCTTTCACAGGAAGACAAAGCCCCCACAATATGCAAAAGTCTTGGTGCCTAACCCCTCTTCCCTCTCTTCCTCTTCCCAAAGAAACTTCAGTTAAGATGCAACTGTCTGGCCTCTGAGCTAAGAAAAATCCCCAGGACATAGCCCCTGCTTATGGAAGAGAGTCCAGCTACAAAATAGGATGGAAAGGCTAGGCCTGCCTCACCTGGCCAATCGAACATTGTCATTGTCATCTTTGCCCCACTCCCAGCCCTTTCCTGGGTCCACAGCAAAGTGCAAGGGCAACAGCTTATGCTCTGAATCTGTAAGTGGGATCACAGCTGGGGAGGAAAAAAGATGCCGTCAAGGAGTCTCCTTGAGGAGAGAGGAAGGCAACTGAACACAAACTGACTTCACTAAAATCATACACAAGTCTCTAGTCATAGTCACTTCTCAATTCTTACATGTGAATGATCCCAGGCATTAAAAAACAATAGGCTAGTTTTCTCCTACCTCCCAACACACAATTTAGGCCACTAATCTCCATGACTCCTCACCAGTCAGTCAACTAACTCTCATGATATTCTTGAGTTGTTTATTCAGGGAATTCAGAGTCATTAAGATAAAGACAAATGCAGCAAAGCATCTTTTAGAAGGTGCTATGACCTTAATCCATGAGCCCTTTTCTCCAGAGCAGGGAATATAATTTATGTTCCCCCCTCAAACCTTTTGATTTTTTAATTCAAAAACTCTGGTGTACTGTATAACTTAGGAAAAGAGTACCAACATGCATTGTGTGGGCTTGCATGTTGCCCTTAATTCTTTCCTCCTATGTTAGCCCTCATTTCCACTCTTCTAAGTGAAAATAATGCAGACCAAAGGACACTAGAGACATAGACATGCATTTAGCACCTTGTTCCTTGGCATTCTCCTTCTGCTCCATGGACACAAGTGCAGAAAAGTGGGCCTGATCATAGGCGAGCACCAAAGGAGATCGGTGACACTGGCTGGCTGGGACCTCCAAGGGCAGATAGATTCCCCCAAAGGGAATAGGGGCAAATGCTGTAGGAAACCATAGAGATTATTACTAAGGCTGTGTTCTTGCCTAGTGGAAAATCCCTCCACCTGCCTCTGCCAACTGAGTCCCCACTTTCATTCCAACTTCTTTAATAATTGTTTCTAAAGAAGTCTCAGTAATTAACCCCAACTGCTTTACTCTGAATCTCTTCAGAATTTTGCATTTGTTCTAATATGTATCTTTTCTTCCCCCACTAAAAGTCTATATATTTTTCTTTTCTTTCTTCTTCTTCTTCTTTTTTTTTTTTTTTTTTCAGTATCAGGATTGAACCCAGGGGTGCTTAGCAACTGAGTCACATCCTTAGCCCTTTCTATTTTGAGACAGGGCCTTGCTAAGTTGCTACGACTGGCTTTGAACTTGTGAGCCTCCTGCCTCAGCCTCCCAAGCCACTGGGTGTGCACTGCCCAGCTTATACATCCACCCTTCTGCTCTCTTCCTGGTGTTTATTCCAAGGCTCTTCCAATAGTGGGTACTCAGGGTGGAATGAGGCCTGGCTGGCTGACTCACCTTCTCCTCCAGAGTCCCTCAGCATGGTGTCTGCCACGACGACGATGGGCCTCCTAAGCACATGAGCAAGGACAAAGACATGGAATTCTTCTAGGCTCTCATAGACAGGCTCCTCTGAACTTTCCACCCTGGAGTTGGAGAAGAGAATAGGTGGAAGGGGCACAGTGGAAGGAAGCAGGAAAAACAAAATGAGAGCCCTGAAGACCAATTCTGAAGACAGGGAAAAGCATGTCCTTTCCTTGTTTTCCAATCTTAAGGCTACCACTGATCTAGCTGATTATTTTATTACTAGCTGTTTCTACTTCCATTTCACAAATAGGGAAATCCAAGAAAGAATATTTGAAGGCTCTGTGGCTAAGGTGGCATTTGGAAGTTAAGGATAATCCCTGTCTCTTAATATTCATCTTGCTCAACAAGTCCCTCATTTCTCTTATCCAGTGGCCCAATACACAACAGCATAACCTCATCCTGCTTATCTTACCAACCACAAACACCCACAATTTGTACTAATCATGTCTTACAAAAGAAAATTCCAAAATTCCTCTTTCTGTGTTCCCTTAAAAAATAGCCTCACATTCTACTCAGTAGCTTAATCAGAAATTTGTGAAATATTCCCATTTTTTATCTCAGCTTCAATTAATCATGTGGTTAGATCAATTCCATCTCCTGTGTGTCTCTTGTACCTGTCTCTTCTGACCTATCTTTAGTCTATCACTCGCACACCCACAGCCCTCTTGCCTGGATTATTACTACTATTGCCTTTAGTCTCACTCCCCCCTCCACCCCATCATCCACTGTGGTATAAGTGTGTTCAAATACAGAGAACATACCATGCTTTTACAAGTGTGCCCTTGTCATGGGTCCTCTCTTTCCTTTAAACAACCTCTTAGCACAGTGCTCTCTAGACAGAAAACTCCAGAAAAATTCCTTCCTCCTCCCCATTTTGCCACACTTACCCACCACCATTGGCTCCATTGGTACCTAGATGCATTCGGGGTTCACTTGAGGCAAGTTTGATCAGTTCATTCCATTCCTTCTGCCATTCATCCTCTGTATATACCAGCCCTGACTATGAAAGATAAGCACGGGATGCCAAGCAATGAGAAGCAAGATTCTAAGAGGAAATACCCATTTTAATTAATTAGTCTCTTAGTACTTGATTTACAATTGTATCACAGAATCAAATTTCTTCCCTTTTAAAGTCAAAATCCATAGAAAGAACAGTCTATTATCTTTCTCACATTTTAAAAATCTTCTATTCTTTTCTGACCCATTACAATCTGGTTTTTGTTTCTGCCTTTCATCCTACTCTCCCAATCCCCGACATACCACTTCACCTAACTCCAGTAACGGATAAGTCTTTCAAATTGCCAAATTCAGGGGCTGGGGTTGTGGCTCAGCAGTAGAGCACTCGCCTAGCCCTGGGTTCGATCTTCAGCACCATAAAAAAATAAATAAATAAAATAAACGTATTTTTTTTTTAATTGCCAAATTCAGTGGACTCTCTAAAATCCCCAAGATGACTCTCAAATCCTTATCTCTAAGCCCATATTACTTCTTAATTTCTATTATTCACATATCCAACTACCAATTAGATACTTCTACCTGTCCAGGGCTACCTCAAATTCTTGACATAACAACTTCTGTCTCTGCCCAAACTCATTCTTCTTTCTATATTCTTACCTTAGTGAACACCATCAATTATCATCCTAATACCCAAATGAGAAACCAGGGAATTATCTAAGATTCCTTTCCTTTCTTTACCCACCTCATATCTGGATCCCTTTAGTCAATAATTATGAAGCATTAACTACTTCAGTGCACCCCTAACTTGTTTGTTACCTCTAGTCATGTACTCATGTACTCTTCTAACCAGCTTTCTACAATGCTACTGGAAAACTTTTTCTAAAGTTAAAATCTGATGATGTTTGTGTCCTGATGAGAATTTTTTTAGTAATCCTCACTGTCTGACAGACATAGTTGAAACTCCTTCCCACTGCACATAACACCCACTTCCTGGCCCCTACCCACTTAATCTAGTTGAATAGCTCCCTGATTTAAAAGTAGTACCTAAAGTGCATCACGTTGTTTTGTACCTCTGAGCTTTTGTCTTAGTTGTTCCTTTTCTGCCTGCTGTAGCCCACTCGTGTATCTGGTAATTTCTAAACTTTCAGGATAAAACTCAAGTACCTCTCCTCTGTGAAGTCCTTCCTAAATATCCCTAGTAATTTAAACACTCCTTTTTTGTGCTTTTCCTTCATACCTGTTTCATTTTGTTGCAATTATGTGTTTGAAATCCATTTCCTACTACTGCTCTTAAAAGCCAGGACTGTGTTTTATGCAATGTGTCCAGTGCCTAATTTGTGATCAGTAATCAGTAAATACAAGTTAAGTAAAACTGTAATTTTTATTAATTTTTTTAAATTGTAGTGGTACAATTTAAAAATATATGATAATTTGAGAGACAAGTTTACTTTTTAGACTTTATTTGGCTTATATCAGTATTAAAATGAATTTATACTGCTTAATTAAATACCAACAGTAGAAGGATCACACTAGAAACATGAAGAATTTAAGAGCTATTTTAAGCATTTTTAGTAAAAAAGACAAAGCTATTTTCAATTTATAAATGCTATTACAAATTTCATTTCAATTAAAGACAAAAAGAACAATGCACAAATTATATGTGGAAGATTCTAGTCACTCTCATATAATCTCTCTCTCTCTCTCTCTCTCTCTCTCTCTCTCTCTCTCCAGGAGGATCTGACTTCCTCTTGCCTATTTCTGATTCCTATTTTTAATACACATAACCACTAGGTGGCATATACTTCTAACCTTATCATTAAGAAAATATTAGGCTTTACCATCAATTCGAACAAAAACCAAGAAGGCTTGAGAAATCAAAACTAATTAAGTTTGGTGTTTGGTACTAGAGTAAGCCAAAAGAAGCTCCTCAATCCTCTTCCCATTCCCCCTGCCAAGGCTGGGTACAATGCCACACACTTCTAAGCTAAGACAATTACATAGGCCACATTTCTAGTATGGAACTTGCATTGTGCTGAGCAAAAGAAATAAAACGATTGCTCCTTCATTAGCTACTATGCATGTTTTCTTTTGGAAGGAAAGGAGGTAAACTTAGGATAGAACTCAGGTACTTGAGGGTCTCCTGTCTAAATAGCATCATAATCTAACCCTATCTTAAAATAAAATAATAATGATAAGAGATTTAAAAGCTGGAATTGGGCACACCTATTTTGACTATTTCCATAATTTTCACTTCATAATTGGTATGCTCTTTTTTGTCCTCTTCTTGCCCCTGGAGCAATCAAATCTAAGGTTCAGGTATTATGTACACTCAATGGTGAAGAAGCAAAGCTAACTACTGATTTGCTAGGCTGACTCTAGCTCAGACAACAGACACTTTCCACAGTGCCAACCCCAAGTTTTGTGGCAATAAAGATTGTCACTTGCCAGGCGCGGTGGTGCACGCCTGTAATCCCAGAGGCTCGAGAGGCTGAGACAGGAGGATTGTCTGTTCAAAGCCAGCCTCAGCAAAAGTGAGGTGTTAAGCAACTCAGTGAGACCATCTCTAAAATATAAACTAGGGCTGGAGATATGGATCAGTGGTTGAGTGCCCCTGAGTTCAATTCCCAGTAACCCACCCCTCCAAAAAAGAATGTCACTTATATTGCTTTGCCCATGGATTTATTTCTAATATTTATTGGCTGATTACGAACAGGATTCTAATCTTAATATCATCCTAATTTTGACAACTAAAATCTTTGTTTTGTTTCTTGGTGATGCTGGGGATTACAGGGCCTTATGCATGCTACACAAGCACTCTACCAACTGAGCTATATTCCTACCTCTCTGGATATAATTTTTGAGAAAGAAACAATACATCTTTCTTATATATTTTAAAACTTAGGACATAAATTTTTTTTTCTTTATACCAGGGACTGAATCCAGGGGTACTTAATCACTGAATCACATCCCTGGCCATTTTTCATTTACAGACAGGGCTTCTCTAAGTTGCGGAGGCTGGCTTTGAACTTGTGATCCTCCTGCCTCAGCCTCCCAAGCCACTGGAATTATAGGTGTGCACCACCATGCTCAGATAGGACATAAAAAAATTCTAAATAAAATAAACTCTTAGTTCTATATCATTACCAGTTATAATAATACAGTCAAAGGAGGAAAAAAAGAAACTAGATAGAAGGACAGAGAAAGCTTCTGAAGAGATATTCTCATATTCAATGTCAGAAACACCCAAAACATGCCCCCCCAAAACAAACAAAAAACCCAGATATACATGAAGAGCAGGGGATATAAACATAAAAGACAGAACCAAGAAAAAAGGGACTATGGAGGTCTATTATTTTATGTAAATTATAATATCATTATTAAAGAGAAGGGATCAGTCAACTTTTTCTGCAAAGAGATAGATAATATATATTTTAGGCTCTGCTATTCTATTATTGGAATAGGAAAGCAATTACCTTTATAAACACACATGAAATAGACAGGGCTGTTTCATTTTGCCCAACCTCTGATATGAGGATGGAAAGTACAGATAATCTATTGCTACTTTTTTTTCAATTTTTAATCCATCTAAAACTGAGTATATGCATCGAAAAACTTAAGCACTAACATTCTATAAGAATTGAAAACATAAGTCCTTAAAAATTAATCTAGCCTTATTTTAAGCCAAAAACCAAAATAAAAAATCCTTAGAATTTTCATACCTCATTTTGCAAAACACTGCCATGGAAGATATTATCTTTCATATGAAAAGCACAATGTTAGACACCTCTTTTTAAGTCTCAGCTTCCCTACACCAGTTCTTATGATTGTATCAGAGAACATTTACCCTATGGTATAGGTCACTTGCATTTTCCATAACTTTCAGGATTACAAGGGAAATAATACTGATCTGATTGGATTTTATTCATCTCTGGGTAACTTCGCTAAGTTGGTAATGTGAGGACACAAGGTGCCCCCCCAGGCCTCCTACCTCCTTGTTCTGCTGGGTTTGCTGCCACCTCCAGCGCCTTTTCAGTGCTTCCTTCTCGACTCCCTTCTCCATCAGTGCATACAGAGCTTTCCTCAGCATCAAGTCCCGATCATGGAAACCCCACATCCCTATGGCAAGAAAGCATGACATAAAGGAGCCTTACCTGACTCAACTCCACTTACTAATTGTGGTTTGTGGTTTTGTTTTTGTTTTTTACAGTTCTCGGGATTAAATATAGGGCCTTGAACAAGCTAGGCAAGTGCTCTACCGCTAAGCTTCACTCTGAACCCCTTGTACATGAAATTATTAATTATGATACACACACATTGGCATGAAGAAAATCAGGCTAAAGACCATGTTCAAAGAAACTCTAGATGTAATTTAGGGAAGAAGTACTAATCAAGAAAGGATGCTCCTACTCTGGAGGTTTAGAGACTTTGAGAATCTGAGAGTGAGGGATATAACACTTCCCACAAACTCCTGATAGGAAGCCCTCATTCCTGAGGCAATTCTAACAAACTTAAATACAGAATAGTGGCAGACAAGACTGATCTGGCACACAGCAATCAGTATCCAAGCTTGAGGAATGGCTAGAAAATGGAGAACTTTTTTAAAACTAAGCGCAAATAATGTATTGAGTTATGGATAGGTTTAGTAAGTTAAAGTAAGTAAGTGTCAAAAAGGACTGCTGAAGGGCTGGGGATCTAGATCAGTTGGTAGAGTGCGTTGCTTGAATGCACAGGCCCTGGGTTCAATCCGAAGCACCACACACACACACAAAAGGACTACTGAAAACATCTTTTTTATACACCAAAGGAATAACTATCAAGTAGAATTTTACACACACACGCACACACAGAGTTGTGCTTAGTGTTGCTCATTATACCTAGAAGTCAGCTCACAGACTGGGGCTTAAGCTAAACCCTGTGTTCACCTCAACAAGACTGAAAAACCAGGACAGGGCTCTCTTCCATCTCCTGCGCGCACACACACACACACATACACACACACACCAAAAAAAAAAAAAAAAAAACTGCTGTGAACTAACTTCTGCCCAGGATCAATTTGGTTGTGTCAAGTCCTACACATAAGATTTGATTCAATTTCTTCCTTTCTACCAGGGTATAGAAAGCTGTTTTCAAGACTCACCAAGAGAGGCTGCATGCAGAAGGCAGTTCCCATCTCCAGTAGTTGCCAAAGGAAGCAGCCTCTGACAGGTGGGGTCCACACTAACCCACCAATTCAAACGCCCTGGAGAAACATGACAGTGGAAGAAAAGGACAGTAGATTAGCCTCCTCTAGGAGTACTACCCAGAATAAAACCATTGTTCTATTACTCTAAATCTTCTTAAGACATATTTAGTCAGTCAGAATCTGGTGAGCACAACTGGTTAGATCAATGGATCTTAAGTAGGGACAATTTTGTTCTAAGAAAACTTTAGGCAATGTATGGAGATATGTTTGCTTACCCAAACTGGCAGGGGATTTGCTACTAACATCTAGTGAGGAAGAGACAAGGGATGCTTCTAAATATAATGCACAAGGCAGCTTGCGCAACAAAGAATTATCAGGCTCAAGATGTCAATTGTGCTAAGATTGAAACTGCTGGCTACTTGGACTGGCCCTGATTTCTTCACTCTGGTCAGGAGACCTGTAAATACTGTGGCAACAAAACTCAGTATAAATCCATTATCAATATAACAAATACAACTCTGTATTATCTGCATATATGATAATCAGCATATCAGCACGATGTGGTATGACTTTAAAGACAAAAGCAATAAGACAAAGTATATGAAACACCCAAGAAAATGAGCCTTGATTCTGTATAGTCATCTAATACTTCCCATTATTTACAGGAGGAAATACTTAGGTTAAAAATAAATATATTTACTTAAAAACTTTATTTAAAAGTTTTCTTGAACTACAGAAAGAAAAACTGGCCTAAATTTCACTAGCCCAGATGACTTGCTAACTTTTTAAAAAACTATAAATGCATGTAATTAATATAGACAGGTACAAAAGGAAAAATAAACACTCCCTTAGTATGCCCCACCTCCCCTCCAGTCTTTCTCCCATGGGAGTTTTTTTTGTTTGGGTTTTTTGGGGGGGGTACCAGGTATTAAACTCAGGGGCACTCAACAACTGAGCCACATCCCCAGCCCTATATTGTATTTTATTTAGGGGACAGGGTCTCACTGAGTTGCTTAGCACCTCACTTTTGCTGAGGCTGGCTTTGAACTCAAGATCCTCCTGCCTCAGCCTCCTGAGCCACAGGCGTGCATCATCACACCCGATGAGAGTTTTTTAACAAGTGAACTTTTCCCAGGATTCCCAGCTGCCTTGCTCTATATTAACTAATTTTAATAGTTTAAGACAAACACAAATGTTAAAGTAAATAGATTTAAGGGGAAAGGTTCATATAGATAAGTCTGACATCTACTGCATCATCTATATCAATAGTACTCTGTTCTCAAGGGTGCTCCACAGCCAATTATAATTAGTTTGTGCTCTTTCATACATTGATTTTTAGGTACTGATTCCTAGGCCTTTTACATAAATATATGGTTTCCTTTCTATCAAATATGAAACTTCCAAAATAAAATGTCTAATCTGTATCCTTTCCTGTAACTTTAGAAAGCACTAGCTCAGTACATGTTTATCTGACTACTGCTTTTTTTATGGAATGTTTTACAAATTTATGTATCATCCTTGTGCAAGGACTGTGCTAATCTCTATATATTGATCCAATTTTAGTATATGTGGTATGGAAGTGAGCACCTGACCTCTGCCTTTGACTGCAATCAGATCACACACTGGAAGCTATTGATCAAGGCCAGCCCTTCCAGGTGGTTATCTATAGGTACAGAATAGAGGGAAGAACACTGGAGATGAAGCACTCACTGACCTGCCTGTTCCAAGGCAACCAGCATGGACTGCTCAATGAGGTCTCTCTCTATGAAGCTGCGGAAGTCTTCATTGTACACAGTGAGATCTGGAAGCTGGAAGGCACAGATGGGCATTTCCAGGGGGTGCTCACTGCTCCCCCCACCCCCACCATTGGAGGAGACATGGGACCGGGCCAGGGAAACAATGCTGGAGCTGGCGTGGGAGATGCCCCTAGACAGGCGTTTTTCTGCAATGAGAAATGGAGTCACCTTAGAACATACACAACCCACTCAGAGAACTCTCCACTGATGTGATGGTTACCTCTTGACAGGGTTTCCAGTCAGGGAAAAACTGAGTCTAACCAGCTTCTAAACATCCTGGCCCTTTTTCTCAAGCCAAGTAAAACTGAAGAAATACAGAAAGCGACATTTTTGCAGGCACCAATTAGCACCAAATATACATTCCTCTTTCTACCCTTGTTTGAAATTTGCCTCACCATCCTCTTCCTATGACTGTATTCTTCCACTTCTATTTTCAATATGAGAGGGTTTGCAACTTGATCCTTTAGTAACTTGATCGTGGTTTGGTAGAAGGAAGAGGGAAATGGGGTCTCATTAGACTAGATTTAGTCTAATAGTCTCCCTGATACTTCTCAGGGTCTTGGAGAATATGGAAAGAATTTCCATTATAGAAAAGAAAATTAACAGAATCTTATTCACACAGGAACTTTCATCTTACCATCAAAAACACCTATTTATACTATTTACTTCATCTCTTCTTGATATTCTTATTTATCAGAAATTTATAGGGACAGTCAATTCTTAACATGCTACAGAGGTAAAGAGTAATATAGATAGTGCCCTAAATCATTTCATCTGTTTTGAATATGTAGTACTTGTAATTCTCCCACCAATATTTCACTGTGAGTGCAATCTACTTAGTGTAGTATTATAATTCATTTGCATGGCTTAAGTTATGTAATAATTATCACAGAGGGATAGAGTTCAAGTGTAGGGTAGCCATTCTCGATTCAGTATTTCCCAGAGATGAAATGCACAAAATAAATTTCCCTCCAACCCCATTATTAGGGATTGAACCCAGAGGCACTTTACCACTGAGTTATATCCTCAACCCCTTTTTATTTTTTGAGACAGGTTCTCACTAAGCTGCCTACACTGGCTTCAAACTTGCAAGCTTCATGCATCAGCCTTCCAAGTTGCCGGGATTATATGCATGTGCCACCTCACCAACTATGAAGTAATAGTGATATTATTTTAAAATATTTTTTAGAAACTTAAAAAGTACCATGTGCACTTTTTAAAGTGGAGGTGCACACCTATAAGCCTAGCAACTCGGGAGGCTGAGGCAGGAGAACTGCTAGTTCAAGTTCAGCCTCAGCAACTTAACAAAGTCCCATGCAACTTAGTGAGACCATGTCTCAAAATTTAAAAAAGGACTGGGGATGTGACTCAGTGGTTAAGTACCTCTGGGGTCAATCCTCAGTACCAAAAATAAATAAATAAATAAGTACAAATAAATAAAAAGTACCACATGTCTGCCTGACCATGGTAAAAAAAAATAATAATAATAAAATAAAAATAGTATCAAAAGGGATAAAGAAGTTTCCTTGCAATCAAAATTCTTGAACCCTTCCACAGAGACAAACTTTTACATCCTTCTGGAAATTTTTAGGGACACAGAAGCACATATAGCTTTTTAAATTGTATTTTTAAAGTACAAGGAGCATGCTACATACATTATAATAAATCTTACCTTTCAGAATATATTTTTAGAGATTTTTTTTTCTAAAATATCACTCAGTTCTACCTAATTCTTTCTAATGACTGAGAGTATTCCTCAATATGAATGATTATAATTTATTTAACCACTTTTTTATTAATGGGCATTAAAAATTATCATCAAGTTTTAATTATTATGAAATAGTCACATTGCATGTGTATGTATTTATGTATTTGTTTATTTAAAGGAGATATATGCCTATAATCCCAGTGGCTTGGAAGGCTGAGGCAAGAGGATCACAATTCAAAGCCAGACTCAGTAACTTAGCGAGACCCTATCTTAAAATATAAAAAAGGGCTAGGGATGTGGCTCAATGTTAAGAGCCCCTTGGTTCAATCCCTGGCACAAAAATAAATAAAAAGTAAGTAAAATACATACAAATACACATATACGTGATGAATTTCTAGAAATGAAATTGTTGAGTTAAAGAGTATATAATTTTTCAAATTTTGATAGATACTGGCAAATATTAACAAATTACTCTCCAAAGAGACAGATGGCAGTGACCAACTCTTAATTCTTCCCTTATATACGCTTTATCTCAATAATTAGATTGTTATCCTCCTTCCTCTATTTCTTTTACACTATCTGAAGAAGGCCTTTATTCAGGATAACACTCAAGATGCAGAGAGACAGTAAGGTGCTCTGGCCCCTGGACAGATTGACACTATCTCAATATGGGTTTGGCTGGAGATAAGAGTAAGGAAAGAAAACATCTCCAAAGGATCACCAAACTTTCTGAATCTGTTTAGCAATCCCCACCCCTCCTACTCCCTATACAGAAACATCCCTCAGTTAGCCCAGTACCTTGAATGATGTCATCCTGCCGCTGTAGGATGGGTCGTAGAGGGCGAGTGGACTCTCTATCAGAACACCCCTTTTCAGGGGTCTTGGAGCCACTATTCCCTTCACTGAAGGGTGGGGGCAGGTTCCCAGCATGAACTTGACGTAGCTGTTCAAAATCACTGAGGGCAGCACTCACATCCCAATTCTTTCCTATCAGGAAACAAAGCAAAAAGCAAATTATATACTCAGAGTAGAGAGAAACTGGAGGACAAAAAGACGATATCAAAATTGGTAAAATAGGGCTGGGGATGTGGCTCAAGCGGTAGCGCGCTCGCCTGGCATGCGTGCGGCCCGGGTTCGATCCTCAGCACCACATACCAACAAAGATGTTGTGTCCGCCGAGAATTAAAAAAAAAAATAAAATAAATATTAAAAATTCTCTCTCTCTCTCCTCTCTCACTCTCTCTTTAAAAAAAAAAACAAAATTGGTAAAATATATTAATACACATTGCAATCATTATTCTTTCCTTATCCTGTTTTTTATTTTTTTTAATAGAAAGAAAAATGAATTTATTCACAGTTTGGCCAAACCAGAAATACAGCTATTCTGCATTCCCAGAACCCCACAGTGTTTTAATTTTCTTCTTCTTTTTTTTTTTTTTTTTTTTTTTTGTGCCAGGGATTGAATCCAGGGTGCTTACCCACTGAGCCACATCCCCATCCCTTTTTATATTTTATTTAGAGACAGAGTCTCACTGAGTTGCTAAGTGCCTCACTAATCTGCTGAGCCTGGCTTTGAACTCAAGATCCTCTGCCTCAGCCTCCCAAGTTGCTGGGATTACAGGCATAGGCTCCAGCTAAAATTTCAATTTTCTTTATATTTATTGTCTATTTCCTTAATAAGCTTCATGAGGTTAGAAACTTTCTCTCTCTAAACTCAAAGGGCCCTCAGAGATCTAAAAACTTTCTTTCATAGATAAAGGAAAAAAATCTTAGAGAAGTGACTTGTTCAAGACACAGCTAGCTTGCACCAGGGCCCAGCAGAACTTAAGCCCAGGTCTCCTTATTCTGGAATCCAAGAGGTTCTTAGCCGAGGTGTAACTCTAGGGTGTTCTAAGCCACTTGAAGTTGTTTATAGAATTATGAGTGTATATTTTTCTAGAGAAAGCATTGATAGACATTATCAGCTTATTGAAGATAACCATACCCCCAAACATAAGAATCACTACTCTACTAAAGAAATGCCCCTAGGCGTGGATTGGTTATAATGGATTTTCCTGTTGCTTTCTCCTGTTAAATTATTTAATAATTATATATTGCATAATTATTTACACTTTAGTTATTCCATCTACCATTACCTTAATTCAATTCTTATCACCTAGTGTCCCTCATCCAATCCACTCTAAAGAATCCCAGGAGATTCATCTTTCTAAAGCACAGTTCTGGTCATTTCGTTCCATGATTAAAATCTTTATGTAATGGCTCACCACTACCTACAGAATAAACACAAGGCTTCTTTGCGTAATATTCAAGGATTTCTATGACCTGGCCTACTTTTCCCTTTTCTCTGAGCTTCAATTTCCTTATCTATGAAAATGCAGATGATAATATCAGTATCTATACCTCAGGGCTGTTATGAAGATGAAATAAGTTAAAAGAATGCGGAATAGTGCTTGGTATGCAGAAAGCAGGATATATGCATTTACTGCTGTAGCTATTGTTCTTATTATTATAATTTTCCAGTTAAGCTGTACTAATCATTCTCGCTTGAAGATTTCATTTTTAAACCATTAAATTCCCCATTTGTTCAACTCCCTCTATTCACTCTTCTCTCCATTCACCACTGACTAGAACAGGCTAAGATGCTCCCACTGTAGGGTCTCCCCACTGACTATCTACACTGCCTCAAAAGCTCTTTCCTACAATGTATCTACGCAGACAACTCCTAATTAGCTTCAAATGTCACATTCTTAATAAGGCCTCCCCTGACTGCCCAATTAAAATCACAAAGCACCTCATCAAACCCTGTGGTTTTCTGAAGCACTCAATACCTTACAATATAATTTAGGCACTCAATAAATATTTGTTAAATAAATGGTAGTTTTTCCTAAGTTCATGAATGAATGAATGAACGAACAAATAACATATCTTGAGCACTGGATCTGTTTTAGTTCCTCATAATTTTCATCTGGTCTTTTTCTTTTTCTTTCTTTTGCGGGGTGGGATGGGGTGGGGATCGGGGATTAACTCAGGGGTACTCAACCACTGAGCCACATCTCCAGCCCTATTTTGTATTTAGAGACAGGGTCTCACTGAGTTGCTAAGTGCCTCACTTTTGCTGAGGCTGGCTTTGAACACACGATCCTCCTACCTCAGCCTCCTGAGAGTCTGGGATTACAGGCATGTGCCACCATGCTGAGGTTGGTTTTTGTTCTTTTCGGAGGGAAATTAACTGGTTTCTCAGCTGCTTATCTCTCTCCCCTCCCTAATTTAGTTTCTCCTGTTTTGTTTTGCTTTTTTGTGGTACTGGGGATTGAACTCAGGTAGACTGTGTTTTATCACTGAACTATATCCCCAGTCCTTTTTATTGGATTTTAAGACAGGGTCCCGCTAAGTTACTTAGCTCATCTCAAACTTGCTATCTCCAATTTCAGCCTCTCCTGCTTTAGCTTCCCAAGTAACTAGGATTAAATGTGTGCACCATGGTACACCAGCTTTAATTTTTTTTTTTTTAACTACAACCAGAGTTAACATTAAAAGGAAAAAATAAAAGACTAAAAAAGAGACACAAAAAGAAAATGAGAAAAGGTCCTTTGATTCCTCTTCTAAATTATATTTTAAATCTATCTACTTCTATCTCTATTGCTACCATTATGGTCTAAATCACCATCATCTCTCATATGAACTGTGGCAATATTCTTAACTGGTTTTACCACTGGCCACCTTCTAATCCATTCCACAACCTACAACTAATACACAATTATAAAAACTCAAATTTGATTATGTCACTCCTCTGATTAAAATCCTTCACCAGCTTCCCAGTGAACTTAAAATATAATTTAAATTTACCAAGGCTATCAACCACTACCCCCCTTCCCACACGTTCTACTTCCTTTCAGTCTAATCAGCTGCTCAGATTCTCATCACTCTTCTATCACTCTTCCTATCTTGATCACTATTAGCTATTCTAATGTGGCAAACTCTCTCTCACCATAGGGCCCTTGTGGAAGCTATTTCTCTAGCAAAAAATAATCTCTTCTACATCCTTTTGTCTTGCTATTCCTATTCACTTCAGGGTTCAACACAAATATCACTTCCCCCTCTAAGGCCTTCCTGCACTCTGATCTGGACCTAAATCAGACTTCTCCTGTCCCTCCAGTCTCAGCACCCTCAACTTTTCTTTCATTACATGAGTGTACATGCATGCACACATACAGTGATAATTTGTTATGTAATTGTTAAGAGCCACACTCTGAAACCAAATTGTTTAAATCCTACTTCACTTCATGGAAACTCAGTTTTCAAACTTATAACAGGATGGTTGAAAGAATAAACTAATGTATCTCAATTATCTTATACATATTGAACATATACAGGTATCTAACACATTACAAGAGGAATGGGGAATGGTTAAGGATTATTTTGTTAAAGAGGAGGTTTTTGAGATGAATCTTGAATGAGAAGGAGACTAATGGAGGAAAGGACATTGCACACTTAGGAAACAATCTAACATGGTGAGGGAAAGGTGGTAAGTTAAGCCTGGCTGGAGCATAGGAAGTAAAGGGAAAAGTAGTAGGAATTGAACATGAAGTAAAGGGAAAAGTCAAATTGAAATCAGTAACCTGGAATTTAAACCCTGATCTTCTGTTTCCAAATTCATGCTTTTCCCATGGGTAGCTAAACAAAAGTCACACTGTAATACCTTACTAATGGCTGGCAATCTAAAAAATTGCCTAAGAATGCTAAGTACTTGTCCCTCCTCTGTAGCTTGCCCGTTTGTGCCATTATATAATTTCATCATCTAAAAGCATCATTAATTATACTTATAAACAAATAATCCTATGGACATGACTCCAATCCTTCAGGGCCTTAAATCTAGAATAATCAAACTTATAGCATATATCATATATAAATATAAATAAAAGCAACAAAATTAAAACATTAATTCACTTAATAGAATTACTCATATAAGTTAATAAAGGAAAGAAAGAAAATGGATGATCCCAAATATGAAAATCCAAGTCTTACAGATCTAGATTTGTTTTTGGTTTCTAAATAAAGTAAATTTTCACTTACATTATCTGAATAAACTGACAGTGGAAAAAGCTACCCCAATGCAAAAATAGGATTGAATTTTAAAAATTATGCTGGATCATATACAAAGTAATAATTTAAATGAAGAACTTACTATACTATACACAAAGTATCTTCCTGATCACCTTACATGTTCCAAATCATCCTAACAATAAGCATTACATTTTAGTTTCTTCTTTCTCACCCTTGACTGCTTACCTTCCAGGAGATCACGGGCCAACCCTGGCTCTGCTCCTGTGGAACGGACAAAATCCGACAGGACAGCATCCATGTCCAGGGTCATGTGATCATCAAGTACTTTCAGGCAGCTGGATGAAGGCAGTGCATATATCAAAATTCAGGCCTCCACCTGAGAAGGAAATAAATAAAAAAGGCTCAAATTATACTGGAAAAGGATGATCACAGCCCCCATTTTAGCAGCTTTTTGGGGGGAGGGGAGTACTGGGAATTGAACTTGGGGGCACTCAACCACTGATCCACATCCCCAGCCTATTTTGTATTTTATTTAGAGACAGGGTCTCACTGAGTTGCTTGGCGCCTCACTTTTGCAGATGCTGGCTTGAGCTCACGATCCTTCTGTCTCAGCCTCCCGAGCTGCTGGGATTATAGGCGTGTGCCACCGAGCCCAGCTATTTAGCAGCTTCTTAACCAACTGGGGAAAATAACTATCCTAGCTCATAGATTTCAGTTAAATTTTAAAACAAAGCAGCTTCAATTTTATTTTGAAGAATAACATTTTATTTCCTAATTCTTTACTAACAGTCTTCATTCCTACATTAACCACAAACCACTTTTCCTAGAGCTTTTCCTCTACTTTTCTAGAGTATTACATTTCTTCGATGAGTCTGCTTATCCAAACTAAAGAGGGAAGCAGCAGACTACCACCCTCAAGAACTCTCCTCTTCGGGCTACAGCTGTAGCTCAGTGGTAGAGCACTTGCCTAGCATGTATGAGGCACTGAGTTTGATCTTCAGTACCGCATAAAAATAAATAAAGTATTGTGTCCATCTACAACAACACAAAAGAACTTTCTACTTATAATGGTCTCTAACATGGCACCTTGTTCATTTCCTTCCTAGTACTTGATAAACCCTGAAATTATTTTAATCACTTGCTGTCTAACCATGCCTTTTAATATAGAAGTTTCCTGAAAGCAGGGAATTTGTGTGTCTTGTTCACTACCGTGAACAGCACATATCACTTGATATTTAGCATGGAGCTTGGCACACAGGACCTCAGTAAATATTTACTGAACGAATAAATGAATGAATATTATACATTGGATAATTTTAGGTTCACTAGTATATTTATGGAAATGAGAGGTATTTAATAAAGTGACTGCCAAAACAATAAGATATTCCGAAAATCCAAGTGGGGATTTCAAAAAAAGTCCATAACAAAAGTCAATCTTTGTCTACTAACTTCATAATCCAGAAAACATGCCTACCACAAACATGTCTTCCTCTACCCAGAACAAATACTGTCAAGTATGTTCCCTGAAAAAGATCTCTTCTTTCAGTTTTGACTTTAGCAGAAACTGTCTGTGACCTGAGAGCCTGGCACCAACTCAACATTTCTCTGAGGTTAACAGTACCAGCTAAGGGAGCAATAACAGAGTGAAGAACAACCTCTGACCAATTCTGGTAGGTTTATAGAGTTCTGTATTAGAGGATTCATTCATAAAGTCTCCAGATACCACAAGACAGTGCCCTACTATACCCACCAATCCTGTCTTTTAGGGAAGGCCAAAAGCAGAATCTTTGATAGCAATATGTGTCTCAAATGATTGTTCAAAATCATTTCCTCCTAAAAGTCTAAAGTCTAAGGATGACTCCCAGATACTTTTTCTTCATGCCTCCCCACATCCCAGAATACAGCTTGTTTAGTGGTGTGATCAGACCTGATTTTCTGTTTTCCTTAGAAATATTAAGGCAAATAAACAGCAAAGATTTGTGAGTTAAAAAACAGTAGGGGGACTGGGGTTGTGCTCAGCGGTAGAGCACTCGCCTAGCACCTGCGAGGCGCTGGGTTCAATCCTCAACAACCACATAAAAATAAATAAATAAAATAAAGTAAAAAAAAAAAAAAAAGAAAGAAAGAAAGAAATACCTAGTCTTTAAAAAAAAAATAAGAAAAAAAAAAAACAGTAGGTTGCTAGGCACAGTGGTACACACCTACACAATCCCAGTGGCTCAGGAGGCTGAGGCAGGAGGATAGCAAGTTCAAGGCCAGCCTCAGCAACTTAGTGAAGCCCTAAGCTGGGGATATGACTCAGTGGTTAAGCGCCCCTGAGTTCAATCCTCCCTGGTACCAAAAAAAAAAAAAAAAAAACAGGTCACTATCATGATTAACATTGGATTTTTTTTTTTTTTTGAGAGAGGGAGGGAGGGAAATGGCAAAACAGAAAATATTCTCTATTGTACTGTTCTAGTAGTTTAAGAGATCCATGAGTGCAGGGATATGTTATTCATATTTGTAGCCAACATTTAGTATTATATCTATAATATAGTAAGCAATCTACAAATGTCTGATAAATAAACGATTAAATGACTAAGTGAACTTACACATTAACCACCATTAATCATCACCTACTGAGGCAACCAATCTGAGGCTCAGCAGACCAGAAATTCTAGGCTACTCACTATCACCTTTCTATTTATAAGGGTCTGTCCTGATCCTAATCTCTTGAAGTTTTCTAGACTCCTTTCTTCAGACATTAGCCGTACTGTTACTATTCCTACAACCTCATACTATTTTTACCTACATCTGTATATATATATTAACTAGAGTGACTTTAGTTAGATTGCCCACAGGGTTTAGATGAATTCTAAGGTCCTTTATAAGTTTAAAGATGAACTTCTTTAGTTCACTACAGTTGCATAAGCTATGTTATTTATATTCTCTTTCAATCTAGGTATTGTTAATACCTAATTTACTTTAGTTTCAATATCATAATTACCAGGAAGGGCTAGTAATACATGAAAAACTTTTGGTCTAAGATACTTCAAATTCAAAATGTCAAGTTATAAAGCAAATCAGTTTCTTACATTCTACACTTAAGAATTAAATTATCGGGCTGGGGTTGTGGCTCAGAGATAGAGCACTCGCCTTCAATGTGTGAGGCATTGGGTTCGATCCTCAGCTACCTAAAAAGAAAAAGAAAAAAATATATATTGTGTCCACCTACAACTAAAAAGTAAAAAAAAAAAAAAAAAAAGAATTAAATTATTTTAGGATTCATACGTGCACCAGGTGTGGTGGCACATGGGAAGCTGAGGCAGGAGTTTTACAAGTTCAAAGCCAACCTCAGCAACTTAGTGAGGACCGAGGCAACTCAGCAAGACCCAGTATCAAAATTAAAAAATAAAAAGGGCTGGGGATATGGTTCAGTGGTTAAGCACCCCTTGGTTCAATCCCTGGTACCAAAAAAAGAAGAAGAATTCATAGGAGAATGAATGGCTTTCCCTTCCAGGCAAGAATAAAGGCAATAATTCCTTCTCCAAAGCTCACTTTAATTGGTCACTGGAAATGGTATAGCAACACAAATAACTTAAACACATGAATAATCCAAATGAAGAACACAGCTACAAAATGAATTTCAATTTTCTCTCAAAAATAGAGTCAACAGTAAAGTCACTTTAATAACTTTCTGAAAGAAATAGGAAATACACAATAAGCACACAAAAAGCAAACAGCAAAAAAGTGCTCAGCAGAAAGAAGACTTACTGGGCACAGTGGCACAGAACTGTAATCCCATCTACTTGGGGGCTGAGGTAGTAGGATCACAAGTTCAAGGCCAGTCTGGGCAACTTAACAAGACTCCTTCTCAAAATAAAACGTAAAAAGGGTTGGGGATGCAGCTCAGTGGTACAGTGTCCCAGGATTCAATCCCCAGTGGAAAAGAAAGAAAGAACACTTGACTAAGCCACAGGTATGCAGACAATTTCCCAGCCAGACACAGGCTGGAGAGAAGCAAAAGAAACCATCAGTGAGTGCCCTGGCATCACAGATCTCATGTGTCAACACAATAGGTAGGTCATTCTTTCAAAAAACATTTTTTAAACATAATAACTTGGAGATCTGACATTATCTAGAAAGACTTGCTCTTCAGCAAAAATATGAAGACTAAAGCAAACTTCTTGGCAACATATTCTTACATTTGTGTCTCTAGTTGCGTGCCAGGGACTCCACCTAACCCCTTCCAACAGGAGAGGAGATGAGCTTTTGTTATATCACCAACACCTGGCTTAAGCTTCTCAAATTCTAAATGGGGACATTAAAGCCATGACAACACTCACAGCCTTAGGCTCTGTGTCAGCACACAGGAAGGAAAAAAGAAAAAAACTAAACAACAACATAAAACACTTGCTTTCAACCTTTCAAATAAAACAGAGGATGCACTCAAATATTTGTTGATTGGTGTAAAGACAGACCTCAAATGGAGTCAAAATCCTCCAATCTTCCAAAGGCAAAGGCCTTTAGCAATTATTTAATCCAACTTTGATTCCATGCAAGAATCTTTTTCTCAACATTTCTGACAGATAAACATCTAGTCTTCACTTGAACACAAGTTCTGACAGGGAACTCATTACTTTGCCATGATATCCATTTTATTGTTGGACAGTTCCAATTGTTAGAAAATGCTTTTCTAAACAAAAGCTAAAGCTATCACCAGACTCCCTCCCCCTGTAACTTACATATAATGGTTCTTATTTTGTTCCCTAGAACAATAAAAACTGACCACATGCATGGAATTTTCATGGAAAATTATTAGATAAAGCTTCCTTTTCATAACACTTGTAGATCAACTCTGCAATATTATCATGAGCCAGGCTTTATTTTACAAAAAAGCCTTCCTTATATTAGTACTTGCTTGTATCTCTATTCATTTGTAAATGTTTGTGCTGACTCTATAGTATAAATTCAACACCTTGAATAAATGAAGTACATTGTGCAAAATTCACTGTTGCCAACTTGTTTCTTCTCACTCCTACTTCCACTTCCATGCCCTCTTGAAATGACAGCAATCAAGAATAAAAACTAACAAGTTAGTTAAGAACTTTCAAAAATGCTCCCTTATTCAACAACAAGACTGCAACTGGTCTCATTATATCCAATTTACAAATACAGAAACAAACAAACAAAAAGCCTTGACAAGTCAGATGGGTGGCCCTAAGTCTGAACCTCTGATATTTCTGTGAGACCACGATGCTTCCTAAGGGATTAGGGCATTATTGATTCCAGGAACTGTACTGATTCTTAACCACTTCCCTTTCTTTGACTATAGGAAAGAGCTGTACCTAACACATTGATTAAAGACCTGCCTTGAATTTTCCTCACTCCAAATTTGTCATATTCCTTAGCAATTTTAACACCCATCTACATAATCTATCCATAATCTCCACTGCAAAATTTCACTTCCTGAAACTATATCACCTTTAAACCTCTTTTTATTTTTATTTTTTTTAGTTGTTGATGGACCTTTATTTTAATCATTTATTTATATGCAGCAATGAGAATTGAACTCAGTTCCTCACACATGTGAGGTAAGCAATCTATCACTAAGCCACAACCCCAGCCCCACATCACCTTTGAATCTTAAACTCTAACATCTTACTCTACCACAACCTCACTTTTATCCAGCTTTTCCTCACTACTTCGAAACTTGCTTTCTAAGACATTCAATCTCTTAACCATCATATTCATTAATTCAACACAAATTCATGGGGTGCCTACTGTATATTAGATACCATGCTCAAGAATAAACACACAACACAATCCTCATCCTTACAAAGTTTCCAGTATGGAAGAGGGGAAAAAATCACAAAATTTCAAAAAATTATAATAAAGAAATGTTGGGGAGAGGAATGTTATCTCCTATAAGGAGTCAAGAAAAGCTTCCCCAAAAAGCGATGTTTCACCTAAGAAATGTAGAATAAATAGCAATTGAGAGACAAACTGGGATAGGAAAAATGCTCCAAGCAGTTTAAACATATACCAAAATTCTGCAGCAGGAAGGAACTTAGAGGTGAGAATGGTGGAAAATGAGGAAAAGATCATGCTGATTATAGTGAGTCTAGTTTGGAGGGAGAACAGCAGACTGAGGGAGAATTGGTTAGGAAATCACTACAAGAGATGCACTAGACTAGAAAGACAGCAAAGACTGCGGAGAGTAGAAGATTCCCTTCTTGCCTAAACAGAAAGTGAAACCAATGATTTAGGGCTGGGGATGTAGCTCAGTGGTAACACCTAGCATGTAGAAGGCCCTGGGTTCAATCCCTGTCACCACAAAAGTTTAAAAAAGGCGGGGGGGGGGGGAATGGGAAGGGGGATAAGAAACGGTTGATGGTTGATGGAGTGATCGTTTGTTAATATCTCTGTGAAAACCAGGGACTGCTGAGCAAACAAGATCACATAATCTTGCAGAATAGTATCACTACAGACATGGTACTGTCACCTTTTCACTGAAAGACCACTGTCTTTTCTTGACTTTGTTACCTCAACTAGTCTTCTCAGCTACTATCTATCACACCACTTCATCATTTTCCTTGAGCCTCCCAGTCAATTCATACCACGTTGATAACTCCTGGAAAATGACCTTGCTTTCCACTTCACAGAAAAAAGTTCCAAAACAAACAAACAAACAAACAAAAACAAAACAAACAAACAAGGGGACCCTTTAGGTTTCTCCCCTGCCCTATGTGTGGCTTACTGTTCCCCTTTCCTGTAAAACTCCTTAGATTATGTTCACTCACACTACTTTCTCAACCCATGTTCAGTCCTCAACTAAAATGAGCACTGACTTATGTTAAAATCATGCAATCCTCCTTATTGTTCATCTCCTTGTAGCCTCCCAGGTCACCCTGGTGAACTCTTCTGTGCCTACACTAAAGGTTGGCACACTCACAGTTCTAGTCTTAGGTCTTCTGTCTTCTCATTTTACATCATCCCCATGAGAAACTTCATTCATGCCCTGAGCACCCAAATGCCAATGACTTCAAAGGTATCTAAAGCCTCAAATTCTTTCTACCTCACGTGGGAAACCCACAGACACTTCAAACTCAACATGATAAAAACGTGAGCTCACTTTCTCATCTGCTGCCACCCTCTTGAACTATTCCTCTTCCAGTATGACCTATTCTGGCAAATGGTACCACATCATCCCAGGCACTCAAGCCATAAGCCTGGGGGCCAACCTGTACTTTTCTCTCTTCCCTCATATTCACAAATCTTTTTCAAAGCTCTACTATTTTGTTTTTAAAGGTCTCTCAAATCCATCCAAGGCCTTTCATAGGCTTTCTTTTTATTCCATCTCAATTTTCATAACCTGGACCCAGAAAACGGATTCTTAACGTCTTCCTCTTACTCTCTAAACATTAATCAGCCTTCTACAAGTATTCACCATGAAGAATTTAAAACATGATAGGATCATAGCCCACTGCTCTAAATTCCTTAATACCTCTTCAATAACATCCAAAGCTCTATACTCCATAAACAAGGCCCTTCATCACCTGGTTCTTCCTCTCATTATTTCCCTCCATGTATTGATAGTTCCCCAAGTATACTATATGCTTTGCATATACTGTTTCAAATTTCAGTTCCTTTGCATATACAAGTTTTTACCTCTTTAAGATTAATTTGAGTGCTACTTCATTTATAAAACCTTCTCTGACTTCCCAAGTTAAACCATCCACTTCATTTGGTGACCCCACTGCATCTTGTACTCTACCTCTATAATTTTATCATAGTTCATGGCATTTGTGCTTATTTACTTTTGTCTCCCCGCTAAACCAGAGGCAAGTTGAGGGCAAAAATCTTGTCGTGTGCATCCTGTATCCTAGCATTCAAGCACCAGCAAGAGCTCGACTTTTATTCAGATAAATTGAAGTGTGTTTGTACAACAGCCAATTGCACATACATACCCACCAGTGTTGCACACAGCCAAGTCTAAAACAGTGGCTCTTCTCAAAGACATTTGCTTAAGATTGTTATACGATTTTATTTACAAAAGCTTTCTCTTCCTAACATTGTTCATCTCAAACTAATTATCAGATAGTAAAATCAGTCTGTAGGCACTGAGTACCCAACTACTTATTAACAGAAAAAAAATGACCCCAAACCAAATACTGATGGTAGATAACAGACCACTGTTAAGATGTCTGAGAAACTACTGATCCTACATTCTCTCATTTACAACATCCCCCAAAGCGTCCACATTCTCGATGCATATCCACTTCCCTGGCTCCACCAGAGCTGCATCAGAGCTGCTTCTGAGTCCTCTCTAACTCCACTCAAAACTCACTGGAAAACCACAACTTCAAGACTGTCAAGAATTTTCAAAGGTCAGACACTCCTCCATGTCTATGAAGTCAGCTCCAAGGAATCCAGACAAAGAGAGAGGAGAGACAGAGGCACTTTGAAATTTCACACAATTCTCATTAGGTGGGAGGGAGTGATGAATGATTGTCTTGGCAGACTGCTTTTGGTTAAAACTGGTCTTTACAACAAAAGAAAATAGACCCTTCTTAGAAAGAAGATATGACCAAACTGCACTCTAAACAGGTCTAGGTAACACTAAATATTACAACCCAGAGGTAATAAGATGGGTCCTAAGGAATGGAAGAAGGGAAAGAAAGTAGTAGATGTTAAAGTTTTAGACATTTTTAAAATTTAGAATTCCAAACACCTCTTAAAAGGTTTGTGTCATTATCCCCACATTATACATGAAAATGCCAAATAAAGCTCAAGAAGGTTAGGTTATATACTCAAGGTAAAATGTTGTAGAACCAGGATTTTTATGAACCCACCTGACTCCAGAGATCATACCACACTTAATCTGGGGAGGAGAACTGAAAAAACATGGGCAGTCCATCCACCCAGAAATCCATTCTCACTTCTTCAATGCCTCTCAACTCTGATTTTCGAAAAAAAAATTGACCCTGGATTTAGACAAATCTGATTTCAAATCTAGGGCTGGGGATATGGTGGAGTGGTAGAGTGCTTGCCTGGCATGCCCAAAGCTCTGGGTTCGATCCCTAGCACCAAAACAAACAAAAAATTCCTGAACTACTACACTTAAGGACTATATAACAAAGGTTAATATAACCATTTTCTGCCTCATTTTTTTATTTATAAAAGTGGGAGAAATATCTGTGTTATCAGATCTCTTGTCAGGAGTAAATAACGTAAGATATAAAAAGCCTGTGCATGTATGAATATGGCATAATCCCACTATTATTTATAATTAGAATGCACTAATCAAACAATAAAAAATAGGGGCAGGGATTGTGACTCAGCGGTGGAGCGCTAGCCTAGCCCGCCGAGCAGGACCCAGGTTCCATCCTTAGCACCACATAAAAATAAAGGCATTGTGTTGTGTCCATCTACACCTAAAAATATATATTACAATAAGTCCTCAAAAATGTCAGCTGCTTCTTTTTCCACTCATTCTTCCCACATACTCTGCTTCATTCCACTGGTGCCAACACAGCTCCCTATAGCTTTCTTTGTGTGTATGTGTGTGTATGTGTGTGTGTGTGTGCGTGTGTGTGTGTGTGTGTGTGTGTGTGTGTGTTGCTGGAGATCAAACTCAGGGTCTCACATATGCTAGGCAAGCACTCTGTATCCAGAGTTTCTCTATCACTCCCAAACAAACCATTTTCCATTTTCTTTTCTTCCCCCTGCCCACCCCCCACCCCCCCACACACCCCCACACCCCCATACCAGGGATTGAAACCAGGGTATTTAACCACATCCCCAGTCCTTTTTTTCATTTTTTGAGACAGGGCCTCACTTAACTGCTGAGCCTGGTCTTGAACTTGCAATCCTCCTGCCTCAGCTTCCCAAGTCACTGGGATTGCAGGCTTATGCCACAGCATCTGGCCCTACAACCATTTTCATAGTACAGTCTTAACATACAAATAATGCTCAGTCTAGCATTCCCCTTCACGTCTTTCAATGCAAATCTTCAATAAAACATCTTAAAGGGGCTCTTGAAATGGTTCAGAGTACTTGTCAACTGGAATTTGTCAGTTCAGTGACACTGATAAAAATCTTGCTTGGATTAGAGTTATTTGAGAAATTTAATAATTTGGAAGGTTTCTACAATGGCAGTGACCTTTGGAAAAATAGGGGCAGGAAGAGTTATCATAGAGAAATTCGTTTGTTATTATAATACTGGCACAACAGTAGCTTGAAAAGAAACAGAAATCATGTTAATTTTTTTTTTTTTTTTTTTTTAGATCCAGACCAGCTTGTCTATTTTCCACAAACACTGAATTTCTTCTTTTTCTTTTCAGTTAGGGCTAATTATAGTCCATGTTTGTGTTCTCAATAAATTCAACTTTTCTAAGAATATCTATCTGCAAAAACAAAAGTTCTACTTGAGACTTTAAAGATTCTAATTACTGAATTTTTGACACAAAAAGAAAAAAGATGAAACTACAAACCAACAGAGGCTAGACTAATAGAAAAACACACTATTTCTCTGGAACCAATCCTCAAACATTCAGTAATTGGCAACCTTTTCTGCCTTGCTCGATTCCTAACCATTGGTTATTTCACTGTCAATTATAGAATTTCCATGCAAGGGGAGAAATCAGGAAAAAAAAAAAAAACCCAGAACTTCAAATTACTATACAATCTGTTCTTACTTATCCAAAGGAAATTAATTCACTTTATAAATTTCTTTTGGTAAATTCATTTCCCTCAGCATATGACTACTGACAAATTTTTTAAAAACCTAAATTAGAAAAAAGAAATTTGCCTTTTATAAAATATATAATTCAATTCAAAGAAAGATTTTTATTACTATGATTATTTATTATTAAAATTTCCACCTTTAAGTTCCACAGTTCCATCATTGCTGGGATACCTAAAGGCTTATTTGAACTCCTACAGGTCCAATATGTAAAACATCTACTTGGCATTTGCTACTGCATGCTGTTTATAAATTGGCCTTTGGGACTCTCATACCTTAATGCTCCAATTTCATTATCAAAATTTGCCAAATTGGTCTACCATCTATTAGATATTGCCCCAGGGCTTCGGGAGGCAAATAAAAGAGAGAAACCACAGTCCTTCTTATCATTAAGGCAATCTGGTCTGGTAGGAGAAATATAAACATAAGTCTACTGGGGCAGAGAAAGGAACTTCACTAGGACCAATTAGGGAAGCTTCTCAAATTTTTAGCTCAGTCTTTAAGGATGGGTAGGAGAAGTTACTTGATGTTGGCTCCTTTCTTTTATACTTTAAAAAACTGTAATCAGGCCTAACACATTGCTTAGGACATAGCAAAACAAATGTTTAGGGTCCCAAATTATTCATGCTAGTCCATGTGTGTGGTTAACTGAGAACTACTGTGGGGAGCCATTCTGACACGTGATTGGGTGACTCCCGTTAAGGGCCTGAGGCACTCTGGCTGTGTCGGAGTTATCCCGACCCTTTCCTGATGAGAGAGCCCATCCGTGTGGGGGTGTGCGTAACCACTGACCCTGGAGACCCAATCACTGACCCTGACCTTGGAGTACAGCCCCCCCTCAACCTTCATTGGATGGAATTCTCCCCTGAATCTCTTGTTTCCCCCAAATAAAAGGCTGATCCCCGGCGTGTTCGCTCTCTCTCTCTCCTGCTAGCCCAGAGTAATCCTCGCTGCCCTGCTGAGCGGCTGGAGGCAGGGAAACAGGGAGACCGAGCCGTCTCGGACCTAGCATTAAAATAAGGTACTGTCTGTGTGTTTTATTTTGATCTCTTCTAACTAACTGAATGCCAGAACCTCATTAATGAAACCACTGCGCAGGCCGCGTGGTAGAATTGGCGCCCAACGTGGGGCATTCTGAATTAGTTAGATTGAGTGGGAGCGCGCGCTAAAAAGATTAAGGGAAAGAAATAAAGAGAAAGGAAGATAAGGAAATAGAAATAAAGAAATAAAGAGAAAATAAAGGAAAGTAAGGAATAAAGAATAAAGAAAAGAAAGAGGTGACATTTGGGTCACAAAAGTAATAAAGAGGATAAAGAAAATAGAAATAAGATAAGAGAAAGAAAAAAGTGACATTTGAGTCACAAAAGTACCAGGAACTATTGAAGGAAAGAGACGTTAATTTACTTAAAATGGGAAATTCTACTTCTTCGGATAAGGAAATGTATCTAACTATTTTAGACAGTATAATTAATCAGAAAGGAAAACAGATAAAGAAAACTCAGTTATTGCAATTCTTAAAGATTGTAGGTGAATATTGTCCTTGGTTTTGTGACCAAGAGTCTCCAAATTTACTTACTTGGGAGAAATTAGGAAGAAAGTTACAGAGAGTTTGTCTTTCTACTGAAATACCTGGAGGCATAGAGAATATACAGAAAACTTGGACGGCCCTAGAAATTTGTCTCTTTGAATACATGGACCAGAGTCCGTGGCCACCAGAAGAGCTTCTGAGAGGTATTCAAAGAGCCATTAGGTCTATTCAAATGGAAAATCAGCCTGAGGCTAAGTTAATTTCCTTTCCTTTGAGCCGTTTTAAAACAAAAGCGCTAGGAGCTAAAACAAAGGTTAGAAATGTGCAAGCTAGCCCGCAGACAGATTATACAGAACAGCATGATAAAGAAGAAGCATCTCTAATCTTGGAGAGCCCTCCAGAAGTGGTAACCAATCTTCCTGGAGAGGAAAATACAAAGGAAACTCCTAGCGGGGCTCAGGTTTCTTCTCAGCCACGTGAGTTAGAAACCCAAATTCCAAATGGCGATAGTACAGAGTCTGATAGCAGCTCGCAGTCTGAGGAAGAAGAATTAGACATAGAAACTCAGGACTTAGAGAGAAATTTTAATAGATTGCATTTAGCACCACCTGCCCAAGCCTTTAAAATTCAGCCGATACCTGCTAGAAGAACCAAATTTAACAGGTGTGCTGAATTAAAGATGACTTTTCTTACCCCAGTTCAGCAAGGTATTAAGAAGGCTCAAGAAATGGGGGAGGATACTACTGGTTTTCACCTCTTTCCAGTTTTTGAGCAAACTGATGAGCAAAATCAGAGAGTTAGAATTCATGCTGTAATTCCATTTAAAACTATCAAGGAATTAAAAAATGCATGTGAAACGTACGGCCCAAATTCGCCTTTTGTTCAGAGTCTGATAGAAAATATCTGCTCACAACCCCTTCCTCCTAGTGACTGGGTTTTTTTAGCCAGATCTTGTCTGAGCGGGGGAGATTACTTACTTTGGAAAACTTACTGGACTGATTTTTGTAATGAACAGGCAGAAAGAAACAGAAGACAGGGCATAGAAACGCCAGTAACGATGTTTTTAGGGACTGAAGATTTTGCTGATTTAGAAAGACAGTTAAATTATGATTTTGTAGTGTACAATCAAATAACTGATTGTGCAAAACGTGCCTGGAGGCAAATTGTCCCCAAGGACCAGTCCAATTTAGTTCTTACCAAAATCAGACAAGGTGCCAGTGAGACTTATTCAGATTTCGTAGCCCGACTATATCAGGCTGCAAACAGGTCCATCGGAGACCCAGGAGCTAGCGAATTTATTGTTAGACAATTGGCTTTTGAGAACGCAAACAAAATTTGCCAAGATGTTCTCCGCCCCCATCGTAAGAAAGGAACAATTTCTGAGTATATTCGCTTGTGTTCTGACTTAGATTCCACTCAGTTGCAAACGGTAGCCTTAGCAACAGTATTAAAGGAAACTTTGGGGCCACAAAATTCAGTTCAGAAGTCCCGCAGCAAGTGTTACGTTTGCGGAAAACCCGGTCATTTCGCCTACGAATGTCGCCAACGCAAATTTAGGTTTAGGGCTCCATCTACTGGCGATAATAGATATTGCAGGACTCGGCGCCACGTGGTTGATTCGGGTGGCGCGGATGAGCCCGCCTTCTCGCCACAAGTATTTCCTCCTAGCGAGGGGACAAAAAACTTCCGTTCGGCCCCTCCCCGGGCCCAGAAACAATATGGGGAGACGTCGCACAGTGTGACGTCACTAGCGGCGCCGACCAGGACAGTCCGCGATTTTTACCGGAGCAGAGACATGGATCACAGACAGTTTTCTTAGGACCTTCAGAGACAGTTGAATTAGATCCTGAAACGGGACCAACACAAATCCCTACTGGGATTTTCGGGCCACTTCCTGAAAATACTGTAGGTTTAATTTTGGGGCGTAATAATTTAAAGGGAGCTATTGAAGTAATACCTGGTGTGATAGATTCAGAATTTAAAGGGCAATTATATGTTACTGTAAGATCCAATTATGCCCTAAGACTCACCCCAAAGGATATTTTTGCTCAATTAATATTATTGCCTTGTGTCTCAGAAAGGCACCTGCCGGCAGATTCAGTTTCTAAACCGCCGGACAGAGTATATTGGTCCCAGTTAGTGCGACAAGAACGCCCTTTATTAAAACTTAGAATTAATAATAAAAATTTCCTAGGAATAATTGACACAGGGGCTGATAGTTCAATATTGTCCAGCCGATTTTGGCCCAGGCAGTGGCCTCTGCATACAGCCTCAGCTAATCTAGAAGGAATAGGAAAAATTTCACAGCCTGCTCAAAGTGCCAACTATCTCCGTTGGGAAGATTCTGATGGGAACAGTGGAATATTTAAGCCTTATGTGTTAGAGTCTTTACCAGCTAATCTATGGGGAAGAGATATACTAGCCAAAATGGGACTGCTACTAGTCACCCCAAATTCTATAAGGTCAGTTGAAGAAATTAATCAAAGGTATTTTCCTGGAGATGATAGGGAAAACTTTCAGGAAGAATATCTGTTTACAAGCCAGTCTCCACGACAAGGATTAGTAAATACTTCAAGACAAAATTTTTATTAGGGGCACTGAGTACTTCCCCGATCCTTAAGACAGCTGAAAAAATTACATGGCTCACAGAAGAGCCTATTTGGATTTCTCAGTGGCCCATCTCAGGGGAAAAACTTAAAATAATTCATAGATTAGTTGAGGAACAACTTCAAGCTGGTCATATTGAACCAACACTTAGCCCTTGGAATACACCTATTTTTGTTATTAAGAAAAAGTCAGGAAATTGGAGATTATTACAGGATTTAAGGGCAATAAACCAGGCAATTCGGCCTATGGGATCATTACAGCCAGGACTTCCCTCCCCCACAGCCATTCCTTTAGATTATAGCTTGATGGTAATAGATTTAAAAGACTGTTTTTTCTCTATAAGGTTACATCCTGAAGATTGTGAAAAATTTGCTTTCACTGTCCCAGCAGTTAATTTTAAGGAACCTGTTAAAAGATACTGCTGGAAAGTCCTCCCTCAGGGAATGCGTAATAGCCCTACCCTGTGTCAAAAATATGTTGATCAGGCAATAGATCCCATTAGAAATAACTTCCCTGATGCATACATTATTCATTTTATGGATGATATATTATTGGCCCATGCTAATTCAAAAGTACTTTCAGAAATTTTTACTCAGTTAGAGACCTCACTTACAACTATGGGTTTAAGTATAGCTCCTCATAAAATTCAAAAGGTATCTCCTTTTCAATATCTAGGTCAGATAATTCAAGGGAGTACAATCCGTCCTCAAAATCTTCAGATAAGAGTTAAGGAATTACGTACCCTTAATGATTTTCAAAAACTATTAGGAGATATTAACTGGCTAAGACCATCCTTAAAGTTAACTACTTCTGAGTTAAGTCCTTTATTTCAGATATTACAAGGAAATCCTTCTCCAACCTCTCCACGTCAACTAACTTTGGAGGCCAAAGCAGCCTTAAGGAAAGTGGAAATTGCAATTAAAAATGCACAGCTTACTAGAATAGATCCTAAAGAAATACTGTATTTATTAATATTTCCAACTGAACATACCCCAACAGGAGCCATATGGCAAAAATTAGGAGTTATTGAATGGATCTACTTATCTCATTCCCCTCAAAAGACATTAATTCCCTTTCATGATTCTACAGCTCAATTAGTGATTAAGGGTAGAACTAGGATTTTACAATTAATTGGATCTGAGCCTGATATCATAATTATTCCATTTTCTGTTCAACAGACTAATTGGCTTTTTCAAACTTCTACTTCATGGCAGATAGCTTTTGCAGATTTCCCTGGCCAGATAGATAGCCATTATCCTCGTGATAAGATTGTACAATTTGCATCATTAACATCACTTATTTTTCCAAAGATTGTACTTTCCCATCCAATAGAGGGAGCTTTATCGGTGTTCACAGATGGTTCCAGCTCTGGTAAGGCAGGTTTCTTCAGCCGTGTTCATACAGAGGTAATACAAACTTCTTATACTTCAGCTCAAAGGGCAGAACTTCAAGCCCTGATTTTGGCCTTAGATTATTTTTCAAATGAGCCTATTAATATCTATTCTGACAGCTTATATGCAGTCAGAGTTACCAAAAATATTGAAACCTCAGTTATTGGGTTTACTTCATCACAGGAGTTATTTGAATTATTTCATAATTTACAAAAGACAGTGCTAATGAGGAAGTACCCATATTTTATTGGACATATCCGAGCACATTCTAGCCTCCCTGGACCTTTGGTTGCAGGTAATGATAATATTGATAAATTAGTAGCTTTTTGTCAACAGATGTCTTCATATGACTGTGCCCTAGCTTCCCATTCCTTGCATCATCAAAATGCTTCTAGCTTACGTAAAAAATTTAGTATTACCAGAGAACAGGCTCGTCAGATTGTAAGCCAATGCCCTAAGTGTGTTATTTACACTCCATCTCTGCCATCAGGGGTAAATCCCCGTGGTTTAAAACCAAATCAAATATGGCAAATGGATGTAACTCATATTCCTCAATTTGGTAAGCAATGTTATGTGCATGTCATAGTGGACACTTATTCTAGATTTATTTTTGCCACAGCACGTACTAAGGAAAATACTCAACATGTAATTTCTCATTGCTTAGCAGCTTTTTCTGTTTTAGGGTGTCCTATGCAGATTAAAACAGATAATGCTCCAGCTTATGTAAGCTCTGCTTTTCAACAATTTTGCCAAGAGTTTCAAATTAATCATAAAACAGGAATTCCTTATAACCCCCAAGGTCAAGCCATTGTAGAACGAGCTCATTTATCTATTAAACTTCAATTACAAAAATTAAAAAGGGGGAATAAGATAATGACTCCCCAAAATAGCCTTAATCATGCCTTATTTGTTTTAAATTTTTTAAACTGTGACACAGAAGGTCACACTGCTGCTGAGAGGCAAATGTCTCCCTCGGTGACAGGCCCTTTAGGCAGAGTTCTGTGGAAAGATTTACAGACTGGTCAGTGGAAGGGCCCAGATCCGGTAATATCATGGGGCCGAGGGCATGCTTGTATTTTTCCAGAAGGTGCTTTTCGTCCTATCTGGGTGCCTGAACGTGCTATCAGACATGGAGGAGATAGAACCCAGACTCAAGCGACTGAGGATAGACACGGAGGAGCCACAACCCAGAAGGAGGAGATATCGGAAAAAGATGAAGAAAGACCAGATTGAACCAGCCGAGAAGCTGATTTCGTGGAAAGATGTGAAGAAATTGACAACCCAGGCTTCCCAAATACTTCGACGCCTAGGAAAGAACAGGACACCAGTCTTGATGGTAGCGACAGTAATTGCCCTACTGGGCTGTCAGGTAAAAGGGAATCAAGTAGACACTTATTGGACTTATTTCCCAGATCCACCCCTGGTACACCCAGCTGTGTGGACTGGAGAATCTATTCCAGTATTTACTAATGACTCATTCATGATGGGAGGATTTACAGATACTCATATTACTCCCAATCATGTGACTAGATTTAATTATTCTGGCTACAGTGCCCAATTACCTTTATGTTGGTCACATGATAAACATGCTGGCTGTCTGAAAGTATCATTTGAAGAAAAGACAGCAATTGGTAAACCTAGACTGACAAATAATTCTATTTATGGAGACTTAAAACCTAATACTAGATCAGTAATTAAGATGGGACTTTCCCATAACAAGCCAGTCATTTCTGCAAAACCTCCACCGGTACCCCACTGTCCAAATAGTTCTACAATTGAAATTGGCACCTTTCCAAAATGGATGGATTGTGTAAATACCTTTCCTGTACAACATAAGGTGTCTAAAGCTAGTGGGTATATTTTAGACTGGTCTCCAAAAATTGATAAGAGACAATTACGAAGAAATTCTGCTATGACACCTACAGGATTTGTTAGTAATATTTTGACTTATAGTGAAGGAGGCATTCAAAGAGATATTTGGCGTTTAATTGCTGCCTCAGAGTATTTACATTTTACAGATAAACCTTTACCAAAATTTGTCGGCAAGAACTGTAAAGAGGGATCTTGCTATGGCCTAAGAGCCTATGTCCAATCTCCTTATGTTTTAATTATTGGAAATGTAAAAGTTAGATGGATAGGTGATAGATATTTTGTTACTTGTAATAAGTGCAACCTAACCAATTGTATTTCTAGGTATAATGGAGGAAAAGGAGTGCTGATACTTCATCAGCCCTCTTTTGTTTTATTACCTGCTAATATTTCAGAGCCATGGTATGCTGATGCTGGTTTACAAGTTTTACAGCAAATTCATGCCCAGCTAACAAGACCTAAACGTGCTATTGGAGTCATAATTGTTGGTGTCTTAGCACTGGTCTCATTTATTGCCTCAACCGTCTCTGCATCTCTGACATTGTCTCAGAATATTCAGCATGCAAAATTTCTTAATAATTTAGCTCAAAATACTTCCAAGGCTCTGCGTAATCAAGTAAATATTGATGAAAGGATTGAGACTAAATTAAACGCCTTAGAGGCGACTGTTATTAACATTGGTAATGAACTTTCAGCCTTAAAATTTAAGGAAAGGCTTAAATGCCATGCTAATTATAAGTATGTATGTGTTACAGCTGCCAAGTACAATGCTTCTCTCTGGGATTGGGAGAAGGTTAAAAACCATTTATTAGGTATTTGGCAAAATAGTAATAATAGCTTGGATATTCTGGAACTTCATCACCATATCCAAGACATTCAAAATAATAGAGCTGATTTTTCAGATCCTTCTTCTTTGGCTAACCAAATATTGAAGGAGTTAAATGGATTCAACCCTGGAAATATTCTTAAACACTCCGCTTGGTACATTATTGGATTATTCTCTTTGCTGTTAATTCTCTTTTGTATTGTAACTATAGGATGGCGAGTCCTCCAATCAAGAATCCGGGGACTCCAGAGAGTGAACCGCCGCCTCATTGTTAAGAATAAAAAGGGGGAATATGTGGGGAGCCATTCTGACACGTGATTGGGTGACTCCCGTTAAGGGCCTGAGGCACTCTGGCTGTGTCGGAGTTATCCCGACCCTTTCCTGATGAGAGAGCCCATCCGTGTGGGGGTGTGCGTAACCACTGACCCTGGAGACCCAATCACTGACCCTGACCTTGGAGTACAGCCCCCCCTCAACCTTCATTGGATGGAATTCTCCCCTGAATCTCTTGTTTCCCCCAAATAAAAGGCTGATCCCCGGCGTGTTCGCTCTCTCTCTCTCCTGCTAGCCCAGAGTAATCCTCGCTGCCCTGCTGAGCGGCTGGAGGCAGGGAAACAGGGAGACCGAGCCGTCTCGGACCTAGCATTAAAATAAGGTACTGTCTGTGTGTTTTATTTTGATCTCTTCTAACTAACTGAATGCCAGAACCTCATTAATGAAACCACTGCGCAGGCCGCGTGGTAGAAACTACCTATACCTAAAACAGGCTTGTGAATTACTTACTGGTTTCAAATATTTAGTGGTTTCAGATCTGCCCCACCCATCTGTATAATCAAGGTCTATATGAACAAATGTAAAATATTTGCACAGCTAGCTGTCTGATCACTACGTATCTTCTCTTCTGTTGTTATTTTTGTTTTTAAAATATTCTGACAAGTAATAGCCTCAAAACAAAAAATTTAAAACTTAAATACTGTTTGAGGTCTTTAATTCTGTCTTTTCTGATAGAAAACATATACACAGAGGGCTGGGGATGTGGCTCAAGCGGTAGCGCGCTCGCCTGGCATGTGTGCGGCCCGGGTTCGATCCTCAGCACCACATACAAACAAAGATGTTGTGTCCGCCGAAAACTAAAAAATAAATATTAAAATTCTCTCTCTCTAAAAAAAAAAAAAAAACATATACACAGAGTAATTCATAAAGCCTATATGATACTCAGAGAGCAAGGAAGTTGAACCTAGGTATTCTGACTCTGACACAGAGTTCATATCAGTTCTAAATTTGGTATAAATGATTACCCTACAGGCTAAAGAAAACTCCTAATATTTTGCTTTTAAAAACACTGTACATACTCATCCACACTGTCCCCTAGCCATTACCATCCTTCCTACCCATCCCCTGCCAATCCCACAGATTTACACATTTTTTTCAGCTTGGAGTTCAAAAGCACAAACTCTACCCCAGGGTATCCAAAGCACTAGTAATATTTTTTTTTCTTTCAGAAACAACCAAGTCTCTTATATTTCTACACCTAAAATTATTTATGAGCATTCATACCATCTGACAATTCCAGTCTACCCAAGAACATACAATATACACTTCTATTATTTACATAATTAACATTTCACATTCAAGTATTATGTGGAACAAACTTGGTGGGAAGGTATAGAAAACAGTCGGTTTTCCTTGTGTGGCATTTTGGAATCATACTTTCAGAACTCGAATGTCAGAGAGCATTTCATTCCATGCCCTCAAGTTGCAGATGACAAGAACACACAAACCAAGCAAATGAGATTTGTCCAAAGTCACAGAGTTAACTAGTGGTAAAACTAGGTATAGAAAATAAAGTTGATGACTCCCATTCCATTTATTTGACTGCACCTCTATCACTAGCTCTCAATTTTCCACACATAATCCATTTTGTAATTTATTCATAAAAACTGCCTTTCTCCCTGCCACTCAGCTAAATCTCTTACTTCTGCAAGTATGTACCAAAGAAAATGATGTGTACTTAGGAAATTCAATCATTTGAGCAAAACAGTTTCAAGAAAGGAAATCATCTATAAAGAAAATCATGAAGGGATGCCAAAATCAAATCATCTTTTTTTTTGCTCATCACCACTTTAGATATAAAATGGATTTAGATGTATTCTACAACATTATATCCCTAAAGTCTGAAGTTTCACAGCAAAGGAGTGAGACAATTATGTTTCACATAGGGATAATTTTTCTTCTTTTTTTTTTTTACTATTGATAATGCAAAGCTATAATATACTTCTCATACATTATTCAAAAATCATTGCTATAGCTAAAGTTTGAACATAAAATAAAACCAAGAGAAATGTTATCATTTTATTTTTTATTATTATTATTATTTTAATTGCCTTTCTTTAATTTTTAACATAGAACTTTTCTTACCCAAAAGTATAAAAATAAAAAACATCAAAGCAATAACTTTTCCTACATTCACATTTATTCAAGTTTATCTGTGGAAAAGTAACATTCCTCTTCTTTTCAGGAAGAGCCACCTTTAGCATAGTGGGACCCAGGTCACTGCCATCCTGGATGAAAATTTAACCTCCTAACATAATTGTTCAAATAGCACTTATTAAGGACCCATCATCCCTGCTTTCTAGAAGTTCATCTATTAGGCTGGTTACAGGAAAACCCCAAGATAGGTATCAACTAACTTCCTTTCTTCAACAAAGATATACTGCGTACCAGGAACCAGAGTCAGAAAAACATGAAGAAATTGTATAAGGTAAGAGAGGTCTTTTCAAAATTTAGTAAACATCTCTACTTTTTTTGATTATTAAAATCATACATTCCTCACCAAGAATGGTAATCATTAGAAGATGATGACAGTACGGCCAGGCACAGTGATACACACCTGTAATTCCAGCAGCTCCAGGGAGGGAGGCTGAGACAGGAGGATCTTGAGTTTAAAGCCAGCCTCAGCAACTTATTGAGGCCCTAAACAACTCAGCAAGAACCTGTTTCTAAATAAAAGGGCTGGGGATGTGGCTCAGTGGTTAAGCACCTCTGAGTTTAATCCTCAGTATAAGAAATAAATTTAAGGGCTGGGGATGTGGCTCAAGTGGTAGCCCGCTCGCCTGGCATGCGTGTGGCCCGGGTTCAATCCTCGCACCACATACAAACAAAGATGTTGTGTCCGCTGAAAACTAAAAAATAAACATTAAAAAATTCTCTCGCTCACTCTTTCTAAAAAGAAATAAATTTAAAAAGACATTACAGGGCTGGGGATGTGGCTCAAGCGGTAGCGCGCTCGCCTGGCATGCGTGCGGCCCGGGTTCGATCCTCAGCACCACATGCCAACAAAGATGTTGTGTCCGCCGAGAACTAAAAAATAAATATTAAAAATTCTCTCTCTCTCTCTCTCACTCTCTCTTTAAAAAAAAAAAAAAAAGACATTACAGTAGTTTGGTGGTGGGCTTTTTTTTTTTTTTTTTCTTTTTGCAGGGGGAGTGGGGGGAGGCCGGCAATGCTGGGTATTGAACCCAGGAATGTTCTACCACTTAAACTATATCCCCTAGCCCTTTTTATTTTTAATTTGAGATAGGGTCTTACTAAATTGCCAAGGCTGGCTTCCAATTTGTGATTCTCCTGGCAAAGGCTCCCAAGTACCTGGGAATACACCATGCCCAGTTTGACTGCAAAGTCTTTTTGCTTTTTTTTCCTTTTGGTATTGGGGATTTAAATCAGGGGTGCTCTACCATTAAATTACATCCCCAGCTTCCTCATTTTTTTTTAAATGTTTATTTTGAAACAGGATCTCCCTAAATAACTGAGACTGGCCTGGAACTTGTGATTCTCCTGCCTTAACTTCCTGAGTTGCTGGGATTACAGGCAAGCACCACCACACCTGACTTGTAAAATCTTTTGATGACAACACTCAAGCAAATATTTTAGTCAAAGGCACTGTTTCCTTAATCTTACCAAAGGGAAGTCCGTACAGATACTGATCTGGACTAATACATTTTGTAATTATCTATTATAAAAGATCCATATTATAGGAATGTGAATAATCTTACCCTGAAATTGGGAGGAGTTATTTCCTATGTCGACAGACGCTTCCAGTAGAATAACTCTAAGCCTCAAAAGTAAAGAATGACAAATCCTGTTAAACTTTCTTGCATCATACAGACTGGGTCAAAGTAGTATAAGTAACCTTCACAATGACATAGCACCAGGACAAGTTAGAATGACAGGTCTTTGCTTTTTGTTCTCCCTTTCATGAAAAATACAAAAGTACATTAGTCATCTGGCAAATATTTCATTGCCCTCTGAGTCTTTCTCCTTGAAATTAATCCAAGAAACAAACCCTTCTAAGAATGAGTTGTATCGCATTATTATTTTCAGTGGTGGTAGTAGTGACAGCAACAACTGTTTGCTTTGCAATTCACAAAATACTTTCAAATATATTAGCTCATTCACTGAAAAAAAAATGGAGAGGGGATAAAAGGAAATAACATAGGCAACTATCTCAAACATCAAAAATCAAACCCAGCTTAACCAGAACCAAAGGGTCAAGAAGTTACTTCTGTCAAAAAATCATATGACTGACTTTATCAAAGCCACAAGTGTACCCTTAAATCATGCACTTAAATAAGAGGTTTAATTGATTCAATCTGTAAAGTTAATATTATAATCTCTGTAAGAATCTAATATTAAAAATCTTTGTTACCCAATTACTTTGCCAAATGCTTTACTCAAAGCTAAGTGCTTAATAAACATCTTTCCAAAGAAGAAATACTTAGCTGAGAGGGATGAACCACACCTGCAGTCCCAGCTACTTAGGAGGCTGAGACAGAGGGTGGTTTTAGCCCACCCAAGAGCTGGACACACCAGTATGAGCAACATAGTGAGACCCCCCACTTCTCAAAAAAAAAAAAAAAAGGGAAGACTGTTGAAGCCATCCTAGGAAGACAAACTAACAACATTCAGCACTCAAGTACCTTTTTAAGATTTAACCAACATTTGCTGTGTACCTATCAAGTATCATACATTATGCATAAGTTAGACACATGTACATAAATCATCATTAATCTCATGAGCTATGCCCAGATATTCCTGGATCCCCAATACTAAACGGACTGGACCCCAAGTACCAAATAGTTCTAATACTTGCAACTTTGATCCCACCTAATTAATCTCTATAACTCAATTGGAATTCAATTCCTATTGGAATTCAGCTCCTCCCTCTTAGTGCCTAAGCATTTGTTAATGCTTTCTTCTAGGTAATGCTCAAAAAGAAATCCTTCTTCCTGATTCTAACTGCTAACTCCAGAATAAAATACCACCCATCTCAGGTAGGCATGTGGTGATAATGGCCATAATCTAAAATAAGTAAGCACCCTCTTTGATAACACAAGCTAAAGAATAAACTTAGAATGCTAACAAAACTGATTTCAGCTAGGCAGAAGATACTAAATTTTTATATTCTTCTGAACCTCAAAATTCTTTTCTAGCCAGGAGGGGCAGTGCATGCCTGGAATGCCAGCAACTTGATAAACTGAGACAGGAGGATCACAAGCTCAAGGCCAGTCTCAGCAACCTAGTGAGACCCTGTCTCAAAATAAAACATAAAAAGGGCTGGATATGTAGCTCAGTAGTACAGAATCCTAGGTTCAATCCCCAGAAACACACACACACACACAAAACTTCTTTTCTAGAATTCTGAAAACAGAAAGTTTTGCTATTTGAATAAACTGCAGAAGCCAAGTCTTACCCAAGTGTCCCCATTTATATACTCATCAAAAAGAACTCAGGAAAAGAAAAAAAAACACATTCCAACTGGCATGACAACATTACAATGTTAACAACACATTACTCACCATTGTGCTACAAGAAAAAACTTGTGAGTGGGCAAGGAACTTACAGGAAGTCAAGGAAACAAACAGTCCTCAAAACACAAACTCATCCAAATGCCAAGCAGGTCACACTGCCCAGTTTATACCCAGGTATGAGGGGGTAGAGAGGGAATGGAGAAAAAGAAGTAGGAGGGAGGAAAAGTATCCCTGGGTAGGTATGCTTCGACTGCACCACACCAGTTTTCTTGCACTCATCATGAACCTTTTAAATAAAGAATTACTGTGGGTTCCACCTATTTTTATGACTTATTTATATATTTACAGAGAACATGCAATATATGTAAATGGTAACATAATATAATAATGGTTACCAGCATTCCCTTTGGAATCCATCAGAGCTATATCTAAATCTTCTATCACTTTTTTGCTTGTAATCTTGGCTGTTATTTAACTTCTCTATGCCTTAGCAGAAACCTCATCTGACATTCACTATGATATCCTTGGCACCTTAAACATAAATCATAAATACTAGTGAGCCATAGTAATAAATATTTTGAATGAACTAATCTGTAAGTGGGTATAACAATATTTTATGGAATTGTGACAAGTATTTAAATGAGGTCCTATATAAAGCACATAGTATAACTCAGGGTTGGTTCTGGAATTAAATAGTAAAGTTTTCCTCCCTTTACTCCAGGTCAGAAGTAACAGAAACAGCCATGAAAAAGAATAAGATGGGATAAGGGTTATAGAAGCCAAGCATTGGAATATGTTTACTATTAGGGACCTAATCTTAAAATTCGGCAATATTTAGTCTTTACTAAATATTCAACACAGGAACAGGCCCTCAATAGGAGCATAATAAATGTTAGTTGATTCAGAAAATGCTATTTTGAATCCTCAAGTGTCTCTTACCACATAAAAGCATGGCCAAAAAGAAAAGAGGGACAAGAAGGAGTAGTAACTACATGTTAAACTAACTACATATTACAAAGGATTTTTAGAAGGGTATTGAACCTATTAACAAAAATAGGTTCACAATTGGTTCACAGTACTTACTCTCCTCAGGTAATAAGATTTATTTTAAGTAAATTGTTCTTAACTATTGACAGGTAAATAAGTCTGGAAGATCTGAATCCAAAACTGTCTTCCCTTCCTTTACTCCAAAAAAAGGCTAATGATCCAAAAAGACTTAACCCATAAATTGTTAATCCAATGGCCTACCCACTTGCAAAGGAGAAACTGGAAGTCAAAGAGAATATGTACTGAAATCCCAAACTGGAAGGAATCTTTCCCTTGAATACACAGAACTAAATCTCAGAAGACAGCTCTAAGAAACCCAGACCACTGTTGCATTATGAGCATTATAAACATAAGTATACACATTCAATGTCTAAATATATGGAAAACCTATAGAGAACTGAAACAGCTTGTGGTTAAACCTCATCATAATGTGGTCTTCAACTTCCCATTTCATTTCCCAGGCTCTTGCACTGTGTTTTTAACCACTTGACCCATATCCTCTTAAGCAATAAGAAATAGGACAAAGAACCCTGAATGACAGTAAAAAGAATGGCTCTACACTAAGTTCTACCACTTACCAAGCATGCAAACATAAACTAGTTACTTAAACTCTCTGAATTCAGTACTAACTAGAAAAGTTGGACTAGATTTTATGCTGTACAAAGAAAGAGTCCCACCAAAGTACCCCTTTGTAGAGATGCATCAGAAACCAAGTAATCTCAGTTCCCCTATAGCTATAATTCATTTGAAAATGTGTATACTATCCTTACCTAGCCCTTTTCCACAATAATCAATTATCAAAATCTATTTATTTTGAAATCTCTCTTCCTTTCTTCATTAGGGAAACTATAATCTCTAAACTTGTACATAATTCTACATGACTATATTGGTATTTAGTACCCATGATTTTTCATATTACTGTTTATCTCTCTTTTTTTTTTAAAGAGAGAGAGAGAGAGAATTTTAATATTTATTTTTAGTTTTCGGCAGACACAACATCTCCGTTTGTATGTGGTGCTGAGGATCAAATCCAGGCCACACGCATGCCAGGCGAGCGTGCCACTGCTTGAGCCACATCCCCAGCCCTACTGTTTATCTCTTATGTAAATATTCGGTACTCACAACTAATTATTAAGTTCTTGATGACTTCTAACTCCACCCCTGAGGCCTAACTTTTAAAAGAGAAAATATCTAATAAAATGTTTGTTGTTGATAGTAACTATTATTTTGGACAAGTCATTTATATTTTCTGGTCCTCATTTTTCTCACCCAGAAAATGATGACAATATGCAAATTACTCTTCAGTTCTAAAATGCTACATGATGATGATACACACACACTGCTATATAACCTGTATTTGTTTCTATTTCTTTTATTTTATATATGCATTTATGTATATGTAATTATGTCTTTAACCTAGAATGTTGATTCTCAAGAGACCAATTCTCCTACTATTTGTTTATTTACTGGGTTAACACCTCATTGGCATCTCCTTAGTACATCTTGCCCAGATTCTAGTACATAACAGATGTGCAGTTGAAAGGAATTTACAGTCTCAACTAGGCAGCAAGCATCAAGGAACATTTGTATAACCTTAATTTTCATAATGAACTAGTATATTACAAAAAATATACAAAGGTGATGTGAGAGAGAACTAATCTAATGTAGTTAAAATGAGAAGCTACCTTGTGTCAAATAGCAGGAATTTATTTTAGGCAACCAAAGAGCCTATGTGTAGCAACTCTTAAGTGTAACTCTCAAATTCTATTTTCGGAGTTCTGAGAAGAAGTCTTTAACCCCTGGTCAGTAAACATCCAAGCATCCTTCATGTCAAAGAAGATTCTTTATCTTCTCCGTTACCACTGATGGAAATTTTTAGAAATGAATGGTTTAAAATTCAGGTGAGCTCTCAGTTCAAAGGAGACAAAAGCGAATGCTCACAAAAGAACACATAGAACAGGCAAGTTCTAAAAACAGATGAGAACCTGCCATCTGAAACACATTTTTGTTAGCATTTTATTTTGCTATTGTCTTGCCTGAAGTACTTATACTAGACTATTTCATGTAAAATATCAGGGTTTTTTGGTTATTATTCTTTTTCTTTTCCCCTATGGTGCTGGGGATCAAACCCAGAACCTCATGCATGCTAGGCAAGTGCCCTATCACTCAGCTTTGTTCCCAGCTCTCAATGTATTAACACTAAATCCTCAGAGAAATCTCCTTTTCCTTTGACATCAGCTATTAATGATTCAAATGGCAGTAGTAGACCAACTTATTTAAATAACCCTGACTTTTCAAAGAACTATTTTAGAACCCAATACCAATATTTCCAAAACTAGTCTATTTAAGATATTTCCCAGGTAGGTATCTGTAGAAGATAGTTTAGATATTAAGTTTGACATAGTCAAGGTATAAGGAATATAAAGAATCCTAAGCCAGGTTTTAAGGATGAGAATAAGCAGAATCTATTTAAACATTTTACACTGATCTCTTTTCATCTGCCACTGTTCCTGAATCCCATTCTATAATATCAGTAAACAACAGATATCTACTAATTCCTGCTATTTACTGTTTCTGTTCCCTTTCCTTACTTAAACATTTGCTTCCTCTCCCTCAGAATAGTTTTGGGAACCACACTGTAATGGTCTGGCACTAGGAGCAGGATTCTTAATCTCTACCTTCCCTATTAAGTCCTCAGTAAAAACAAAGAGCCACAGGCAATTTTATCTTCCATGATTTTCCCTGTCACCAGATCTTCCTTATGAAGTCTAGGAAAGAGACATGGGGCTGGCAGGAAAGGAGAAGAAAAAGTTATTTACTTATAGGAAATGTAAGCTTATTAAACCCAACTCAATTAATTACATGTAGGTATTCACATCTCAGGCTTATTTTCCAGAGCCTACTCTAGCTAACAATTCTTACAACCTTCTCAAATACACCAAATGTATACTCAGAAATAAAAACATTCTATCAAAAATTTGAACTAATGAGATGGACATCATTACCCTAGGTACATGTGTGATTGCACGAATCTCAACAACAGTACAATCAGAGAGCTGAAATGGTGTGCTCCATTTGTGTATGATGAATTGAAATGCATTCTGCTATCATGTTCAAGTAGAACAAATAAAATAATAAAAAAATTGAGCTAAAGAAAACTGCAAAAGAAAGCTAGCTTCGAACTAAGATTCAGAAATGTACTTTAGAAGTATAAATGGATTTAGGATTATCCACTTCAAAAAAAGCCCATAACGCCATTCTTCAAGAACTGCAAAAAGAAATCAAGATTATGTATTCAATTTAAACATACAAAATTATCAATATTTGACTGTTTTTTACCTACCAAATGCAATTTCATGTAGATCACCTTAATATTTAATGAGGATAGAGAGATTTACTATGAGGCCAAAACAATGTTATACTGGGACTATACACTGAAGAATTAAAAGAATTTTAAAACCTGCATTTGAAGCTTTCAAAACAACTTAGCCTCATCAATAAAAAAGGAAAGTGTGGTTAAAAGTGTATGTACCTATGTATGTATGAATGTTGTTTATCAGGCTTTTCTTCTTTAGAGGCCAAAGACTTAGCAGTATTTAGCAAGTAAACAGATAGGCTGCTTTTTTTAAATGCCCATCTCCAATGAAGATGTCAAGACCTTGATGACAAAAGCAGAATCTGATAGCTAGTGAAATGAGTCCGGCCACAGGCACACACTGCCTCAAAAGCCACGAGGATCAACTCCCAGGAGTTTCCCCATTGGGATGATATCACCTATCAATTCCCGTTTCATTTTCCAAGGAATGTTTGCTCTCACCTTCCAGTCAAGGAAATTAATCTTGACTGCTCTCAACATTTATGCACATTTCAATATGATTTCCAGTTCTGAATGTTTCTTTACAAGCTTCTTTAATATGGAGGTCACCCTAATATTCAAAATTAAACTAAGAATTCAACAACACAAAGGATGGTGTTTAATTTCTTATTCATTAATCTACCTATTTAGTCACTATGACTAAGTTAAGTTACTGTGGCAAGCCCCACAAAGGATACAAAGATTAAAGAGTACACTTATCTGTTTTCAAGGAGACTACAGTGTGGTAGAAGAGGCATGCCAACAGCACAAACAAGCCAAACTACAAGACTGTACAAATACCACATGACAAGTACTAATAAAATGATAGGATTCAGCAGTGGGCAAGATCACAGCCTGTTAGAGAGAAAAAAAAATCAGAAAAGGTTTCATGGAAGAGAGAGTTTACACTGAGACTTGGTTTTTAACAAAGCAATAGAATAGAGATTTAAAGATGAGGTGAATAAACTAGATCTGCATGTAGATACATCTGAGAAACAATGTTTAGAGAAAAAGTTGTAAAAGGATAGTATAGTATTCCATTTATGTAAGATTTCAAAACAAAACTATATGTTGTTTATGAATATATGTGAAAAAATATGTAAAACATGAAATGATAAACACAAATTCAGGTCAGTAATCCCTTGCTAACAAAGGGGAAGGGAGGGCAGAACTTCAGCTAATCTATAACACTTTATATTTTATAGATCTAAAACAAATATAAAATGTATTGATCATCAAATTTGGAATGTGAGGTCAAATTTATCTGTTTGGGGTTTTTCCCCTAAAATTTTCTAAATGTTTGAAATATCACATTATGTATGATTTTTAAATCAAGAAAGTATCAGATAACTGGAGGAATCATTAACTCAAAAACAAGAGGAGTAGTTTCTATTCCCTCTAAACTTTAAAGAAACTTGATTAGTTTAGCTTTAGGCTAGAAAGGGGCTCTCCGATCCCTTACACAGTGTGCACAAGAGGCAAGGCATTTAAAACAGTGTGGAGAGGGGGCTGACAATATTGGACAAGAAGGAAGTTTTTATTGCCATTCTAAATCATATAGCTGAGGGAGCGAGAACCACCTTCCACATAACTTAAATGCCAGCGTAACCAAGTCATCTCCCCCAAAACAAAGCCAAGGAAACTTCCAGCTACACAGGAATTTAGACAAAAACTCACTGTGAGGAGATTTTTCTGTGCCTCCTCTCTCCCCTCCCTTGCCCCAAACATTCACAAACAAAAACAAAATGTACCCTTGCCCACTTGAGAAAGAATTAAGAATTGGCAGCTCTGCTAAAGTGGACAGTTTCCAAACCAAGGCCCTTCTCTGGGGAAGATGTTGACAAAACTCAGAAAAAAGAATAAGGAAATCACAGATCAGTCAAGTTTTCAGGAAGACCATCAATGGAAGGTATCCACTTTTCTATAGTCCCTTGAGTCCCAACTTCCTCCAGGAAAATCTAAGACATTCTAAGATACATTCTATTCTGTTCTTTCCCCAGCAAAAATGTCCAAAATCAAAATCCAAACTCTCACTCAAAACCGATTTCCCTTCATGAAAATCCATTATAGTTAAAAATGTAGGGCTGGGGATATAGCTCAGTTGGTAGAGGGCTTGCCTCACATGCACAAGGCCCTGGGTTCAATCCCCAGTACCCACCCCCCCACACACACACACACACAAAAAAAAAAAAAAAAAATTCAAAGAAAGAATCTGAGTTTAATGACAAATCTTGTTTGGGGGGGGATAAAATGTACTGTCTGGCATATAATTCATAGACTATTTACCTTTTTTTAAAGTTTCACTGGCACAACTCAAAATTAAGTTTAAAAGAAAACTTCAATTGTAAGTGGCACAGGTTTGTAATCTCAGTTACTGGGGAAGCTGAAGCACGAGGATCACAAGATCAAGGCTAGCCTAGGCAACTTGGGGAGACTCTGACTCAAAACAAAGTGAAAAAGGCTGGGAATATAGCTCAGTGGTAAAGCACCCCTGGGTTGAACTCTCAATACCACAAAAAGAACAAAGAAAACAACTTGAAGAGAACTCAGCAGGAGAGATAGAAACTCAATAACACAGATACCTTGACATTCTTCAACATCTGAATTATTACAGCTGAAGAATCCTAATATACTATTCATCCCGCTCCAGGGAAACCAACTGCCCCAAGCCAAAATCCCTCTTCCAAAAGGTACTCTCAGGGTAGGTCTTCCTCATTCAAGAACCTAGGAAGAGATCAGGATTCACACTTTGGATTGGTTAAAAAGGACAGTAGAATGGGCAGAGTCCCTCTGTCTTCTAACACAATGTAAAGTGGCAGAATGAAACACTGGAACGGGGCATGGGAGAAAACACATTAATTAATCATCTAATACATACCAGTCACTGAAGATTGAATTCTATTAAAGCATAATAGTCTATACAGTTCTTTGATTCTATAAACATGATCACCCTCAACAAAATGTTATGGTTAAACATAAAGAAGTTACTAAAAGGTTCTTCTGCTTTGTCCTGCTCCAATCTACTCTTCATACTACCAACATAAATAATCTTTCTTGGATGAGAAATCTGTCACTCAAAAAAAAAAAAAAATCCTTAAATGGCTCATCAATTACTGGCCATGGCTAGCATGCCCTGGGTTCAATCCCCAGCCCAAACACAAAATAGATAACACTACTTACTATCCATGCCCCCAGCCTATCCTTGCCCTCCAACCCTCTCCTCCAGCCATATTACTAAAAAAAAGTTTGATTGCTGCACTCCTTTAAACTTTTGTTTAAGCTACTTTCTTAGCCTGAAGTGACTTCTCCCCAGTCTTCTGTAGGGAACATGCTTATCTTTCAAGATTCAGCTGCAAATGTCATCTCCTCCAGGAGGCTATTTCCAATCTCTGCATGCCTAAGGCAGAACTGGCCTTTGGGCCCCTACATTCCCCCCACTGCAGCATCTATCACACATCATTCCCTCTACATATTTACACATTTGTCTCACCCCACTAGACTGTTATATAATTTGTAGGTAGAGACTGACCCATTTCCATCTCTTCAGTCCTTAGGAGATATCCAGCATTACTGGATGGAGTAGAACAGAAAACAGGAGAGGAGAAGGAGGGACCAATTCTGACGGCCTGGACAGTGGGGAATATCATGTTGAGGTTTACCAGTACCACTATCTCTGCCCTTCCTCTCTTTCCCTAAACTCTAGTTCTCTGAGAACTTGCTACAGCTACCACATTTATGCTGAATAACTGCAAAACTGCATTTCCAGGTTTGTTAACCCCACCTGTATCCCAGCTATAGGCTCATAACTCTCACAACCAGAACAATTTTCATTTGGACATTTCATCCACTTTAAATCTAGTATGTTCCAAAGAACTAATCATATTCTCCTAAAAAAATGAGGAAACATTCTAACTTCTTTCTTTATTAATGTCTCAGATACCCAGACTTATTTTGTCATGGTCATACCTGCCTTGTCACTCTCTTGGATCTTCAATATCCAAGCCTTCACTAATTTTAATTTCTTTGAATCTTTTTTCCACTCTTCTTATTCCAGCCTCCACAGATCTTAACTCAGGCCTCGTCACTTCACACACTCCTGGTGACAATCTCCCTTCCCTCTAAGCCAATCTGTGTCTGTCATCATATTGCTATCCTAATCAAAATCCTCAGTGATTTCCTATTTCCTATCACTTAAAATGTAAACTTAAAAACTCGATTTTTTTAAGACCCCCACATAATATAGCTCCAAACTAACCAACCCACTACATTTCATTGCTGTGTATATCTGTCTTATCACTGCCTCAACAACATCTTAGATATGGTCCTATTTTCAAGATTTTGCTTGGTTCCTTTCAGCTTCAAAACAGAATGATCTTTATTATCCTTAGTACCTCGTATATTTTGATTTTTTTAAAGATTTAACATTGATAACTACCTTAGAATTCTTCTACCAAAATACCTAGGTCTATCCTATGTAATTGATAATATATTTTCACATTTAAAAGGTGTCGAGCATATTAACAGAAGATCAACAGGTATTAATTCCTTCCTATTTCCCTTACTTCCAACTGGACTGTAAACTCAAGTGTACAAAGTTGTCATTTTTTTTCTAATCCTCTGCACAATAGTATAGAACTGAATTCATAGTAGGTCACCCCCTATCCAAAACTATTTCTGAGATTAAATAAAGGGATAAGACATAATCTTTAAAACATGCAGTTGAAAAATAATCTCAATCTAGCTATACAAAATAAGATTTTTCTATTATTCCATCTCTAATTTCCAACTCAGAATTGCTACAATCTCCTCATTCAGGAGGTACTAACCTGTACTCATGACATCACAAAAGTAGTTTTGTAATGAACTACAAGCGGGGGTGGGGCGGCAGGAATAAAGTAAAGCAAGTCAACTAAAAGAACAGTGGTTAAAGTTGTTTTTTGTTTTTTTTTTACTTCTTGCAAGTATATACTTCCTATTCCTTTTTTTTTAATTGTCCATATTTTCAAAGAAGTTTTCCTCAGAAGGAAAAATCTAACAGACTTTGAGTGAAGCTGCTATGTAAAGGAGCCTCTACAGATCCCAAGACCTTTGAGAAAACCACCTTAATCTTCAAATGCAGCATAATGCAGTGAGATTCCTCCAGATATTGTGAGTAAAAGGCTCATTCAGGCTGGAACATCATCTATCAATCATTCTTAGGCATGAGGCAGACAGTCTGAGAGGCCACACTGGACCTACTCAGATTTTGAAAAGAAATTAGTTTACATTAATATACTCAGGACAGTCCAGTCTTTTTTTGTTTATTTGGTTTTTTGGGGTAGGAGGAGGTACCAGGGATTGAACTCAGGGCCACTCAGGCACTGAGCCCCATCCCCAGATCTATTTTGTATTTTGAGACAGGGTATCACTGAATTGCTTAGCACCTTGCTTTTGCTGAGACTGGATTTGAACACGCTATCCTCCTGCCTCAGCCTCCTGAGCAGCTAGGATTACAGGCGTGGACCACCTCATCTACCTGGATAGTGTAGTCTTAATTATACACAAATTGATTATTCACCTTGTGGATTTCTAAGGCCAAATCTTTAATTCAAGATTATCTGCTATTTGCCATCATTGTATTCTTACCATCAGGTAAAACTGTTTTAGAAAAGTAAATCTCATTTCAACTTCACTAAAATCCTAAAATAAATCTGGGTTAAAATATAATGCATTTTCAAAAGCAAGAAATGTCTTAAATTCTGAATTTCTATATCAGTGTTCCCTATGTTAGTAGCAGTAATTAACAGTTAAATGTACTTTGAAATATAATACCCTCCTTACCATAAGCTCTTGAGAACCCAGCCGTAGTCTTAAGATTTCCCCACAAGTTGGTACACTGTTCGATGGGCACAAGCAGAAATCAGCAGAGAAAGGTGTGTAAACACAAAAACTTCTACGAGGAATCTTATATCTCCTTGCTGCATCCCTTCAAGCCAAAATGGTAAAGAGAAGCAGAAGAGTCACAATGTACCGGTGCCCGCCTGACTCCTTGTCCCTGAGTTCCTGGACCAAAGGGCTGAATACTTCTCATTAAATTCATCCTTTGTTCAAGGACCTACAATGATTCTATTGACCCTTCTATCAACATCCAACAGTCTGGCCTCTGAGTCCTTCCACCCTCTTGCCTGTTCTACCCATGACCTGACCAACCCATATTCTCATTCTCATGACCCCCCCCACACAATTTAGTCATTCACACCATCATTGCACTCTGTAAATTCTATAATTTCTCTTTGGATGATCCTTTCTTTTCTTCCTAACACCAAAAAACTGTTTCATTTACTTGAATGTTCATACTCATTTTACAGATAGAGAAGTAACTCGTCCAAGGTCACATTGTAAAAAAAAAATCAAACCAAGATTTCAACCAAGGTTTGTCTGATTCCATAGTCTATACCTCTTTATGACTAATCCATAGCCTCCCAAGTCCATTTCAAAATGTACTAGTTCAGTAATCTCCCCTGGTTTATCTAATTGTTACTTCACATTTTGTCAGCCCTTACAAACTACTCTTGTAGCACATTAAACTTGGTTTTGTTAATATGCTGTTTCCTAAATGTTAAAGCTTATGATAGCTTAATTTAAAAGAAGAAAAAGTCCTTTCTATATTTAAAAAAAATCAACATAATTCAAGATTCCTTTCAATACACAATGGGGGAGGGGAGGTTAGGGATGTTGAATCTAGAAGTGCTTTACAACTGTACCACATCCCCAGTCCTTTATATTTTTTTGAGACAGGGCCTCACTAAGTTGATGAGGCTGGCCTTCAACTTGTGATCATCCTGTCTCAATCTCCCATACTGCCGGGATTATAAATAGGTGCCTGGCCCCAGTTATACAAATGTTTAATTATTTGAATTTATCAGGAGCTACTGAGAAAATTCCAGTCTGCTATTCCACAGCTTCTAAGTTCCCATAAGAAGGATGTTACTGAGGTCACATTTCAAAGCACGATTAGAGGGTCTTTCCTTTCAATGGGGTAAGTGGGTAAAAGAAAGCATATTTCCCTATATATACACAGAAACAGACTCACTGTAATTGGCCTCTGCCATTTTCCTTTAGCATGCTTGAGATATTCAGGAACTCCAAAATTTTAATAAGTGGTACATAGAGTCCCCATAATAATGTGGAAACATTTTTAATATTGAAGTATTCCATCATAACTCTCTTGATTACATATCTCAATTCCTAAATTTATTCAACACTTTTAATCATACCCCGTAGATTAATATATGCAGTTCAGCTAAGGGAAGTTACAAGATAGATATAAGCCGAATCTACACATATTGGCACCAACCAACTCATGGAGAATAAAGCAAGACACTGGGAGAGTTATAGTGATTTTAAAAAATGAGATTTTAGTCTCTAAATGAAATCTTTTTTTCGCCAAGCAAACAAGGTGACAGGGGTAGATACTAAGCAATTAATGATTCAGAACACTTTCAAGGTGTTGATGACAAAACACCAAATTCTAATAATTAGCATTTATTACTGGTCATCCTGCCTTATACAAGTTATACCCTTTCTTTTTTAATATTTATTTTTTAGTTGTAGTTGGGCACAATCTTTATTTTTATGTGGTGCTGAGGATTGAACCCAGGGCCTCACAGGTGCTAGGTGAGCGCCCTACCACTGAGCCACCACCCCAGTCCCTCATATAGCTCTTTCATTGGCAAAGTTTATTTATTTATTTATTTATTGAGGGAGACTTTGGTATTAAATGAAAGGGATAAATCAAATCTGGCAACACCAACAAAAATCAGTAATAGTTTGGAAACTTTCATTTTTCCTTCTTGCTTTAATGTGTAATGTCCAAAGAAATATTTGTTCAATTCTGAATTATTCATGCTAATGGATAATTATTGGCAGAAAGGTGCCGATAATCCAAAATGGGAGGAAAGGCTTTTTTTAAATCTATTTTGGTTTTGAAATATGTTTTCAGCATATTTATCTTCTCAATTATTCTTGGTATGATCTAATATTTGTATTCATTTGCAAAGTCTAAGTACACAGTAACTGGCCACTTAGTCTAGGAGGTGCTCTGAGGCATGCCAGTTTGCTAGTGGAAATGAAGACTGCTTTTCAGCCTGTACATGAGTAACGTCAATTTAATTTACTTTATAGTTCTGTTCAGCTTTCAAAATATCAATAGACTAACACACACCAGCTTGGTTACTAAATTTTAAAAGACCTGCTTGAAAAAAAAAAAAAGGACAAAGAATGTAATTAATTCTTCACTGTTTGTCTATAATGTATTCATCTGGAAATTATGCACAGCAAATGTTTAACTACAAGTCTGAGTCTGATTCTCCCTAGCCACCCAGCCTAATTCCCTGCAGACTTCTCTACCCCATCAGGAATGTAATGTCAACTTTAAAATATTGCGGGACTAACTACTCTTTGGGGCTAGTCCTACCACTACCTCTTCTCTCTACACCAATCTTTCCCACCTTTGAAATCGGTCCCGAAAGACAAAGGGATTCAGTTTCCTCCACGACCACCTAAACACACAGTAGAAGCCAACGACTGAAAAATCACCAGCCTCTGATTTTCTAGATAAAGCATTTGATACCGTACTTATAAAAAGGGGAAATAAGTCAAAATCTGCTAATTCTTGGCTTTGCAGTCTTAAAAAAAAACTCCCGGCAAAGTTCTGGGAGGACTTCTTAAAATCTCACCAGTCAGCTTCTCCCAACTTTGCGATGTCACCGTCGGGGCTGCGCCCAGAGGAGCCGCGAGGTCAGACGGGCACCGACCCCCGAGGCGGGAGAGGAGCGCCGGTGCCCGCGAGCCGAGGGCTAAAAATACGGCGGCCGTAAACAGATCCCCTCCCTCGCCAGCCGCCGCTAGCCCGGCAATTACGGAGGAGTGAGCTCACGCAGCCCGGCTTACTCATCCTCAGCCTCTAAAGTTTCCACCGTCACGGCCACTTTCCTTTTTCTCAAGTTCAAGAGCCGGCCCCGAGTCCCCCGGCGCGTCTTTTCCGCCCCCTTCCTCCATGACGGCTCGCACCTCAGGCCGGCCCCGGAGCGGCCGTCTCCCCTGCCAGCCTCCGGGATCCCGAGGCTCCGGAGGCACTTCAGCCCGGCAGGAGGGAGCAGCCCGCACCTAACCGCCCTAAACTCCTCCACCTCCCCAAAGTCCGCTTGACAGGCGGGGACCGTCCCAACCGCCCGGCCCGCTCGGGGAGAGGCCGGCGGGGGAGCGACGCCGCGCCGCGCGCAGGTGAGACCCGGCGGGCGGGGACGGGGTGCCGGGAGGCGGCCGCAGGTGAGGCGCGGTCGGGGAGGAGGGGCGCGCAGTGCGGGGCAGAGGGCCGGGCGTGGGACCCGGAGGGGCGGGCGGGGCGGGAGGGAGTCGGGCTGGGGGCTCCGTACCCTCGCGACTCCCGGGCCAGGCCCTAGGCCGGGGCGGAGCGCGGGGCCCGGCCGCCGCTCCTCATTCCTCGGCAGTGACCCCGGGGTCCGGCCGGCCCCTCCCCCGACGACGATGGAGGCGGACACTGCGACCGCGGCTGTCGCTCCGCACAGGATCTGGAGCCGAAGTCAGACGGGACTGATCAGGACTGGCCTCTCCCAGGGGCTTTCTGCCTGCCCCACACCCGGCCGCCGCTCCGACTCCGGCGGCTGGTTCAGGATCGGTGGCTTTCGGCCGTCCGGCCGGAAACAAGCGCCAGTTTCCGGCCGGAGCGGGTTGGTGGTGACACCCAAGCCGCCCCCGGGCCTCCTCCCGCCCCGCCCCGCCCACTAGCAGCCCCGCCTTCAGCGCCGCTCCCGGGGCTGTGGCTGGTTTGGCGTTTGCCCTGCGAGTGACCCGGTGCTTTCCTGCCCTGCCTTCCTAAAGCCCCTGGACCGAACGTCTTGAATAGGAGCTGGAGGGTATAGGGTAGACTTTTGAGAATTTTGAGTAGAGTGAACTGGCTCCAACCCTTTGGGAAGGAACAGAAAGGGGTAGGCTAGTTCCAGAAAGGTGAGAGGATGGAAATACTTTAGGAAAAAAAAAGTGAAATTTTAGTTACTCTACACAATCATCTGGACTGAGACGGAAAATTAACAGCGCTTCTTCCAAAACAGCCTCCACCCAGTTATGCATTTCCCCTGTTCCTGTGCTCTTGAAGTGAACATACCCTTCTCTATAAACACTTAATATTTACTTGCGTAACAACAATACCCTGTTGACACATCTGCCTTAGAATGTTAGCACAATCAATAAAAGTTATGTCGCACTTTGTGCTTGTAATAGCTTTTACAGCATTACAGCATAATTTGACTCAAATATTTATTGAATTCCTACTATGTGTAATGCAATGTGCGCAATGATATTGTGGAGGTAAAAACAGTACATAATTCCAGTCATCTAAGATCTTACAATTTAGTAAAATATATAAAACTTTCACATAAGGCAGAACTCACATATGTGCTATGTGAGTTACAGTAAGCTATGAATTTGAGAACATAAATAAGCCATCTGTGCCACATAGTAGAACTTCCACATTTGTTAAACGAATAAATAAACAGGAGAATGTGGAATGTTTCAAATAAGAGGCGTTGAATAACTATCTATGACAAAACAGAACCAGCTCCTGTTACAATACAACCAAAGTAATCCTAAATTTTAATTCATATTCCTAACATTATGGCACCTGGTGTGCATATTCAAGACAGTGTTTATTGTCTAAATTGTGCTCCTTAGGCCTAGGTAAAATAAATATTACAGTTAACTTCTCCTTCCTCTCACTACTTCTTGCAGTTCAGTTTCTGACACCTGAAAAAGGAAACTTCCTAAACAGTAATGACTCTTCAGAATACCCTGAAGTTTAAAAGTTGAAGATTGCTGGGCATGGTGGCACATGCCTGTAATCCCAGACACTCAGGAGTCTGAGGCAGGAGGATAGAAAGTTCAAGGCTAGCCTCAGAAACTTAGTGAGGCCCTAAGCATAGCAAGAGGTTCTGTCAAAATAAAAAGTAAAAAAGGTCTGGAGATGTAGCTCAATGGTAAAGCACCCCTGGGTTCAATCCCCTGTGCAAAAAAAAAAAAAAAAAAGTTGAAGATTTAAGAATGAATGGGCCTAGAGTCATGCTTACATATCCAGATCAAGCAAGTCAGAGTGCTTGGCATGGGACATGTACAGGGCCTTCAATACAGACTAACAAACAGAGACATTGGACCTTGGTTTAAGTATTTAAATGGGGAACCACAAAATTTGGCCACTGTTCAGTGGCAAATATAAGGAGGAGAGTAAGACAAGATTAGTTATCTATGCTGATGCTAACTGAACTCCATTGACGCACCCACCCCTTACCAGTTAAATTTGAGGTAGGAGGGCAGAATGAGAAGCTCAAAATTCTGAAAGCCATTTACTACCACTGCCACTGACTCATGAAGACCAGGAATGAGCTGCGCACAGTGGCACATACCTGTAATCACAGCAACCCGGGAGACTAAGACAGGAAGACAGCAAGTTCCAGGTCATCCTCAGCAACTTAGCAAAACTCTAAGCAACTCAGGAAGTCCCTGTCTCAAAGTAAAAAAGGTTAAAAAGGTTGGGAATGTAGCTTAGTGGTAAACACCTAGGAGTTCAATCCCCAGTACCAAAAACAAACAAACAAACCAGGTATGGAGTTCAAAGGCACTCTCTACCCTCAGCACAGGCAGACTCTTTCTTTTGGCAGGAACCACGAAAAGTTTCCAGATTCAAAAACTGGGCCAAGATGCTGGTCCAAGTTATTTAAGTGACCACACATTATAGTCCTGCCTGGAAATTTAGGGACCAGGAAGTGATGGGGTTGCAGTTGCTTTGTGCCTATTTCTTGCTCTGACCATCCATCACTCATTGTTGTTTGTGCAATTGCTCAATGGGCTGCTTGTCTGTGGTCAGCCCAGGCTGTGTGGGTAGCAGTGTGGTCAGCTGGGCTGGGAGCCAGGCCACCTGGGTTCTGGTCCCAGCTCAGCCAACCCCTAATCCATTAATTGACTCCCTTCCTATGCCTATGCATCTTTCTCTCCCTAGAAACTAGAGGCCTCCTCTCTAGTAGTGTACAGCCATTTAGGCTGTCACTATATAGATGCATAAAAGGAGCTGTCTGATATAAATGTCACGGCAGCCTGAACACAGATGATTATTTTTTGCTCCCAGGTGGAATTATAATAGTACAGAAAGAAAGTAAAAAAAAAACAGCAGAAAAAATCCTACCAGTATACAGTGTACACCCTCAAATGCTGTCAGATTCAAAGTTCTTTTCCACCGTAATGGCCTGTCTTTGTTTACTCTTCTTAGCAATTCTAAGTTTGCTTCAAGGAGTTCCCTAACCTTTTACTTGACTTTAAGCAACAGCAAAAAAACACAACTTTGCATTTCACCAGAGGAACTAAAAAGAGAAATATATTAATACCAGGACTAATGGATAGAATAGGGAAAAATGTTCAGACAAAGTTATGTTGCTGCTGTCCAGAGAGAATTAAAAAATAGAAAAATTACGTGTATTTATATGCTTTTGTGGTGGGGGAAAAAAAAACAAAATAACTTCCTTTCCACCACCACCACTATAATTTAGACCAGTGGTTCTAAGGAGTTTTTAAAACTATGTACTATACATACCTAGAAACCTCAGATTAACTCAGAATTCTTGGGATTAAAGATCATGCAATGAAAAAAAATTTTATATATATATACACACACACATATATATATATATATATATATTTATATTTAAATCTAGGGTTCTTTTAAAGGTAAACACCTTCCTGCCCTTTGACCAGCAAGTTTACTTCTAGGTATTTACTTACCAGAAATGAAAATATATGTCCCTGGGGCTGGGGATGTGGCTCAAGCGGTAGCGCGCTGGCCTGGCATGCGTGCAGCCCGGGTTCGATCCTCAGCACCATATACAAACAAAGATGTTGTGTCTGTCGAAAACTAAAAAATAAATATTAAAAAAAAGAAAATATATGTCCCTGAAAACTTATACACGATTCATAATAGTTTCATTTATAATAGTCACAAACTGGAAATATCTCAGATGAACACAAACAGAAAAATGGAAACCTGTATTGATCATACCATGAAATACATTTTTAAAATATAACCAACTTTTAAACACAACAATATGGATGAATCTCAAAATCATTTGTTGAGGGCTAGGGGTGTAGCTCAGTTGTGAGCATTTGCCTAGCATGCATGAGGCCCTGGGTTTGATCCCAGCACTAAAAAAAAAATAAAAAATAAAAAAAAAAAAGCATTTGTTTTCAGGGAAAAAAAAATTATATGACATTCAAAAACAGGCAATCAGTCTGTTAGAAATCAGCCCTTTTTACCCATGGGAGGGGTGAAGAGTGAATGATTGAATAGAAGGGACATGAGGGAAATTTCTGGGTTGGTAGAAATGCTCTGTATATCTTGATAAGGGTACACATACATCAAATTGCATACTTAAGAATGGTGTGTGTCAAAACTCAACTCTAAATGGATCAAGGACCAAGGCATTCGACCAGAGACCCTGCACTTACTAGAAGAAAAAGTAGGCCCAGCTCTCCAACATATCAGCTTGGAAACCAAATTCCTCAGCAAAACTCCTAAAGCGCAAGAAGTAAAATCAAGAACTAATAAATGGGATGGTATCAAACGAAAAAGCTTCTTCACAGCAAAGGAAACAATCAAGAACATGTACAGAGATCCTACAGACAAGCAGAAACTTGTTACCACCAGTACCTCAGATAAGGCATTAATTTCTAGTATATACAAAGAACTCAATAAGTGGGCAAAGGAACTAAGCAAACACTTCACATAAGAATAAATATGAAAGGTCAAAAATATATGAAAAAAATGTTTAACATATCTAGCAATTAGAGAAATGCAAAATAAAACTACTTTAAGATTCCATCTCCAGTCAGAATAGCAATTATAAAGAATATAAATAACAGTAAATGTTGGTGAGGACGTGAGAGAAAGGGTACACTCAGACATTGCTGGCGGGAATGCAAATTGGTGCAACCACTCTGGGAAGCAGTATGGAAATTCCTCAGAAAACTTGAAATGGAACCACCATTTGACCCAACTATCCCAGTCCTAGGTTTATACCCAAAGGACATAAAATCAGCCTACTATAATAACATAGCCACATCAATGTTTATAGCAGCTCAACTCACAATAGCCAAGCTATAGAAACAAACTAGGTGCCCTTCAACTGATGAATGAATAAAGAAAATGTGGTATAGATACACAATGGACTATGATTCAGCCACAAAGAAGACTGAAATGGCATTTGCCGGTAAATGGATGGAACTGGAGAATATCATGCTAAGTGAAATAAACCATTTCCCAAAATACCAAAGGTCAAATGTTCTCTCTGATTTGTGGATGCTAACCCAAAACAAGGAGGTTGGGAGGGGAATAATAGAAATCCACTGTATTAGACAAAGGGAAATAAAAGGCAGGGACAGGGAGGGGATAGGAACGACAGTAGAATTAATCCGTGGTAAATTTCCTACCCTTGTATTTGTGTACAGACCAGAGTAACTTCACATCTTGTACAACCACAAGAGTGGGATCCTAAATAGAATAAAGTATACTCTATGTATGTTAATCTGCCAAAGAACATTCTACTGTCATATATAACTAAACAGATTTTTTTAAAGAGTATATGAATTTTACCTCAACTCCAAAAATGGAAAAAAATCCAGTATTCCTTAACCAGCCTATAAGTTCATATGAATTTGTGGATCATCCGATTGTTATTTGCTGATTATGAAGCTCCATGAGGTTAGTTCACAATTTCATGTACAGTAATTAGCATGGTATCTTGACTTATGTGGTCAATTGTTAAATAGCTGTAGAATGAGTGAATGAATGAATTAGTAGCTAGCTACCATTGTTTTGGTAGCTTATTATTTCATATTCAGACTCTTATAAAAGTGTAACTAGAGCCAGGCACGGTGGCCCTTGCCTACAATCCCAGAAGCTTGGGAGGCCGAGACAGGAGGATGGCAAGTTCAAAACTAGCCAAAACAATTCAGTGAAGTCCTAAGCAACTTTTGTGAGACTCTGTCTCAAAACAAAAAATCAAAAGGGCTGGGGATGTAGCTCAGTAGTAAAGTGCTCCTGGGCTCAATCCCCTGTACCAAAGGGGGAAAAAATTATAACTGGGCCTCTCTATTCTCAGGCCCTCTGTCTGCTTGCATATCACTGCTAGATCATGCTTCCTAAAATATTTTATTGATCTTTTATCTCTTTTCCAAAGCTATCACAGACATATTGATTGCTTAGCCAATGTCCATCCCCCTTCTTCCTCCTTGATTATAGAACTGTGATTATGTTCAAGTAGCCATCCTCTGTGAGGCTCTGAGCTTAGGGAAGATTGGTCCAATAGTGGAAGATTTGCCTAGGGCAAGGAAGGCTGAATGAGGGCTATGGGTGCGACACTGATGGAGGCCGAGCTTCTGTTCTCCTTGCCATTGCTCTGTTTAGGCAAGTGATAGAGTTCTGACCAGTGTGATATTCGAGGAGACCTGCTGGAGGTTTTGGGGAAAGATTTCTTTATTTTTACAAAGAGACAGAAAGAATATATTCTCTTCTGCTGATGAACATTCACTTGGAATTATTGTACTGGTCATAAAACAAGCCAATATGCTAAGGATGGCAAAGCAAAAGATTAAATGGTAAATGGTGGAATTAACCATCCTTGTAGTAGTCATACAATAATACATTTTTAAGCCTTTTTGAATTAATTTTTCTATTACTTATAGCCAAAAACATCTCAACTAATAAAATGTCATCAATAATTCTTCAGTAGCCATAGGGAAAGGTCAAGATTCCTTAGCCTGCTTGTAAGAGCCTGCACTTCCTGATTCAAGTCTGGTCCTAACTCCAGAATATAATAATTTATTAATTTCCATCTCTACATTTGTGATCTACTTCCTTTACCACAAGTGGTGTGCTGGTAACTATTAACAACCAGTTCTACAATAGGATGTGGGGAGGAGCTTAGATTTGTTGTATTTACCAATTTCCATGGTGCAAATATTCCTACCACTGGGCTGGGGTTGTGGCTCAGTGGTAGATCACCCGCCTAGCACATGCGAGGCCTTGGGTTTGATCCTCAGCACCACATAAAAATAAATAAATAAATAAAAGGTATTGTGTCCAACTACAACTAAAAATAAGTAAATATTTTTAAAAATATTCCTACCACTGAAAATTTCAAGAAATTGGAGATACAGAGAGATACGCTTGAGCTGCCTTCAGCACACCTCTGTGTTATACTATCCAACTTTCTCCCCTAATCTGCAAGTTTTCTCCCTAGATAGAGTCTTTAAAAAGTCTTCCTTTTTAAAGACTTCCTATAAATTCCTAAACTATAAATATCTTTACTCATCAGTTGGAATTTGGTAATTGCCTTAAATTATTAATTTTCATAGGTATTTGTTCATAAGTCAACTAATCAGTTAATGGGGGAAAAAACAGAGACATAATAAAAGTACTAAAAGAGAGACGAGTTCAGTGACACCAGATTACCTTCCTGTACTTCCTAAAGACTTCCTGGGATTAGGCATTAGGGGGACTCCTAAGAAGAAAATCCCTGCCTGCAGCCATTTAGGCACTCAAGATTGCTGGAGGTACTTTATTATAAATAGGATTTATCAGCTCCCAATTATTGCAAGTGCCAGTCCCTGGGAGAGGCATGTTAGAACATTAACTAAAGGTCTCTTGGCAAGATTGGGTGTGTTCCTATTCTGGTCCTGTCAAATCCCCTGAGGATGTCAAAAATGGGCTTTTAAGGTCATCAGAGGCCAACAGGTAGGAAAGAAGAGAAGCCGGTTCCTTAGGCTGATTGGAACGCCTGCTAGGTGGGTCAGCTTCATCTCCACCTCCCAGGTGTCACACCCAGGAGCTTGGAGGAAACAAATAATTAAGTCTGCCAACACAGTGGCTGAGGCAATGAGGAGAAGCCCAGGAATGAAATAAATGACTAAGTCCCTCAGCCCTTGACTAGGTCAGCATTGGGAGGCAAGGCAAACTGAAGCTACTAGAAACTGCAGAGTATTGGGAGGTGGTGGGCATAGAAGATGTGAGACTGCCTCAAGATCTGATTATTGCTTCAGGGCATTTGCTTAAGCCTTCTAGTTAACTACCCCACCCCCCTTTTATGTGACTAATGGCCCACATTGACCTCTATAGGATCTGCACACTAAGAATGTTTTCCTAAATTATAAATGTATGCTTCTTTTCCTGCTTCAGAGAGCTATATCTAACTGCCATCTACTAGACTCTCTCAGGGATGTACTTACTCCCTGACTACTGCTTTCCAGATTAACAGACTGAAGCAGTATAGCTGTTCTGTGTAGCTTGTGGCCTGTGGACCAGCCTGCAGCTCCAGCTCAGAGAGAAGCAAATGGAAGTCAGTGTCTTCAGCTGGAAAAGAAATACCTGAATTTGGAAAGTGTCACTATTTTTAACTAACCTTCCTCATAAAATCCTGAAGCCAGAAGAAATTAGTGGAATAAGAAGACTAAGAACTACGAACATATCCATGGATAGGTAAAGAACTCTAGGAGCACCCAGGGAAAGGGGTAAGAAGTAAGAGAACTTTTGAAAGAAAGTACTGAACACGGTAGGAGAGAGGAAGGAAAATGAGGGCCTGAATAACGAGAATTGGTAGCAGGAGGCCCCAAGTCAATCAGGGGGTGCTGGCTGTGCAACACTTTTTAAGTGGGTTAGCTGCCCCCAAATAGTGCCCCGCCTCTTCTTCCCTGAGCCCTAGGCCACACTCAAGTGGAAACTCCACTATTACCTGCCAGTAAATAATGCTGAATCAAGCACCAAAATGCTTGCCTCCTTATTTAGACTCCCTACATGAGCATCAAGGGATCAACAAAAATGGGAATTGGAACAATATGTGAATTCTGTAGATATTTTTAAGTAACCACTATTAGGGAGAACTTGAAACAAGCAATGCCATTTTGAAACATATCCTCCAGAGGGCTCGGATATACTCAGTTGGTAGAGTGCTTTCCTTGCATGCACAAGGCCCTGGGTTCAATCCCCAGCATAACAAAAAAAAAAAAAAAAAAAAAAAAAAAAACTCTTTCTTAGAACAAAAGTTACCTCAAGGTCACTGTAAAGCTGACCTAAATCTCAGACAGTACTCCCCTATCATACAAAGAATTCCCCCTCCTCATTTTCCCTATGTCTACCCCAGACTATAAGCAGAAGACAGGTCTCAGTCTCCACTGCCCCCCCTTGTTGAGCCACCTCTTCTCTATTTCTTTTACTAGCTTCTTTCCTTACACCCACCACGTATAAGACAAGCAAAGATGGAATCATTGGGGCTGGGCTTGTGGCCCGGTGGTAGAGCACTTGCCTGGCATGTGTGAGCACGGGTTTGACGGTTGGCACCACATATAAACAGATGAATAAAATAAAGGTCTGTCAACAACTTAAAAAAAAAGATGCAATCATTGCCAGTAAATAACTTTCATGAAAATATGTTGGAAGTCCAAATCCTTCTCAGCTTGACATGTCTTTCATCTTAGCCAGGAAAAAAAAAAAAGCTGGAAGGTGGTGTAGATTATATAGGGACAATGTGACCTGTGATTACAAAGATTATTCTTGAAAAAGCTAAAAGGACAACTACTCTTGCTGCCCATAGAGTATATTATCTTTGAATTCCCTCTTTCTGTGAGACATTCCATTTAATCTTTAGCTCCCTCCTCCTTCTTTCTCTATACAAATAGTATTTGTAGGCCTTTATGCCACAAACAGCTTCTGACACTCAGCAAGAGAACACAGGAGTCACTCCTAGTGAAGCTCAGCCAAGTGAGTTGATTTGTTCTGCCCACCCCTGCCGGAGGCCTGCGGGGGCACCGGTATCAGACATACACATACCTATGATAAGGAAACCCTATACACAGTTTATACCAGTGTTCCTACTTTAACTTTAGTTTAGTGTTGTTTGTTTTGATGTCTGAATCCATGTCAGTAGCTCTACATTTAATCGCAGCAGCAATTCCTTTCTCAATGCTCACTGCTACAGTTCTTACTCATTACCTCTGACCCTAAACCATTGTAAAAATTATGTCATAATTGATCTTGTTGGCTCTCATCTCTCTTCTGCCACCTACTCTTGATGCCTGGCAGAAAGCTGACTTGTTACATCATTCCCCTGCTCAAAAGCATTCAATTGTCCTTAAAGAAAAATGTATCTACTCCCCAAAATACAAATAGTAGTATATGGGCTGGGATTGTGGCTCAGTGGTAGAGCGCTCACCTAACACGAGGGAGGCCCTGGGTTCAATCCTCAGCACTACATAAAAAATAATTAATTGATTAAAGGTATAAAAATTGCATTTACAAAATAGTAGTATTATTATCATTGTTGGCATTACCAACAGGGACTATAAGAATTCAGAGAGCTCATGGATTGTTTTGGAATCATTGTATAACCGAGAAATAAAATGCTGTTATTCTAAATAAAAACCAATTGCTGCCCCTGACCCTTGAGGGAGATGATATAATCTATACAGCAAAGAAATTATTCTTCACGCTGACTTCTTGCCCTAACAGAACTGATGAAGGGAATAATGGCCACTGCAAATCTCTGTTCATTCTTCTAGTCTCAGGTGGAAACTGGAAGGGATGTTCCTTTATCTAGAAAGACACATTAAAGAATCTTTGGCCATACTAAAATAAAAGGAAACAAATTATAAAAGAGGAGCCCCATGGAAGATTACTGGAAAAATGAAGAGTCTACAAGAAGAGCAGAGGCCAAACTATATGGCAATGTAAGACCTCACCATTGCCCCGAAATCTTCAGCAGAGGCTCACATGTACACAAGCATTCTGTGTGGATGGTGTTTTTTTGGTGCAAAAGGAGCAATTGTTTCACATCTAAGTGCTATGTGGTACAAAACAGCAACAGCTCAGGATTGACAGAGCAATGATTCATCCATGGAACTGATCAGTAGACAGAGAAAGCATAAGGCACAGCCTCCAAATCCCTGGAGAGACTTGGAGGATCCTATCAAAAGGGGAAATGGCCTTAAGGTGATTACATTTGAATCTCAAAGCAAGCACCGAGTACCTTCACAAGAATGGGTTACCATTTCACAAGAGATTAAGTATTTTTCCTTTCACCCACTTTCCCCTGAGTACCACTGGGGCCTGTGTGGCTGCCCTTGCCCATCCTAGGAGAAAATCAGTACCTCCGTGGTGATGATGTTGACATTCTTCCATTTTCCTTTCATTTCAAGGGGTCTACTCAGAGGCCTGGTCCCTCGTGGGGTTTCTGTCCCTCCCAAGCTGTGGTCAGTAAGCAATTTTCTTCCTTCCCAATATAAATGTTTGCTCCTTGGAGTCATCTCCCCTCCATCCGAGGGGTGGAATCTGGGCAAACCCTTTGGAACAGCAGTATCTAAGGTCCTTTTCCTTAGTGAAAAAGAAAATCTGTCTCCTCCCCAGATTTATTGCTGCCCTTATTGCCATTTCTTCCCTGACAGGTCTCCTGTGGGTAAGCTTTGCTAATGAGGGAACCCAGATAATTAGTAGAGGGAATTGGAGTCAAAGAGAGAAACAGTGGAAGACACCATCCTACTGTCCTATTTAGTATCTGAACAGAACAATAGGCACTCTCCCTGTGGCCTGAGGGAAACAGTAGACCAGAAAAGAGGCAAAAGACAGGACAGAGAGGGGATTAGTACTAGAGGAGGAATAACCAAGGGAGATTCCCCAGGGAAAAATCAGCACTACCCTTGAGAACTATGCCATGTGCCTCCCTGCCCTAAGCCCTGAACTTGAAAAGGCCCCATTCTGACCTTCCTCTGGCCACATCCCTCCCTATTGAATAATGAATCTGTAGAAGCAGGACACAGGAACTTCTAGAGCTCAAGACTCCTTCCAAGACCACCTGTGGGTGCCCAGGAATTTGGAATTTCCAGCTCAATGGCCTGAGCCCCTTTCACAGTCTGTGCAGGCCTCTTCCCTCGGCCCCAGTTCTCAAAGGTGAACAGCGCCCCTGATGGGCTGACTCCAAACCACAGCTTCAGGAGTCCAGAAATTCCTAATTTGAACTTGGCATTCTAAGTTGTCTAGCAGGATAAGGATATATTTTATTTCACAAATTATTGGATAATTTTTAAATATTTAGACATATGATATATGGACCTATGTATCTTACCCCAGATCTCACTGTGTTAAGGGTAGGCCTATTTAAAATAAAAAGTGCTTAAGACCAGAGAACTATATATTTAAGGGGAAAATGTGCTTCTCTGCTACTTAGTAAAAACCCATTAACAGTTAGATATTTATTTAAAGCTACTGAGTTATCTTGAAAATTTCCTCTGAAATCCGGTAGACCCCTACCATATCAATATATAAAATCATAATTCTCCAAAGATGTTTGGTGTACCTAACTATTGGAACTTGTTGATTTCTTAGTTTCCAAACAATGGTGTGGTTCCTTCCTTAGGGGACTTATCTGGCTCTGATCTGATCTCTACTGGGGCAGCCCCTCCCAGTCTCTTCTCCTCAGCCTGGCCTCAGTCTCCCTCCCTACCCCCCCCCCATTTTCATTAGTAGAATTGTAATTAAAAAAAAGTCATATTCTTTTAAAAACACAACAAGATTTTCTGTTATTTGGGTTTGTTGTTTTTTAATAGCAAGTGGAGCCAGGTGCCATGGTGCATGCCTGAAATCCCTGTGACAGGACACTGAGGCAGGAGGATCTCAGGTTTGAGGCCAGCCTCAGCAATTTAGAGAGGCCCTAAGCAACTTAGCCAGGACTTGACTCAAAATGAAAAGGGCTGAGGATGTAGCTCAGTGGTAAAGCACCCCTGGGTTAATCCCCAGTGCCAAAGCATAAAAATAAAATAAAACAACAAATGACTTGGCTTATTTGTAGTCCTTTCTTTAAAACAAAAACAGACAAAAATCAGCTAACAACTGTTTTTTTTTTTAATGACTCATATTTTTCCCCCTTTGGGGTTATATAATTTTAGAAGGAAACGTATTCCATTTTGCTATATCAAATGGCCTATTGTTAAGGCTTTTGCTGTCTGTTTTTTTCCCTAGTGGGAGTGAGGAAGAAGGCAGGCCCAGGTGGGCAGGGTCCTAGAAATGGACTTTAATACCTCCCACAGCAGGTGGGAAGTGTAACAGTGGTCTACTTTATGCTTTGAATATAGCCCTTGCTGCTCTGCCACTGGGACTTATTTTTAAAATGGACATGTTTCTTTCTCCTCTTCTCTCCCTGCTTCTCTCTAATCTCTTTCTTCCCCATCCTAAACAGAGTTACCTCAAGAAATGACTGTCTCCAAATTAACAAGTGAATTACAACTCAGGCAGAACACACAGAATGTAGTAGCCTTTGAATCCCTCTTTAAAACCTCCCTGTTCCCTGGGATGGGCAGAATCACAGCCTCGGGGACAGGGCTGTGTGAGTCCCCTGTGCTTCTCCTTTGCTAACAAAGCAATAAAACTTCTTTTTGCTTTTTCTCGAAACCATGTCCTTGTTATTGGATGAGGACTGGGAACAAGGACCAGGCTTTCAGCAACGAGGGAATGAAGCCAGGGGGTGTGTATAAAACTATATTTGGAGAGGTGTGGCCTGGGTTAAACATTAATCTGGAGAAGCAAGATCTTGTCATCTCATCAAGTCTAAGGGTCAAATTCAGAGCCAAAAATAGGAGATGAAGTCAGAGATCAGGAACTCAGTAAATTCAAGTCCATTGGTAACAGCAGGTATGAGATGAGAGCCCCGTGCTAAGGAGTGAAGCAGGTGGAGTCCTGATGCTCCCTATTATGGGATGAGCAAACTCCAAATAAACCAGGGTCAGATTTAGTGAGAGAAGACACTGCAACATCGAGCACAGTAGAACCAGCTTCTAGTGCTCAGTGAACACTCTTCACATGATGAAATGGATTTCTTCACTCATCAGCAATTTTTATGGGGAATATATAAGATTTATTGAAATATGCATGTTGCTCACGAATTCAGCAGCTTTCCTGAAGAGAAACAGAAGGAACATTTAAAATTCACTAAAACTACAGACGCAGTGTTTGCTTTAGACTTTTTCTTGCTACCAAATACATTATCACATTCAGTCATTTAAAAACAAACATTTTCTTATTCTAAAACAAAGGAAAATTTAGTCTCTCTATCTGTCTCTTAATTGCACTTCTCCAGTCTGAGTTTAGAACTCATTATGGAAGTAATGAGTCAGGGTCATTTCCGCAGTCTTCACCTTTGACAAATACTGTGACATTTGCCTCCAGGGTTGAGGAAGTTGATCTGCTGGGGAAACATGGAAAAGAGCCATGTGCACAGGTACTCATATGCGCACAGTACAACTCACTTCATGGGCTTCTCTGTGTGACACCCAGCCCCAGCCACAGTGCGTCACCTGGGAGCTCACTGGAAATGCAGACAATAGACTTGTGGGCACAGACGCAAGTCACATAATGACATCTTATCACCATGTCTCTAAAATAGTCTTCTGAAAACCACTAACTACAGATGGGAGTCTACCCTCTGGGCAAATTGGTTGTGAGTCATTCTCCGTTTACCTGCAGTTTCATTCAGCTCTTTAGTATCCCATCAGGTTCATCTTATGTACGAACACTCACACACACACACTTACACACACACACACATTTGGGGAGCATACCAGGGATTGAACCCCAGGGGAACTTAACACTGAGCCACATCCCAGTCCTTTTTTTATATATTTTATTTTGAGACAGGGTCTTGCTAAGTTACTAAGGGCCTCACTAATTTGCTAAGGTTGACTTTGAACTTGTGGTTCTCCTCTCTTAGCCTTTCAAGCCACAGGGATTACAGGCGTATACCACCGTGCTCAGCCAATGATTATATATATATATATATATATATATATATATATATATATATATATATATATATATATTTTTTTTTTTTTAAGAACCTAAGAGAAAAAAAGAAAGATCTCAAAGTGCCCTGTTACCAAGGAATACCTGGGGTTTTGTTTTTTGTTTTCTTGAGGGGTTTGTTTTGTCTATTTTGGAGGGAGTCCCACTAAATTGCCCAGGCTAGCATCAATCTCCTGCACTCAAGTGATCTTCAAAAGCTCAGGGAGTCTCTTTATTCAGCAGCAGCAATAGGAGCAAACAACATTAGCATCCACAATATATTATTATTTGCCCCAATTGAGTAAAAACTTTGTCACAATTAAGTGACAGCTGGAAGTGGAGATGTGGGTACTAGAAAAGACAAGAAATTCCTCTTATCTAGTGTATGTTCTGAAAGCTGAATCAGGAAGAACTAACTTCAAAGGCACTGAGGCAAAAATATGGAATTTTAGTCCCTAGAACACTCAGAACCACTATTATCAAAAATGTGAAAGATAACAAGCCCTGGTGAGGATGTGGAGAAAAAGTAAGCCTGGTTCTCTATAGGGAATGTAAATTAAAACAGTCACTTTGGAAAATAATATGCAAGTTTCTCAAAACACCAATAGTAGAATTAGCATATGATCATCAATCTCACAACTGGATATATATCCAAAAGAAAGGAAATCAGTATATCAAAGAGATACCAGAGCTCCCATGTTTATTTTAGCACTATTCTATGAATAGCCAAGATATGGAAGCAAATTAAGTGTCCCTCAATGAATGAGTGGCTTGTTTTAAAATATGGTGTATATACACGATGAAATTCTATACAGGTTTTCTTTCTTTCTTTCTCTCACAGTGCTGTGTTGGAACAGAGGGCTTCACACATGCTAGGTGAGTGCTCCACCATTGAACTACACCCCTAGCCCTATACAGTCTTTTAAACAAAGATATTCTATCATGTGTAACAACATCAATGAACCTGGAGGACATTACACTAAGTGAAATAAGTCAGGCACCGGAAAATAAGCACTGTATGCTCTCCCTCATATGCAAAATCTAAAAAAGTCCAATTCATAAAACAGAAAGTATAATAGTAGGAAGCTTTGGTAAAACAAAGTTTCAGTTAGACAAGAGGAGTAAGTTTAGAGAACTCATGTATAGTATGTTGACCATAGTTAATAATAACATAGTACATATTTCAAAATTGCTAAAAGAATAAATATTAAACATTCTCACCACAAAAAAAGAATGAGCCAAAGGATATGATCATCAGCTTAATTTAATCTTTTTACAATGTAAACATACATTAAAAAGCACAGTATAACCCATAGGTATATATAATTATTTGTGAATTTTAAAAAATTTAGAGATATAGTAACCTGACAGAGTGACATCAATACTTCCTTCTTCCTCCTACACATGTGAGTGAGTGATGATAATTTTACTACTTTATCTGAGAGCAATCATATTTCCTTCGTCATTTTGACATATCAGTTAGTGGTCAGTGCTGGGAACATAAGAAACGATGATTTCTAGTTTTTTTCCACTTCTTGGCATATTAACAAAAACATTTTATAAGCACTTACCTCCATAAGTCAATGGAATAAGTATTTCATTCCACAAGTTCTAGTCTCTGTTTAGCTTTTCTAAGAGCTTATGATCTAGTTTAGATTATAAACTGTAAGACTATTCAAGTAGAAACAATTATGTTTTTGTTGTTAAGAATTAGATGAGTGCAAAAAGTGCCCAGGTAACCATTTTTCTGGCCGGAGTGTGTCCCTGGTTACTGCCTCTGTATTCCGGGGAATAAAGGATCTCAAAAGCTTATGAGGGGACACTATCTTAAAAAGGAAAAGAACAATAAAGAGGATAAAGGATTTGAGCACAAGGTGATAAGGCCTAGCAACAGATGGCTTGATGTAGAAAGCTAAAAGGGGAAAAAGACACCCATCTTTATATTACCTTGAGTGTTCTTCTCAGAAATTAAAGAAATCATTCTTGATCTTTTAGGAGTTTATTCTGAGATATATAATAAGAATCATAAAGACATAGAGATAGTTGAAAATGGATGCCTCAATATATAGAAAAATATCAGCTACCATTTTAGAGTATGCTGTGGGCCAGCAAATGTAAAACTAAAGGACTGGTGATGGTTTTCTTATTTAATCTTCCCAATGGCTCTTTTTTTAATCTAATGATCAATGAAGTTTTATTTATTTATTTATTTATTTTAAAGGATTTCCCCATCTTTTTTTTTAAGAGGGGGGGGGAGGGAGGAGAGAGAGAGTTTTTAATTTATTGTTTTGTTCTCGGCAGACACAACATCTTTGTATGTGGTGCTGAGGATCGAACCCAGGCCGCACACATGCCAGGCGAGCGCGCTACCGCTTGAGCCACATCCCCAGCCCCTCAATGAAGTTTTATAAAACACCACAATTTTGTCTTCACTCAGTGGTAAAGCATCCCTAAGTTCAATCCCCAGTACCAAAAGAAAAAAAAACCCCACAAAACAACAACAACAAAAGAATTCTATTTATATTTGAATTGTGTTTGAAGTGAGATCATTCTCAATACTTGGAAGACTTATGTCCAACAAATAACTATTATAAATAAATGAAATTATGACTCCATTGTTTAAGGATGTTTTAGATTTGTACTTCCAATAGATCAGGAATGAATTTACTAAAGAGTTCAGGAGACAGTGGCACATGACTATAATCCCAGGGATTAAGGAGGCTGAGGCAGGAGGATTACAAGTTTGAGGTTAACCTACACTTAGCAAGACCCTCAGCAACTTAGTGAGACCCTGTCTCAAAATAAAAACAAAAAGGTCTGGGAGGATAGCCCAGTGGTAGAGCTCCCTGGGTTCAATTCCCAGTATCAAAAAGAAAAAAGGAAAAAAAAAGGTCCAGAAATTTTAGTAATTTAACCCAATACGAGTTCTAAGAACACATTCACAACTGCTTCCAGTAGAGGTTGTTCATTCTTTAAATCTCCATAGTCCCCAGGACAAGCAATTTGGGGGTAGCATTCTCCTGACTTCTCGTTTTTCATATGAAGAAACCAAAGATCAGAAATTTATGTAACTCACCCTAAATCATATAGCAGGGTAGTTGCCATGGATTCTCCAAAGCCTGTTTATTACACAATATTGTCATCTCTGAAATCTAAAAGTCCGTATTCCACAAACTGTAATGACCTATCCCTCCAGATGCTCCTTACGCTCTCACGCGTGTGTTCTAGCATCTGAGCCATCTCAAGTTCAGATGTCTCCCAGCAGCACTTTCCTCCAGGGAAACCTGAGTCCCACAGTCAAACTGTGGGTTACTGGTTCCCTCTTGTCCTTACAGACATAACCCTGAGCTCCTCCTAATCCTGCTCAGGCACGCTGGTTCGCTGGTTCGTCTCCCACTACATTCTAAACACAGCTGGAGAAAATCACTCCTGTGGACTGATAACAGAAGACCATTTTAAATGTTAAAAACCACTCTCTAAAGCCTTTGGTCACTATTGCAAACTTTCACCATCATCTCTTTATAACATCACCTTTCTTAAAAGATGACCTCGCTTCCCACTTCACAGACAAAAGTGAGCCCTTCTCGTACATTTGAAGGGATTTCTTTAACCTCAGGTCCTATGTATATGAACCTATATAGAGCTGAATCCACCCAAGACTTACACAAGTTTCTAGATAAATCTTTTCTTCCTAGCTTAGAGGAACTATCCCTGTGTTCAAAGTTAATTATCCCCATATAGTGCGAAGTCCCATCTCCTCCTTTTTCCTCAGGAAACTTTTACCATTAATGTCCCATTTATCTGCTATATTTTCAATTACTTTCTCCCATTTTACCTTCATTTTAAAATACACAAAACAAAAACTGGACTCATCTCTCTTCCTGCTTTCTGACTGTCATTAACTCAGCAACTTTCCTCCATCACACCATCCACCATGATTTTCTTCCTCACCTGTCACCCAGAGCTATGGAGTTGGCCAACCAGGGATTAACGCTCTGAAGCCATGAGCTCAAAATAAACTTTTGCTACTCTTGAAAAGAAAAGAAAAAGAAAACCAGAAGTTTACGCCAAATCTCTTGTTTTTACTTCCTCAAATTCCATTTGCTTTTCAAAACACTTGAATTGGACTTCCATTTCCATCAGTTCACTGAAACTGTTCTAGCAAATGTCTGCAACTACTGTAATTACTACTTTTAACGAATACTATTGTTTATACATTCTATTTTTCATTGAATACAGTTTTAAAATTTTTGTTCATGCAGTTATTGCATATTTTCTTAGTTATTAAATTATATAGATGCAGATTATTAGATTTGATTTTTATGTTATACTTGTGTTTCTGATGTGAAAGGAAATTTTTTTCTATTTCATTTTCAAAGTGGTTATTCCTGGTTTAGAAAAACACATCACTTTTGTAATGTTAGCCTGCTCTGATTGGCTCCAATAATTTGCCCATTTGTTTTCTTTTCTATGTAGATCATTATGTCATCTTCAAGAAAAGACAATTTTCTTCTCCAGTATTTACACCTCTTATTGTTCTATATCATCCCATTGGTTTAACTTTCAGTAAATAATGAACAGTAGTCATGAATTCCCTTGTCTGCAAATTCTTCTAAAGTTGCACCATTGGGCTACGGTTGTAGGTCATAGGTAGAGTGCTTGCCTTGCACTCGTGAGGCCCTGGGTTCAATCCTCAGCACCACATAAAAATAAATAAATAAAAATAAAGATATTGTGTTCATCTCAACTAAAAAAATTTAAAGTTTTAAATTAAAAAAAAATTGCACCATTAACTATACATATACTTAATTATTATGTAAAGTATATAAGTATATATATATAATGTCTTCATATATATCTTCTTATATATAATGTCTTCATGTATATTAATAATCTTTTTTTATATACTGGGGATCGAATCCAGGGGTGCTTTACCACTGGGCTACATTCCTAGCCTTTTTTTATATATTATTTTGAGACAGGGTCCTGGCTCAGGCTTCCAAGTGGCTGGCATTACAAGCATGTGCCACTGCTCCCAGTTACATTAAGAATCTTTTATCAAGTTAAAAAATTTCCTCCCTATTCCTTTTCTGCCACGAGTTTTTATTATTTACTCAGGAATGGATGTTGAATTTTATCAAATCCTTTTTATATATCTGTTGAAATTATATTTCTTTTCCCCTTCTGGAGTATCTAGTAAATTTTAGTCATTATTTAATATTAAGCCATTCCTATAAACCTGGAATGAAACCTTGTCATGATGCATTTCTTTTAATGCACTGCTGACTTTATATGCCAATATTTAAGACATTGCACTTGTATTCATAAGTAAGACTGGCCTATAATACTTTTCTGGTGCTAATATGTGCAGTGTGGCTATTCTGGCTGGCTTTGCCAGTGTATACACTAAGCTGGAGTTCCCTTTTCTTTTCTGTGTCTTTACAATAGTTTAAGTAATAATTATTACTTTTGTCTCCAGTGTTGAAATGTAAACTCCCTGAAGGCAGGAACTGTTTGTCTCATCATCTGCTAATCTCCCAACAACTAGAACACAGCCTAACAGTAGGGAGTCAAAAAGTAATGGATAAATAGATCTCTCCCTATTTATACAAAGGCAGATAGTATCTTTTTATTGGTAGTTGTTTTGTTTTACAATATTCCTTATAATATCAGGAATTGTGTTATAAGGAATATTATTTTGTATTATAGGAAATATTATAAAATTCCTTATTTCCTTTACTATTAGTTTCTTATATGATTTTTTTAACAATATGCTTAATTGTGCCTAGCAAGGAGGAATCTCAAGAATACTTGTGAAGCCTGTTGGGGTGGCACATGCCTGTAATCCCAGCAACTCAGGAGGCTGAGGCAGGAGGATTACGAGTTCAAAGCCAGCCTAGAGAAGCACTTAGCAACTAAACAAGATCCTGTCTCAAAATAAAATATAAAAAAGGACTCGGCATGTGGCCCAGTGGTTAAGCCCCCCTGGTACAAAAAAAAATGTGAAATAAATTAAAGAAAATTTTAAGTAACTTGAAAGAGCACTGTGCCACCATATTTTAGAAGGGGCACAGGGCCAGGCCTAAACAAAGCTTTTCTCCAGTGACAGCCACCTGCCCTGCACCCCTCATTGCGTTCCTCATTAACCTACTCTTGCTGTTTCTGGCTCAATGCTCTCAGCTGTCCCACAGTGCCTGTTAGGCCTGTTCCTCTCCCTTCTACCTCCATAAAATTTACCTGTCCTATTTTTTATTTCCTCAGGGCTTAAGGCTTCACACAGCAAATCAGACAAACTAATTTTCATTCAAAGAAAACAGTAATTGGAGAAGCAGGAAATGCCTAGCCAATAAATGTGCATTTTAATAAAACGTTGGGCTTTTTTTCTGATTTTGAAATTCATGCTTATTACAGGAAAAAAATCACAAAGAAAATAAAAAGCACACAAGACATCTCAGATAAATCATAAAATTTTGGTTTTAATATAGCATAGCAGTTAAGATCCCAGACTCTATTGCCTAAGCTTGAATTCCCAACTCTCTCACTGTGTGACCTTGGGTAAGTTACTTAACCTTTCCCTGTTTCAGCCTTACCATCTGTAAAATAAGGGTTAGTGTTAGTATCTATGATTACCAAGAAGATAAAATTAGTTAACATATGTGCTTAAAACAATCTGAGGGGCTGGGGTTGTAGCTCAGTGGTGAGCGTTTGCCTAGCACATGTCAATTCTTAGCACCACATATAAATAAACAAACAAACAAACAAATAAAGGTCCATTGAAAAATTTTAAAAATTAAAAAATAAAACAATCTGTGAACCTTAGTAAGGTAAATGTTAAGTGTTTGCTATTATTATTTTGGCAAATATCTTCACAGATAGGCAAGGCAAATCAACTGACAGGCACATAACCACACATACTTCTAAAAAGCATTGGAATCATTCTTTACCTAATTCTTTTTCTTTCTTTTTTTGCAGTGCCGGAGATCCAACTCAGTGCAAGTGTTCTACCACTGAACTAAATCAACTAAATCTCTAGTCCCTGTCAGTACTTTTCTTTTCTTTCTTTTTCTTTTTTTGTACTGGAGATTGAATCCAGGAGCACTCAACCACTGAGCGTTGTTTATATTATATTTAGAGACAGGGTCTCACTGAGTTGCTTAGTGCCTTGCATTTGTTGAGGCTGGCTTTGAATTCACGGTCCTCCTGCCTCAGCCTCCCAAACTGCTGGGATTACAGGCGCGCGCCACCACACCCAGCAATACCTTTCTTTCTTTCTTATTTATTTATTTATTTATTTATTTGTGTTTCTTTTTATTTATACATGACAGTAGAGACTATTTTACATATTCATACAAGCACAGAATATATTTTATTCTAATTAGGATCCCAGTCTTATAGATGTACATGATGGTGAGATTCACTATGGTGTATTCATATATGTACATAAGTTTTTTTTACTTTTGTCACTTAAAATTACACGATATATATCTTCCCACATTTTAATATTTTTCAACCGTTGATGTTTCAAATGGTAAATTTGTAGGCAGAATTTAGATTCTGCCTTTTCTTGGCCAGAACCGTGTTTTATAATTTGAATTTTAATGCTTTTGGGTGGAGCTTAAACTCTAAGTTACAACAATTCTTACCACTTCCTATTGTCTAAACAGCAAATAAATCTAAAGGCTTTGAGGTATTTTACTTCAAACAGGATTTTTAGTAGTTGTATATTATTTCATCCTATGACTAGACAATTCTTAACTAATTTCTATTATTAGACATTTAACTTGTCTATAATGCTAGGAAGAACATCCATTTTAAAAAACCCTCTTTAGATATCTTTATATTTTTTCTACAGCTGTTTTCCTTAGAGAACTTTCCGAAAAGTAGAAATGCTGGGTCAAAGTTTGAATATTATTTATTTCCTTATTTATTTGTACTGGGGATTGAACCCAGGGGTGCTTAACCATTGAGCCACATCCCAATTCTTTTTTATATTTTTATTTGGAGACAGAGTCTCACTAAGTTGGTTAGGGCCAAGATCTTTAAAACATATTGCTTAGTTGCCTTATAAAAAAACTGTATTGCTTTATACTTCCTGTAGCCATTGCCTTGAGCAATTACTGATACTGGTATTATCAGTTTTTTAACTTTTGCCAAGAAGAGGTCTATTTCTACAATAATGTACATCTCTTAAATATGTCCTATTGAGGACAAAATATTTCCCCACCCTTAGCCTCTCAAACTCATTCTTTTCTCTGCTGCCCAGACAACTAAGTAGAAGATAAGAATCTTAGCTATATCCTTAAATGACCTCCAAGATTACTCAAGTGTCTCTATACTGCAAAGAATTTGCCAGTGGTAAATAACAGGAGTAAGATATGGAATATCTTTAGTCTCTGGTAGCCTCTATCATTAAGGTATAAGATTACATTAATGTAATTGCTACTGTTGGTGTTAATAAAAGCAGCAGTTACCATCTATGCTGACTTTCCTACGTTTATTAACCCTCGGAATGAACCTTTAGATTAGTATTATAAGTATTATAATAGACAAAACTGAGGATCACATGAGTTAAAGAAGCTTGTGTAAAAGTATATGACAAAAAGCAGTAAAGCTAGAATTCAAGCTCAGGCTAATTTAATTCCAAAACCACAATACTAAATGGCTCTATGCATATTATTATTACTAATAGGCCTCTTTCATTTAGCGCTTTTACTTCCTCAAAAGGCTTTCATACACCTAGTTTGGCTCTGATAATAAGTCTGCAGGGTATAATTGAGAGGTATTAGAACTAATTTATAGATTATGTCAGTAAGCCAAAGTTTGTTGCAGTATACAGTAATAACAAATACAAAACCTCTAGTGTCTGTTGTTTTCCATTAAGGTCATAATCAGTACCATATTTACAGTTAGAACATAAAAATTACTCCCATAAGCACTTTGAGTTAGATAGAGAGGACAGCCCTATAGATTTTCCACTCGGACTTCTTTTAGCTGCATCAGGAATGCCAAATACAGAATTATGACAGGAGTTCTGGCCTACTCCAACCCATCCTCATTCAGCAAGTTTGTTCTTTTTCTGTTTCTGCTCCCAGCTGACAGAGCTACTTTTAAAAAAAGAAATCATTTCTGCAAACACATTTGAAGCAGCTCATCCCTCTGGCTTTTAACAGAATAGGACTCTGACAGAATAATCTAGAAATTGTTTTCCAATGCTCAAATAAAAGTGCTTGAGTTTTTACTATTGGGGGAGGGTGTTATGCCGTCAGATTAAACAAAAAAAATATAAATATCTGTGTAGGTTTTGGCTTGGCCAAAATAGCAGATTTTGGACATTGCAGCTTTTGGACTTCTGGGCATTTAAAAATGCCCATATGCTTTAAAGTACTATAAGCTTCATTGCATAATTAATTTTAGAAGCTTTTTCCATGAAGATCAACACCTGTTTCTTTATTCTTAATTTTTTTCCTAATGAGTGATAAATTGGAAATAGAATATTCCAATTCAGGGCAAGGCTTGGGAAAGTTGAGCCCAGGGAATGAGTGGGCGTAGCAGCAGGAAAGAAAAATAGCCTGGGGACTAACACCTGGGTGTAAGGAACAGAGGGGGAACACCGAGTGCAGGTGTGGGTTGTATGGGTACCCTCACAAAATATGATGACATTTAGAACACCTAATATCCTCTCACACCGAACTGTCAGCTTCCTGGGTTCTAGAAAAAATACAAGTAGTATGCCAATCTCTCTCCTGATTATGGGAGTTACCAAATGTTATGTTTCTACTGCTTCCTTTAAATGTACATCTCTTAGATGAGCATGGTGGTGCACACCTGTAATTCCAGAGACTCAGAAGGCAGGAATATTGCAAGTTCAAGGACAACCTCAGCAACTTATGGAGACCCTGTCTCAAAACATAAATAAAAGGGCTGGGGATGTGGCCCAGTGATAAAGTGCCTCTGGCTTCAATCTCTGGTACCTAAATAAATTTATATCTCTTTTATGGTTGCAATAAAAATACATGCTCAATTAATGTTATCACTGTGTGCCAATGACAGTGCTAGGAAAGGATTTCTCATTTTTACAGTGCACCTGCAGAATAGTCAATTATATCTTCCATTGGACAGTTAGGAACACTGGACCCAGTGAGTCAAGTCACGTAGCTTGTGAGGGAATAAAGCTAAGACCGGGATTCTGGTTGCTTCAGGTTCAAAGTCAGTCTTTTCATGACCTCATTCTATTTCCTGACGATATATCTTTGTCTGCTAATTGCTCATATATTGTTTTGTTATGAAACTTGACCATGTTACTACATGGTCTTCATCATTGATTTTGTGATTGTTCAACATTCCAAATGAGATAGGCAGGCTCGTAGGAAGAAAGAGACCCTTAATAGAGGGAGGCCCAGAATTATGAGTGACCAGCCATGCTTGTCTTTAATTAGATGAACAAAACCTCCAGCATATGCTTGTACCAGATCAATCAGAACAAAAACATAATCAATTTAATTGTCACCAGATTCAAAGACCTACACAATGTGCCCACAAGTGATTTATGGCTAGATCAGTTAACCAAGAAGAAATACTCTGAACCCCAAATAATTGAAATGAGATTTGATTTTCAATAAAGCTTGCCTGGGAACTTGCACATTTCTTCCCAGGAAAATCATCTTCTCTGAGAGGTGAAGGTTATCTGCACCCCCTGCCTTGGGAGTGTATATGTCTTTGTCGTCTTTTAACCAGTCTTTATTGTGCCTTGCTTTCAATGCATCCTAAAATTCTTTTCAGCAGCATAAATCAAGAGCTCTACCAGCTGATTTGAGTCTCACTACCCCCTTGGAAGGACCTCCTCAAACCTCTATCTGGTGACACAAAAAGTGAAGCCATGGGGCTGGGGATGTGGCTCAGCGGTAGAGTGCTCACCTAGCATATGCAGGGCTCTGGGGTTGAGCCTCAGCACCACATTAAAAAAAAGTAAATAAAATGAAGGTATTGTGTCCAACAACAACTAAAACAAAATTATTTTTTTTTAAAAAGTGAAGCCATGATTATATAATCAATTATTTTCCCATTTCTGATACTTTTAGGATGATAAATAAAGCTACAATGCATTTGGGAGTGGGGGTACTGGGGATTGAACCCAGGGGCATTTAACCACTGGGACACATCCCAAGCCCTTTTTTGTACAGGGTCTCACTAAATTGTATAGGACCTCACTAAATTGCTGAGGCTGGCTTTGAACTCGCAATCCTCCTACCTCAGCCTCCTGAGCTGCTGGGATTACAGGCATGAGCCACTGCACCTGCTATAGTGAATGTTTTAAAAACTGTTTTAATAGAATGGTCCTCAAAGTTGAATCCAGGGGAAAAAAAAACAGTATGAATGAAATTCAGATCTATTTTCAGACTAGGCTCAGTGGCTCATGATTCGGGCGGCTAAGGCAAGAGGATCTCAAGTTTGAGGACAGACTCAGCAATTTAGTGAGTCCCTAAGCAACTTAGTGAGACTGTATGTCAAAATGAAAAGAAAAAGGGCAGGGGATGATGTAGCTCAATGGTAAAGTGCCACTGGGTTCAATGCTTAATACCAAAAGAAAAAAAAAAGAAAAAGAAAAAAGCTTTCAGGTGATTTTCCATATTGATTAAAATCATTGATTCATCTTACTTAGTGAAAAAAAGAATACTTATCCCAACTTATCAATATCAGCAACACATAAAAAATTAAATAATTGGAGGTTATGCATGACTTTAGTTCAGTTTTAGAAATGAATTATTCATCTGATAAGATTTATATGCAAGTAACATAAACTGTTACCTTGAATAACAAAGTTATTATTATTAATTACTGATTATTAATTTACAAGTTAGATATGTTTTTTACCTATGGCTATTTTCAAGCATATATGAAAAATAAGAGCTAGCAAAAGTAACTTTTGGTAATAAAGACATATATCTCTAAGAACAAAGAGGATGGGAGAATAGATTGAACAACAACAAAATTTTTGAAGTTGGATAGTATCTAATTTAGCAGATGATGCATTATCATACAGATGCCACCTTATCATAAATTTTAATTCTTTAAATTAAAAATGCATGAAAAAACAAAAATATATGAATATTTGCTAATCTTAAAAATTAAACACTCTGAGTATACTGTAGAATATATAGTGTTTTTTTTTTTTTTTAAGAGAGAGAGAGAATTTTTTAATATTTATTTTTTAGTTTTCGGCGGACACAACATCTTTATTTGTATGTGGTGCTGAGGATCGAACCCAGGCCGCACACATGCCAGGTGAGCGCGCTACCGCTTGAGCCACATCCCCAGCCCGAATATATAGTTTTGAACATTATTTTTCTCTTACTATGACTGAAGTTCAATTTGCTTTTTTTGGCAGGGTGCAGGGGACTAAATCCAGGGCCTTACACATACTAGGCAAACACTCTATCACTGAGCTACATCCCCAGCCCTTTAGCCTGCTTTTTTAAATTTTCTTTTACATTAGCAAAGATCTCTGCTGTTAAATAGCAGCAGTCACAACAGGTATTCTTGTCTTATTCATGAAAAGGCTTCTAATATTTCATAATAAAGTGTAATGTTTAATTAAGTTTTTAAATAGATAGCCTTTATTAAATTAAGGAAATCTCCTTTGTCTACTTATAATAGCTTTCATTAAGAGTGGGAGTTAAATTTTATCAAGTTTTTTTCAGTATTTTAAATAATTATCTTTTTATTCTTTTTAAAAATTTTTTTAGTTGTCAATGGAACTTTTTATTATTTATTTATTTATATGCAGTGCTCAGAATCGAGCCCAGTGCCTCACACATGGTAGGCAAGAGCTCTACCACTGAGCCACAACCCCAGCCCTATTCTTTATCTCTCAGTATAGTGAACATATTCCCTATTGTCACTTATATTACTGAGATTAATCTTGATTAGTTAGGATTAGTCAATTCAACAAATATGTATGTACCTAATATATGCAGGTTCTGTTCTCGACAGTTGGCATGTATTAGGGAACAGGCAATGATTCTATCCCAATGGAGTTTATATTCTATAGACATCTATGATCTATTTTTTTAACCCATTGCCAAATTTAAATTGCTAATATTAGACTTAGCATTTTTATATTTACATTCATAAGTGAGATTGATTTAAGTTATATTTCTCTGTTTTTGCTTTTATGATACACTTGTTGACTTCCCTTTCAAGATTAGGCTAACCTTAAGGAAATATATTGCTGAGCACCATGATACACCCCTATAATCCCAATAGCTCCAGAGGCCAAAACAGGAGGATCGCAAGTTCAAAGCCAGCCTCAGCAATTTAGCAAGACCCTGTCTCAAAATTAAAATAAATAAAAAGAGTCACTGGGGCTGGACTTTGGCTCAGTGGCAGAGCACTTGCCTAGCATGTGTAAGGCACTAGGTTTGATCCTTAGCACCTCATTAAAAAAGTGAAATAAAGGCATACTGTCCACCTACAACTATTTTTAAAAAAATTTAAAAAAAAGGAACCACTGGTTTGATTCCTGGTACCAATAAAAAAAGAAAGAAATATATTGCAAGTGTTCCATTATTTTCTATGCTATAGGAATATAGAAATAACTGATAAATTTCTTAAGAGGTTTTCTATAACTCACCCATAAAGCCACCTAGGCCTGGAAGATTTTTTTTTCTTTTAATTAAAAAATATTTTATTTTTTTTTAGAGAGAGAGAGAGAGAGATTTTTAATATTTATTTTTTAGTTCTCGGTGGACACAACATCTTTGTTGGTATGTGGTGCTGAGGATCGAACCCGGGCCGCACGCATGCCAGGCGAGCGCACTACCGCTTGAGCCACATCATTAGCCCTAAAAAATATTTTAAATTGTGATTTTTTAAATTGTTGTAAAACACATAAAATTTACCATCTTAATTTTCCCCTCTTTGGGTGGTGGGAATTGAACCAAATACCTCAAGTTCTCTACATCTGAGCTGCTTGTCCAACACCCTTAACCATTTTTAAGTGTATAGTTCAGTAATATTAATTATATTCATATTGTTTGGTTTATTTTCCTCTTAGATTATTTTTACCATCTTTTAAATTGTTTCTATAGTTTTTGTTTATTAGCTCTCTACCTCTTTTTGAGTCAATTTGGTTTCTATTATCCCAGAAATTTCTGATTCACCTAGATTTTTAATGTATTGATCTTAAATAATATCTAATACTTTCTTATGCTTTAAATTTTTTCCTATTATGTACTCCCCTTTTTTTCCTTTTCATGTTTTTATATTTTTCTCCTTTTCCATCTTTCTTTCTCTTTGCATCAAGCCTGCCAAAGATTTATCTATTTGACAGTTATAAAGAATCAGTTTTTTAATATAGTAATTAAGTCACCTTTTCTCTCTCTCTCTCTCTCTCTCTCTCTCTCTCTCTCTCTCTCTCTCTCTCTCTCTCTTTTGGGAGAGGGGGTGGAGGAGTCTTGGGGATTGAACCCTGGGGAGCTTTACCACTGACCTACATCCCCAGCCCTTTATTTACTTACTTATTTATTTTGAGACAGGATCTTGCCAAGTTGCCCAGGCTGACCTTGAACTTGTGAGTATCCTGCCTTAGCTTCCCCAGTCTCTGGGATAACAGGTGTGTGCCTGCTCAAATACACTTTTGTTTAAAATGTTTTTATTTTATTTATTCATATGCAGTGCTGAGAATCCAACCCAGGGCCTCACACATGCTAGGCAAGTGCTCTACCATTGAGCTATGACCCCAGCCCTCAAATACTTTTTATTGTTTGTTTTCCACCTCATTCATTTATGCTTTTATTTCTTTTGATGATATCCTTCAATGTTTTTCAAGGGTTGTTGATGATGTTCTTTGTCTAGCTTATTGAGTTTAATGTGTGGTTCATTGATTTTTCAATCTCTCTCTTTCTAGAGTGAAACACTAGTGCATTTCTAAAGCCATACATTTTTTAAAATACCACTTTCTGTTTAGCTTCGTAATGTTTTCAGTGTTGTTTTAAATTTCAATTTCTATTTACACTTTAATTAAAGAGTTATTTACAAAGGATTTTTTTTTTTTTTTTTTTTTTTTTGTACTGGGTATTGAACCCAGGGCCTTGTGTGTACAAAGCAAGCAGGCAAGCACTCTACCAACTGAGCTATATCCCCAGACCTACAAAAGTTCTTGTTGGCACTATATACTTTTACCCCAACTCTCTTTTCCACCCAGAGAATCAGTCCCCCACCTCAGGGCAGACACTCTCTACACTAGCCCCCTCCACTGAGCTAAAGATGAGCATGCCTTCTTCAGCTGGTGGCCCCAGACACTCACTCTACCCTGCTCTACTTCTTTATACATCTCTTTCCTGGCCCCGCTGAGGCCCTAAGGTAAGGAATTCAGAGATCTGTTATTACCATATTTTGAAAGAATGATTCTCAAAAGGAGGTTCAGAAAACTTTGCATTAGAATCACCAGCAGTTTTAATTTAAAACATTGTTTCCTGAGTCCCATCTCACATCTATTAGGTCTGATTGAACTCAGGGGCTCTTAACCACAGAGCCACATGCCAGCCCTATTTTGTATTTTATTTAGAGACAGGGTCTCACTGAGTTGCTTAGTGCCTCACCTTTACTGAGTGTGGCTTTGAACTCCAGTCTCAGCCTCTTTAGCCGCTGGGATTACAGGCGTGCCCCATTACACCTGGCCCCAGTCCTTTTTACATTTTATTTTGAGACAGGATCTTGCTAAGTTGCTTAAGGTCTCACTAAATTGCTAAAGCTGGCTTTGAACTCATGATCCTCCTGTCTCAGCCTCCTGAGCCACTGGGATTACAAGTTTGTGCCACCATGCCCGGCTCTATTATGTCTTTTGGGGTAGGGCCCCAGAACTTCCATTTTTTTTTTTTTTTAAAGAGAGGAAAGGGAGAGAGAGAGAGAGAGAGAGAGAGAGAGAGAGAGAGAGAGAGAGAGAGAGAGAGAGAGAGAATTTATTTATTTATTTTAGTTCTCGGCGGACACAACATCTTTGTTGGTATGTGGTGCTGAGGATCGAACCCGGGCCGCACGAATGCCAGGCGAGCGCGCTACCGCTTGAGCCACATCCCCAGCCCCAGAACTTCCATTTTTAACAAGCTGAATCTATTCTAGCACATTGAAGTAACAATCATTGCTCAGAGTGACACACAATATGCTTTAGGCAAGTTCAGAGCAATCCAACTGGGTAGAAAGGTCTTAGGAATCATGTCATGTAAAGAATACTGTATTGGGATTGGGGTTTTGGCTCCAGTGTAAAGCATATACTTCTGATCTATGCTTGAGGCCCTGGGTTCAACACCCAGCACTCTTCCCCTCAATCCCAACCCTTTCATCACCACCCAGCAACAACAAAAATTTTGTGTCAAAGGAAACTAAGATGTTTAAAGCTGGAAAAAAAAAAGACTCGGTGGGCAGAAACCAAGATGCCACTTGTGCAAAAGGTCCTTTAAATTTATTCCATAAAGTTTTCAGAAGGTTAAGACAAAAATGTAAAAATTGGTGATCAGTTTTGTCTCTAAAGTAAGGAATAGATTTCCAACAATTTAAGCTCTTTAAAACTAGAATAAGGTTCTTGTGAATTAGTGAGTTCACCCCATCTGAACAAGCAGATAAGGAGTGACTTACGCCAGAAATGTTGAAAAGGGACTTTTACAACAGGCTAGGTGATCTCTATGTTCCTTTCTGTTGGGATAAACACTAATCAGTGCCTAGAAAGATTTGTTCCAAGCAGGTGAGATAAGAAGGACTCCAAGGAATGTGATAATGAAGAAAATTTAGAAGGGAAACTGGCCACTTTCCTTGTCTCCAGTGTTTAGGGTGGGGGTCAAAGCAGAACCATCTTGATTGAAAAGTAAAAGAATATACTCGCAAAAAACTGAAGAAATCCATCTGCACAGTGGGCTTGCAACCTGTCTTATATTCTCCCCCTAATGTGGGCACGGGGCAGCCCTCCATATCATCCTGGCCTGCTGCCACTGAGGAGCACAAATATTAAAATGTTCCAGCCTCTCCACTGAGTTCCTCGGGTTCCTTTATGCAGATCTGTAAACAGTATGCTGGGGCCTTTGAAGCCCTGAGGTTGAACACTTTCCAACCCTCAGGATTCTTAAGATTCTCTAATTTTAGGTACCTGAGCTCAGTAAGAGTTATAAAAACGGATACTAAGACCCATTTCCTCATAGTCAAAGATTCAGAGCACACTTAGTGAGTAAACAGGACATGTACAAAAACTGGTCTGAATATATAGGTGTGGTGGCACATGCCAGTAATCCCAGCAGTTTGGGAGGCTAAGGCAGGAGGATTGTGAGTTCAAAGCCAGCCTCAGCAATTTAGTGAGGCCCTAAGCAACTCAGTGAGACCCTGTCTCTAGATAAAATGCAAAAAAGGGCTGAGGATGTGGCTCAGTGGTTAAGTGCCCATGATTCAATTCCTGATACAAAAAAATAAAAAATAAAAAGGTCTGAATAAATAAAATTTCACACAATCACATTTTTTCAAATTTAAGAAATGTTAAAGGTTTAGTCTAGGTAATATTTTTGCACATATGTATAATGTCCAAAATATCCTAAGGGATAAAAAACACAAGTCATAAAAAATCAGATAGGCAGTGACCAAATACCTCAGATGTGCAATGACCACATACCTCACTTATTGATTATTTGAAGATCAAGGATATGGGGCAAGAAAAATTACTTATAGCAATCCAATATTATAATGTCTATAAATAACGCATCTATTCCTTTCAATTTCATAAAGGTGAAGAATAAGATTTAAAATATGAAGTAGACATGAGACGAATTATTTATCTGTGAAAATGGTTCTTCGGTTGTGTACCTTTAAATTGACAGGAATAAAAAAGAAATTCAGTTATAAAATCTAAAAATTATAAATCACTGTATAGTAGTTGTAACCAATGTCCTTAAATAGAAAAGTGTCCGTGGTGTCAAGGGAATTAGTAATAATATTGCTATAGCTTGGATCTGGAATGTTCCTCAAAGGCTGCAGCCTGGCACTCCAGGGAGGTGGTGAAACTGTTAAGAAGTAGAATCTGGGCTGGGGCTGGGGCTCAGTGGCAGAAGGCTTGCTGAGCATGTGTGAGGCACTGGGTTCAAGTCTCAGCACCACATACAAATAAATGAAGCAAAAGTCCATCTGTCGCCAAAGGCTTTGTCCTTGTCCCTGATGCAAAAAAATGAGGACATGGTTATGAGAAAAAGGGAAAAAGAAGGTTTATTGCTTGGCAAGCAAAGGAGAGACACAGGGGACTCCTGTCCCAAAGGCTGTGATTCTGTCCATCAGCAGGAACAGGGGGCTTTTAAAGAGGTGATTCAGAGAAAATGAGATTAGGGACGGGAGATCAGGGAGGAGAAGGGGGAGGAGAGGTTAGGGAAAAGAAGATCAGAGAAGATCTGGGAAGAGATGATATAGTTAAAGCATCAAGTGACACATCAACAACTAAAAAAATATCAACAACAATAAAAAAGAAGTGGAACTTAGAGGGAAGAGGTTAGCTTATCAGGGAATATTGGGACCCCTCCCCTACTCTTCACTCCTTGACTTCCCAGCCACCAGGAGGTAAGTAGTTTTTCCCACCACACACTGCCCACAGTGATATTCTGCCCCAAAGCAAAAAAACTTACTGACCATGGACTTAAACCTCCAGAACTGTGAACCAAAATAAAACTTTCCTGTTTTTAAGTTGATTATCTCAGGTATTTTGTTACAGTAATAGGAAGCTGGCTAACACAAACCCTGAGAGTGATTTGGGGAAAAGTTAACACTTTATTTCTTCTTAAACTAAATTATTATTATTTTTTTTATTGGAAATTGAACACAGGGGTGCTTAACCACTGGGCCACAACCAAAACCCTTTTTGTCTTTTGAGACAGGGTCTCACAAAGTTGCTTAGGGCCTTGCTAAGTCATGGAGGCTGGCTTTGAACTTGTGATCCTCCTACTGCAGCCTTCTTAGTCACTGGGATTACAGGCATGCACCACCACACCCAGCATTGTTCTTAAACTAAATTATTCAAATCAGAAATATTATTTGGATCTAAGGATGTAGTTCAGTGGTAGAATGTTTGCCCAGAATGCTCAAGACCTTTGTTTCCATTCCCAGCATTGAAAAGGGAGTCAGGGCTCAAGAAAATATTGCTCAATGGATATATACCAGAGTTTGGGGAAATTTTGGAACATGCAAACCAATAAAGCACTGAGAAATTTATTACTCTACTAATATTAGAAGTAAAAGTTTTACTTAGATAGCAATTTACTTGCCTTGTTGTACCTTATGTCATCTTCACTAAGTCTGTGCTGTTACATTTCTACGTTAAATAACAAAACCAAACTAATTATATATTCTACATAATTGTTATGTTACAACAGTAAGCTAAGACTAATAATATACATCCACCATCCACTGCCAACTACATTCTTATAGTGGGTGCTCAAGTACATAAAAATGTGAACAAAAAAGGCTTTATATTTATCTTACAGAGGATATAAACATCAATTTATAAGGAAGAGACACAGGCCTTATTCAGTTAAAAGTAATATAATTAACATGATTACAAAAGCATTTATAATAAAGCAGCAGAAGTGTTTAGATCACTTGTAGCTCCATTCGGAGTTTATATAACCTTTTAAAACAATGTCAAAACAATAAAATATGAGGCAAATATCCAATTAATTTGTATTGCCCTAGCATTCATTTCCCTCCAAACAACCTAGTCTTAATTCCTATGGCATACAGCATGGTTTGGGAAAGGAAGAAGCTGAAAATTGGTCGTTTCTGAGTTCCAGTTGTGTGGCCTGTAGGTGACAGAAGTGACAGTGAAGCTAACAGGGAAATGCAGTCTTCCCCCACAGAACCCACTTTTCCTACAGTCTGTTGTCACAGTCTTCAGAATCCAACCACGTCCTCCCCATCTCCAGGTCTCCAGCTAAAATCTCCCAACTCAATCTAAACTATTTATTTTAAAGACTCCTGATTTCCCTTCTTTTGCCTAGGTCCCCTGAAATTTATTCTCAGCAGTGAGCCTCTCTTCTCAAAGCTCTCCAATGACATTCTTTTTTTTTTTCTTCTTTTTTTTAATAAAAAAAAAAGAAAAAGAAAGTTTATTGCTTAGCTAGTAGCAAAGGAGAAACAGGGAACTCCTGTCCCAAAGGCTGTGATTCTGACCATCTGCAGGAACATGGGGCTTTTAAAGAGGTGACTCAAAGGCCACATTCCACATTCCGTCTGGAGTTGTTATTCACTTGTTAATTTGGGAGAGAGTCATTTCTGAGATCTTCTGGTCCATCCCCAAAGTCTAGAATAGTTCCTCTGGTGGGAGTGTGCTCAGGGACAGATGGGGAAGAGAGGAAATCCCCAGTCCCCTGAGATTAGGGAGGGGGAAAGACTAGGGAGGAGCCGGGAGAGGGGAAGAGAAAGAAACATGTTCATTTCAAAAATAAGGTGCCTGGCAGAGCAGCAAGGGCTATATTCCAAGCATAAAGTGGACCTCTGTTACATTTCCCACTATCAATTTCTACAATCCATTTCTATGGGAAAATGGGCGAGGACATCTCCAAAGTGTTTCCTGCTGAAAGTGGGAGAAGTTGGGAGAAGTCACCCAAGTCCTTGTTCTCTCTTAGGTGGGGTGGGGATAGCTAAAGGCATCCAGCATCAGAGCAGTCCAGAGGTCCACAGCGGCAGATGGCAGGTGAGTGGCCAAGGCATACACAGTGCAGGGCTCATGGGTTCAGAGGTCTCAGTCCATAGAAGATCGCTTCATTCCCTGGTGCTCCAGCAGGACGTCAGGGCAGAGGAGTGTGGCAGAGGGAAGCAGCTCACACGTTGATCAGGAAGCAGAGAGTGACATTCTGTCTTAGGGGAAAGTCGACATCCTCACGTTAGAGTCACACACAAACTACTGCCCATCATCTGTCTGCCCCTCGGCTGCCCTGACCACTTTACTCTTTATGAACAGCTCACTCCTACTTCAGGAATTTTGTAGTTGCTCTTCCCTTTACCTGTAAAGTTTTCTGTTTGTTTATTTGTTTTTTATCAAGAGTCCATGTGGCTTATTCCTTTCACTTTCTTCCAGTTTTTGCTCCATGTCCACTTTTCAGCAAATTATTTCCTGAATATTTTATTACTTTTTTTTTTTACATATATTGTTTTTTTTTTTTCTTTTTGTACTAGGGGTTGAACTCAGGGGCACTTAACCACTGAGCAACATCCCCAGCCCATTTTAAAATTTTTTGTTTTGAGACAAAGTCTAAGTTGCTTAGGGCCTTGCTAAATTGCTGAGGTTGGCTTTGAACTCACTACTCTCTGGCCTCATCCTCCAGAACTGCTGGGATTAGAGACATGCACCTTCACACCAGTGTCTTTTTTATTTTTTTAAGACAGTGTCTCATTACCTTGCACAGTCTGCCCGCAAATGCTTGGGTTTAAGCAATCCTCCTGCTTCAGCTTTCTGAGTGCTGGGACTACAGACTACAGGCACATGCCACCATGCCTCGCTGAATACTCTATTTATAACTGCAAACTTTACATATTCCAATACTCCTCTACCTCCCTTCTTTAAACATGTTTTATTTTTCTCTATAGAATCTACCACCATATAATTACTATATATTTTACTTATTTTCTTTATTGTCTTATTGTCCTCACTAGATTGTAAGTTCCATGAGGTTAGGGATGTTTGTGTTTTGTTCAAGGCTATATTTCCATGGTTAACACAGTGTTCAATGCTTGTTGAATGAATGTATACCATCTACAAATCCTTTAGTAACCAATAAGAACTAGATGTACACATATGTGGCCCAAAGACTTTTCTCTAAAACTGTAGAGAAAAATAACTTTAGCAGAGGTACAGTGGTACATGCTGTAATCCTGTAGCCCCAGCTACTTGGGATGCTAAGGCAGGAGGATGGCAAATTGGAGGCCAGCATAAGCAATTTAGTAAGACCCTGTCTCAAAATAAAAGGGCTAGGATTAGCTCAGTGGTAAAGTGTCCCTGGGTTCAATCCCCGGTCCAAAAAAAGAGAAAGAAATAGAAAGCAGCATTATATTAACCATTCACAGAAGAATTAGGCCATCATTCTCTTCACTTTTTGCTTAAGAACTGATGCCATCACTTAACTTTCAGAAAGATATAATTCCTAAATGCTTCCACAGAAGAAAGGTAAGGAATAAGAATAGAGATTATGACATCCTTTATTCTGCAGTCTTCTTCCAAAAGTTGACAAATTCCACACCCCTTCACCAAGAGTTAAAGACCAGATATAGCCTTTTTTTCCTCTAAGGAAATGGTTTAACCAAAATTAAAGGAAGAATGTACAAGCTATTCCCAGGAACTCATGGATAGATAGAAGAAAGACCATGTCCTAAGAAATGTCACAGACAAATGACTCTGAACTTTACACCCTTTTGAGAATTCCTCACCAGTGCTAAACCAGGCACATTAACTCATTTATATTAACACACTGCTCCTAGAAATTGAACAAGACATGTTAACATGTGGATGCGAAACAGAAAAATTCCCACATACAAAACCACCAAACTCAGATTTGGGAACTGAAGTTTCCTAGTCCTTCATTTGAAAGACAGTGGTCTAGTGAGATTAGTTCTGAAACAACTTCAGATATTAGTAAAATACACTATAAATCAGATTACCTGGTTCTCAATTCAGTTTTCATAGTATCATACTACTTTCTAAATATGAGTGTTTTGACCAGGAATCAAATCATTCTATGGCATCTGAGTTTAAATTACTATCCCACCAGGAAATTAAGAGTCAAATTTCCTAGTAATATTCCTAAAGTAAGTAGTGGAGGGTCAGAATGTTGTTACATACTTCAACAACAACTGAAAGTTAAAGGGAAAAAACCTCAAATTCACTATTATTCACATAATTGGGCCATGAACAGCGGAAACAGTCATTTGCTGTAAAATTTACTAGGCATAAGCATGGATTCTGGTGTTCAAACCTCCAATTCAAGTCCCAGTTTTGTTACTTATCAGTGGAAATCATCTTGAACTAAGATGCTATTTTCTTATTTTTTGTTGTTTTTGTCTTTAGAGACAGGGTCTGGCTATGTTACCTAAGCTGGTCCCAAATTCCTAGGTTCAAGGGATCCTTCTACCTCAACCTGCCAAGTAGCTGGAATTAGTAGCAAGCACAACTGGGCCTCTTTGTGTTCTTTTTGGTTTTTGTTTTGTTTTTGTGGTATTGGAGATTGAACCCAGGGGTATTCTACCACTGAGCTACATCCCCAGCCTTTAAAAAAAATTAGGGGGCGGTTCTAGGGATTCCCTAGTCCTTTATTTATTTTTTTATTTCAAGTCAGGGTCTTGCTTAGGGCCTTGCTAAATTGCTGAAGCCGGCCTCAAACTTATGCTCCTCCTGCCTCAGCCTCCTGAGTAGCTTGGATTGCCAGTATGTGCCACCATGCCTAGCTTCTTTTCTCATTTTTTTTAAAAGCAGATAAAACATATTTCAAAACAATATGTTGTATTCAATAAACATGATTTTGTAAATTAAAAATAAATAAAAATTTAAATAAAAAGAGAATAAGAACACTATTTATTTCATAGAGCTGTTCTGAGAATAATGTACAGAAAGTTCTTAGCGCATGGCCTAACACACTGATATATTCATATTGACAGATACATTGTATGTTTCAATCAGTATTGCCATTAGACATGAATGGAAATTATCATCATATTCGCACACTTCAAACTTTATAGATATTTATTAAACAAATCTTCCAAATTAGAATGCTTGTTGATTTGAAACCTATAGCAGTTACTTTTATCTAGTCTTTAAGAAATGAAAAAATTATATAGTCAATTCATGCAATCATTCATACCCTGTAGTCCCAGCTACTTGGGAGCCTGAAACAGGAGGATTGCTTGAGCCCAATTAACCACAAAGCTGGCAACCTAGCAAGAACTTGTTTCAGAAGAAAGACTGCGTGTGATAAGCAAGCTTTTTATTATCTATTTCAGTAAAAAAAAAATGCTTCCCTCTCTTTTTTTAAAAAAAAAATATTTATTTTTTAGTTATAGATGGGCACAATATCTTTATTTTATTTTTATGTGGTGCTGAGGATCGAACCCAGTGCTTCATGCATGCTAGGTGAGCCATGGCCCCAACCTGCTTCCCTCTCTTATTCATATAACCATTACCCAGTGGGACAGCACCCAGTTTTGAAGAACCCATTAGTTCTTGGTACCTTCTTGGTAGTTCAACACCGCCCTCTGCCGACTGCTGAAAAATTCCAAAGCCAAATTAAATACTTAATAAAAATTGATGTTTTCTCAAGTAAATTCTAAACAGTTCTATGGAATTGATCTTTTCTTTAATCACTGCTAGAAGGTAGTCAGGAAAAAAAGCAAATATTATGTCCTTTCTTAGAAGACCACCAAAATGGTCAAATCTACACTCCTCTGTAATTTACTTGGGAATCTGGAAAGAGGATTCATATTTCTCTTATGTCATCCAATAAATTTATTGGTATGAACCACCTAGGTAAGTTTACCGCCCTCTTTTTGTTCTGCCCATGTAAAACTACACTTTGTTTAACATGCCAGTGTAGCAGTTTGCCCAGTAACAACATTAAATATTTACTGGGTATTCTCTAAGTGCAGGACACTGTACTAGGTAAAAAGGACAGGAAAAAACCTTCCCTATCCTTCAGGAGATGATAATCTAGTTTCCAAAACAGGATGTGTAAAGAGGATGTGTACAAAGAAACATTCAGTAAAAGGCCCACTGAAAAAGCATGCTTCTCTAAATGTGCTGCTTCGTGGCACCTTGGGAAAGTTACTCAGTTTCTCTGAACCTCGGTGTATCTGTAATATGGCAATAACACCCAGCTCAAAACAAAATTTGCAAAGGCTATTTGAAATATTTGTAAAGGTCTCAACAAAAGATGGCTGTTATTTATTATGACCCTTATGAGAAAAATCTTAAATAATAATGTCCTACATTATAGAAATTTCAAACATACCTCAACATTATAAAAGCTATATATGCTAAACCCAAGGCTAGTATCTTATAAATGGAGACAATTTGAAAGCATTCCCTCTAAAAACTGGAACAAGACAAGGATGCCCTCTTTCACCACTTCAACAATGTCCTTGAAACTCTAGCCAGAGCAATTAGACAGAAGAAAGAAATTGAAGGGATATGAATAGGAAAAGATGAACTCAAACTATCACTATTTGCCAATGACATAATTCTATAGCTAGAAGATCCAAAAAATTCCATCAGAAAACTCCTAGAATAAACGAATTCAGCAAAGTAGCAGGATAAAAAATCAACACCCATAAATCAAATATTTTCCTAAACATCAGTGATGAATCCACTGAAAGAGAATTAAGAAAAATACCCCATTTACAATATTCTCAATTAAAGTAAAATATCTGGGAACCAACCTAACAAAAGAGGTGAATGACCACTACAATGAAAACTAAAGAAAGAAATTGAAGAAGATCTTAGAATATGAAAAAATCTCCCATGCTCCTGGAGAGGTAGAATTACTATTGTCAAAATGGCCATAGTACCAAAAGTATTATACAGATTTAATGCAATTCCTATTAAAATCTCAATGACATTCTTCATAGAACTAGATGAAGCAACCATTAAATTCATTTGAAGAAATAAGAGGCCCAGAATAGCCAAAGCAATCCTTAGCACGGAGAGTGAAACAGGAGGCATCATAATACCAGACCTTAAATTATACTACAGAGCACAGTATTGGCACCAAAACAGAAGACCAGTGGTACAGAATAGAAGACACAGAGACAAACCCACATAAATACAGTTATCTCATACTAGACAAAGGCACCAAAAACAGAGAAGATAGTCTCTTCAACAAATGGTGCTGGGAAAACTGGAAATCCATATGTGGCAAAATGAAATTAAACCTTATCTTTCACCCTGCACAAAACTCAACTCAAAGTGGATCAAAAATGTAGGCACTAGAACAGAAACCCTGTGCCTAACAGAAGAAAAAGTAGACCCAAATCTTCACCATGTCAGCTTAGGAACTGATTTCCTTAATATGACTACTAAAGCACAAGAAGTAAAATCAAGAATCAATAAATGAGATGGACTCAAACTAAAAAGCTTCTTTTTCAGTAAAGGAAACAATAATGTGAAGAGAGAGCCTACAGAATGGGAGAAAATCTGGTAAATGCATCTCAGATGGAGCATTAATCTCCAGAACTCAAAAAACTCAACACCAAAAAATCAAAATATCCCAATCAATAAATGGGCTAAGGAACTGAACAGACACTTCACAGCAGAAGAAACACAATAAATATACGAAAAAATGCTCAACAACTCTAGCAATTAGAGAAATGCAAATCAAAACTACTCTAAGATTTCATCTCACTCCAGTCAGAATGGTAATTGTCAAGAATATAAGCAACATGGGGCTGGATTTGTGGCTCAGTGGTAAAGTGCTCGCCTAGCATGCATGAGGCACTGGGTTCAATCCTCAGCACCACATAAATGTAAAATAAAAATATTGTGTCCACTTAAACCTAAAAAATAAATATAAAAAAAGAATATAAGCAACAATAAATGTTGGCAAGGATATGGGGAGAAAGGTACACTCATACACTGTTGGTGGTGCAACCATTATGGAAAGCAGTCCTTAGAAAACTTGGAATGGGGGCTGGGGATGTGGCTCAAGCGGTAGTGCGCTCGCCTGGCATGCGTGCGGCCCAGGTTCGATCCTCAACACCACATACAAACAAAGATGTTGTGTCTGCCGAAAACTAAAAAATAAAATATTAAAATTTCTCTCTCTTTAAAAAAAAAAAAGAAAGAAAACTTGGAATGGAACCACCATTTGACCCAGTCTGCCCACTCCTAGGTTTATACCCAAAGGACTTAAAAATCAGCATACAACAGTGACACAGCCACATAAATGTTTATAGCAGTTCCCTTCACAATAGCTAAACTATGGAACCAACCTAGGTGCCCTTCAACAGATGAATGGATAAAGAAAATGTGGTATAGATACACAATGGAATATTATGCAGCCTTAAAGATGAATGAAATAGTGTTTGCCAGTAAATAGATGGAGCTAGAGAATATCATGCTAAGCAAAATAAGCCAATCCCAAAGAACCAAAGGCCAAATGTTTTCACTGTTGGGTGGATGCTAATTTACAATAAGTGGGAGGGTTAGAGAAGAATAGAGGTACTTTAAATTAGACAGACAGGAGCGGAGGGAGGGGAGGCATTATAGGGGTAGGAAGCATGAATCAGACATTATGACCCTATGTGCAATATGATTACTCGACCAATGGAATCCTACATCAGGTACAACCAGAAGAATGAGAAGTTATACTCCATTTATGTATGATGCATTCTATTGTCATGTACAACTAATTAGAACAAATTAAAAAATTTTTCATTTGCTTCAAGTGGGAAGATATATAAATAATTTGCAACTTTTTATAATATTAAATATTCTTTCTAGCAAATAAAAAGTGATCTTGATCAGACATTTGATTGAGTTGATATTAAGTTATTTCTTTTTTTAATATTTTTTTAGTTGCTGATAGATCTTAATTTTTTTAATAAGTGGTGCTGAGAATTGAACCCAATGCCTCACACATACCAGGCACATGCGCTACCACTGAGCCACAGCCCCAGCCCCGATAAGAAGTCATTTCTAATGGAATAATTTCTTTTTAAAAAAACTTTTTTGTAGTTGTAAATGGATAGAATGCCTTTTATTTTGTTTATTTTTATGAGGTGCTAAGGATTGAACCCAGTGCCTCACATGTGCTGGGCTCTGCCATTGAGCTACAGACCCAGCCCTAATGGAATAATTCAATATGAAAAATATCACACTCTAGATTCCTTTATCCCTAATGAGATTTAAGGAGATATTAGAATATGAATTTTCTTATACTTAAGTCATATGACTTTCCTGGTCCCTTGAAACATTATCTAAGATCTTTTTTTTTTTTTTTTATGGGTTAAATCCCAGCCAGAGTGGAGGAGCTGCGGTTTTGTTTTGTTTTGTTTTTGTTTTTTTTTTAAGAGAGTGAGAGAGGAGAGAGAGAATTTTTAATTTTTTTTTTTTTTTTTTTTTTTTTAGTTCTCGGTGGACACAACATCTTTGTTTGTACGTGGTGCTGAGGATCGAACCCGGGCCGCACGAATGCCAGGCGAGCGCACTACCGCTTGAGCCACATCCCCAGCCCCTATCTAAGATCTTAAAAATAATTCAATCACGTTTATGGTCCTTTACATATCTAACACTACGGAGCAGCCCAACAACAGAATCATGATTCTAGCAATGATCAAACTTGATACATTTTAAGAAATTAGAACTTATTATGAGTCTCCTTAACATTATAAGGCATTTTAAAATTTATTTCATGGATTTTTCATAATTTCTCAGGAAAGCAAGAATATAACAAATGCTTTATATTTAGTTTGTAGATGAGGAAACATAACAAAACTAAGCATGGTATAAAACATTTGCTAAGAAAAATTAAAGCTAGGCCAAAGACTGTATGTATTATCTCAATTCTAACACTAACCACAGTAGCTGTTATTTTCTCCTTTCACAAATGAGAAAACTAAGACAGAGAGAGGTTATGTAACTTGCCAAATTCACACAGAAGAATTTAATCCAGGTTGGTTTATTCCAGAGTCTGAAACTTTAATCTCTATTTTATGTTCTTTCTATTACTTAAAAATAATAGTTTTCTTAAAAATTTATGTGTCCGACACCAGTGATTGAATAAATAAACTCTTCTTAACAGAACAGTTTCTATTTATTTATTTATTTATTTGTTTCTTTGTTTATTTACTTATTTATGGTACTGGGGACTGAACCCAGCGGCACTTAAACACTGAGCCACATCCTCAGCCATTTCTGTATTTTTTAGAGAGACAGGGTCTCACCTCGATGAGTTGCTGGAGCTGGCTTTGAATTCATGATCCTCCTCCTGTCTCAGCCTCCAGAGCCACTGGGATTATAGACATGTGCCACCATGCCCAGTAAGAAATTCAATTTATAAGTGTAGAAGAAATAAGGAAAATAATCCCTGTTATATAAACATCGGTTGTTTGAGGCAAGACCTATTAATGGATTGCTGATAAGATTAAACAGGGAAAAATATGAGAAACAAGATTTTTTCATCATTTTATTAAGTACATTTGTCTACATGATAAATACTTATTACAAGGAGATAAGTAGTTTACAGTGGAGAAACCTAGCAGATACCATCTAACCCAAATGATCAAAGTTGGCATCATCAATAATAAGAAATAAACATTATGTTCTCCCTGTATTGAAAGTACATCATTTCTGTGATGATTCTGCCAGAACAACCTTACTCTAATTAAGAGAAAACATTAGATAAATCTATACTGATACTTTACAAAACAACTGACCTTTGACTCTCCAGCAGTGCCATGAAAGGCTGAAAAACTGTCACTGATTGGAGAAAACTAGGACATGACGACTAAATGCAGCATGGGATTCTGGACTGGTTCCTGGACCAGAAAAACCTTAGTTGGAAACTGGTGAATTTGAATAAAGTTTTTAATTTAGTTCATGGTGTTTTGTTGATGTTAATTTCCTGGTTTTGATCTCTGCACTATGTACAAAAATCTTTGTAAGATGTTAATTTTAGGAAAGATGGGCAAAGGTTATAAGGGAATTCTATTTTTGCAACTTTTTTCTAAGTCTTATTTCAAAATAAAAAATTGAAAAGAAACAATTTTCTTAAAATTCATAATTCAACCTTTACTAATTTGTCTTCCTCTGTCTCCTCAGAGAGTCCAAATTGGTAAACTCTTCCATGAGGTGACTAGTGTCACTGGGAGAGGAGCTAAGAAGAGTTACCCAAGGGTCAAACCTGCCCTTCATGTACTACATGCTTCTTAATGAGGCTGGATGATGACATTATCCAATACACTTGTATGTATACCTTGTAAGACCAAACATTTCAAAACTAAAGGTCTGCTGGGTGCAGAGGCACAAGGAATCTGAGATAGGATTGTGAGTTCAAAGCCAGCCTCAGCAACAGCAAGGTGCTAAGCAACTCAGTGAGACTCTGTCTCTAAAAACAACAACAACATCAAAAAAATCCAAAGAATCTCTTTCCTAGATTAGTATCCATAAGTCTCTGATCATGAAATAGAATCATTGCTTATGATTCTGAAATTTTGTGTTTTAATATAAGACATTATACAGTGAAATAACACTGTTAAGCTTTGCTTAATAAAGTACATTTCATTATCACTATGCTTTATACATGTTAACTCAGTAATATTTACTGTAAGAATGTAGAAATAACTGTGTAAAGCCCATAAACGTAAATAAACAAATTTATAGTTATCTAACATTATAGCTACATCCAAAATGTATTAACCAAATCCAAAGAAGAAAAGTGTGAAAGCACTTCCCTCAGGTCCTTAAAGTATCATTATGAGTCCATTTCATGAGCAGATACTAGCAGAAGTGGACCAAGGATTATGAAGCAGAAGGTTTAGGGGAATGTAATAGTATTATTATTATTATTGTTGTTGTTGTTGTTGTAGATGGACAGCGTGCCTTTATTTATTTTAATGTGGTGCTAAGGATTTAACCCAATGCTAAGGATTTAATCCAGTGCCTCTCACATGCCAGGTGAGCACTCTGCCTCTGAGCTACAGCCCCAGCCCACTTGTTATTGTTATTATTATACCAGGGATTAAAGCCAGGGGCACTTTACCACTGAGCCACATCCCAGGTCTTTTATTTTTTTATTTTGAGACAGGGTCTCACTTAGTAGTTTAAGTCCTCAATAAATTGCTGAGGCTAGCTTTGAGCTTGTGATCCTTGCCTCAACTTCCCAAGTAGCTGGGATTATAGGTATGGACCCAGCATTTATTCTCTTTCTTTAATGCTCAATCTAGTTAGGGGAAAACAAACATTCACTATGTTTATCAGCGTAAACTTAAGCTTAACTACACAACATAAACACAAATGATTGAACTAAAAGTAGGAGGGATCAATATGGATTGCATGATCAGTTTTATCTATTTGACATTTCCAAAAGAGCAACAACAGGAAAAAAAAAAAACAAAACTGCCTTTTTTTTTTTTTCTTTTGCTATTGTGTATTTTCAGTATTCTCAACCATTTTATAAAGTACAAGTAAGGGAAAAATCAAAGGATAGACGTAGGGCTGCTCATTCTTATTTAAGTATAGAAATACCACATAAGCAGTGGCTCCTTCGGAGAGTTTCAGTGCTTTTTCCCACATATTTTTTTTTCTATAGGTAACATCCAGGGCTGAAGGACTTACTCAGCAATAAACACCTATTAGGGAATGAACTGTATCCCTTTCAAAATTTATATGTTGAAGTCCTAATGTCCAGTATCTCAGAATGCAACATATGTAGACAGGCTCTTTAAAGAAACAATTAAATTTAAATAAGGTCATTAGGGTAGGCCCTAATGCAACAGACTGGTATTCTTATAAAATGAGGAGATTAGCAGACATACACATTGGGAGAGATCACCCAGACACTGGGAGAAGATCACTATCTACAAAAGACCTCAGATGCCTTCATCTTGGACTTCTAGCCTCCAGAAATGTGAGAAAATACACTTCTGTTGTTTAAGCCACTCAGTCTGTGGTATTTTATTACAGCAACCCTAGCAACTTAATATAGCAACTAAAAAAGTATGCAATAGATATTTATTTAAGGAATGAATGTTGTATTTTTTTCAGCACTTAATTCTGCTCAAAGCTGAGGCTGGTGGCTGACTTTTCCACCAGTAAGGCTGAGGAAACATTTTTTAATGAAATAAAACATGTTGAGAGCCACAACCAAGTCAAGATGACGCCTGGCATTTTGCCAGAAGGAGTGGTTGAGAAGTAACGCCAGTGAGCCATTAAGATGATGATAATTAAGTTAAGCTGTGTATAATTAAGATAATGACTGACTGCTGTAACTGGATGATGCTAAATTGAAACAAGCTGTGTATTCAGTTGTGTATATAAACCTCTGCTGTCCGGCAATCAGGCGGCTCCTGCTACCTCGGGTGCCCACTACTTTTGAGTTCCTGTTAAGTTCTCGCGGATATTGTGTCCATCTACAGCTAAAAAAAAATTTTTTAAAATATAGTATCAGTATTATAATTGAAGGACTCTGTTCCAATTGCCAGTTGTCACCCTCTTGCTCCCACTTTAGACACAACCACTAATTTGAATTTGGTTATAATTTGCATGCAGTATTTCTTTGTACATTTTTCTACAGGCCTGTAGTCCTAATCAATATGCTACTGTTTTTTGCTTGCTTCCCAATGTTATGTAAATAATACCATATTCTACAAAGACTGTATGCTGCCTTTATCCCCCTACCATTTTTTTGATATTCGACCACAAGGATGCCCTTAACTCTGGTTCATTTAAAACCACTGAATATAGTATTTTATTATGAAACTACTATTTATTATAAATAGGATTTATTTATTCATTCTTCTATTGATGGACATTTATTTTCAATTTAGGTTACTTTCAACTTTTTTACTATTATCAGAAATACCGGTAAGGACATTTTTGTACATGTCTTATAAACATGTAAGAAATCCTATAATCCCAGCAATTTGGGAGGCTGAGACAGGAGAGAGTTTGCAAGTTCAAGGCCAGCCTGGGTAACCCAGTGAGACCCGGTCTGAAAACTTATAAAATAAACAAATACAAAAGGCTAGGGATGTAGCTTGTGTGGGTGTGGGGGGAGTCCCTGAGTTCAATCCCAGGTACTGAAAACACAGGAGAATTCTCAAGAGCAGTGAAATTTCTTTTGTGACTATACACACTGGGAAAACATAGGTAAAGGACTAGGGCTGTTCAGACAGTGGAGACCTGCTCAGGGACTCTAGCTGACTCAAGTCCTGCTTGGCCACTTTTGACATAACAATAAGGAAGGAAAGCTCTGTTCTAGATGTGTACCAAGAGCAGAATTTTTGAGCCCAAGAGTGCATTGTCAGCTTTTTAAGATATTTCCACTTGCTCTTCAAGACATCACACCAATGTTTACACTCCTCCTGGCAATACATTGTTTTATACATTTTCTCCAAACTTCTGTCCAAGAAAATTTTTCTTACTCTGAGCAAGTGTTCTTTTCTACCTATGTTGGCTAGGATCCTCTCTTGAACAATAAAGTACATTCTATGTTATATATTAGAATTACTTACAAAACTACCATGGTCCACAGTCTACATCTTGAAAACTGCTAACCTATACAATGGTATAGAATTGGTTAAAAAGTGAACAATAAAACATGAATTACATTCACAATAATTCCAAATCCATAGAATCAAAATTCCACTCAGACTAGATCATTTCAGCCTTGGTAATGCAAAGGTCTTATTTAAAGGAATTTTAGTTACCTGGCTCTTTCAAAATATTGATGGTGTTTCTGTGGATAGGAATGGTTCTTGCTGTGGGCTTGTTCCCACACAGAAATCCAGCTTCTTTGGTAATCTCAAAATCTCAAAAATAAATAAATATGCAAGCAAGCCTGATGCAGTGGTGCACTCCTGTAAACCCAGAAGCTTGGGAGGTTGAGTCAGGAGGATTTCAAGTTCAAAGCCAGTCTCAGCAAAAGCAAAGTGCTAAGCAAATCAGCAAGACCCTATCTCTAAATAAAATACAAAATAGGGCTGAGGATTTGGCTCAGTGGTTGAGTGCCCCTGAATTCAACTCCCAGTACCAGGGGAAAAAAAAACACTCACAAACGAATTTATTTGCAATCAAAACTATGAATTCAGGATCATTACTTTAAAAGAATCCTGCACGGATTCCACAGATGGTTGGCCGTCATGCTATACAAACTCAGCTAAGCAATACAACCACTCACTAGGACTATTATCAATTAACTTACCCAGAGAGCTGGAGTTATTGATTGTGCAGAAAGAACTCTTTATGCAAATAATTTTTACTTAATGATTGGAAGGTATTAATACTTTCACTGAGCCAACCGGGATGAAAATTTTACAAATTATTTGATTCTAAATCTTTAAAATCAGTTGAAGCACATTTTTTCCCAAGTTTTGCCTTCATAAAAATTGCATGCTTTACAAATTATGATGGAGTGGGCCAAATCTTCCCATGCATATTTCTATTATTGTATAGTAACACAAAATAAGATTATTATGGAAACCACATTTAGAAGTTATAGCTTACAAATTCTGAAATCAATTCTATTTTTAAACTTCCTTGTTAACAGGTATATTAAAGAAATAAATGAGTTAAGAAAGCATACTAATCTTTTTATTTCCAATAACTAAAGCTAATATATGTCTGTGTGTATGTGTATGTAAAAAGAGCAAGCATTTACCATGTGCCAAGCTCTGTACATTTTTGGCACATCATTTCATTTAATTCTCACAATTTCTTGTGGTAGATTATGTTATCACCATTTATCAGAGGCAAGCAAGGTTTTCCTAATATTTTTTCAATTGCTATCAAATAGGAAAGCTAGGTAACTGCAGTCTCACTGAATTTTATCTTTATTTCCCTCCTCATCAGGACTTGAGGGAGAGGTGTTTATACAATTCAGAATAACCCAGAGTTTGCCATATCTTTATTGTAATTATACTGAACCTTATTTACATATTGTTTTATATTGAGTTTTAATGGGGGAAAACATGATTTTGATTAAAACATGATTTTTGATTAAAACCTCTAAATATACATTTTGGAAGAAGCTGAGGTGCATATAATTATCATTAACTAATTTACATACATACATATAAGTTTAAATAAAATGCACAAATGTAAAGATCCCATTTTTAACTTCTTGTTGTCTACCCTTAAAGCATTGATTTCTTGGACCCAGTGAAAATAAATGTCTCAAGTAAGTGCATTTGAAGCTTTTGTAGCATAATCATTCATATTTGAAAGACATTATTTATTTTCCAAGTTTAAGATCTTTATTTTAAAATATATTTCTTGATTACAGTGTATTTACAGTCTAAACAAGTAAAACACTTCAATTGACTGAATTTTCTATCTGTTGCCTATAACAAATCACTCTGGGTTTATCCTGGATGAGTCACAAAGCAAGAGTTCGGACTTTATCACTGGTTTCAGCGCTAGTTTTAGAGAGATGGGGAGACAAAAAATGTTCTTGATCTGGAGACATTGAAAATGGCTTGTGTGGCTTTCTTCAGGAAGAAAGTAACGCTGTCAAACTTCAGGACCATGGAGGCACCCTTTAAATATACAATTATTTTGTTCAAAATGTTTTTGTTAAATATCTTATCACTCAATGCATAAAATAACACAGCCACTGACATCAATGGAATTTTATGGGAAATGAAATAACCCCCTTGTCAAAATAGGCATTTTCCTTGGGCAGTTACAACTGCCCAAGTATAAATAACCAAAAGGATGTAGATTCTTTCCATGTTTTCTTGGCAAACGGATTAAGGTCTAAAAAAACACAAATTTCATGGACCATGCCTTTTTCTCCTCTAGGTTCTTTCTCAAAAAAGTGCACAAAATAGGGGAAAAAAAACCCTTATGATATAATATAGTCAAAATTATAGGTAAGAAACACAAAATTCAAGTGACAAGGGAGATGAATTGGAGGTGAATTTTACTAGTGGTATTTGTAGGTGAATTTTTTTTTTTTTCTTGAGCATTGTTTCATCACTTTCCGTAATGTAGGAACATTTTTAGTTGACAAGGACAGAATTTTAGGGTCTGGTATTGTGGCTGAGTGGTGGACACCTGCCTAGCCCATGCGAGGCACTGGGTTCCATCCTCAGCACCACATTAAAAAACATACCAATAGGGGCTGGGGACGTGGCTCAAGCGGTAGCGCGCTCGCCTGGCATGTGTGCGGCCCGGGTTCCATCCTCAGCACCACAAACCAACAAAGATGTTGTGTCCGCTGAAAACTAAAAAATAAACATTAAAATTCTCTCTTAAAAAAAAACATACCAATAAAGATATTGTGTCCATCTACAACTAATAAAAATTTTTAAAAAGAAAAGAATTTTACATAACATTTGCTTTTATTTGTATCCATGTAACATAGTTATCAAAGACTTGCTTCAAAACACATCTCAAAAGTAATAAAACATTCAACTTCCAGTAGAAAAACCCGAAAAGAAGGCATTCTTCGCAATTTCGGAGATGACAAAAGTTTCAAGTTTCCAGTGACTTCTGGTGTCCCCTCGAGGATCTGGAAATTGGACGCGCTGTAGAATATCAGCCGATTAAGCCCTATCTTAATTGACTACTTCTTACGGTAAACCGAAATAACTTACTTGTTAATGCTGGACACACTGATTAGACCCATCCCCAAACGCTGGCCGCTGTCTTAGTGGAAATACTCAGGAGCATCCACAGTCCATCCACAGCGCGCGGGGCCGGCCGCGGGCCGGGGAGGCCGGCCCCGCTCCCTGCACGCCCAGCCGCCCGTCTCCGCGGCCGGGAAGTCGGGGCGCCGGCCGCACCGGGCCCCCCCGCTCGCCCCGTCCCCGCCGCGCCCGAGAAGGCGCGCAGGCACGCGGCCACCACGGCCACGCTCGGTCCTTCTCGCCTCCGAGCCGGCCTCAGAGTGAGGCGCCATCCTCTACCCACGCAGGAGAGGTTCGGGCCGAGGCCCGGGTAAGGCACCCACTGCCCGGAGGGGTCTGAGCGCCCAGGCTGCCGACCCCTCCGGGCGGAAGGAGGCTCGCGCGTCAAGCCCGAGCGCCGCACCTCCCGCGCGCTCACCGCGTTTCCCCACCCCGCGGAGGGGCTTCCCCGCCAGGACTCGACAGCGGAACTACAACTCCCAACGCGGTGGCCGCCCGGACTCCCGGAAGCCGAGGCCGGGCTGAGCGGAAGCCGCTGCGACCCCGCCAACAGGCCGGGCGTTAATTCAGCTAGAAAAAGGGGGCGGGAAGGGCTGCGGGGCACCTGTCAGCTCGCCACCATGAACGTGGTCTTCGCTGTTAAGCAGTATGTCTCCAAAATGATAGAGGACAGCGGGCCCGGGATGAAAGTGCTTCTCATGGACCGAGAGACGGTGAGTTTGCTTTTGCTCAGTATTTGTGTGTGAAGGAACCCTCCCTCCCTGAGAAGGTCCCCTTTCACCGTAGGGTTTAGTATTTGATGCAGATCCCAAGGCTCGGTTCTGCGTGGGACGGAAAAGTTGCATACAGCTTGCGCAGTGGGTTTCCAGTTAAAGGGCTTGCACTGCTGCCCACAGACTTTTGTCCCTGGAACGGCGTCTCCGCCAAGAAGTCATGCCTGGGAGAGCCCTGGGAACCTTCGGGTGCCTGGGATCTCCGCTCAACCTTGCACTTTTAAAATAAAGCTGTCGGAGGCTCAAGCTGATGCCTCAGGTTATTTGTTGGCTACAGATTTTTTTTTAAAAAGGAGAAAAAAAACTCTAAGGCTACGGAGAAATTATTTTTGGAAATTTATGGATTGTTTGTGTTCAGAGAGATCGTGTTTTTCATTCTGATACATTACTATACTTTTTGGATGTTCCGTAGATGTTTTTCCGTATGTGAATGTGTAAATTACCCTAAGTACTAGTGGGAAAAAAAGATATGATATTGATGCTTGTTTTTATTATTCTGAGCTAGCATAATCTTAGTTCATTCTTCTTCTTTGCAGACTGGCATAGTGAGTATGGTATACACACAATCTGAGATTCTTCAGAAGGAAGTGTACCTTTTTGAACGCATTGATTCTCAAAATCGAGAGATCATGAAACACCTGAAGGCAATTTGTTTTCTTCGACCTACGAAGGTACTATGTAAATCGACCTGCTGTCTGCTTAGGCAAATGCACAACTCTCTGTTCTGAAAGCAAAGAAGGCAAAATAAATTTGTATTATCATCATTTGTGGCATCATAATTATCATGGTTTGTCAAGAGTTATAACCTTCATTGTTCTGCTTTCCATAGCTCAGTTTACCCCTTACAGCCACTTCTTATTTCAAGATATCGTTTAGGTTCACGGGTATTCCCAAAGTCATAAGCAACTCTAAGACCCACATCACTTTATTCCTGGACCGACCTCCATACTTACTACTGAACACCATTTCCACTTAGTCTTATATACAGCTATTAGTTTCTTGAGGTTTTACCATTTCATTCACGTCTATGTTCAGGAAACGATAATGGCTCAATTTGATCTCCATGATTAGTAGCTTAGCAAAGTCCTCCTTCAGCTGGTTTGGTCTGCCCTTACTTATCCTACCTTTCTATGTACTGATTTTCTTCCTCCAGTCGAACCAACTAGGCCTTTTTATCATCCCTGGACATGGTCATTCCTGTCCCTTCTTTGTTTGTTTTCCCCTAATCAAAGGATCTTTAGCCATTTGTCAGTTTTTGTTTATCAGCTTCTAAATCTAGCTTGAGTATCTCCTTTAAAAATTCTTTCCTATTTCAATCTCAGTTTGTACATTCTCTTGCCTCATTCATATTCTTAAAATTCTAATGCACTTTTATCACATTTGTATTTTCCAAAATGCAAATCTGATCATGTCATCCCTATTTTAAATCTTTGAATGACTTATTATTGCTTTTATGATAAAACAAAACTCCTTTCTTGTTTTTTACAAGGCCCAATATAGGTCTAAATCCTACATTGTCTCCAGTCTCATTTCAAATCATTTCCCTTTTTACACCCTGTACCTTAGCCACACTAATCTTTTAGTTCACGCTATTCTCCTTGTTTCATCAGGCCAGAGGACCTTTGCATAGTCTCTTCTCTTTGCCTGGAACTTCTTCATCCCTAAACAAACCTTTCCTGGCCTTCCTGACCAAGTAAAACCCCTTTTATAAGCACTTCCAGTACCCATCTTCCTCTCTCATCACTTGTCATGATAGAAGTTGTGAGGTATAAATGATTACTTAATATCTGTCTCACCTACTAGCAGTAAGCTCCATGACAGCAGAGATGTTATCTGTTTTTCTGACTTTTATGTCCCTCATACCGGGCACTCGATAAATAGCTGCTGAATTAATGAATACATATTGTGTTATGGTGGTTTCCAATTGTTTCACATTTGTACTCATGAAACTTTGGCTTGAGAGGGATCTTAGAGATGATTTAGTTCATTATTTCCTACATTTTTAATGAGAAAATATCATTCACAGTTATATATTTTCTCTCAAACTCTCAGGCTTTGTTATTTTTATCTTAGCATATTATGAGGAAGTAATATTAGGTTTAAAATATTTTTATTAAGAACAGTTTGTTCTTAAGATTATATCATAAAATTAATTTTTAATTTATTTTAAGCCTAAATGATAGTTAAGCTTGTTTCCATTTAATAAGTAATGTGCATTTCTTTTTTGTTTTGCAGTACTGGAGATTGAACTCACAGCTCTTTACCACTGAGCTACATTCTCCAATCTACAGTCTTTTTTTTAATTTTTATTTTTTTAGTTGTAGATGGATACAATACCTTTATCTTATTTATTTATTTTTATGTGGTACTGAGGATCCAACCCAGAGCCTCACACTTGCTAGGCAAACGCTCTACCACTGAGCCACAACCTCAGCCCCTACAGTCTGATTTTTTTTTGGAGACAAGATCTCACTGAATTTCTGAGGTTGGCTTCAAATCCTGCTTCAGCCTCCTGAGCAGATGTGATTACAGATGTACACCACTGTTCCCAGCTATAATGTGCATTTTTTAAACTAATTTTAATACTGTGTATTCATGTGATATTTTTTTAAAAATTCAGGAATTATATATCATGTTTACTTTGGAGGCCTAATTTATAGTGAAATTTAACTATGGGAACTACAAAAAAAAAAGCATGCAATTTGATATGATGTAATTGGAATTCTCATATTTCAACCACATAAAAATAACTCATTTTTTGCTTGTAACACTCATTTTATTTTAAAATAATACAATTATAGAAAAGGTCTTTGCCTGATGTTGCAAATATTTACAAATATTGCTGTTGTTCAGACTCTTAGGTATAATAAATTAAAAGCCAAAGTGCATATAATTAACTATATTTTCTCTTGAATATTGTTGAAGGACCAGACACATTTTGATGTTTGGGGTAGAAATTTTCATCAGATGAATATAGTTTATAGACAAGCAACTTGAGGCAAATTTGAAGAAATATTATTAATTTTATGTTGTATTTCAATACGTGGCCTTTATATATTTAACTTAATTTGGCCAGGATAATTCAGCTAATTAATATTTAACATTAATTAATATTACCTGTATCCTATTAAATCATGTGTATGATTCTGATCATTATGTTTAATGTAGCTCTTTTTTTGTGCCCAGTCCTCACTGCCCAACATACACACACAGTCTCAACCTCAGCATACAGTAGGCTCTCAGAAAATCAATGAATGAATGGATAATACTTGTTATTTTTTTATTTAAGTAACTCCCCTCATAATTTGTTTGCTCTTTATTTTCTAGGAGAATGTGGATTATCTAATTCAGGAGCTTCGAAGACCTAAATACAGTATATATTTTATTTGTAAGTATGTTAATTCACTTTTTCAATTGTATACTTATATCCCCCCTAGTATGTTCCACTGAACACTTTATATCAAGTTCTTTGAATTCATCACCATAAAAGTCTAGTTTAGTTAGTGTTCAATCAAAGTATTATAAGTATTGTGACCAGCATTCTCTTTCAGAGAACTAAATATGGTTTTCATTCATTGATTGCCTTGATTTTAAAAATTTAAGTGTTTTTTGTGACTTTATCTTATTTATTTATTTTTATGTGGTGAGAGTCGAACCCAGTGCCTCATACATGCTAGGCAAGCACTCTACCACTGAGCCCCAACCACAGCCCCTAAAAGTTTTAAGTTTTATTTGCTTTTCAAGATGCTTAATAAGTCAAAAGTTGTAAGTAGCCAAATTTTATATCCCACCTCCATCAAAACAAAGTCTATGTTTTTATTCCTATTTTTCACTTATGAATTGAGGTATATAAACTGATTTATTTATTTGGGAGAGGACATACTTGAGTTTGTTGGAAAACCAGAGGTTTCTTTATGTACAGATGAAAACATCCCAATTCTCTTTGCCACTTTATCTAATTCATGAAAGTATAAACCATCAGGAAGTTATCTCTTATGTGTATACCTTTTTTAGGTAGAGGGTTCATAGGGAAACTATGGAAGTAAACTAGGTTTATGTTTGCTATACAATTTATATGGATTTTTCTGATCTAATACATTCTGCTATGGAAATTACATCTGTTCTCCTCTAGATGTCATTATTGATCTTTGTAGGATAGCTATAATCTATTTGGTAATGTTCCCAAAACCAAGAACAAAACATAACACTCACTTAACTTACTTAATAGTAAGCAGGGCATTTGAGAGGTTTTAAAAATAACTTAAAGGCTTTAGAATTTTAGGGTTTAGACTATAAGGCATACGTATTTTCTTTAATGATATCCAGGGGGCCAGGGTTGTGGCTCAGTGGTAGAGCGCTTGCCTAGCATGCCTGAAGCACTGGGTTCGATCTCTGTCACCACATAAAAATAAAAACAAATAAAATAAAGGTATGTGTCCATCTACAACTAAAAATATATGTATATATTTTAAAAAATGATACCCAGGGGCTGGGGTTGTGGCTCAACGCTTGCCTAGCATGTGCAGGGCCCAGAGTTTGATCCTCAGCACTACATTAAAATGAAGGTATTGTGTCCAACTACAACTAAAAAATAAAATATTGAAAAAAATGATACCCAGAATTAACATTTGTAGTAAGACTAAATATTTTATAGAGTTGTATCATTTTATTTCATTTGGCTCTTTGCAACATTCCAAGAGGTAAAAATAGGTTATTTTATTTGTCTCTCATCCTAGGTTTTGTTTAGGGCTAATAGTCACAGGTTTTCCTTCTTTCTTTCTTCCTTTCTTCCTCTCTCTTTCTTTCTTTCTAATTTTTCTTCTTTCTTCTTTATTTGCAGTACTGATGATTGAACCTAGGGCCTCACCAATGCTAAGCAAGTTGTCTGCCATTGAGCTATATCCCCAACAGACAATTTTACTTTTGAGATGGTCTTGCTAAGTTGCCCAGGCTAGCCTTCAACTTGAAATGCTCCTGCCTCAGCTTTCCCAGTTTCTGGGATTACAGCCATGGGCCACTGCCCCTGCAGCTTTCCTTTTTTAATTAAACTTTTTATTTTGAAATAATTGTAGAGTTACATGTGCTATGATTTGAATATAATTTATCCCCTCTAAAACTCATGTTGAAATTTAATCGCTGTAGTAGGATATTAAAAGGTAGGAAAATTTAAGAAGCAATTGATATAAACTTTAAGAGGTTATTGATCCATTTATGTGATTGAGGTGATTTGAATGGATCTGCTTTAAAAGCTTAGATTGGCTAGGTCTCTCCATCTTACCATGTGATGCCTTGCACTGCCTCAGGACTATACCAGCAGGAAAGCCATCCACAGATGCTGCCCTAATCTTTGGACCAGAACCATGAGCCAAAATAAACTTCTTTTCCTTATAACTTACCCAGTTTGAGGTATTGTGTTATTAGCAGCTGAAAACTGACAAAGATAACATGCAGTTGTTAAAAATAATACAGAAATCTCATATATCTTTTACCCATTTCCCCCTAATGTAGCATCTTACATGACAATATTGTGTACAAAATCACAACCAGCATATTAACATTGATACATTCAGGTTACAGAACATTTCTGTCTCCACAAGGTTCTCATATTGGGCTTTTATGAGCCATGTCCACTTCTTTCCTACCTTAACCCATCATTAACCCTGGGAACTACTGTTCTGTTCTCCATTCTGTAATTTTGTCATTTCAAAAGTATGGAATAAATGGAATCATACAATATGTAACCTTTTGGGATTGGCTTTTTTCACTTAGCATAGTTCTCTGAAGATTCACCCAGGTTGTTGTGTATATCAGCAGTTTGTTTCTTTTTATTGCTGAGTAGTATTCCATTGTAAATTTTATTTAACTATTCCCTGTTTCCAGTTTTGACTACTACAAATAAAACTACTTTAAATATCTTTATATAGGTTTTTATGTGAACATGGTCTTTATCTATTCAGATAAATAAAGCTTAGGAATGCAATTGCTGGGTCATGTGGTAGTTATTTGTGTTTAGTGTTTTAAGAAACTGCCAAATGTTTTCCAGAATAACTACATCATTTTACATGTCCACTAGCAATATACTGGTGATCTGGTTTCTTTGCATCTTCTCAGGCATTTGGTATTATCTCTGTATTTTATTTCAGCATTTTTTAATCTTATCACAAGCTAGGTCCTCTGTTAATATATATAAATAAAATATCCACATATATTCATGTATGTATGGGTGTGTAATATACATGTATATATTTGGCAGCATAGAGAATATCTATACATATTCATATTCTCTATGCTGCCAAATTTAATTGGGTATATAATATAAATACTGTTTTACTAAGACTCTACTAAAAATTGAAGGGGGTCATGTGACAAAAGACCATTTTATCCTGTAAAGAGAGTTCTTTCATGCAACAATTGAGATTAAGGATAGTAATGATAATTAAGAGTATTTACTGAGCTGGGATTGTGGCTTGGCGTTAGAGCGCTCACCTAGCATGGGCGGGATCCAGGTTCTATCCTCAGCACCACATAAAAGTAAAGGCATTGTGTTGTGTCCATCTACACCTAAAAAATAAAAAAAAAAATTAAAAAATTTAAAAAGAGTATTTACTCTTCTGCTTCTAAAGATTGTTTAATTCAAGACATAACTATGAAGTGGAATAAAAAAAATTATATTAGTTAATACTAAATCTATGAAAAATAGATTTGTTAAAGTAAACTATAATATATTTTTTATACTAATTTTGGGGGGCAAGGTACCAGGCAATGAACTCACAGGCACTCGGCCACTGTGCCATATCCCCAGTCCTTTTTTTATTTTATTTAGAGACAGGGTCTCACTTATTGCTTTTTGCTGAGGGTGGCTTTGAACTCCTGATCCTCCTGCCTCAGCCTCCTGAGCTGCTGCGAATACAGACGTGTGCCACATAGGCAGCTATTGGAATTTTATGCATTATAAATTTTTAGCACAATTTATATTGACACTACACTGTCCTTTTGTTTATCTTTTTTCTTATCATTTTTTGGCATGTTTTAGGCCTACTAAATTGGTTATATAACCAGCTCTTCCTCTTATTAAAAAACTTTTTATTATGAAAATTTTCAAATGTATAACAATATAACAAATCTCAGTGTACCCATCACCCAGGTTCAACAATTATTGAGCCATGCCCAATCTTGTTTTAGCTATGTTGACACCTTCTCCTCCATCAATATTATTTTGAAGCAAATCTAAGACATCATACATTTCATCCATAAGTATTTCAATATGCCTTTCTAAAAGATAGATTAATTTTTATAAATACTAGTATTTTAGACAAATAAAAAATGAAAAATAATTCCTTAATATTTTCAAATACTCATTCAATGTTCAAATTTCAAATTCTCTAATGTCTTTTTTTTTCATTGTTTGTTTGAATCAGGATCAAAATAAAGTTCACATATTGCTATTGGTCAATATGTTGAATTTCTTTAATCTTCTATATGTCCCTCTCTTCCATTCAATTTATTTATTGAAGAAACTAATTTTTCCTCAGCCTGAATCTTGCTGATTGTATCCCTGCGGGGGTAGTTGTACATGTTCCTTGCAATTCAAAATATTCTTCTTTCCTTGTACCTATAAATTTGTAGGTGGATATGGAGCCTTATTTAGATGTCTCAGTTTCCTTTTGGAAAGAATAATTAAGTGATGTGGTATAGTTTCATTGGATGTTTCTTCTTGTAATACTAGCAGCTGTAGATAAACAATGCTTAGATCCATCTACTGATTCATTAGGGGCTGGAAAAATTGATGAAATTCTAATTATTAACATTCTTTCTTTGTTTTTTAGATGGAATATTTCCATAAAGAAAATCTTTCCTAGTTTCTTTTTTGGTTCAATGTCTATATATAATAGAGGATAAGAGCTTATTTCTTTCCCTTTAGTTGTTATTTTCAGTGTAATAACTTGGTTCCCCGATATCCACCAGTCATAGCCCCCCTTTTTTAGTACTGTTATTAATTTATGCATTTAAACACCTTTATGCTTCTCATTACAGTTTGAAGCAGTGTGGTTTGGCATATACCACAATATGTATCAAACATGGCTTGTTCATTAGGCTTTAACTCTCAGGCCCATTTATGTCTTATTGCAACAGAGATGATCTTGCACACTCATGTGTCTGTTTCAGATTTCAGTAATGTGATCAGCAAGAGTGATGTGAAGTCATTAGCTGAAGCTGATGAACAGGAAGTTGTGGCTGAGGTTCAGGTAAACAAGTTGGTCCTGTAACACTGTCTTATTTGGCCCTTTTAAAAGATCTTAGTCTAAAAATAAGGTGAGCTGGAGTTGTAGCCTAGAGGTTGAGCGCTTGCCTAGCAAGTGGTTGAGCACTTGTGAGGTACTGGGTTCAAACCACAGCACCACACCAATAAATAAAGATAGTGTGTCCATCTACAACTAAAAACTTTAAAAAAATAAATAAAAATAAGGAAGGTGCTGTCTCAATTTAGGACGCTATTGACTAGATGGAATAACTATGCCAGACTCTACTTATATTCAGAAAGTTTGGAAGAGGTATCAAATTGGATAAGAACAATTAAAGGAATAAGTAAAAAGGAGAGAGGGCTAATGAATTGATAGGAAGAGTTTCACTGGGTTGAGGACAGTCAAGTATGTCCTATGTTAGTTTTATGAACCACACTATAAAAATGTTCATCAACAGGACTATACTTAATGAAAAGAGAATAACAAGAATGGTTGTGAATGATGTTTCTTAAAGTTCTATTTGTGATTATTATTCTTTGGGAGGTAATGGATGACTTTTGTCATTAGGTTAAAACTTGGAAACTCCTAAACATTCATTCTGCATGCTATATAATACAGCACTAAAAAACTAGGACATATTATATTACCTTTCCTTCTTGAATACTTTAGTATTCTTAAATACATTTATCACAAAAGTGTGAATATATTTATCACCTAAGTGAAAAATATTGTCTTCAGGGGCAGCAAATAAATTAGTTTTGAATTTTTTAGAAGAACTGCTAGGTGAATTATTATTTTTTTTATATTTTTGGTACTGGGAATTTAACCCAAAGGTACTTTACCATGGAGCTACATCCCCAGTCCTTTTTATTTTTCATTTTAAGGCAGGGTCTCATTAAGTTGCTGAGAGCCTCACTAAATTGCTAAAATTGTACTCAAACTTGCAATCCTTCTGACTCAGCCTCCCAAGTTGCTGAGATTATAGGCAAGCAACACTATGCCTGGCTGATAAATGAATTTTTCTAATGACCAATTTTTTTTTTTTTTTTTTTTTTTTTTTTTTTTGGATACTGGGGATTGAACTTGGGGGCACTGGACCACTGAGCCATCCCCAGCCCTATTTTGTATTTTATTTAGAGACAGGGTCTTAGTGCCTCACTTTTGCTGATGCTGGTTTTGAACTTGTAATCCTTCTGCCTCAGCCTCCCAAGCTGCTGGGATTATAGGTGTGTGCCACTGTGCCCAGCTAAATGACCTATTTTAAATCATATTCTTCCTCATGAGAATGTATTAGCCAGGTGGAGTGGCCCTCGGCTGTAATCCTAGCAGCTTGGTAAGCTGAGTCAGGAAGATCGAAGGTTCAAAGCCAGCCTCAGCAACTTGGTGAGGCCCTAAGCAATTTAGTAAGACCCTGTCTTACAATAAAAAGGGCCGGGAATGTGACTCAGTTTTTAAGGGCCCCTGGATTCAATCCCTAGTACCAAAAAAAAGCGAGGGGGAATACATTAGACAGCAAAGCTCTTTTTAATCTGAGTGTAACTTTGTATATCCTATAGCAGTGTTTTATTTTACTAATTGATATGTGTATAGAGGTCTCCTGAAATATAATGTGTATACTGCTATGACTTTTGTTTTTTTAAATTCATCATTATTGCTGGTGGTTTGTAATTATTTTAATTCTACCACACTGACTATTTTTACTCAATTTTTATTTGAACATTTCATATTTCTTTATACCTGTGTCTTACCATTTGTTTATATCATAGTATTTTAGCACATATAATACTTGTGCTTTATAGAATTCATGGAATGACTAATCTTGATGCTTTATTTACAGGAATTTTATGGTGATTACATTGCTGTGAATCCACATTTGTTTTCCCTCAATATTTTGGGTTGCTGTCAGGTATGAAGTGAAAGGATTTAAAAAATAATTTATTGGGTGGAGTTAATTCAGCAATAAATTGGACTTGTAAGAGAAATAAAATATTTTCTCTGAATGTTTGTTTTAAACACAAAGGGTCGAAATTGGGATCCAGCTCAACTATCCAGAACAACTCAAGGACTGACAGCTCTTCTTTTATCTCTGAAGAAGTGTCCCATGATTCGTTATCAGCTTTCATCAGAGGCAGCAAAGAGACTGGCAGAATGTGTAAAGGTATGGCATTCCCTGTCCCTGGCTCCAAATCATCAAGGCCATTTATTTCCCTTTTGTATTTTAGAAACCATCAGGAATATTTTCTCTACAGCCAAGGGGAGGTTGATATGTTAGGTTTACTGGCAAAGAAGAATGTCTATATATAATTCAAAACAAAAAAAGCAACAAATTAGAGCTAAGTTTGGATTTAACCTAACAAACATTCACAAGCTTTTTGGATAAATGACTGGTAGAGTTTCAAGTCTTAAGCTCTTACATAGTATGCTGCAAAACTTGTAAAGTTTAAAAAAAAAAAAAAACCTTGTAACGTTTTAAAATCCTTTTATGGAAGGCCTATGAGGGTATGAAGAAGGGCTAAAAGTGGTTTTATTTATCAATTTTCTATTTTTACCATCTCTGTCTACAGCTAATTAGTTGTTCAAACCTTCTCTCTCTCTTACCTACAGCAAGTAATAACTAAAGAATATGAGCTGTTTGAGTTCCGGCGGACAGAGGTTCCTCCATTGCTACTTATTTTAGATCGCTGCGATGACGCCATCACTCCGTTGCTCAACCAGGTGTAGAACCCTTTGTTAGCATGATATAAGGATGATTTTAAGTGATGTTCATCCAACTGCAGACATAGTCCCTTCACTTGCCTCCTTTTCCCCCGTATTCTTATTTCTTTGCCTAGTATTTCTTGGTGTTTTGGTATCACTATTTTTCCAACCACAGTCATGGTCACTCCCTCTTCCGCCTCATCCTTCCTATCTCTTTCTGCCACTACTCCCACCCCTAATCAAGGATTCTTGTTTGTTTGTTTGTTTGTTTCTTTGTTGTTGCTTTTATTAGAGCATTATAATTATATGTAGTATTTAGTTTAATTTGACAAAACCACGCATGTAAGGAATTTGGTATTAATCCCCATTCCCCCTCCCTCTTCTTTCCCTCCTATCTCCTCTTATTTTCTCTCTTCTCCTCTATTGAGCTTTCTTTATTTATTTTTGCCTAATCATGGGTTCTCATTTCCAGTGTTTAATTCTATATGCTCTTTTCCATTATTATTGTATTGCCTTAGTGTAGACCCTAATCTCTTATAGAAACACTGCAACAGTCACCTGTTTGGTTCCTTTCTTTTAATTTCTTTTCACTCTAATATATTCCACAAACACAATGTTATTGAATTATTTTTCCTAAGCCCAATTCCAATCCTATTATTTCTGGCCTAAAACTCTTCATTGGTTCCCATCTGCCTGCTGGGTTAAAACACAACACACACGCACCCCTGACTTTGGCATACCAACTTCTTAACAGTGTGTACTAAACCTCATATAAAACTGATAGCTCACTGCTACATAGACGCCACATGTTTTCTTGACATCTTGCTTTTGCTGTGACCACTGTCTAAACTCTGAAATGTTTGGAATACCTTCTCTTCCCATCTTTATTTATCAAAATTTTCTCCCTTAAAACCACTCAAAAGTCACATAACATCTTCTTGAAGACTGTGTCCTTTTATTCAGACAGGTTCTTTTATCCCTAAAATCACTGTGGAATTGTGTCTCCACTGTATCTGGACCTGCACTGAGTTCTGTCTTCGGTTGTTTTTACCCTTCCCTGGATTACATGATCTGTTCAGGCAAACTGTGTCTCACCAGTGTTTATTTTCTTTCAAGTAAAAGCACAGTTCCTTGCACTTAGTAGGTGCTCCATGAATAAAGACTTTGGATTTATAAGGAAAAGCAGAATCTGTTTCAGTTTCTGCCCAGCTTATAATGTTGATGCTAAGAGAAATCTGTAGCTGTGGAAATTTCTTTATTGTATAAGATAGTCCTGTATTTCTAAAATTGAATGTAACATATGTTTACTAAAGAAATCTTTGATAATATAAAAAGTTAGAAAGAAAAATAATTGCCTATAATTCTGTCTCACAAAGTAAAGCAACCATTTGTTCAACAATTTTCACTAAGAATCTATTATGTGCCACACACTAAACTAAGTACTAAAGATAAAAGGTCAGGAGATACAGTCTTTGTCTTCAAAAAATTCAATGGCCCAAGGCGGAAAGCAGAAAACACATGGCTTTAAATACAGCGTAAAGTGGTGTGGTAGAGCCAAGTACGAAACATGACATTATACTTATTTTAAATGCCCTAATGGAACTTGCTTTATTAAAGGTTCCTTTGGCAAATGTTTTAGGAAATAAAGCACCTTCTTTTGTTAATTTATAAGTTATTTATTAATAAATCTAGTTTGTTTGAACTAAAATATATTTATATAAAAATTTTAGCATTTGAATTCTAGATTTAAAAGATAACATGCTGGAAATATTTAGTTTATGTAATGGACTTATGACAGAAGTAATCCATTCTCCATTAGTGGTGAGAAGGCAAAATTTGGAAGTGTTTTCTTTTCAGTTTTACCAGATGAATTTACATTTGAGTACCAGTCTTCTTTGTAATTTGTACTAGGTAAAAATATAAAACAAAGTGGATTGAGAGGCAAGTTTTCTGAATATGCCAGTGTTTTGACCAACTCACAAGGTTTCTTCTGATAATATTAGTGTTCCCAGGATAAATATAGCATCTCTCAGATCTGCAAGAACACACTTCTCGTGCTGCAGAAAACCGCAGAAGCGTACAGGAAATGGCACAGCTTGTCACTGCAGTACCGATATAGCCCTGTCTGTGAAGCCAAAAATATACTCAATTCACAGGCGAAAATTAGAGCTAATGATAAATATAATTTGTTTTCTTTCTATCAAGAATATTAATCTTGTTGTCTTTCTTCCAAAAGTGTGAAATCTAAAAGTATTTTGACTTTTAACCAATTAAAATGATAATCTTAATGCTTATTATAGCATAAACTATTAATAAAATTTGAACAAAATAGAGAATCTTCATGTAAGCAGACTAGTTAATTAAGAATGTTATCAATTTTACTTATTTTCCTGAATATGTACTATATCCATGTTTTGTTAATAACCATTTTTTTTTGTCTTAATTCTTTATTTAGTGGACATATCAGGCCATGGTTCATGAACTACTAGGCATAAACAACAATCGGATTGATCTTTCCAGAGTGCCGGGGATTAGTAAAGACTTAAGAGAGGTGGTTCTGTCTGCTGAAAATGATGAATTCTATGCTAATGTAGGTGGTGTTAAATTTTTAAAATTTTGTTTGTTTTTATGTAACAAGGTCAATATTGACTTGTTAGAATGGGGACAGGTATGGGATTTCATGTAAAAAAAAATGATAGAAGCATACCACAGATAGGTTGCATCTCAAGGAAATGCAAAAGACTTGGATTCTGATCCTCTAAAATAATTTTTTCCATAGATATCACATAGTTATTTACTTCCCTCCCTTCCAGTGGCTCTTTGTGAGAATAATAATGGTATTCATCACTGGTGTCCTGGCTAATGTCCAAATTTGGTAATTAAAATGGAATTTTCCCTTCAATTCTGTATTCAGGATTCTTTTTCACTTCTTTTAAATTATCTGAAAGACTAGGTCATGAACTGTCTTCCAACTTCCTTTTTCACAGAATATGTACCTGAACTTTGCAGAGATTGGCAGCAATATAAAGAATCTCATGGAAGACTTCCAGAAGAAGAAACCAAAAGAACAGCAAAAACTAGAATCAATAGCAGACATGAAGGTAAATTGAATACACACGTGGTTGACTTACATGTGACACTTGGAATTATTCATGTAAACAAGATTCTTGGAATTTCTGGGCCTGATTTCTATCTTGGTTCATCTGGTTTTGTTGAGACATTTTCTGTAATGTGTCTCTTTAGTAAAAAATATAGTGAGAAGTTCATAATAAGCCTTGTGCTTCTTTCTGTTGTTTAGTCATATTTGTATTCTTTAAAGACTTAGTCTATTACCATACATCAGTTTTTCTCTCAAGCATCACAAAATGCTATATGATAGAGAGCTGTAGGTGCCTTAGCCTGTGCAGAAAAACAACTCCTGGATTTTTAAATTATTATTATTCCTTCTTCATATATGTCTATTCTCAGTCAAAAAGTAACAGAACCTTTCCTATTGATGTTTTATCATGGCAGGCCTTTGTTGAGAATTATCCACAGTTCAAAAAGATGTCTGGGACTGTATCAAAGCATGTGACAGTGGTTGGAGAACTGTCTCGGTTGGTCAGTGAGCGGAATCTGCTGGAGGTTTCAGAGGTTGAGCAAGAACTGGCCTGTCAAAATGACCATTCTAGTGCTCTTCAGGTCAGTCCAATTTGATGAGCACCCACTATGTGTAAGACACTGTGCCAGGCAGAGCAAGAGATGCAAAGGCAAGTACCTTCTTCATCAACGTGGAATTCCATTTATCAAGAAGTTAAGGCAAGGACACAATTGAACACCATTAAGATATTAAGATAGATATTATAAGAGCTACAGAAGAAGTATAAAGTGCAGTCCCCAAGGTTCAGTCAGTTAATTGAGTATTTATGAGAGCAGCCTCATTAACTAGAAAGAGCAGTAGACTAGAATTAAGTTCTGGATATTAGTGTTTGGTTTACAACTTACTGGCTTTGTGACCTGGAGCTATTGACTTAATCTCTGAGCCAGTTTTCTCATTTGTGAAATGGATATAATAATACTTGTTTCACAGGGTTGTTAAGAAGACCTTGACAGATAAAATGCATTATCTAAGTTTTTAAAAAATTATTGAAGATTGCTTTTCATTCCACAACATGTGAATGCCTCTTATATGCACGTACTGCTATGAGGATCTAAAAGTACAGAGATGAATAGATACCATCCCCTTCTTCAATATGCTCACATTGTGGGAGGTAAGGAACTATAATACCATGCAGTAAGTGCTATAATAGTGGTACTTCCAAAAGAGTTTGGAAATACAGAGGAAAGACAAGGGTGAGGCTTGTTAAAACTTCCTAGAGAAATGTGACATGAAAACTGGGTCTGGACAGCTAAATAACTAGGAGTGCACCAGGCCGAGCGAAGGGAGGAACATTCTCAGCAAAGAGTATGCAAACATGGAGGGGTGTGTGTATAAACAGAGAGTAGTTCAGTGTAACTAGTGTAGGAATAGAAGCTGAGGAGAGGTTTTAGATAAACTAGAAAGACATATTAGGGTTAATTATGGCCATTGAAATGAGGTTGAGCTTTAATTTTAAAATGATGAGAGCTACCAGAGGATTTTAGAAGAAAAGTGACATAATCATACCCTGACCTCAAGAAACTTATAGTCGATTATAAAACTAAATTTATAGTCTACTATAAAACTAAACTAAAGCAAAAGAAATAAATAATGTTTATTATTAAATTAGACAAAACTAAAGCACAAGAAATAAATAATGTTTCAAGATAATATTTAATTAAGTTAAAATTATGATACTAACTATAATAGGATTTTAGGTTATTAGGAAGACTTTCTTAGTGAGGGCAATATGAAGATGAACCAAAAGAATGAATAGAATTTAGAGGAGGATTTCAGTCAGGAATAACAGCAAAAGAAAAGATGCATAAGTATGCAGGAAATAATACATAGCTTCACTTGTTGAGAGTGGGCGTGAAAGAGAAAGAGAAGATGAAGTTGGATTGATAAACAGGAATCAGTTTATAAAGAAGCTAGTAAGAGGAGTTTATATTTGCTGAGATAGGCGAGAGATCCAGTGCAGATCTTATGTAGAAAGTTGATGTTATGAAGGCAGTGTTTTAACCTAGTGAGGATGCATTACGGTGAAAAAACTGAGAGGCTGTGACAATGTATAATAAGGGGAAATCTAAGAGACATTACAAAGGGAGAAAACAATTAAATGACAGATTGGATGTAAGGATTGAAAGAACAAATCAGACGTAATTCTAAGGTTCATGAGTTAAAAAAAAAAAATGTGTTGTCCCCAACAATTAATTTAGGAGTGAGTCCTTTGGGAGATAATAATTTCTAAGCCACCTGTAAGAAGCACATTTCCTCAATAATAGGATTTTATATGCTAAAACTTAGTTTTACTTTCCCCACTGCAATTCTACTTGATTTCATAAAATAAACCCAGTCTGGTATATCGGAAACATCACAGGCTTTGGAGCCAGGCTGTCCTGGCTGGTATCTTATCTCTACTTGCCAAAGTTTTTTGGGAAAAATTCCTTATTTTGTCCAAGCATTAAAGATAGTGATTTCAAGCTTTCAGATTGTTATAAATTTCATATATGATAGGTGCTTTGTAAATATTATTTCCCTTCCTCTAAGCATAATATTTTTTGCATGGTATAATCAAAAGAAGGAAACCTACCTATGGGTACTCTGTTATATCAAAATCTTTATTGAGATTTTTAGTTTTTAGTTTTAAATTTTTTAAATGTTTATCAGGATTTCTCAGAAAACACCTTCATTTTGAAAATTATAAAGTTGCTATTTGCTTTATATTTTATTTTTATGTAAAGTGCTTCTCTTATCATTTTTTTATTTTGTCCCCGTGTTTCTAAATCTTCACAAAGGACTCTGTTCTTTAGACTGACATTATTTTAATAGTGTATTAACTTTTAACTCTTATATAGATGATATAAGTATTTGGTAAAAGAGGTGTATAGTGAAAACTGAGTCTGTTGTTTTATATGCATCCTTTCAGTTCTCCATGTATATGCAAGGCTTGGTGTGTGTGTGTATGTGTTTTAATTAAAATGTTACCATACTAGACACAGAATTCTGCATTTTTAAAAAATATTTTTTTAGTTGTTGATGGACCTTTATTTTATTTGCTTACTTAAATGTGGTGCTGGGAATCGAACCTACTGCCTCACACATATGAGGCAAGCGCTCTACTGCTGAGCTACAACTATAGTGCCCTACAGTTTTGTTTTGTTTTTAACTTTGTATCTCAGAGACTGTTTCATATCAGAATCTAAAGTCTCCTTCAATTTAATCACTAAATAGTATCTTTTATAAAAAATATTAAAATCTATTTTACCAGAGCTAAGGTTGTGGCTCAGTGGTAGAGCGCTCACTTCTCACGTGTAAGGCACTGGGTCAGATCCTCAGCACCACATAAAAATAAAGTAAAGGTACTGTGTCCACCTACAAACAAAAAATATTTTTTAAAAAACCTGTTTAACTTTGCCAATTTATTTTAAACAACCCTACTAATAGTTTTTAGTTGTTTTGTAGGCCTAACAGAAGTGTTCCTATCTTTATCTCAATAAAATGAGTTTTCTACCTCTTATTAAATAAAGACAAAACTTTTTCTAATAACCAAATATAATTTTTCTTATATTTATCACTTGATTTTTCTTTTTAAAAGGTTAGAACCAAATTTAGCCAGGTGTAATGGTACATATCTGTAATCCTAGCACCTTGGAGGCTGAGTTAGGAGGATTGGAAGTTCCAGATCAGCCTGAGCATCTTAGGGAGACCAGTCTCAAGATAAAATTTTAAAAGGGCTGGAGGTATAACTCAGAGGTAGAGCATGTCTGGGTTCAGTCCTCAGTGTGGAAAGGAAAAAAAATATCAAAGCTTTATCACTAGCCAATTTCAGGGTCTTTATTTGTATCTCTCTATCATATGGAAAGCAGTTAGAAAAATTATTGTAATTCCTTCTTTGAAACTTTGTTCACTTTAAAAGTAGATATTTAAAAATGTGAACCTGATTTCCGATCCACTTTTTATTTCTAAAACTTATCTTTTGAAGACTTTCTTGTCCAGGGTATTGGGGTTTTACAGTAAGCAGTAGATTCGGAGTCTCCCACCATAAAGGATTTCTTTGGCAACATGATTTAAATAGTCTATAAAGGGAACTTTTGTTTGATAGTCAGTAGACGCCAGGGGCCTGATCCCTAAATGGCTATAGCATTCCTTGGCTTGACCTTAGAGAATAATACGTCATGAAGCAATGAATTGAGGTTTTGAGTAGAGATGGGTTGTTTTATTGAGTAGTAAGCATATCATGGTTAGAAAAAGAAAAGCTCATACATTGCTAAAAATTAACCTATAAATTGCTGCCCCTTCTATCCTACAGGTTAACAAAAATATGATTTATAAAGAATTTTACCAGAACCAAAGTGCAATGTACTACTATTGAAGCACATCCATATTCTCAAAAAGAGATTGATTTGATTAGTAATGAAGATTTTTCATATCATTAAGAGAAACATCTGCAGAAAGTGAGCAATCCCCACCCTACTCCCACAGTCCCACCCATGTTGTCATATCACAACTTTTTATTTGGGAGGAGGAACTGGTCTATTTTATATCCTTTTTTCCTGATCTTGCATGAAAGATCTCAAATCATACTGTTAATGACACATGGTAAAAACTCAATAAATATTTATTAGAAAAATGAGGAGAATGAATCCTTTTTGAAGCAATATAGAATGGTGGCTTAAAGCTTGGACTTTTGATGACTTGAGTTTGGAAATGGTTCTTAACTACCCTAAGCCCCCGTCTTTATCTCTAAATGTGGGGAAATAACAGTACTTAATTCAAAGATTGTGGTGAGGATATAATGTGCTAATACATGTAAACACTTAATATGTACCAGGTACTTAAAATTTTCAACAAATATTGTCACCATTAATCTTAATATTATTTGATGGTACATTCTATTTTCATTCTGGGATTTAGAACATGTTTTTTTAATCCACAGGTGACTTTGGATCACTCCCCACTTTCAGAAAGGTTTTTCTGTAAAATTATAATAAAACCGCTTAGAACACATTGGACCATTTTATTTTAATCAATTAAGAGTAAAAATGACCCTTTTTTCTCTAAACCACCACTTAACCAGTATTTCAGAAATAATGTTGACCCTCAGGAGATCTACTAGAAAGCTAAATTTAATGTTAGCCAGTCATTAAGAAAAATAATGCTGACTCACATATATTTATCAGTCAGTAGTATTGGGTTCTGACTACTTTCTATTATTTTTCCTAAATAAGCTCTTTATTGTTCTACAACACTGCTAGATCAGACTCATTTTTATCAGATCAACATATTGAATACCTCTGCCAATTTCATCTTTATATCCTAATCTATTATTATTATTATGATGATGATGATGATGATTATAATACCAGGGATTGAACTCAGCACTTGACCACTGAGCCACATCCCCAGCCCTATTTTGTATTTTATTTAGAGAGGGTCTCACTGAGTGCACAGTGCCTCGTTTTTGCTAAGGCTGGCTTTGAACTTGTGATCCTCCTGCCTCAGCCTCCCAAGCAGCTGGGATTACAGGTACACCACTGCACCTGGCCCTAATCTATTACCTTAGTTACTTACTCATTAACTGTTTTACTACATTATTGTGATGGTAGTTAGCAAGGAAGGAATCCTGTTCTTTAGGTTAAACTAAAGTGGTGAGGTGTGGGGGAAGGAGATTCTTTCATTACTGAGTACTCTGTAATTTGTATAATGTATGTATGTCATACAAAATTTTTTTCTTTTTCTGTGCTGATTCATCAGTTTTAATAGAAGAAAACAAAAAGCAGTCAGCTAGAAACAATGAAAGAATCTCTAAATATTAGAAAATAATTGTTTTCTCATTATGTGTGGATGTTAGTGCCTTTTGGAAACTTTACCTCTAAAGACAGTATTTTTGCTTTTCTTTTCCTGTTTCTTGATTAGACCTACACAAAGTTTTTGAATCCTATCTTCTTAAATAGACACTAGTTTTCTGTTTTGCTCTTTATTCATCTATTGTCATTATGAGGTAGTGTCCTTTTCTCTCTTGGTAGTTTCAAGGCTTGTAGAAATTTTATCTATCGGTAGTAGGAATTGAACTCAGGGGTCCTCTACTACTGACCTGCATCCCCAGGCCCTTTCATTTTTATTTTTGAGACAGGGTCTCCCTAAGTTGCCCAGGCTGGCCTCAACTTGCAATCCTCCTGCCTCTGCCCTAACCACCCCAACGCCGTTTCCCCACCACTACTCAACACTGCACCCCAACCAATAGCTGGGATTATAGGCGTGCACCACCACACATAGCAGCTTATGGAAATTTTGTTGAGAAATTAGAAATTTTAAAATTTATTATAGAATTCAGTTATATTTCCAACATATAAATACTACCATATGGCACATACCAGGTCTGTAGTTAAAAGTCTCTCTAATTATTTTTCCTCCTCTTCTCTGGTTAGTACTCTGGAATCTCAATATAACATATGCCATTGTCAGTCAAGTTGATGAGTCAAGTAGCCATAGGGAGATAGTTTAAAATCAAAAGATAACATGGGATCAAGTCAGACAAAAAAAAAAAAGCCCTGCTTTTTCAAGGACTGACATTGCTGAAAGAGAAGAAAGAACTCAACTTGTACCTACAGGTTTCTTCTCATGAGGAAATAGGTAAGTCTAGCCAGATCATGGATCTGAGCCCTGAGTTGGGTTCTAAGAACTCAAAAGTAGGCAAACTAATCTACTCAAAGTAATCCTAGGTCAGATCTGGTCAAAGTCAAAGAATCTACATACCAGTACCATATCTCAAGAAAATAGGAGTGGATTCTTTTATATTTTTTAATCTGTTCTAATGAGTTATACAGGACAGTAGAATGCATTTTGATACATTGTGCACAAATGGAGGAGTGGATTCTTAAATGGGAAACAGAACCCGGAGTCAAGATCCAAGTGAAGGTAATTAGGAAGGAAGGAAGCAGGAAGGGTATTAACTGATTGCTGCAAATAGTCTTTAACTTTTTGATGCCAGTTATCTGGGTTTATAGTTACATGGGTATCTCATCTCAGATTTGTTTTAAAGGTCAGCCAGAAATTGAGCAGATTATACGTGAAAGAATGCAAGGGCAGGAAATGAAACATTGTGCCTGTAAGAAAAGTGACAATAGAGATTCCAAGGTGGGATTTCTTAATGTTTTAAATTTATGCCCAGTTGATTAAAATACATGTGAAGTTGTACATAAATACTTGAAGAATAAACTGTACCCTGTCATGTCTTTATATTATGATAGAAAATAGTAGAACACTTGAGTACATATTTTAAATAAGCTATATTCCATGGTTGCTCTGTGGAAAACATACAACAAAGGAAGAAAAAATTAAATTTTCTTATGAATGTGGGTCTAAAGGAGAAATGTCTTCCTTTTTTAGTCTCTTAAGGATGATGATAATGAAATGTTAACCAGAAAAGCCACAACCGGAGTCCCTCTCAGAGAACTTTCTACTTGAGAGCTCCTGGGGAGGCTCCCATTATCATCCTCGTATCATCCTCGTCGCGACTCGTTGTGCACAGAGAGATTCTTAGACGTTGGACATGGTTGTTGTGGGTCACCAAAGAATGATGTGTATGACAGCATCGTATACATTATAAAGTGCCACACAGACGGGGTTGTCATGTCCTCAGAAGCCCGTGCCCTGCCAGTTGCTTGCCACTCTCACGTTCTTTCCTCTGGATGACACTGCTTTCATTCCTTTATACCAATTCCACCTGTTACTGATTCTTTTGCAGATGTCACCTCCGTTGTGAAGTCTTTCCTGTTTCCTCAACAATTAGATGTACTTTATTTTTGTCTTTTCTCCCCTCCCCATGGCACTGATTTTCAGCCTGTTTTCTATACATATATGTCTGTTATAACACCACATATTTGTTCCTGAAAACTCTTATTTTCTACAAAATCATGCATTAAAAATAAACAGATTATGGGAAAATACGGTTATAAGCAGACCACTTAAAAATCTAAAAAAAATAAATAAATCTATATAACTTTGTAATCAGAGCACTAATAAAAATAGTGACAATCCTAATAAAAATACTAGCAAAGGAAATCTCCACTGGAATTTGCACATAGAAATTGAGCCAGTCCACATTCGAAGCCTTATTCCTGAGGTTCCTGTTTTCTTTAAGATCCAAGGTCTTGCTGGGTGCAGTGGCACATGCCTATAATCCCAGCAGCTCTGGAGGCTGAAGCAGGAGGATTGTGAGTTCAAAGCCAGCCTCAGCAAAAGTGAGGCACTTAGCAACTCAGTGAGACCCTCTCTATAAATAAAATGCAAAATAGGGCTGGGGATGTGGCTCAGTGGTGGAGTGCCCCTGAGTTCAATCCCCTGTAAACCCCCACCCCCACCACCAACAGATCCAAGGTCTTAAAGACATTTGCTTCTCGCGGAGACTAATTTCATCAAAATTAAAAATACCATTTGAGGTAGCCTTCTTCATTCATCAATTTTTGCTCATCATTTTGTTTTGTTTTGATTTTTAACAGTGAAATGTCTTTGAATCCTTTTCATTCGCACTTGCTCCTTCTCCAGATAGTTTAACAGTGGAAAGTGCAGCAACTCCTAAAACCAGATCCTTCCTGTAGAAAAATACTTTTGTAGTATTGTCATCTTTTTTTTTCTCTTAAAATTTTGATAAAGCTTCTTCTTTAATAATCAGGAAGCCTGTCCATGCTGGAAAAATTAATTACATGTGACTCAACATGCCTTCTGATATCATACCATTTTTACTGTTCTCGTAAAGCTAAAGTACATTAACTAGATATGTTTTGTAACAGAATGGATTATACTCATTTCACCTCTCTTTACCTCATTGTCTGTGTACTCGCTGAGGACAGAAATTGACTCTAACTCATCTGTGTTTCCCTAACAATGCCTGGCATAGTGCCTGATGGGACTTAAAAAGTTTTTTTTTTTTTTTTTTTTTGCTTAAATGGAATTATTTGTTCTGTATAATAAATATAAATCTGTACCATATGGAAGACCCTTAATGTGAGAATGGAAAAATCTAAACATGTTTTCTTTTGGCTCCTTTTGCTGTCTGTATCTGTACTTTAAGATCCTAAATACTCAATCTAGAGATTACATGCTTTACCATCTTGAGACATATTGTTACTTCTGATGTTTCTTGGGGATTAAGTTTAGTCCTATGTAAAATTCTATCAACTCGTCTCAGTGTTTAATCAAAGCAAAGAGAAAGCAGTAGCGTTGCAAGTCAACTGCTCAGTTCTGGGTGCCGTATTGACTAAAGTGGTGGAAAATAGTATCTGTTCTTATTTCAGCAAGGAAATGATAACTTGGGTTATTAGAAAACAGGAACAATCCAGTATTAAATTCATTTTTTCTAGAGCAATTATAATGGGAATATATTTCCTTATTTGATTCTTATCTTGAGCAAAAGGCAGTTGATTTTCTATAGTTGAGACCTGGGCATTGTCATCACAGTCATCTCATGAATTCAGATGCATCGCTGTCACTCAATAATCATCAACTCTGAACCATTATACAAGAGATCACTCATGTGAAAGGGGATAAATATCAGTTCCTTCTTCCTTCAGAATGTAAAGAGGCTCCTACAGAACCCCAAAGTGACAGAGTTTGATGCTGCTCGCCTGGTGATGCTCTATGCTCTACACTATGAGCGGCACAGCAGCAACAGCCTGCCAGGACTAATAGTGGACCTCAGGAATAAAGGTGTTTCTGAGAAGTATCGAAAGGTAACCAATTTTACATGTTGAGCCCAATAAGTAGGAACTGGTTCTGTCATATTCTTAGCACCAACCAATGATAAATCATACCATTTTTATTTATAGAACTGTATAATACTGTCTTGTCATGTCTTCATTTCCTTAATAAAGGTATTTTTTATTAAATGGGCTTGCTGATCCCTAAGCAATAAAAGATAATTTCTATTTTCTTCTTTCTATAGCTCGTGTCAGCGGTTGTTGAATATGGTGGTAAACGGGTTAGAGGAAGTGACCTTTTTAGCCCCAAAGATGCTGTGGCTATTACCAAACAGTTCCTCAAAGGATTGAAGGTATAGACATCTCTTCTGTGCTGAGAAAGGGTCAAAGCCCCTAAGGCAGAAAGTACATGAACACGATCTTCAACTTCAGGAGTGCTGCTGGTTTAGTACTAGATCAGTTAAATGAAATTATATCAGCCATCTCTTGAAAGCTTTTTCTTTCAGTGCTTTCCTGTATTGGAGTAGTATCAGCACTGGCTCAAATAGCCAAGCAGGAAATAGCTGAGGATATTTCCAGGAAGTACTCAAGAATAAAAAGACAAACAATTCTGTTAGTTACAGCTATTTTTCATATTTGTTTATAATCTGGGATTTAGATAGTTTCTCTTTGAAGGACATTAAAGAGAAAGCAAACATTTTTGATCTTTTAAAAATACTAACCAAATTTTTTTAATGGCCAAAAATTAGTTTGTTTGTTTTTTTTAATATTTATTTTTTAGTTCTCGGCGGACACAACATCTTTGTTGGTATGTGGTGCTGAGGATCGAACCCGGGCTGCACACATGCCAGGCGAGCGCACTACCGCTTGAGCCACATCCCCAGCCCAAAAAATTAGTTTTAATTTGCTAGCCTTTCTCATGTTTCCTGAAGTTTCTTTCTTTTTTCTTCCATGTTTACAGTCTCCTTTTCTACAGTTCTTTCCTTTCATTTGCTTTATTTGTCATTTAACATTTTCACAACAAAATGAGCAAGAATCATTAAAGACATGATAAAAGATTTAAGCAACTCCAGTTTTAAAATTCTTTTATAATAGTTAGCATTAATTTTAGTATTTTTATGAGATTGGAACATTTCTTTTTTTTTTTTTTTAAAGAGAGAGAGAGAGAGGAGAGAGAGAGAGAATTTTTAATATTTATTTTTTAGTTCTCGGCGGACACAACATCTTTGTTGGTATGTGGTGCTGAGGATCGAACCTGGGCCGCACGCATGCCAGGCGAGCGCGCTACCGCTTGAGCCACATCCCCAGCCCGAGATTGGAACATTTCTGATTAAATTTTTGAGTAAAATATTTTTCTTTTTCTTTTTTTTTTTTTTTTTTTTTTTTTTTGGTACCAGAGATAGAACCCAGGGACACTTAATCACTCATCACATCCCTAGCCTTTTTTATATTTTATTTAGACAGGGTAGCGATCAGTTGCTTAGGGCCTCGCTAAGTTGCTGAGGTTGGCTTTGAACTCACGATCCTCCTGCCTCAGCCTCCCAAGCCTGTGGGATTACAGGCATGTGCCAGTGCACCCAAAGAAATAAAATATTTTTTTAAATATCATAAAATTCCTATTTGAATCTATCCCAGGAAATATCTATTGAGTATATGTCCTTTTCTATGTGAGTATTATAAGCTGTTGTATTGCTAGTTTTCCCAAAATGACCTAAGAACCATTTTCCCCTGTTTTAGGGAGTAGAAAATGTATATACTCAGCATCAGCCTTTCCTACATGAGACCCTGGACCATCTCATCAAAGGAAAGCTTAAGGAAAACCTCTATCCTTATCTAGGCCCCAGCACACTCAGAGACAGGTAAGGTAACAAATATATTAATAATAAAAACCAGAAACACTCTGAGAATAGGACATTTAGAGTAATGATAGGAACAGACACCAAAGTTATGTCATGTCCACCTTCCTCTGCTTGAGTTCTAATATTCTTTTTGTTTTACATATGTGAGTATTAGATATGAATTCCCTGGTAAGCCTGAAACATTTATGTACTTGGGAATAAAGAGACGGGTGTTTTGGAGGGTCTCGATCCTTAATATTCTGTGTTTTAGTAGCAGACCAGTTTACTTATGCCATGTAAGGTTCAGTTCTATGGCATCTGGCATTTGGAGTTTCAAACATTAAAGCCAAAAATAGATCTGGGCTTGATTGCCATCCAGAGCAGGTTGTTACTATTTTTGGTGAGGACTGGACTTTGCCAAATGTGGCCAGCACACAACCTGAGAGACCTAATTAACAAAAGCCATGTGTTACAAAGGAGAAAGAGATAGGCTCTCTTTTAGTTGTAATTTCAATCCAGTAGGTAATAAATTTTAATAAATATAAAATATGTCCAGAACAATTTACTTATATCAGCCTGAAATTTTAAATATACACAAATTCTACTAGTTAAAAATACATTCCTATATTTGTTATTTGGACCGCATGTTATGCAGGACCTACTATATATAGCTGAACTCTATCGGGCAGTTTAATGTGAAAATTTTATACTAGTAGTATAATTCTTCTGTTATTTCAGCTACTAATAATCTAAGAGTCTTGGGTGGGGTAGTATTTTAAAAATGAATTTCTGAAAAGGGAAAATGTTTTGAGGTTCAGAGATGACTCTTTTATATGATGAAATGTATTTCTTCACTCTGTCCCTTTTAAAAAAAACTCTATAATTGATACAAAACAGAAAGAAGATCATCTTTTTAAAATCCAAGGTTGAAAGGCGATGTTAAATTAAGAGAGTACATTCATTCAAATAAATGTTTAAGGTCCTTGGCATCAAGATTCAGAAATGTCAACTAAGTGGGAAGAATGAACACCAATCCAAGATATTTGTCTGAGAGGATTTTCAAAAAAATTTAACTCTATTGTTGAGACTTTTAATTAATTTGAATAAAGGAAAAATATTAATTTGCCTATGATATTTATATAAGAATTGCTGAAGAAGAAATCAGCTACTCATTGCTAGAGGGAAACCATAGGCTGGAAGAATATATTGTGTATGATTAGTGCACAACAACAAATCTTTCTAAGTTTCATGGTTCATGCCCAAACAAAGCTCAAAATAATGCTCTTCATCCAAAATACACATTTATCAATTGTTGGCATCTGTTAGCATGTCACTATAGTCTAAATATGTGTATAGTTAATAATTCAATCACTTCACTCTTTTATACAGATGCTTATTTAATGCCTTCAATATGTTAACTGTTTTAGATGCTAGGGATACAGAAGTGGCAGGAAAGAAAAGATACCTGCCCTCAAGGAACTAAAATGAAGGAGACAGAGTAAATAAGTAAAAAAAACCTAAGTGCTATTAGGATGTGAATAGGATAATAAGCTGCAAAATATCTGTGGAAGTGGGGAGAACTACTATAGATGGAGAGAGCCTCTCTGAGGAAGTGATACTTAAAATGAGTTTTGAATCACAAGAAAGCCAGTCACATAATGATTAGGAGAAAGAGCATCCCAAGCAGAGGCAATACCAAATCACAGTCTTTGAAGAAAGGGAGAACTTGGCAGGTAGGTAGCCAGAATGAAGCCCTGTGTGGCTAGAGTAGAGTAAGGAAGGAGGAAATTGAAGAAGATAAATAGGAGCTGGATCACAGAGGGCCTTGTAGGCCCTGGTTAAAAAGTTTTTAATTTTTTATTTTAATATATTATAGGAAGCCGTTGAAGAACTTGAAGCATGTAAGCAGTGTGAACTGAATTATGTTTTAAAAGTTCACTTTGTGGAGCAAATGGATTCGTGAAGGCAAAAAATAGAAAGAGGAGATGTCTATAAAAGTCAGAAATCAAAGTGAGTTGGATAGGAGGCTGAGAAAGAAAATAGAATCCATAGATTTATTTAGTGGTATAGATTGATGGAACAAAGGTAAAAGAAGCCAAGAATAATGCTCAGTCTTGTTAATTGGAGATGCCTATTAACCAAATAGAAATATCATGCTGAATTGAGAGTTAACAAGATATTAGTGATACCTAAGCCACAGGATTAGATAAGATTACTTAAGGAGAAAGCAGAGAGAGAGAAGAAGAAGGTCAGTGGGGTCACACACTGTCTGGAGGAAAGGAGCCGGCAGTAGAGACTGAGGAGGAGCCAGAGTGGTAGAAGGGAGGCCAGGAGAACATGGTCAGAAAGGCATCGAGTGAGCGGGGAATGTAAGAAAGCAAAGGAAGTAAAGAACCTATCAAGGTGGCAATATAAAGAAGGTCTTTGATGTTCTTATTCCTACGTTTCAGTGAGGTTAGAAGCCAAATTAGGTTTACAGGATATAAAATAAAATGGAGACATTTATATGTAACACTTTTTAAGAAGTTTTGCACAGGGCTGGGGATGTGGCTCAAGCAGTAGCGCGTTCGCCTGGCATGCGTGCGGCCCGGGTTCGATTCTCAGCACCACATACCAACAAAGATGTTGTGTCCGCCAAAAACTAAAAAATAAATACTCTCTCTTAAAAAAAAAAAAAAAGTTTTGCATAAAGGAGACAGAGAAATAGGAGGGTATCTAAGAGATTGTGAGTTCAAAAGAGAGATTCCAGAGCATGTTTGTAATCTGTTGAGAGTTATCCAATAGAGGAGGAGAAATAAATGATGAAGAAGAGCTGCTGAAGTAAAATCCTTAGGGTATCTAGAGCACAAAGGAATTGCCTTTGATAGTGGCAAAGGTACTTTCATTTTAACAGGAGAGAAAACAATGTGTATAGTTACACCAGGTTTGTAGTTCATTTTTTGTTTGTTTGTTTGGTATCAGGGATTGAACCCAAGGGCACTCAACCACTGAACCACATCCCCAGCCCTTTTTATGTTCTATTTTGAAACAGGTCTCACTAAATTGCTGAGACTGGCTTTGAACTTGTGATCCTCCTGCCTCAGCCTCATGAGTTGTTAGGATTGTAGGCATGTGCCACCATACCCAGCCACCTTAGGTTTATAGTTCTGATCATGAGAACATGGGCTCATCCTGTCTGATTTTTCTCTGTAAAATATGATGGTCAGATTATCAGCTAAGGGAGGGGGTGAAAACAGAAAACATTGTGAAGTTGTCATCTTGCAGGCTAGGAATCAGACTTGTCAGGGGAATGTTAAGTAGACCTTCTGGGCAAGGTAGAGTGCCTATTAGTGGTCATTAATTTACAATAGTGAGCCTGGTTGTGTGGTTTTATCCAGCAACTTTTAGTTACTCTGGGTTAAATGTAAAGAAGGGAGATAGTTTGGTTTAGCCAGCATTTTGGAAAATGGAAACAGAAAGAAGGTACTGGATAGTGAAAAAAGTATCAGTGATGAAGTCACAGAGTTATTAGGGCATTTTTTTAGTTGAGTTAAAAATTGAGAGGTGGTTATTAGACAAAGAGGTGTTAAATTGAAGATTCTTGTAATGAAGAGTTGGTTATAATCAAGAATGTAGGTGATTGATTACAGGGGATGGAATAAAAAAATCAGTGTGAGGGAGGAGACCAGGATGTGAGACGAGTAATCTACATTGATGTCAGAGTCACCGAATATCTTGAAAAGAGAAGGAATAAAAAGGAGGACAGTAAGCCAGAGCTAAATACTTTAGAGAGTAAGAGTGACCAGGAAAGGAGGCCAGGAGGAAACAGTGGGACTGAATCACAAGCTTCTAAAATTGGAGAGATTTTGGAGGAATACAGAGAAATGTTTATGAAACTATAACTATCTACACCACCTCCTGGCTCTGCTTCATAGAAATAAGACTGCAGAAGACTTGAAGAGACTCCTTCCTGATAATTTCACTTCTAAAAGTTCACCCTACAAATATACTTGCACAGGTATACAAAAATATGTTTACAAGGTTGTTCACCAAAACATTATTTGTAATAGCAAAATCTAGGAACAAGTTAAATGCCCACTAATAAAGGGCTGGTTATCTAAATTACAGTATATTACTATGCATTCTTGTTTTAAAATGGCATAACTCTTTGTGAGGTGATATGCAAAACATTTTTTTATTATATAGAAAGAAAGATGCTGTTATGTCCCTTTTAAAAATATGTGAGCATAAATGTGACTATATGTGTGTATAAAATAAGTATATGCTTGAAAATAAATATGTATGCAATATGTATGTATAATACATATACAAACATATATGTATGCATACAGTAACCTTTTTTTTGGTACCAGGGATTGAACCCAGGGGCACTTAACCTTATTCAGCCACATCCCCAGCTCTTTTTTTATATTTTATTTAGAGACAGGGTCTTGCTGATTTGCTCAGGGCCTCACTAAGTTGCTGAGGCTGGCTTTGAACTTGAAATCCTCTGCCTCAGCCTCCTGAGCTACTGGGATTACAAGCTTGAACTACTGTTCCCTACAGTAACTATTTCTATTTTTTTTTCTTTTTCCTTTTTTTTTTTTTTTTAGTTGTTGGTAGACCTTTATTTTATTTATTTGTATGTGGTGCTGAGAATCGCACCCAGTGCCTCACACATGCTAGGCAAGTGCTCTACCACTGAACTACAGCCCCAGGCCCCCTACAGTAACTATTTCTAAAAGAATAAATAAGAAATTATTGGTAGTCCTTATCTCTGGATATTGAGACAGTAGTTAATTGTAATATACATATCTATCCTTTCTATTAGCTACTATGTTAAGTATTATAATATTGAAATAAGAATTACATTTTATTAATCTTTGAAGTTTTCACAACAGTTAACATGATACTTTTCAAATAATAAGTATTCAATACTTGTTCAGTAAATCATGTAGACATGTATAGCAGTTGATTTGCCAAGATTTGTGTTTGGAAAATTTAAACCAAAGGATAAATTTAGTTGATGCTACAGAAGATTTAGATTTTTGCAGGTTGCTATTAACTCTACATAATATTTTGGCTTTGCAACTACTTGGCCCCACTGTCAGTTCTATCTACTTTCTTGGCCCTGGTACATCACATTGAGAAAAGTTATTGATTTTGGTCATCTTTATAATGATTTAAATCTCATGGTAGAACATCTTGGTTTTATTGGTGTTGTAATATTGGAAAGTGTCAGAGGAGATGTAGCAGGAATATAACTTTATAAAGCCAGAACACCTGTAGAAATTTCCTAGCCCTTAGCTATTAAATTAGTGGTTAACCTGTTTGGCAGCATAGTCACATCCATAAATTGGGTTTGATCTTTATCCTACAGATGGGATTCCCACATGTAATATTATTAGGCTAATTTTTTTCTCTCCAGAATTGCTTCTTTCCCTGATTTAAAAAACAATAATAAGTGCCCTCTTCACTTGGTGGGAGACGGAGCTGTGTGATCATGCATTCCAGAGTCAAAGAGTTCAAGGAGATGCCTTCATGTTTTATGATTTTAGCAGACTCTTATCACAGCCGCTTGCTTTTGTTTCTATAAAGGCAGAAGTCCTTTTTACTGGCTTTTTTTTTTCCTGCAGTAAATGCTCATAAGAATTTTACCATCTGCAAGTATTTTAAAAATTTGAATTTTAGACATAAATGTAAAGGTTCACAAATTAGACAAAATATTGCCTTTTGAAGTTTGTTTTTCTGTCTAACTTATTCATATACAGAAATAATTATTTACATAAATACTGTACATGAAAATTTTTAAATTTTTCTAACAAAGTAAGATACAAATTGGGTTCTTAGGATGTCCTTGTATAGCTGGCTACAGTATAAACTGGCTGCTGTTTTCCAATGTTTGCTGTCTGCGTTAATTAATGCCTTTGGTTGCTATGGTGAATTAAAGAGCACAAGAAGATGTACACAAAGAATTGAACTTGTATTTTCCACTTAACTTTGACCATCATATAAAACATTTTGCTGTATAGTTTACCATTGGCTTCATCAGAACATCTGCCTTTAAAATTCCTGTGGAAAGGAAAAACATCAGAGAGATTAAAAACTCTTTTTCATAGATACTCTTCTGTAGACCAGATTGAATACGTAGAGGAGGCTCTGGAAACGTGCTTTTGTGTTTCCATGATCAGATGCAGCGAGGGCACCTTTGTTAGGTACGCAGTTGAGCCTAGCACTCAGTCCCTATCCTAGTATTTATGTTTTGTCCACACATCTGTATAACCTGCACCCACAGATGACTATCCATGGCATTTTCTTCCCTCTTTAAAAATACCCTGGCTCCCTGCAATTATCAACTAAAGGACAACATTCTAGAAGTCTGCTTGAGTTATTCTCTCCCAGTTCTCATTTTTCTTTTCCATAACAGACAGCTGTATTCTTGAGGTAGATTGAGGTAGATTAGTTGTAGTTGTCAGTACCTTTATTTATTTATTTTTTTTTTTAAAGAGAGTGAAAGAGGAGAGAGAGAGAGAGAGAATTTTTTTTTTAATATTTATTATTTTTTAGTTCTCGGCGGACACAACATCTTTGTTGGTATGTGGTGCCAAGGATCGAACCCAGGCCGCACGCATGCCAGGCGAGCGCGCTACCGCTTGAGCCACATCCCCAGCCCATATTTTTTTATTTATTTTTTTATGTGGTGCTGAGGATTGAACCCAGGGCCTCACATGCGCCAGGCAAGCGCTCTACCACTGAGACCCAGCCCCAGCCCAGTAATCTGTGTAATTCATCAGTGTTCAAATAAACCCGTATGATGGACCTCAGTAGTGTTGTCCCTCACCACAGCGAACATTGCACATGGAATCTTACTATTACAAATCACTCAATTGGTAGAGTGCTTGCCTCGAATGCACAAGGCCCTGTTCAATCCCCAGCACCACCACCAAAAAAAAAAAAAAAAAAAAAAAATACTCCTCCAAGTGTGGTGGTAATCCCAAAGACTCGAGGCTGAGGCAGGAGAATTGTGAATTTAAGTTTAGCCTCAGCAATTTAGCAGGACTGTAAGCAACTCAATGAGACCCTGTCTCTAAGTAAAATATCAAAAAGGGCTGGGGATATGGCTTAGAGGTTAAGTGTCCCTGGGTTCAATCCCCAGTACCAAAAAATAAATAAATAAAATACTCCTTTTCTGAGAATATATTGTCTGTATTCTCTGGTCTCTCTTCTTTCTTCTTACTTAGCCACCAGTATTCAGTCATGGGAGTCCACCCTGATAAGTTTATCTAACTCTAATCAGCTCCCAGAGGTCCTGCTTCTAAATGCCATAGCCCCCTCACCAAGGGAATTAAATTTCAGGATATGAACCCTTGGGGGACACCCTCAAATAATGTCTAAACCCTAGCAGGTAGCCACTAGCTATATGTGGCTATTGAACACTTGAAATGTGTCTAAAGGTACTGAGGAGCTGATCATTTTTATTTTATTTTGTTTTAATTAAGTTAAATTTGAATAACCATATGTAGCAAGTAGACACACTATTAGAGCAGATCTAGGGAATATGTTAGGTTAGGAAGGAAGAAGAACCAATGACTGGACTCTGGGCACTATATCATTAAGAGGTTAGGGAGACGAAATAGAGTCATCAAGAGACACTGAAAAGTAACAGCCAACGGAGTAGGGAGAAAACAAAGAATGTGTATCCTGGAAACCAAGTCAAGAAACTACGTCCAGGAGGAACAGTGATCAACTTAATCAAAAGTTGCTGACAGCTGGGCATGATGGCCCAGGCCTGGAATCCCAGCTACTCATGAGACTAAGGCAGGAAGGTCACAAATTCAAGGCCACTCTGGGCAACTTAGGAAGACCCTATCTCAAAATTAAAATAAATAAATAAAAAGGGCTGAGGTTGTAGCTCAGTGGGAGAGCACCCCTAGGTTCAATCCCTAATACCAAAAGAAAAAATATTTAAAGAAAATAACTGAAATGAGAAAGGACTTTATTTTTCAGTGTAGCCTTTTGTATTTTTATACTATGTGCATGCAGTTATGCTTTCAAAATCAATTATTTTTTTTAAAAAAACATGATTTTAGATAAATACACAGCAGTCTAACTTTTTAAGTGATATGGTGCTAGTCTATTGTTTCAGGTGGGTAGTCTTGAATGATGTTTATTTTGTCTTAAACAGTAAACTTAGTCCTGTCAGTGCCATATACCTGTAATCCCAGTAACTCAGGAGGCTGAAGCAGAAGATTGCAAATTTGAGGCCAGTCTCAGCAAGTTAGTGAGGCCTTAAGCAATTTAGCAAGACCCTGTCTCAAAGTAAAAAAAATAAATGGGCTAGGATATAGGTCAATGGTAAAGGACCCCTGAGTTCAATACTCAGTACAAAAAAAAATGCAAATTTAGAAGTTGGGTACAGTGACACACATTTATAATTCCCACTACTTTGGAGACAGAGACAAGAGGATTACAATTCAGTTCTTTTGTGTCTCATGGTTTTAAGTCCCATCCATATAGAAATGTAATAATTGACTCTACCTTGTTGATTGCATTTCTTCATTATTGGGAAATTTCTGCAATGTGAAGACTATCTGAACATCCTTAAATAGCTACAGTACCTGATTCTGTTCTGTGAAGTTCCACTAAAACAAATACCCTCTACATTAATTAATTAATTCCTTCCAGGTGTCTTAGAAAGAGAGAGACAAACAGAAAGGAAATGTAGAGTTGGAGTTTTATTTGAGATTTATACATAAGCATGTGTGTCTCTTAAAGATGTTTCTGGTTGAGTATTATGTCATAACCTCCAAAATGGGTGCTTCTGCTTGATGTAGTTTTAAATAGTGTCCAATGAGTAATTTAATAAAATTGCTTTCCTTCTAAGATAAAGTAATTTTATCTGATGGCACAAGAAAAAGAAAACAAGACAAATAATAGCTTTAAAAAATAACATGAGGGGGCTGGGGTTGGAGCCCAGAGCGCTTGCCTCGTACATGTGAGGCACTGAGTTCCATCCTCAACACCACATAAAAATAAACAAAATAAAGATATTGTGTCCATGTGTAATTAAAAAAATATTTAAAGAAAACAACATAAGGGGCTAGGGTTATAGCTCAGTGGGATAAAACACTTGCCTAGTCTGTGTGAGGCACTGGGTTCCATTCTTAGCACCACATATAAATAAATGAAAAAAAAAGCTACAAAAGAAAAACTTAAAGAATTAGAAGTTTAAAAATTAATAATATGAGGGACTGGAGTTGTGGCTCAGTGGTAGAGCATGGCATGTGTGAGGCACTGGGTTCAATTCTCAGCCCTGCATATAAATAAATAAATGAAATAAAGACCCATTGGCCGGGTTTGGTGGCCCATACCTGTAATCACAGTGGCTTAGGAGTCTGAGACAGGAGTATTATGAGTTCAAAGCCAATCTAGCAGCAGTGAGGTGCAAGGCAATTCAGTGAGACCCCGTCTCTAAATAAATATAAAATAGGGCTAAAGATGTGGCTCCGTGGTCAAGTGCCCCTGAGTTCAATCCCCAGTGCCCTCCTTCCCCCAAAAATCCATCAACAATTTAAAAAAAAAATCAAAAAAACTTTTTTTTAATAGTAATAATATGAGTTTGTTGATATCTGCAAAAGAAGCTCATAGGAGAATCATTCATTTGTTATGAAGCCATTTTAATAGATTGAAACACAGTAAAACAACCTAGTGTCCCCAAATTAAGCTAGTGGCTGAGCTGATATGTGATATGTCAACATGTCCAGTATCAAAATTACACCCACTTTTTGTTGTTGTTATTGTTTCCATGGTTTCTTTTTCTTGCTTTATCAAAGGATTCCAAAACAAAAAATTTAAGAAGAGGTGGAGTTCTTGGAAGTGCTATTAATTTATGTGTTACATTCTTTTTATGTACTCAAAATACTAAATGTTTCTAGTTCGAGTGTTATGGATGTCCAAATATACTATTACTTTCCGAAATTCTTTGAGGTCCTTGGACAGAAGCCATTGTAATAACACTGTACCAACTATTTGACACAGGGTATACATGAAAGGAGATTCATGATACAAGTCCAAATTAGTGCTGATATCATGTCACAGTATGGTATTCTGCAGCCTCTTGATTATGAAAGATTATTTCTGCATTTGGTTCCAGCAAACACTATTGTGCTATTCTGAAATCCACAGCACAGAAATTATAAGACATCCGCTCATACATAGAAAGCAAATCACTATTCAGCATTTCCTGCTCTGTTTCCTGCCAATTTCAGATAATTAAAACTTTTTTTAAACCTTTTATTCTATTCTGCTTTAATTCTGCTTCCTCCACCAAAAAAGAAAGATTAAGAAATTAAAACTCTATGTAATAACAACAACAAATCTTTGCCCTAGTTTTTTCTTATCCTGTGACATTATCTCTGTCTTCATTTTCTCAGACCTCAAGATATCATTGTATTTGTAATTGGAGGAGCCACCTATGAGGAGGCTCTAACAGTTTATAACCTGAACCGGACCACTCCTGGAGTGAGGATCGTCCTGGGAGGAACCACGGTGCACAACACAAAAAGGTAAAAGACAACAACCATCCCTGCGGCTCTCTCCCTTTTCCCAGAGAATAAAGCTTAAATTCCCTGTAGGTTGGAGAGATTGGTCAGTGATGACCAAACTCCTATTAACCAAATGCTCTGTGTATGCAGCATCAGTTCATAGAATAATTGATCATTTGTGAGATGAAGGTTCTATAGTCCCTTAAGTTCATCAGTCACTTTATTAGGTCAAAGACCTGGAGAACCATCCTATGCTGTCAACAATTTGTGTGTTCTGTGTTCATAGGCTGGCATTTTAAAAATAGCTAAGCATAATGGCATTGAATTGACAGTTTTTCTATTTTGTCATTAAGTACATTGTTTAATAAGTATTTAGTAAGAAGACTACAAAGACAAACTGACGATCTTGTCTCAAGTTAGTCATTGTCTATTAGGAAAGACAGAACAAAAAAGTAAGAAAATAAGTGCCTGGAGAGACAGAGAAAAGACTCATGGATTCTTAAGAGTGGCTATAGGAAATCAGCAAACGTTTCATGGAGAAGACAGTATGAAAACTATGCCTTAGGCAGAAAACTGGCATATGGAAAGAGAGTATATTCTAGGTAGAGTTAACCACAGGGACAATTTGTGAAAGCTGTAGACAACAAACATACACAAAGAACAGCAAGTAGTCAACTATCTGGAAGGAGTGTTAAAGTAAAAAGATTGTTATAATTATGGAAGGGCTTAGATGCTAGGCTAAGTAAGGAATTCGTACTTTTTTATGTAGAAAACTAGAAAATATTGAAGGTTTTTAAGCAATGAAATTTTAAAAGGGTCACAGTACTTTAGGAAGCTTCATTTGTCAGCAAAGGGTAGAGGAAAGAGAAACAGGAGAATTGTGGCAAGATGATTGAATTTAGTGACTGGGGGCCCTGAGAGAGCAATGCATGGAAAACTGGGAATCATTAAAGATATTTGTGTATTTTTCTTTGTGTGTTATTGTTTGGTTTAAAAAAATACAACTTTCACCTTTATTATGATATAATATATGCTTATTCTGAAATTTGTTTTTTTTTAATTCAGGAAGCATATAGAAAATAAAACCTACCATAATCTAACCACTGTTACATTTTGATCTTTTCAGACTTCTTCTAAGCCTGTCTAGCCATTTGTGTTGAATGTATGGGCAAAAATAGTTCTCCTTGTACAGTCTGCCTTATAAGTTTCATTTCACAGTTTGATAGAAACACCTTTAGAAAAAAAAAAAAAAAGAAACACCTTTAGTGTTTTATATATATATATATATATATTTTTTTTTTTTTTTTTTCCCTCACTCAGGTAAATTACCTAACATCTTTGTCAGTGTCCAGAGCTCATTGACCATTTGTATATTTTTTGGGTGAATTACCCATTCATGTTCTCTACCCATTGCCAGGTATTTTTTAATTTTTATGAATAATTTTTCAAAAATTCTGTATATATAATTAAAAATTTTGTCCATTCACATTGTATCTTGCAAATCTTTTTCTTCTATTTGATGTTTTTATTTTATTCAGTGTTTTACAATATGAAAGTTTTCTTGTTATTGTGTTCATTTTATTTACTCAAAACTACCAGCAATTTCTGCCTTTGGTATTATGCTTGGAAAGTTCTTTCTCAATCAAGATTATATTAACTATACTAACATCCATTTTTCCATTGCTTTTAGAACTCATATTTAAACTTATATCTTCATAATCTATCAGAATTTTATTTTGGTTTAAACTGTTCTGTAGAGTTTTCTTTTAAAACTTTGAAAGAACTATTTTATTGAACTATTATTGTATTTTTGTCATTAAGTACATTGTTTAATAAGTATTTAGTAAGAAGACTACCAAGACAAACTGAAGATCTGGTCTCAAGATAGTGCTCCTGACTATCAAATACCTGGCATCTTCTCTAACACTACTTCTCCATTTCTCTCGATACCAACTGGATGCTGAACAATTCAATTCTAACACTAACTGGAGTTAGCATCAGATCTCACCAATTAAAGAGACTCATTTCCACAAGACTGTCGGTCCTTCAAATGCCAGTCACAAGTCCCAGACCACCCATACTCTGTCTAACCACCTATAAATTCAGGATTCTCATGACCACTTCTCCAAGTTTGAGAATTTATTAGAAGAGCTCACAGAACTTTACTTGCTTTACTTGCATTGCCAATTTGTTAGAAAGGACACAACTCAAAAAACAGCCAAATGGAAGAGATGCATAGGGCAAAGTACAGTGGCGAGAAGTGGATTTTCCAGGTCTGCTCCAAGCACACCACCCTCCCAGTACCCGACCAGGCTGGAAGATCTTCCAACCTTATCATTTAGGGGAATTTAAACAGGTTTCATTATTTGTGTCAATGGATTAAATTATGATTGATTAAACTATTGGCCATCTGGGATTAACTCAATCTCTAGTCATTTTCTCCTCCCTAAAGGTTAAAGGGTGGGCTGAAAGTTCTGAGCTTTAGATCAAGACTTGGTCTTTCTAGTGACCAGTCCCCTATCCTGAAATATGTAGGCATCCTTCAAGAATGGCCTCATTGGTATAAAAGACACTCTTATCACCCCTCAGCAAGTTTCAAGGGTTTTAGGAGCTATGTATCAAGAATGAGGGACAAAGCCAGATGTCTTAATGTGATACCACATACATGTATTAAATATAGAAAAATATATAAATGATAAGACATCTCAATAAAATATCACAAAATAAATAATTCAATATAGCCACTGCCAGCACCCTCAAAATCACCTCTTTTGCCCACTCCATGTCTTAACTCCCCACAAAGTAATCAATATTAAGACCTCTGTCACCATAGATTACTTTTATTTGTCCTTAAAACATATTTGTGGCCAGGCATGGTGGCGCACACCTGTAATCCCGGCAACTTGGGAGGCTGAGGCAGGAGGATTGCACATTTGAGGCCAGTTTCAGCAACCTAGCAAGCAACTTAGTAAGATCCTGTCTCAAAACAAAAAAATAAAAGAGGTCGGGGGATGGGGTTAGGGATTTGGCTCAGTGGCACCCCTGGGTTTAACCCTCAGTACCCTCCCTCCAAAAAAAGTTTACTTGTTGAATAAAGAAATAGAGAAATAGACACCAAATTTTTCCCTCCTGTGCTGTGGATCAACCTAGGCAAGCACTCTACCACTGAGTTACGTCCTCAACCGCCATAGAGGTTAAATTAATCTATCTCAAACTTTTCTCACAAATAGATTTGCCACCCATTTTCCTCTGTTTTGTTTGTTTCATCCTGTCTCTTTCTTTCAGTTTTCTTCTTACTAAAGAATATCCTGTAGTAATTCTTTCAGCTACTGGTCAACCTGGTATTTTTGTCTAAAAATGTCTTAGTTTAGCTAAGTTTAGAATTCTAGGTTGATAATTTTCTCTCAGCACTTAAAATCAAGATGAAAATGGACTATTAACTGTTGCCATTAAGAAGTTTGCTCTCAATATCATTATTTTCCTTTTGTAGATAATCATCTATGATTCATTTTTAATATTAGTCTTTAATGTTTTGGCTTTAATATTCTGTATCTAAATGTTTATATATTTTTATTTATGTTACTTGATATGAAAATTTGTGTTTGGCATATTTTTGGAAGTTTTCCAGTCACATTTCTTTGAGTATCGCCACTCTTTCATTTCCTCTTATCTCTCCTTCTAGAACCTCTTATGAGATATATGTTGGACATTCTTCTGTTCTTCGGGCTTCTTAACCTTTCATTTATATCACCTGTTTTCTCTATTTGCTGCCTTCTGTATAATTTTTTCAGATCAGTATTCCAATGCAGTTAAACTCTCTCCAGCTGTATCTAATTTACATTTAATTAAATTTTAATTTAAAATAGTTACATTTTATACCTATAAGTTCTATTTGCTTCTTATTCAGATTTGCCTGATATTTTTAATACTGTTTTTTTTGTGTGTGTGTGTTTTCAACTCCTTCATCATCTTTCAAAGTCCATAATTTTTCTTTAGAAATTACAGGAGTACCTACAGAAGTTAAGTACCTCTATAATCTAAAGTACTTGGAGGTGTGATACTACTATTGTTATCTGCTAACATTAGCTCACAACTAATCATTTCCACATGTTCTATTAGTTTGAACCATAAGTCATTTTAAGCAGAGTTTTATTTATGGGACCCAAGAGGCCTAGGTTGAAGATATATTTCTCCTGCATAGTTTTCCTTTCACTTTAGCTAGGTATATCAAGAACATTATCAGTCTGGAATCATTTTTATGTTGGTTTCTATATAGTACTTGAGGTTTCCTGTACTGTTCAAAACAGTGCCAATTTAGGTTCAAACTTCCTTGTTATCTCTCTGTACAGATAGATTTTTTGTAAATCTACTTTTTTAGTATGGTCCTCTATATTATATGGGAGTCTTGATTCTAATTCCTCTTTGTATTGAAGTGTATGCCTTGTTTCCTGACCCTATGTGGCTTTTAAAACACAATGCCTTTGTTTAATAACACTAGCACACGTCTATCAGGTAGCCATAGCATTGGCTTATACTTACCAACCTAAGTTCTGACTCCATTTTTGTGATGACTCTGGAAATCGTTTCTCCTTAAGAGTTAGATATTCCAGAGACTAGTTATTTTAAAGGGAAAGGAAGGAAGGTGAATGTGTTAGCCAACAGGTCCTGAGTACCACCTGAACAGTCACCTGTCCTGCAGTTTAGCACTTCTTAAGACGTTTGGGGTTTTTTTGTTGTTGTTGTTTTACATTTTTTATAATTGTAGATGGACATACTACCTTTATTTATTTATGTTTTTGTGGTGCTGAGAATTGAACCCAAGTGCTCCACCACTGAGCCACAACCCCAGCCCCTTCTTAAGACTTTGGACAGACAGAAAAGTAAATCCTGCTAGATGACCCCAAATCAGCAATCCTCTTACTCCCAGATTCCCTTTCAGGTCAGTAATAATGACTGCACGTTATAGGTTCGCTATATTCAATTAAAATTGAATTAGATTCAATTAGGCCCTCATTAGCTATAAATCTGCAAAATAATTAATAATCCCCTCTTCAATTATTTTCCCTTTAACTAGCAAAGTTGTATAGTGCCTATAGACATTCCCCTACCACCACCAAGTAAATAATTCCTTCTGATTCTAAAAAATAGATAAAACTGTTTTTGTTTGTTTTCAGGACTGGGCATTGACTCCAGGAGTGCTCTGTCACTAAGCACACCCCCAAAGTTTTTTCTTTCTTTCTTTTTTTCTCTTCCTTTTGTTGGATTTTGTTGGTTGTTGGATTTTGTTGGTTAGAAGTGTCTTTTATCTTAACTGAGGAAGTGGTGATGTAACTGGAATGTTAGTCAAATTCATCAAATGATACCCCTTAAAGTCAGTGAATTTTATTGTCTGTGAATCATCAATAAAAATATTAAAATGTAAAAAAGCAAAGCACCATAGTACCAAACTGATACTTTCTCCTTGACACAATCAGAAAGATGGAAAAACAATTTTTAAAAGAAATGATTTTCTGCCAGGCACAGTGGCACATGCCTGTAATCCCAGCAGCTCGGGAGGCTGAGGCAAAAGCCTGGCGAGTTCAAAGCCAGCCTCAGCGAAAGCAAGATGTAAGCAACTCAGCGAGACCCTGTCTCTAAATAAAATACTAAATAGGGCTGGGGGTGTGGCCCAATGGTTGAGTGCCCCTGAATTAAATCCCTGGTACCCGCCCCCCCAAAAAAGAAAAAGAAAGAAAGAAATGGTTTTCTTACTGCATGATTCAGTGTTATTTAATGCCATGTCCCAGAAACCCGATGTCAGCTGGTATTCTGAGGAACACACTTTGAGGAATACTGGTCTATAGCAATCTAGACAGGTTGTGATGACAATGAGAACTAAAATGTACTGAGAACATATCATGTGCTAGTGCTCCTCTATACTTCATACGTATGCTGTCCAGTGATGTAGCCTCTTAGCAATATGGAGCTACTGAGAACATGAAATGTGGTTATTTTGTAAGTGTGCCACAAGTATAAAATATTTCTCAGTTTTCAAGACTTAGTACCAAAAAAATCCTTAATAATTCCAAGTCAATTACATGCTAAAATGATATTTTTGATATGAGGTATATAAAATATGCTATTAAAGTTAATTTTATTCAGCGGTTCAGGAGGCTGAGTCAGGAGGACTGCGAGTTCAAAGCCAGCCAACTCAAGTTCCCCTGAGTTCAATCCTCGGTACCTCCCCAAAAATTAATTTTACATGTTTCATTTTTCTTTTTAAATGTGGCTACCAAGCCTGGAATGGTGGCATACACCTGTAATCCCAGCAACTTGGGAGGTTAAGGCAGGAGGATTACAAGTTCCAAGACAGCATGGGCAACTATCTGAACAGCCAAGACCCTCTCAAAATAAAAAATAAAAATGGCTGGAGTTGTAGTGTGGTGGTAGAGCGCCCCTGGGTTTAGTCCCCAGTAACACACACACACACACACACACACACACACACACATGAAGAATGAGATTTAAGTGACCGTGTTATTCTTTGAATAAAAGTGATTAACTTGATAACTAGTAACAGCTGGTATTTTAATGACTATCTGAAATGATGCCGAAGTCTTGGTAATGATTTAACTGTGACAGTAAATCAGTGATATTAATCTTTTTTTGTAGAGAACACAATTAAGAGCTTAGAAAACAGTTGATTAAATTTGAAGCCGGAAACGGGCCAATTCATGTTATCAAGAAGTACTTTATAGATTTCTGCCTAAACCAGTAACACTAGAAACTTGGACCTTCTCCTGTAACCACAAGTTGGTTGATCTCTGAATTATTTACAGAAAAATTAGGATACTGTGACAGAATTTGCATTTCAAAGAGAAAAGAATCCAGAGAGCTCTCTTCTTCACTTATTGGCATTTCAAGTTCCTGTTTGAAACTGTTGAAACCATTACCTTCTTTGCAAAGATTTTCTTGGGAGTTTCTTTTCTTCCTATGACCAAAGTATGAAACATTGCAGAAGTCATAATGGAGTGCACTGCCTGCACCGACAGGCGTTTATTGAATACTGATTGCATGCCAGGTTCTGTTCACGGTTAGAAAGATGAAGGCATGTTCTACACCTGCAACATCTTAATGTCTAATGGGAAAATAAACATAAATGAGAGCTAATAAGATCCTTCTTTTAAAGTTGAGTTTAACTGAAGACTCAAATCTAGGTATGTTTCCTGATTCCAGTTTATTTATGTACATAACATTTTTAAATTAAAAACAGCTTTTCATTACAAAATCAATACATAATCCTTGTAGGAAGAAAAATTAAATGCAGTAAGCAAAAAACAAAAAAGATGATAGGGGGCCTGGGGTTGTGGCTCAGAGGTAGAGCGCTTGCCTAGCATGTGAGGCACTGGGTTCGATCCTCAGCACTGCATATAAGTAAATGAATAAATAAAGGTCCATCAGCAACTAAAGACATATTTTTAAAAAATAAAATAAAAAGATAATAGGAGTTGGGGATTTAGCTCAGTGGGCAGAGTGCTTGCCCAGCAAGCAGAAGGCTCTGAGTTCCATCCTTAGCCCTGGGTAAAAAAAAAAAGAAGATAATAAAAGTATCCATATTGCCACCATTCCGTCATAGGGACTGTTGTCAGCATCCTAATGCATACACTTTTAGACTTTTTAAATAAAAAGAAGTATACGAACATGTGTTTTCAATGAAAATACTCACCTATGTCATTTCTAATGACTGAGTCACATTCTATTGGATTAAGCCACAATTTGACAGTCCTCAGTTTTTTGTTTATTCAACAAATACTTATTGTGCACCAAGTTCCAAGAGCTATCTTGAGACTAGACATATATTGAAGAACAACAACAAAAAAAATTTGTTTGATATTAAATTTTTGTAATTTTCTATAATAAACATCACTTTATATACATCTTTATAGACATATCCAGTTGTTCACTCAAGATATGCTATATGCTACTACTTAATTCACTGTGTATATTATCTCATTTAATCTTCATAATTCAAGAAGTAAGATTATTATCATCACAATTATTTATTTATTTATTTATTTATTTATTTAGGTACCAGGGATTGAACTCAAAGGCACCCAACCACTGAGCCACATCCCTAGCTCTATTTTGTATTTTATTTAGAGACCAAGGTCTCACAGAGATTCTTAGCACCTTGCTGTTGCTGAGGCTGGCTTTGAATTCTCGATCCTCCTGTCTCAGCCTCCCAAGCCACTGGGATTACAGGTGTGTGCCACCCTCCCAGCAGGTGTAAGCATTTTTAGGATGCTAAATTACTAAATTTACAGCCAGGAAAGTCTTCTATACCTTTATAATCCAAATACCTAAAAGTGTATTTACACTTTCACATCATGCCTTGCCAGCACTGAGGTTAGCTGCTGATGATTCTTAAACTTAAATTTTTAAATCATCAATTTATATGTGAAAAGGTTGGCTAAAAACCAGTTTACTTCAATCCAGATGCAAAGAAGAATGAACTAGATTAATACTGTGAAGCTTAAAGAATGAACCAAGAATCAGAGGGGTAGATGCTGTCTGGTTCCAAAGCAGTCTTCAACTCACCACTCCCTGCTCCACCTCCAATGCCATACGATAAACACTTTTCTTTTGCTTGAGCTAATTTGGATGAGTTCCTATTTCTTGCAACCAGAATGTGACTTGTGGGAAAATATTATAGGAAAACATTCTCTCTCACAAGTTTGTAAGAAATGCCTTTTTGTAGAGTGTGTAAAATTCAATACAGTGTTTGCGTATTTCTTCCAGGATTTGTTGGGTAAAATAATAAAAAGTTAAAATGGAAGAAAGTCCAAACATGCTAACTCTGTATAGTGGGTCACTTCATTCCTCTGCCAAAACTGTACTACTTATTTTAAGAACCCTTACTTTAACATAATTCAGGGGCAGAATTGTATTATTATTCCAAGTAGAAATATACCAAGGCAATGATAAAACTTACTGTGGAGGTAGTCCAGAGACCACATGACCTTCGTGTTCTGAGAGGAGAAAAACCTTGTAGTTCCATTTCCATTTGTGCTCACTTAAAATTTCCCCTTGGAAGCCCCCAGCATCAGTACCTCTATAATTAAAGACTTACAAAGAGTCTTCAGCCTCCACGGTTATTTGGGGCTTTGTTTCCTATTTTTTTAATAGTAGGCATGATTCTTCTGACAAACCGATGTGGTCTTGAATGTCCCCAGTGGTGGGAAAGCACATCTATAGCTCTTTCTTTCTCAGATGATAACCTCCTTTCAGACTTGTGTGACTGATATTATAGACATTTCTGTCTCCAAGGAATCCATCTCTTACCCGGTGGGATCTGAGGGCAATTCCTTCCTTTCTCTTCACATGGTATTTTAAGGAATAAAACATGCACAATGCTGGATGCGTGTAGAATTCCATTGTTTTCTCTTTTGTCCTGTGGAACTAAAAATAGGGTCAGGGACTCCATTTTCCTTTGTTTTATTTTACTTAATTTGTTTTTCATAAGTCAGGTGTCCTGTAAAAAGGTGGGACTTGGGAAGGAGTAGCTATATTTTTTAATAGGCAATTACATCTTTTGGAAGAAAGTATCTCAGGTGAAGTAACCTCAGTGGAACTGGTTATAAACAAGGAAATATTTTATACCTTAATTGTTTCCCAAGGTCCACACTATAGAAAATTTGGAGAGATATTGATAGTTTTTCCATATTTTAAAAAAGATTTTGTAGTCAATCAAGTTTAGAAAATGCTGTTTCCCTTTCTTGGAAAAATTGCAAATCACATTTCCATGTTAAAGATTCTGAGAAAATCTAGAGTAAAGAACCTCACTCTGAGGCTGGAGTTGTGGCTCAGTGGCAGAGCGTTTGCTTAGCACCTGTGAGGCCCTGAGTTCAATCCTTAATACCACATAAAATGATAAATAAAATAAAGGCATTGTGTTCATTCTATAATTAAATATATGTATATATTTTTTTAAAAAAGAGAATCTCACAAATTAAAATTTTTTAAAAAATCAAAAAAAAAGAAAAAAAGAGAATCTCACTCTGGCTGGGCACATTTGGCACACGCTGTAATCCCAGCAACTTGAGAAGCTGAGGTAGGAGGATCACAAGTTTAAGGCCAGCCTCAGCAATTTAGCAATGTCCTAAACAACTTAGTGAGACTCTGTCTCAAAATAAAAAATAAACAGTGTTGAGGATGTATGTGGATGTGGCTCAGTGGTAAAGCATTTCTGGGTTCAATCCCTAGTACCAAAGGAAAGAATCTTGCTCAGCACTCAGGTTTTGTGGTTTTTATTGAATTTTAATATAACATTTGATAATTGTAAAACAAGATATATAACACGTGAGTTAGAAGGCATAATTATATAATGAACGTCCTTGAACTGTTTGTTCACTTAACTCAAGAGAGAACTAGAAAATTGGCATAACATAGATCTATCCATGTGTTCCTCTTCAGTTACATCTCTCATCTTCCACAACAAGCAAGCACTCTCCTAAATTTTGTGTTTAATTCCCCTGCTTTGGTGGGGAAAGGTTGTATTTTTGTCACTTATCTATGAATTTCTGAATAACAGGTTTTTGTTTTTGAGCTTTATAAAAATGATATTATACTTTTTTCAGTAAATATTGTTTCTAAGAGTTGTCAGTATTATTGCATGTAACCTTGTTCATTCATTTTTCGGTGTTGTGTAAGATTTTATCATGTGGATAGACCAAAGTCAACTTCTTCGTTTTTTATTTTGTTTTTTACTATCTCTGTTGCTTCTCTCAGGAACAGAAGAAATATGAACAAGGAGCATTGACAGAATACTATTCTATTACTTGAGAGCAGTGGGGGGACTGCTTATGGAGTGGCTGTAAGCTACTATTCAAGGATGAAGCTAAAATACAAAAATAAATAGGATGTGCCTATCTTTCATGAGCCAGTGGGGGGGAAATCAAACAGATCTATTTTTCTCAAATTAGAATATTATCAGTCCTAGGGACACACAAAGGCACAAAATAAACATGACACATCTTTTGGAGTGTCCATTTTCTTATATTTTGGAGGAATATGTGGGGGAGAATTAAATAATTTAACTGAAAGTGCCTTAAAATATGTTTATGTCAAAATTTAAAAGGTCAATTTATGAAAAATAGTAAAATCATACATTTTTAAAACACTAGTCAAACTCAAAGAAAGGTGTAAACTGGTCTGCCAATCCAGTCTACCCCTCTAAGACCAAAAAATTTTTTTCTAAGACCAAAAAATTCTGCTATTAGGGGTTCTTAGGTCTGATAAAAATTTGAGAAGTGTCAATGAATACAAATAAAGTGTGTCCACCTAGAAATAACTGATTCTAACTGAGTACTCCGGAAGTGCTTCACATAAGGGTGAGCAGGATCTCCGCAGGGCCACTGAGCAGTCAGGGCTGAGAAAACATGACTAAGAGCAGGAGGAGGAGGAGAAAAGCAGAGCAGAAGTTCTTTATGGTGGAGCATATGTCCAGAGAGGAGCAGGATGATCCTGGTGTAAGATGATGCTGAGTGCCAGCCCCCTCTTTTGCTCCCGATACAACTGCTATTGGGAATTCAAAAAAAGTTTGCATAGTAGGGGACATCTGTACTGGGAGGCCTTGACGCATTTAAAACTTGTATCTATTCCTGGATTCATTCAGCAAACCGTTCAGTACTTACTTATACGAAGACGGTCACGCTGAGGGTGTACACCAGTTGTAAGAGAAACCATGAGGAAAGAGCATCACAAGGGGCGCAGCTGGTAGGGGGCTCGCCCCGCATGCCAGGGACCTGGGTTCATCCCCAGCACCACAAGAAAAAAATTTTAAAAATAGAGAACATCACAGCTCCCACCACCACTGCTTCTTGCCGCCTTCCACCTGTCAGCCCTTCTAAACTGTGGGCACGAGCTCCCTCCTGCCCACCTCCTCCAGAGCACACTCCACACTTGCCCCCCTTTCTTGACAAATCACTTCCCCCACCACCCTGTCGGGTCATTCAAGAGGCATAGAAACACACTGCTGTTTCCTTAAGACCCTCTCTTTAGCCTCCTTTTTCTCTCAGGGCTTTCTTGGGTGTCCTCTCCCTCACCTCCTCCCTGACCCTCCTCCTTCACCTCCTCCCTCACCTCCTCCCTGACCCTAACCCTTGGGCGGGAAATTGAACCCAGGGCTTAAGCATGGTCAGTACATGCTCTGCACATGAGCTGTGCCCCAGCCCCTCTGAGGCTTTTACAGCAAGATACTCCAAGATGTTGGCACTCCTCTCTTAATTCCTCCCCTCATCTAGTCTCTTCAACCCACGTTCTCCTAAACCACTCCACTCATTCCCCAGATTGCCCTTGTCATGGTCCCCAGGAACCTCCATATGGCTAAACCCAGAGTGAACTCACTCCTCATTGTCTTGTCCTATGGGTAGCATTTAACACATTTAGTCAGTTCTTTTTACTTTTTCCCTCCCCCGTGGTTCTGGGGATGGAACCCAGGGCCTCACACATGCGGGGCCAGTGCTTACCACTGAGCCTCACACTAAGCCCCTGAAATATCATTCTTCTCTCAGCTTCCTACTTCCTACTTCCTACTTCCTACTTCAGTGGCCACTCCTTCTGTCTCTTGTGCTGGTTCTCCCTACTTGGGGGATTTCTGGGACACAGGCCTTAGACCATCTCTTACCTCTACACCTGCTGCCTTGACAATCTTGTCTGGTCTCCTGGCTTTAAAGTCTCTCTATCCACTTCTGACTCCCAAATTTATATTTTTAGTCCAAAGTTTCTTAACCTTAACACTCTAATATTTTGAACCAGATAATTTTTGTTGTAGGGAAATGTCCTTTGCATTGTAGAATTTTCAACAATATCCCTGGCCTCTACGCACTAGATGCCAATTATTACAATGAAAAATGTGGCCAGAAGTTGCCAGCTATCCCCCTGAAAGTAAAATACCACACCTCCATTGAAACCCTATTTCTAGTCTGAACTTCTTCCCCAAACTCCTGACTTCTGTGCCCATCCTCCCCCCATACTGTCCTTTCTACTTGAATGTCTGTAAGCATCCATATCTAATGAGATCAGAAACAAACCTCTGGGGCTTGGGATATAAGCCAAGGGTTAGAGTGTGTCTGGCATGTGTAGGTCCTGGGTTCCCTTCCCAGGACTGATGACAACACACATCTTCTTCCTTCCTCAACCTGATCCCCCTCAGACTTTGGGTCACTTAGGTGAAAGACCTTGGCGTTTCCTTGACTCCCCTGTTTCTCTCACATCTGTGTCCTGATTCATCAGTGAATCCTGTGAGCCTTACCTTCAGAATCAGTCCAGAACCTCATGTCCTCTGGTTATCAACTGCCTCACCCTTGTCCCCCAGACCTCTTCTCAATATAGGAGTAGAGTGGTCCTGTGAAAATATGTGATCTGGGATATGTTACTTTGTGAAAAACCCTCCAGATATCCCTCATTTTACCCAAAAATCGAAAATCCTTACAACCATCAGCAGGTCTTCCTCGATCTCCTCTTCACGCTCCCCTCCATCCCCTCCTCTGATCTGTCTGATCTCATCCTTGCTACCTCACACCTATTCACACCTATTCACACCAGCCTCCTTTCTGCTCCGTGAACATCCAAGCCTTGGCTCCTTTGCACATGCTCTTCCCCCAGGTAAATGTTCTACCGCCTCATGCAGGTCTTGATTAAATGTTCGTTTATCAGTGAGACCCTCCAGGAGCACTGAATTTAAAAACTCACAACACTGACAGTGTCTCCAGTTCTTCTTTCAATGGGCTTTATTTTTCTCCATAACATGTTCTTCATCTAGCATTGCATCAGAGTCAGGAGAACAAACTCTGAAACTAGAATGTCTAGTACTGTAAGATAAAAGACCTTGACTTTTCTGTGCCTCATTTTCTTTGTCTGAAGTGGCATAGTTTCTACCTTCTTCCTGTTCTGTGTTATATATCTATATTTTTACCCATTAATTACTTTTATCTTTCTTACTCCCCCATTGGAATATAAATTCCATGAGTCCAGAGTTGTTTTTTTTTTTTATGTTCTTTCTTGCTTCTAGCACAGGGCTGGGCACATAGTATGTGCTCAATAAGATATTTGTTGATCAAATCTGTTGTTATCTTTGAAAAGAGTAATGGGGAGAAGAGTCAAGGAAGACATGAGATTTTATGTGTGCTATTTAAAACTTTTACAGTATTTGTGTAACACTTGTGCCCTCAAAAATTCACAGGCTTACATGAAAAGTAGACTTATAGACAAATTACACACAGTGTAAGATACAGAGAAACAAGTAGGTGACTGACTATTTAGGGGGAAGGCAGTACAGGCAAGGACAGCTCCCTAGGAGAGATCATGTGAGAGGTGTGTTTTAAAAGAGGCATAGTTCCACTAGACAAAGTGTGAGGCAGAAGGGATATTATGTGTAAAAGTAAAGATACATGAAAACCTAATAGTGTCTCTGAAAACTGGGAGGAAAGGGAAGAGGAGCTTTCATTGTTTTAAGATATTAAAAATTCCATCCTATTAGTCTCCCTCACCAACTCCCATACTTAAATATCTCCAGCCAAGTGTTTGGCTTAATTAGAAGCTTACTTCTGCTTAAAGCTAATATCTTAGCCAGGCGCAGTGGTGCACACCTGTAATCCCACAGCTCGGGAGGCTGAGGCAGAAGGATTGTGAGTTCAAAACCAGCCTCAGCAAAAGGGAAGTGCTAAGCAACTCAGTGAGACCCTGTCTCTAAATAGAGCTGAGGATGTGGCTCAGTGGTCAAGTGCCCCCAAGCCTGGTACCCCCAAAAAAAACAAAAAACAAAACTAATATCTTGGGGTTTTCTCATTTAAAAAAAATGTTTTTTAGTTGTCAGTGGACCTGTATTTCATCTATTTATATGTGGTGCTGAGGATCAAACCCAGTGCCTCACACATTCTAGGCACTGTCTACCACTGAGCCACAACCCCAGTCCCGGTTTTCTCATTAAAATATATATATATATATATATATATAGTTTTTAGTTGTAGACAGACAGAATACCTTTATTTTATTTTTATGTGGTGCTGGCATCGAACCCAGGGCCTCACCCATGCTTAGTAAGCGCTGTGCCACTGAGCCCCAGCCCTACCTGGTTTCCTCATGTTTTGGAAAGTCTTTTTCTATTTTCCTGTTCCCTACAAGCTTTTTTCTTTTCTTTTTTTTTTTTTTCATCATACCATTCTTCAGATTTTAGGTTCCCTTGTTGTCTTGGTTACAAGAAACTAATATGTAATTTTTTTATTTGAAATTTATTTTTCAATGATACCTACAAAACAAAAATATATATTTATGGGGTATCATATGACATTTCAATACATATATTTCCCAGTGATTAAATCAGGATAAACATATCTGTCTTCTCAAATATTTCTCATTTCTTTATGGTAGAAACATTTAAAATCCTTTCTTCTGGCTTTTTAAAATACAAAGTGCATTACTATCATCTGTAGTCACCTCTTGACAGTAGCACCCGGGACTTCTTCGTCCTATCTGCCTGTAGCTCAGTTCACACTGACCCACCTTCCCCATGGCTCCCGCTCCGTCACTTCTGATTTCTGTCTGTAGGTTACAGTGGGGAAGGAGGAGCACATACTTTAAATGTACACCATACACATATGTCGTTTTGTGATGTTATGTAGCTAGTTTAGGGATACAGTTGATTAGCTTAATTACATTTGTCATTAAAATTTTTAATTCTGTAAGTGTTGGTCCCTAAAGCTTTACCAGAGACTTAGACAGTGAAGACCCTTGTTTACTGATGTGTGACTCAGGACTTTTTAAAATCTGGGTGGAGGCTTCTGCTTTTCCCACCCACCTCCCTCTATCTGTAGAGTGGGGAACGCACCCTTAATCGCACTACAAACCAAGAAGAGCAGCAGTGTCAACTCACCCGAGACTTAGTGAGTCTCTGGTGTCACCCTGTTGACACCATGTCTCATGGTGAGCTGTGATTGGGACCCGTCTCTGACTGAGAGCCCCTGAAGATAAGAATCGTAACAGGTGTTCATTCCTACTCCTAGTTCAGTGCCTGGTTCACAGTGGACGCTCGGTAAACATTCATTACATTGAATTAAACTGAATTGAATTGGATTATAGCACCACAGGAGATGGGGATTTTTGAGTTCACATTTTAAGTGAGATTGATTTAAAACAAATCTAGAAAGAAAAATTATTCTTTTTGTTTTGTTTTGTTTTTAAACATAGACTAAATTTAGGATACAGCTAGCTACCAATATGTTCACTGCCCATAATCTTTTAAGCATTCTGTGCAATGACTCACCGAAGTCCCCAAATAGATTTTTTTTTTTTTAAGTCACAATGGCCATAAGAAGCAAAATAAGGTTTGGAAAATATAGTGTTTCCTTTTTGCAGTCAGCAGTGTAGGGTCTTGTTGATATACAGAGGAGGATCTTTTAAGTATAATTTTAGCAAAGTTATTTTTTCCTTTGTGTTGAAATGAAACACAGATCACCTGATAAGTTCCTATAGGGCTTCTCACTTGTTTCGTTCTTACTAGAAGTCACTCATCAAAGATCTGGGATGTTCGCTTTCAGAAAAGCAGCACCACCTCATTTCCTAACACTTGTCTTCTGACCTCCTAGCGTTCCAGTCCAGCTGGCCAACAGACCAGGCCACCCCAAGATGCCTGTATTTCAGGAGAGTAAATGAACTCAACTTACTCCTTTCCCTCTACTTAACTATATTTTTTTTTCTTTTGCAAAGGAGTTTGGAATTTAAATCCTTCAAACCCAGAATCTTCCAGGTCTGAAACTATGAAACAATAATAATAAAGTACCTGGTCATTCTTTCAACCCTTTGTCTTCTGTAGATCTGTCTCCTTCTGAGAAAGTCCTGAGCATACTTATAAATACCATCCAAATAACCCCTGTGTTATAGAAAAGGTTCTCTTGCCAATGGGTTGCTATTTTAATTAATTCATTTCTTCAGCATACCTTTACTGGGTGCCTTTGCTAAGCCCTGGAGAAACAAGCTGAGTGAAAGGTATTCCCACCCTGAGGAGTTCATGATCTATTTTGGCAACAAGAATATAGACAGTGCCATGTTAATAATACAGTACTAAAATAGCCCTAGGACTAAGTGATAATAGTGGTAGAAGTGACAGTTCAGCATGGGGGGGTTTGTGAAGGCTTTTCAGGAAAAGTGATTTTTGATTCTTAGCCTTAAAGATAAAAAGGATTTCGGCAGAGAGAGAAGGGGCAACCTTACATCTCAGACACAGAGCACAGTAAGAGCAAAAGTATGGTGATGTGAATGTTTGTGACACGTTTAGGGAAGAGTGAGTGCTGTTGGGCGTGGATGGCAGGGACTACCCTGTGGGACATTGACCTAGACAAGTGAGGGGCAGCCTTAAAATTCAAATCATGCTGAAGGGCACGGTCTCTAGTCCATGGGTTTGAATCCCAGCTAAGCCACTCACTAGCTGTTGTGACACTGGCAAGTCACTTTACCTCTCTACAACTTTTTTCATTTTTTCAAATAAAGATAATAGGAGCAGCTATTTCATAGGGCTTCTTGTATATATATTCACACATACATGTGTAAAACAGTTCTCTGAACAAAATAAATACAACGTATTATCAGGCCACAGTAAATGTGAATACTAGTTATGATCAGGCCACAGTAGGAAGGGCTTGAAACCTTATATACATTTTTCTGTAAGTAAAAGGTTTTAAAGAAGAGGTGAGAGTATGCAATATGATATAATCTGTATTTTAGAAAAGTTACTCTGGTGTGTCTTTGGAGAGTAGATAAAATAAGGAAGAAACTCAGGCACAATAAAAGTTCTGAGACAATTTCAAGAGTATAGATAGTACTAGCAACTGAACCCAGGGATGCTTTACCACTGAGCCACATCCCCAGTCCTTTTTATTCATTTTGAGACAGGGTCTCATCAACTTGCCAAGGCTGACCTTGAACTTAGAATCCTCCTGCCTCAGTTTCCTGAGTCCCTGGGATCACAGGCCTGTGCCACCTCACTCAGCATAATATCAATCTTAACAGACATTACAAATTCAATCTAAAACACAGTGAGGACCCCGGGGGAGAAGAAAGGGACTTTCCCTCTACTGTGGATGTGTTAAAGTTCAACTGATGACTTGTATTCCACACCAACTATCAGACCAATGCTTTTGCATCCTATTCGTATCTGTCTCTGTAGTTCAGTGTCATGAGCAAGATATTCTATTTTTGAGGATACTTTTGCTTTTCCTTTAAGTAACCTCAAGTCTTCTTGTCAGCTTCCTAGAGGAAATTCTGGCTTCTGGACTGCACAGCCGGAGCAAGGAGAGCTCTCAAGTCCCTTCCAGGCCAGCAAGCAGGAGATGAGATGATGGTGGAGAACGTGGAGAACGGCACAGCTTCCCCCTGGCCCCCCCACAGCCTCCCACTGACCCGAGGGCTGGGAGAGGGTCTCGTGCTCTGGTTAGAATTCATCTCCTGGTACCTGTGGTTCCTGAACTGCTAGCACAGACACCAAGACTCCCAGAGATGCGCTCGCTGAGAATAAGTCTGAACCCTTCCCAACCTACTTTTCTTGTGGTTTCTTTATCGAGTAAATGTATTCCTTGTGTATTTGATAGTACAATCACTTCAGTTTATGGTGGATTTTGTTGGGATCTTACTTGGGAAAAGAGTTATCAGAGCCCAGGGGGTTTAAGAGTAATCATGTATGTACATGCCACCTTCCTCGATTTCCTCTCTTCCCTTGACCCTTTTTTTCTTTCTATTAACCACATGCCTGCACAACTCAGTTCTGAGAACTTACCGTGTTTCTTTAGAGAGCCATCCAAAAATTGTCCCTACCCTGGAACTTTCTGTGGCACTGAGAAACCATTATGACCACAATAAAAAATTCATTTTGTGAAATGATACGAGTGATTTCATTTTATTTCTTTAGGCTTCCTTTGTGGAAATTCATAAAGTGAGGCTTGAGATGACTTTTTTCTTTTAAACATTTTTTAGTTTTTTGGGTTTTTTTTGTTTTTTTTTAATGTGGTGCTGAGGATGGAACCCAGTGCCTCACACATGCTAGGAGAGTGCTCTACCACTGAGCCACAGCCACAGCCCTTGAGATGACTTTATACCAAACAACGCAGGCATTGCCTCTACCCAAGGACATTTAAAATACACCAAAGCAAGAATTATCCTGGTATCAATTTGCCTCTCTGGAAAGCAGAAAAAAGTGATGGCATCAATGGTGCCAGGAAATTAAGGCACTCTCAGATCATCATAGCAAAAACACCACAGTTCAATCTCCCCTTTAGTCTTCTGTGGCTCAGTTTCCTCTTTATAGTATGGGAGTGATACTGTACCTTCCTCCCAGGATTGTTAAGGGTTAAATGAGATGATACCTGTGAAGTACTTAGAACATTGTCTGCACTGATAAAGGTGAATAAAATGGATTCCTTTCTCTAAGTTGGAGAATACAGGATTACTATGCAAAGTAACTGGATTCCTGTGAATGCTTCCAGTGCAGGGAAAGAAATGGAAAAGCTGAAAGATGGGTCCCTCCCCATTTTCTCCACTCCTCAACTCTCAGCGTTGTTTCCTTACATTCACTCATGGGAAGCCATCAGGATTCTGTTCACAGTACACCTAAGATCAAAGGGTTTTTTAGATAATTTTTTTAAAAATTCTTCAGTTTTTGTAAGTTTTCAGGACACTTTGCACTTGGGGAGGCAGTATGTTAAATGCAGCATTCTACACGTTACACAGTCTCCAAAACAAAGTGGAGAATTCTCTCCTTCAAGTAGAGTACCTGTGCTTCCCTTCCTCTCGACAAAATAACTCTGGAATTAAAAAAAACAACAGACTTCTTATATCATTCTCTTCATTATTTGCTTGCTTCCATTGTGGCGGTTCATCTAACAATATCTAGAAATCTTAGAAATGAACACTACCCACAAGGAGTTTTTTTAACAGCACTTAAAAAAAATGGCATTTCTTTGGTAACAATGACTCATTTTTATATCATTTACAGAACTGAATCCCTTATTTCTGGTCCTTTTCCCTTTTAAAAACATCATTTTGATTAAGGTCTTTTATGCTTTTTTTTTTTAACAGTCATTGCACATTTTATGCTTTTAATAACCCCCTCCCCTCAGAGATTGAAACACCCTAGTCAAAACCTGTGTCCCATTTACAAAAGCCAAAGGATTTTTTTTTTAGAGAGAGAGAGAGAGAGTTTTAATATTTATCTTTAAGTTTTCAGCGGACACAACATCTTTGTATGTGGTGCTGAGGGTCGAACCCGGGCCGCACGCATGCCAGGCGAGTGCGCTACCACTTGAGCCACATCCCCAGCCCCAAAGATATTTGTTTTTAAACAACTGTTTGGTTAACAGTTTTTGCTCAGTAAATTTGCAGGCAGGAAATCACAAGTTTTTACCTCTGGTAGTCTTCTTTTTCCCATAAGTGGAGTTACCTATAAAATATTCAATTGAATAATTACTGGCACTGATATCTTAAGAATGGACATAATTAGGGAGGTAACCCCATCATAAGTCCTCCCAGTATCTCATCTTCACCAAAGACGAGATAAAAATTGGCTTGAGCGTTATTTTTGTAGTTTGTGTATATGGTAGTGTCAAGTTCATTGAAGAGACAGTGCTATAAAAATGTGTAAAGAAACCCAAGAGTGCTTATTCCAACTTCTTACTTAAGCTTTTGGAAAACAGTCCCCCATAGATCTAAAATCAGGTGCTATGAGGTTCACCTGGTAAAAGAGAAATCAGCTTTAAGAACAGGTCAGGGGAAGAGTGTGGCATGTGGAAAGAGGGGTGGCTGCCATGAGAAAGGGAGAGAGTGTGAGGGATCGTAAGGGCAGAGTGATAGGAAGAAACAGTACAACAGTTCAGGTTAATGAGAGGGAGAGAGAGAGAGAGAGAGAGCTCGCACCAGCCAGGGACTTATGTAACATCTTAAGGAGCAGACAGGCAGAGAAGGTTCTGCAGCCCACATGCATCTGCTCTAAAATCTGAAAATTACTTTGGAGGGTTACTTTTTATGGGTCCCTCGGCCTGATGTTTCACAAAGCTGTAGCTCCTATGTGATGCAGTGACAAGAAGCCCTGTTCCTTGCTTTTAGAAGGGACTCAGGTATTTGTTGACTTAAAGAGCTACTGTGAAGGGAGGAATATAGGGCAAGTCATTGATTCTTTCTTATAAGCCAGAATCTGCTTGAACTTTACTTTTTTTTTCCTCCAAGTGCTGGAGATGAATAAAACCAGGGGCTTTGTGCATACTAGGCAAGCATTCTACCACTGAGCCACCTATTTAAACTACTAATCCAAAGGATTCCAACCTGCCTGGCTAAGAAGCCCTCAAAAAATCATGCAGGCTGATTTCTTCACCACTGTCCTAATATTGGTACATTTTGTTTCCTCTTACTCATGTAGCCAGGATTTTTTAAATTCTTTTTTCCATCACTTTTTAAACCGGATGGGAAATAGAGACAGTAGGAAGGAGAAGATGGTTTGAGAAATGTGTTGGGGGAGGGGGGGGGCCCCGTGCACACGAGCGTGCACAAAATCTGAATAGGTGACTAGAGGCAGAAAGCCTGGATTCAAATCCATTTAGCCAGTAACGTGTAAATTTGGGCAAGTCAGTAGATTTGCCATGCCATCTCCTCATTTCCCAAGTGGGGATGTTAATACTTTTCTATATGCCTCACAAGGTGGCACTAAAGATTTAATGAAATGATGAGTATTTTTAAAGGATCAAGTTCTGTATCCGGCTAAAATAAAAGAACGAGTTAGGATGGTTATTATTGAGAGGAGTATCACTGGGTTAGGAGGAAAGGCGGGTCTGCGAACAGAAATGGCATCCCCCTTAAATGTGACAGATACCAGAAAAATAAAAAACGTCCTCAGCCCCTCGATCCACAAATTTAGCCAACGTTTTATCTTGAGACATCTCCGGAAAAAGAATTTTTGCTTTTTTCCTACTCTTCCGTGCCAGGGATATTTAATTCATTTTGTGGTTATTGTGTGCCTCCCATATGCCAGGCAATGTGTTTATTAGCTTACTGTCATCTCGTGATTAGCCCAGAGAACAATACTTCTATTTTCGAAGGACTTTCCCAGGTCATCTCCTAGACTCCTCTTTCCTTGATGATGGAAGTGGCAGTCCATCCCTCACCATTGAATATGTTGAGGACCAGAGGCTCAAAGAAATGCAGTGACTTGATAAAGGCCACAGAGTTGTGATGAAGCCAGTGGTCACCGTGGCTTTCCGACCACCCGCCTCCCGTCGTACACGAACCGAAAGACGGGAAGTTGCCAAGGTGTGTCCTGCGCGCTCTGAGGCAGACCGGGCAAGAGGGGTCAGCAGAGGTTCCCTCGTCAGAGCATCCTCTGGGCCCTGGACCCTTCCCTGGCCTGGACTCCAGTGTAGACAGGATCTGGGGCTGCAGAGCGGGGCAGGGGAACAGACCCCCAGGAAGTCTGCGTCCCACCTAGAGTCACATTCCAAGTCCCCTGGTATAACGGATCATGGCTTTGGGGACAGGGCTCTCTGGCCAGCACTTGGGCCGCTGCGTCTGGAGCTCAGAGACCCACCTCCAGTTTGGGGCTACTCTGCGGCCCCAGAGGCCCGAGGCTTTGTCACTGGGGAGTCCGCAGCCCCCTCGTGCCCCTGCCAGCTCGGCCCCTAGGAGGCACGAAACTTTTCCCCGACACCTGACCTGCCGGGTCACTCTGGGCCCGGGGAGGGGCTCTCCGTTTTTGTCTGGGGCTCGGGGATCTCGGTCTCCCAGCCCGTGCGTCTCCGGGGTCCCCTCGGCCCGCGCGACGGAGCCCCGGCGGCCGGGCGGCGGTCCTGGAGGCGCCCCCCTCGCCGGGGCGTCGAGGCGGGGTCCCGGCGGGGGTCCCGGCCGGCTCCCTCGCCCTCCGGAGCCAGAAACAAAGGCGGGAGCGCACTCGCCGCGGCCCCGCGCTTCCCGGCCTTCGGAGCCCGCAACGTCAGCGGCCGCGGATGGAGCCGCGGGGCGCGGGCTGGGCCGGCCCCTGCGCGTCGGGCGGCGCGGGTGGGCGGCGGGGCGCCGGGGGGCGGGCGCGGGCGTGCGCGAGGGCGAGTGCGAGGGAGGCCGGGCTTCCGTGTAACCGGAGCGACAAAGGCAGAGCCGGGGGCGGGCGCGGGCGCGGGGGCGGAGCGGCGGCGCCGGGACCTCGCCGCCAGCCTCCCGCTGGGCAGGCGCCCCTGCGAGCCGCCCCGACCCCCTCGCGGGGCGCACTCGGCCCGCGCCCGCGCCCTCGGGATGATGAAGAAGAACCATTCCTCCAAGAGGGTGAGTGCGCGCCGACCCGGCGTCGGGGCGGCGGGCTGGGCCGGGAGGGGCGGCCTGCGCGAGCCCCCCGCCCGCCTGGCCGCGCCCGCGCCCGCGCCCGTCCCCGCGGCCGGCCCGGGGCGCCCGGCGGCGGGGCTTTGTCTGTCGACTGGCGTCGGGGGCTGAACTTGGCTGAGTTTCCGCCGACCCGCGCCGCCTCCTCCCCGGCCCTGGCCGCCGCTGGCTCGGCTCCGCGGGGCCGTAAGACAATGAGAAAGAAAAGGAGGCGCCGCTAGCCCGGGCGCTGCCCGGAGGCCGGAGGGCGCGAGGCCGGCGGTCGGGGCCCGCGGAGGCCGCCCCCCTCCGCCCGCAGTTTCGGGGTCTTGGGGAGGGGGAGTCGCTCGGAGCCAAGACCTGGCCCCAGGGGGCAGCGGACCTGGGCTTCCAGGCTTAGAGACGAGCGGGCCGGGTCCCCTCAGGGTCTGGTCCTGATCTTGTCCCTCGGACAGGGGCCTCAGGATGGGAACCATCAGTCTGCACCGCCCGAGAAGGTCGGCTGGGTCCGGAAATTCTGCGGGAAAGGGATTTTCAGGGAGATTTGGAAGAACCGCTACGTGGTGCTGAAAGGGGACCAGCTCTTCATCTCTGAGAAGGAGGTAGGTGCCCTTTACCGCTAACTTCGCCCTGCTCCCTCGGCTTCCCCCTGCCCACGGGGTCTCCCAGCAAAACAGTGGTGGCCTTAGTCTGTACCGCGTCCGGTTCTGCTGAGAAAGGTCACCCCTGAGCCAGAAGACCTGAGTAGGAATTAGAAGTTGAGTTGCTTCGTATAAGTGTTTTTCTCTTTGCAAATACCTCTCTGACAGCAGCGATTGTCCCCTCCTAACACGTCCCCTAAGTTCTAAGCGTCCCCTGCTGTGCCTCCCACCTGTCCTGGCCTCCTAAAATGTGGACTATGGTCCTCCTTTGCTGTTGTTGCTGGAACACGATGTTCAGCTTCCCCCTGTCCGGCCCGCCACCCTGACCCGGCTTCCTTTCCTATCTGCAGTAGGGTTATCAGTAGCACAGCCATCCTGAATCATAGAAAAGACACGACCCAGGGCTGCTATCTTTTGACTCCGGTAGTGGATCTGTGAGTGCCAGATAGTTACGTTTGTAGAAGTCACTGTTCCTAACCGGTATGCTTTGTGTAGCTCACCACTCCAGTTAAAAAAGAGGGGGCATTTAACTCATGTCCTGCCCCCTTCCTGCCTACCCCTATTTGTATGAGAGGGGATAAAAATGGAGGCGTGAATCCCTGTATGTCTCTGCATGGTTTTAGCTGTGTAGTTAAACATGAAAACATAGGCCACATTTGGTCAGAACCTGCATCCAGATCATTAAATCCAACCTCTTCTCCCTTTTGTCCCCAGTGCTTGGGATGGATACCACAGTATCATACTGGAAAACTGGAATGGCTATTCTGTGACTATGTCCTGTACTCCCCTTAGGATTCCTCACCCCAGGCTAGCCGGGAAGCCCCCTGTGAGTCTAACCTCTTCTGCTTTTGGCAGTAGGCACTTTTATTCAGTAGATTATATGTAGGTAAATAAATCCTTTTATGGTATTGAAACAGACACATGTTCAGCCCGGAGAAAGTACTCATCTGGAAACAGTATCTACTGAGGCCACTAGGGAAGGGCAAAGCCATGCCAGGGCGGAGGAGATCCCCCTGCAGGGTGTCTGAACCTAGCTACTCACTCTTGGGAACTTGCTGGTGGAGAGTCTTAGGGGGGAGGTAAGGGAAGACTTTGACAGGAGGATTTATTTTTAAGGGTCACCTCTGCCAATCACAAATCCTACAGAAAGTTTTTTTCCACAATTTTCTGGCTTTCCAGTTTAGAAAGAAAGAAAGAGAGACAAAGAGTCAAAGTGTCTCTCCTGTCTTTCCCGAACTTGATAATAGAAGGAAACTCTAGTGAGCAATCGAGAGAACTTCCTACATGTCAAAGGGGGAACTAGAGAACAGTGAAAGGGTAGGAGAAACAAGTCATTTTTTTTTCTTGTTTATTTATCCAAACAGCAGAGTTTGGGTTGAAGGAACATGGTTGAGCCTTGTGTGTGGAGAATGGGATACAGAGCCAGGGAAAGGATGGAATGATCTCAGCATGGTGTCCTATGAGTCAGGAGCATCTGATCAGTCCTGAGGCCAACTGACCCCCTGTGGGGAAGGGTATAGCAAAAGAGGGAACAGCATATTGATGTTACTTTTCTTGAGAGCCTGTTTGCATGCTACTGTGGGCCTGAGTTAAATGTGAAATTGACCGAGGAATCCAAGTTTTATTCTGTTCACTTCCCAAAAGCTCCAGAACCAACAGATTCAAGATTTAAACAACAACAAAAAAGCATAGTATATTTGTAATTTATGTTTTAATACAAAAAAAAAATTCCTAACCCTCTTTCCCAGAGTTTACAGCAATCATTTTTTTTGTTCTTTCCTCCTAAAAAGGCAGGGTCTCCAACAATTACTTCCACCATAGAACTCCTTCTGTGTTTGTTGTGGATCATTTTCCAAGGGTGCCCTTTCTCAGAGCTGGGGCATCCTCTGAGCTGGATCTTAGGGAAACCTCATGGTAGAGGAAGTTAGGTTCTAGATAATTCTTAGCAAACGTGAAAAATTCCTTCTTATGGGCAATGGGTGAAGAATCAGAGGAAAGGAAATGTTAATTTGGAAGATGAGTAAATATAAATGAGATCTTGAGAATTAGCTGGGGGGGGGGACAGAACACAGTGGAGAACAAGGCTCCCAGGAGAGTCCATCTTTTCTGGGCATTAGAATATACTTGTTCTACTGCTTGTCTAACCTCGGCTCCTACCCCTGCCCTACAGTGGCTAACCTCTGTCAATGTCTCCTGTTCCCCGAGCTCCGTATCAGCTTGTTTCCCAGCTAGAACTCCTTGCCCTTCCCTCTCCCTAAGGAAAACAGAACAAGTTACTCTCTTCCCCTGGCTGCATACACACACCCAGCGCTTTCCTCTCCAAGGTTTCTGGCTTCTGCTGATAGTCTGACTCTGGGGAGGAGGGAGGGGAGGATGATGCGTCATCCTGCATCCTGGCCCCGTGTTTCTGGGAATTGTTCTTGGATGCCCCTGGCAACACCTTGTCTCACCTCCACCCATAATCCTTCAAGGCTTCTGGTCACTTCCAGCCCAAAACCAGGGATGGCTGGGAAGGGGTAGCCCTGGAGGAGCCAAGCCTTGTCCAAACGAAGGGAGCTGTGTGATCATCTGTCCTCACCATCATCACCCCCTGGTCCAGGACAATTTAGAAGGATGGACAGACCCACTCCACCACCATGTAGTCCCACAACATCATGCCAGAATTTGGGAAGCGGGTCTCCTTTGTGAACCAGTTCCAGGCAGGGAGGTATATGTCTTCCAGGGAAGAACTGAGGCTACTTTTGTTTTTTAATATGTTTGCTTAATTTTAACAGAACAAGTACTGGTGGTCTGTACTTTTCATCCTAGGAAACATGGCCATTCCTGAGGTGTTCCTAACTGAGCAGAAGAGGGTAGACAGGCTGCCCAGTCTGGATGAGTCTCTTCGTAGTAGTATATGTTAGAGGAGAGCAGGTTGGGGACAAGAAAGCCACTGTGTAAACTTGAGAGGCCAGAGGCAGCCCTTCATTCCCTCCAGACACCCTGATACTAGGGCTGTTTTGAGAATTCCCTGGGGGTGGAAAAACAGCTCCCTCCGCTGAACCGCTGAGGGCCACCAGGTCTTCCTTACTTGGGAATGATCAGATCGACCCACTCATCATGTCCCTTTAAGGGCTTGAGCCTTTTCTGCGTCCTTCAGTGGATTCATGGTGAGGAGAGGCTCTGGAAGCGGTAGCTCAGCTGAGGAGAGTAGGGTTGGTGGTTTAAAGAGAGATCTGCCTGAGGACGTGGGACCCGGAGGCTGCCCGTCTGGAGCCCCGTGATGTGGAGCCTCTGTGTGGCATGGGTCGGGTGGCCCTGTCCCGTTGTCCTCCCCTCTCCTCGGGCACAGTCAGGTCCCCAAGGCCTACCTACACTGATATTTGGGGGGAGGGGCTAAGTATTTTTATCCTCCTCACCCCCCCCCTTTGGGTTTCTCCACCAGGTAAAAGATGAGAAAAATATTCAAGAGGTGTTTGACCTGAGTGACTATGAGAAGTGTGAAGAGCTCCGGAAATCCAAGAGCAGGAGCAAGAAAAATCATAGCAAGTTTACTCTTGCGCACTCCAAACAACCCGGCAACACAGTAGGTACCTCCTCGACCTGGACACCAGGGCACTGGAGGGGCTGGGAGGGGCAGAAGGAAGACCTCCCCCTTCAGATTCTCCTTCTCTGCAGTCCTGGCTCCGAGGTCCCAAGCTGCTCTCCTGCTGGCCTTTATTATTTAACCAGAGACTATTGTGGCCATTTCCTTCTCTCCAGGCCTTTAACCTGTTCAGCCACAAAGTCCCTTTACCTGCATCCCCAGCAGCCCCCATGCCTCTCCCCTACTCTGACCCTCGCGCACACCTACATACACACATCCCCTGGGAGGAAGTCACCGGTCTCTGTGCCCTGGAAGGCGATCAGGGTTCTGACTCTAATTCCCCTGATCTAAGGAAACCAGGGAAGCCATTTCTGTCACCATCTACTTCCTCAGACATAGAAAGATCTCAAATATCTGTCCTTTATCAAACCTCTAATTCTCTCCAGAGCCACCTACCTGCTTAACTCCTCCTTAGTCGTTTCTAAAACAGAGTCCAAGCCGTGGTGACTGGCAGGGGCGGAAGCTGGGTTTCCTGGAGTTAGGGATGACTCTGGTAGCAGGAGCTGGATCCAAGAGAATGCGATTATGATTTCCTGCTTCTTCACTGTCAAGGTGAGGCGCCAACTCTAACACCCAGGCTGAAACGAGACTCTCCCCTCACAGGCACCCAACCTGATCTTCCTGGCCGTGAGTCCAGAGGAAAAGGAGTCCTGGATCAACGCCCTCAACTCCGCCATCACCAGAGCCAAGAACCGCGTCTTGGATGAGGTCAGGGGCTCACTGTGGGGAGAAGGATGCTGGGACAGAGGGAGGATTATTATTCGGGGCCCCACTCACCTGCTCCCCCACCAGCCCTTCTCTTTTCTCTCCTTTTTGAAATCCTTGTTCTCCTTTACCTTCCAAGTCTGTTCTGCCAACTCCTCTTCCCCAACATCACGATGCATGAGCCGATGTGGGGGAACCCCCTCACATCCAGTAAATCTCTTTGCCTGTGATTGCTCAAAAGTGGTTTATGGGGTGCGCGTATTTCCCAGTCCAAGCACCCTCGGGACTTGGGGGATGCTGGGTGGGACAAACAGTCCGAAGAACACCGATGACAGTACTTCTCTTCAGGTCACTGTTGAAGAAGATAGCTATCTCGCCCACCCCACTCGAGACAGAGCGAAAATCCAGCACTCCCGCCGCCCCCCAACTCGGGGACACCTCATGGCTGTGGTACGTAAGCCTAAAGAAGTAAACATTGTGGAAGGGCTAATTCGGGGTCAGTCTGTCCCAGACAGAACCGTATACCACCACCGGCATTTGAGGAAGACCTTGATAATGAGATCAACACCCCGCATTCTTCCTGATTCCTCTGAATCAGAAATATTTATTCAGCAATAACATCCTGAAAGACAGACGCAAGCTGCTGCCATTTCCTTCTCCCAGTGCCTTCTCTGAAGGAGACCTCTCCGCCCTAGGCAAGCCCTTCTACTTAACTTGCTATTTCTTAATTCCTTTGATGGTGATTTGAACTTTTTATCTTTCTGTGACTTAATTTCTCCTGCTTGTTTCCCAGATTCTCCCCTTACACCTACCAAGAGCTAAGACGTCTCTGCTCTCAGTAATTTTATTGTCTTTGGGGGGAAATGAGATGTACCACCCAGGAAAATTAAAAATAGAGAAGATGAATACCATACAAGATGACGTAAACTTCTGTGTGGTGGGTAGCTGTCTTGATGAATGACCATGTTAAGATCTGCATGGGGGCTGAGGATATAGTTCTTGCCTTGCAAGCAAAAGGCACTGGGTTCAATCCCTGGCATGCCCCCCCCCAAAAAATACAAAAGAACTACATGCATTCAGAGGAGGAAGGATCACAGCAAACCCCTGTGCCATACAGTCAATGGTTTCTTTCACTGATCTGAGCTCTTAGTTTCTAGGAAGTAGTAGCATGAATGTAGACTTTGGAGTCGGGCAGAACATAACTTTGTAGTTAACTGTGTGGTTCCTTGGAACTGCATATCTGTAAAATGGGGCAGTTGAATATCCTTACCACTTTTTAAAAACCACTGTATTCTGGAACAAAGAACACGGTTTGGCTGGGCATATGGTGCACACCTGTAATCCCAGTGACTTGGGGGCTGAGGTAGGAGAGTTGCAAAGTCAAGACCTGCCTTGGGAATGTATCCAGACCCCGTTGGTTGGCTGGAAGGTAGCCTGGTGGCTGAGGTGTGGCTCAAAGGACGCAGGTAGAAAAGGACTGTGCCAAGTGGAGCGTCCCGTGTGTGCCAAGCCCAGTACTGTGCTTGGAGCCTCCGGTAGAGGAAGTAGACACCCCTCAGGAAGCTTGTAGCTAAGGGGAGAATCTGGGTAACAAGCAGGAGAAATTAAGTTGCAGAAAGATAAAAAGTTCGAATCTCCTTCAAAGGAATTAAGAAAAGGCAAGTTAAGTAGAAGGGCTCGCCTAAGGCAGAGAGGTCTCCCAGAGAAGGCACGGTGAGAAGGGGATGGCAGCAGCTTGCATCTGTCTTTCAGACGTCACTGCTGAGATCCCTACTGATGACCATTTACCGCCCTGATTCCCACACCTTCTCCCCAGGCTTCCACCTCTACCTCAGATGGGATGCTGACCTTGGACCTGATCCAAGAGGAAGACCCCTCCCCTGAGGAGCCAGCCTCTTGTGCTGAGAGCTTTCGGGTGGACCTGGACAAGTCTGTGGCCCAGCTGGCAGGGAGTCGGCGGAGAGCAGATTCTGACCGGATCCAGTCTTCCTCAGCCCGGGCAACCAGCCTCCCTCGACCTTGGGAAAAGCCAGACAAGGGGGCCACCTACACCCCCCAGGCACCCAAGAAGTTGACCCCCACAGAGAAAGGCCGCTGTGCCTCCTTGGAGGAAATCCTGTCTCAGCGGGACGCTGCCCCAGCCCGCACCCTCCAGCTTCGGGAATCTCCAGCCCCCAGCCCACCCCACCCCAGCCAGCTGTCCCGGATCCAGGACCTGGTAGCAAGGAAACTCGAGAAGACACAGGAGCTGCTGGCAGAAGTCCAGGGACTGGGAGATGGCAAACGCAAGGCCAAGGACCCCCCACAGTCTCCACCCGACTCGGAGTCTGAGCAGCTGCTGCTGGAGACCGAGCGGCTGCTAGGAGAGGCGTCCTCGAACTGGAGCCAGGCAAAGAGAGTGCTGCAGGAAGTCAGCGAGTTGAGGGACCTGTACAGACAGATGGACCTGCAGACCCCCGACTCCCACCCCAAACAGACCACCCAGCACAGTCAGTATCGGAAGAGCCTGATGTGAAGGACAGGAACTTGGTGGGGGGCTTACAGATTCTTATCTCCAAGTGTTGCAGGATAAAAGTTTTTTATTTACCTCAGTCAAAAAAAAAAAAAAAACACTATTGAACTCACTGCTCTTGCTGGTGCCTGACCCCCTAAGCCTTTGTCCCCCTACCCACTTTCCTTACTCAACTCCCCCTCCTACTTGGCCCCTATAACAGTAATAAGGAGCTTCCCTGCACCAAGAAGGACACAGTCTGCTCCTTTGACACTCCCCTCCCTCCCACCCCCCAGCGCACGCACAGCCTTCTGAGTCCAGAGGGAGCTGCGGAGGAGGGGTTTCTCGTGTGTCCCATTCCAGGTTCTATCTGAGGGTGAAATTTCAGCTGCCCCACTTCAGTTCCAGGAATGTGGAGGACAGTGCCACCTGCCCATGCCATAGGAGAAGTGAGATTTACCCCAGCCCTGAGGAGGATATGTGGAATTTAAATCTCCCTGCCCAACGCTGGCTCCTCACCCATAGTAGTGAGTCTCTGGTTGAGAGTGAACTACGTGGGGCTGGGGCTGTAGCTCAGTGGTGGAGCACCTGCCCCTCATGCATGAGGACCCGAGTTCAACCCCAGTATATCATGAAGCGAGACTGAGCTGCTAGGAGGTGCTTTCTCCATCTCCCAAGCCCTGCCAAGCATGGAGTCAAAGATACACCTTTGGATGGTGGGACTGGTTTGGTCATTTGACGAGGGGGTGACTAACATAGGGGAAATGGGGATAGCTGACCCCATGGAAGAACTGAACTAAGAATGAAACTGACTTGCCATGCAGGCTGGGTAGGAAAAGGGGAAAACCAAACCTGGGCCTGGGTTCCTCTTTCTGCCAAGTGAGGTTTCCTGTTGCCACTCCCTGTCCTTCCTCAGGGGCTCCCACCAGTCAGCAGATCCAGGTCAGCTGCAAAACTCATGTCTGCTCCCACCACCATTGTGCCTGCCTGCCTCACAGCCTTCTCTGAGGTCCATCCCACACAACTCGTTTTGTTTGCTGCTTTTCACTGAAATTTTTTGTTTGCCTTTTCAGTACTAGGGGCTGAGCCAGGAGTGCTGTACTACCTAGGTACACCCCCAGCCCCTATTTTATTTTTTATTTGGGGTCGGGGTCTTTCTAAGTTGCCAGGGCTAGCCTCAAACTTGCAACCTTCCTGCCCTAGCCTCCTGAGTCACTGAGGTTACAGGCATGTACCACCACACCCAGCTCTCTAAAGTTTCTAGGATCTGTTAGTAACAGTGCTAAGGTCTAGAAGAAAGTTGTGAAGGCAAGATATGAGTGATTTTTGGAAAGAAGGGGTCAGAGAGCATCTGGATCAAGTGAATAAGGGATTAAAGACACACACATCCCTGGTGAGCTTCTCTTGATGGTCTTCCCTAGGTCTCTTCTCACAACCAAGAGCCAAGTCCTAGAGCTTCACTGGGGGAGAAAGGAGAGGAAATAGGGACAACCCACATATAGATACCAGTCATGAGCCTGTTGGATGTTAGGAAAATTGGGTAGGAAGGAGAGGAGAATCCTTCTCGAGAAAGAAGGATTCGATTCCTTTTGTGTGTGTGTGTGTGTGGTGCTGGGATTGAACCCAGTACCTGGTGCACACGAGGCCAGCACTCTGCCACCTGAGCGAGATCCCCAGCCCCCTTCTGTTCTTGACATTGCTCCTACAACCACATTAGATCAGGGAATCTCTCCAAGATAAACTGTCTAGGGATGAGGGATTCCTGCTCTCTTTTTAGGCCCCCACCACTCACTGTCATGAAAGTTTTCTGTCGATGCAGCCTAGAGTTATCTAGTCTCTTCATGGAGGAAAGGGTATTCTGTTGGATTCAGGGAAAGTGCACTTGCTGTCATTACCAGCATCTTCTGGGGGATGAGATGAGGGAACCTAGTTCTTCAGGTTTCCTGTCCTCCAAATAGACTTCACTCTCCAAAATTCTAAGCCTGGTCATCAGCGTCACCCATTGCCACAGATAGTGAAAGTCTGAGTTAAGTTTTTATTTTCTCGTTATGAGTCTCCATTTTTGTATTAATTTTATTTTACCAGCATTTTTCCTTTCTCTCCGCCTTGTCACTCCCACATAATGAGAAAAAAGACAAAAGCAAGAATAACAGTGTGTGTCCCAACATGCCAATCATCTGTGGTTCCCAGGGGAACCGGGAAATGAAGGGAGACCTGCAGAGGGAATGGCAGGTGAGCAAAAGCAAAGGACGAAGGCCAGAGGAGACCTGGGCACTGGGTCCTAGGGTTTTCAGTCCCCGGAATCGGCAGCTTCCAATTCTCCAGCAACTGCCAAAATATCCACATCACAAAATTGGGGACATGAAACCAGACGGATCTGGATTCAAGTTCTCTGTCCCTCTTTAGTTATGAGGTCCTGGGCAAGACACAAGCTTTCAGAGTGTCAGTTTTCTCATCTGCAAACTGCAGAACTGTTAATTGGGTGAGGACAATGGAGGGAAATGCATGTCGGTCAGTAAGTGGCTGCTATGCCTGCTATCATCCGTGGGGCCCCGTGGGCAACGGACAGGAAGTCCCGGTGGCTAGACCCAGGTTGAGAGTCAGTGCACTAACTCATTATCACTTCATTTTAGTCCACACACTTGATCAGGCCACACGCTGTGCCCGCTGTGCCCCTACCTCTTCAAAGGAAAGAGTGTGCCCGCTGCAAAGGGGGGGTGGAAACGCTATTCCCAGGCTTCAAGGACTTCAGAACTTAGCACAAAGCCAGGCTTCCCACTAGAAAAACACAGAGTGCCTTTGTGGTGGGCTACCAGCAAGATTTCTGGTCTGGGGTTTGGCTCATTGGTTCATTGGCCTACCCTGTGGAAGACCCTGGGTTCAACCCCCACACCTGCAAATAAAGACAATTTTGTTAATGTCGGCTGTGTGTGTGAGCTCAGGCACCATGACAGGCTCAGGAAGCATTCCTCTGATTTCCCCTCCTCCTAGCACCTCTCTTCCCTCCCTCCTTCACTCCAAACCATTTTCCTGCAACATTTCTCTTAGTTCCTCCAAATAACTGTGTTATGCAGTAAATGGGTGGATTGAGTCAAGAAAGGCTCCGTGGCTACCTGGGGCAGCTTCCCTATGACACAGCTGCCAAAGGGCATTTCCAGGATGTCTGGACTTTCCTCCCTTCCTCTCCCCCAACAACTTTGCCTTAGGCTTTTTCTTAGCCAAATGAACTGGGAAGGGGAGCACCTTTGGGTGGCCCCAGGATGGGGAGAAGGGAAAATCCAGGGAGCAGAGTTGAGACATCGTGATAGATAAAGACGGTCAAGAGCCAAACGCTTCATTCCTAATTCCGTGGCATCGTCCTCTGCTCTCCCAGCCTCTGCCTTAAACTGTGGAGAGGTTGGGGGAGTGGATACAAGCACAGTCCTGATCTTCCTACATTAGGAAGAGTGTCTGAGAGTCGGCCTGGCAGGCTGACGAGGTCATCTGCATGCAGTTTCCACAACCTAGCTGTAGGTCGTCTAGGACGAGAAGAAAAGGAGAAAGAAAGGAAAAAGGCACATGTTTCTCCAACCCCTGCTCCAACCCTCACCAACGCCACGCTAGGCCTCAACTCCAACCCCAGGGAAATAGCTCTTGCCTCCCTCCTCACCCCACTATCCCAACCCCGGAGCCAACAGCAAATTTACCTCCTTCTCCCCAGAAACCAGCCCCAAAGAACCTCTCCCCTGTCTGCACCTCACAGGCAAGCAGACCAGCCCACTCTACAGCCCTCAAACTGGGCTCCGCACCCTCCCACAACACACACACACACACACACACACACACACACACACACACACAGCCGTCTCACTCCCGCCCTAAGCTCGGTTCTTTCTTTTTCTGCTATCCTTCTACCTCCCGGTCTCCCAACAGCAGCCAATCCCCAGCCTGCTCTAGAGCCACACCATATATGGAGAGGTTGGAAGGAAACCCGAGTAAAAGCAGGAGCGAACACACACACACACACACACACACACACACTCACACACACACACACAGAGTTTAAGTGCATTTCTGCACATGATCTTTGTGTGTATCACATGAGTTCCGCGGTCCCCGGTTCATCCCACCCACAGAATGAGGAACCTGTTTGCTATTCCCCACTTTTATTCATGCCCCAGGAGAACATCACTCCAATGGCTGCCTCTGACCTAGATTCCCTGCACTAATTACAAGCCTAACGAGATCTAACAAACACCCAACTTAGCACAGCTGAGACCCTCGAGGTCAATTAGTGCAGCCCAGCTCCACTCAGGAAATGAGAGATGGAGCCTGAAAGTCGCCTACATGCCTTACCCAACCCCACTGCCACCCTGGGGTTTGGAAGCAAGAATCGGGAGAACGCAAAAATTAGCAGGACCAGTTTAAAAATAGGATCTTGGAGAAGTGTGGGGAGAAGTGTGTTAAGGTTGGGGAGCAGTTGGACGATAACAGACTCCCACCTCCTCCTAACTGACCATAAGCATAGAGGCTGATACCACTCAACAAGGATGGACACCGGCGATTTTCCTAAGGACTTAATATGAGGAACTGAAATTCATAGAAAAGCAAGCACAGGAACTCTGGTTCTGAGTCATGACCTTCAGCTCTGCACTCCTCTTCCTCTTAGCTTCCAGCTGGTTTGGGATAGCCTAGAAATCACCCCTTTCTTTCAGAATACTAGACCCAACTTCATTTTCCCTTTTCCTTCCTACAAATATTAAAACCATGACAGCAAACGTCCCCTTCCTCCTAATATTCCGTGCGTAAGTGCATTCGAACTAGAACCCAGGACCTCAAGCAAGCACTCTACCACTGAACTACACCTGCAGCCCTTCTTATTGTATTTCGTTTTGAGTTAAGGTCTTGCTAAATTGGCCAGGCTGGCCTTGAACTTGCAATCCTCCTGCCTTAGCCTCCAAGTCCCTAGGATAACAAGTGTGTGGTCTGGCTCTCAGGGTTCCTTTCCTTAGGCACAAAGCAAGACAATGGAATAGCTTCTCTAGCCCAGAGTCCTAACCTCCATCCCTAAAGAGAACTCCTACAGAGGTGTAAGGGGGAGGGAGGGAGAGGGCTAGTGGACTGCTTTATATGCCAGAGGAGAAGTGAACTTACAGCCACCTCAGAAACAGAATGCTCCTGCCAGGGGCAGGCCTGTCATCCCAGCAGCTCAGGAGGCTGAGACAGAAGGATCCCGAGTTCAAAGCCAGCCTCAGCAATGGTGAGGTGCTAAGCAACTCAGTGAGACCCTGTCTCTAAATAAAATACAAAATAGGGCTGGGATGTGGCTCAGTGGTTAAGTGCCCCTGAGTTCAATCCCTGGTACCAAAGAAAAGAAAATTATGGAAGTGGATAGAAGAGGAAGTGGGGTCCAGTTGGTTTGAGAGATGATAGATAAGAAAGAATCTCAGATGACATTCAATTTTCTTCCTCAGGCAGCTAGAGAGATAGAATCATTCCTGAACACAGGAGATGGGGCCAGTCGCAGTGGCACATGCCTGTAATCCCAGTGACTTGGGAGGCTGAGGCAGGAGGATCACATGTTTAAAGCCAGCCTTAGCAACTTAGGCCCTAAGCAACTTAGTGAGACCCTATCTTAAAATAAAAAAACAAAAAAGGGCTGGCGATGTGGCTCAGTGGTTAAGTGCTTGGCGTTCAGTCCCTGGTACTGCCCCCCCCCCAAACAACAACAACAACAACAAAAAAAACAAAACAGGAAATATGGGAAAAAGAAAAAGAAAAATTTTGAGTTGTGTTTTGAATCTGACTTGTTAATAATAGGGAAACACAAAAGCGAGATGTCTACTCTAGGCATTCAGGGATATGGATCAGAAGTTAGGAGGGAAGTTGGCATTAAAGAGGCAAATTTGAGAGTCATAATCTTGCTGATGGTAACTGAAGACATGGAAATAGATGAGTTCACCTAGAAAGAAGCATGTAAAGAAATAGAGAATATGGTGGTGACTAAGGCAGGAAGGTAACAATTTGATGCCAGTCTCCACAATTTAGTGAGACCGTGTCTCAAAGAGGGCCAGGGATCTTGGGAGGCTGAGGCAGTAGGATTGCAAGTTCAAGGCTAGCCTCAACAACTGTAAGGTGCTAAGCAATTCAGTGAGACCCTGTCTCTAAATAAAATACAAAATAGGGCTGGGATGTGGCTCAGTGGTTGAGTGCCCCCGAGTTCAATCCTTGGCACACGCGCACACACACACACAAATGCTCCTCCCCAACACCCCCCCCCCCCCCGCTCCACCAGCCCTAGCTACAGAGGGCAGAGGGCAGTACTCTGCTAGTACTACACCGCCTTGTTCACAACTCACACTTATGCAGTAACCAAGAGCCCAGAGAGCAGGACGTTTCACATAATGTGCCACATCTATATGGTGGTGACTCCCGAATGTATTTCTTAAACCTAAGTCCCAAACCTCTCCCATCAAAGTCCTCATAGCCAAGGGTCTATTTGATACCTCTACCTGTCTAAAAGGAGCCTTAAACACTGTAAATGGGTGCCGTGGTGCAGGCCTGTCATGGCAGCAGCTCAGGAGCCTGAGACAGGAGGATCACAAGTTGGAAACCAGACGCAGAAATTTAGCAAGGCCCAAGCATGTTAGTGAGACCCTGTCTCAATTTTGTTTTGTTTTTTTTGGTACCAGGGATTAGACCCAGGTGCTCTTAACCACTGAACCACATCCCCAGACCGCCCCCCCCTTTCTAAATAATTTATTTAGTGACAGGGTCACACTAAGTTGCTTAGGGCCTTGCTAAGTTGTTGAGGCTGACTCTGAACTCATGATCCTCCTGCCTTAGCCTCTGGAGCTGGTGGGATTACAGGTGTGTGCCGCCATGCCCAGCCCACAAAAAAAAAAAAAAAAAAAAGAAAAGAAAGAAAGAACTGGAGATATGGCTAAGTGATTAATTGTTCCTGGGTTCAATTCCCAGTGCCAAAAAAGGAAAAAGAAAAAGAAAAGTCCTCAATCAACCTCCCACGTACTCTTTTACTATGTGAGTTTACTGTTCTTCTGATTCAAGAGGCATTGCTATTTTTCCAACTGTTCCTCAAATCTTGTGACTTGGCTTTGACCAATAATAGAACATGCCATATGTGTAAGTTCCAGAGCTTAGGCCTTAAGGAAATGTGTAGTTTCCACCCTGGACCTCTTAAAATTCAGCTGCAGGTCTAGTATCCTTGATGTGACACCATGTGGTGAAGAAGGTCCCCAAACCGCATGGTTCCATCCCAGCACCTAAGCCTGCTGCCCAACCCAACCGAAGGCTATGAACTAGAGGACCAGCTGCCCGGCCGACCCCCTGAATTCTTAGGAAATCACAAAGCACTGTGGCCTTAAGAGAGTTTGGGGATGCATTTTTTTTTAATATTTATTTTTCGATGCACACAACATCTTTGTTTTATTTCATGTGGTGCTGAGGATTGAACCCAGTGCCCCGCGCACGCCAGGTGAGCACGTTACTGCTTGAGCCACATCCCCAGCCCAGTTTGAGGATGCTTTGTTACTCAGCAAAGCAAACTAAAACAAAAACTGGCTCTTGGAAGTAGGATGTTGCCATAGTTAAAACCTAAAACATGTGATATTGACTTTGGGACCAGCTACAGAGGCAGCATGGACGTGCTAGTACAGGCTAGATGGTCAGGAAGAAATAGCCATTGGGACTAGGGAAAGGCCCTGCCGTGTTTTATAGTAGTTCATGTCACCTGCGGAAGTGGAATGTTCCTGAGAAGCCCACTAGAGATGGCCAGGGTGATGTCCAGGCATAATGGCGAAAGTACCAACAAGGTAGGACTGATGAACTATGACAAGAAAGATGAAGTAAAAGGAACTTTTCAGTTTGTAAGCAAAACTTGAAGGAAAACAGAGGGCTGGAACAGTCTCCAGCTTAAAAAACAAAAATAAATCAACTTTCACCAGTGGTAATATAAGAAAATGATCTGATCTAAGAAATCACTTTGGCCAGTGGGGAAAAATGGGACATTTGAAAAGTTCAGCAGTACAATGCATACGGGGACAGTGGAAATGGCTGGTTGACACTGCACTGCCTTCGTGTCTTAGAGAGATAAGGCAAAGCAGCTAACATACCATGGAAACCATCTGTGAAGGCCTCTGTCTCCCAGGTAGGAGGAGAGTGTAAGAGGACTAACTCTGACTTGATAGATGTGGAACTTCCAGAACTACCCTCAGCAGGCAGACCTGCCATGCCAAGGTCTGGGCTCTGCTTGAGAATCCAGGACTGGAACCCTGACACACTGGTGGGGACATTTGGTGCCAAACAAAGATTTTTTTAAATCTTTGTTTTATTTATTTATTTTATGTGTTGCTGAGGATCGAGCCCAGTGCCCTCATGCATGGGAGGCAAGCGCGCAACCACTAAGCTACGACCCCAGCCCCCCAACCAAAGATATTTAATTTCCAGTTTCCCCTCAACCCCCATAATCTTCAAAAGTACCCGGCCCTCCCCCATTAACAGCCAACATCAGGGGCTGGGATGAAGCTCAGCTGGTAGAGGGCTTGCCTCACATGCACAAGGCCCTGTGTGCAGTCCCCAGCACCACACCCCCCCACACACGCACACACGCGCCAACATCGCCTGCCACTCAAGAAAAACAATACAGAGGTCTTTTCTTACAAGGTAATGGGAGTGCCCCTCCAGATCTGCCCCATCCCTCTCCTGGCTGCCAGAATGATAACTGGGGCCAAGTCACAGCACAATTCAGCCAAGAACATGCTGGACCTCATTAGGGAGGAAAGAAAATAATACCCAACATGTACCAACAGGAGCTGTGAGGTTCCCGTGGATCTGGATATATATTTTTTCCCCTTGGTGATACTGAAGATTGAACCCAGAGCCTTGTGCATGCTAGACAAGTGCTCTATCACTGAGCTACATCCCCAACCCTGAATCTAGATTTTGATGATACAAGAATATAACAGTGAGTAAGAAAGAGTTTTTCAATTGGAGGGAACCCTCTTAGGATACAGGATTTACCCTTCAGCAAGGACCACAGGAGATGGTTTGGATGTGCTATTAGGGTACCCCTGGAATCCTAGAAAAAGTGATGCTCTACACTGAGCAAAGTTGAAATTCATGAATTTGCTATATCAGCGGTAAAGGAAGGAATTTAGAAGCTTGGGGAAGTAGACAAGCTGAATGGATCTATTATCTGAGACTGAGCATGGGGTTATGTTTCATGGAAGATCCTGAGACAACATTCACCACAACTGCGAAGAGTGCAGCGCGAATCTCAGTGATGATGGTTCTCTTCTGCAAGCCAGGCATGAAGGTGGAGAGGGAGTAACAGAGCTGGGATTATTGATAGCAACAGAAACAAGACTCCCAATCCCACTGCCAAGCCAGCAGACCAGGGGCAGCAGTAGATCCCAGGGAGCCCAATCATCTCAATGACAGCAAAGTTAAACAGTGGGTCAAGAGGACTTAACTCACACGGAATTAAGTTGGTTAATAAAAGTTTATAACCCCAGGGGCAAAATAGATGGGCAACCAACCAGGACACTGCTCAATATACATAATGAAATTCAATATATATAATAGATGAGCAGGAGCTTGATCGCAGTTGCCCCAATGCCAAGTCAAAAAGTCCTGAAGTAACCAATAAATAAAATAAAATAAAAAGTCCTGAAGTAGAGAAAACCCATGTGCACTGGGGATGAGGATGTAAAACTAAAAAAACTAAAAAGGGAATTGCCACATGACCCAGCAGTCTCACTCCTGGGTATGTATCCAGAAGAATTAAAAGATGAAGCTCAAGGAAATATCTTCATAACCATGTTCATGGACGTATTATTCACAGTAGCCGAGAGGAGGAAGCAACTTAAAAGTCCATCTATGGATTAATGGATAATAAAATATGGTATAAACATATAATATAATATTATTCACTCTTAGAAAAGACGGAAATATTGTCCCATACTACAACATGGATGAACCTTAAGGAAATTATGCTAAGTGAAATAAACCAGTTACAAAAAGACAAGCACTGCGTGATTCCACTTATGCGAGGTATGTGATGGCATCCTGAGAAAGAGGAAGTAGACAGATTGCCAGGGGCTGGGGGGATGAGGAGGTACTGTGGAATGGCTCTGGAGTTTCACTATTACAAAACGAAAAAGTTCCAGGGCTCAGTTGCACAATATTGTGAATATGCTTAACACTGCTGGACTGCACACTTAACGATTAAGATTATAAATTTTATGCTATTGACCACAATCTAAAAATATGTTTTAAATATTTTTTTTAAAGTCATAATCCCGGGCCCATTTCCTAGATCTGAGGCAGTTTTCAGACTTGATATCTATTAAATGAAAAAAGCAGCCAGGTTCCCAGGAGAAAGGACCCTTCAGCATCACACTAAGTGTATTCTATAATAATTCTACCAGTCCTTCTTCCAAAAGAGGGAATCAGACATTTTTCCCAGGCAACTGTAGACTAGGGAAAGGGGAATATCGACATGTTTTGAATACAGGACACAGGGTCAGAAATGACCCTGATCTTCAGAAACCTGAAATATCATTTGTAGATCCCCATGAGTGAGAGGAGCCCTTGAGCAGCTGGAGACGACTCAAAGGGAAGAGGTAAAGGAGTCCTCTGAAATCCAGCTTTGAGTAGGTCCACTGGATCCATGACCCCACTCGTCCCTAAACTTGTAACAGATTAATAAACCTGGCAGGTGGAGAAGCCCCCACATTGGGTCCTTGGTTTATGATATAGGAATATCACAGGGGACAGGTCGAAGGGGAACTTCTGAAATGGTGCCCTTCTCTCCATTTCCTTAGGACAAGATAGTAAATTTAAAACAATATCCCATTTTGGAAGAAAAATAGGAATCAGTGTCCCCTTAAGGATCTCAAGGAAGCTGAGAAAGTGAATTAGTTAATTCACCAATCAGGCTCCTGCAGAAATGGTCCTGGAGAACACCACAGACTGCGGTCGCTCACTCAAGTCCTGATGGAAGCCATCGGGCTGGATCTGACCTCAGGCGAGAACTGCAGGTATGTGACATTGTGTTGGCTGCTGGGCCGGCAAATGCATTCTCCTTTATTTCAATAACAAAGGAGAGTCAGAAGCAGTATTTTCAGGGGCTGCACAATATTCATTTAATTTTTCCTTATCCCCAAGACTGGTAACTCTCCCAGTCTAGGTCAGGATGTATTCAGAAAGGATCTCGGCCAACTCAACTTCCCACGGACACTGACCCACTGCACCAGTGAGTGACATGTTGATTGGGGAAACTGAGCAAGACACATGCACTTTAGAAAGTGGGACATGAATTCTATAAATACACTGAAACCTGCCCTTTCAGTAAGATTTTCTGGTGTCCCATGGTCAGGGGTGTGCTAGCACATCACAGCTAGAAGAGGACAAACCACTCCCTCTGGCATGCACAAAGGTGGGAACACAGTGCCGAGAGCCTCTTTGAGTTCTGAAGGCAACACATTCCACCCTCAGGAACACTGCTTTAGCACTTAGGCTGAGTGGCATGCAAGGCTGAGGGGATTTTGTTTTTTTTTATTTTTTGGCTTTGTTTTGTTTTGGGTACTGGGGATTAAACTCAGGGGCACTCCACCACTGAGCCACATCCCCACCCTATTTTGTATTTTACTTAGAGACAGGGTCTCACTGAGTTGTTCAGCACCTTGTTTTTGCTGAAGCTGGCTTTGAACTCGTGATCCTCCTGCCTCAGCCTCCCAAGCCATTGGAATTACAGGTGTATGCCACTGCACCCAGCCAGGCTGAAGTTTGTTTTGTTTTTTTTTTGTTTTTTTTTTTTTAAGAGAGAGTGAGAGAGAGAGAATTTTTAATCTTTATTTTTTAGTTCTCGGCGGACACAACATCTTTGTATGTGGTGCTGAGGATCGAACCCAGGCCGCACGCATGCCAGGAGAGCGCGCTACCGCTTGAGCCACATCCCCAGCCCCAGGCTGAAGTTTTGAGTGGGGGCTGGGGAAGGAATACTGAGCCTGATTGGCAAAAGGAGTTAGAAGCGTGGTTGTACGATAGGACTAGAGTATGTGTGGAACTCAGATGACCGGCCTGGGCACCTTGACACCATCTTCAGGACCTATTGTGGCGTCAAGAGCAAGTGCAGCCCAGCCTGGGGATGGCTGGTGTTATCAGGGACTCCTAGCCCCTTGAGAATAAGGGTTTATGTTTCCTACCAGGTAAGACCAGCCAAGATGATGATGGTGTCATCTCTAGCAGACAGCAGGAATGGAATGTAGAATGGATAATAGAAGGTCGGACCAGTTACAACCCCAAAACCTGTGCTTATCCCACTGATCTCCCTCTTTTAAGTCTCTTTAGGAGCCAACTGGAAGTCCAAAACAGCAACTCCTGATGTGTACTGGAAACGTGGATCCACATGGAGTAAGAGGAAGCGCCCCACCCAGATCTGTCTGAGCAGCCTGCCTTTCAAACACCAGAGGCACTTAGCCAGCTGCCTGCTCCTACTGCCTTCAGGACCTGACTCACGTTTCCCCCAGGATCACTCCTCCCCAGGCCGCCCCTGGCCGGTGGCTGAGCAGCGTGGAGGGGTTACCAGGCTGCACATTTCTGCCCAGTAGGAACTCTTCTCTGAGACACCTTTGCTCTGGAGTCCCCCATGAGTTGCCCAAGAATCGATCTGTATTTCAGTACCCATTGCTCATCCTGCTTCCTCTCCCCTTTCCTCTGTGTGTGTGCGTGTGTGTGTGTGTGTGTGTGTGTGTGCGCGTGCATTATTAAGGATTGGATCCAGGAATGCTCTACCGCTGAGCTTTTTATTTTTTATTTTGAGACAGTGTCTAACAGGCTGGCCTCAAACTTCTGATCCTCCTGCCTCAGCCTCCTGAGCCTCGAGGATTACAGGTGTGCCCCACCAGGCCCCGCTCACCTTTCCTTTATAGTCACTACCCCCTTCCAATGGCTGGTACACTCCTGACTCCTCAGCACTGCTTCCCACAGGCCCAAATGACGTGCCTTTCTTCCTCTCCCTTTCCCCACCCTCAACCTCTAATCCATCAGAAAGTCTTTAGAGGGTCTACCCTAGAGCACATCTAGAATCTGACCATACCTCTCTCTGTCCACCCTCACCGACAGCTACAGTCTTCGGGTGACCCCTCTCACTGTTTCTCCTCTGTCCATCTAGCGGCTGCATGTCTTTCTTAAGCACTGTTGTGTATCTTTATTTGCAGTGCTAAGGACGGGCTCTAACCCAGGCCTCATGCCTCCAGGCAGACTCTCCACCACTGAGCCACATCCCTGCCCCTGGCACGTCTTCCTGAAGCAATTCATTCCACCTCTCTACTTAAAACCATCCCCACGTGGGCTGGGGCTGGGGCTCAGTGGGAGAGCACCGGCCATGCATGTGTGAGGCCCTAGGTTCAATTCTCAGCAAAAGGAAGGAAGGAAGGAAGGAAGGAAGGAAGGAAGGAAGGAAGGAAGGGAGGGAGGGAGGGAGGGAGGGAGGGAGGGAGGGAGAAAGGTCTATCGACAACTAAAAAAAAATAATGAAAATTTTAAAAATAAAAATAAACAAAAGCATCCACACTTCACATCACTCTTAAAAACCCAAATCCTTCCCTTGGCACTAGGCCCTTTATCATCCGACCCACGCTCATCTCCAACTCGTGTCCTCTGAGTAAGCCTCCTTTCTGTTCATCCAACACCCCAGTCTCTCTCCCACGTCGGTGTTGCTTGCTCTTCCTTTTGTATAAAAAAATTCTTGTTTTCTTTTAAAAATCCTTATTCAAACATCAGCCCCTCTGGGACCTTTCTCTGGCCACCCTGTCTTGAGGGCTCCTTTCAATGGATTGTTACCATATCATCCTGTTGGCCACCTTCGCAGTGACTGCAGTTTGATCATCCACCTCACTCTCCTAACACAAGCCCCCAGGGGCAGGGCCCTGGCTGGTCCTCTGTTCCAATGCCCTACATGCAATATGAGTCAATTATTATTGTGCAATAAATGATTGAAAAAAAGACTTGCCTAAGCCATCCATACCCTGCCACATCCACTCCCCACCATTTAGTTCCATTATAATAATATTTAAATATTTTGATGGCCTCTTACATTTTTTTTGTACCAGGGGTTAAACTCAGGGGCACTTGACCACTGAGCCACATTCTCAGTCCTATTTTGTATTTTATTTAGAGGCAGGTCTCACTGAGTTGCTTAGTGCCTCACTTTTGCTGAGGCTGGCTTTGAACTCCTGATCCTCCTGCCTCAGCCTCCCTCAGCCACTGGGATTACAGGCCTGTGTCACTGCGCCCAGCACCTTATTTTATTTTTGATCATTATAAATAACCTTGTGAAGAAAATAAAACAGAATTACCCCCAGATTAAGGATTTAAAAAATTGAAGCTGAGGGAAGTCATCAAACCAGCAAGCATCAAACTCTAAATCTAAGTGCAATGATGCCTGATACCAGTTACCAGAGTCAGGCCAGACCTACAGGGTAAGAGGCCAGCCTCCCACAGGATGCCAGGCACAAACCGGGGTTTCCTGCTAGCCCCTCTGACTTGATAATTTGCCTGAATGAGTCACACAACTCAAAAAAGCATGATATTTACAATTAAGGTTTTATTTAGCGAAAGGATACAAATGAGCCACAAAAAGAGACACAGGAGGCAGGATCTGGGAGGGGCCAAAGCTACACTTCCCCGTTCTCCATGGAGTCCTCGACGTGCCCCTCGCAGCCCTGACATGGGGCAGTGCTCGGCAGGACTGCAGCCAGGGGAGCCCCGAGTGTTTGCTGTCAGGGTTTTGGGCCTTGCCCACGAGGCTGACCTTCAGAAGTGATGGGCCTGTTCCAGAGCCCCCAGGACAAATCACACTGTTCAGCCGTGATGTGGCCAACCTCCCAGGCGAACAGAGGCAGGCCCGGGAGGGAGGCCTTCCAGGGCCCAGAGATCACGGCTCGGCGTGGACAGCCGAGGCCAGACTTTCTTTGGGTACAATTAATTCTTCACCGTACACCGGAGTTCTACTCTTTGTTTGAATTTCAAATCTAGGCTCTCAACACAGTATCCTGTTTAACCTTCCATCTCTATGCTTTGACCCATTTTTCCACTTTTAGGTTCCGCCTCAGGACCACTGGAAGGACAAACAGACCAACAACCAGCCACGACCTGAAAAGAGCCAGAGCTCAAAAGTCAGCAAAGCCCTTATCATCCAGCAAGAGACACACTGTTTATAAGAGAAATGACTTCAAGTTCTTCTTTTTTACATGAAATAAAAATGTTCTAATAAATGTAAGTGTTAGTAAGAAAAAGACCAAAACAACGCTGGGCGTGACATCAGAGCCACATAATACTGTGATCTACGTGACATTCTCTGATGAGACACTACGACCTGGCAGACTGTGATTCCTGCAGATTCACATGCCAAGAAGATGCCAGCCACTGACTGAGCTGAGGATCCGGTGCTTCCCGGGGGAGGGGTGGCTGCGCAGTGTCGTGGGGGTGCAGGATTGCCGTCCTTCTCCCACTTTTTTCACACTGTGATTGCGGTTATTAACTCTGAAGTAAAAACTGTCATCCTGCTGTCATTATAAACACTTGTTAAGGCTCCAAGTTGCAAAGTATGTTTGGTCTTCAAGTGCAACCACGTGTTTATTTACCTTTCTCCCAACTGGATGGTGAGCAGTTCACACAGGTGCTCAGGGAATGGTTTTAATGATACCTACAAGAACTTAACTGGTTTGAGTTTTTAAAAAAGAATTACAGAACACAATGAAAACATAATAAAAGTATAACGCCAACAATAATGAAAGCATAAGAAGGCACTGAAGTTGCCTATGGAAGGCCAGGCTTCCAGTTCGGCCCCGTTCCTTACTGTTGGTTGATACTGGGCAGGTGTCACTTCCTAAATCTATTTCCTCATCTGAAAAACTCACTTTCTCTACTCCCCCCTTAGGATACTTGTAAGGAGTCAATGGATTTTAAGGCATCTTGCAAACTGTAACATACCTTGCTGATGTTGTTATTTCAACAACAACAACAAAAGGGATTTTAGAAGTGGCCTGCATTTCCCTAGGAAGCAAAATGATGGGAGAAACACACTCAGGAATCTCAGGCCCAGGCAGAGTGAGATCAGGGAAGCCACATCTTCCCTGAGCCTCTTGGAGAACAAACAGTCCCCAGCTGATAATAGTTCAACTTGGAACTTGTCAACTCTATTATGGTACAAAAGCAATATGCATTCAGTAGAAATCAGACCCCATGCATCAGATGCTCTCTCCGTGCTGGGCCGTGGCCGTGAGTCACAGTCCCGGACATCCCACAATCAGCGGCGGGGGCTGGGGAGGGAACCTGACGGCCCTGGACAGTGTGCTGTGCCGCCAAGCTGTTTGGTAGATTAGGTGTATTAAACGCATTTCGGTTCATGATTTTTTTTTCAACTGTTGGGACATGACTCATCATAAGTGGAAGAGCATTTGAAATCCAGAAGTGAATTATTTCTAGCTCCAACTATTTATGTGTCTACTCTGAAATTCAATTTCTTTCTATCAATCCCTCCAACCTCAGTTCTATCATCTGTTACACTGAAACAAAACATGCCTTATCTCAGAAGGTTTGTTAGTGGGTTCAAATGAGATAATTGTTGCTGAAGTCCCTCTGGCAGCCATAAAGCACTAACAGAAATATAAAGAAATCTATTAAGAAAGCCCTGAATGTAGGGAACGTTCAGGAAGAGTTTCGACAAAGCACACGAGGTGTGGGAGGCTCACCAGGGCAGCCACATCCCAGGAGAGAAGAGAATATGCTTCTGTCTATTGTCTTGGGTCAGATAATGCACTGACTTACAAACACAGACCCTTTCCCCTCCACCCCTGGGTTCATTAAACCTGCCTGACACTTACGCCAGCTGGGATTTACACCCACTTTACTGATGGGGGAACTGAAGCTTGGAGAAGTTACCCAAGATTAGGCAACTGGGAAATGGCTGCATCTAAAACTGATTCTCCCAGCATCAGCAGACAGAGGACCAAGTGTGCTTAAATTAAAAGGGGGAAGTCACAGGAGGTGGCCTTCAACAAGTGGCTCATTTCTCATTTCTCTCTGATACCACTTCCTGTTCAAGCCAGTGAGCCTATTTTGTGTCTTTCACAAATTATGTATTCCCTACAGATTAACACGCCATCTTCTTCATATTTCTTCATATTTCCCCTTCTGGCAAGGCCCAGGGAAACAACACTGCTAGTAGGTCAATTTAGGATTCAACAGGGTGACCACTGTGGATGGGCAAGAATGTGTTTCTGCTAGAAGGGAGTATGGTCAACACTCACAGCAGTGACAGCCTCCTCCCCTGGAAGATCTTTAATTAGTGAAGGACAGTTATGGCCAGCTTTAATCCATCCCTGTAAGAAATGCCCGGCTGGGTGTGGTGGCCCATGCCTGGAATCTCAGTGGCTCAGGAGGCTGAGGCAGGAGGATGACAAATTTGAGGCCAGCCTGAGCAATTGAGCAAGGCCCTAAACAACTTAGCGAGACCCTGTCCCAAAATTTAAAAAAATTAAAAAGTCTAGGGATGTAGCTCAGGGGTAGAATGCATCTGGGTTCAGTCCCCAGTGCCGGGGGAGAAGAAGAAGAAAAGAGAGAAAAAAAAGAAAAGAAAAAGAAAAATATCAAATATAAGCTTACAAAGACACCAAAAAAAAAAAAAAACTAAAGAATACACACACAAAAAACATTAACAGTGTTGACTTTCATTAAAGAGATTTACTTTTCATTGTTTATCTTTAGTACTCTTCTGATTTTACTATAGCATGTGCTCCTGTTTCAATTTAAAAAAACGTAAATCTAACTTAAATCTTTTCCTTCCAAAGTTTTACTCACACATTGAACTTCCTAAGTGTGTCCCAGATCGGGTTATCTCCCTCCTGTGGCCTCTGCCCCAGCTTCACCATGGAGACCGAATATGCTTTGACCTTGAACAACAAAATCTAAAGGAGACAGTGTTACTGTTGTTGTTTTCTTACATAATTATTTTAAAAGAATAGCACCTGCTTATCCAGAATATATGATTAAATTTAAAGCTATTGATGGGAGAAAAATTCTGAGATGTCCTAAATTTAATTACAAGAGGCAGAGAACAAAAAAGTTAATCAGCTAACATCTTCTGCCCAAACCAACCAAGGAACAGTTTCACATTCCTAAAGGGTGTTGAAACCTGGTCTCACAACCCCAAGGGCTGGGCATGCGGCTCAGAGGCAGAGGGCTGGCCTGGCATGTGTTGTCAGTGCTGGCCCTGTTGTGTGAGTGCTAGCACTCCATCTCTAGCACTGCACACACACACACACACACACACACACACACACACACACACACACACACGTGTGTGTGGGGGGGGGGACACCCAGAAAGTCAGACATCAATTGCATCATCACGTTCTGCTACAACATCAATTAAGAAGCAGAAAGTACTTCTTATAGTCTGCCCCCCACCCAGAACCTTGCCTGCTTTCTCTTAGCCCTCCTCGTGTCTGGATCTGAGGTAACTAAGTCATCTGTGCTGTCTCTCCCCCAACATTTTCATTGTAAAACGCTCTGACTTTTTACATCCGGCAGACACTTGTCCCACCACCACCTAGCCCTGCCGCTGAGGACTCTGGGAACTATTCCAGGACCTGTTCCTTCTTTCTGACACCGTCTGTAACAGTTCAATAAGCTTTTTTTCCCCCCCAGCGATCTCTCAGTCTTGAGAGTCTTGGTTTAACACTATCAAGAGACACATTAGCAGTCACCCCAGTCTGCAAGCCAGATCTTGAATTGCAGAGTTATCTGAAGGTCAGTTTTGAGCTGTCTGCCCTGAGTACCAAAACTGCTCTTCAAGGGTGTGCCTCGACTGGTCCAGGCCGTCAACCCCTCTCTTCACTAGTACAAAGTATTCTCATTAATCTCACTGACTCTACTATTTCTCATCTTCCCTCTTCCATGATCCACACTGCAATCAAATGGACCTAAAAATTAAAACCTGATACTTATATTCCCCCTTGCCATGAATTAAAGCTCAGTGTCTTCAACACAGCTTCCGAGGACCTGGAGTCAGCTCCTCCTGTCCCTGTCACCCTCCCTCTTCAGTCCTTTTGTGGATACCCTAGGGCCACCCTCTGCTCTGAGCTCCAGCCACACTGCTGGGGACTCCCCTTTCTGTTCCTCCACCTCCTGTTCTCTGGCTTCAGACATCCGCAGTGACGCTTGCTCTTCAGGGACAGCCCTCCACCCCTAACAGGACCGCTGCGCAGTGACCGACCCATTCCCCCGGAGGCCAACGAGGCCTGCTTTCCTGGTGTGCGTGCCCTTCTCCTGTTAGAACAAGACCCTAGCGGCAGATGGGGACAACGGTCACTTTAGCTTTCAACAACAGAGAAGATGACACAGGGCACAGAGGTAAGAAGAATCCCACATCAAGACCAAGAACTAACTCTGCCACCGCCACGCAGAAGTTAGGAGAGGCCACCGTGGCCACCAAGAGCCCTGCTGTCACAAAGTCAAAGCCCCCGCAACCTAGGTGCGTCCTCACAGGTGTGTGGCCTTGCGAGCTTACTCAGAAACCTGAGAATCACTTGGATTCCACTTTCCGCCCACCCCAGACTCCCAAACCCTCCTGGCTTCAATTTTGATTGGGAAAAGTGTGAGTTTTCATCATAATGTGTCCCTCTCCCTGTCCACCTGCAGGATGCTCCGCTGTGGCGCTTCGCGGACACTCTCCCGCCCGAAGAGGACATGTTGAAAGACTTCTTTATACTTGAAGAACTGACTCCTTCAAGAAATGTGTGATCTCCTCATGGAGGTCCCCAAACAGCACAGACCAAAGGCCAGATTTTCTGGTTCTTTTGTAATGTCCACAGGATTTTTATTCTTGAAAATCCATCACACTTACAGACAATTCCAGTTAACAGTGAACTCTCCCCGGGTGCAACGGCAATCGATTATTAATTGAACACTTTCTGTATACTGTCTTGAATTGACCTCTAACAACTACAAGGTGATTTCAACGAGTAGACGACAGATACCACCTGGAGAGAAAAAGGTCTGGCTTTTCATTAAGAGTCTGCCACTGGGCTGGGCTGGGGCTCAGTGGTAGAGCACTTGCCTGGCATGTGGGAGGCCCTGGCATACAAGTAAAATGAAGGTCATTTGACACCTAAAAAAATACATACATAGATATGTAAAGTTTTAAAAAAGAGTCTGCCTCTAATTTCAACAAACCCCCTTCTGGGCTTCGTTCTCCTTGCAGAGAGAGATAGGAAGCACTGCCGCCTCTAGGGGTCTTCCACAGCTCAGTCCTGGGGACTGAGCCCAGGCGGGTTCTATCACTGAGCTACAAGGCTCCCAAGCCCCCCACCCTTTTTTTTTTGTACTGGAAATTGAAAAAAAAAAAAAAAACAGGGTGCTCTACCACTGAGCTATAACCCCAGCCCCGTTTTCATTTTGAGACAGGGTCTCACTAAGTTGCCAAAGCTGGCCTTGAACTTGAAATCTTCCTGCCTCAGCCCCCAGAGTCTAGGATCACAGGAATGCACTGCTACACCCAGCTCCTAGGAGCTCTATTAATACTTGAATGAAAACCACTCGGGAAGAATCGCCTGGCCCTGGGCTTTCTCTAGCAGACCAATACGCCACAGAAAACTTGCATTTTTCCTGGGAGGAACCCTCTCAAAGTCTCCAAGTGATTTCACAACTTCACTGATACAAATTTAATAACTTCAATATCTTGGAAAGGCCATTTTTTAGTGTAAATTTAAATCTCTCCCGATCAACCTTCAAGAAAACTAAGAAATTGCTGAGCTGAAGGTACACACCTATAATCCCAGTGGCTTGGGAGGCTGAGGCAGAAGGATGGCAAGTTCAAAGCCAGCTTCAGCAAATTTAGTGAGGCCCTGAGATATTTCCTGAGACCCTGTCTCAAAAGTAAAAAAAAAAAAAAAAAAAATTAAAAAGGGCTGGGGATGTGGCTCAGTGGTTAAGGGCTCCTGAGTTCAAACCCTGGCACAAAACAACAACAACAAAAAAAAACACCTACAAAACTAAGAAACTGGGGGTAGTGATTTAAATTGTCAGCCTCAAATTTGCCTCATTTCTCCTACCGCAGCAATTCCTTTTGCAGTAGCACTTGGATCTTGGTTCAAAAAACAAACAAACTAGTGCTGTACCACGGATTTGCCCAGGAAACTGCAGCTCTCCCACCCAGATCCCCATGGTTCCACCAAGTAAGCCCAGTCCCTGTTGGAAACATTGCCTGACATCTAAAGGCAAAAGAAACAAAATCCCTTTCAGGAATTTCACTTGGAAAACCAAGTATGATGGAGGGCCCTAATATTTGAAGTTTGGGGGCCATCGGGGGGTGTGGAAATCTTGAGAGCTGGCTTCTGAAGGCACCACACAGACCATGTGCTGCAAGAGGCCCCGGCTGTCTGTGGGTGAATGAAGCCTTTCAGGCCTCCACACTACCTCGCTTGTTCCCCTAAAGTAGCACTTTCTGGAAGCTGAACTCTCAGCTGGCAAGAACGTGAACCCTGTGCCATTTGTCTATCAGCTTCTTCAAGAAGAAAAGCCTCCTGTACAGCTGTCTTGCTTTGTGTTTTCTATTCTGTCCTTTAGTGCACTAATGACAAACAGAGGAGGCAGGGACTCTTAAAACCACGAAGAAAGAAGAAATTTAAAGTGGCCAGAAGTCTTTGCTTTCAGCTACTACAGAAAAGTTTGCATCCATAGAAACCAAACCTAACTTAAAAAAAAAAAAAAAAAACCTAACTTAAAAAAATTGTGGGGAGCACCAAAAAATTTAAATATAAAACACAAGCCAGGTGCAGTTGTGCACGCCTGTAATGCCAGCAGCTCAGGAGACTGGGGCAGGAGAATCTGAGTTCAAAGCCAGCCTCAGCAATGTCAAGGCCCTAAGCAACTCAGTGAGACCCTGTCTCTAAATAAAATACAAAAAGGGCTGGGGATGGGGCTCAGTGGTCGAGTGCCCCTGAGTTCAATCCCCGGTTCCAAAAATAATAATAATAATAATAATAATAATAATAATAATAATAATAAATAATGAACATGCATAGCCTATTCCGTCTTTCAAAATCAAACTATCACTCTCCATATTTTAAACATAAAAATGTTTTCACATGACTTTCACCTCAACATTTTTTTTTCTGTGCTGAGGTTGAACACAGGGCTTCATACAGGCCAGTCAAGAGTTCTACCACTGAGCCCCAGCCCCAGCCCCAACAAATTAATTTTTAAAGAATTTTTTCACATTCACACTCTGTTGGTACCATTAAGAAAATACTTGATTCAGATACTCCATGTAATAAGTATTCTCAAAAGCTTTTTTTTTTTTCTCAAAAGCATTTTACTGTATTTTGGTGTACTCTATATAGATTTTGCATAAGACTTATCTTCGTAATTTTATTTTTCTTTAAACGCTGCTTAGTAAAAAGTAGTTTTACCAGGCGCCATGGCCTATGTCTGTAATCCCAGCAGCTTGGGAGGCTGAGGCAGGAGGATTGTGAGTTCAAAGCCAGCCTTGGCCACTTAGCAAGGCTCTAAGCAACTTGTGGAGACCTGTCTGTAAACAAAAGTACATGTATAAAGGGCTGGGAATGTGGCTCACGGGTTAAGTGCCCAGGGGTTCAATTCCCAGTACAAAAAAAGAAAGAAAGAAAAACGTAGTTTACACTTCTTGAACATATATCCACTAACAGCACAGAAGGTGATACCAAAAAGTGCATAAAAAGAGCCAGGGGTGGGCTGCGCTGGGCTCCATCCTCAGCACCACATTAAAAAATAAATGAATAAATGAATAATATTTTTATAACTAAAAATATTAGAGAGAGAGAGAGAGAGAGAGAGAGAGAGAGAGAGAGAGAGCGCACCAGGGGCAATAGCCATCTCTACTCCTCAGGAGGCAGAGGATTGAGTTTGAGGCCAGCCTGGATGGCTTAGTGAGATCCTGTCTCAAGATAAAAATAATAAAAAGGACTGGGGATGTAACTCAGTGGCAAGTCCTCCTGGGTTCAATACCCAGTCCACTACGAGAAGAAGACGAAGAAACAGAAAGGACTAAACAGAACTTAAACTGGGTGTTTTTCACAAACAAGATACCAAAAGAAAAGAAAAAAAAAATAATGTTGAAAACCAGCATCTCAGGAAGATTATCTTAAAAGAACTATTCACAATGTTCACTTAAAAAAAAAAAGATAATGTTTTGATACATAAAGAACTACAAGAAACTGATAAAAAAAATGAAGAAAAAGTAAATAGTGATGATATAAATAAAAAGGGAATTACCATAAATATGGTGAAATATTCATAGTAATAGTAATCAAGACTTTATAGTATAACAATTAAACAAACATTTTTGTCTCCAACTTGGCATTAAAAAGCAAAGGAGACTGCCGGGTGCTGGTGACAGTCATTAAATGGGTCCTGTCCTACTGTGGAAAGAATGCAAATAAGGAAACAATCTTTAAGTAAGCAATTTGTCAAAATGTATCAAGTTCCTGAAATTGTTTATACTCTTCAGCTTGGCAGCTCCAACTCCAGAATCAGATCCAAAAGAAAAATCCTGACTATGAAAAAGAGTTACACACAAGGACAGTCACTGAAGATCGAATATGGAAAAACAGAATAAATGTCTGAACTTGGGAGAGTTGAACAAATCGTGGATGCTATTGTCACGTAGGCGGGGTTTTTGTTTGTTTTTGTTTGGGTTTGTTTTTTGGTACAAGGATTGAACCCAGGACCCAGGGGCACTTAACCACTAAGCCACATCCCCGGCACTTGTAGTTGGACACAATACCTTTATTTTATTTATTTATTTCTATGTGGTGCTGAGGATCGAGCACAGCGCCTCACACGTGCTAGGCGAGCGCTCTCCCGCTGAGCCACGACCCCAGCCCTTCCCCAGCCCTTTAAAAAATCATTGTTATTTTTTATTTTGAAACAAGGTCCCACTGAGTTGCTTAGGGCCTTGCTAAATTGCCGAGTCCAGACTCAAACTTGCAATACTCCTGCCTCAGCCTCCTGAGCCACTGGGATTACAGACATGTGCCACTGAACTTGGCTCATGTAAGCATTTTTAATGATATTTGTGAACCCTAAAACAAATGCTTATGTCATAATATTAAGAGATTAAAAAGCAAAATAAAAACCATAATCTGGGCTGGGGTTGTGGCTCAGTGGAAGAGCACTTGCCTAGCATGTGTGAGGCACTGGGCTCAATTCTCAGTAGCGCACAAAATAAATAAAATAAAGGTCCATTGACAACTAAAAATATATATATTCAAAAAAATTCTTTTTGTAGTTTTAGATGGACAGAATGCCTTTATTTTATTTGTATATGATGCTAAGGATGGAACCCAGTGCCTCATGCATGCTAGGCAAGCGCTCTGCCACTGAGCTACAGCCCTAGCCCTAAAAAATATTTTTTAAAAAACTATAGTCTATGATCTCAAATATTTTTAAAATGTTTTCAAAGCACTTGGAAGGAAATATACAGAAATGTTTGTCTTTAGGAGTATTAATTAATTTTTTTCAAGGGTCATTTTCATAATAGGAAAAAAACAAATTTAAAACCTCTGCTTCTGCCAAGCATGGTGGCACACACCTGTAATCCCAGTGGTTTGGGAGGCAGAGGAGAATCGAGAGTTCAAAGCCAGCCTCAGCACCTGCAAGGTGCTAAGCAACTCAGTGAGACCCTGTCTCTAAATGAAATACAAAATAGGGCTGGGGATGGGGCTCAATGGTTGAGTACCCCTGAGTTCAATCCCCAGTACCAAAACAAAAAATAAACAAACAAACAAACAACAAAAAAAAAAAAACTGTTGCTTCTATAATGTGCGAATACTCCTAATTTACTAGGATTAATATGAAATTCTTTTGAAAGAACCAGATATTTCATTTTAACTCGGGATCTACAATGATCTCTCTCTCTTTTCCTTCTGCATTTCTGAACCATAAATTGAGCCTTTTCAGTATTTAGCATGTTAGGTCTACAGTTTAAAGACTATACTAAATTTCTATACTAATATTACTTTCCCAATAGATTTCAAGCTGATTGAGAGCCACAATCATATAGTTTGTTTGTATAGCAAATCTATATCTCCATATCCCAACCCTTCTGCACATATTAGAACTTCTCGTGACTGTGCTTATAATTGATAAAGAACTAGTAACTGAATAGTATGGCTAGAGAAACGATCAAACATAATTGAAACAGGATCTTCCATTGCCCTGGGTATATTTACTTCTTTTGCCATGTTAAGCAGGCAATAATGCATCATGAATACATGAATGAGTAACTAAGTAAATATTACTTCAGATTGTAAACAACTAACTTATTTTTAAAAAATATTTTTAGTTGTAAATGGATCTTTTATTTTATTTATTTATATGGGATGCTGAGGATCAAACCCAGGGCTTCACACATGTCAGGCAAGTGCTCTACCACTGAGCCACAGCCACAGCCCCACAACTAAGGTCTCGATCACTAAAACCAACCCTCTTAGCAGTGTTAGGAGATCTCACACCACCCTATATATTTAAGGGTCTGCCCCAGTCCAAGTAGTTTTAGAAATTCTCATTTACCATCAACCATACTATTACCACTCCCCTCCCACCACCGCCAACACCCACCCCTAGAATCAAGATTTTTACCTAGACCCGTGAATCACCCAACTAATTGCATGGCTTAGATAAAATTATATGCTTTCAAGGTTTGGATTCCTTCTATAATTTAGAACTACATTGTTCAGCTACAGGGGCTACTAGCTTCATGCAGCTATTGATTATTCAAAATGTGCATTCTGGGCTGGGGTTGTAGCTCAGTGGTAGAGCACTTGCCTAGCATGAATAAGATCCTGGGTTCAATTCCCAGCACCATGAAAAACAGAAATTGTGCTTTCTGCAAATTCAGATGTGCTACATTTGTAAAATATACATATTATTTTAAATACTTAAGATGAAAAAAAACAATGTAAATGATGATATTTTTATATACTGCTTTAAATTGTTAATTCAAAGTAACTTCATCTATTTAAAAGAATTTTTATGTGACTACTAAAAACTCTTCATGCAAAATCACCAGACATAATGGTACATGCCTGTAATCCCAGAAACTGGGGAGATGCAAGCCAGAAGGATCACTAGCTGCAGGCCAGCCTCAGCAATTTACCAAGGCCCTTAGCAACTTAGTGAGACGCTATTTCAAAATAAAAAGGGGTGGGAGTGCTGGAGTTGTGGTTCAGTGGTAGAGTGCTTGCCTAGTATGTGTGAGGCACTGGGTTCAATTCTCAGCACCACATTAAAAAATAAGGATATTTGGCTGGGGATGTGGCTCAAGCGGTAGCGCGCTCGCCTGGCATGCATGCGGCCCGGGTTCGACCCTCAGCACCACATACCAACAAAGATGTTGTGTCCGCCGAGAACTACCACTTGAGCCACATCCCCAGCCCCAAGTGATTTGTTTTAAATATCCAAGTAGTTCAGTGAAATGCAAGTTCTCATTCAGCCGGATGGTGTTCTTTATATTTATTCATTCAACCAAAAATATTCCTTGAGCATCTACTATATGCTAGGCATTTCTACAAGCATAGTATAAACAAAAGTAGACTAAAAGTGCTATCTTCATGGAGTTTACATTTTAGTAAAGGGCAATATAGCTATGACTAAAAAAGTCAGTCTGAATGATGTGAGGTTTTTAGATGACTTATTGTTGAATATTTAAAGTGACTTTAAGCTGGGCACAATGGCACATACCTGTAATCTCAGTAGCTTTGGGAAGCTAAGGCAGGAGGATCATGAGTTCAGCAATTTATCAAGATTCTATCTCAAAATAAAATTTAAAAAGCCTCATTAGGTAAACCAAATAAGAGCATAATATCCAGAGAATTCTTTTTATATTTGTTCCATGGTTTTAGAACACAATCTTATGCAATAAATTGTAGGATTTTACATTTTTTTTAGTTCTGTAAACTTTTATTGATAATCAATTTTAACATGTACATATTTTCTTATATTTTAAACATTTATTAGCAGATGCTTATGAATATGATTACATGTAGTTTATCATAAAAAAATATAAAAAATACTACCAAAATTGATTTTCTCTAGAATTCTATTCAATAAATTCATTACACATTTTACACCTGGTCCCATATTATTCCCAATTAATTTGTAAAGATTATCTATTTGTCCAGGCATGGTGGCGCACCCTTGTAATTCCAGCTGCTCCAGAGGCTGAGGAAGGAGGATCGCGGATTTTACATTTTTAAAACTTAAATTTAATGATAAGATAGCAAAAAATGAATACGTGCAACCCAGCATTTTCATTCCATGAATATACTAGAGCAGGAATCAGCAAACTTTTCCTTTAAAGGGTCAAACAGTAAATATTTTAGGCTTTTCAGACCTAAATGCCTCTATTACAACTACTCATTAGGTCCCAAATAACCATAGACAATAAATAAATACATGAGTATGGTTGTTCAAATAAAAATCTTATTTTTGGACACTGAAAACTAATTTTTAAAAATTCAGAAATATATTGGGGCTGGGGATGTGGCTCAAGCGGTAGCGCGCTCGCCTGGCATGCTTGCAGCCCGGGTTTGATCCTCAGCACCACATACAAAGATGTTGTGTCTGCCCATAACTAAAAAATAAATATTAAAAAATTCTCTCTCTCTCTCTCTCTCTCTCTCTCTCTCTCTCTCTTTCTCTAAAAAAGAAAAAATTCAGAAATATAGGGCTAGGGCTGGGGCTCAGTGGCAGAGCACTTGCCTAGAGTGTGCGAGGCACTGGGTTTGATCCTTAGCACCACATAAAATAAACAAATAAAATAAAGGCATGCTGTCCATCTACAACTACCAAAAAAAAAAAAGAAAAGAAAAATAGTCTAAAAGGAAAAAAATCAGAATCGTAGAAACCCCTTTAGCTTGAGGGTCATACCAAAAAAAAAAAAAAAAAAAAACAACAGGTGGAGGGCCGATGGACCAAGCTAACTTGGTTTGCTAACTCCTGCCCTAAAGAATTCGCATGCATGAACAATCTCAGGGACATGTGAAAAGTTTATAATGTCATTATTTGCATTAGCAAATATGCAAATACCAAAAATGTTGGTATCCTAAAACTGGAGCTACACGTATCAATGTGGATAAATCTTACAAACCTAATATTTAAGGGAAAACAAAATTGCAGAAGAAAAATTATGATACCAATTATATAAAATTTAAAAATGTGCAGAAATCATATATAAGTGTGCATATTTAACATAAGTAAGACAAGTAGGAAGGAATACATGGAAATGCTCAGCTTCAAACTCATCCCCCCCATGAAGCCGGCTGGAGGCAGAAGACGGTGCAATTGGAGACATGGACACAGGGCTTCAGCTGCGTTGTGGAGTATTTTTTTAAAGCTGAGTGTCAGATTCACATATGTCTATTCTTTGCACCTTGTCATACACCTTCTTTAACAATTAAAAAAATGAAGGTGTACATTTAATATGCATTTAGCAAGTAAGTCGTCCTATTTGGGGGAAAGGGGAACCAACTATTACTGAAATAATCAAAAACAGGTTTGAGCCTGGATCTCTGATGCTTAAAAGGAAAAACAATTATTTCCTTTCTAAGTTTGGACAGAACCTTAGGAGTTGCATTGCATTCTTGCATAGTTAGCTAATGTAAATAGCTTCAAGCAACAAATGGGTTATTATTAATCTGTTTCAGAGAATCGAAGAGCTGAGTCTAGCTCTGAAATGTGAACCGGCTCCATCATGATGCTTTGCTTGTCTGCTCTGTTTGTTTCCTGCTCCAGACACACCTTCCTCAGCTTTGCCATGACCCGCGAGCCCTAGGAATAGCAACTTCCCATCACCTGCTCCATGACAGAGCAAACAGAAGTGTAAGTGGCGATGACGCTGGTGTTTCTATGTGTGAAAACCCAGCGTGAATCTTCCCATTTCTCTGGCAACAGCTCAGGAGGCATCATTATGAAGCAGTAGCGCGCTCGCCTGGCATGCGTGCAGCCCGGGTTCGATCCTCAGCACCACATACCAACAAAGATGTTGTGTCCGCCAAGAACTAAAAAAAATATATAAAAAAAAAAAAAAGAAAGAAAAGAAGTGGGGGGGGGACCTGTTTGCTCTGCTTTTACTGACTTCAAGCCGTAGCTATTAAAACAGTCTTTTGATTTAGAATTACTTAAATAGTTCTTTAAGTGTCTCCTACAGCCACTTACCTTCTGGTTACCTAAATCCAGAGCTCTTTCGTCCTCTAAGACCCCTAAAGAAACATCCATTGCAACTACTGGGCGGGTACTGCCCTCTAGTGCTTATGCTTTTATAATAAAAATTTTAAACACTGTCCTTTCATCTAACATCAAAGCAAAGAAAGTCTGCCAAAAATCAAATAACATCTTATTAACCCAAGATTTTTCAACTTCACATTATCAACATTTTGATCGGCTCATTCTTTGTTGCAGAGCTGTTTTGCTCACTGTTGGTTGTTCAGCCGCAATTCTGGTATCTACTCACAGATGCAGTAGCATCCACACACACAGCCCAGTTGTGACAACCAAAAATATCTCAGACATTGCTCAATGTCCCCAGGGGAGCAAAATCACCCCTGGTTAAGAACCACCGCATTAGCCTGAATATTGTCCAAAGAATTCATGTTACGTCTGAAAACTATGAAGAAAAAAAAAGATTCCTCCTTTGGACTAATTCCTTTGAGTGAGATAAAGACCTGCCTTTCTGCATGAAAGACAAAAAACAGAATCACGACTTTCAGCTCCTCCTGCAACCCCACCCCACCCCCACCTGCCAGCTAAAGTCCTGGCTGACGGGTTGTTCTTTGTATCTGTAGTTTTCTATTCCAGCTTTATTTCTTAGGTTCCTTCACTCCCTTCCAAAATGGTTAGAAAACAAAGCTTGCCTTTTTGGCCAAATGCAGGGAATGTGGGAGGGAAGTATAAGCACTTGGACTCTCATACAACAAATCTTAGAGGGTCAGCCTTAACTAACCACACAGGCACAACCGAGAAACTCTGTTGATCATGAGTACAATACAGAAATTCTCACAAAATATCAAACGAAGCTTTAAATCTGGACTTTAGAAAGGTTTATTCAGATCTTCCATGAATGATGATTCCTCCAGTACACTAACTGTGTTTGCAAATCCTGATTCTATGACCTTAAAAACCTGTCAATAACTCTGATGCCTAAATAGCTAAGATATAAAAAAGAAGTCTGGACTGGCACTGAGAATTAACTTCCTCCCCTCATTAAATTTCTCACTGATTTTTATTGATTTCACAAAAAGAAAAAAAGGAAATATCAATAAACAATTTTAACTATGGTTTTTAAACTATTGCTTTTTGTTAACACATTCAAGCCCAATATCTTATGTGTTGCTTTGTTATCTTATGTGTCACTTAGTGAAATTGCAAGTATTATAGCTCTACATTTGTCAAGCTCTTATTTTTTTTTAATTTTTTTAATATTTATTATTTTTTAGTTCTCGGCGGACACAACATCTTTGTTGGTATGTGGTGCTGAGGATCGAACCCGGGCCGCACGCATGCCAGGCGAGCGCGCTACCGCTTGAGCCACATCCCCAGCCCTGTCAAGCTCTTATTAGCAGAACCTTGAAATGGAAATCCTGTTACCAACGTAGAGCAGTTTGTGATTACTCCAATTCCTCCTCTGAAGAGGCTGTTGTTTTACTGATTCTGTGTTTATGCTGATTTGATCCTTTTCTAATTAAATGCAATTAGGAAGTCTTATAATCATACAATAAAGCAAAACACAAACTTTAGGCCTTTATCTTTTTTTTTTTTTATAAAGTTCTTTTTTTTTTTTAAGAGAGAGTGAGAGACAGAGAGAGAGAGAATTTTGATATTTATTTATTTTTTCTTAATTCTCGGCGGACACAACATCTTTGTTGGTATGTGGTGCTGAGGATCGAACCCGGGCCGCACGCATGCCAGGCGAGCGCGCTACCGCTTGAGCCACATCCCCAGCCCAGGCCTTTATCTTTTAAAAGATAATCAATAATAATGATTTAGGATATATATTTAAAACTAGACCCTAGAGGAGTTATGACTTGAATGGAAATAAAAAGCTAAAAGGAAACACAAAATCTGGAAGGATGTTACTCTAACTGAAGAGTAAGAAGAGGTATATGTCTCCAGATGGAAGGGTCTTTTTTCAGTTATGCAAAAAAAATCAGGTTATTCTGAAATATACAATTATTTTAAAGCGTCCAGTTTTTTTAAAAAAAAAGTGTTAGAAATTAGTTTATATAGTCATTGCTAATTTCTTAACTAATTTTAAACTCCTTAATTAAAAAAAATAGATTTTTATTTTAAGGATCTATGGGAGGCAGTTGACTCTCTACATAAAAGGTCCAAGTCCTAATTTCCGGGACCTTTAAAGATGTTTCCTTATATGACAAAAGTAATTGTGATTAAGTTAAGGATTTCCAGATGGGAATATGATCCTGGACCCAACATAGTCACAAGGGTTCTTTTAAATAAAAAAAGGAGACAGGTGCCTATCACAATTGTGCACGCCTGTAATCCCAGCTACTTGGGAGGCTGAGGCAGAAGGATGGCAAGTTCAAAGCCAACCTGGCAACTTAACAAGACCTTGTCTCAAGAAATAAGAGTTCCATCCCTAGTACCAAATAAGACAAGATGGAGACATACAGCTGAGTCGGGGAAGGAGATGTGATACGAAACAGAAATCAGAGTGAAGTAATGACTGGCTTTGACGATGAAGGGCCCATGAGCCAAGGAAGATAGGCGAGTGTCTAGAAGCTGCAGCAGGCAAGGGATGGATTCTCAAGGAACAGGGCCCTGCTGACACTTTAATTTTAATCCCATAGACCAACTTTATGTTTCTGACCTCCAAAGCTATAAGAGAATTAATCTCTGTTGTCAGCATCATTTATGTTTGCAGTGATAGGAAACTAACACAGTAATATTCCATAACCCCTTCGTACTTTAACCATCCTGTTGAGTCAGAATTTTAGCATTTGAATAATTGCATCTCATATTATTATCAGCTTGGTATTATCAAACTGTTTCTACTCTTTCTCTGGTTCCCAATAATTATCATGTTTTCACTACAGTATATTTGCTATTTACCTTTAAGTAAATAATACATTTCAAACATAAAATCCTAAGGCCAACATGTGTACAGTGAGGAGCATCTACTCTGGCATTGCACGACAAATTTAGTGGACGTGACATGCGGCATATTTTAAGTAGCTACCTATCAAATCTCAAGAGATAAAACAAGCCCAGCTACCCAACCATACTGGCTGTTGAACAGGCTGAAACAGGACTCACAAAATAGAGTCTGACTTCAGAAGACAAAAATGGCAAAGTTGACAACACTACTTGGATGTGACCCTGTAGCAGAGAGCTGACCTTTTTAGCAGTCATTAAAAACAAGTGTCTGTAGGAGACAGCTGCAGTGGATAAATGGTGCAAAATAGACCACCAACTGGTTGTTATTGACATGTCAATGTCATCTCTATACATAGACAGAGAGAACTGGCAGGCCATTACTCTCATCTCTCTTCTCCGGTGTGTAACAGTGGAAGCTGCCACTGTAAGGGCTCGCTGGTAGACCTCCATTGATGCAGCAATTCCAGTAATCCCCTTGATCCAAACATTCCTATATTCTTCTTTTCCCTGGTGTGCATGTGTGTGTTACTCCAGATTGAATCTAGGGGCACTGTGCCACTGAGTTATACTCCAGCCCTTTTATATGTATATATTTTTTATTTTGTGACAGGCTTTCCCTAAATTGTTGGGGATGGCCTCAAACTTGCCATCCTCCTGCCTCAGCCTCCCAAATTGCTGAGATTAACAAGCATGTGCCACTGCACTTGGCTACAATGACAACTTTTAAGAGTTGTAATCCCTTCCAACAACTACAACAATAGGGTATACTCCAAGAAGAAACAACTTTTCTTGCTTTGTCAACACCTTGACAAATTGAGGAAAGACACACGTTAGTGATTCTGAAAACTGTATCGTTTATGACCTTCATGAAAACCAAGAACGTCTACTCCAGATGCTGTCTGCTCCACTGGCTAAAATGTGTCGTTCCCTGACGTGAAACGTAAGACACTGAAACCCCCGCGCAGACCCTGGGCACAGCCCGCCGCGCCCGCCGCCAGCTGCTTTCTCCAACTTCAGCCCGGACGGGACAGCAGCGAAAGCGACAGAAAGAGCAGCTGGTCGCGGTCGCCTCTTTGCTTGCTGACCCTGACGACGTGTGCACTGTGGAGAGACCGTCCACCAGCAGCCTAGGGTCCCCCTAGCCTCAGGGCCCCCAGGAATCTAGGGGGTTGCCACTTTGGAACCGAGATCTGCAACCACAGCTCCTCGGACACCCCCTGGCCGTGAGGCCAGCGGGTGGAGGCTCACGTGAGCCGAAGAGCCTCTGGACAGACCCAAGATCCATGTGAAGGTTCTGCTCACCACAGGGGACAGCGCTGCCCACCCCTGCAGGCCTGGGTGCACTGCCATAGACAGCGACAGCGGCCTCGGGGCCGTCCAGGGGCGCGGCCGTCGGAGAGGTGCAGGTCTCCCCTGCCCCAGAGCCGCAGGCAGGACCCTCGCTCACCACAGCCCTGAGCAGCGCCGGTTTTTGACACCAGTGGAATCACACTTGTCACCGCTTCTGAGAAGGGGACAGTGATCAGGGTGTTTTCCATTCCAGGGGGACAAAGGGTCTCTGAGCGCGGGAGAGGAGTCCAGAGCGGCGTGAGCCTCTGCCCCTCGGTTCAGCAGGGACCGCAGTCCCTCCCCGCTCCACAACACTGAGGCTGTGCCCGTCCTCCTCCAGAGGAGCCCACCCCCGGCATGACACCCACCGACCCCTCAAGTGACAAAATGCTGCACCAGGGCAGAGCCTCTGTCACCTCCGCCTGCCACTCCATGGCCTTAGTCCGGAGACTCCTCGGTTGTGGGGGGGAGGCCCTGGGGCTACTTGCAGCACAGCGGGGACCCCCAGGAAAGTGGCGAGTGTGCCCTGATGCGACAGCACGGGCCGATGGCAGCCTGGGGACGACCAGTGAAGCTGTAGCTCCTGCCTCTCGTGACTGTCCCTTAGGACCCCGCAGCCGCGAAAGGTGCCTAGTGGCCTGGCCTTGGGCAGGACTTAGCATGGGCAGCGCGCAAGCCTCAAAGCCTGCACCGGCCCCAGGTGCGCGGGTGGACCAAGCCGCCGCCCTCCCGGTTCTGGACCGACTGGACTCGACCTGGGAACTCTGACCCCGGGAGAGGAGAGCACGCGTCCTGCGGAGGACGTCCTGCGCTGCTGGGAACTGTGACCTGAGTGGGGGAGGACGGCAGAGGACGGTGTAGTGGGAGTCCACACCGCACTGTTGGGGAAACACACTGCCTTCCTTCGGTGGCTTTTAATCCTGCCTTTTTTTTTTTTTTTTTTTTTTTGCCAAAGTTAGCTTTTTGATAAAACCTCAAAGTCTCCTGGCTTTGCACGCATCACGTGCCAAGCCTGGCGTAGGAGAGCGAGAAGCCACCTCCTAACACACTGAGCCGTCTGGTGGCTACTGTCCGCAGGGCCATGGGCGGGGCGTGGTTCTGGTGGCCGAGGCTGCTCCTGCCCAAGGTCCAGCACTGCCCACCGGGGGTGCTGGCGCATGTCAGCCTTGGACAGAATCCTCTAGCCCTGCAGCCCCCCCCACACACACACTGTTTCCCTCCACTTTATTTCATTAATTAAATTATTTCCAAATTGGATCAAAAAGAAAAGAGAGAAATTGTTTTATTTTAGTACTTACAGTTAAGAAAGTAATTCTCTTGTTTCATCTCCTCCTGTCGCATTTCATTTCGTCTGGTCTTTGGCTTCAACTAGAGCATGAGTTCCTTTCTTCTTAGCCACAGCCCATGGTCATTTAGTATGTTGACCTTGATAACAGCATCCACAGAATACACTGATTCAGAAGAGAACATTCTGAATTCACCACTGGCACACACGTGGCATCAAGGTGTCTCGGTGCTCAACAGTTTAATCCACATTGGTAATACATGGATTTAGGTGCGTCTAGTAACTGGGTGATTCCACTGTATTTCCCTCTGGAACGCTTTACATGATTTTTCCCTCTATCCTTGGTTTGTTGGAACACCTCTGAAGAACTTCATGCTTAAAGTCCTTTTTTCAGTACTAGGCTTGAACCCAAGGGTGCTCCACCACTGAAATACACCTCTAGCCTTTTGTATTTTCAGACAGGGTCTTTCTAAATGACGGAGGTTGGCTTCAAACTTGTGATCCCCCCACCTCAGCCCCCTGAGTCACTATGATTATAGGCTTTCCTCACAGGTTGGCACACTCAGTTTGCTTCCTTTCTTTCTTTCTTTCTTTCTTTCTTTCTTTCTTTCTTTCTTTCTTTCTTTCTTTCTTTCTTTCTATTTGTTCTAATTAATCATACATAGCAGTAGAATGCATTTTAACACATTGTACACAAATGGAGCACAACTTCTCATTCCTCTGTACATGGTGTAGAGTCACACCAATACTATAGACATACAAGTGCATAGGGTAATAAAATCTGTCTCATTCCACGTCCTTCCAACCCCTACACCCTCTCTCCTCCCCTCACTACCCTCTGCCCAATCCAAAGTTCCTTCATTCTTCACTAGCCCCCCACACACTTATTATGAATCAGCATGCACATAACAGAGAAAACATTCCAACTTTGGTTTTTTGGGGTTTGGCTTATTTCACTTAACATGATATTCTCCAGCTCCATCCATTTACCTGCAAATGCCATGATTTCATTCTTCTTTAAGGCTGAGTAATAGTCCATTGTGTATCTATACCACATTTTCTTTATCTATTCATCTGTTGAAGGGCATCTAGGTTGGTTCCATAGTTTAGCTATTGTGAATTGAGCTGCTATAAACATTGATGTGGCTGTGTCTCTGTAGTATGCCGATTTTAAGTCTTTGGGATATAAATTTAGAAGTGGGATAACTGGTTCAAATGGTGGTTCTATTCCAAGTTTCTACACCAATTTTTATGCTTTAAGTTTAAGTAGCAAATACAGAGTGAGTTTTAAGAAATAATCTCTCAAGAAAAGTAAACTAGCCATTTTTAAATACACTTGAGATCTTTCCCTCCTTGCATTTCTCTAATGAAAGCAGTTAATCCCAACTGGACTTAAAGAGGCATTGTAAGAAGACATTGTTATAAAAGGCCAAAGCTACAAAGACAACTGTTGCCCTTCAGGAGTTTCCCCTGGAATAAGGGACGGAGTAACGGCTGCTCATAACAACTCAACCAGACAAGAAGCCTGTTGATAGACACAAGAAGCACTGGGATCCCAAGTCCGTAAAATTGCTTGTCTGGGATTTGGGTGCTTAGATCTGGGGTATTCCAGGCAGAATGAGAAGTGTGAGCACGAAGCGTGGTGGTGTCTTGGTTCCTATAGCAGCAAAAGCAAAGTATCACAAACTTAAAAAAAAAAAAAAAACCACGGAAATTTACTCTTCTGTGGCTCCGGAGGCCAGCAGCCTGAAGTCTCGGCTCTAGATGGGGCTTTTCCTGGCCTCTTTCTGGCTTCCAGTGGTCACCCAGCATCACGGCATTTTTTGGCCTGTAGACACCCCCCCCCCCCAGTCTCGGCCTCCACTGCAGCCTGCCGTGTCTTTGGGTCTTTTCACAGGGCCTCCTTCTCTGTCTATACCTGGGACTCTTCTGTCATCTCCCTCTAAGGACACAGTCCTAATCCAGTGGGATGTCATCATTTAATTAAGACTCTATGACCACATCAGTTCACATTCACAAGTACTAGGTAGAACTTGAACATCTCTTTTTGGAGAACACAATTTACCCCACAGAATATGGTAATGAGAATTTCAATGTAACTAGAAAACAGACTATATTTAGGGAAAGAAGAGAAATAACACAAGAAAAAGGGGTCGGGCATAGAAAACCTGGATTAATGAGCCATGAGGGTGCCACAGGATATTTTTAAGTAAAGGAGTATTACTAACAAAGTTGTCCATTTCTGGAAAATTAATTTGTCATTGTTATGTAAAAGTCACTAAAGTAGAAAAGGAGAAATAGAATAGGGAAAATCAGAGAACTGCTTCAGGAATAGAGATTTGTGATACCTCCAATAAAACAGTCCCATAAAATTAAAAAAGAATGGGACATAGCAGAGAGACTGATGAGGAGAGAAGGAAAGAGGTAAGACTGAATTTGGTGACTAGGAGAGTAGTGACATAATCATTGTTGTTCTATTAGTCATTTTGTATTCCAACACCAACCCTGTGACACCAACTAAGAGTACTGCCATTCAGTTCTGACAGTGACCACCCAGAGAAAGCTCCGATTCCACAAGGGCAACACGCCAGCAGCGTGTCCTGGGTGTCCAGCTCACCCACTCTCTGTCCAGTCACCTAGCAGTTCAGGGTATCTCACAGCTTTGTCTGTTTCAATAATTTGCTAGAAAATCTCAGAAGCCATTGAAAGCACTATATTTATGTTTCAGTTCTATTGTAAAGAATATAATTCAAGAACAGTCAAATATCAAAGATGTATAGGGTGAGTGAGATCTGAGGGTGAAGAGGGGAGGAGGGGAGCTTCCCACCCTCTCCTTATGGAATCTGGGCGCGTCACCACTGTTTTGGCACAAACCAGGAAGAGCCCCGAATCCAGAGTATTCACTGAGGTCTCACTATGTAAGTGTGCTTGAGTAAATCACTGTCCTCAAATAGAACCAATCTTTAGTTCCTCTCTCCTTGGAGGAGAAAAGAATTTGGGGGGAGACAGAGGTGCAGAGCTGAAAGTTCTAATCCTCTAATTATACGCTAGGTCTTTCTGGTGTGGCCAGATCCTTCCTTGAAAATACCTAAGGACCTTCCATGAGTGGATTCATCAGCATAAATTCAGGTATAGTAATAAGAAACTCACAATGAATTTTTTTTTAAAGAGAGAGTGAGAGAGGGAGAGAATTTTTAATACTTATTTTTTAGTTCTCGGCGGACACAACATCTTTGTTGGTATGTGGTGCTGAGGATCGAACCCGGGCCGCACGCATGCCAGGCGAGCGCGCTACCGCTGAGCCACATCTCCAGCCCTCACAATGAATTTTTAAGACACTCTTATCCCTCAGAAAATTCCAAGAGATTTTGATGCTCCAGGCCAGAAACCAAGGACAAAGATGATATATGTTCTTTATTATATCACATACATCCTAATAACTAATATTTATTAAAGACTTGATGTGCAACAGGCATTGAGACCCAGAGATTATATAATAATCCTCACAGATCATAAAACCTGTAAGTGGTAGAGTAAGGATTCAAAGTCAGGTCCGGTTACTCCAGACTCTGTGTCTAAGCACACAAGATCAGAGCTTCCTCCCTACATATTTTAGGTAAAGTCACTTAACCTCTCCAGATTTTGTTTTCCACCTACCAAATGAAAGGCTGTGGACTTCATGATCATTAATGTTCCTTTGAACTCCAGTGTTTCCTCTTTCATTTGAATTGGTTTAAAACTCCTCTTCTTCTTTTTATGGACACAATACATTTATTTTGTTTTGTCTTATGTGGTGCTAAGGATCAAACCTACTACCTCACACGTGCAAGGCAAGCGCTCTGCGACTGAGCTACAACCCCAGCCCCTCAAAATACTCTTCTTAAAGGCTCTGTGATATTCCCCCCAGGAGGAAAGGATAATTTACTACTGCTTTACTAGTGGACATTTAGGCTGCCTCCAGATTTTTCCCCCTATAATTAACCCTGCAATGAACATTTAGTATTTCACAGATCATTCTCTCAGATTATCTGTTCCAGTAATGAGGATTTAAAAAGATTTTTCTTTTGGTAATCTAATGAGAGGAATGTAAAGTATATTATTTTAATATTCTTGCTCTTTCAAAGCAATATTATGCCATAATAGTGTAACAGTGGTCCCCTTTATGCTTTGAATATAACCCTTGCTGCTCTGCCACTGCAATTTATTTATTTATTTATTTTAGTTGTAGATGGACACAAAACTTTTATTTTTATGTGGCGCTGAGGATTGAGAACCCAGTGCCTCCCACGTTCAAGGCAAGCACTCTACCACTGAGCTACAACCCCAGTCTGCAACTTATTTTTAAAATGGACATGTTTCTTTCTCTTCTCTTCCTGCTCCTCCCTAATCTCCTTCTTAATCTCAGGGAAAAAGGATTACCTTTCTTCCCATCCTAGACAGAGTTATCCGTCCTTGAGCACACACCTGCCCTAGACATCTATATAGGAATCTATATAGGAATCTGTTACAACTGCCATAAGTAATCTAGACTTTGGGGATGACCCCTGAAGATATCAGAAATGACTCTCTCCCAAATTAACAAGTGAATTACAACTCCAACAGAGGACACCTGGCTTGTGGCCTTTAAATCTCCTCTTTAAAAGCTCCCACCCCCACCCTTCCTGCTGAGGGGCAGAGTCACAGCCTCTGGGACAGGAGTCCCTGTGTCTCTCCTTTGCTAGCAAAGCAATAAACCTTCTTTTTCCTTTTTCTCAAAACATTTTCCTCGTTAGTGGATTGGTTTTGGGGACAAGGTTGAAGCTTTCAGCAACAATAGGAATTCAGTAAGAAAAGATATAACACATTTCACTTTTGCTTGATTTCTTTAAGATTTTTGTCATTAATTTTTCCTTTCAGGTCTAGACCTTATAAAATTTATTATATTAAGTTTGTTAATGATAATAGCACTTAACAAAAGACGATAACACCTCTTGCTTCTACCGGATCACCTTACATTTTTAATATCCTGTTCACTAATGTATCTGATGCCGGTGGCCCACTGGCATTTGAGGGAACAGCAGAAGCAGGAAGGCCACTCTTACCTTTCCTTCTCCCTTCTTCCCTAAAGCAGGTCACACACCATGCCAGAAGTGCCCTCCCTATACCCAGAGGAAAGAGCCATCCTCATCTCTGAAGTCACTGGGACACAGAGAAGAGTCGGAAAAAACGGCCATTGCTAAGTCTCCCCACCAGTTTATTACCATTAGGTTAAACCTCTTTGCCGGATCACACGTCTCCGTGACTCCCCACTTCTTCAAAACACTAAGCATAAAGCCTCCCTTTTCTCTGGGTCTTTGTTTCTGATATCTCCTGTGTCATGTAAAACTGATATTAAATAAATGTGTATGCTTTTCTCTCGTTAATCCGTGTTTTGTTATAGGGGCCTCAGAATAAACTTTGTGATAGTAAAGACAGGATACCTTTTATCTCCTACTTGTGTTAAACTGAAAGACCCCAGCCCCATAACCTAAGGCCCGATTATAAAAAGTAGAAAGTATGCAGTAAACAGGTGAGCTCACCACATAACCTGTTAGAAAGGGCACCCTGACCACATCACAGGACATGCTTGAGCAAACTGGGATCATAAGCGGGAATAGGGAGGAAACACAATGTAAACCTGTAAGATTGATGAGTTTTTCGGGAACCTATAGTGAAAAACAAGTTTATCATGGTGAAAAACAAGTTTACCCTTTAAGTGACCTGTACGTTGGATTCAAAGGGACCAATGAGACACCTGTTACTGTACTAGGCGGGAAGCAACTCCTTTTTCCCTATAAAAGATCTGTACCCCAAAGCCCGGTGTGCCAGTTCACCAAAGCCTCGGCTGAGGTTTTGCTGTGCACCCGCAGGCGCCTGTGTATTAATAAACTTGCCTCTTGCTTTTGCAGCCAGTGTGACGCTAGTTCTTTTGGACGGGGGATTTGAGGGTCTGGGGGTCTTTTCAAAACCACAACACAAAGAAAAGACCACGGACTCTAATTTTAAATCAAATTAAAGCAAGTAAATCCAACCAGCCGGGACTGTCTCTCCCAAAATCCATGGGATAGAAGGCAGCTCCAGCTCTCTAGGAGCACAGCTTTATGGCACAGAGAGTTGCAAAAGGGGGGGAGGGTCTTGAGAACTTACAGATAACAGGATTTTGACAAGCATAATACAAAGGCAGGTAGTGGGTTAATGGTCTAAGTGGTTCAGCACTTGGGGAGTCAATTTAGATCCCAACATCAGAATTTATGAGGCACCATTAGGATTTCAAAGAGGGCTGCTATCTGGTCAGGGAGAGCCAGGCAGGGGTGAGTTCAAGGCACGGGCAGGCATTCCAAATAAGTTTAAAACATCAAAATACGGCCAGGCTAAATAGAAATCCTACTACTTTATAGAAAACAGAAATGAATCTTTTATAACTTTTGACAAGATGGCTCCTGATCTTAAGAGGGAATTAGGCTGGGTTTATCACATGTCCTTAAGCCTTGGAACAAGGAAATCTGTCAATATATATTGAATGAACTCATTGGTCTTACTCTCTTTGGTTTATGCTTTTAAATGAACTTTGGGGGAAAATTGCCCCCATCCAGAAAAAAATATATTAGAAATTTATTTATGTATTTATTTATTTATCTATTATAGTTTAAAGTATTTTATTTTTAGAGATGTCACCTTTGGAATTAAAAGTATTATATTCATTTAAGAAATTGTTTTGTTTTACAGTACAGGTAGTTTTTAAAACTTCTGGCTCTGCAATATTCTTTGTTATAAAGTATTTTAATAATTCTTAAGTAATTTTGGGAAGGTATGAGGAAAGATGAAGGTGCTGAATTATTTCAGGATTTGTAATTAGTGCTTTTTAGTTCAGTCTAGTCAGGTAAGTAAAAGTTTATAAGAGAAATGTTTTATAAAATCAGAGTGATGAAACAAAATTACAACCTGTGATCATCCCATCCAAGAAAGAGAAATATTAAAAAAAATGTAAAATTCAAAATAATATAATCGAATTATACTCATAAGACCCTATACTTGGGCTGGGGCTGGGGCTCAGTGGTCAGTGGTACAGCGCTCACCCAGAACGTGTGAGGCACTGAGTTCAATTCTCAGCACCACATACAAATAAATAAATAATGGTATTGTGTCCATCTATGACTAAAACAAACAGAAATTTTTTAAACCCTATTTTAGGGCTGTGGCTGTGACTCAGAGGTAGAGCACTTGCCTAGCATGTGTGAGACACTGGGTTCGATCCTCAGCACCACATAAAGTAAAATAAAGACATGTATCCACCTATAACTAGAAAATAAATATTTAAAAAGACCCTATTTTAGTAAAAGAAATATGTAATATACATAATATAAAAATAACTCCCTCCAAAATAAATAACTCCTACTATTTTCTCCAACACCTATTATTTGCCAGGCACTATGCCTTGTGCTTTACAATCAGGTTTCCCTAACCCTAAAAAACATTCTTCTTTTTTTTTTTTTTAAGAGAGAGTAAGAGAGAGAGAGAGAGAGAGAGAGAGAGAGAGAGAGAGAGAGAATTTTTTTAATATTTATTTTTTTTAGTTCTCGGCGGACACATCTTTGTTTGTGTGTGGTGCTGAGGATCGAACCCGGGCCGCACACATGCCAGGCGAGCGGGCTACCGCTTGAGCCACATCCCCAGCCCCCTAAAAAACATTCTTAGGATGATGGCCAAAGCTTTTTTTTTTTTTTTTTTTCAGTTTTGAGGTTTTTTTAAAACAGAAAAAAAATGAAGCTTACTGGAGCTCAACGACTCGTCTGCGGCCATATAGCTGATAAGTGGCAGAATGGGATTTGAGTCCAAGTTTTTCTTCCATACCACACAGCATTTACTGTATAGAAAAATAGCTGAACTCAATTGCATTTTTTATTTTAGTCAAATTAAATATAAAACCTCAAACATGGTCTACTATTCTTATATAGCAATATCTGTCTTTTGTGGTATTAATAAATAACAAAGAAAATACATTGTGTTCTTACCATGAGTTGGGAAAACAGTATTACCACCAATAACAATAATATGCTATTCTTGTCCTCAGTTCCAATAATTTAGGAGCTGTTACCAGAACAAGAAGCCGTCTGATTCAAATATAAAAGTATTCTATTTAATCACAAAACACAGAGACCTAAAACCCCACTTTCGAGCCACTTTGGTAGAGGAAGAATCCAGCCTGCACTTGTCAGTGATGATGAGACCCAGGAAACACAACGAGGCCCTTCCACACAGCTGTCACCTTCTTGCGATGACTTTAAGTCAGTGTCCCATGTGTTTGCTTGATGAACACCACAATCTCCCAAGGGGTCTACTTTGTTGCAGTCTGGTGTCGATTTTGCTGTGGCCAAAGGGGTGTCTGCCCTGCTGTGAGGTGCAGCCCCTCTCCCAGGGGCTGAGAAGGGCTGGCAGGGGCTCCACCAGACCCGGCTTCGACACAGGTCTCCACGCAGGAAGACTGCTCTGCTCCAGGCTTTAACGTGCTTGGCACTTGGCAGAGGGTGCAAGGTGACCCAGAGCTGTCGTGTGCAAACGGAATTCGGACATCTTAGTGAATTTTCCAAAGCAGTGAGACCAGCTGGTCCCCAGAGACATAGTCAGCCAGCCTCAAAATCTTCTCGATCACCTAGTATCCGTGGCCCTGGTGCAGCCTGGAACAGCGGGTGCCAACCAGCCTCCCTCCGGCTGCTGAGGACTCTCCTGACACATCTGGCTGACTTCTCAAACAGGGCCCGGCTCTCCTCCTCAGTCAAAGGCCGCATTTTCCCACTGGGTCCTCCAGCCTCAGTAGCAGAAAGGGCAGTGGGGTGCTGGTGGCTCCTGCAGCCCCAAAGCCTGCCTCTCTAGGCCCACCCTGCACTAGTTCCCTACACTGGGAGTTCAGATGGGAATCCTACTAAATTTTTAAATTTTGATTCAGGAAACACTGAAATCTTTATAATCTCTACACTTTCCACCTAAAACTGAGTATGTCTCTCCTTTATTTAATGGTGAAAAAATAAGGGTACATAAATTAAAGGCTGTTCTAATTTTTTCTCTCTGGTAATAATTTGATAGTTTGGGTTGTATATATACACCTACAATTTTTATTGATATAGTGAACAGAATTTTTTTCCTTTATTTTCTACTAATTATTGCCATAATTTGTGTTTTTTACTGAACTCTTTTTTTAATATTTATTTATTTATTTATTTTAGTTTTCAGTGGACACAACATCTTTATTTTATTTTTATGTGGTGCTGAGGATCGAACCCAGCGACCCGCGTATGCCAGGTGAGCGTGCTACCACTTGAGCCACATCCCCAGCCCTGAACTCTTTTTAATTAATTTAAGTAGCTATGCATACAGATTCCATCATCTAAATTTTCCCCCAAAATTTAAACCACTTATTTATTTATTATCTTACTGCATTAGTAAACAAAGTATAGTAACCTGCCCAGAGATTAATCTTTTATTTACAATAAACAACCAGGAAGCCAACCTGCTCCAAGTCAGACTTGCCAGAAGCCAAGTTGCTATCTCTAGTGACAATCCAGGAAGCCAAACAATAACCTCTGTCACAACTGGCCCCAAATGGCCAGGACCTGAGTATAATCAGATGGCTTCCCTAATGTTGATCTGGGCTTGCAACATGGAACCAACCAGAGAAAGTCAACATCCTGCAGATTACATGAGGCCCACTTCAGGCAGCCCCCAGGAGAACCCTCCGGAAGCTTGCCTTCTACCCCATGCCTGTGCCTGACAAAACCAGGGGTTAGCAGGGTGGTGGGACTTGAAGGGCAGACCAGGAAGATCCCAACTTCAAGGACAGCCTCAGGAATTTAGTGAGCCCCTGTCCCAAAACAAAGAATAAATAGGGTCTGGGGACTTGGCTCAGTGGTAAATCCCACCAAAACAAACAAACAAACAACCACCAAAAAACCCACAAGGGGTTGCTGCTTCCCTTACTTGCCTGTTCTCATTTGATTGGTCTTCATTTATCCACACAAGCAACAGCAAGCTTCCTTAATTTTCCTCTCATTTTACTGGAAACTTTTTTTTGCCATTAAGAATGTAGGAGGGGCTGGGGTTGTGGTCAGCGGTAGAGCACTTGCCTAGCATGTGTGAGGCACTGGGTTCCATCCTCAGCACCACATAAAAGGAAATCAATTTTTTTTTTTTAAAAGAGAGAGTGAGAGAGGAGAGAGAGAGAGAATTTTTAATATTTATTTTTTAGTTCTCGGCGGACACAACATCTTTGTTGGTATGTGGTGCTGAGGATCGAACCCGGGCCGCACGCATGCCAGGCAAGCGCGCTACCGCTTGAGCCACATCCCCAGCCAAAAGGAAATCAATTAAATAAAGGTTTACAAAATACAATAACATTATTTAAAAAAAGAGAGAGAGAGAAAGAAAGAAAAAAGAATGTAGGAGCCTGGCATGGTGGCACACACCACCCAGCAGCTCGGGAGGCTGAGGCAGGAGTATCTTGAGTTCAAAGCCAACCTCAGCAAAACTAGGCACTGAGCAACTCAGTGAGACCCTGTCTCTAAATAAAACACAAAATAATAGGGCTGGGGATGTGAGCCCCTGGGTGGTTCAATCCTGGGTACCATACATGCGTGTGTTTGTGTGTGTGTGTGTGTGCGTGTGTGTGAATGACAAATTTTAAAAATTAAAAATTAAAAAAATTTAGAAAAGAACATAGGCGACGCAGGGCACAGTGGCACACACCTATGATCCCAGAGGCTAATCTTAGTTTTAGATAGATTAATCTTAGATAGTATTCAGTATTAATTATATTTTATTCATCATTGGATTTAAAAAATTTTTTTTAGATGATGATGGATCTTTATCTTACTCATTTATATATTTGCAGTGCCTTACACATGCTAAGCAAGCACTCTACCACCGAGCCACACCCAGCCTCTTCATTGGATGTTTTATTTTCAGATTGAGAGAGCATCTTTTAGAAACTAAAACAGATTAACCACAACATTATCAGTTATTTATAATTACAAAGCAATGAAAAATAGATGTCTCGGCCAGGCGGTAGTGCAGGCTTGTAACCCCATGGCTGGGGAGGCTGAGGCAGGAGGATTGCAAGTTCAAAGCCAGCCTCAGCAACAGCGAGGCACCAAGCAACTCAGTGAGACCCTGTCTCTAAATAAAACACAAAATAGGGCTGGGGATGTGGCTCAGTGGTCGAGTGCCCTGAGTACAATCGCTGGTCCACCCACCACCCCACCCATCCCGCAAAAAATAGATGTCTCGCTCCGACTAGGAAGGCAAGGGAGCGAGCAACCCTGGAGGTGTGGGCCAGAGGTGTGGGCTGGCTGCGAAATAAAAGTTATGAAAGTAGTACTACAAAATAAACACAGAAAACCAGAAATATATATATTTTAAAAGCAGGGGCGGTATATTTTAACAGCAGACCAGATGGGTCCGACTCTAACAAGAAAAAGTCCGCACTTGCCTTATTTACAGCAGTATAGACCAAAGGAAATCCTAGGGAGCTTCTTCAGGAAAACAGCCTAGGAAGGGCCACCAAACAGGTTGTTTGGCGCTTGGCAGGTTACACCCTGGGTTCTATCCTCAGCACCACATAAAAGGAAATAAATTAAATAAAGGTCTCGGCTGTGTTTGAACTTGGAGCTGTGAGCTAGCGCAGGGAGCCAGCATGCTCTGGGCTTTCTTGAACAGGGAATTTCACCCAGAGTTCCCAGAAAAGCAGCCCCCCTGCCTTAATGGCTCTAACAGTGTCCATAGTTGACACAGGACTCCTGACATCTCACCTTCAAAAAAAAAAAAAAAGCATAACAGCAATGCAGAATTGTGTTTGCTGATGGCTCTCCATCACCAAAGTAAGGAGATCTCATAAAAAAAAAAAAAAAAAAAAACACCAGTTGCAAAAGCTCTGGAAACAACTGGCTACAAAAGCAGCTCTTAAGCGTGTGCCCTCTAATGGTGGGCTGAAGCCTGGTGATGTCCATAGAACTTACTCACAAACTTCCCCTCTATGGGACCAACCCAAGTGCCATTCAATAGACGAATGGGTAAAGAAAATGTGGTACATATACATAAAGGAATATTACTCAGATATAAAGAAGAATGAAATTACGGCATTTGCTATCGTGTTAAGTGAAATAAAACAATCCCTCCAAAAGTCCAAATGTTCTCTCTGATATGCAGATGCTGACTCACAATAGGGGGTGGGGTGGGGGGAGTAGATGTTCACCAGATTGGGCAGGGGGAATGGGGGGGAGAGAGGGAGTGTGGGAATGAGAAAGACAGTAGAATGAATCTGGCATAACTTTCCTATGTTCATATGTTAATACACAACTAGCATGACTCCCCATACGTACAACATCAAGAATGGAAAGTCATTATGCTCCATGTATGTATGATATGTCAAATACTTTTATTGTCATGGAAAACTAAAAAGAACAAAATTTTTTTTAAAAAAGATCTGAAAAAAAGAAAAAGAAATCGTGTGAGACTTCAAAACAGCTCTTGGTGCTTTGCAGGAAGCAACTGGCTGGCCTTTTTGGAGCACCAACACGGTGCTGTCCCCGCCAAACTTGTAACAATATGACAAAGACATTCACCAACACGTTGTATGCATGGAGAATGCATAAGAAGCTACTGTTTCAGCCAGGTGCAGAGCTCCAGAGGCTGAGACAGGAGGATCCCAAGTTCAAAGCCAACTTCAGCAAAACCTAGGTATTAAGCAACTCAGTGAGACCCTGTCTTTAAATAAAATACAAAATAGGGCTCAGGTGTGGCTCAGGGGTCGAGTGCCCCGAGTTCAATACCGGGTGCAAAAAAAAAAAAAAAAAGAGGCAGCAGCAGCTACTGTTTCATTCCCCACACTCCCCCAATTTCTCTTCTTCGTACTACTGGTATTTATGAATGTTAGCTATATCTTTCTCCCATGGGTTCAAAGGCACCTAAGTATGTGACTAAGAGTGGAAGAGAAAGAAATCAGGTATTATGTTTGTTCCCATTTTAACTTGTATGTGAATTTTTTATATAAACTCAGAACATTAATTCAAGTCAGAATGTTTTAGTGAGCGGGCATGGTGGGCACGCCTTCGATCCCAGCAGCTGGGGGGCTGAGGCAGAAGGATCAGGAGTTCAGAAACAAAAGAGCTTCAGTAACTTATCAAGATCCTAAGCAACTCAGTGAGACTCTGTCTCTAAATAGAATATAAAAAAGGGCTGAGGGTGTGGCTCAGTAGTTAAGAGCTCCTGGGTTCAATCCCTAGTTTAAAAAAAAAAAAAAAAAAAAAAAAGTCTGAGTGAATAAGTCTTAGTATTTCGCTGTAATACCAATTATAAATAAACCTGTAAAAAATTTTCTGGACAATACTAGATATAAGGTTTTGTTTTGTTTGTTTGTTTGTTGTGTGTGTGGTGCTGAGGATCAAAACCAGGGCCTCATGCGTGCTAGGTAAACCCTCTAACACTGAGCCACATCTGTAGCGCAGATTTTCTTAGAACAGATAAATTCCTGAATAACAGCAACTAAGTGACGTTTATACCCATTCACTGTTCTCTTCTAATAGAGTTATTTTATATACAAGCACATATTTTTAATGTCTGCCTTCTGTGCTGTTCCTAGAAGTTTGCTACTAAAATACATTAAATTATAAAAAAACAATTCAAACGTATTCTGAAGTAAAAATACATCTATCAGCAAATCCTCACTTTCATTAAACGGAAAACTATTATTTTAAGCATTGTCATTATTGGAAAATTCTCTACTTATAGAGAACTATAGCAATAAAGCTAGAGAAGGAAGAGAAAATTTAGCCAAAAATCTATATCCAAGAGACCAGCAAGTATAACTTATTGTTTTGTTTTGTTTTGTTTTTATTGTTATTGTTTTGGATTGAACCCAGGGCCTTGTGCATGCAAGGAAAACACTCTACGGACTGAGCTATAGCCCCAGCCCATAACTTGTTCTCTAGTACAGTTGGCCTGCCACACCCACAGTTCCAAAATCCATGGATCCAACCAACCATGGATAGAAAATATTTGAAAAAAATAAACTGTGGCTGTACTGAACATGTACAGACCTTTTTTCTTGTCATTATGCACGCAACAGTTCAGTATAACAACTATTTACCTACCATTTACACTGTATTAGATGTTACAAGTGATCTGGAGCAGTGCCAATTATAATCCCACAGTCCACAGTTCCAAATGCAGTGACCCCAAAAAGATCAAAATACCTAAATTCTGGGGCTGGGGATGTGGCTCAAGCGGTAGCGCGCTCGCCTGGCATGCGTGCGGCCCGGGTTCGATCCTCAGCACCACATACCAACAAAGATGTTGTGTCCGCTAAAAAATAAATATTAAAAATTCTCTCTCTCTCTCTCTCTCCTCACTCTCTCTTAAAAAAAAAAATTACCTAAATTCTAAAATCCCTAAGAATCAAAATCACAAAAATAATAATCCCGAAAGATTAAAACTCCAAATGTTGAAGTCTTTTTTTTAATATTTATTTTTTAGTTGTAGTTGGACACAATACCCTTATTTTATTTATTTATTGTATGTGATGCTGAAGGATCAAACCCAGGGCCTAGCACGTGTGAGGCGAGAGCTCTACCACTAGCCATAATCCCAGCCCATAAATGCTGAAATCTTGAAAACAGAAATCCACAATTCCCATTAAAAAATATATATATATATATATAATCCAAAGTACATGTATGAAGACACGAATTGGTGTGAATATTCTTTGTATACAACCAGAGATATGAAAAATTGTGCTCTATATGTGTAGCATTCTGCTGTCATATAAATGAAAAAAAAAATTAAAAAACCATCTATAAGGGGTAGAAAGCCCAATTCTAAAGGAAGAATTAGTGCAACTTTGGTTGTTTGTAACATAGTTGCCAAATTATTCAACCCTATACTACTTCTGCCCCTCTACAAAATACCCTCTATGGGAAAAATAAGGATTTTTTTTTAACCTAGTACTGAGGATTAGACCCAGGGCCTCACACATGCTACCCCAGGCCTCTTTCTTTCTTTGAGACAGGATCTCACCAAACTGCCCAGGCTGGCCTGGAATTTGTAATCCTCTTGCCTCCACCCCCCCCCCCCAAGAAGCTGAGATTCCAGGTATGTACCACTGTACCTGGCTAGAAAATAAAAACTTAAAACAAATTTTTTTTGACAAGCTCATAAACCTTCTGAACTCTGATATAGAGGTTCCTCCAGTGTCACAAAACACTTAAATGGTGAACTATTCTTGGTTAGGGATTTGGAAAATCCATGCAAAGAAGGCAGACTTCTTATATTTACAAGTGAATCTAACAGAAAAACTAGCGCATGCTTCATTTGATTATTAATGGATGACCCTTTCAAAACCGTTCCTTTTTTAAAATCAAACATATATAACTCATGACCCTATTGGATCCAAAAAATTCTAGAGTTTATCTGCTTGTTTATGTATTAATGACTAGAAAAAGTAGTCATTTATAAATGCTTGTTTAGAGATTTGGTAGATTTGCAGAAGAAAATGGATTTCAATTAAATCCTTAAACAATAACAACAGTTTTGGAATTAGGTGTGATCAGGGCTTCTAAAAGTGAATTACAAGGTAAGTGAATTACAAGAGTTAAAACTAAACTACAAGTTTATTTTTTTCCCATTCAGTCCAATGCATTTGGCAGAACATGTAAGTGAGTGGATGGGCCATACAATATGGCAACCTTTGTACATTTATAATAAGTCAATAAAAATGTTTTTCTAATGTTTATTGAGGTGAAAATGCTATATACCCTGATTCAATCATTACATATTGTATACATGAATCAGATTATCACACCATACCCATAAATATGTACAATTGAAATGATAATTTAAAATTTTCAGTTTAAAAATGCATCATTTGTCTGCATTAGCATACATCCCAACTGATGAAATTCCAGGAACTCCTAATGAATTAAAGTCTCATTTGCCTAAAGAAGCCAGTGAACTTACTGACTGGGTCAAAAATAATTATGTGCACAGTAGGATAAAAAGACACTTACAAAAAAGAGTCGCTCTTCAATCACCAGAATTGTTTCCGCCAAATCTGTGGTCTGTATATGAATGCATGCAGAATGGATTTCCAGGTTCCCAAAATAACACAGAAGCACAGCACAGAAGAAAAAAAAATTAACAGTGAATGCTTGTATCATCATGTATCAAATAATAGAAAGATTAAAAAGAGCAGCACCATGTAGAAAAAAGAATGTGAAGGGCTGGGTCCGTAGCTCAGGATAAAGCACTTGCCTAGCATGGTGAGGCTCTGGGTTCAATTCTCAGCACCACATAAAAGCAAATAAATTAAGGTTAAAAAATGACCATTTTTGAAAAAAAAAATGAAAGAAAAAAAATAAATATGAACATCTCTAAGGACAGCCATGCCCTAAAAAAATAATTTTAAAAATAAAGCATTATTCTTCCCGATGCAAGACTTCAAAATATAGTTAATGATCATGAAAGTCAGCCAGTTCCTAGGGACTACTTTTGTGCAATTACCCATAATCTGTCCCTATAATATATTTTTTCATGTGTAAAATTTTATTTTTAAATCTGGCACAGTGGCACATGCTTGTAATCCCAGCGGCTCAGGAGGCTGAGGCAGGAGGATCACGAATTTGAAGCCAGCCTCAGCAAATTAGTGAGACCCTAAAAAACTCAGTGAGACCCTGTCTCTAAATAAAAATACAAAAAAGGGCTGGGGACACGGCTCAGTGGTTAAGCACCCCTAGATTCAATCTCTAGAAGCAAAAATAAAAATAAATAAATAAATATTTTTTTTTAGTTGTTTAGTTTGGGTTTTTCCTCTTCTAATTTTTTCCCCATTTTAAATTGTCAACTCCTTTTTTTTTTTAACAAGTCACCATCCTATGTATTTTGTTTTCACATCATTTCCAATGCTGGAGGTATAAATTATGTAGACTTTTAGAGTTCTAATTTATTTCATGCATTTTTTTCAAATTCAACTGTGAATATGCATTATCACAACATTGACTTTGTATGTAAACACTGTATGTACACAAAAATTCTGAAATGGTCACAATAAATAAAGAGATGTCCTTTCTTTCCATCTGTATTTGCAAATTATAAAACTTTTTGAGACCTTGGGTCTTTGGGGTTAAGGTAGTAGTGACCCATGAAGTGTTTTTGTTTGTTTGTTTGTTTGCAGTAACTGGGGATCTACTACTGAATCACATCCCATCCTATTTTTTATTTTATTTTGATACTGGATCTCACAAAGTTGCTGATGCTGGTCTCAAACTTGCAATCCTCCTGAGTCACTGGGATTACAAGCATAAACCACTGCATCCTACTCCCATGGGGGTTTTTGATGGATCTCACCAAGAGATTTAAGTTGTCCTTCATGGTATTTCCAACAGATACATACAATTACTAACCATAGTGGCGTGTGTTTATACATTTCACTTTTTTTTTTTTTTTGTATTTTATTTAGAGACAGGGTCTCACTGGGTTACTTAGCTCACTTTTGCTGAGGCTGGCTTTGAACTCACGATCCTCCTGCCTCAGGCTCCTGAGCCACTGGGATTACATTTCCCTTTTAAAAAATAAATACATTGGGCTGGAGATGTCGCTCAAGCGGTAGCACGCTCGCCTGGCATGCGTGCGGCCCAGGTTTGATCCTCAGCACCACATACAATCAAAGATGTTGTGTCAGCCAAAAGCTAAAAAATAAAATATTAAAAAATATTCTATCTCTCTCCCTCTCTCTCTCACACTCTCTCTTTTAAAAAAATAAATATATTGTTTAGTTGTAGATGGACATAATATCTTTATTTCATTTTATTTATTTATTTTTATGTGGTGCTGAGGATCAGACCCAGTGCCTCACACATTCAAGGTAAAAACTCTACCAATGAGCCACAACCCCAGCCCAACTTTGGGGGTATTAAACTTGAGGAATTCTGATCTTTTGGAATTTCAACATTCAGAATTATGGCATTCGAGATTGTGTACTTCCATATTATAAGCCCAAATTCATAGAAGGATAATATAAAGCATACAGGAGGATGTATACCCGTTATATGCAAATACACCATTTTACATAAGGAACTTAAACATCTGCAAATTTTTGTATCATCTGGAGTCCTGGAACCAATCCCTTACTAATTCTAGGGACACTGTACATTACCATGCTTAGCACAGGATTTGACATACAGTAGAGTTTTAATAAATATTTGTTTTGGTTTTAAAAATATTTTTTAGTTATAATGGACACAATATCTTTATTTATTTTTATGTGGTATTGATGATCAAACCCAGTGCCTCATATGTGTGAGGCAAGCGCTCTGCCACTGAGCCACAACCCCAGCCCTAATATATATTTGTTGAATGTGTGAATTCACTTAAAAATTTGTGTGTGTGTGTGTATGTGTGTGTGTGTGTGTGTGTGGTGCTCGGGATTGAATCTAGTGCCTTGGGCAAGCACTCTACCAACTGAGCTATATCCCAAGCCCACATTTAAAATTAGTAAAATATAATGTAGTATTTAATAAACCAAGCAGAGACTGATTATTAAGCAGGGATACTCATATGATATGTGTCTTATACTTCAACAGGAAAAGAAAATTGGAAGAGAGACAAATTATGGAATGACTACCCAATTATCTGACAGTTCTCTTTCTCAAAGCCCCAAAACATGCCAGATAAAATGCTTCTTAGTATTTTTAAAATTCCAATATACATGGAGCTTATTCAGACTGATGTCAAACTGACCCAACTTGTTTCTTTCATTTATGAAGCTGGCAAATGTTTGCTTTTGATTAAAAAACAAAGAAAGAAAACAAAAATAAAATTAAAAGAGTAATTAATTAATTAATTAATTCTTGCTGGGCACACTGGTACATGCCTGTAATCCCAGTGGCTCAAGAGGCTGAGGCAGGAGGATTGCAAGTTCAAAGCCAGCCTCAGCAATTTAGCAAGTCCTTGAGCAACTTAGTGAGACCTTGTCTCAAAATAAAAAACAAAAAGGGCTGAGTGTGGAGATACACACACACACATACACACACACACACACACACACTCTCTCTCTCTCTCACACATACACACACACACACACTCTCTCTCTCACACACATACACACACACTTAAGACTAATTCTGCATTTTCAGGCTATATACACTTGGAAGGATGAATCACATTTCTTTTAAGTTGTATATATTTTCAGAATCACAAATAAAATCAAAATTGCAGAATACACTTTACCTATAAAAACATAAGTCTCCAAAGAAAAAGCTTTTCTTTCTTTAGGGATATAGCTCAGTGGCAGAGCACTTTCCCAGTACACATGAGGCTCTGGGTTCAATCCTCAGCATCAGATTAAAAAAAAAAAAGTTATCTTTATTTTTTAAACTTGGCAGCTATTTAATATTTCAGTAATATGCACATTCGGAAATGCACACTGTAGTTTTTACTTGTATTTTTCCCTAAAATGATTGTACTTACAAGTATATTCTGGTTTTGGCACATATATACTAATTCCACTTACTTCCTGGGAATTGTAAGCATTCCCAGTGAGATGAAAACATTCTCTCATTGAAGATAATGTTGTGTGACATTTAAAAGGAAGTTCACCACATTCTTTCACAGTTTCATTTGCATGGATGACAATTTAGTGTTTCTTGGAAAATGGTATTTAAATTCCATAAGTTCTGAAAATACAATATTATTTAACAATGACTAGAGACAGAACCTAAGACTTCTCAGCAAAAGGACTAGTACACATATAATAATGTACGATTTTAACACCAAACTATTCCTATATTAAATAATAGTACACATATGTTTTACAGATTAGATTACTACTCATTTAAATTTTAAGTTAGGCCCTGACTTCCTTAGTAAGACTCCTATCGAACAAGAAATAAAATCAAGAATCAATAAATGGGATGGATTCAAACTAAAAAGCTTCTTCTCAGCAAAAGAAACAGTGAGGTGAATAGAGAGCTTACAGAATGGGAGCAAATTTTTACCACCTGCACATCAGATAGAGCACTAATCTCTAGGATATTTAAAATTTAAATGAGTATTAATATAAATCTTAACACTAAAAAAAATATAACCCAATCAATAAATCGTAGTATTAATGATACTAACATTTTAAGTAATTAGATATAAGAAAAATGTCATACATATGTCTAATTACTTAAAATTCTTAGGTAAAATATATACATAAGAATTTAATATATGATAGGGCTGGGGTTGAGGCTCAGTGGTAGAGTGCTCACCTAGCGCATGTGAGGCACTAGGTTCAATCCTCAGCACCACATAAAATAAATAAATAAAATAAAGATATTGTGTCCATCTACAACTCAAAACATATTTTTTAAAAAAGAATTTAATATATGATGAAAAAAGACATCATGGGGCTGGGGTTGTAGCTCAGTGCCAGAGTGCTTGCCTCGCATGTGTGAGGCACTGGGTTCGATTTTCATATCAATATCAATAAAGAAATATCAATAAAGAAAATAAAGGTCCATTGACAACTAAAAATATTTTTTAAAAAATCATGAATCATTGGCAAAGGCATAGATTATTCAATAAATAGTATTGAGATAACTAAAAATTTGGGGTTATGCAAAGACAAAAAGGATTATGCAAAGGATCATCCTTGTGGATCTCCTCAGGTCTCCCCAGAGTAAGTGGGTGGTATCCAGAGGCATCCAATTGCTGCTTCTCCCAGAGTCTACAAGTGCTGAACAGTTGGTCTTCCCAGACATTCTCTAAAGAACCAGGCACCAAGCTGGGGATAGTCATGCACACGTGTAATCCCAGCAGCTCAAGATTCTGAGGTAGGAGGATTGCAAATTCAAGGCCAGCCTCAGCAATTTAGTGAGGCCTCAACAACTTAGTGAGACCCTGTCTCAAAAGAAAAATAAAAAGGGCTGGGGATGTAGCTCAGTGATAAAGTACCCCTGGGTTCAATCCCTAGTACCAAAAAAGAGAGAAAAAAATAATAAAAGAACTGGGCATTATGGCATACTCCTATAATCCCAGCTGCTCCAGAAACTGAGGCAGGAAAATCCTCAAGTTCAAGGTCAACCTAGGCAAGTTAGCAAGATTCTGTCTCAAAATAAATTAAAAAGAGCTGAGAATGGATCTCGTTGGTAGATCACTCGCCCAGCATTTGCAAGACCCTGGGTTCAATTTCAGTATGGGAGAAAAGAAAAAGAGCTGGCATCCAAATTCAGCTACACTTTCAGGGTCACTCCCATGTTTGACCACAGAGCACCCTGGTGTGCTTAAGCAAGAACATTCCTCTTTGGAATGGTAAACATGGGCTCTGTGCATCCTTCAGAACCTTCTATTTATGAATCCCTGTTTAAGCCACAGAGTGTTTGCAGCTGCTTGCTTGGGCCCTTTGCTTGAGGAAATGGATTTAAACCCTGACCTTACATTATGCACCAAAATTAATTCTAGATAGTTAGCAAGTTAATAAAAGTAAATCACAACAGTAAAAGCAAAATTAAATAACCCTCAAATCTCTGGAATGTGTTACAAAATCCCGGGCTTCATAAGAATATGACAAATCTCAAATAAAAAATATTAATCAAGTCACAAAATACTTTTTAAATTTATTTAATGATTTGTTGCTGGTGTTTGAACCCAGGGCCTTGTGCATACTAAGCAGGTTCTTTACTACTGAGCTACACCTCTAGCCTTTCATAAATATTTTAAGTTTTCAAATAATCAAAATAAAAAGACAGGCTTCTCCCTGATTCTCTCTCTCCAGAGGTTCTGACAGTTCTTACATCTCTGGATACTCAGCTCGGCATTGGCTGCCATTGTAGGCCACCATCCTGTGCTCATGTTCAGCCAAAATACAAAGCATGAATCTGGAAGAAAAGTTCAATCTAGAAACATCAATGCTGCTAAGACTGTTGCAGATATCATCCAAATAGGTTTGGGACCCAAGTCCATGACGAAGAGGCTTTGGGACCCAATGGGAAGCATGACGATGACCAATGCTGGCAACGCCATTCTTCAAGAGATTCAAGTCCAACATCCAGCAGCCAAGTCCCTGTTGGAAGTAGCAGGACCCAGGATGAAGAGGTTGGAGATGGAACCACATTAGTAATTATTCTTGCTAGTGAAATGCTGTGTGTGGCTGAGCACTTCCTAGAGCAGCAGATGCACCCAACTGTAGGAATCAGTGCTTACCCCCAAGGCATGGATGATATGATCAGCACTCTAAAGAAAATCAGTATCCCACTGACATCAACAACTGTGACATGATGCTGAACATCATCAACGTGCCGTTACCACCAAAGCAACTAGTCGGTGGTCGTCTTTGGCTTGCAACATCACCATGGGTGCTGTCAGGACTGTACGGTTGGAAGAAAAGGTCAAAAGGAGATTGACACCAAGAAGTATGTAAGAGTGGAAAAGATACCTGGGGACATCACTGAAGACCCATGTGTTACATGGAGTCATGATTAACAAAGATGTGACCCATCTATATTACAGCATATCAAGGTGGCATTATATCAAGAACCTATAAAATGTAAAATAGATAAGGTAAAAGTATTATGTCCATCTACAACTAAAAAACATATTTTTAAAAAGACAAAGAATAGATTAGAAGAAACATTTTCATCTACCTTGACAAAGGATTAATTACCATTATTACATTAAAAATCATACATTTTCAAAATTAAGCCATAAAAGCCCACTGACAAAGGTTTTATAAATAATCAACAAAAATGAACATGCAACCTATTGGTTGCATTCAAAGAAAAGCAAGTGAAAGCAGGAAAGTACCTTTGAAACCATTTTTTACCCACTCTTTCTCTTTCTCTTTTTTTTTTTTTTCAAACTAGGGGTTGAGCCCAGGGGCTCTTTACCACTTAGCTACATCCCCAGCCTTTTTCATTTTTTGAGATAGGGTCTTACTAAATTGCTTAGGGTCTAAGATGTGGAGGCTGGCCTCGAACCTGTGATTCTTTTGCCTCAGCCCCCACAGCAAGACACTGGGGTTACAGGCATGGGCCACCATGCGTGCCCAGCTTTTCTCTTCCATTTAAGATAGCTTTCTTAGCCTCACTTGGCCTCTACTTCCCTAACTTCTGTATATTGAAGTGCTTTAGGATTCTGTACTTCTCTTTTCTATCTGTTCCCATTCCCTAAATATTTCAGCCAATGTCATGGCTTAGAAAAACAGTCTTTATAAACGATTCCCAAAATTTATATCACCAGTTTGTGCCAGAAGATCCTCAAATGTATCTCACTCTTTTTTATACATACATATTTTTAGTTGTAGATGGAGACAATACCTTTATTTTGTCTGGTTTGGTTTTCTAATCTGGGGCTGGGATCAAACCCAGAGCCTCACGCAGGCTCAGCCAGCGCTCTACCGCCAGCCACGGCCCGGCCTGCATCTCTAACTAGGGACCCTTCTGCTCTGCCCACCAGCTCCCCCCCCCCCATTTCTCCTTCTCAGTTAATGGGAACTCCTCCCCCACCCCCGGGGGTTAAACCTGGGGGCCTCGTGCCACAAGTGCCCCACCTCCAAGTGACACCCCAGCTCACAGGCCCCAGACCCTGACACCATCCTGGATTCCTCTCTTTCTCCCACATCCCACCTCTGGTCAGTCAGCAATTCCCATGGGCTCCACGTCCAATCCACACCCACCCCCACCCACCACCACCAGGATCCAAGCCGCCATCACCTCTCGCCTGGATTTTTGTAATCACCTCCTAAAAAGTGTCCTGGCTTCCACTTCCTCGGTTCCCAGGAGAATAACCCGAGTGAACCTGTAAAGCCTAAAACATTCTCACTCCTCGGTTCAACTCTCCAAAATCTCCAATTCTTATTCAGAGTAAAATCTGAAGAACTTTCAAGCCCTGCCCAGTTTACCTCCTTCTGTCTCCCTCCACCCTGGTCTCCGTGACCTTGCCAATTATAACCCTCTTGCTCCTTTTGTTGCCACATGACCTTGATGTCCTTCCAATATACCAGTCATGCTCCTGTGGCAGAGCATTTACACTTGATGTGGTACATCTGGAATGTTCCCACCAAGACATCCATGTGACTAATGTTCCCATTTCCACTGGGTCTTCACTAAAAATTCACCTTTACTTTTCCTCCTCTTCTTCCTTTCATGAAAAATTCAAGGAATATTAGGTGGAACAGAATAAGGCCAATTAGCCCATAGGGTATGTCAGAGCCTAAGTAGGATAAGGAGGGACAATGCAGAAGGAGAAGTGGCCTGGCAAGGGATGTCAGAGACTCAGCAAGGTGAGAAGGCTGTGTTGTCAGGGTGTGGACCCCAAAGTGGGGTCAGAGGGCGTCCAGGCAGGGGAAGTATAGCAGTAGAAGAGATTGATGATATGCAAATAAGTAAATAAATTCAAAATAAAGGCATCTAGAGGCAGGTACTTTTAATCCTAGTGATCTGGGAGACTGAGGCTGGAGGATAGCAAGTTCAAGGGCATCCTCAAGGACTCAGCAAGACAATGTTGCAAAATAGAATAAAATGCTTAGGGATGTAGCTCAATGGTTGAGTCCCCCTGGGTTCAATAATAACAATAATAGCAGTTAGATTTCTTACTGTCAAGAGTAGAGAGGCACAAATAAGAAAGAGATAAAACCAGAATGGACCCTGAGTTGTGGGATTGAAATTGAAATGTACTCATGATTTTCAATTGTATTTAGAATATGTATTTAACATGTGGATATATGTATATAAACTGGGCCCAGTAGCACAAGCCTATAATCCCAGCAGCTCAGGAGGCTGAGGCAGGAGGATTTGCAAGTTCAAAGCCAGCCTCAGCAATTTAGTGAGCCCCTAAGCAATTTAGTGAGCCCCAGGCTCAAAAATAAAACATAAGGGCTGGGGTTGTAGCTCAGTGACAGAGCACTTACCTAGTACATCGGGGCACTGGTTCGATCCTCAGCACATCATAAAAAAAATAATAATAATAAAATAAAATAAAGGTATTTGTCGGGAGCTGTGTATGAACTATGGATTTTGTTTCAGCCGTTAAGTTGAAGAAGTTGTTTTTCTGGGAACTGGGTGAAATTCCAGGAGAATTCCATGGTCTGGGAGAAAGCCCAGATCATGCTGATGCCCTGCCTTAGCTCACAGCCCCAGCATCAAACACAGCCTCCCGAAATTTGGGCCAAGCACCAAACAACCTGCTTACCTCAAGAACCTGCCACACTGAAACCTCGGATGTCCTTCCCCTTAAAGAAAGGATTGGGGCCTTTTTCAGTGGTCCCCTTCCAGTTCCTGTCAGGGCTGGAAAACCTACCAGGTGCCCCCCTTTTTAACTAACTTCTGTCTTTAGCTTTTATACCTTGTTGATTATTTTCAGAATTTTTATTTTCCCAGGCGCTCACACCTCCAGGCAGGAATCTGCTCTACCGGGGTGCTGGTAACCCCAGCAGCAGGTATTGGGTCCATCTATAGGTTAAAATTTTTTAAAAAGAAAACAATTATATATATAATTACAGTATATATATATATATATATATATATATATATATATACAGTATACATATTTATATATGCATATGTATATGTATTTATAATATATATATATATATATATATATATATATATATGTTTATGTTTATATATATGGCTGGAGATGTGGGAAAGTGGATAAGTACCCCTGGGTTCAATCCTGGGTACAAAAAAAAAAATTTATACACACACACACACACACACACACACACACACTAATGAGTATACACACATATTCTCTGACCTTTGAGAAGAACTGGAAGGAGTAACATGGAAGAGCAATGAGCATAACTAGCACTTACAAAGTGGCTTCTCTAGGGCTCCTTGGAGAAATGGCTGATTCCAGTGTTGGGGCAGGAAAGTAGACTATTTTTTTTTTTACTATTATAATAAACCTAAGATATTTTATGTGCCAGAAAGCACAGAAGTACTCAAAGACTGATAGGGACATATGAAATAGACACAGGCATTTATCTTAAACTGTCCACTGAAAAAACCTGAGACACCACTCAACTGGTTCAACTGGAAAAACATGATACTAATTTAATGTTGGCATGCAGGTCTGCAGTCCCACCTAATAGGGAGGCTGAGGTGGGAGTATTGCAAGTTCAAAACCAGCCTGTGCAACATAGTGAGACCTGTATCAACATACACAATAGAAGTCATTGACTAAAATAGAAAATGCTGGTATAGCCCATTGGTAAAATAAGAAATCATGAGCTTATACATCTAGATGTACTCAAACAAACTGAAATTTTGATGAGGAACATGATCAAACATCTTCCCAGTGCCTACCTAATCACAACGTGCAGAAGACTACAATAGAGAAACTTGGAAGACAAGGTCTAAATCAAGTGATCCAAACAACACTGTCAGTAATGATACAAATCAAAATTATGGCCCTCCCCATAAGATACAATGAGGGGCCTGGAGTTGTGGCTCAGCAGTAGAGCGCTCATCTAGCACGTGTGAGGCACTGGGTTCGATCCTCAGCACCACATAAAAATAAATAAAATAAAGGCATTGTGTCCAACTACAACTAAAAAAATATTTTTTTTTTAAAAAAAGAGAAAGATACAATGAGAATACAGCATCAATATTCTATGATATTCCTGCCAAAAATGCATTACCCTTGGTCTAATCACAAAGAAATATTACACAGACCTAAGTTTAAGGACATTCTACGAAATAAGTGGCCTGTTCTTCAAAAGTGTCAAGGTCAGAATTCTACCACGCGGCCTGCGCAATGGTTTCATTAATGAGGTTCTAGGCATAAAGTTAGTTAGAAGAGATCGAAATAAAACACACAGACCTTATTTATATTGCTAGGTCCGAGACGGCTCACCTCTCTGGTTCCCACCTCTAGCCGCCCAGCAGGGCAGCGAGGATTACTCTGGGCTAGCAGGAGAGAGAGAGAGAGAGAGAGAGCGAACACGCCTGGGAGTGGCCCTTTATTGGGGAACAAGAGATTCAGGAGAGAATTCCATCCAATGAAGGTTGAGGGGGGCTGCACTCCAAGTTCAGGGTCAGTGATTGGGTTCCCGGGGTCAGTGGTCAGGCACACCCCACACGGATGGGCTCTCTCATCAGGAAAGGGTCGGGAAAGCTTCCACAGAGCCAAAGTGCCTCGGGCCCTTAACGGGAGTCACCCAATCACGTGTCAGAATGGCTTCCCACATATCCCCCCTTTCTTTTCTTAACAATGAGGCGGCGGTTCACTCTCTGGAGTTCCTGGACTCTTGATTGGAAGAATCGCCATCCTATAGTTACAATACAAAAGAGAATTAACAGCAAATAGAATAATCCAATCATGTACCAAGCGGAGTGTTTAAGAATATTTCCAGGGTTGAATCAATATCAAGAAACTCTTTCAGACTGAAGCAGACTAAAGTGACATGATAACTAAAAGCCACATAATTCAGAACTGAATATTTTTGCTATAAAGAACATTATTGAAACATACTCTACTGTCATGTATAACTAAAAAGAACAAATTAAAAAAACAACTATTTGGGGCTAGGGCTGTAGCTCAGTGGCAGAGCACCTGCCTAGCACACATGAGGCACTGGATTCAATCCTCAGCATCACATAAAAATAAACAAAATAAAGACATTCTGTCCATCTATAACAAAAAAAAAAAAAAACCTATATGGGGCTGGGTTGTGGCTCAGTGGTAGAGCACTTGACCTGCATGCGTGAGGCCCTGGGTTTGATTCTCAGCACCAACCACATATAAGTAAATAAATGAAATAAAGGTCCATCAACAACTAAAAAAATACATATATATATGAAACAAAAATTTTAAAGAGCATTATTGGGACAACTGACAACATTTGAGTGGGGCCTAAGGCTAAAATAGTATTAGTGTTTCAATGTTAATACCCTTTTTCTTTTTAGGCTTACATTTTGCTTACTTATGAGAAAGTCCTCCGTCGTAGGAAAGATACACTAAAGTATTTGGGGAAATAGAACAATGTATGGGTAATTATCTCTCAAATGACTCAGAAAATAAAAAGGTTTCACTATTATACTTATAAGTTTTCTGTAGATTTATAATTTAAATTTAAAATGTTCAGTGAGGGCTGGGCACAGTGGCTCACACCTGTAATCCCAGTAGCTCCAGAGGCTAAGGCAGAAGTTCAAAGCCAGCCTCAACAACGGTGAGGCCATAAGCAACTCAGTGAGACTCTGTCTCTAAATAAAATATAAAATAGGGCTGAGGATGTGGCTCAGTGACTGAGTGCCCCTGAGTTCAATCCCTGGTACCCTCCCCGCCAAAAAGTCAGCTTTATGGGCTGGGATTGTAGCTCAGTGGTAGAGCACTCACCTAGCATATGGAAGGCACTGGGTTCAATCCTCAGCACTATATTAAAAAAGTTAATAAGGGGCTGGGTATGTGGCTCAGCAGTAGAGGGCTTACCTTGCACATGTGCGGCCCTGGGGTAGATCCTCAGCACCACATTAAAAAAAAAAAATACATAGATAAAATAAAGGTATTGTGTCCAACTCCAACTAAAAAATAAATTTAAAAAAAGTAAATAAACAAAATAAAAGTATTGTATCTATCCGCAACTAAAAAAAAAAGTTTTTTTTTTAAATTAGCTTTAGAATGTTCAGTCATCCTAACTAAAATTTCAATGCTCACCCCAATGACAGTTCATATTCTTCTTCCTGCCTTATCCTTATTTTTTTCCTTTAACACACTTATTTTATTTACCTGGTTCATTGTTTCACCCAGAATACAAGAGAGCAAGGAATTTTGTCTATTTTATTTACTATTGTGTCCAGAGCACTTAGAACACTGCCTGTGGCATAATAGGTGCTCAATAAATATTTAATGAATAAAGGAATGGAACAAGTCTATTCAATAAGTAAATGTTTTAAGAACAATAATATCCAACATGAGGACAGGTGAAATAGCTTGTTAAAAATCCTCTTGGAAAAAAAAAAAAAGGGCTGGGGATGTGGCTCAAGCGGTAGCTCGCTCGCCTGGCATGCGTGCAGCCCAGGTTCGATCCTCAGCACCACATACAAAACAAAGATGTTGTGTCTGCCGATAATTAAAAAATAAATATTAAAAAAAATCCTCTTGGAAGACAATTTGGCAATTAAAAGTCATAAAGATAGTAATTTCCTTTAACTCAGAAACTTCATTATTAAAAATGTATTCTAAAATGTGGAAAGGTGATCCCAGTGTCAAGCTGTCCACAAAAAGAATAACATCCTCCCCCCCAAAAAATTAGGATGTATTACACCAATTTCAATCCACAGATTGAAGTTCCATTTATTTGAAATTCTATTTCATTTAAAATTCTAATAATGTGGGAAAATTCCTTTTATATATTATTACAACAACATAAATTTGTAGTCTATAACTTCAACTAAATGAAAACATGCACTGCCAAAAGACTAAGAAATTACTGCATAAAAATGCCAATTTTTATTTGCTTTTCTCTATTTTCCAAATTGTTCATAGTATGGTTGTAATTTACCATCTTAAAATACATTTACAATAAAAAATGCATGTATTTAACACACACACACACACATACACACACACACACACACACCATGGGTGAATTATCCAAACATAAAAGGTAATAGATACCCCAAAAAGAAAGCAATTACTTGGAGAAAGAGATTTAGGAATACACAAATCAAAGAGTGACCAGTCTGCAATCAAATATAACTAGCTATAAAGAAAAAAAAATTTAAAACCTGTTTGAAGAAAAGAAAGTACGTTAATAGAGGAAAGTGGTTTGCATAGAATCAAAAGAAGCAAGCATTTGGCAAATTAGTCTAGTACTACTGAGGTAAGACATATTTAATACAACAATTAACAAAAACACTAAAAAGGGTACTCTCCTGTGGACCAGGTCCACCATTCTTGCCAAGTATATAAAATACCCCTTCAGACCAGCGGCACCTTTTACTTTGATTCTATACACACCAGAGAAACTGATGATCATTAGCTTGGCTTCTCAGTTACCTTTTCCCAGAAAGGAGATGCACAAGACCTCCCTCTAGTGACATGAGTACTTGAAATGTGGCTAATTTGATGTTAACATCAAATGGAGATGTTAAAATCCACCTAAGATTTTAAGGATTTAAATGGGAAAAAAAAGTAAAATATCTCAGTAATGATTTTCAGAGATCATATGTTGGAAAATTATTATATTTTGGATATGTTAGGTTAAATAAAATATATCATTAAAACTATTTTTACCCATTTCTTTTTATAATTTAATATGGCTACTAGAAAATATTAAATACTTCTGTGACTTGCATTTCAGATAATATTATATTCTTACTAAAGAGGAAGAACAATGCAGTCAATGTAAAGATATAGTCTCCCTAGAAATTAGTAAATCCACACTCTAACTGACATTTAACGGGTGAGTTTTTTCTTTCTTTTTTTTTTCTTTTCTTTTTTTTTTTTTTTTTTTTTTGGTACCAGGAATGAACTGAGGAGTGCTTAACCACTGAGCTACATCCCAGCCCATTTTTATTTTTTATTTTGAGACAGAGTCTCATTGAGTTGCTTAGGGCCTCCTACCTCAGCCTCCCAAGCCACTGGGATTACAGGCAGGCAACTGGCGACTGATAATCTTTCATGGTATAAGTCTCTCCATCATAAATGGATCAACTAACTTCACATTAACAAAATCAAGCCTTGCAAAATAGATGATCAGACCTTCACTGAAGTGAGCAAATCAAAGTTTTGGCACCCTTTGAGTTTCCTGGGCACAAGCTGTCAGCTGAGCCATTTTTCTGCCTGCCATTTCTCTCTTGGCTCATAATCTTATGTTTAGACTTTGTTCTTCAAAGGGTTGTGAATTATTCATCTGTGCTCTCCTACGATTTAGGTGCCTTAAACAGAGGTACTGGGAAGTTTGTTAAATAAGCATTCTACATTTGATGCCTTTGATCACGCTATATGCCTCCTTGCCTCAAAAAGTACTTGGACATAACTCTCCATTGTTTTTTTTCTTCTTCATCTGTTAATTGCAAATAGCTTGTAAAGACTGAACACATGCTCAACAGAAAGCAAAATTTAGTAGTGTGATGTAAAAATAGTGAATAAATCTGATATGCAGTGAGTCTGATAACCATTACAGTACATTATATTTTATTTTCAAGGTCAAAGCCTTAAAGACAGACCACAGAACTGATATTTTATCGTTACATGGTAACTTGTTATGCAACCTCTTATTTCTCACTAATCTTTGATAATAATAACCTCAAGGCTGATACAAAATAGTGGTGGAAAGGAAAATAGATGACACAAAATGAAGAGTAGGTTTATCACAGGATCACTGTAATGCTTTGGCTTCATGGCATAGACCAGATGGCAATAACCCCTGTCTCAGCAGGCAATTCTCAATGTCCTGTGGTTTGTAAAACAAATTCACTATTAACTTGATCTGCTAATAACTGTTTTGATTATTGTGGCAGCATCAAAACAATGCTGAAGGCACTGGAGTCATAGCACAGTGGTAGAGCACTTGTCTAGCATGTGTAAGGCACTGGGGTTGATTCCCAGCACCACAAATAAATATTCTTGAAAAAAATCTTAATGCTGAAAACATGCACAATCCCTCAATTTAAGATGAAAAGCAACAAACAGAAAACAATAACTCTTCCCTAATATTTACTGTCAAAAGGAAAATCCTTTTCTGAGAAATGTTTTTGTTGTTGTTGTTGTTTTGGCGCCAGGGATTGAACCCAAGGGTGGTGGTGTTGTTCTTTTGGTGCCAGAGATTGAACCCAAGGGTGCTTAACCACTGAGCAACATCCCCAGCCCTTTTTATCATTCTATTTACCGACAGGATCTCGCTGAGTTGCTAAGCACCTTGCTAATCTGCTGAGGCTGGCTTCCTTCCACAGGCTCCCGAGTTACTGTGATTACAGGCGTGCGCCACCGCACGCCAGAACACAGGAAATTTTGACTTCTCAAATCCAGGTATAGCCAGGTGTGGTGGTGTAAACTTGTGATCTCAGGGATTTGGTAGGCTGAGGTAGGAGGATTGCAAGTTCAAGGCCAGCCTCATCAATTTATTGAGATCCTGTCTCAAAGTAAAAAATAAGAGGGGCGGTGCTGGGGACAGGGCAAATTGCCCCTGGATTAAATCCCCAGAACCAAAACAAACAAATATAATTCAAATATACTCTCATCTCTTAATTGTTAAGTGAAGTAGGTGGTCTTCATTTTACCCAATTTTGTGGCTGTTTTGTAAAAGATACTAAAAATGCCTGAGAAATTATTGGTATTAGTTTTACTTATGTTAAACATTTACAGTTGCTAATTCTATGGAAACAGGTACCGGTCCTTTGGCAGTTTTACAAACATTGCTATTTTTATTTTACGTGTGAACTATGTATCATTTTCTAGAATTCATTCGTCTGTAGGTACAACTTGACTAATCACATCAGCAGTTCTGACTTTAAGACAGGGAAAATAAAAACAGGTACAGTAAGCTAGCTCCTGGGGAGAAGAGGCGACGTTCCAAGGCCAAGTGGGCCCAAGTGTCAACTTGAACCAGATGCAGCACAAACAAGAGGGACAGACAAAGTAGCCTCAGCTCCAAACGCGGCACTTAGAGTTTAGGGTAAGGTTAGTTAGTTAGCCCTCATTTCCACCAACGTTGGTGACTGCAGAGCAGCTGGGCAGGTTCATGAAGGTGGGATTGAGGGTGAGTCAGGTTTTGAAATTCAATTAGAAAACAGAGGCTCTGTTAATCCTTAAGCAAGAGTTGAAAATTGTAAAAGGCGGTAAAGAAGAGGAAGGTCGCGCAGAGCTAACGGCCGAGTTCCAGTCCGCGGCGCAGGAAGCGGGAAACCCCAGGCGAAGCCAAAGCGCTTCCCCGGGACGCGGCTCCGGAAGTTCCGGGGTCCCTCGCGCCAGCTCCGCGCATGCGCAGGCCTGCGCGTTGGGTGTGGCGGTGCGCGCCCGGCCCTCGGTCTCTGGAGAAGAGGGCGGGCGGGGAGAGGTCACGTGACCGGGATTGCGGCATTGGGGGCCCAATCCGAGACGTTCTGGGAAAAGCCCTTGTGGAGCAATTCGGGTAGCCCCGGTCCTGGCGGAGCCCTGACTCGGTGTGTTCGTTTCTGACTTCTCGGTTCTGTTCTGGACTCGGAGGACCCGGTGGTTCTCGCTCGGTGTCCCCGGAGTGGAACCGGAGGCGCCCGTTAGTTCCTTCAGGACCGAGGGGCCTGCTCGGTCTCAGGTCCACCTCGGTCTCCGCGGAACACGCGTCCTTTCTACCCCGGCGATCCCGGAGTCGCGGGAGAGCGCCCCGTGGTAAAACAGCACCCAGAAAAAGAGCCTGCCACCCATCGCGGGGTGAGGCTGGGGCAGTGCACGGAGAGTCGAGGTACGTGTCCCCGGGATGCGACCGAGCTTGGACGGTGCGCCGACCTCCGATCAGTTGTCCTGGTGGCTTTCATTCCAGCCTCCCGACCCTGCCGCGGCTGGGAGGAGGCAGGGCTGGAGTTCGAGGCCAGCCTCGGCCACTGAGTAGGACCCCGTCCCCAACATTAAAAGGATGTGGCTCCGAGGCACAGCGCCCCGGGGTCAATCCCCAGTAACCCCACCGCCCAGACCCTCAAGGGTGATGACTTAACGTGGCCATTGGCCCTGGAGGGGCGTGGTGGGCGCGGCCTTTCAGGGTTTCTCCCAGCTCCAGCACGTGGAGGGGAGGCCTGGGGCTGGCCCTGGCCCAGCCTCCCGCCCAGCCTCCGGGCTGACGTCTCGGTTGTCAGTTGCTTTAACTCCAGTTCCTTCTATTATAGATTCTTCTACGGCCCCACCGACTGGTCACAGCTCCCAGCATGAACGACGTCAAGCACTACACCGCCCTAAGAAATGCCGGCGCCACCCCGCCTGGAGCCGGCGGCTGGGGAGGCTGAGGCCGGAGGATTCCAAGTTCAAAGCCAGCCTCAGCAGTTTATCAGTGCACTAAGCAATTCAGTGAGACCCTGTCTCTAAATAAAATACAAAAAAGGGCTGGGGACGTGGCTCACTGGTAGAGTGCTTGTCTCGCACTGCGAGGCACTGGTTTGGATCCTCAGCACCACATAAAAATAAATTAGAAAACAAAGATTGTGTCCATCTGCAACTAAAAAAAAAAAAAAAATTAAAAGGTGGGGAGCTGGGATGTACTTCAGTAGTTAAGCGCCCCTGGTTTCAATCCCTGGTACCATTTTTTTTTAATGGGAAAAAAAGGTAAAAACTCCTTCTGGGAGAAATTCCCTTCACACTGGAGAAACGGGTGTAGCCTGTGATCCCATTCTGGGGCTGCAGGATAAGCCTAATCAGGGAAAGTCCCAGTGCAGGGCGGAGATCATGGACTTCATCCTGAAAGATGGTGTAGTTGAAGTATTTAATAGGACAATCAGAGAAAATAGGCAAGTGTTTATTGAATGTAACTTATTTATTTATTTTTGCATGCATGTTATTGAGGATTGAACCCAGGAATGGGATTACAGGCCTGCCCAGGGAGCCTGGCTCATCACTTCGTGAAGTTAGAATAGATTGTTTTCATCAGTGTTGTGTGTAGCATGTATCATTAAGCATTAGTGTGAATGTGTCTGTAAGTAGCCAAATTCAAATAATGCCTCATAAAATGTTAAATTACTTGTAAATATAAATGAAATTCAAAGTCATACCTACTTCTGAGTCTTTCTTAATCAGGATTATTATGAAATAATCTTACTTCAGGGTTTTACCAAAGTGTCTATACTCGTATGACATAAAACTACTTTATCAATATGTAGTCTCCCCCCCCCACCCCTGCCATTATGTAGTCTTTTTAAAGATGCTCCTGAGATCAATTCATTTTGTAATTTCCACTTGTGGTATAATCTTTTGTCCTTCCAGTTAAGACTGGCTGTTCAAATAGACTAATAAACCCAAATAACTGTCTCAAGGTAAGGTAGGGTTCTCAGATCTTAGGCTAATTAGTATATGCAAAAGGCACCAGTAGTAGAATGCTATTTTAGCTACAGCTGCAGAGTATCATTACACCCTATACTATAAACAGGAAAAATTTCCAGCAACTGGAAAAATATCTGCTACAAAGCCTCTCTTTAAAATACAGAACAAGGAATAAACAATATTTAAGTGTTTAGAATCATAGTCTCTCACTGAATTGCCTCATTACCTATCAACCTCACCAAAAACTGTGTGGGGATTCTACCATTTTCTTTAACCAAGAGGGTAAAGGCTTTGAATTTTTTGAAGACATAAACAAAAGTCATAGTAAATACCTGCAGCTGAAAATTTTCAGTATTTTCCATCCCTCAGGAAGAATTCTATAATTAAAATACGTTTGCAATATTAAACATAAAACCAAAAAGCAATTGTGAAAACATTACTTAGCATTATACTTGTGCCTTAACTATACAAAACATACCTCCCAGACTTCTCCACAAGTGAAACTTTTAAAAATCACTTATCAGGGGAAAACCCAGAGTACAGAGAAATACCTACTTTTTCAAAATTAAATATGTAAGAATTATATCTATTTATATCATCAAAAGATTTTGAAGTTACACACTACAGAGTACAGATGGAAATGATGGGCTCATATTAGAAAACTGTTTGTGTGTGTATGTGCACACGCAGTGTTGGGGATTGAATCCAGGGCTTTATGCATGCAGACAAGCACTCTACCAATTGAGCTATATCCCCAGTCCTAGAAAACTATTAATGTACAGTTGTTGAGATTGAACTAAGGAGCACTCAAACCACTGAGCCACATCCCCATCCCTATTTTGTATTTTATTTAGAGACAGGGTCTCATGAAGTTGCTTAATGCCTTCCCTTTGTTGCTGAGGCTGGTTTTGAACACTCTATCATCCTGTCTCAGCCTCCCAGGCACTGGGATTACAGGAATGAACCACCACACCTGGCAATGTACAGTATTTTATAATCAATTTAACTGTAATAATAGTAATAGTTATTTCCACTACAGGCAATAAAAGTACAGGTTCAATTGAAACTCCAAAAGGAAAATTAAATGAATCAATAATTTTTTCCTGCTTCTTGGAAAAAAGTTAATAAGAAAGATGATAGGTTAAACTATTTATCACATCCAAATTTGAATGAGGAAACTTTCATTTGTTTTTAAAAAGATCTTCAAAGCTGCCAACAGTATTGCTGAAAATGTGAATATCATACACTGAAGCTAATCATTATAACAAATCTTCAATTTATTTGAAGCAATTCCGTTTCAAAAACTTAAGTTACAGCAGTCACAGGAAAAACAGGGAATAGTCAGAAACAATAAAAGAATGATCATGAGTACTGCTTTTTGATTTGTTTTTAACACTGTCATGGCTTTATTCAAAAACACAGTTGCACAAAAGTATTAACCTCAACGTTTACGGAGAGATTCTTAAAGAACTTAACACACTATATACATACTGCAATACAAAGAGCATTAAAATAGGACCCCAAACTTCTACAAAATATAAAACCCCCCTTACTTATTTGCATGAAAATACCACCCACAAAGCTAAATAAGTTCTTAAAAGTTACCTGGAGGTTCACTATGTGTTGTTTTCAAACCAAAGAACTCTAATTTTGATTGCACAATAAGATGATTGATAAGAAAGTCAATATATAGATTTCATTTTAAAAATAAGTATTTCATAATCTGGACATAGTATGTAATGAGAATTCTTAGAGACTAAAGCAGGACATATCAATTGTTAAAAATTAGGAGAAAAAAATGTCAATCTTTTGTACTTTCTGATCCCCCTACTAAATTTATTCCAAGTGTTTTATTTCAGTCAGTTGTGCAACTGTTTCAGTTTCTCCACAAATAACCTTTAAAAGGCCAAGTCATACATTTTAAACTAAAAAAAAACAAGCAGCAGCAGTACTACACTCAGTAATTTAAATGTGTCCCAGTAGAATAGCTTCAATTAGTTTACTGACACTAACTTTTAAAAACCTTACAAATATTCAAAACAAAGAAAAAATTTTAAGATAGTCAAGATGAACAAAGCAGTTACCTTGAACATGGAACCTCCATGACAAAAACAGAGATGTACTGTGTACTCGTTATATATTTTATTTAGTAACCATGTAAGTAAGCACACACTCATACTTATCCCAAATATTCTTCTATTTTAATGGACATTCACTTGAAAATAAGTCTTAATTTTAATATTTAATCCCAAATATTTTTCCAACTGCCTACAATATTCCAATTAAATGCTACATCTGGTAATGCTTTAAAACTATAGGAACAACTAAAGGTTCTACTCAGAAAAATTATAAATACTGCGCAGGGTTGGTATCCAAATAATTTGGGATGCCAACTTAAAAACTGACTTAAACATCTCCTTAATTATCAACAGGCAATGGACATTGATGTTAATTCAAAACCCCTCCCCTGCTTCTTTACTTTCTTCCTCCTACTTATATGGTCTTACATATTGTCAGTCAAGAAAGATTTACAATAAGCAGAGCTTGCTGCCTGAAACTGTATCAATAACAATATTTGTATCTCAGAAAATTCTCAGTTTCTTCCACTCTGTTTAAAATCCAGAGAGATCTGAAAAGGTGGTTGAGGTATAAGACTAAAGGTTTTCTGGGTATCCAGAAGTTCCCAGCTTCCTTTTGGGACAGAGAGAGGGGAGTCAACAAGAAGGGAGGGTGATCATAAAGAAATTGATGAGAAAATGCACACCTAAAACAAAACAAAATAAATAACCATTGGCATGTCATGATCTGCAGCCTAAAGAGAGGGCTCACCTGCGTGTCTCACTTAGTATAGGCAATTTTTCCTTCAAAAATAAAATCTTATCAATCACCACAAAATCCATGAATTATATTACTGTCTAGAACCTCCCCCAAATCCAAAACTATATAATTTGCTGAATAGAACCTTTATTATTCTGCTTCTACTTTGCAACTTAATTCATGTGACAAAAAAACCACCCAAATATTTTTAGCTATTTAAAAAAAAGTCAATGCCTTCAAAATAAAGATCCCTGGATCACCTCTAAAAAAAAAATAATAATAATAATAATCAACTTATTCAAGAGACTACTGTCATTTCACATTACAGATGACTGTAATTTCAGTTAATTTATAAATAACTTTAAAATCTTATGAATGAAATGCACCAAACTTCACCTGTGTAAAAGCAATCATGTTTTAATTACGGACTAAAAATTACTAATACAATGAACTTGAATTTGAATTAGAAAAATTAAGATTCTAAATATAATTTCTAGAGAATGTCTTAAGGGGGAAGTGTCAATGAAATTTTTTCTCTACATACAATATGATCATTAACAGACTAGTAAATCTTAACTGGAATGATAAGGCAAAAATAGTAAAACCACACTTTTCTATAAAAAGTTACACATTATCTTCTGTAGGGATAGCTATCGTACATGAAAAAACAAAGATGTGATCACTCTATTGCACACCCAGGAATGCTGGGGAATCTGGTCTTAGAATGATCTAGTCATCTTCTTCCTCTCCATCATCTTCAGCATCTCGTTTCCTCTTCTCCCCTCGGAGACCTTCTTCTTCTAAAAGAAGAATGGAAGGAAAAGTGTAAAAAACTTTAATTTCAACAAATGAGTATTTGTTAAGTTACAAAGTTTTGACTCTTAGTGAAAAGTTGACAAAAATATATATACGGGGCTGGGGATGTGGCTCAAGCGGTAGCTGCGCTCGCCTGGCATGCGTGTGGCCCGGGTTCGATCCTCAGCACCACATACCAACAAAGATGTTGTGTCCGCTGAGAACTAAAAAATAAATATTAAAAAAATTCTCAAAAAAAAAAATATATATATCTATGTATATATATTAAGTTTCCAGTCTTAAATTTCTTTTTATTTCAGTGTATAAATAGACTTAACAGACCAAGAAATGCAAAAATAATGATAGCTTGCTATGCACCCTTGTGGCCAAGTCATGAAGTACAGATGAAGAAACTAGGCTTCATATTGAAGAAACTGTTGGTAAATTTTTTTTTTTGGAGAGAGAATTTTTTAATATTTATTTTTCAGTTCTCGGGGGACACAACATCTTTGTTGGTATGTGGTGCTGAGAATCAAACTCGGGCCACACGCATGCCAGGCGAACGCGATACCGCTTGAGCCACATCTCCAGCCCCTGTTAGTGAATTTTTTAAAAGACCTATAGATAAAGAATACTAAAGAGCAAGTCGCGTCCCCCTACCCTGGATATCAAATCTTAAAGAATATTATATTGAGTTCAACTGTTCCTCTCCTCTCTTACAGGTAAGGCTTCCCTCTTCAAAATGAGATACCTTAAAAAGGTAATAAATTCAGTTCAGGGTAGCTCCCCTATCTCTTCATTTTTGATTTTAAAATACATGTTATGAGCTGTTCCTTTAATGGAATTAAGGAATGCCTTGAGAAATTTACTCTTTAAAAAACTTTTGTAAATAGCATTCAAAACAGCCAAAAAAAAAAAAAAAACTTTTGTAACTTCAAGGCACTCTATGATAAACAGCAAAATCAAAAGGATCAGTGACAATTTGTATTACAGACTCATTTATTAAAGTTCATGAAAAAATATTTTTAATTCTAGAATTTGTTTCTGGCTAATGTAACTCACCTTCTTCCTCCTCTTCTTCCCCTTCTTCTACATAATCATCATCATCTTCTTCATCCTTGAAATTCAAATATTCAGTTTGAGTATAAATAAACCATAACATATTTTTCACTATTGAGTATATCCCAACAAAGGCAAAGAAACTCTAGTTACCCTGTGTTTTGATAACCACAACTTCTTCCTTATTTATATCTTTTTTAAAAATCCAACTAAGTATCTAGTTCTTTATAAAAATAAGTTATGCTTTCGACCACCACTGTTCAAAAGAACTTTCTGCAACAATGGAAATGTACCATGCCTGTGTTGTGCAATACAATAACCACCAGCCACACATGACTACCAAGCACCTGAAATGTAACCAGTGCAAATGAGGAATTGAATTTTTAGTTTTAGTTAATTTTAATTAATTTAAATAGCCACATCTACCTACTAGCACAGGTAGGACAGCACAACTTTTGACTCTTTTTAAAATGAGACCTTTTATTTTACAGATCAAGTTAAGAATGATCTGAATCCTAGCCCCAACATAGTTATATATGTTGAGTCAAACCACATTATCTTTCTGGACCTCAATTTTCCAATCAATAAAAGCAAAGCACAGATTGAGCTTTTTTTTTTTTTTTTTTTTGGTACTGGGGATTGAACCCAGGGGTGCTTTACCACTGAGCTATATACATCCCCAGGCCTTTATATTTTTTGTTTTGAGATAGGGTCTCACTGAGTTGCTTAGGGCCTCAAACTTGTGATCCTCCTGCCTTGGCCTCCCTAGAAGCTGGAATTACAGGCATGTGCCATGGTGCCCAGCACCAGGTTGAGCTAGCTTGCTTGTTTTCTTTCTTTCTTTATTTGTAAGGAATAATAAAAGAGGATATATAGCTATAATTTTCAAAAAATATAAACTACTAATCACACTTATTCCTTGATGATTTAGAAAAGTCCAAGTCTAAAAGAGCTCTTTCTCTGAATTTTGTTTCAAACAAAATGTGACTGGATTAATTGATTCATGTTCTAGACCTTTTTAAAAATCATCTTTTAGATACTATCAATAAAAACTCAGCTTTTGAGGTCACCGTGATGGCGCACACCTATAATCCTAGTGACTTGGGTGGTGGAGGGAGACTGCAAGGTTGAAGCCAGCCTCAGCAATTTAGCAAGGCCCTAAGTAACTTAGTGAGAACCTGTCTCAAAATAAAAAATAAAGGGGCTGGGGTTGTGGCTCAGTGGTAGAGCACTCACCTGGCATACATGTATGAGGCACTGGGTTCAATCCTTAGCACCACATAAAAATAAAATAAAGGTATGTGTCCACCTATAACTAAAAAATATACATATTTTTTTAAAACTTAAAAATAAAATAATAAAAAATAAAATGTGGTTCAGGGCTTGACTGCCCCTGGGTTAAACCCCCAGTATCCAACCCCCCGACCTGACCCAAAAAAACTCACTTTGCCAGAAATTTGTAGGGTAGAGACTACAGTCTTCTCATTAGTGGGAAATGTTTCCTCATTTGTGGATGAGTAATACAAGGACACCATGATTCCCAATCCTCCCAAAGCTCTCAACTTCTTTTTTTTGGGTGGGGTGGAGGGGTGGGGGGTGGGTATGGGATTAAACGTAGGGGTTCTTTATCACTGAGCTACATCCCCAGTCCTTTTTTATTTTTTGAGATACGATGTAACTGTTATTGAGGGTCTTACCTCACCTCCGTTTTTTAAAATAAATTTTAAAGTTGTCAATAGACCTTTTCTTTTATTTATATGTGGTGCTGAGTGCCTCACACACGCTAAGCAAGCTCTCTACCAATGAGCCACAACCCCAGCCCTCATCTCCACTTTTTTAAAATTTAATTTTATTTTTTTTGTACCAGGGATTGAACTCAGGGGCACTTGAGCACTGAACCACATCCCCAGCCCTATTTTGTGTTTTATTTAGAGACAGGTTCTCACTGAGTTGCTTAGCGCCTCACAGTTGATAAGGCTGGCTTTGAACTCTCCATCCTCCTGCCTCAGCCTACTGAGCCGCTGGTTATAAGTATGCGCCACCACACCCAAGCATCCTCATCTCCATTTTTAATGATTTATATTACACACACATAAAGTCCTTCTTTACACATATTAATTCCTTGCCTCTGAAGAACAGTGAAATAAGAAGAAATTTTTTAAAAAATCAAATAAAAAGTTAATTGAATGGGCTGAGGTTATGGCTCAGTGGTAGAGCACTTGCCTTGCACATGTGAGGCACTGGGTTCGATCCTCAGGACCACATGAAAATAAATAAAATTTAAAAAATTTTTTAAAGTTAATTGAATAGGCACTCTCTTTCCTTCTAATTTCTTTTTAAATCTCAATCGTCTCTAAAGCATTCCCTGGCACTTAGCTTCTAAAAACAAGACTTCAGACCAGGCCCGGTTGCACATGCCTGTAACTCCAGTGACTCCTATGGTTGAGGCAGGAGGATTACAAGTTCAAGGCCAACCTCAGCAATTTAATGATTCCCTGTATCAAAATAAAAAATAAAAAGGGCTGGGGATATCGCTCAGTGGTAAAGTGCTTCTGGACTTAATCCCCAATAGCAAATAAAAATAAATAAAAACAATAAAAATAAAATAAAAACAAGACTAAGTTTTCAACATTCAGATTATCTCAGGAACAAAAACTCCTTCTGGTCCCTGCTACTCCTACAGTGACTTAAGGTTATATGTATTATCACAGAATTTTTTATTCTTTATGTGGCCATGTCATTCGGGGTTAGTATTTCACAGTACTCAATGGAATGATAAAGTTAATATTTGCAGTTAGTTGAAAGTAATTTTTAAATGACTTAATACTACTTAGAATTAAGGAGGAATTATTGGCACAAAAAATAAAAGGTCAAATGTTAATGAACAAGACACTTATTTTATTAAATAAATAAAAATTTATGGGGAAAAACATTTAAGCTGTATGTTGGTGTAAACCGAACAGACTGAAAATAAATATTCAAAATATTCTGTGAAGATTTAAAATATCTAAGGTTCTGTTCTTCGTTATTATATAGTTCCTAACTCACTAGGGCCCGAACCAAATGTACAGTAGTTTATTTTCCACAGTAGTTTCATATTTAAAATGGTATCAGAAAAAAATAATCACTGACCAGATATTATTGACCTGCTTGATGTAAAAGTAATTAGGAGAACAAATAATATTTAGTCTAAATAAGAATTCTTCCTCCCCACACCACCACTGTGGGGATCAAACCCAGGGCCTCATGAATGCTAGGCAGGCACTTTAACACTGAGCTACATCCCCTAAAATAATGAAAAATTATTTAGAATTATGAAAGAAACCTTAATTTAACATTAGGAAAAAGGAACTTCACTAAACTCCCAAGAGCCAAGATTCTTTGTGCCACTGGAGGTAATAAATGCTGAGGTGCAAAGATGAAAGGTATTCCCCACCCTTTAAGAGCTCACAACTGCACAGAAAGTAGCCAAATAAGTTTTTTTAAAAAACTATCTACAGACAATAGAAGCCTAATCAAGGTTTAAAGATAACAAAGGAAGGAATGATTTTCTAAGAAAAAATATTGAAAACTTCAAAATTAAGATTAGCACCAGAGTTGAGTTTAAGGATAAAAGTTTACAAGGCATGACTGGGGTGGCTATTACACAAGCAAATATACATGTGAAATTTCACGGAGCTATTCATAAAATTAGTGCTTTTTACATGCTTCACTTATATTTATGTTTAATTAGCACAAACAAAAATGAAGTCCATCAGGGACCTGGGTAGGAAGTCATTTCAGAGAGAGTAAACAATTAATACACATACATAAAGGCAAGGGATAGTTTGGTGTGATAATTTAACTTGGTACTGAGGGAGATGAAACAGGAGCCAAACGGACAATGCAGGGTTTGTATCTTTGGGTGGAATAGGAAAAACATTAAGAGTTTCCAGAAGGCTAGTGACAGGATCACAATTGCAATGAGACGACCCAGGCAGCACTGCAGGGGATATTACTAAGTAGTGATGCTATATTCAGAGTATCAAGCAAGAAATAATTGGAGGGAAGAAATAAGTTCTACAATGTACCTACAATGTGCCAGGCACTAGATACCTACATTATCTTGTCAAATCCTTAAAACAATCCTATGAGGTTGGTATAATCTCACTTTTATAAATGCAGAAACTAAGGCTAGAAACACCTATAAAATGTTTCTACCATACCATACCACTGAAAGCAGAGTGGATTTGAAAGACATCTGGGATTTATGATCAATAGGTGTTTATACTTATCTAGATGTAGTCTGGGATAGGCCACAATGGGGAAAAAAAGCAGACAGATACATACACATTCACAAGTTAGGAAACAACTCTCAGATTTCTCCAACTCACTTTTTATAGTACTTAGCCCTATGCCTAAGTAATTAATTTTTAAGGCTAATACAAAGTATTTATTCACCTGAATTTCTTCTTTCATCAAGTAAGAAAGGCCCACTTCTTCTTCTCCCTCTCCCAATTCTGACCCTGCTTCATCTTCATCCTCCTCCTCATCATCATCTTCCTCCTCTTCCTCATATCCTTCAGGTGGACCAGCTTCATCTTCCTCTTCATCTCCATCATCTTCATCTCCATCTTTAAAAATATTTAAAAATATATATGTGGGGGCTGGGGCTTAGTAGTAGAGCACTTCCCTAGTACATGTGAGACACTGGGTTTGATTCTCAGCATCACACAAAAACAAATAAATAAAGGTATTGTGTCCATCTACAACTAAAAAACATTTTAAATATATATGTATATATTTTATATGTATACGTGTGTGGTGTGGGTGTGTGTGTGGGTGTGTGTGTGTGTGTGTGTGTGTGTGTGTGTGTGTGTGTACTGTTTTTAAGATGAGCAAATGTCTGGACAAATGTTTCCTTCCAGTAACGTTCATCCTTTTTACCTTTTCCCAATCACTTTAAACTCTTAAGCCAACCAGTGGAAAAGTATTTCATCGTGACTTTTTTCTTTTAAGATTACCATTTTTGGGGAACAAGGGGTGGGGGATTGAACTCAGAGGCACTCAACCACTGAGCCACATCCCCAGCCCTTTTTTGTATTTAAGAGTACCATTTTAAAACATTCAATATTTATTGCTTGAGAATGGTTTCTAAATACTGGTATTTATTCAATGTGTAAATTTTCAGATATTACATGCATTGAAGTTGGTTTCACTTCGTGGACACTTCAAAACCTTCGTGTTCATCATTCATTCCAACATCTTATAACATTATTTATCCAAAACAAATTTACTTTGCTGGGCCAGTGGCACATGCCTGTAATCCCAGCTACTCCCAAGGCTGAGGCAGGAGGATTCCAAATTCAAAGCCAGCCTCAGCAACTTAGCAAGACCCTGAAGCAGCTTAGTGAGACCCTGACTCAAAATAAAAATTAAAAAGGTAGTAAAGTACCCCTGGGTTTGATCCCCAGTATAAAAAAGAAATTATTTTATTTTATTATTTTTTTTAAAGAGAGAGTGAGAGAGGGGAGGGAGGGAGGGAGGGAGAGAGAGAGAGAGAGAGAGAGAGAGAGAGAGAGAGAGAGAGAATTTTTAATATTTATTTTTTAGTTCTCGGCGGACACAACATCTTTGTTGGTATGTGGTGCTGAGGATTGAACCCGGGCCGCACGCATGCCAGGCGAGCGCGCTACTGCTTGAGCCACATCCCCAACCCAAGAAATTATTTTAATAGTGAAAACTTTGACCCAAAAATAAATATCATCCTATTACTAACAACAGTTATTCTGTCACCTCATCTTTTAATCTTATATTCATCTAAAAATGTATATTCACAATCTAATTCTAGGATATTTTTCACCACTTCAAAAAGAAAAACCATACCTATTATCAGTTCCCATCCCCTAAATCTCACCCCAATAATCTACTTTCTATTTCTATTGGATGTGCCTATTCTGGGCCTTTGATATATATGAAACCAAACAACATGGCCTTTTCTGTCTGATGTCTTTCACTTAGCAGACTGTCTTCAAGATTCACTTTTACATGTATCAGTACTTCATTCACTTCCATGGTGAAATAATATTATATTGTATGGATATAACACATGTTTTTAACCTATTTATCAGTTGACAGATGCCCGAGTTGTCTCTACTTTGGGGCTATTATAAATAATGCTACTATAAATGGATCCTTTAAAAAAAATACTATTTAAGAAGTTTTCACTATTACTGGGTAGTAGTTACACAAGTTTATATAGATGTAAAATGTCACAGAGCTTCATATTACAGAAATCATTAAATTCCCTGAAGCTATTAGAAATCTGAAAGAAGAAATATAGGCTAGAGCTGTGGGATTTAAAATTTTCTTGTCTTACCAATAGCTGATGTGGGTTTTTTTCCCTCTACCTATACCTCCAGGTCCAATCTTATTTGCATGGCTAGAGTAGAGACTATAATTATGACACATTTATGAGTATTTAGAGTGATTACCCTCATCATCCTCCTCTTCGGAGTCAGGTGCTTCATTATCCTCCTGATCAAATCCATCTAAGTATGTGATTTGTTGCAGCAATTCAAAAATACTTTCTCTGTAATCTTCCAGATTTGTGATCTCACAGTTAAACAAGTCAAGACTTTTCAAATTTTTAAGATTTTGCTAGAAAAGTAAAGATGTTCAGTCAAGATTTAATATACCATATTATTTCTTCTTAATTCACAATCCAGAAAACATATATTTGAAATTGAGAGAATGACTTTTAGATTGTTAGAATTTTATAACAAAGAGTTATTTTATAAAACATAGCCAATTCTCTTAATTAGCCCCTGGCATATAAATTCCAAAACTTTGATCTACTATTGTTACCTCCAGGATCTTAACTGAGTGCCTTATTTCTAGAGGACACTCAACACATTTTTGATGACCAAACCTGTGCATAGGCAACAACAATAACATGATCAATTTAAAACCACATAGGCCAGGCATGATGGTATACACTGTAATCCCAAGGACCAGAGACGCTGAGGCAAGAGGATCACAAGTTTGAGGCCAGCCTCACAACTTAATAAAACCCTCAGCAAATTAGTAAGACCTTGTCTCAAAATAAATAAAATAAAATAAAAATAACTTTAAAAAGGGTTGGAGTATAACTCAGTAGTTAAGTGACACTGGGTTCAATTCCCAGTAACAAAAATTAAAAAAAAAAAAAAATCACACAAAGTAGGCACAGTGGTACACACCTGTAATCCCAAAGACTTGGGAGACTGAAACATGAGGATCAATGGTAGGATCAAGGCCAGCCTCAGCAACTGAGCAAAGGCCTAAGCAACTTAGTGAGAATCTGTCTCAAAATAAAAATATTTTAAAAATAAAGGGCTGAGGATATGCTTAGTGGTAAAGAAAAAAAAAATACAGCTATATTTTCAACATTTTCAATGACCTCCCAATCTTTTTAAAAATCAGAGCAACAATTTTCAGAGTTTTACTAAATAGTCTTTTCCTTCCCACAATAAACTAATAAACTAGGGGACACTGAAAGTAACTCAAAAAATTATCAAGAAGGAATGAAAAGCAATAGAACTTAAAATAATGAAAATTTTGAAACCAGATAGTCAAATCTTGAAGCTGATGATGAAATAATAAATACAGCTTTTCACTGACTTAAAAATTCTTTTGGGTACTACCTTGTATGTCTAAAAAGAACAAATTAAAAAATTCATCTGGGGCTGGGAGCAGTGGCACATACCTAGAATCCCAACAGCTTGGGAGGCTAAGGCAGGAAGATCTCAAGTTCAAAGCCAGCCTCAGCAACTCAGTGAGGCATAAGCAACTCAGCAAGACCCTATCTCTAAATAAAATAAAAAATAAAAATAGGGCTAGCAATGGGCTCAGTGGTAAGTACCCCTGGGTTTAATCCCTAGTACAAAACAAAAAAAAAAAAAAAAAAAAAAATTCATCTGGGAACTTGGAGACTGAGAGAAGGATGGCAACTTCTTCAAGGCCAATTTCAGCAACTTAACAAGACCCTGGCTCAAAATATAAGAACTATGAAGGTGGCTCAGTGGTTAAGTGCCCCTAGGTTCAAAAGTATCCAAAAAATTATTATTTTTTTAATTTTTTTAAATTTTAAATAAATAAATAAAAAGGATTGGGGATATGGCTCAGTAGAGATGTGCCCCTGGGTTAAATCCCCAATATGGGGGGAAGTGGGGAGTGAGAGAGAGAACAAATTCAGAAGTTTTGCATTAAACAGAAATAACTAAGGTAAAACACAAACTAATCTGAGAAAATTTAACAGCAACAACAAAAAAGAAAGTCCAGTGATAAAACCTTTCCACTTACCAGAGCTTCTACCGTACTGAGATCTTTGATTTTGTTTCCACTCAGATTGAGGTAGGTAAGATTTGGACATTTTTCTGCCAGGACTTCCAAGCCTCCAGAAATTATATTGTCACTAAGTTCCAACTATATATTCAACATGGGGAGAAACAAGGAAAGTTGAAGGCTTAGGATGGACCTAAGATTTTAAAAGCATACCAATTTAAGTAAGTTCTATCACCAGAAAAAAAAAAAAAAGAAAGAAAGAAAAAGAAAAAGTATACCAAAGCAGGGAGGGGTGCATTTATCATCATTAATTTTCAAATTCCCATTTGTGCCTGTTAAATGACATGAGAACGCTATATGATGAGCTCCTAACTCAGCTTTGGTTTAGGTTGTGTTACATTTGGATTTCATGATTCAAAGAAAAATATTTGGTAGATGTTAAATTCAAGTTCATGCCAAGCATGGTGGTGAACACCTATAATCCCAGAGGCTAGGGAGACTGAAGCAGAGGGATTAGGAGTTCAAAGCCACCCTCAGTATCTGAGGGAGGCTCTAAGCAATTCAGTGAGACCCCATCTCTAGATAAAACATAAGAAAGACGTGGCTCGGGCTGGGGATGTGGCTCAAGCGGTAGCGCGCTCGCCTGGCATGCGTGCGGCCCGGGTTCGATCCTCAGCACCACATACCAACAAAGATGTTGTGTCCCCCGAGAACTAAAAAATAAATATTAAAAATTCTCTCTCTCTCTCTCTCTCTCCTCTCTCTCTCTTTAAAAAAAAAAAAAAAAAAAAAAAAGAAAGACATGGCTCAGTGGTTAAGCGAACCTGGGTTCAATCCCCAGTACAAAAAAAAAAAAAAAAAAAAAAAAAGAAGGAACTGGGCTTGTGGCTCAGTGTAGAGTGCTCACCTGGCATGTATGAGGCACTGGGTTTGATCCTCAGCACCACATAAATTAAACTAAATAAAGGAATTGAATCCATTTGCAACCAAACAAAATTTTAAAAGGAAAAAAAAAAAAAAGAAAATCCAAATTTGTGTCATAAAGTAATCCCACTAACAAATTCAAATTTCTAAAAGCAGCTTTAGAGCTGATTCAACAAACCATTTTTCCTATCTCTAGAAACAAAATTTTCTCACTAACAGGCAGAATAGTCATTTCATTTGGCAAAATGAAATGACATAATAACCCTTGCTTGTACATTAAACTTGACTTACCTTTCGAAGTTTGTTTAAGCTGGGAAGTTGGGCCAATGAACTTAATTCCACATTAGCCATACTCAGAAACTCGAGTTCTTTAAAAGTATCATTCAGGCCTTCAATTTCCCCATTGACACACAGGCAATTATCAAGAACTAACTCTGTCACCTGTGAGAGGGAATACATTAATGATTAGTTTGCGATCTGTTTAGCAACAGACCTGGTTTGACACTGTGGAAATGTGAATATTAAAACACCAAATCTTAAACAGGGCATGGTAGCTGTTGCCTATAATCCCAGGTAAGTAGGAGGATCACTTAAGACCAGGAGTTCCAGGCCAAGGTAACACAGCATGACCACACTTAAAAAAAAAAAACAAAAAATTGCCTTACACAGATCCTTTCCACCCCCTGCCAGCTAATATAAAATCTAGTTATCACTACAAGCTATCTTCCAAATTAAATTTAAGAGTAACAAGTTCAATGCCTGATTCAAACCACTGAGTCACTAAGGTATAGAAAACAAAACTTCATGCAGGCACCATGGTGCATCTGTAATCCCACCAGCTCAGGAGACTGAGGCAGGAGGACCATAAGTTCAAAGCCAGCCTCAGCAATTCAGTGAGATCCTGTATCAAAGTAAAGCATACAAAACAAGGTGGGCATGTGGCTCAGTGGTTAAGTGCCCCTAGGTTCAATCCCTGGTACTAAAAAAACAAAACTTTGAAAAAAGTTCCAACTGAAATGTTTCCGATCCTAATGAGGATCCTCACCATCTGGACATATACTTATGCAGGAAGGGAACACTTAGAATACTGGAAAAAGATTCACGTGAACAACCTACCTAAAAAGTAGGGAATGGAGGAAACCATTTTATCACTTTTAAACCTCTTCATCTTTGGTTGATAAATGCCACAGAAACTTAAAAAACCTTGATACCCCTCAAGAAGAAACATCAGAAAGCTCCTTCTGGGTCAGCCCATCTTTCCAGTGTTATTTGAGGACAAACAATATCATCCAGAATGATACACCCTTGGAAAAAATGTTATTTCTGTCACTGTGGTACATTTTTGTGGACATTTTCCCATTCTTGGGAGTTGGGGGCTGGATTCCCTATTAGGTCAGAATTGCAGTAACAAAAGTTACTGATGAGTGTGTAAATGGGTTTAACCTTAAGGGGGAACGAGGAGACCCTGCTTCTCTTACTCCCAATGCAAAACTATATAAAAGGGCTAAAAATCAGCAACTAAGCATGACACCGTTTCTATTTGAGTATGACTTTGACAGCATTATTTCAGTAAACCAGAGATGGCACCATGATCTCCTATTTGAAGATGAGGAAACCCAGGACCAAAAAGGAGAATGACTTGCCTTGGGTCACACAGTTGGTGTGCGGTAGAGCTACGCCTTCCAGTTTTAACTGAGTGGGGAGGACTACTACATTTGGAGTCAGAAAGCCAGTTCTTCCACGTAAGGAAATCACTAAATTGCCCTACGACTCCATCTGTTAGTCTGGATTCTAGAATAATACAATCCACCTTACAACTTTGTCGGAAGGAGAAAAGTAAATAAACGTTAAAAGTGCTTTGTAAACGGTCTACACAAATAGACACACACAGAGGGGCCGTTATCACACCCGGCACAGGAAGGGAGCCTGCAGAAAGGTAACTGCCACCCCAGAACTGGAAGGAAATTACTCGGCTCACTAGGTAAAGGAATAGGAGAGAGGACAAGTCCCTTTTTCTGTCCCAAGACATATAAAATAGTAATGAAGGCATTCTAAACATGTGCTTCCGAGACCGCTTTTTAGGTGTGGTTGTGTTTGTCCTGTTTCTTTTCTGAAGCCCCTAAGAATAAGTTCTAGAAAAGTTCACGTTCTCCGAGGGCTGACCCTGATGGTATGACTGTTTCCTCCTCCCGCCCGCGGCCGGCTTCAGGGGCGCCGACCCGGGAAGAAGCGGGGCAGGGGCAAGACCCCGGGACCCCACGGCACCGTCCCACGCGGAAGGCAGGCGGGACCGGGGCAATTCTCGGCCGGCGTGTGCGGGCGCGGCCCAGGTCCCGCAGAGCCTGGGACTGCCATCCGTACCAAGGGTCATTTCAGGGATCGCAAACTAGCCGGCTGCTGCCGCCGTCCGCTGCGACCAGAGAAATGCGCGGGACCGACAGGAACCCCACGCCGGGCGGGGACTCCCCCAGGAAGACAAGGGTCGCTCCCCCAGTGCCCGCGCTCCGCCGCTGGCGGGGAGGGCCGCGCGGGGGCCCGCGACGCCCCCGCCCGGCCCCGGGAAAGTTGGCCGCGACCCCGCCTCGCGTGGCCCCTCCCCACGCCGGCTCTTTAACTCGGGCGACCGCGGCGAGGGCGCCGCGCTAGCCTCGCCGAGCCTCCAGGGCGCAGACTACGCAGACCCTCCGCCGAGGTCCAAGCCGTCGGCGGGAATCAAGTTCAGACCAGCGGGACACTTACACGGCGGCGGCAGAAGCGGGTCACGCTCGCGTCCCTCCCCACCGCCGGTCATCGCGACAGCTCCCCGTACCCACCCGCGGTCCGAAGGCGCCGCTGACCCAGATTCCGCCGGCGGCGGTCGGCGCGCGCCGCTTCCCGGGGGAGTGGGCGCCCCGGAGCGGGGGAGCGGACTCCGCCAGCGACCTCCGCCGGGGCCGGCGCGACGCCCGACGCCCCGAGGCCTAGAGGCCGGGGCGCCCACCCCCCAAAAGCCCTAGTTGGCAGTACTGCAGAAAAGTTGGACCAAGTTCGCAGGCGGCCACGGCTGCGCAGGGGCCGAGCGGACCGGGGGGTCGCGCGCGCCGCCGGCCCCGGGAGGAACGCGCCCCGCGCGGCAGCCGAGGGCCCCGCGCGCTCTTCCCGCCCCCGCGAGGCCGGGACGCCCGACGCCGGGAGTGCAGAAAGGGGCTGAGCCCCCGCGCGCACACATACGCCCCTAGAAACTTAAGCCCTTCGCCATTTTAAGTAGAAAATCCTAATAATTTTAAACAAAATTAAACATTTCCACCAACCTGGACCCCCGGTGGAGACTGGTCTGTTCGCTCTCCCCACACATCCTCAGCACCCAGAAATCCAACCCCCAGGATACGGGGGCCGTGGGGAAGGGGTGGGGGCTGAGTCATCTCACCTCCTCCGGGGCTCGGTTCCTTAACTCCATGTTAATCCTCTTCTTCATCTCCATGTCCTCCTCCTGCTCTTCTGCTCCTACTCTCCTCCTTTCCCCTTTCCTGCTCTTCCCACTACCCCCCAACCCTGAAATTTTAAAAAGATTTGGAAATGAATGAAAAGAAACGCAAATGTAAACGCCCACTACCACCAGATAGATGTGGGGGAGAAAGAAAAGAATAGCAAATGGAGTCCAAGGAGTTGGGACTCTAACTCGGCTGCCCCCACCTCCTTGTCCACACACCCGCGCGCGCACACACACGCACGCACACACACACACACGCGCGCGCACACACACACACACCAGCAGTTCCTTCCCCTTCAATGGCTGCTCAGAGACTGAGCCTCCATGACACGGCACCGCCAACCCCCTGGCCTACACTCCACCCACCTTCCGAACGTATTGGTTGGTTCTTTAGCGTCACCCTCTTGCATTGGGCTAGCTAAATGTCCATCAGTCTTCAGGGAGGACCTGGACCAGACACTCTGCGTCTATTGGCTACGACCAAGCGCGCAGTTAACTCCGATAGGTCCAGGGGGGTGTACGTCTCAGCGAAACGATTTTGAATCCCAGCAGCCCCCCTCCTTTTCTTTGTGTGGTTGGCGCGCTTTCCCTAGGCATTTGTGCGGTTTTGATGTCTGTTGGATTTGTTTTTCGCTTTTAGGGTGGGTTTTGTTATTGTTTTTGTTTTTGTGTTCTTCCGCCGGTTTCAGTATTAAAGGGAGGGAGAGGGCATGCCCAAGTTGCGAAACTGACGATCCAGGGGCGGCACGCTCTGATTCTTGGCGGTTTTGAAGCGCAGCCTCTGCTGCGGCCAAGGTGTAGGGCAACTCGCATCACGTTAGAAGCCGGTCTCCGTGGCACGGCCCTGCTGGGCACGGGCTTCTCACTAAGAGGGGACCGAGGCCTTCCGCAGTGGAACCAGAGCTAGGATAAAGATATTTTAACTTCCACCATGAAAGACTAAACAATATTGAGAGAAGTTGAGTGAAGCCTAAAAGTTAGGATCCTTTAAATAAAAATATCCTGGATGAATTGTCACTGAGTGCTTGTTGCTGGTAATAAACGCTTAGACCTTGGGGGAAAAACAGCGCTAACCTAATGAAAATCAGACATTAATTTGCGTAGAATCAGCACAACAATTTCTCTCCTTTCTAATTTCCCTTTGGTATACCAGTTTCCATGGAAATCTGTAGATAAAGTGTGTTTTATAAGTCTACCTATTTGGGATATTAACAGTAGGCTAAGAATGATCTTTTTTTTGGGGGGTGGGGGGGGCGGTGGTCCCAGGGATTGAACTCAGGGGCACTCGACCACTGAGCCACATCCCAGCCCTACTTTGTATTTTATTTAGAGACAGGGTCTCACTGAGTTGCTTAGTGCCTCACCCTTGCTGAGGCTAGCTTTGAACTTGCAATCCTCCTGCCTCAGCCTCCAGAACCGCTGGGATTACAAGCGTGCACCACCGGCCCCGACAATAAGAATGATTTTTTTAAATTTTTGTCTTTAGGGTCTAACTTTTCTTAGTTCTGGCTTAAATTTTGTCTGCATTTCCTTACACCATTTTCAGGATAAATACCCAAAGAAATTCCAGATAATTTGGGGAAAATGGGTGAAATTAGCCCCACGACTCCCAGAATTGTTTGCACTTTCCAATTTCTCGGGTTAGAGATCTTTTACTTTCCAACACAGACTCCTCACCACTCCACCCTTACTCTTGTCCCCATAGACACAAACAAATATGCTTAGAATTAATGATTAAATAATAAAATGGCACCTCTGGGGCAGTATAAGAATTCGTTTGTTTTTAATATTTAATTATTTATTTATACCAGGGATTGAACCCAGGGACTTAACCACTGAGGCACATGCTCAGCCCTTTTTCAAATTTTGTTTAAAGACAGGTCTGGGGCTGGGGCTGGGGCTGTTGGTAGAGAACTCACCTAGAATGCATGAGGCACTGGGTTCGATCCTCAGCACCACATAAAAATTAAAAATAAAGATATTGTGTCCACCTAAAAATAAAATATAAAAGTAAATTTAAAAAAAAAAGACAGGGTCTTGCTGAGTTGCTTAGGACTTCACTAAATTGCTGGGGCTAGCTTTGAGCTCAAGATCCTTCTGCCTCAGCCTCCCAAGCCCCTGGCATTACAGGTATGAACCACCGCCTGGCTAGTTTTGTTTATTATAATGCAACCAATGCTAAAGGAAGCCAAGATGACATGAAAACTGAGCCAAAATGTACTGAGCGACAGTTCAAGGAAGAGTTAAAAACAAGGGAAGAAAACAGAATAG